>NC_064560.1:89395960-90645960 GCF_937001465.1 Orcinus orca
ATGCGCACACCACCGGGCTGGGGAGGGCTGGGGCCCCACCAGAGTGGAGTGGACACGAGGAGGACGCTCCAGCAACAAAGAGGGGACGTGGAATGGACCACGTGCTAGACCTACTATCCAAGTCAATGGAACATTTGAGGACAGACCCACAAACATATTCCACTTGCGATTTTATCCGCTCTGGTACCAGCTCCCAGAGTCCTCTGGTTGAGGGGAGTAGACGTGCTAGCACATACCAGGAAGGCTTCCTTTCCCACCTTCCTCACACCGAGCCCAGCATCCTCAGATGTCCCGCTCCTCCCGAGAGACCACACCGCTAAGGACTCCCTTTAGGTCCCATCTCCCTCCCTAGGCATGCTCCCACCTGTGCCTCTCCCTTCTTCTTTAGAGCGCTTTGCAGGCTGCAGTCAACTGGTATATGTACTACGGACCCACTGTGATCTGTGTCCGCGGGCTCCACCTCCCAGGAGCGAATGGCTAAGGCTGCAATACCTTGCCACAGCAGGTTGGCACTTTTTGGCAAGAAGGCCTTCCTGGCATCGCACAGATCTTCTTGACCACCACCCCCGCCCCTCAAGCAGCTGCCGGGTCCACCAGAGCTCTGATGCTCAGCTGGCAATGAAATGGGCATTTTTTTTTTTCCAGAGAGGAAACCGAGGCTCACGTTTATTGGTAACCATCAAGGCTTGGCGCGGGGTCCGGGGTATAGAAATTGTTGCCTTGCCCCCATCTCCCCTCCTCTTTCCGGTAGGAGTGAAGCCCCTGGAGAAGGGAGGCAGGAGGGCGGCGGCGGAAGGACCCGGGAGACGCAGGGACGGGCTGCAGGGAGCTCAATGGGCAACTTTTAAAAGACACATTCAACTGCGTATTCAACTTTCATGTTCACGAAACAGAAACCAATAACCTATCTCTTGCATACCACGCACCTCAAAAAGCAAGCCAAGAACATTTTCTTGTTGATGGGGGCTACTGGAAACAAGGAGACATTTTCAACTGGGGACAAACCCCTGGGGGGATCTTTCAAAACCAAAATTGTTGGGGTGTTTATGTTTTTCAAAAGGTTAATTGATATTAGGAGGTAGTGACAGGAGCAAAGCCCAGCCTTGCTTCCCCCAGGTGGGAATTTCATTCTGTTACAAGTGTGCCTCTCCAGCCCACGTTCCCGAGGGGCCACACACAGCTCAGAACACCTGAGGAGGCCCTGCCATCCATCTGGAGGCAAATTCCTGGCAAGAAGCAGCACGGAGAGACTTCACAGCCCTCCCTGAACCTCTCCAGAAGAATCTGCTGCAGCAGAGGGATTTTCCCTAGGAGAGCAAATGACAACACAGCTCCTGTTTGTTTTTGATGCAGCGAGGAGCCAGGAACATCTGCTCCAAGAAGCCACTTGAAAGATAATCAGGCAGCAGTGTTGGCAAAACAGCTGTGTGGCAGGCGGGGAAGAGGGTGGCCGGGAGCAGGGAGGGTGGGGGCAGTAGGAGGAGGGACCTTAAGCTCTGAGCTCGGAGCAGCCGCCTGGGAAGCCCCCCACCCCGGCCCACAGCCTTAGCGCTCAGAGGGAACTTCTGCTTCGCTGAGAGCAGCTCACATGGGAGACCCGCTCTGCTAACATCCCTAATTATCCTCACGGAGAAACGCTGGATCTATTTCATATTTCCTGCAGGATTCAACTCAATTTTTAGGACAGGACTGAAAATGTTGAATTTTTCCTGAACCTGTGACCCTGGAAAACAGCAAGGGTTAGAGAAATCCCCCCATCCCTTTTCGTTTCAGAAAAGGTAGCTCATCATCTTCCTTCCCCATGTGACTCAGAAAAGACTCACGATTTCCCTTGTTTACCCATGACAGAGCAGACACAGACCCTCCAAATTCCGTTCCCTTTCTTATAAATGATTAGCTGAACTGTTTTGTCTCCACTAATCAAATGGAACAAGATGCTTGTTAACCAAACAGGTTAAGTTTCTCTCCTTCATCCAGGGCCCTGAACTTGAAGCCACCCTCAGCCTGAGCCAGCGTACAACCCCTCCTTAACGGCCCCTCTAAAGAACAGGCTGGCCTCAGCATAAAACATCCTCCGACCTACTGTCCCTTTGAACTTGGAGGATGGTGCAAGGAGGACAGATCACTCTTATTTGTTATTTCCGGGTCAGTCCATCACCATCATTCACACACACAGCCCTGATTACATTAATTAAATGTACGTGTGTGTGTGTGTGTGTGTGTGTGTGTGTGTGTGTGTGTGTGTGTGTGTGGTCTTAGTTTGGCTCCTCCCAGAGGGAGACCCTGAGACAAGGATTTGAGGGCAAGTACTTCATTTGAGAGGTAATCGCAGGAAACACCAAGAAGGGAGTGTAGGAAGGGGTCAGGGAAGGGAAGGTGGCCAGTGTGGGTTCCGTTAATGGGCAGGTGACTGCTGTGGGCAACAATGGCTCATTTGGGAGGTAGCCAGGTGGCTCTTACTTGTCCAAAATCTACCTATACCCTGAAGTCCTTAAGTCTCCCCTCTTGTGTGGAATTTCTCCCCATGGATGTCCCAGAAGGTAGGAAAAGGAAGGGTCATTTAGGACTCTGGTTTTCAAGCTGCATTCCCCATGGAAATTCAGAACTCTGGGAGTTACTTCAATGGCTACCAGTGCCAGGGAACTAGTGGTCAGGGCTGCCATCTCCACCCTCACTTCAACTGGAACATCTCGATTTTTTTCTCCTTAAAATACTGGGCTTTCACTTGCAATATTTTTGGAAAGGTTCAGCAGCTTAAAAGTAAAGGTCAGGGGCTTCCCTGGTGGCACAGTGGTTGAGAGTCTGCCTGCCGATGCAGGGGACACGGGTTCGTGCCCCGGTCCGGGAAGATCCCACATGCAGTGGAGCGGCTGGGCCCGTGAGCCATGGCTGCTGAGCCTGCGCGTCCAGAGCCTGTGCTCCGCAACGGGAGAGGCCACAACAGTGAGAGGCCCACATACAGCAAAAAAATAAAAAATAAAAAAAAAAAGTAAAGGTCAGGTCTACTTCTGGTTCCAGGTAGGTGGAACAGAGGTGCTTTCCCCTATTCCTCCGGCTAAGGACAACTGCATCCCTAGACATTATATATAAAACAATCATAGGCAGACTCTGAGAGGTGGATAGACAAAAGCAGACCAACTAGGGATATCAGGACCCAAGGAACTACATGCTGATGAGTTCCCTGGTTTTTCTTTGTGCTTCATACATCCCAGACTTGGAGCTGAAAAAGCCAACAACCCCAACACTTCAATGACCACAGACCAAACAATTTCCAACGAAAGCTTGTTCTCTTGTCAAAGGACAGGTAAAGGGGCAACCTAGAAAGACAGGAAATAGTTAGACAATACTGTTCTACTCTAGGCAAACACCACAGGGAAAACTGTGGCCCCTTCCCTACCCATGCCAGCAAAGTTCAAGTGGGGAGCCTAGACTTCCACCCTACTCAGCAGTAACAAGGCATTCCTTCCTTCTCCCCACTGGGGTGTGGTGTTAGAGGAGGCCCAGTGGGGAGTCAAGACTTTTACCGTAGCTCAGGGAGCAGGGCCACCCCCACCTCAGTAGCAATGGAGACTGCTGGCACTCCCAACCCCACCCAGGGGTGATGAGGGGTCCCCTCCTGACATGTCAGTGGAGGCTGAGTGCAGAACCTGGACTTCTACAGCACTTCGCAGTAACAAGTCAGTGTCTTCCCATCCCTCCCTGGCTGGAGTGGTGTCCAAAAAAGCCAGCTAACCCAGAGCGTTTAAAATAAGATCCTGAGTCTCATAACGCAATACAAAAATATCCAGATTTTAATTAAAAAATTACTCATCATACCAAAAAGATCTCAACTGAATGAAAAAAAGACAACCAATAGATGCCAACACCAAGATCACAAAGATGTCAGGACTACCTGACAAAGATTTGAAGGCAACCATGATAAAATGCTTCAACAAGAGATTATGAACATGCCTGAAACACATGAAAAAAGAGCCTCAGCAAAGAAATAGAGGATATAAAAGAGAAACAAAAAGAAATTTTAGAACTGAAAAATATAATAACCAAAATTTAAAACTCAGTGAATGGGCTCCACAGCACGGTAGAGGGAACAGAGAAAAGAATTTGTGAACTGGAAGATAGAATAATATACACAACCTGAAAAGCAAAGAGAATATAGACGAAATAAATAAATGAACACAGCCTCGGAGATCTATGGGACTATAACAAAAGATCTATCACGTCCTTGGCGTCTCAGAAGGAGAAGAGATAGACGGCAGGATTGAAAAAGTCCCGAAGAAATAATGGCTGAAAACTTCGCAAATCTTAGTGAACCATAAACAGGACAAAGCCAAAGAAACCTATGCCAAGACTTCGAAAACTAAAGACAAAATCTTGAAAGCAGCCAGAGAAAAATAACACCTCAGCTATATAGGAAAAACTATTCAAAAGACAGCATATTTCTCATCAGAAACCATGGAGGCCTGAGGAAGTGGCACAATATTCTTCAAGTGCTGGAGGGAATAAAAGGGTCAACCCAGAATCCTATACTCAGCAGAAATATCCTTAGAAAATGAAGATGCATACTGAATAAGGAAAATTAGGAGAATTTGTTTATAGCACACCTACTCAAAAATAGATAAAGGAAGTTCTCTATGCACAAAGACAATAAAAAGAAGAAAACTTGAAACATTAGGAAGGAATAAAGAACACTGAGCATAAATGTGGGTAAAAAAAATAGGCTTTCCTTCTGTTATTGAATTTTCTAGATTATGTTTGTTGGAGAAACAATTATAACACTATCTGATGTGGTTTTAAATGGTAGGAGGGGAAAGAGTTATGACAATTTAAAATGGGGGAGAGTAAAAAGACATAAAAGGAGGTAAGGTTTTTACGCTTCACTGGATGAGAAAAATGATGATACCAGTAGATTGTGATATGTTATATATATATAATGTAATACTGAGAGCAACCACTAAAATGCTATACAAAGAGATATGATCAAGACACTACAGATGAATTTGGTAAAGTTGCAGGATACAAAATTAATGCACAGAAATCTCTTGTATTCCTATACACTAATGATGAAAAATCTGAAAGAGAAATTAAGGAAACACTCCCATTTACCATTGCAACAAAATGAATAAAATACCTATGAATAAACCTACCTAGGGAGACAAAAAACCTGTATGCAGAAAACTATAAGACACTGATGAAAGAAATTAAAGATGATACCAACAGATGGAGAGATATACTATGTTCTTGGATTGTAAGAAACAATATTGTGAAAATGACTATACTACCCAAAGCAATCTACAGATTCAATGCAATCCCTATCAAATTACAAATGGCATTTTTTTACAGAAGTAGAACAAAAAACCTTAAAATTTGTATGGAGACAAAAAAGACCCCGAATAGCCAAAGTAGTCTTGAGGGAAAAAAACGGAGCTGGAGGAATCAGACTCCCTGACTTCAGACTATACTACAAAGCTACAGTAATCAAGACAATATGGTACTGGCACCAAAACAGAAATGTAGATCAATGGAACAAGATAGAAAGCCCAGAGATACACCCATGCACCTATGGTCAACTAATCTATGACAAAGGAGGCAAGGATATACCATGGAGAAAAGACAGTCTCTTCAATAAATGGTGCTGGGAAAACAGGACAGCTACATGTAAAAGAATGAAATTAGAACATTCCCCAACACCATACACAAAAATAAACTCACAGAGGGAGGGAGATGCAAGAGGGAAGAGATATAGGAACATATGTATATGTATAACTGATTCACTTTGTTATAAAGCAGAAACTAACACACCCTTGTAAAGCAATTATACCCCAATAAAGATGTTAAAAATAAATAAATAAAAATAAATAAACTCACAATGGATTAGAGACCTAAATGTAAGACTGGACACTATAAAACTCTTAGAGGAAAACATAGGAAGAACACTCTTTGACATAAATCACAGCAAGATCTTTTTTGACCGACCTCCTAGAGTAATGGAAATAAAAACAAAAATAAACAAATGGGACCTAATGAAACTTAAAATCTTTTGCAAAGCAAAGGAAACTACAAACAAGACGAAAAGACAACCCTCAAAATGGGAGAAAATATTCTCAAACGAATCAATAGACAAAGGATTAATCTCCAAAATATATAAACAGCTCATGCAGCTCAATATTAAAAAAAACAAACAACCCAATCAAAAAATTGGCAGAAGACCTAAACAGACATTTCTCCAAAGAAGACATACAGATGGCCAAGAAGCACATGAAAAGCTGCTCAACATCACTAATTACTAGAGAAATGCAAATCAAAACTACAATGAGGTATCACCTCATTCCAGTTAGAATGGGCATCATCAGAAAATCTACAAACAACAAATGCTGGAGAGGATGTGGAGAAAAGGGAACCCTCTTACACTGTTGGTGGGAATGTAAATTGATACAGCCACTATGGAGAACAGTATGGAGGTTCCTTAAAAAACTAAAAATAGAATTACCATATGATGCAGCAATCCCATATATACTGGGCATATACCCAGAGAAAACCGTAATTCAAAAAGACACATGCACCCCAACATTCACTGCAGCACTATTTACAATAGCCAGGTCATGGAAGCAACCTAAATGTCCATCAACAGACAAATGGATAAAGAAGATGTGGTACATATATACAATGGAATATTACTCAGCCATAAAAAGGAACGAAACTGGGGCATTTATAGAGACATGGATGGATCTAGAGACTGTCATACAGAGTGAAGTAAGTCAGAAAGAGAAAAACAAATATTGTATATTAACGCATATATGTGGAGCCTAGAAAAATGGTACAGATGAACCAGTTTGCAGGGCAGAAATGGAGACACAGATGTAGAGAACAAATGTATGGACACCAAGGGGGGAAAGTGACGGGGAGTGATGGCGGTGGTGGTGGTGTGATGAATTGGGAGATTGGGATTGACATATATACGCTAATATGTATAAAATGGATAACTAATAAGAACCTGCTGTATAAAAAAATAAAAAATAAAATTCAAAAAAAAGACACTATAGATAAATCAAAACGGAATTCTAAAAAATATTCATGTAACTCATAGAAAGTTTGAAAAAGAAAACAGAGAGAAAAAAAACAGAGAAAAGAATCAGAAAATAAAAAACAAAATTAAACCTTGAAATATAAATAATTAAATTAGATGTAAATGGTCTAAATATACCAATTAAAGGACAGAGATTGGTAGAGTGAATTAAAAAGCATGATCCAACCAAATGCTACCACAGCACACTCACTTCAAATGCAACATAGGCAGGATGAAATAAAAGAAAGGAAAGATACATCATGCAAATATTAATCAAAAGAAAGCAGGAGTGGCTATATTAATAATCAGCCAAAGTAGACTTCAGAGCAAAAAAAAAACAAAAACATTACCAGAGACAAGAGAAGGACATTATAAAACCAAGAAGACATAGAAATCCTAAATGCTAACTCACCAAAAAACAGTGATGCAAAATACATGAAGCAAAAGCCAATAGAACTAAAAGGAGAAATAATCAAATCCACAATTATAATTAAAGACTTAAATATCCCTCTCTCAATAATTTATATACAACTATAGAGAAAACAAGCAAGAATATAGAACTCAATACCATCAACCAACAGGTCCTCATCAACTTTTATAGAACACTCCACTCAACAACAGCAGACTACACATTATTTTCAAGTGCCCAAAGAACATATACCAAGATAGACTATATCCTGGGCTATAAAATAAACCTCAAATTTAAAACAACTGAGACCATACAGAGTGTGTTCTCCAACAACAATGAAACCAAGCTAGAAATCAATAACAGAAAAATAACAGGAAAATTTCCAAACATCTAGAAACTAAGGAAGCCACTTTTAAATAACACATAGGTCAAAGAGGAAGTCTCAAGGGGGATTTAAAAATACATGGAACTCAATGAAAATGAAAATATAACAAATCAAAATTTGTGAGACACAGCTAAAGTCATACTGAAAGGAAAATTTGTAGCACTAAGTGCTTACATTAGAAAAGAGGAAAACTTTCAAACCAATAATCTAAGCTCCCACCTCAAGACCCGAAAAAAGGAAGAGTAAAATAAACCCAAAGCAAGCAGAATGAAGGAAATAATAAATATAAGAGTAAATTTGATGAGATTGACAACAGAAAAACAATTGAGAAAACAAATGAAACAAAGAGCTGGTTCTTTGAAAAAATCAATAGAATTGACTAATCTCTAGAAAAACTCACAAAGGAAAATAGAGAGACAGAAAACACAAATTACCAACAACAGAAATGAAACAAGAGATATCACTACAGACCCTGCAGACATCAAAAGCATAACAGGGAATACTACGACAAATCTACATAAATAAATTTGATAATTTAGATGAAATGGACCAACTCCTTAAAAAATACAAACTACTACAATTCACCAATATGAAATAAATCATTTGAATAGTGCTGTAATCTAAAATTATTCGAGGAAACTGAATTCACCATTTTTTTTTAATTCCCAGGAAAGAAATCTCCTGACTCAAATGGGTTCACAGGAGAATTCTACCAAATGGTTAAAGAAGAATTAACACCAATTCTACACAATCTCTTCCAGAAAGAGGAAGACTCAACAGAGTAAAATTGTCAATTCTTCCAAACTAGTATATAGGTTTAACACAATTCCTATCAAAATCTCAGAAAGACTTTTTGTAGACAAGATTATTCTAAAATTTATATGAAAAGGCAAAGAACTAAAATAGCTAAAACAGTTTTGAAAAAGAATAAAGTGGGAGGAATCTATCTACCAGATTTCAGACTTATATAGCCACTGTAATCAAGGCTGTATAGTAAGGGCAGAAGGATAGACATATGTATCAATAGAACAGAACAGAGTGCCCAGAAATAGACCCACACAAATATGCCCAACTGATTTTGACAAAGGTGCAAAAGCAATTCGATGGAATAAACATAGCCTTTTCTACAAATGGTGCTGGAGAAATTGGACATCCATAGGCTTGCTGGGTCAGCTTCCAGACTCACCTGTGTCTTTAGAAAATCCAGACAATGGATGAAACAAGCAGAACGTGATAAGAAGCCCAAGGGTATAAATTGCTCTACAAAATTAGAGGGATTGAGGGAAGGAGAGGAGAAAGGAGAGAAACAGAATGTCTGGGTATTGGAAAGAGTGTTTGTGGAACATTGAGGAGCAGACGTGTTTAGATGGGGAGAAGCCACGGAGCAAGCTACAGGACTGAGAAGATCGGAGGAGAGGCAAATGGGATTTTAAGAAGGGTCATCATGTGGATCTCCTTTAACGCCCTGTGAGAGATTGGAATTGCTTTTATTTTTGTTTTCTGGAATATTTTCTTTGAATGTAATGTCGTGGTAAGACTGGGCACTGTGGGGCTCCACTTAATATTAGAGTTACACATTCTTCACGTCTCCTCCTCCCTAAAGCTCTGTGCTGCAGCCGAGCCAGGGAGCCATAGACAACATGGGCAACATGCGTCCTGGCTTGACCTAGACCCTCAGAACCATCTACCTGCAGACCATGCCTCCTGGCTTGACCTAGACCCTCAGAACCATCTACCTGCAGACCATGCCTCCTGGCTTGACCTAGACCCTCAGAACCATCTACCTGCAGATCATGCCTCCTGGCTTGACCTAGACCCTCAGAACCATCTACCTGCAGATCATGCTCCCATTCCGCTCTTTACCGTCCATAAGGTGGCACACATTTTAGGGACTGAAAAGTAAGATGACAAAAGGGTGCTTTAGGAAGGTCAGTTGGATAGTGGTGTGCCAACTAGAGAGATCTACCATTGGGTACAAGTTGTCACCCTAGCACAGTGTCTGGTGCAGAGTATAATCCCCGGAAATATTTGACTGATGGCTGGCCCAATCCATCACGTTACTGATGTGGACTAGAAGTAAAGCAACAAAAACAGAAGAGAATAATTGACAGAACGGAACGTGGGGCCCTTGGAGAGAATGATGAGATAAGATGACCATGAGATTTGGGACACTGGAGACTGGTGAGAACTTTCATTGCAATAAGGAAGCCAGAAGGGAGACCAGGGTGGACAGGTGACCACAGTTTGGGGTCTTCCATGCTTGTGGTATTGTTGGGTTGTCTGAGTAAAGCTGTCCATTGGGCAGGTAGACAAGGGGTGCTGGGGTCCAAGAGGCAGCTTTGGGAATCTTCCCCAACAAGGTGACCTCTGGAGCAAAGGAGACAGAAGGCAAAAGGTCCTGGCAGGTCACGGAGCCCCCTTTGCTGTCTATAAAGGGAGAAAGAGAAGTTTCCAGTCCTGGACCCATGTCCTTCCAGCAACCACACCTCCTCCCACAACCCCTCCATCCCCCAGAGGAGCAAGGCCCCACCAAGATCAGATAAAGAGGTTCCCCATGATGTCTGTGCTCAATGCCAAAGCTGGCATGCCTAGGTTGCTTTCTGACTCTCTCCTGCTTCTTTTCCTTTTCATCTCTCTCTGCCTCTCTTTTCTCACCCTCTCTTTATCTCTCCATCTCTCTGGTTCTGCCTCCCTCTCTTATGCTCTCTCTCTATGCTCACACAAATTCACAAGAACATATGAATTTTTAAGAGACCAAGAACTCAGGGAGACTCATGGAAAGGGCTCTGGCCGACTGGCATCAGCGGGCCTCCTTAGCCACCTTCAGTAGGTGATATATTACGGAAATACATTAAGCAGCTGTCCTGATGACAGCAAGCTAAGGTACAACGTCAAGGTACCAGCCCTGGGATGATGAACGTCCCCCATAGATCAGGACACCATCACCCTGATTACACTCCAGCACTGTGTGTCAGTGTGCTGCCGGGGCATGATAGACGGTGGGGATCCATCATCAGCTGATGGCCCATTCCCAACACAACACTCATATCCAGGAGATGATTTAGGGGCAGAGCTGGAACCCCTCCCAAGATGCACACACAGCAAAAGTGGACTTTTTCCTTTCTACTAAAGGGAGAAGTTTGAGGAGAGAAACACTTGTAGAGTATAGCTTCAAGGTCAAGGGCTTGGGATTCAGATAGTCCTGGGTTTAAATTCTAGCTCCTCTATTTAAAAGCTACATGACAGGGGGGCAAAATTTCCTCTCTCTCTGAGATCATTGCCTTGTATGTAAAATGGGGATAATAATACTAGCCTCCCAGGATTAAAGTGAGGTTCAAATGAAATAATGCAGGTTAAAACATACAGCACAGAGCCAGACTCAGGGTCCTGGGACAACCACCCTGACCTGTTCAGCGTGCACACAGCAGGAGTTGCAAGCCCCAGCCTCCAGCTGTTAGTGGAGGCCCAGGAGGCTGCAGCCTCCTGCACGCTCTCTTCAATTGCACCACCTTAACCTTTACCTTCCCTCTTCCTTCCCTGATGGCTCCAGGGCCCGTGGGAGAGGTCCTGAGGACACCCATCTCAAGTCAGCCACCTAGCCTTCTTTCAGGATTGCCCATCAATCCATCTCCCCAACCATTCTTCATTCAGTTGATAGGTATTGAGTGCCCACTAGGTGCCAGACCCTGTTCTAGGCACTGAAAACACAGAAGTGAATGAAACAGAAGAAAACTCCTGTCGTCATGTGCCGACATAATTACTGAGTCCTTTGATCAATTGATACATCTGTCTGTGGGCAGTAGCCCTCTCAGAGGCCCCATGAGCCCAGACCTGACCCAAATGAACTATGAGATGACTGTGACTTTTAACTGTGAGGTTCAAAGAGAATTGCATCATCACAGCTCTCAACGGGACCATAGTCATGCCCTCATCAGATCCCAAGAGGCTGAAGTCCAGGGGTGGATGGTGAGTTGCCTAAGGCCATGCAAGGAGCATGAGGTTAAGTCAGGGCTAGAACTCAACACAGTCCCAGAACTTAAAGTTTACCTGTGGATCTTAATGAATACCAGTCCAATTCCTCCTCTTACAGGTAAAGGAGCCCCTTGGTTCCTGCCCTTAGGAAAATCCAGCCTCCCCGGAGAGAGGTGATACAGGTGCATGAAAAATTAGAACTTATATCATGTTCTCATAGGCTGTCTCATTTATTCTCACACAGCCCTGAGAGTCAAGGATCGTGATCCCATTTTACAGGTGAGAGGACTGAGGGCAAGAAGTTAAACAACAGGCCATGTTAATTCTGCCTCTCCTCCACCCTACATACAGAAGAGTAGCAAACTGAGATTCACTATACATATATGTGCACACCCTCACACACACACTTTTGATTATTTTTTTAACATTTCATTGTAAGCATATTCCCATGTTGTTAAATATACCCTGACATATGCTTTTAAAAACATATTCGACAACATAAATATACCCTATTTTATTAATCTTTTGTTGTCATATGCCTCAATGATTTCCAATATTTAGGTTTGATAAATAATGTTGTGATGAACATTCAGACTCTATCACCAGTGTTTTCTCAGGGTATATGCCCAGTAGTGGGATTGCTGGATCATATGGTAGTTCTAGTTTTTGTTTTTTAAGGAACTTCCATACTGTTCTCCATAGTGGCTGTATCCATTTACATTCCTACCAACAGGGTAGGAGGGTTCCCTTTTCTCCTCACCCTCTCCAGCATTTATTGTTTGTAGATTTTTTGATGATGGCCATTCTGACTGGTGTGAGATGATATCTCATTGTAGTTTTGATTTGCATTTCTCTAATGATTAATGATATTGAGCATTCTTTCATGTGTTTGTTGGCAGTCTGTATATCTTCTTTGGAGAAATGTCTATTTAGGTCTTCTGCCTAATGTTGGCTGTGGTTTTATCATATATGGCCTTTATTATGTTGAGGTAAGTTCCCTCTTTGCCTACTTTCTGGAGAGTTTTTTTTTTTTTTTTTCCGGTACGTGGGCCTCTCACTGCTGTGGCCTCTCCCGTTGCGGAGCACAGGCTCCAGACACGCAGGTTCAGCGGCCATGGCTCACGGGCCCAGCCACTCCACAGCGTGTGGGATCTTCCTGGACCGGGGCACGAACCCGTGTCCCCTGCATCGGCAGGCGGACTCTCATCCACTGCGCCACCAGGGAAGCCCTCTGGAGAGTTTTTATCATAAATGGGTGTTGAATTTTGTCGAAAGCTTTCTCTGCGTCTATTGAGATGATCATATGGTTTTTATCCTTCACTTTGTTAATATGGTGTATCACACTGCTTGCTTTGCATATATTGAAGAATCCTTGCATTCCTGGGCTAAACCCCACTTGATCATGGTGTATGACCCTTTTAATGTACTGTTGGATTCTGTTTGCTAGTATTTTGTTGAGGATTTTTGCATCTATGTTCATCAGTGATATTGGCCTGCAGTCTTCTTTTTTTGTGGCATCGTTGTCTGGTTTTGGTATCAGGGTGATGGTGGCCTTGTAGAATGAGTTTGGGAGTGTTCCTCCCTCTGCTATATTTTGGAAGAGTTTGAGAAGGATAGGTGTTAGCTCTTCTCTAAATGTTTGATAGAATTCACCTGTGAAGCCATCTGGTCCTGGGCTTTTGCTTGTTGGAAGATTTTTAATCACAGTTTCAATTTCAGTGCTTGTGATTGGTCTGTTTATATTTTCTATTTCTTCCTGGTTCAGTCTCATAGAGTTGCTTGTAGTAATCTCTCATGATCCTTTGTATTTCTGCAGTGTCAGTTGTTACTTCTCCTTTTTCATTTCTAATTCTGTTGATTTGAGTCTTCTCCCTTTTTTTCCTTGATGAGTCTGGCTAATGGTTCATCAATTTTGTTTATCTTCTCAAAGAACCACCTTTTAGCTTTATTGATCTTTGCTGTAGTTCCTTTATTTCTTTTTCATTTATTTCTGATCAGTTCTCCGTCAAATCTGAATGAGATCCTTGCTGGGTAGAGTAATCTTTTTTGTGTGTGTGTGGTACGTGGCCCTCTCACTGTTGTGGCCTCTCCCATTGTGGAGCACAGGCTCTGGACGCACAGGTTCAGCGGCCATGGCTCACGGGCCTAGCCGCTCTGCAGCATGTGGGATCTTCCCAGACAGGGGCACGAACCTGTGTCCCCTGCATCGGCAGGTGGACTCTCAACCACTGTGCCACCAGGGAAGCCCTATTTTCACTATTTTATCTTCCAAGTTACTTATCCGTTCTTCTGGCTCAGTTACTCTGCTATTGATTCCTTCTAGAGAATTTTTATTCTCATTTATTGTGTTGTTCATCATTGTTTGTTTGCTCTTTAGTCTTCTAGGTCCTTATTAAACGTTTCTTGTATTTTCTCTATTCTATTCCCAAGATTTTGGATCATCTTTACTATCATTACTCTGAATTCTTTTTCAGGTAGACTGCCTATTTCCTCTTCATTTGTTTGGTCTGGTGGGTTTTTATCTTCCTCCTTCATCTGCTGTGTATTTCTCTGTCTTCTCATTTTGCTTAACTTACTGTGTTTGGTGTCTCCTTTTCACAGGCTGCAGGTTTGTAGTTCCCATTGTGTTTGGTGTCTGCCCCCAGTGGGTAAGTTTGCTTCAGTGGGTTATGTAGGCTTCCTGGTGGAGGGGACTGGTGCCTGTGTTCTAGTGGGTGAGGCTGGATCTTGCCTTTCTGGTGGGCAGGACCGCGTCCGGTGGTGTGTTTTGGGGTGTCTGTGAACTTATTATGATTTTAGGCAGCCTCTCTGCTAATGCGTGGGGTTGTATTCCTGTCTTGCTAATAGTTTGTCATGGGGTGTCCAGCGCGGGAGCTTGCTGGTCGTTGGGTGGGGCTGGGTCTTAGCGTTGAGACCAAGATCTCTGGGACAGCTCTGGCTGGTTGATATTATGTGGGGCCTGAAGGTCTCTGGTGGTCCAATGTCCTGAACTCGGCTCTCCCACCTCAGAGGCTCAGGCCTGACAGCCAGCTGGAGCACAAAGACCCTGTCAGCCACACGGCTCTTAGCCACCTATATGCTTAGGAAGGTCGGAGAGCCATCTGTGACACAGCACTTTGCAAGGTCAAGATGCTTTCCTGTAGGCCATGAAACTGCCCTTAAACAAACAACCAATACATTGTATCATTACCCCCAGTAGCCAGATAACTCAGGAACTTGCTTCCAATCCCAGCGACTTTGGACCAGTGAACTTGGCAGATTGATCACCAGTGTTTTCTTATGATGGATTCCTAGAAATAGAACTGTTGAGTCAAAAAACATTAAGACTGTTGAAATTCAACAGATTGTGACACTTTATGTTCCAGCTTCATCACACGGTCACAATATTTATTTCATCATCATTGTCATCATCATCATCATCAATCTTAACAACTGAACAGGTGAAATAGAATCTTGTTTTATTTTGCATTTCTTTGGCTAACAGTAAAATTAAACATTTTTTCATATGTTAGCCATTTGTATGTCTTATTTTGTAAATGTTTTTTGCCAATTTTTCTACTGAGATCTTAGTCTTTTTTTTTTTTTTTTAGCTTTGTAAGAGCTCTTTATATGCTAAGGCTGTTAACCTTTTGCCATATCTGTTAGTAATATTTTTCTCAATTTGTCATTTATGTTTTAATTTTTTCATTTTTTAAAATATATTTTTGGAACTTTTGCATAGACAATTTCCTTTGTGATTTTTTCAATTCCTTTTAAGTTTAGATAGGTGTTTCCCACTCTACGATAATTTAAATATTCACTTATGTTTTCTTCTATTGTTGTGGGGTTCCTTGTGCTTAATGCTATAATTTATCTGAAATTTACTTGAGAAAAAAGTAAGGCTCTAAAATGATTGCCTCCCAAGTAGTCCACTTTCTCAACATCGGTTGTTAATCCACCCCTTTCCCATTGATTTGCAATGATTCTTTTTATCTCATGTGGCTTTTATACCCACAGTAAGGTTGGTTTTACGGTGATCAGTCATGTGCCGTTGATACTGGCAGGTTCCGGAGCCAGTGCCTTGCTATACAATCGCTGCAGCTTTTAAATACATTTGAATATTGTTAAACAAATCATGTTTTTTGCTCTTTCAAATATTTCCTAGCTATTTTTAGCTTGTTATTCTTTCAGGTTCATTACCAAATTACCAAGTTTCCACTGAGATTTTGATTCTAATTTTGCTAGATCTCCATATTAATTCAGGAAAAATGAATGTCTCTTCATCGTTCCTTTTTCCCAACCCAAAACATATTACAACTCTCTACTTATTCAAATCTTCTCTTACACAAAACTAATCAAGTTTTGTGGCTTCCTGCGTGAAAATCCCACAGAATTCTCTCTGAGAATCATTCAGAGGCAGATGATGTTTTTGATTGCTTTTATCTTCAAACTGGTTATTGCCGGTATATAAGAAATTGATTGATTTTTGTATATTTTACCTTGCATATATTTTACCTTGCAGAGAGGAGAATATATTCACTAGCAATATTCCCAGTGATTATTCACAAGAAAATTAATGACAGCAAAAGAAGGGCTCTGCTCCCCGGGGTTCAGCACTCCCCTTGCCGTGGGTGTGGGGACAACCAGGAGGCACAAGATGCCCTCTCCTCCAGCCACCTTCAAGTCTCAGACACAGGGCAGTGGGGTCCACCGGTGAAAGACAAAGCGTAGGTGGGAGAGGAGACCACAGTGATGGAAGCACCGCCTGAATGGAGAAGTACCAGGGGACGAGCTGCCACCATGAAAGTATAGCTTTAGGAAGAGGAAAGAATGTCTAGAGAGAATTTCTGCAAAACTTTCTATGTATTTGGATGTGTAAATCCTCTGGTCATAGCTAGCGCTCCTAAGAAATCCTGCAGTAAAAATCCACATGATTCTTCAAGGTTCCTACAGTCAAACTTAGGTTTCCTTTGAGTGTAACTGTATTCTGAGACTAAGCCGCATGGGACCCTGAGATTATTGGGGTTACCATTCCTTTGGCCACTTTAGCAAGTTCTATTATAAACGCTAAGGGTTTCTCTATTGATTCTCCTTGTTTTCTAGATATATGATTATATACTCTAAAATCCATAATAATTTTCTCTTATTTTCAATAGTTAAGGTGCTTTTCTTCCTGTACTTTTTGAAAGTTTGCCTTGGCTAAAAGTTCCAGCGAAATGTTTTAAAAGATATTGTTGACAGAGGATGTCTTTGTCTTATTCCTATCTTAAGATAGGTTTTCTTTATCAGATTAGGGAACGATCTTCTCTCCCAAGTCTTTTGAGTTGTATATGGGTTGGGTTTTCTCCCCGAGAATGGGTGTTTTCATGGTCATTTCTGTGGGAAGGGAGGGAGAGGCATAACTCCAATAACTCCTGCGACACCAACTATACCTCTAATAGTTACAGAGGAAGCATGGGATGGTTCTGACCACAGGGAGACCATGCTCATGGCAACATACAGTGGACCAGAGGGAGAGGACCCCAGACGGCTGCTCCTTTGTCTCTCTGCAAAAGCAGAAACAGCCATCTGGAAAAGCAGTTGATTTTGTGATTAACCCCGAGGAGTTGGTCCTTCTGTGGCATTTTGGTTCTGAGGGATCCAGATATGTATCCCGAGTATTTGGGGCAAGAGATAGTCAAAGCTCTCAGGAGGATGAAGCAGATGCCAGTGGCTTTTCAACTCTTCTTGTTCCTCTGTTTTCTCTCCTTTTCTCATTCCCCTTTTTTCGCTTCTCTCTTTTCCTTTCTCTCCCCTCTCCCTCTCCTTTATTTCCTCCCACCATCTCCTCTCTCCTCCTTTCCCCCCTTTTCCTTTTTTCTTCTCTCCCCCTTCCAGCCTCCCTATAACTGTATCACTTCTCTGCCCGTTGCCTTGTCTTCCCTGTATTTCAACATCTTAACTTCTCCGTATATAATCTGTTCCTTTTCCTCCCTTCTCCCCTCTTTTTCTCTCTACCTTTTTCCTTTTTGACTCACATTTTTTACTTTCTTTCTCTCTTTCCTACAAAAAAAAACCAAAGCAAAACAAAACAAAACACACACACACATGCACACACACACGCATACACACACACAAACCACACAAATAAAACAGAGAGAGAAAGAAAACAATTTGATAATGTTTGGCTTGCCAAAGGCTGAAAGAGGCAAAGGCCATTTTACTTCCCAAAGAGCAGCGCCCAAGTTTCTCGTCAAAGCTGGAGGGAAAATTACCGAGCTGTTACCTCCTCAGACTTCAGGTTCAACCAACACAAAGCCAAACAGTCAAGCAAAGGGGCTGGAGGCATGTTCTGACACAGTCTCCTGCCCATAAACCTCCCCCTCCCCACACCCACCCATGCCTGCCCACATGCTCGCCTCTTCCCCCCACCCCCCGTCCTCCCTGCACACTTCCACTTACCTGGCCTGGACACCTCTCCAAAGCCCCATGAACGTGCACAAACCTTCACTTCTTCTTCTGCCACCAACCTCGGCCTATGCTCCCCTCATCTTTTTTTTTTTTTTTTAACATCTTTTTTTGGAGTATAATTGCTTTACAATGTTGTGTTAGTTTCTGCTGTATAACAAAGTGAATCAGCTATATGTATACATATATCCCCATATCTCCTCCCTCTTGCGTCTCCCTCCCACTCTCCCTATCCCACCCCTCTAGGTGGTCACAAAGCACCGAGCTGATCTCCCTGTGCTATGCGGCTGCTTCCCACTAGCTATCTATTTTACATTTGGGAGTGTATATATGTCCATGCCACTCTCTCACTTCGTCCCAGCTTACCCTTCCCCCTCCCCATGTCCTCTACGTCTATGTCTGCTCTCTTCATCTTTGCAAATCCTCCCCAACTTCCCAAGCTGAGTTCAAATCCTACCTCTTCCGAGAAGCCTTCCCTGACCACCCCAGCTATCAGAAACTTCCTTTCTCTAAACTCCTGCAGAAGCACAGGACTCCAGCACTGCAGGAACCTAAAACTCACCTAACCCAGCATCTCCCCAACCAAAACACATCTGAGATTTCAGAAAGCTAAATGACTTATAGAAGTCAGTAGCATCGATCAGCCCTTAGTGGTAAGAACAAATGAAAATATATCCTATGTGACTGGGAAATCATATATTACATTCTTTCCCATAGTTTCTCAAAGTATAAGCTTCTCAAAGTCAAGAATCACAACTTAGCATTCTTCTTATTCCCTAAAGTGGCCACAATGTAAATACTCAAGGACTTTTTTTTTTTTTTTTAAGGGCTTCAAATGCTTGGCTTTTATTTATTTATTTATTTATTTTTGGCTGTGTTGGGTCTTCATTTCTGTGCAACGGTTTTCTCTAGTTGTGGCAAACAGGGGCCACTCTTCATCGCGGTACGCGGGCCTCTCTTGTTGCGGAGCACAGGCTCCAGACACGCAGGCTCAGCGGCCATGGCTCACGGGCCCAATCGCTCCACGGCATGTGGGATCCTCCCAGACCAGGGCTTGAACCCGTGTCCCCTGCATTAGCAGGCAGATTCTCAACCACTGCGCCACCAGGGAAGCCCAATAGTCAAGGACTTGAATGAATGAATGAATGAATGGCTAAATGATGGGATGAGCAGCTGAATAAATGGAGTGACTGTGTAAAGAAATGAATGATTCAGAGAGTGAGTGAATAAATGAATGACTGTAGGAACAAATCATTAAGCTGTTGTGTTAATAACTCAGGCAGGATAAGAAATGCCAAGGAAACTTCATCAGTAATGGTATCCTTTTCAGCGATGCAGAAATCTGAAATGAGGATGAGGACAGACTGAGTTTGGGAGGTCTTGGAGTAGAGAGTGAAGAGCACTGGATTTCGATTCCAAAGACCTGGATTGGTCCCTACCTGACTCCCTCCTAGTGTTGCGTGGGATCAAATGAGATCACGGATAGGAAAGCACTGGGCAAACTCTGAAGTGTTGTACATAGAAGTTATTGTGCCTTTTGACCATGATTATGAGGCCAGAGGGCGTCAATGGTGGGCCAGGCCATGTCTGCGTGTGAGCAGGAACCAGGCCGACATTGCTGACCAGGAGAGACCTTGTCCACACAGGTGCTGCCAGTGTCATGCCTTGGCTGCTCTCCAAACCTTAGACACTTGGGACAAGAAGGGACACGCAAGATGCAAGGGCCACGGAGCACGTGGGCTGACCAGGGACTTGCTCCTGAGAAGGGCTGCAGGCGGGAAAGAATTTTCACCCACGGTGTACCACCCACAGTGGAAATGGTGGGTGCCCACCCAGCCGTCCATTCTCGCCCACATCCCCTTTGGACCGTGGGACTTTTAGCATCTGCATTTCGCGGAAGCACACACTTATAGCTTCTTATGAAAGTGTATTGGGCAGAGGAAATGGAAAACCTGGGGCCTGATTCACACTTGCCAATACTCAGAAAGTCCCCAAAACAGCCTCCACGGTGGGGACCCACCCATCCAGCTGCCCCAGCTGCCTCGTGATGGATGTCCCAATTTGCTAATGGTGGCCACACGGACAGCACAGCCGTGCGCGCCCTGCAGGACAGCTCCCCTCACTGCAGCCAGGAAGGCTTATATATTTCACCAGAGCCTTGGACCCTCGATGTCAGCTATACCAGAGGTTGTCAAGTCCTTTTGAAGTAATGGAAATCTTTCTCTGATCAGAAGGCTTTAGGAAAGCCCAGTCATTAGAACAGATATAAGTGGAGTTGCCTCCAGTTGGATTGGGGGTGAAAAGCCCCGAATCCTCCCCTCCCCACCCCTAAAGCCACACACATACTTGGAGCCAAGTATGCCGCCCCTTGAAGGCACCTGAGACGTTGCTACAAACTTCTAGGACAGTGCCAAACACAGAGCTATTTTTAGGGGTGAGTAAACTGAGACCTGAAGAGAAGACATCTCTCGGCCAAGATCAAGCAGTATATTAATGAGTGAGAATCCTGCCTCTTGTCTGTCAGCCCAAGACCAGTGAAGAGGCAGAAGGGCTGTGACCGTGAGAATGACCTTCTGAGTCAGGGTGAGGTGATGATGAAGCTCCAGTAGGAGTCATCGGGCAGTCTGCTTGGACCATGTGGCCTGACCCCGAAGCCTACTCCTAACTGCAATGCTTGTAAAAGTGCCTTGGAATCCTGAGTTTCTCAGGGAATCGATTAATCAGCAGGAGCACGAATGCCAGGGGCCTAAGTTCTAGCTTCTACTCTGCCTCTCACCTGCCGGAGACCTTGGGCCATTGCCTGTCCAACTTGAGTTTGATTCATGATCTTCAGGATGAATCAGGATGTCAGCCTGGTTCTTCTAGCTTCTGCGCTCCACATACAGGCAATGAGGTGAAGCTTTATCACCTACAGCTGGTACCGGCATTCCTCTAAGGCACAGAAGGTCTCTATTTGGGGAGATGCCTTAAAGAGCAGATGGTGAGGTCTGAAGGCGTGGGTGTGTTCCAGATGCAACGCCATGGGGGCAGAGGTCAGCCTGCTCTGCAGGAAATGAGGCAAGGATCAGGGATTGCTTAAAATGGGGAAAAGGAGAAGGGAGTGAGAGAGCCAGAGATGGGAGGAATTGGGGAGCAGAAGACGGTGCAAAAGCTGTAGCTGCCTGGAGTAAAAGGTAAGGGAGACGCATGAGTGGTGGGGTGGCCAGAGGGCATTTTAAGATCGGAAACACCTAATGTTCAACATGAAGCTGTTTGCCTCGCTGTGGCGTAAAACCTTCCTTCATTCCCACCCCCGCCCCACCCTGTATCTTCAAATTAATCTGCCTGACCCACAAATGCTTTGTGCCATAGAATTGTTCTATGGAAAATGAAACAAGGCTGAACTTCCCGTCTGGGTGCATGAGCCGTGAGATAGAGTAGGTGTGAAAGCAAGAGCCTGGGGCAGCGGGAGCTGACAGCATGTGATCCCCCAGAGGGTGTCAGGAATCTTGGGGTCCCTGGATCTCCACGAGGAGGAACTTTGGAGGTCTAAGCCAATCTTAGCTGGAACTCAAGAGGCAGAGACCACACATAACATATTAGCTGATTTCAATCATATGAAATATTTACGTTGTACCCACTGTGTGTCCAGCTCAGAAGCGGAAGGCAGTGGGCGTGACATTTTAGTGCTTCATCGGGACCTTGGGAGCTTGTTAAAGAGGAAGATTTCTAGGGCCAGATCTGACTTCAATGGGACTTAGACAAACACTAGGATGAGGTGGTGACATGATACCAGCCGTCAAGGGGCTTACAATGCCCCTGACTACTTTAGTGGCAGGACTCACCTGCAGGCCTCTGGCCATCCTCTGGCCACTGCCAGTTCCTATTGGTCAAGAGCCCCCAGGCCTCGCACAGAGCGACCAATCTTGGCTGAGAGCCACGAGTCTTTGCCTTGGGATCTGAGCTCCAGACGCCAACATTACCGTCACTGGCACAGCGCATCTCTGCCAATGCTAGCCCTCGGGGATGCTGTACCTTATAGATGGAAAAACCCATTGACTTGAGCTCTAAAATCCTGACCTCACATGCCTGATCTCACATCCCCGGTGTCCCAGCCTGTTTCCAGGACCTGACTCCTTTCCTACCTAGACCAATGGTTCCATCTGTCCTTCTCTGCCTCAGCTGGACCCTCTGGAATGACCTTGGCCAGCTTGCCTTACAGCCGTTCTTCTAGGACCAGTTTAGTTGGGGGAAATAAGACAAAGAGGATTAGAAGACAGAAAGGATTTCTCCAACATAGCCAAGCAAGCCTGGGAGGCGGGAGCCAAACAGAGATCAGAGCATCCAGAGGTCGGGCCAATGGGAGGGAGAGAGCCCGATGGGCTGGAGGCGTTTCTGAGAAGGACTTTAAAAAGGAATCAAAATGGGGAAACGTAAAGTTTTGTTCATTCATTCATGCAGCAGACACGTGCTGAGGCCCTCTGCCTTAGGATACAAACATAAATTAGTCCAACCTTTTTCCTAAGGCGAGTGTACCATCTACCAGGGGGTGGAATCGATCCTTGAAGGTTGACAAGATTCTGAACAGTCAAAAGTTGGTGGAAGGGGACTTTCCTGGTGGCGCAGTGGTTGAGAATCCGCCTGCCAATGCAGGGGACACGGGTTCGAGCCCTGGTCCGGGAAGATCCCACGTGCCGCGGAGCAACTAAACCCGTGCGCCACAACTACTGAGCCTGAGCTCTAGAGCCCGTGTGCCACAACTACTGAAGCCCGCACGCCTAGAGCCCGTGCTCTGCAACAAGAGAAGCCCCCTGCAATGAGAAGCCCGCTCACCGCAACTAGAGAAAGCCTGCGCGCAGCAACGAAGACCCAACGCAGCCAAAAAATAAATAAGTAAGTAAATAAATTTATTAAAAAAAATTGGTGGAAGGGCATTCTAGGCAGGGGCAGCCGCTTGAACAAAAGTGTGAAGCAAAGAGCAGGCTTGAGAGCCAGTGGGTTGACCGTCCTGAGTGGAATAGAAGTACGTGGAGATACATTCTAACTCAACAGGACTTTCCTGTGCTCGGAGCCAGGCCTGCACCTGGCGCTGGGGATGCAAAGGTGAATAATGCAATCTCTGCCCTGAATCACTAGAGCCTGTGTTACAATTCTAGAAAGTACAAGGGAGCCAGACGGCGGACGCCTCCTCTCACAAAGCATTGCAGTCCATCAGCGCGGGTGACACCGCAGACGCCGGCAGCCTCACCTCCCAGCAAAAGGACGGGTCAGCCGCTAATGTAAAGATAGCCGGCAGGGAGGGCTCCAGTGGCCTGAGAAGAGATGAAATTCAGTTTGGGGAGATAACCTCCCAGAGCTGCAATTAAGTCCCTGGCTCTGCCTGGGAGAGGCAGAGCCTTAATGAAAACAGCCCAAGAAAAACAAGGGGCAGCGAAAAATAAAATAAAATAAAAATAAGGTGGAAAAAAAACAAGTGGCAGGACTGGCGCTCTTGAAGACAATGTAACCTAAATGGGCAAACATAAAGCACCCACAAAAGGCAGGGTGGGGTGATATCCCCAGATATGCTGGTTTCCCCGGCAGAATGACCCTGGGTAGAGCAGGCCATGGGGAAACGCCCCACTCTGATTTGCGCGGTAAAAAGGCCTCTCAGGTCAGGGCTGGGGAATCGCGGAAGGTTTTATTAATTTCTGGGTTTGTTGCTTTGTTGCCGTTGTTCTCTTTTGCTTTTTTTGTTCTCAGTGAGGTCTGAAAAGTCAAGGTAGTTCTAGGTGGTGATGTTTTAAGCCCAAAGGCAGCCTGCTTTCACCAGCCAGCTTGTTGCGGGGTGGGGGGTGGGGGGGAAGGGGAGGAGCTTTAGAGGAAAACACCCTGTCCTGAGAATCAGAGAAAGTCTGGCCCCGACAAGCTGTGTGACCTTGGGCAAGTCCCTTCCCCTCCTCTGGGCCCACTCCTCAGCTACCTTCCTCACCATATTGTGCGAGGGTCTGTAACTATAAAAATAAGCAATTATTCCTTTCAAAAATAGAGGGGCGGGGGGGGGGCAAGAATGAGGCCCCAGGCAAAGCAGGAGGTTCTGGAAGCAGATCTGGATCGTTGGCCAGCATAAGTAGAGGTTGTTAGAAAAGGGGGCTGTGGCAGTAGGAAGTCTGAAGGGCGGTTCCCCCAGAAACAAACCGTGTGGGGTGAAGTGTGCATTTCATTTGGTTTGGGAGTAGGGCTTGGTTTCTAGCTCCTGCCCACCAACACAGCTTGAGGCTGAAATAACACCCTTTGTGTGTGCTGACCAATCAGCTGAGGACCTCTAAGTGCCCGGGGAGATGCTAAAGGAGTGAAATCAGAAGGACCACTACACCCAGCTTTTCCTTAACTCGGGGAGAGAGGAGATCCCAGAACTTTCTCTCTACTCTTTGCCAGTAGATGTTTTTTTAAAAAAAAAAAAAAAAAAACACCAAAAACACACCTCATCAACAGATGAATGGATAAAGAGGATGTGTTGTGAGAATTAGAATGCATAACTTCTGTGAAAACCCCCATACAAAGCTGGTACTTCAAAATATCAAAGAGCTGAAGTACCTGCCCAGTGACGCCCAGCTCCTAAGAGAGCCAAGACTGGAGCCCAGGGAAGTCTGACTCTAAAATCAGAACTTTTCCACACCGAACTGCCGCACCCTGACCTGCTTGGAGATAATGTCACTGAGCCTAACAGTCACATGGTCTTTTCGGACAATGCAGTGACTCCCACCCAGGGTGCTCAGAATTCCCCACAGACCCCAACAAATAACACAGGGGAAAAACAGCTCATGCTGGGATTCACTAGAGGAAATAACCTGTTGAGAGACTGGAGGAGGAGGTAGGGAGAGATCAGTGAACCCCAGCCTTCTCTTCAGGCTGACGTCACTAACTTGAGGCTGCAGAGGGACTTGGATTCACTGCCTCGGGAGCCTCCGCCCTGCTCCAGTACTACATGGGTTGTCACGTGTTGTTCCCTTTCCTTTAAACCGTCTCAGTACCCTACTGGTATCGTCAGCCAGGAGCTGGTAAGCAGACCTTCTGGTCACCAGGGAGGTAGGGAGCCAGGATCCAGCTCTGGGGGAGGCTGGGAGGTGTGATGGGGTGTGGGGGTCTGTCCCTCCACAGCTCTAGTTTATCTCAGTAAATTAAGGAAGAAAGGAGAGACTTTCCAATCAAGGTGGAAATTAACATCATTTGTATAATTCCCAGGACACAACTTTATTTTCCTTGAAAATGTGTGGTGCAAACAATAAGAGTTTCTTTCCTTTCACTAAACAGAGAGATCTGGGTGAACTGGAAGCTGCCTGGGGTGGAGATGAAGTGTGTTTACTGAGGGCATCCCTGTGCACTGCGTCCTAAAGACCCAATCCTCAAGGCCACCCACAGGAGAGGGAGGGCTTAGTCTCTTTCAGGTGAAGAACCTGAAAGTCCAAGAATATAAATGATTTCCCCAGGACACATCAGATTCCACTTTTGGGCTACTTACATTCAAAGCCAGTCATGGTCCCACTTTCTGCGTGTTTTTTAAGTTTCCCCAAACAAGAACCCATCTCTTCCCTCTGCACCCAAGGTCATGGTGCTCCTAAAATCTCCTGGATTTTAATTCTCTGCCAGCTCTGCTCTTAACTAAAGACAAAGATTGAACGTTCCTGGATTTGTTTTCAAGACCCCCGTCGTGGAGCGAATGTTAATGTCAATCATCAGGGCTGAAGAAATTTTCAGTGTTTTTATTACAGTTTATGGAAATTGATGTGCCAACTGGCGACCAAGTGTCAGTCCGTGCCCATGCCAGGCTTGATGCGGGGTTCAAACGAAGCCCAAGATGATGTTCTTAGTGGCCTGGTTGGTTAGATAAGACATGGGAAACAGCAGAGAACAACGTGTGACTGTTTGAACCAAGAACACAGAAACTCGGCTTCACCGCTGCGTGCTTTAATCTCTGAGGCTCCATTTCCTCATCTGCAAAATGGGAACGATGATGCTCTCTGCCTACAGAGTTATTGTGAGGATTGCATGAGACAGTCATCATAAACCATTTAGCACAGTGCCAGCAGAGCCAGCTTTAATAAATGCCCGTTAAGATCGTTGTTGTCACAAGGGAGGTTGGAAACTGAAATTTATTAAGCAGCTCCCGTGCATCTCTGATCATTCGTGACAACTTTCAATCCTCAGTCTAGTGAGTCCTCTATTATCATCTTTGCTTTCTAGATGAGAAAACTGAGGTTTGGGGACTCATCATGCGATGACTCACTAGCAAAGTGCAGATTTGGAACTAGGTCTGTTTGACAGTAAGACAGACATGAACAGATCAAAGCAAACCAACACGTCTGTGGGGTTTTTTTGTTTGTTTTTTTTTTTTGGTTTTTTGGCATGGTTGGGACCTTAAAATCTCTAGGATGTTCTGGACCAGGCTGTACTGTAGCACATTCTGTGATGATGGAAATGTCCTAACTTGCACTGGCCAACACAGTAGAGCACTTGAAATGTGGCTAGTTCGACCAAAGAACTGAATTTTTAATTTTAGTCAAGTTTAGTTAATTGAAGTGGAAATAGCCACACATGGCCAGTGGCTGCCATATTGGATAGCAAGGTGTAGACTGCAGCTCTCCACCCTCTCTAGACTTGCTTCCAAACCCCCTCCCCACCCCTCCCGACGTCTCCCTGATGGTGACTCACTTGCTCAGGTTCCCCCAGCGCTGTGTTACCAATTCACATCCCATTTCAATCCCTGTCTCTGGTCCCCTGGGTTTTGGTGACACTCCCTGTGCCCATCACGCCAACTCCTCCTTTTGAGTTGCCCTTTAGCTTCTCTCTGCCAACTGTTGTGCTCTGGTTTCCTGCTGCATCTAGCTCCCCAAACCAGGCCCAGGACCCTCAGAATCTTTACCCTTACCTGAATAGCCATCAACATCCCAGGCCCAGGTCCAGATGCCCTGGAGGGGCAACAAAGGGGCAGAATGTTCAAAACTGACGTGACCAAGAAATCCCAAGATGTCTGGTTGTTTCCATATGAGAAGTACACTGAGGATAAGTGAAGGTGCACGCTTCAGGGAGCTTACGCAGTCAGCGGGGAGACAGGATACACTGAAAATACCAAGAAGCCTTATAGTTCCTCCAGGGCGAATGTGCTCCCGGGGCTAGGAGAAGAGAGCCGCATTCTGGGCTGGATTCCCCAGAGGAGCTCCCAGGAGAAGGTGAGGGCCCTCCCTGTCCAGGCTCCAGCCTCCTCCCTGCTGCTCTGACCTGTAAGGGCAGCTGGCAAGAAGGACATCGTGTCTTCCACCTGCAAGTTGGGTTTGGCCAAATCGAGCAGCAGCAGGGGGTAGACGGCAGGAGGAAAGAGCAGGTCTCTGTGTTTCTCTGGCTTCCTCTCTGCCAGGTGGACCAAGTTCCTCTAGTGAAGGTGTGGCTCCTGCTTGCAGCCGTGGTTCTCTCGTGTTTCTGGTAAACCCTCCCTCCTCTCGGCCCTTCCAGCCAGGGATGGTAGCAGCTCCGTGTCGTCAGCAGGCGCCAAGCCCTGCAGCATCACTTGTTGCTTCCCCTGTGCCCAAGCCACCCTCTTAAACGGTCCCTTCCTTAATGCTCTTCAGTCATCCTTTCTGATGCATCATCATCAATTTCTTGCCAGGACCCTGATTGATACAGGGTCTATGCTGGGTCTTAAAGGATGAGTAGGACTGATGCAGGCAGAGAAGAAAAGAAACTCAGAAAACAGGAGACGACCAGGCAGAGGAGCAGGGGCAGAAGAGCCAAAGTCCCGGTCAGGATGGTGAGGCCAGGGGGCCGGAGAGGGGACTCTGGGTCAGGGGTGCTGGAGCTGAAGCTGGGGCCGGGCGGTGGAAGCTTTCATCATAGGATTCAGAACTGTGAGAGTGGGAAACCAAGGGACCCATGTCAGACTAGGATGATGCCCTGTTTCAACGTCCCTTGTGCACTGAATGTTTCTACGGAACCAGCTATAGTAGGCTTCTGAGAGTCTCATGAGCTAGGTGGTTGACCACACAACTGGCTTTCAAATACACATGACACCACTGGTGAATAAACAAAACTGCACTTGAATAGATTTCCTCTCTGGCTTCCATGACAATCCAGTGAGAAATATTCCATTAATATTCAAACTTATCTATCCTGTATCCAATTACCTATGGAGTCATAAATATATACTTCTGTCTGTTAGACAGGAACATTCAAATCCTGCCTCTTCGTATCTTATTGGCTAAGCAAATGCAAGGACACGTGACATCGTACCCAAGTGTATATATATCACTGAGATCACTGTACTTGTCAATTTTCCCCTGCATAATTCAGATCTACTTTAGTTTGGAAAAAGAAAATGTTTCTAATACGTATTTTATGCCAGATGCTGTATGAACAGAGTATGGCATGCCTGAAATGTTACATGTAATGAGACTGGGGCTATTCTTTGGCCATACTCAGCAGCTCCTAGGAAAGCATAGTGACCTCTGCTACCTTTATAGCCAAGAGAATGTGGGCACCTGGGCTGGCATTTGCAAAGACCCCACTGGCAGAATGACCATTGCTCCCTTAGCTGAAGGGATACAGAATTCTTTAATGGAATGATGAATTCATACATACAGAACTATGATAATACATAAAAAGACAGGTGAAAAAATTCTGACTGTATCTCTCAAACTTAAAAAAAGAAAAGATAGACTGCTTTGGCTCATACTTTGCCGAGATACCGTGATAACAAAAAGATTTTTGCATTATTTGCTTCCACCTGTTTACTTGCTGAGTGTCGGGGTGATGGTACTTTGATCATCAGCAATGTTTTTTAAAGAAAGATTTTATAAGGCTTATCCTTTTTCACAGGTTAATTTATAACCTGAATTAACCAAATAGACCTAAAATTTCAGGGTGAAGTGCAGTGCCTGACTTGTTTGCATTTTTTTCCGCCATCCTTATTAATTTATGCAGGTAAAAAGACCACGGTGAAGAACACACAGGAGGTGAAAAATAAATGTCCCAGTGACCCATTAGAAGCATTACCAATTAAACCACTGCTCTGCGAAAATCATTAACCAGCGAAATTGACAAAATTGAAAGTATCCGTGTATTTGCCAAGGGAGTATATAGAACAGTACAGCTGTCTACACTGTTTTTCCATAGAATGTTATCTGTTCCTTTTATTTTTGACAATTCCTGTCCCTGTCTCTTAAGCAGAACATTTTTTCTCCAAATTAAAACCAATTAAAAACTATTTAAGGAACACTCTGTGACAACAACTTCTAACAGAAATAACAGCACTCACTTCAGAAACAAGGCAGCAGAAGTTGTGAAACTTATCGATGGCTTCGCTAATGTCACAATGGAGACATTCAAAGATTGCTTCTCATTTTCAAATTTGTCTGTGTTGACTGACTATCTCGTGGTGCTGACATGCTTTACTTTAGCGTATAAGCTTTGATGTTTGTTTAAATAGTTACTTTTTTTGTTCTATAGGATAGAATGGGATTTCATATTTAATACATTTTCCTGTTTTATCATACGTGGCTAAGGTGCCACATTAAACTTCGACTTTGGAAGTGTTACAGATGATGCCATTGCATTGAAGGAGAATCTAAAATGCTTATATTTGTGCGGTGAATAGCAAAAACTAAACCATTACACTTTTCAGAAGGGCAAAAGGGGGAAATTGAGTGTTCCGTCTGCGCTGTGCACTGTATCATCCATTTTACTGTATTATTAATTTCCATCTTCCCAACAGCTTTGTAAAGCAAGAATGTATTATCTCTTTGAACAAGTGAGGGGCCGCCTTCACTCAGGGAGGTTTAGCAGCCTGCTCAAGGTCAAGCAATATGGCTAGATTCCGACCTGGGTCTGTCCGGCTCCAAAACCCTCATAAGGTCAAAGAGGGCTCTTTCCCACGAACCCAGGATCACGGGATGTCTCCTGCCAGCCTTAATGACCGACTAAAATTGTGGAGCCAGAGGTCACTGAGGCAGAACTTGGCCTTCTGACGTGATCGGAGGGCACATTTGGCATCAGGCCAATCCCATGGCATAACTCCAAGAGCTGCCCCATTTGAGTAGAGGGCACTCACACCATTAGCCCTACGATTACACTTCTGTGTTAGGTGCTCAAAGGGCCAGGCAGGTGCAGGGGTGAGTCCCAGCTCTGCCATATACAGACCTTGGGCTAAGCCATAAAATCCACAGCACCTGCAAAGAAAACCTTAAAAATCAAAAAAATAAAGTGGGTGGTGGGTGGGAAATAATCTATCCAATGTGAAAAGGCTGTCTGGAGGAATACATTAAATGATCGGTGAAAACTCCTTGGAAAGGAGCATATACACAGAAGATGTACGTGGGCTGCACATGGAAGTTGTTAAGCCTGCAGTGAAGGAGCGCTGCCCCAGGTCCAGAGTGCTGTCTCGGATCCGCTCTTCAAAGTGCAGCCCACAGACCAACGGCATCGGCATCACCCGGGAGACGGTTAGAAAGGCAGGCTCTACCCCAGACCTACAGATTCCTTTCTAACAAGATTCAAGTGTAGGCATTCGAGTTTGAGAAGCACTTCCTTGGGCCTCCTGGTCTAGCTTTCTAGGTCTCAACCTCCAGAGAGAGACGTTAGCAATGATTCCTTATCACAAAAATCGAATCAAAGGGCTTAGGAAGCTCATCCAATCCAGGAATGGTGAATACCTGGCATAGGTGCCACCTTTCCGTTCCGGGCAACCAGGACAGGCATTACTAATCAATCAGGGAATTCTTTTTCACTGAGCTCAGAAGGAGCTGCTGTATCCTTTACGATGCACTCCAGGAACTCACTCTTTCTCTTGGAGTTAATATGGATATGAAACCTACTTCCTACCCTCCACCATGCTTTATTCATAAGTGGACCTTATCTCCCATTTAAGGCTGTTTTCCCAACTTTCGACGAATTTAACATTTATCCCCTACAAAAATATTCCATTATCTGGTTACCTCGATTCAGCAGAAACTGAGCACTACCAAGGTTAAATGACATCCCCAAAGTAGAGAATCCTATTCTTCTGGCTCAACTCTTCTCTTTTTGTCCCGGTCCGTCTCTACTCCACCATCCACATCAGTGTTTCAGACCAAGGGAGGGAAGACTTGAAACCTCACAAAGAACCTAGGACATTATACTGATGCACACAAAAGCCAAGGTAGAAAGACACCAGGAAATTTTTAAAAATGTTCTGAGACCTTGAAGCACTCCTATGTGCCCTGGCAACCCAGCCCTGTCTCCTCCTGGGAGCTTGAGCCGGCATCTTTGCCAGCAGGAAAGGATGGTATGCCGAGCCAGACTCACTCCTGTGGCCTTCACCCAGTTTCCCAGCCGCCTGCCTCAAATGCTTTGTGCAAAGAGCTCCAAAATCGGAGAGATTTTCTGAACTTAATTTTTGTTCACATGTAATAGGAGACAGATACCCCCACTAAGCTGCTGTGCCGGTCAGCTAGTGGGAAGCAGCCCATATTTTCGGAAGATAAATCATTAAGACCTGGAATACAGGGTAGGCATATATACCAGCTGGGTCCATTTTAAGTGAAAATTAATGGCAAATTCTTGTAACCACATTAAGGGCCATTGTCGTTCATTCGAAATCAGTTAAACATGAAAACCGTTTTGAGTTCATGGAATATAAATATTTGTCTATGTTTTTTTTGCCAGTGCTCCAGAGAGACTAGGAGGGTTTGGCAGATCGGTGTTCTATAAACACACTCACAAAGGGCAAAAAATAAGGAACTTGACTCTTGTTGGGTTAAACTGTTTGTCAACTTTTCCATTTCCTCAGTCAGAAGATAATTAAACAGTAAGCAGATGTCAGAATCTAATTGTTTCAAGGAAAGATTGCTTAACGACTTATGTTGCCTGTAATTTCTGTGTATTGTCTGCAAACAACACTTTGGTGGGTACAGGAAGCAGAAAGCAACCAGTTAGTTGCTCTCTCCCTGGAGGCAAAGGCTCGCCTAACAAATACATCCAGGCAGTCACTCTTGATATCAAGAAGCAAGCAAAATGTCCCTGACACAATGCTTTGGGTGTATTGGACCAGAGAAAACGTTGGCTTCTCAGAAGAAGGAGAGAGGGAAAAAGAAGTAAGGGAGGGGGAGATGGAAAAGAGAGGATGGGAAGATGGAGATGAGGAAAGGGAAGAGCTGGGAGAGGGAGGGAGAGAAAGAATAGGAGAAGATTCAGAAAAAGGCAGTGTTTGTGGAGGGAGGGGACCGGATATGGTCCCATCCAAAGGGCCTGGTCTTCAGAGTCAAGCCCACTGTTTGGTTCCATCACTTTCCACATTTGGACTATTTATTTATTTATTATTATTATTATTTTTACCGGTACACGGGTCTGTCACTGTTGTGGCCTCTCCCGTTGCGGAGCACAGGCTCCGGACACACAGGCTCAGCGGCCATGGCTCACGGGCCCAGACGCTCCGCAGCATGTGGGATCTTCCCGGACTGGGGCACGAACCCGTGTCCCCTGCATCGGCAGGCGGACTCTCAACCACTGCGCCACCAGGGAAGCCCCTGGACTATTTATTTGACCTCCCTGAATTCATTCCCTCAACTGACAACTGGATGTATTGATAGTAATCCCTGCCCTAGCTCGATCACAGGCCTGTTGTGAGCTATAAACAGTAATATATATGAATGTCTCAAAATTGTGAAACACTATACAATTGCTTTAATTTTTCATAAAAGAGCAGAGGGGAATTGAGTGGAGAGTTGAAACAAAATGAGGTGTGTTGGGGGGTGAGGGATGCGCTCTTGTAGGGGTCCCACAGCAGTGCTGCGTGGGATCCAAGGTGTTTCAGAATTTAATAAAACAGCTTCTTCACGTTCTACTGCAGAGCCCTCCCCTTAAAATACACACACACGCACACAAACACACACACACAGCCCTCCATGGGATTCAAGTATGTGTCCAGGAAGTCAGGTGGGGAACAGTCTTGAGAAACAGGCCCCAAGCTGCGTTCCTAACTTCCGGTCACTTACAACTGGGTCAAAGGCATTGCTAGTGGCCTCTCCCTTCAGGATGAATCTCTTCCCTGGGGGTTGTCAACCACCCCTTACAAACAGACCCCCCAACTAGGGACCTCCACAGGTTACCAAACATGGCCAGCATGGCCAGTAAGACTTAAACTCAGAATCCTATTATGTGATTTATTATATAGTGTTTCCAAAAGAACCAATTTACTAATGAACTATGGGGCCCACACTCGCTCTGGGCTCATCTCTGACACTCCCTTACTGTGTGGTCTCAGACCAGCACCAACCCTCTCTGAGCTTCCATGTTCCCATCTATGAAATAAAGTTGAACAGCTTGATCCTAAGGACCTTTCTCCTTGTGACATTCAAAGTTCTCATCACTTACCCATCGGAAGTCTAAGGTATAAAGCGTAGTCCAGAGTCCTCTGCGCCCTCCCGCGCCTTTGTAAAGAATCCTCCTCAGGGGAGTGGGGGAAGTCATGGGTGGTCAGTCACGAGAGACTGACCCATGAGAGGCATAGCTGGTCCAATGGGGCCAGGGGTGAATGAACAAAGGGACCAAGGGAGCAGGCAGGCCGTTGCAAGTTTGTCTGAGAGAACGTGAAGAAGTTTAGACGGACAAGAAGGGGATGGGTGAGGGCATTTTAACCACGAGTCAGTGTGGGAGCGTCCGGGATGCCAGCACACTCTGGGAAAGGAGAGAGGCCTGGCTGCCCGGAGGGAAGACCTTGGTGGAGAAGGAATGAAGGACATGGGTGGCCAAATTGTAGGGGGCTCGAAGGCAAAAATGAAGCCTGGGACGTTATTCCAGGGGCAACGAGAGACTGGATTGTTCTAGAGCAGGGGACTGGCCCGCTCACACCGAGCCATTTTAGGAAGGATAAGCTGGCTGTGGGGAGCAGACCGTAGTGTTTCCAGTGGGTAGCCCTGTGCAAAGGGCACGCGTGCTGATGCCACTGGTGACTCACCCACCCCCAATAAGGGAGCAGTGAAGGCAGAGGCAGCGCAGGTGTTACCCCGCCCCAAGCAATCTCACACTCATGTCAGCCTCAAAAGAGCAGAGAGTGAAACGCATCGCATCCTGAAGATGAAAGGGAAAACACATTCTTGGAAGAGAGCTCCTCTCCAACCCGTCCACCCACAGCCCCCAGAATAAGGGATAGGCAATCTGCTTCTCCTGGCATCAGATTCAAAATACTCCTGAGGCCAAGAGGACCTAAAAGGGTACCTCTGCTCACGTGCGTGAGAACAGCCCAACAGGGGGACCATCTGTCTCAGGATGGGCCCAGTGTGGAGGAGGAAACAGTAGCCCCCAAAGGGGTCTATTTCAGTTTCCAGGAAAGCATCCCATGAATACCCCCAGCCACTAACGAGATCTCTCTTTAGCTCTCTGCTTAGTTCTTTGCTAAGTGGGAACCGCCCGCCCCCCCAGTGGTGGGGGCCACTCTCTACGAGGTTCCGTCACTGGCATCTCGGCATGGACGTGTTTGAGGGAAGAAGGAGTCCAAGGGCTCTGATCTCCTGAGACGATGCAGACCCAGCCAGCGAGAAGAGTTAAAAGCATGCGGGTTCGAGAGGCAGAGGCCCCTCAAACGACCTGCAAACACTTGTGCTCAGGATTAGCCCGACATCTCCTCCTTGGAAAGGTTGCTTTTAGTCCCAGATGGGTCTGGGAAGGGGCCCTCCTTCCTCAGGGGGGCTCCACAGCCTACTCTAGGTCCCACTTCCCTGGCCATCCCCTGGTGATGGGAAGGTTGCTGTAGTGTTCTCGGCGGGGTCACGATGGTTGCATGGACCAGAGAGGAAGCAGTTGGAGAGTTTGGATGAAGACAGGAGGGGAATCGGTGAGTTAGAAGGAAAACTAGAAAGTGAGTGTCATAAAAGCCAGGAGGAGCAAAGCAGGAAGAAGGGGTCAGACGCCTCCAATTCTCATGGAGGGCGAGTATCATGACCACAGTTACATAGGTCGTCGATGATCTCTGCAAGAGCAGTTTCAGTGGAATGGAGGAAACCAAAGACTGATTTCAGCATCTCACCTGCCCTCCGAGGGAGATATGATTATCCCATTTTATAGACAAGGAAGCTGAAGCTGAGAGAGATCTGACTTATCCAAAGCCTAGTTACCTGTTACCTAGTTACCTATCAGACTATTACCCAACTGCCTGTGACCGTGGGGCCATTGATGGGATGTCACAGGTGAGGTTGATGGAGACTTTGGTGGGATTGACAGTGATGACGATGTTGATGTGGTTGGTAATGTAGATGATGATGGTGACGGTCACAGTGATGCTGCTGGCGGTTGTTCAGATGGGGAAGTCGATAATGACGGTGATGTGAAAATTCACTGGTCTGTGGAATCAGACAGATCCAGATCTCTATCCCAGACAGTCAGCAGCACATAAGGTCTTCAACTTCGGAGGCTTTTTGTTCCTAGCTGTAAAGTGGAGATAATATTACCTGCCTCAGAGGACTGTTGTGAGAATGACATGGATGGGCAAGCACCTTGAAGCACCTGACTCCTAGTAGGCTCTCAGTTAATGTGTGTTTAATTCATTTGTCTACAGGCCAAATTTAGGGAGCGCGGTGAACGTCGTTGCGTGAGCCTTACCTTCCCAGCCAGACCCATCCCTCTCGGGTCAAACTCCACTCCCCAACCAGAGTTAACTCTACCCTCAAGGTCAATCATGGCCATGTCGGTGGCTGCCTGCTCTCCAGCCCCACCACTTTACGTGCTTGCTCTGAGGATGCTGCCCTGCCAGAAGCCCCGCCCTCATGTCTGTCCACCCTGGTGGATGGGTGCCCAAGAGACCCTACAAGGAAGAAAGATGGGCATGGAACAAACACTTACTGAGCACTATGATGCAACCAGCTATCTGGGCTCATTCAGCTGGGAAGGCGGGAGTGTAGGCTTATGAGTTTGGGCTTTGGAATCAGACATGCCTAGAATTAAGTACCTCTCCTCCTTCAATTCCTTACCCAAATGACACCTTCTCCACGAGGCCTACCCTGACCACCCTGTTTATACTGCAGCCCCATCCATAAGGCTTCCCCTCTCACCCTTATCCTGCTCAATTTTTTCATCCCCTTTTTCACTGGCAACATGTTTTTCTTATATATTATGTTTGTCTGTCTTCTCCCACTGGAACGTTGTTCCAAAGGGCAGAGACTATTACCTGTTTTGTTCACTGATGCCTCCTCACACCTGGCACACAGGAAGCGCTCACTAAACATGTATAGAATAAATGAAGCGCCAGCTCAGTCCTTAGCAACACACACGTAACAAACAGCTTACCAATAACTCAAGTTCACCAGATCTGTCTGGCTCCAGACCCAGGGCCCTTGCACACCCACAATTTCCAGTTGTTTTCCTGGTCACAGCCCCTCCACCCAATCCCACCCGTCATCTCTAGAACCCTTTCATTTTGAAGACTCACTCTTACTTCAATCCATTGAAGTATTACAGGGTCGGGCTGCTATCTGAGGAAGATGGAATGTTTCCTACCCTCAAGAGAACCTCAGGCCCAGCTCAGGCACTTCGTATGGCGGCGATAGCACCGTGTGCTTTGAGGGAAACCAGTGGGAATGGCCTGACCCACCCCGGCCTGGCTTGAGGGAAGCCCTTTCAGTTTAAATGCTCCACAGTCAACTCAGGTCCAAGGGGCAGAAGGCAGGGCTGCTCGGTGTTTGCTCCGAGGGGTCCACCTACTGGGAAAATGCAGGTAAGTCAAACAAGCCTGTTTGTTCTCCCAGTACAGCAAACAAAAAACAGAACTAATTCTCCTCCAAGGCTCCCTGCTGGACCCGGGAGGCGTGATTAAAGTAATGGGAAGACAAATATTTTCCTGGAGAAAATGATAAAACTGGAGGCAGGAAAAGCAAACAGCGTCTTCAAAAGGGCAGCTGTGGAGTTGCCCCAGGAGCAGTTAGGGAAGGTTCTGGAATGGGGGTGGGGTGGGGGCGGGTGGCCTGTGGGCTCCTGGCTTGGAGGAATGGGCTAAGGGGAGAGAGGTCTTTTCTGAAAGCAACCAGCACAGCCGGCATAGGGGGAAGCTGTGTGATTCACTCTCCCCATCACTAGGATTTCGTTATTGTTTTGGAGGTGGAGGGAATTCAGGTGACATGGTCCCAGAGAGGCCAGAGCTTGAGCTGAGAGCCAGACATGCTTGGGCTTGAATTCTATCATTCATTCATTCATTCACTTGTTCACTCCTGTGGTCAGTCAGTCAGCCCTTTCTTATAATACATCTATACTGAGCACCTCCTGTGCCCTAGGCTCTGGCCCATGCTCTGTGGTCTTAAGTGAGTCCTCCATCCTCTCAGAGACTCCCTGTTTTCATCTGGTAAACAGGCTGGTGCAAGATTGTTGGAAGCCCTGCTGCAGGTCCCATCTTGCCTTGTATCCTTAGGACTGCAGCTGGGAACCCAATTTCCTCCTTCCTTTTCGGCCTCATGTATCCTACCAAGACCTTAAAACTCCACTTCAGCAATTCTTCCTCCAGGAAGCCCTTCTTGACCCCCTCAGGCTGGGTTACCTGTCTTCCCTGTGCTGCTTCCCAGAGATCCGAAGCTTACCTTGGCCAGCACATCACCCCACCTGGCATGGACCTGCCTCTCGCTCTCATGGCGAGCTCCTCCGGGCCCAGGAACATGGTGCATTTATCTCTGTGTCCTCAAGGTTGAGGCAAGGGCCTGGAACTTGGAGGACTCAAGAAAGACATGTGACTTGTGACTCAGGGCTAGGCCCTAGAGCTGAGACAAGAGGTGGGGCTCTGACAACATGGGACAAGTGGACTCACCCCCATCAACTGGGGTGCGGGGTGGGGAGGGGTGTCATGGACAGCGGCCAAGAGAAGGAAATGCTCTGAGAATGGAAGGAAGAGAAAAAATTAGCCAGAGACAGAGGGTGGGAAGGGAAGAGCATGTGCAAAGGCCAGGAGGAGGTTCTGATGACGCCTGAGAGGTTGTGGATGGACTGTGGCCAAGAGACCTCTGAAGTTCTCTCTGGACCTTTTCCTCCAGGGGTGGAAAGGCCCTGGGGAATCCTGAGCTAAGGTGGGGCCTGATCACACTGTGTTTTAGAAAGACCCTGTAGAGGGCTCTGTGGGTGGACAAGGGGGTCAAGAGATGTCACATTCTTATCTTGTGATATTAGCTCAAACCATGAAAACCACAGTCCTAACAAATGTCAAGGCCTGCATTTGGGGTCAAAATGATGAACTACCCCAGGAGCATCATGACTTGGCTGCAGTCCAGGTGAAAAGACCTCAGGGTTTTAGGTGGTCCCACAGCTTCATGTGAGCCCACCAGGGCTGCCGCTGCTTCAGGAGTGAAAGCCATTCTGGGATGGGAGATGGAGTATAAGTTCAGGCCAATGGAGGTGACAGGCACAGGGCGCAGACTTCGTTTGGAAAGGTTCCAGCCCCGGGTGTCACTTCACTAGGAACACAGACGAGAATGTCACCCAAGGGGTGAGAAGTCAGAGAACCTTGCTTCTTGAAGAGAGAAGCAATTCTCTCTAGAGAGAATTCGATCACAGGGCTGGACAGAGAAAGGAAAGGCGTGGTTGAGCGTGGGCACCATCTTCAAATACCCATCGTGGGCCTGAGCCAGCCTAGAGGGGCCGAGCCATGTCCACATGCCAGCTCCGCCCCTACTGAGCTGGGGGACCTCAGCAGGGTACTCAATTCCCCTGAGCCTCAGTTTCTGCATTTGCAAGATAGGAATATGGAGTTGTGAAAGTTAAATGGGACGGCGGAGCTGGACACACGGCAGTGCTCCATAAAGCTTAATCTCCTTGCTTCTCTAAGATGTTGAAGGCCTGTGTTGAGAGGAAGAGCGTGACTGTAAGCGGGGGGTGGGGGGGAGCGGGGTAGCCAGCATGCACTCGTCAGCACATTTGCGGAGGGCAGAGTCCCAGGGAAATGTCCACCAGGATTCAAGGCCCCCAGAAGCTCTGCAGGAGGGACACAAGGTACAAGCAGCAAGGATTGACGGCTGCAAGTGAGGAGGGGGGACCTGGGGAGTCAGGGTTCACTGAAGACAACCCTCTCCTGCTTCAGACCCCCCTCAAGGGCCCATCACTCTCCCCACCTGCTCTGCCGTCACCCACAGCTAAACCCCATGGCTCCACGGAAACAGTCATCTCCAAGGTCTTGGTTTGGGTCCCCCCAGAAGCAGACCCTGAACAAGGACACAGGTACCTAATTGGGAGGCGATCCCAGGGAGTGAGGATGGGAACAAGGGGGTTAGAAGGGAGTGGGACAGGGAAGGAAGAAAAGCCAAACAAGTGAATTTAGGAGCAGGTCGCCACTGTGGGCAACTGAGAGCCATCCCGTGGGCCCCCTCTGGGGAACTGAATGGATGGAACTCAGAGGCGGGGAGGCTGGGACACCAAAACCCCAATGGCATCCCCCAGGGGTGAGGGTTGCCCTGGGACATTCGCTCCCTTGCGTCTCCAGGCTGTGCCTGTCTGCAGCAAGCTACGCTGAGGACAGCCCTTAGGCAGAGAAGCAGAGACATGCTGGGCGCTCTCCCTGTGCTCCAGGAACAGCCCACAGCTGCAGGATGACTCTGGGGAACCCAGAGGGGTTGCGGTAGGGAGTCCACGACTTTGCTAGGGTCACCACTGACCCCACGACGGCAATCAATGGCCTCTTCTCAGGGCGCCCCTTACAGCTCCTCACTGAGCTGCCACCTGTGCTCACCGCCTGCCTATTCCTCAGGATCCCAGGAATACCACCCCAGGCCCGTCTTCCTCGTGCACATCTCTCCCTTCCTGGGTGTTTGTGGGCTTCTGTCTTCTCTTGCCCTTAAGTGCTGAGACCCCTGGGGTCTGCCCCTGAGCTCTCTCCCTGCCTCACTCTCCTTCAATATGTGTCACAGGTCTAACTACATGAAACCCTACAGGGGAGCATGTTAAATGCAGGTTCCCAGGCCTCGCCCTCCAGCCCTACTGAACCAGACTCTCTGAAAATGGAGCCCACGAACGTGCCTTTTTTTTTTTTTTTTTTTTAATGCGGTACGTGGGCCTCTCACTGTTGTGGCCTCTCCCGTTGCGGAGCACAGGCTCCGGACACGCAGGCTCAGCGGCCATGGCTCACGGGCCCAGCCGCTCCACGGCATGTGGGATCTTCCCGGACCGGGGCACGAACCCGTGTCCCCTGCATCGGCAGGCGGACTCTCAACCACTGCGCCACCAGGGAAGCCCGAACGTGCCTTTTAACAAGCTCCCTAAGTTGAGTTGCCAGATAAAATTCAGGATGTCCAGAGGTGCATGCCACATCTGGGACATACTAAAAAAGTCCTTGTAGTTTATCTGAAATTCACATTTAATGGGGCATCCTGTATTTTTGTTCGCTAAACCTGCCAACCCTATCCCAAGGTGATTCTGATGCACGATAATGTTCAAGAACTTTTTTTATTGTATTCTCCCTGAGTTACCGTATCCATGCCCCCAATTTCAATTACCAATTACATGACAGTGACTCGGATTTCTTTCTTGCCCAGACCCCTCCCCTAAATTCCATAGATCTGATGGCCCACTGGACATCTCGAATTTGATATGTTCAACATAGAGAGCTCATTGCTCTCCACCTGCCCCCCACACCTACTCCCCGAATCTGCACTTCTTCCTTCTTTCTCTGTCAGTAGCCCCGCCATCCGCTTGCCCAAGCCAGTAACAAGAGGGGTTGTCTCAACCACTCCTTTCTCACCCCGCTCACCCCCTAGTCAGTCACCAAACTATTGTCTACATCTCTCAAAATCCTTTGCATCCTTGTGGTAGGCTGCCTTCCAAATATATCCACCTCCTAATCCCTGGAACCCGTGAATGTTAATTTATACGGTAAAAGGGCAGTTGCAAATGTGATTAAATTAAGACCTTGAGATGCGAGATGATCCTGGATTATCCAGGTGGGCCCAGGATATCCACTGTCCTTGTAAGAGGGGTGCAGGAGGCTCAGAGTTAGACAGAAGATGAAATGATGATGGAAGCAGAGACTGGAGTGATGTGGAGTGATTTGTTACAGCAGCAAAAAGAAACTAATACCGTCTATCATCTTTCTCCTTTCACATTGCCCCTGCCTGACTTTATTCTCTGTCCACTGCAATCTCCCCATGAGGGTCTTCTGCTTCCAGCCTTGCATCTTCCATAGCACCAGCAAAGTGGTCCTTCCCCTGATTCATGCCCTTGGATGACCCCCATCACTAAGGAAAAGTCCAGACCCATCATCAGCTCAGCTTTCTGGGTTGGGCCCCTCCCCTGTCTCTCTTCATCTCCCTCCACTAAATACCTTCAGACTGCTGGCTTCTGAACTCAATTCCTGGTTTAATAAACCCTTGTTCTCCTTCTTTCTGACAAGAATATTTTCCCCCACCTTTTTTTCTTGCCTAACTCCTATTCATACAGCAAAACCCAACTCAGATATAATTTCCTCCAGCAAGCCTTTCCTGGCTCTCTCGCCACCCACAAAAGAGTTAACGAGAGCCCACTCTAACCTCATACAACTTTTATTCCTTGACCAAATTCCCATTTTTGCAGTTTCCCCACTAGTCATTGTCTCTACTAGATTCTGAGTTCCTTGAGGACTGGAAAAACAGTTTCTTGTTTGCTTTTGAATCCCCAGGACCTAGGAAATAGTCCATACATGTTTGTTGAATTAGCACAAGTAAACGTTTCTCTCGGTTTCAATATTCAATGATTTTTATCCTACTGTTTCTTAGGCTTTTCTCCTTGCTAAGGAGCAGAGGGATAATTTTTTTTTTCCATTGCTAGTTCCTGTTAATTCACTCAAGATAAATAAAAATTAATAGGCACTCATTTGTCATGTGGACTTAAGAATCCAAAATCACATTTGTCTTGGCCCAGAGTGTTAATACAGCTCATAATATTTGTAATTTACGAAGAAAAATTTATGATCCAGTGTCTCCCTCACTTAAATGCATACACACATGCACACAGTCACAACTGCTGGCCTGGGGTCTGCAGGAGCTAGGGAAGGAAAACAGCAAAACTGTGGACTCCAAGAATCCCTAAAGAAAGCCCCACCCAGACCAGGACACTGTTCTTCATCAACAATGTCCCCAGTCCTCAAACCAAAGCTATTCGAGGAAAAGATGATGAAGCTCACGGAAAACTGTAGTCAAAGGGACACAACTTTCTTTTTAGCTCCATTCCTAGATATTACACCTCGAGGCCTCGCTCCTCTCCAAAGGAGTCTGGTCACTGCCCTATAAAAGTCCCCCGCCAGAGTGGAAGGAAAGAAATGAAGGTCTTTTTCTTGGCATTTCCTTCCCACAATCCTCTGCGACTTGCCAGGATTTTCTGGGCTGATAGGAAGCATCTACCCCGCCCCCCTCCTGCTTGCTGTTCTCCAGAACCTGCTGTTATCCATCCCTGCCCAGGGAGGATAGAAGATGGACAGTCAGCAGGGTACCAAGCAGTCCCACAGGACCCTCCATGTAGAATGGAATTATGTGTAATATTTGAATGAAGGATTCTGCTTCTAAAAGAACCTCAAAAACTACAGGTTGGAAACTGACACCTCGAGTTGTTTGAGTTTGATTCTAAAGTGAGAAGTATTATTTCAGAAGAAGGAAAGGGTCTGAAGGTTTAGTCCATAGTCAGTGGCCCACAGCCCTCCATGTCCTCTAATGGTTGAAAGGATTTCAGACGATTCTAGAGCAGCAGGGGCAGGAAAAACACAAGTTCTTTAAGAGGAAGTTGCACAGGGGTCAGCACGGTTTGGGAAATGGAGCAGAGGATTTGAAAGCCTGCAGATCTGAGTGCAGACGCCAGCCTTGCCCCGCAGCCGCCGTGCTGGACTGTCTGTCATCACCTGGGCATCCCGCCACCCTCCTCCACAGTCTCCCCCAGGAACGGGGCTCCCAGGTTCCCCTTCTGCACAGCGTCCCAATGAGATGCTCTGCTAATGAAACCCTCATGTGATGTTTGGAAGGCAAAGGAGGGGAGAGGCCATTCTTCTCCAGAGGCACTGGAGGCAGACCCGCCGGCAGACGTGAGGTTTGCAGGCGCTTCCCGGCCAGCGCCTGCCCTCACCTGCTCACAGCTGTAGGGGTCAGCACGAGCCTCCAGGAGGTCCCACACAGCTTCAGGGCCGGCTCTGGAGAACCATCCATTTTGGAACCTACTGGATGACCTTCAATGATGGCTTCCTGACCTTCGTTCCTCCACCCTTCCAGCAGCTGTCTCAGCCTCTAATTCCCTGAATGAACAACTTGTGTACTTGGAATGCACAGCATCAGTACGGCAGCTCTGCTCCGGCCTGGCCACCGTCTCCTCCCCTACCACGCCTCCGTTTCTCTGCCCTTTTACCCTCCCCCCACCCCACCCCCCAGACAAAGGCAAATGGCCATTTTATTTTGTGGCCGGTTCTTTGTGAGTAATCTTGTCGATGAGACTGACCTGCTTGAGGCTCAGCAAACAGTTAATATTATTACCAATAATAAAATGGAAGAGCTGGAGATGAAAGGAACGAGGCAATGGAAAAGAAGAGGTTGGACATTTGAGAGGGGACCTAATCCCTGACGGGCCTGGCAGGGGAGGGGAGAGCCAGGGCGCAGAGGAGGGGCTGATGGTGAAGCAGGAAGGGCGCCTCCTCCCGCGAGAGCACAGGCAAGGAGACCAGGGGTTGTGGACACCGCAGGTGTGTAGACAGAGCAGGACTGGTTGTCGAAAGCAGTTCCCACCTAACGGCTTCATTTCCCTGCAAGGCGGGTGGCCCGGCATTGCACTTGGCCTTCTTCACAATCCAGAGACTGGTAATGATTGTTTGCCTGTTTCCCACTTCAGGCTGGGAGCTCCAGGAGGACAGGGGCCCTGTCTGACTTGCTCGGCACATAGTGGGTGTACAAGGTGTGGGTGCTGGGATGGCGGATCGAGGATAAGAGTGGACGCTAGCGATGGCTGTCGAGGGGACTGGGGGACGGGGCTGACGACTCGTGAGAGGATTGCCAGGCATCCCAAAGGACTCAAGGGGGCGTGGATTCCTTGCCTGTGCGTGTGGCAGCCATCCCGGGGGACGGGAGGAGTGGAGAAGGCTGCCGTCCGGTTCTGTCGACAGGTGCAGTGGGAAGCAAGCAGGGACGAGGGAGCAGGGTATGGGCACGAGCGCTGAAATGCGGCTCCTGCACTCCAGGCTGATGCGATGGACATTGACTGAGACAGGAGGAAGCCGATGGACAGGAGGAAAAGAGAAGGGTCAGAAGCCTGGAAGACTTGATGAGGGGACCCAGTACAGGGAGGGAGGGGCCTGGAGGTGACCCGTGTGGCAGGGGGTAAGCTGCTGTCAGGCTGAATTCCAGAGAGAGCCACAACGGAGGATGACAAGATCCAGGGGTCCCCAACTGGACGTGCTGATGATGACCAGCACGTCACATCTAGTTCCTGTGTCCCCTTCCTGGAGCTTCTGGCACCTGGGAATGTATATTTTAAAGCCCCCCAAATGGTGTGGATGAGAGCCAGCTCGGGGAATCCCTAGCATTTAAGGTAGAACTGGGGGTGTGTGCAGTAGCATGAAGTGGTGACGATGGCCAACAGATCTGAAAAGGTCTAGGAGGTCCGTGAGGTATGGGTGGTGGATGTGTCACGCACAAGGATGCAGAAGTCCCCTGGCAGGATGGCAGGCCTTTGGGAGGAGGAAGACGGTGGTCGGCCGCCAAGGCCCTAGATGAATCTAGGGGCGTATTCTCGCAGGGATGATGAGAAGTTGTCCCGGCGGCCAGAGCCTCCGTCCCCTCAGAGCTACCAAGCCGTTCCACAAGCTCTTACCAGGTTTAGACTCTGCACCCAGCCCTTGGTAAGATGCCATGGGACTGCAAAAGGGAGACCCATGTCTACCATATCAGGAGCTCAGCATCTTGTGGGGAAGGGACGGCGTCTGGGCCCTGCCCAGTCCTTGGACTATTTCCAGCTCCAGTAGGATGCAGGTGCTGGCCAGGGGCCTTGAGGAGCTTTTAGCCCGAGGCCCTCTCTAGGATTTTGGGCAGTTTTAGGGCCCAGTGGCAACTGTAAAACTGAGTTGCACAGAGTGGCCCCCCATATTCTGCCTGGGACCTCACCCCATCTGACACTGCTTCGTGGCAGACACACCCAGAGGCAACAGCCTCGTCACAGACGATGGCTGCAACACTCAGCAGCCTCGGGAGCAAACGGCATGGACGGGTGTGGGACGGGACAGGACAGGAAGTGAGTGGTGACCACGGCGTGACATGGCGCTTTGGGGGGAAGTGCTCGAGAAGACTCTGCAGGCAGTCCTGCCTGAGCGGCCTCCTGTGTACCACCTGCTGAGGCCCTGGGGCCCCGGGGTCACACGCACACTATTCCGTTTCTCAGTGGGCTGTCCACATCACAGTCCCCACCTGCTTATCTAGAATGCACATTCTTGGGCTCCACCCAGACCAACTGCATCTGGGTAGAAGGGCCAAGAAATCTGCATAACTATGCCAACATTTCTGAGGCACTGCCTTACCCTGACTTCTCGTTACTTCTGAGTAAAGTATTGTCAGACCCATTATACAGACGAGGAAATAACAGCTCAGAGAGGTTAAGTCTCTGACCTGATATCTTACAGCTATTAAGTGGCTGAGTTGGAATTCAAAGCCAGGTCTTTTGATCCCACGTTCTTTCTATTAACTCTCCGTCACTCAAAGAAGGAAGAGATGGTTGGGAGCTGGAGAAGTAAGGTCATCAGAGACTCCTGTAGGGCTGAACTTAGGCTGGGCCGTGAAGCTGGGCAGGGTCAGGTGGGTGAAAGGCAAGGGTTATCGAGGATGGACACTTCCTGAGTGCCTGTGACATAGTGCACAGCACCATTACCACGTACACCTCCCACCGCATCGCATCCTCATACCAGCCCTGTGGGCTAAATGTACTATCGTCAACTTGCAGGTGGGACAACTTATGCTCAGAACAGTTGTATCACCTTAAGGGGATGTGGCCAGTAAGTGGGGGGACATAGATTAGAACTCGGTAACTCCTGGCTTGAGAGTCAAATCATTTTCTACTACAACGGTAACTGCTCTTTTCTTAAACAGCACAAGTCTCTACTCAGCTAAAACCTGACACAGAATCTCAGGATGCGAGAGAGAGAGGAGAGAGGTCCTCTGGCTGGAACCACCGTGCAGAACCCAGAGCCGCCCTAGCTACCCACCTCACTGCCCCTGAGGCTTCTCCATCCACAGCCACAGCCCCCCTTCACACCACCTTCCTGGCAGGAAGAGAAATATACCAGCAGGGAGTCAGGAACAGGCCAAGCAGCCTCCAGCCAAGTCTCTAAAGAAATAGGGCAGCAGGCCTGAAAAGTTTTGAAGGTCTTCCGTCGCCCTGTGAGACACCGTCCTTGGCGATGTGGTGTCTGCGGCAGGTTTCTCGCACACCTTCTCCTAACCCCATCTAAGAGACAGAGACGTGAGGAAGGCAGGGGTGAGAGCGAGGCCCCCATCATGGGGTGCTGCAAGAAGAAGTGTGTGTGTTAACTTTGGAAAAAGCAAATAAAAAACAAAAACGAAAATCTTCTACCTTTCTGCAGCTGCTTAAACACACTAAAACTGCCCAGCTCCGCTCTGACTGCCCACGTCCTTCCTTCCTGACAATAAACACATTTCCTTGCTTTGCAACATCTGAGCACACAGGAGTCTTCCCTCCCCCTAAGGTGCCACCTCCTGGAGCTGAAGCCAATGGGTACAGTGGGCAGGACCCGCATCGTCGTGGCTGCCTAGTGATGGCCCTCCCTCTCCTGTTTCCATCACAGCAAAGAGATCAACATGAAGGAAGGGAACACGCTTCAAGCTCACTTAATGGCCGGTGTCCTTATTGTCATTGCTGATCTACCCCAGCCTGGCCATCTTGAGAGCCCAGCCTGGAGAGGAAGCCTCCAGGCCCTAAGACGTGGCCAGAGCTGTTCTGCGCAGGCTCCCTGGCCATCTTCCTGCCCCAGCTTAAGGGCTGGCAGCGAGGACGGCGGTTATGACACAGAAAGCCCCGGGCACGGTCTCTGCCAGCCCCAGGCTGTAAACACTTTCTCTCTTGCCTTCCCAAGGGAGGACCAAAGGTGAGCCTGGAGGTGACCCTGCAGAGCAGCCTGTGCCCAGGGAGGGCCCTGTGGCTGGCGTGACCTCCCCTGGGGCCCAGCCTTGGCTACTTGCAGAATTCAACAGCGCACAGGCCAACCCCCGGGTGGCAAAGAGGAGGACGGAGAGCCAGGGACAGAGTGTTATAAATAGGTGTGTGTGACTGAGAAGGTCACCGGCCAGAGTGAAACATGCCAGAATTCTACAAGAGAGAGACAGATGTAAATTATCCGAGCATCTCACAAGCTTCCTCTCTCGGGATGAACTGAGGGTTCCAAGACAGTGCAAGGGTGAGTAGGCAGCCACAGATACCCAGCCAACAGCTGAAAAGCCTCTTCCACTGAAGAGGCACTTAGACATGATATTTATTTCTTAAAGAGGCTGGCTTTTCTGGGCGTTCATGAGAGACTGGCCATCCGAGCTGGAGAGTGGGAGGGTCTCACCCTTCACCCCCTCCTGCTCTTCATCCTGGGTCTCTGGCAATGTCTAGAGACATTTCTGCTTGTCATGCCTGGGGAGGGGGAGATACTGGCATCTAATGGGTGAAGGCCAGGGATGTTCAACACCCTGCAATGCACAGGACAGGCACCTCACGACAAAGGATGATCCAGCCCCGACTGTCAATAGCTCCGAGGTGAGAAATCCTGGCCCAGCCCCCCTCCCTGGCCCCTCTACCTCCAGACACCGCCTCCTCTCCCATTCATTTCCAAGGGCCCTGTCGAGGCAGCCGGAGCCACAAGTAAGCATAGCTACGCAAATAGCAACTCCTTATTTGCCGTGTTTGCTCAGCCAATATTGACTTTGCAGCCTAACACTGGTGCTATTGAGCCAGGGTTATTCTCAATATTGTTTGAGCAGCATTAGAACAGCCTGTGATAACCGGCAGCAGAACAGGAAGCTGCACCCCATCCCCGGCACACCCCCTTCCCCAGCCGCACCTCCTCCGGAGGACACTCCCGTAAAGACAGAGAAACCCTGTGTGCTCGTGGAGTCAAGCGGACCTAATGCCCGCTCCCTGGCTGAGCAAACACACAGAGGTTAGAGAAGGAGCACGCTCTCCGCTCTCTGGCTGAGTCAACACTCCAGGGAAGCTGGAGTAACTGAAAAAGTTTACACGGGAGGCCGACATTTGGTGAGGGGGCTGGGCAGTGAAAAATCATGGCGAAGCAGCCCCAGGCTATACACCAACCCGTTCGGTGTGGAAAGACCCCCAGAGACTAGGGTTCTTTGGTTCCTGGTGACTAAGCAGTAGGATGGTGAATCCATCCATGAACCGAGCACCCATTAGGTGAGGGCCTACTAGGTGCCGGACACTGTGCAGATCAGGACCAGAAGCTTAGAATGGGAGGGCCCTTATGGATAAGCTAAGGCAGCCGCCATGGTTGAATGATGAAGACCATTGGGAAAACAGCCTCCATCTTGGGCCTGGTCTTTGCTGTAAGGGAGTAACCAGCTCCTGGGCATGAGTTCAGAACTGAGAACAACCTGGTCCTTAGGAAGCACTCTCCCTGCCAGCTGGGCTCAAGTCCCTTTAACAGGAGCCAACATTGAATGTGCTATAGTGAGAGGCCTTAAACTAAGTCCAGGAGAGGAACTATGGTCATCTCCATTTGAATATATCTAGGTATAAGGATGGTTGTCACGTTCTTCCTGAGGGCCATCTTGGAGGGGTAGAGGGATCAGGGCAGAGAAACCAGTAGCCAGGCCTGCACAAGCCACACGGGTGATAGGAGGAAGGCATATCTCCTGCATTCCAGAGGGGAATGAAACGAAACTGTGAAACCAATGTGGAATCAGGGCTCCTGAGGGATTTTAATGAGAATCGTGATCACGGCCACTGCATATGGCTGTGTACCACCTGCCCAACCACAACCAGCAGCTCCACAGTAAGACCAGACAAGACAGAGAACGTTTACAGATGAGAAATCCACAGGGAATAAATGGGGCGGCTTTTCCTTGCCCACAGTGAAGTAAATCTAGGCTTTACTGGATCTGGGCCCACGTTACGTCTCTAGGTCAACATTAAACAAGTTGCCAGAATCATTGAGGGGGCATTCTGAAAATTAGCTCTGGCCAGCCCTGAGAATACCAAAATGGTCATTTGCTAAAATTGGTCATTAACATTTTCTACTAACTGCTCTCTCCAAAGACTTGGAAAATGAGTGGGGGGAAACTCCTCACAGATCAGCTATGACGTAGGCCCTTATGATGACCCGAACCCTAAGCTTCAGAAACGATTCATTTTTAAAAGTATGTGGTGGGCATTTTCCACACATGGTGGAATATTTTTATTCAACAGCCAAGTCATTCCACTTTTCCCCCAAAGCAGACATGTGAGCCAATGTGCCTGCCAGGTCTGTGCCCCCTTCTCTGAGGAACACCTTCCCGCCGACAGGAGTGGTCCCCGCTGCCCTGTTTATCACCTGAATGCGCCCTGTTGGAACAGAGACAGACACCTGACTAAAAAGAGATACCCCATTGGCTGCCCACTGACCAATCTGATTCCTTCCTCTGGGAATTAGGATTCAGACTCTTGGTGTCAGGTCCATGATCTGAGGGATCACGTCCCACTTGAGGCGAACATTTTTGGACCTAGAGGAGGCCAGTCTGCAGAGAAAAGAATGAAACAGACCAACTGAGAGAGACTGAGGTAAAAGACCACAAGGCCACAGAGAAGGGGAGACACAGAGTGCAGGCAAGCAGCTGTCTGGGGCTCTGATAACTTTCCAGTAGCTCCACCTTGAGCATCTCATGGGGACTGGCTGTCATCCCTGCCCTTGGGTTCAGTGAGATTCCTCATAGCCTTCCAACAAATTTACTATTATTATTATCGAGAGCTAAGTCTATAATCGTTCTGATTCTTGCACCAAACAGCTATTGACCAAGACACCTAGTAAGAAATGCCCTGTTTTCTGGACTACACTTGTTCATCACTGAGCATCTCACCCCATGCTCTTCCCCACCCTTGGTCTGACTTGATTCCTACCTCTCCTGGCATTTCCATGGAGACGGCTCATGCTTCCTTTGAGTGTTTCAGGTAATAATAACCCACAGTGCACCCCAGCCATCAGCAGCTGAGTAAGCTGTGTAACCTAGACACCACGTTCCACTCAGCGGTTTGTTTGCTCAGCCTACTTCAATAGAGGCTGTTAGACTACCAGTCAATAATTAGTCATTCAACAAACATCCATCAAGCTATACCCCAACCCCAGCAAAGACATGTTGAAAACACAAACAAACTTTTAAAGACCACAGAGCAAATGTAAGCACATTTTTCCCTTTTCCTGTCACAGGAGAGGAGCAATTCTGATGTGCTATCAGCCCTAATGCAGCTAGAAGTCATCAGTCACACCAACCGCCCAGTCGGAACGAGAAGTGACAACAGAGGCACAGCTCTGGCTTTGCTAACTCTGGAGGGGTATTAGCTAGTTGTTGCCCGTGAAGGGAAACAAATAGCCCCGTTAATCCCCAAGATCAGTGGAAATATAACTGGACCACCTGTAGTATCAGGGCTTCCTTCAGGGGCTCCCCACTGCCCTGAGTCCCCACTACAGGAGTAGACCTAGAGGGCGTTCATCCATCCTATTTTTATCAGGTACCCTTTTATTATGTCATAAGGAACCTCAAGGAAACATATCCCATCTCCATAAGCTTTCGTATTGTTCTACCTCTCAATTTTATTATTACTATGATAAGATTATAACGATTAACATAGTAAGATAAACATTTAAAACCATCTAACAAATGACTCAGCCTTGCCTTTAAGGCAATCAACAGTCTTTTCTTTTTTTTCTTTTTTTTTTTTTTGCACATTACCTTCCATAGGTAGTATTTGTACATAGACGTGACTCTAGCAAGCATATCAGATTGTAATTTGCCGTTTAGTCTTATTTGCCACTTTTCTACGTGTGAGCAATGTTTCTCAGGCTCGTGTTCCCCACCCATGGCCTCCCACCCCATTCAAAGCTCTACCCAGGTATGCCCACATGGGGTGCCCATTTTCCCCTCCTCTACTTCCCCAGCTCCCCTTTGGTGCCTCTGCGCTTGCAGAGCTGCAGGATGGTACTGCACTCTTTCTCCCAGGACCCAATGCCCAGGCAGGGAGGCCCCTTCCAGCAGGCACAGCCACCCTGCTGTCCGCCGCCCCTCCTGCCTGGACACTCTACACATGCCCGTCACCTACCCACTGCCTTCCTAGGTCCCATCATTTCCCCAGAGCACTCTAGCCTTTGCAGGAGCCATCATTCTCTTTTCTACCTTTGAACACCCAGCGCCTGACACAGAACGTAATGCATAGCAGATGTTCAAAAATATTGGGTGAAAAAATGAGTGAATAAATTAACTAACGGCTTGTGATGAACAAATGAGCCATCGGGGCCCCCAGCTTCTTCTTCCTGCACCTGCTTCTCCTCCATCCAGAGCTCTCTGTCACCCTGGCCAAAGTATGTACTTTGAGGGCTTATTCCCCAGACATTCACGCCCAGGTCCTGTAACCTGCACACACAAGAAGGGCCAGGCTGCAGGGATGTGGGCCTGGTTCAGTTCATGTGGTCTTGACAGAAAAAGAAGCAGCCCAGGACTTTTCTCACGGTTGCCTCTTCCCTCTCACTCCTTCCCGTCCCAGCTCTAGCTTCCCTTCCCATCCTGCCAGGAACTCTTCCCATCCCATCTGGGCATTTCCCTTCCCTTGTCCACTTAAAATAGGGATTGAGCACCTGCTGTGTCCCAGGTATAGAGACGAATCAGAGAGAATCCCTGCCCTCAAGGAGCTCATCGTCCGATCAAGGCCCAGAATGAAAAGCAATACAATAATGTAAGATCTCCTGGAGCAGGAGGTAGAAAGCCTCGTTACAGAGTCAAAGTGGCATCTTCGGCTGTTGACACGAGTAGCTTACATGCCAAGCTGTGCTCGGGTCCCTCAAGGGCCTGCAGTAGGGTCTCATGTTCTGGTCCAGAGCTGTCCGTTCAGGTTAAGCATTGCCCTCCTCCTGCATCTGCCTTCAAAGGTGAATCCCTACCCCCATAGGAGATACCACACAGGCCCTCGGACTCAGTGGGGATCAGAAGCTCTCCTCCCTCCCAGGAAGGGTTAAGGTTGCAATAAAGTACACGCTTGCTGGGAGATGGGGAGAAGTGTAAAGGTGAGGGAGACACAGAAAGGGGGCCTGGAGGCTCCAATGACCCACTTTCACAGGCAGGATCACCTCCAGGCAGGCTGAACAGCAGGTACTGGCCGATATACCCAGGTCTCTGCCTGCCTCCCCATCTCATGACCTCGTGCCCTGAAAGATGTCGGAGACCTCATCTCCAACTGTCAGCACAACTCCCACCCTGTAAGGGAATCTGGAGCCCTCTAGTCTGACCTGCTCAGTTTACAGCTGGAGAAACTGAGCCTAGAGAAAAGTAACAGGACAGAGTCTCTCTTTCCCTTTAATTTTACATTGACTCCTGTTTTGCAAAATGACGTTGGGACATGTTTATCTCCCTTGATCAAATCATTCCATTTCTGAGACTCTCCTCTAAGGAAATAGTAATCCTAAGCACAGGAAAAGTTTGGGCACAAAGACGGTCATCACAGCATCATTCCAGCTAAAAGTGGCAGAAGAGAGGGCAGGCTAAGCAATTCCCCTTGATGGAAAACAGGTTGCAGGCAATCCACTAAAAATTATAGTTCAGTCCAGCTTTTAATAAATGGGAAAATTCTGGTATGATATTGGAGGGGAGGAAAAGATACCAATTTTTATATGAGCCTAACTATGTGAGAAAAGCAACTGCAGAGAAGCAAGACTGAGAAGAAAAAACTGGTTTTCTTGTGTGTTCCTTTTGTTCCTTGTGTATTTTTAAGTAACTAGCTACGATAAGTAGTGAGATTACAGGAGAGTCCCCTCAAAGAGAAATTCAGGGCTCCCCTGGTGGCGCAGTGGTTGAGAGTCCACCTGCCGATGCAGGGGACGCGGGTTCGTGCCCCGGTCCGGGAAGATCCCACATGCCGCGGAGTGGCTGGGCCCGTGAGCCATGGCCACTGAGCCTGCACGTCCAGAGCCTGTGCTCCACAACGGGAGAGGCCACAACAGTGAGAGGCCCGCGTACCGCAAAAAAAAAATTTAAAAAATTTTTAAAATAGCAACATTCAGATTGGGAAAAAATTAAAATTATATTTTTTAAATGATTATATTGGGGAGCCAATTTACTAGGAAAAGAAAGGCCATTTCTGACAACCTGGGGAGTTAAAGTTGCTTCTCAAAATTATTATAAAGGCCACTGTCACAGCCACTCTTTCCTCAGACCGTCTTGTAGGACCCTGCTAGACACCACATACTCATTGAGATACATTCATTCAAGAAAATTTACTAAGTATCTACTGGCACAAACAGTGCCAGGCACTGTGTTGGTTGTTAGGGATACAAGAGTAAACAAGGCCGATGGAGTCTCTGCCCTCATCAATGACAGAGACACTAAAAGGGTCTGCACATCACTAGCATAAACTATGATAAGCACTACAAGGATGTTCTCTCAATTGGGATTGAGTTTGGCTACCAGGAATAGAAATTCAACTACAGTGATGAAAACAAATGAGGGTTTTAGCTCTTACAAGTCCAGAAATAGGCAGCTCAGGGCTGGAGTGATGGCTTCCACAAAGCCTTCAGGGACCCAAACTCTTGCCATGCTTCTGCTCTAACATACAAACATCCTCCATATCCTTAACCTAAAGGTCCAAGACAGCTGCTAGAGCTCCAGCCATCACATCTGTGTTCCAGGAATAAAAAAGGAAAGACACAAAGAGCAAAATGCAAAGAGAAAAAATAATCAGTCCTTTCTCAATTTCTCAGAAGCTCTACCCAGCAATTTCCTAGCTGTCAGGAAGGCTATGAAAGGTAGTCTTTTAACTGTACACGTTGCTTCCCTGTTAAATTGGGATTTGATAAAACAAGAAGATAACCATGTATGTCAGAAAAGGGCCAGCAATCTCTGATCCAGATGATGTTGTGAGAGCAAAACACAGAGAGGTTCAACCAGGTCAAGGAGGGGACTCAAAGCCACAACGTTTAAGCTGAGGCCTAAAGGATACATGGGAGCAAGAGAAGCGAAGGGGTAGGGGAAGAATTCCGAGCAGAGGATCAGAAGCTCCACCCAGTGGACAACTCTGCTGTGAATTCAGCAAGGCCACGGGGAGAGCCTGAAGTGAGATCAGGAGATATGGCTTTAAGGCCTGGCTCTGAGGAATCATCACATCCCCCTCTGAGCCTCTCCAGCTGTAAACTGAGTACTCTGCACTCAAATCCTATGAAATATTTATCAGGGCCTCTGCTGGGTTATGTGGGGCAGGGAGAGGGCACACCACCTTTTGCCGTATCCCCATTCTCTCAGGGCTTTCGGACAAGACAGAGGGAGGAAACTCATACAATTTGAAAGCTGTAAGGGGAGAACTGGATCAGGCAAAGAAACCAAGCCCCACTGGAGGGTTCAGAGGAGTTCACATCTGAGCACCAACAGCCTCACATCAACCCTGGGATACAGGGACCCCAGAGACCACAGCTCTCTCCGCAGGGGTGTACGGGGTGGCTGCAAGCATCCCTGAAGGCCTCTACCTGGACAGGAATCTTGATGATGCCACACAGTGGGGTGGACAGTGGTGGGGGCGTGGGGGCGACCACCACTTCCTAAGCATGTTCTGCATGCCAGGCACTGGGCAGCTTTGCATGTATCAACCCGTGTAATCCTCCCAAGGGAGCCACTGGATAGGTATGAGTTACTTCCATTTCACAAATGAGAAAGCTAAGGCTCAGAGAGGTAACTTGTCCGCATGATGATTCAGAGTGATGGGAAACACTGGTGAAATCACGCTGGTGAGAGTCCTTTGAAAGCCTAAAGCTCTTCCCGTGACCATGTGACTTTGGTCAAGCTTCGCCTTGGGGCTCAGTTTCCTCATCTGTAAAATGAGGTCACTTTGGTTTGCTACTCACAGCTGTTGCAGCTCTCATGCCTCCAGTGTCTGCCACATGCAGCCGCCTTCCCCTCGGTGTTTTGCTGCATCTTCACGATGCAGCCCTTCCGGGTAGGTGTTGTTCGCCCCAGGTCATGGACAAGGAGTTGACCGGGTCCCTCTTGGCTCTCTCTCCACCACGACAGGCTGGCTCGTGGAGATCCACCTGTGCCAGGTGGACGCTGCCCCCTGCTTGACCTTTGTCCTCCCGAGCATCTGGAGCAGGGCGGGGATGCACAGATGGGCCCTCGGCTCGTGGGCCAGCCATGGGAAGACACCAAAGGAGGCCCATCACAGTGTTGCTATTCAGGTCAAAACACCTCCCTATGTTTAAACAATTACAATCCATAATTAGTTGCCATCGCAGTGTAACAAGCCCACTGTGGTTTCAAAATCACAGTGACTGCTTTATTTAGCTAAAGCGACCGCAGCTGGGGACCACTGGATTATTTGTCAAAGAAAATGTCTCAGCTTTGGCTTCCCAACCTTCTCTTAGCCTGTCTCTCCTGGTTCCACAAGCACACACCCACCCCACCCACGGCCCCCTGTTCTACCATGGTCTCAAGCTGGGCTCCTCGCACCCATCCTTGAGCTTTTCTATAGCTTATCCTTCCTCCTCAGCACTTCTTCAACCACTGTCCGTCCTTTAAAGCCCAGTCTGGGGCCTCCTCCTCCTCCAGGAAGTCTGCCTTGACTACTGCAGCCCCATTGGCTCTCCCGCCAATCCAGTCCCAATGCTCCTTCACACACTAGTTAGCTCACTGGTCTCTCAGTGTGGGGGCTGGGAGGAGAGAAGGAAGAGGAAGTAGACTATGGAACGGGAGGGAGAAAGATGGGCCACAACACAGGCCTTGGTACCAAGTTCCTGTGCTCCAGGGAAAAGGGAACCAAGCTGGGTGGGGTGGACATGCTGACGGAGCCAGGCCAATGGGTCCTTCCTGCTGGGGTCTCGAGGGGTCTTAGCAGGACTAAAGCTCTGTATTTCTGAGGGAGGAGATTATCAGGGAAGGTATATTATCAGGGAGGAGAGGCTGGAGATGTGCCCTGGGACACAGCTAGGTTCTCTTTTCGTGATGCTGAGCTAAGACAGTGCTTTCCTATCAAAGGCCAGGACTTGCAAGACATCAGGGGTGAGGACAAAAGATCCCCATGGTACTGAGAGACATACAGTCACTCACTTGCCAAATGTTAGCGGAAATTTTTGAATTTTTCTTAAGAAAGAACAGCCCAGTGTATTTCCTCCCAATATGCTTTTCTAAGAGGGATCTAGTGATGGTGGACATCAGGCCTTGTAATCCTTGTTACTCTGAGAGGTGGGTCTACAAACATTCAACCGGGCCCAGGGAGGCTGGGACAGGTGGCCGGTCAGAGAGGGGCCCAAGAGAAGCTGATGTTTCTCCCCCTTGCTCAGGGGGTGACCCCTCCCACACTGCTCACTTTTGGACTTCAAGCCTTTAAGAGCCCCCCAGTGCTTCCAGCCCAGGCTCCAAACCAGACACGCCTAAAATTACAGGGGGACTTCAGAAATCAGGCAGCTCAACCTCCCTCTAATCATGAAACACTTCACAACCTCCCTGGTGAGTAGTCATCCAGGGACAAGATTTTTATCCCATTCAACAGATGAAGAAACTGAGGCTCTGAAAGGGCGGACAACTCTCAGAAGCCTGTGAAGAGTCCCGCGCTGTCTCGATTCTTGGGGGCTGTACCCCACTTCCCATTCCCACGGGGCCTGGCTCTTAGCTGCTTGTCCATTGACCACCCCTCAAAAAAAACATGGCGCCCAACAACGGCTTAAGGCATCAGGTCCAATATTTCTGAAAGAAAGGCATGCATCACTAACATGTGATAGGCGGTTCAGGGAGTATCAGTTTACTGCCTGGAGTCTGAGCCTCCTTCCCTTGCAAAGGTCAAGTTGAACTAGCCTCCCTTCAGTTCCAACATTCTCTGGTTCCATAAAATATTTTTAAGAAGGGGCGGGGGCTTCCCTGGTGGCGCAGTTGTTGAGAGTCCGCCTGCCAATGCGGGGGACACGGGTTCGTGCCCCGGTCCGGGAAGATACCACATGCAGCGGAGCAGCTGGGTCCGTGAGCCATGCTCCGCGAAGACTAGGGAGCTTGCTCCCCCAGGCTGCCCTGTCCCAAGTCAGCCATCACGCTGACAGCAGATGGGACCAGTTGAGGTCTTCATGGCATTGCTGACCCAACCGGCCAGGCCTCCCTTTGAGCTTTATTCAACTCAGACTGCAAGTCCAACCTCCTCCATGCTGCCCCCGAGTTACCCTACTCCCCAGAGCTGCTTCCCTCCTCAGAGCACCTTATTTTATGTGTCACCCAGGCTGCCCGCTGTGCCACCTCATGGAACGCTTGCTGATTGACGGACTCCAGCGCCCAGAGCAGAGGCCAAGACCTGAACTGGGGACAGACCAAGGAGGGAAAATGAACCAAGCTCTACTGGGGAGTGCCAGAATGAGTCAAAAAGAGAAGTGTCCAGCAGACATTCATCCTTCCCTGCCCTGTTGTCCCAACTTCATTCATTCATTCAAAAGTGCTTAGCCAACACCTGCTATGTGCCGGGCACAGTGCTAAATGCTGGGCCACTGCAATGAACAAGACACATCCTCTGACTACATTGTTTTTATAGATCAGTCAAAAGGGCAGACATTAAACAAATAATTACACAATGAATTAATTAACTGCTGTTGTAACTGATGCTGTGAAGAATAACTAAGGGCAGGTGCTAAGAGAGAATGCCTGCCAGGAGGAGCCTACCTGTAGGAGGCTCACAGAACGTTCACGGAAGAAGGGATATCTTAGCTAAGACCTAAACATGGTCTTTAGCAGGGACATGGCAAAGTAGAACCAACCTGTGCAAAAGTCCCGAGGCAGGAAGGAGCATGCAACATTTCAGAAATCTGTGGAGAGTCAGCGTGGCTGGAGCTCAGAGCCACGCAGAGAAGAGGGGGCTATGACGAGGCTGGGGCAGCAGCAAAGAATCTAGTCTGGGTGGGTAAGGAGCCCATGAAGAATCTCAGCAAAGAAAGAACTCTCTGCGTTTTAACTTGGCCATGGCAAATTTTTCTTCCGGCCTAGCCCATCTCTCTTCTAAAGGTCAATAGACATTGGGACTTGCTCTTTCTAACCAGAATTTGGGCCATATTAACAGCCTACATCTGCACAACTCCATGAATGGTTACAGCGCTTTCCCACCCAGTATTTCTTTCCATACCCACAGGAACCTCATCAGGGAGGCATTTTTAGCCCCATTTTGCAGATGAAGACATTAAGACTCAGTGAGGGCTTCCCTGGTGGCGCAGTGGTTAAGAATCTGCCTGCCAATGCAGGGGACACGAGTTTGCGCCCTGGTCTGGGAAGATCCCACATGCCGTGGAGCAACTAAGCCCGTGCACCGCAACTACTGAGCCTGTGCTCTAGAGCCCACGAGCCACAACTACTGAGCCTGTGCTCTAGAGGCTTCTGCAACGTGTTCCACAACAAGAGAAGCCACTGCAATGAGAAGCCCACGCACCACAGCAAAGAGTAGCCCCTGCTCTCCGCAACTAGAGAAAGCCCGCGCACAGCAACGAAGACTCAATGCAGCCAAGAAAAAAAAAAGACAGTGAAATTGATGAACCTGCCCAGAGGTCACCCGCACAGTGTTCTGTTCAAGATACCATGGTGGCCGGATGAAAGGACAAAGCAGAAGAAAAACTGGCCTTCACTAGGTACAAGTATGCAAATAAGCACAAATGTAAATGAAGGCTACTAAGAAAGAAAATCCAGCAATAAAAAGTATCACACATTTCAAAGCAAATGAAAATATTCAGAATGAATCTGCTTTTTGAATTGCCTACTAATAGATATAGGTATAGGTACAGATACAGATACAGATGTAGGTGTAGCAAGAGGTAAGAGCCACAGAAAGCCAAGGGTTGAAATAACTTAGGTTTTCCTAGACCTCTAGACCTTAAGCTGCTCATTTTGGGTGATTAGCAAATGTTATGGTCCTATGTGCTGGCAATGAGATGGTTCTAAACTAAATTTCAATTCTTAAATTTAATAAATAAATACATCCAAGGTTAGAGCTCTTCACTTATAAATGCTATTTCAATGTCTATTGCAACGTCAATTAAAATGATAAATAATAATAACAGGGGCGTGAATCCTAGATCACAAGCCCAAGTAGGCAAGAAGTACCACTTTCTTCCATCCTTCTAATTACCCAAATGCAAGGTCCCGAGCCCCCTCAGAGGAAGGGTCTGAACCTCTACTCCATCAGGGATCCACTCTCATTGCCCATATTCAAGGGCAGACACGGAGTAAGCTTGCAAAAGGAGAGAAGACAGAAACTGCATTGGAAGAGAAAGCCCACCTAGGAAGCAGAGCAGACAGAGACGGATTCAGGGGCAGGGGTAGGGGGTGGGCAAGCCCATCCTTTCCATGTAAAGTACTGAGGGCTGGAGTCGGGCTCAGCATTAGGAATTTGCCACTCATGTGAAATTCTGCTGCCGAAACTGCTGTGCAAAGGCACAGGGAAACTGAAATTTACAAAATGAATCCTCAGTCCTACGGCAAATGAGTCGTTCCGCAAATTGATCATTCGGCAAATTGGCTTTTAGCCAATTGATTTGGGGCATCTAGGCCTGCTCCTGGAAGGCTGTCTACTAGCCAGAAGAGTGTGCAGAGGCTGGTGGAGGAGAACACATCTCCCAGGGAGCAGACCTCTCCCCTCTGCCCTCCACAAGAGAGACCTCCAGAGGCCCCCAGGTAGACGCGATGTCAGGGGATGTGGGGAAGCCTGGCTGCCTTCCAGGGTGGCCTGAGGTCTGAGTCCATAGGAAGCGGCTCTCCCACCCACATAATGGACCTTGAAGTCATTTATGGAGAGTTAAACCTCAGAGCTTAATCTGTAAAACCAATGATCCTCCGCACCTCTGTAATCTTCTGCTGGGCTGCCCGAATCTGAACATCTGCATGGATGCCGCCTGATGACTGGGGTACACCGGTGCAGGCCCCTGCACTTGAAGCACACCCACCTTGGCCCTCCCAATTCATGCAGGGCAGAGGGCTGGCAGGATCGCAGAAAAAAACCACTCACACTTGAGTGGAGGCATCCAAGCAATTTTTTTATCCACCTGTTATTTTCAGCCAGAGTGCATGCTCTCCAAGGCTTCCTCCTGCTCTGATGTTTTGTGATTCTGAGGCCCAGAATCCTGTGGGTTACGACCTCCATAAATCGTAATAAAATAGAGTCAGGACAGTCAGTCAGCAAATCCTGCCCAGCCAGCCACTCAGCCGTCATTTAGATCCACAGAAGAATAAGTGGCGGACACACTTTGATGGATGTCCTACTGCGTAGACACGTTACAGAGGGATCCATCCGAAGAAGGGAAGCGTGGGATGCAGCCCAGAAAGGTGGGCCGACGATGATGATGTTGATGAATTGACATCAGTGGAAGAGGAGGAGGCATCTTTACAGTATTCAAAACTCTCTCACACCCTCACCGTATCTTCGCAAGGCACACAGGACAGGTATTGAGTACCTCACACCCTCACCATATCTTCGCAAGGCACACAGGACAGGTATTGAGTACCATATTGCAGAAGGGGCAGTTGAGTCTCATCAAGGTTAAACACCTCATCCAAGCTCACCTACCCAATTTGAGCCCAGGTCTTTCATACCCAGGAGCCAGCTGTGTCCACCGAGCTGCCTCTGATGACCACGTGTGGCCCTGGGGTCCTCTTACCTGCACAAAGAGCAGTGACTTTGCCCATGTAAATGGCTGATATGCCATTACTGTCAGATAACAAATGAGGCAGCCTCTGGGGTCAAGACGACAAAGCAGGAAAACAGCCCTAGACACTACTTAGTATAAATTCTTCCCCACCAGAACGGGGAGAGAAGGAGTTCCTAGTGTCACAGACTCCCAAGCAGCAGAGCCTACTGACCGTAGTGCAACATCAGGGCTGGTGGCCGCCCCCCTCCCCACCAGCCTGGAGCATTGATGCCCACCGACCCATCAGCCCCACCCTTCCCTTTCCCCTGCAGACAGTGAGGGGATGGCATAAATATGGCCAAAGGCAGGCTCTGATCACAAGCTCTCTCTGCCCAACTGTTCTGCCCCCAAACACTTAGTATTTTATAATCATAGCATCTAGTGAGCATTTTGTCATTCTTTGTTGAATGAATGCATGCGTGTATCCATGAATGAGTGAATGAATGAAGAAAACTCTGGCCTACGTATAGCACTTCCTCCCTTACACAGGACCTTTGCATCCAGTATCCCATCTTATCCTTGGGATACCCTGGTGAATGCAGTATTGGAATCCCTGCTTTAGAGATGGGGCGACGGAGGCCCAAAGCGATGACCATCTCACACGAGCTAATGGCAGAAACTGGCCTAGAATCCCAGCCGGGTTCCCACTTCAGTGTTCCTTCCCTGTGCTGGCTGCTGACCTGGGCTACGATCTCCAAAGAGAAGAGCTTGGCCTCCAGAGCCCAGCAAGCGAGAGTTCCCCTGGTCACCCAGCTCACCACCAAAGGGGACCAAGGAGGCTGGAACTATGGGAAAGCCCCAGAGAAAGAGTTCTCACCCCTTGGCTAGGGAGGGAGCATTTGTCACTTTCTAAACAGGCCTCCACATTTTCCCCGAGTTAGCTCCTAATTTCCAGATCTGGATGAGGACCAGAAACCACCCCCGTCCTTTACCTTTCTGATTGTGACTCGCTCTGGGAGCAGGGAAGTGGGAGGGGTGAGATGCCCAAGGCTCAACTCTCACCAATCTTTTGGACTTTTTCCTGGTAGCTTTATATTTTTTTAAAACAGCTTTATTGAGATATAATTCATATACCGTACAACTCACCCATTTTTTTTACAATACCATTTAAAAGATGTTTTATTTTATATTGGAGTATAGTTGATTTACAATGTTGTGTTAGTTTCAGGTGTACAGCAAAGTGATTCAGTTATATGTATACATGTATCTATTCTTTTTCAGATTCTTTTTCCATTTGGGTTATTATAATAGAGTATTGAGCAGAGTTCCCTGTGCTATACAGTAGGTCCTTGTTGGTTATCTATTTTATGTATAGTACTGTGTGTATGTTAATCCCAACCTCCTAATTTATCCCTCCCCCACCCACCTTTCCCCTTTGGTGACCACCAGTTTGTTTTCTAAGTCCGACAACTCACCCATTTGAAAGTGCACAATTCAATGGCTTTTAATATCTTCACAAAGGGCCTTCCGTGGTGGCGCAGTGGTTAAGAATCTGCCTGCCAATGCAGGGGACAAGGGTTCGAACCCTGTTCCGGGAAGATCCCACATGCTGCAGAGCAACTAAACGCATGTGCCACAACTACTGAGCCTGCGTGCCACAACTACTGAAGCCCACACGCCTAGAGCCCACGCTCTGCAACAAGAGAAGCCACCACAATGAGAAGCCCGTGCACCGCAACGAAGAGCAGCCCCCGCTCACCGAAGCTAGAAGTCCACGCAGCCAATAATAAATAAATAAAATAAAATAAGTAAAACATAAAAAAAAAACTTCACGGAGTTGTGCATCCATCCCTACAGTCAATTTTCGTACATTGTCATTATCCCAAAAAAGAAACCCTACACCCTTTAGCCATTACCCCAACTGTCCCAACTGATGACCCAGCCTTAGATGACAGCTCATCTACTTTTTTTTTTTTTGCCTGCGTTCGGTCTTTGCTGCTGCTCACAGGCTTTCTCTAGTTGTGGCGAGCAGGGGCTACTCTTCATTGCTGCACACAGGCTTATTGTGGTGGCTTCTCTTGTTGCAGAACGCAGGCTCTAGGCGCACGGGCTTCAGTAGTTGTGGCACACAGGCTCAGTAGTTGTGGCGCATGGGCTTAGTTGCTCCGCGGCATGTGGGATCTTCCTAGATCAGGGCTCGAACCCATGTCCCCTGCATTGGCAGGCGGATTCTTAACCACTGCACCACCAGGGAAGTCCATCATCTACTTTTTGTTCTATAGATTTGCCTGTTCAATTCTCACCAGTCTTTAAAACAAAAAAGTCCTCTCTTTGACCCCTCAGTCATTCATTCATCGAAGTTTTCCTGACCACACATTCTACTGGGCACTGATTGCCCAGCGCTGTGCTCGGGGCCGTGCAGGCAGGGTGGGCAGGGCAGCCTGCCTCTCAGGGGTCAGCACCACAGCCAACGTCCTCTCCTGCCAGGCGTGCCAATGACCTTCCTGCCAGAGGTCAACCCCAGGCTTCTCTGCCTTAGTCTTGGACGTGTTAATCCTCCTTCATAACCTTCCTTTGACCTCCGTCACACCATCCTCAGACTCTGTTGCCCACTCGCTTCCCTGCATCCTCTACCCCCTCATTAAATGCTGGTACTCCCCAGAGCTCTGACCTGGGCCTTTTCTTTCATCTCCCTCTATTCAGCCCCTTTAATCATCTCATCGACAGCACAGGGATTCAAACACTACCTAGATGCTGAGGACACCCAAGTCAGTTCTCCAAACTCTACACCAAATGCTTGTTGGACATCCTCTCCTGAGGTGGCCACCGGCATCCCAAATTCAGCACTTCCACACCTGAGTCCAACCTCACGCCCCACACCCAACCTGCTGCTCTTCTCCCCAAGTCTGGAGAGTGAGGGTGGTCCCCCTGCAATCAGTCACTGGAGTCAGGAACCTGGGGGTCAGCCTCAGCTGCTCTCCTTTCCTGGTCACCATGTCCAAATGGTAATCCCATTGGATGGCTTCTACCCATCCAGTGTCTCTGAGAGCTGTTCTTCTACTCCTCCCCGTGCCTGCCCTAATTGACCTCCCCCTCCTCCTTTCTGAACTAGAACACTAACCTCCACACGGCCTACCAGCCACAGCCGAATTGGCCGCTCTAGCCTGCGTCCCAAGGCCTTGCTCCATCCAAGTCCCACCTTCTTCTCGGCCTCATCTCCGCCCCACATGCGTTGGCTCCAGCAGACCCTGAACTCTCCAATCCGAGAGCAGACCCTGCTCTCTCGCCTGCCAGCTTTTGTGTGCGTTTTTCCCCCTTCCTGGAAAACTCTCTCCCAGTCCTCCACCCCCACCTAGGGAACTCTTACTTCTTTTCCTTCAACACCCAACTCAAACCTCACCTTCTGAGAGCCTCGCTCCCAGGCCCCTTACCTGCAAGGCCCCATCACTTGCCACCCTGAACCGCAAGACCCATTCAACTCAGCCCCTTCGAGGACTGTGTTCTGCTCCTTTATCTCTCTGTATGTCTAGTCCCTGGTGATGTTACACCCATGGGAGCCTCAGTGAATGAATGAATGAATGAATAGTGCAGGTGGGTAGACTGGATAGGACACAGAGACATTCACCAGGGACGGAGCGTGACAGCACCAACAGATCAGGAGGAAGGAAAACACCCAAACCCCTCTGCCAGGTAAGCTGTTTACCACCAGCTCGTGCAAGACCAGACTCAACACATCAGACACAGAGGAATGGCTTACAGGTAGCGCTGCGGTGCCCTGATTCCCTCTAGGGCTCAGAGGAACCGGACACGGGGGAGAGCTGAGGAAGTCTTCGGAAGCAGCCTGCCTCTGTGCTGCAGCCCAGCCTTCCAGGATCTGAGCAGAACGAAGGTTGAAGGGTTGAAGGAGACGCTGCTTCTCCAGGGAAGTCGCACCCAGAAGGCGTCTTCCAGAGCTCCAGGGCTCTTGCTGGGAAAAGCTCGGTGCCTCCTTTTCACCAGAGAGCCTGACTAGCTGGTGAGGGTCAGGGAAGGGGCGGCAAAGGCATTTCAAAGCCAAAGGCGGATGTTCCCCACCCTACCCCACCCCCAAGGTCATGGTCTGGAGTGTCCATCTGCTTGACCTTGTGGAAGACAGGCCTGACTAGGGCTCCAGAGACCAAGCCAGACGCCCTGCCCAAGTGGCAGGGAAGTGGCACCAGGACACTCAGGAGGCGAGGGGCAGCACTTAGGAGAGGCAGGAAGGGAGGGCTGGAGACTCAGGGGCCACTGGCAACCTCTTCTGTTTGACTTTGGGCCAAGGTTAGGTGTAATGTTCTTCCCGACCTGAGTCGCGCCGACACAAAAGGAAAGCAAGTGGACACGGGCAACCCAGCTGCTCCTGGCAAATGTCACATCCAGCTAGCGACTCTCAGTGGCCCAAGTCCCCCCTGGCCTGCACCCTTTTCCCTCCCGGTAGCCCCCTCCTCTCCTTCCTCCCTCCCCTTCCCCAGGGCTGGGCTTTGTCCCTGTTCCTGAGTGGGAAAATCTGCTCCCAGAAGCATAGGTGCCTGGCCCCAACCCCCTTTTCACAGCCGTGGAAACTGAGGCCCAGAGAGGGGAAGGGACTTCGAAGCCTCACACAGCGGCCCGCCCCCCAGGACAAAGCGCACTGGGCTGTCAGTCTAGGAAAAGCTGTGCTTAGCCCCGCCCCCTGACCTCCACCACATCCTCCCACCAAAAAGAGAAACAGGGCTGCATCTGAACACAAATGAAAGCTGTGTGCTAAAGGGACAAAGTCTAGCGGGGGGAATTCGAGGCATCAAGAGCAGAAGCCTCAGGGAAGGCCTGAGCTCACCCTGCTCTGTGCCCAGGTGGGCTGGCTGTGTGTCAGCCATGCCCCATACACTGCATCCCGGCTCCTGCCGGCAGCTTCCAGCCTGACTCTGGGCTTGATGTCTAACAACTAAAGCAGAGCCAGGCCAAGAGAGAAAGAGTGAGAGAAAGACCTGCTCTTTAGAAGCTGCAGCGGGGCCCCACGGCTCCTGGTCCCCAGGGTTCTCTGAAGCCTGCTGAGGGGCGAGGCTGTATCATGCAAACACTTGCCCACAGGTGCAGTGACACGGAAAAGGAGCAGGTCCTGAGATCACTCCCTGCTTAGCGCCCGTGTGCCACCCTCCTCCAGTGCCAGCTTCCCCAACATCAACACCCGGTGATGGCACTGGGATGGGGAGAGCAGACACAGGCCTCTGGTGCCCTCTGCTGTTCAGCACTCCTGTTCCACAGCCTGAGGGATGGCACTGAGGCTGGCAGGAGACAGTAAAGGAATGTCACCAGTCCCTGGGGTTGCCCTAGCTCGTAGCAGCCCCTCCACCTACTTTCCAAAAGGAGCCAGGACAAACGCCACGCTTAAGCCCTGAGAAGGGCAGTGTATCAGTCAGAATATACCAGGGTATGTCACGGTAACAAACACCCCCTAAAGTGAACCAGCTGGTAACAATTTTTATTTCTTGGACCTGGGTTGTCTGGGGGTGATGCTCCATGTTTCCTCCCTCCAGGATCCAGGACAAGGGAACAGCCACCATCCTGAATGTTGCCCGTGACAGTGACAGAAGGCAAGAGACTGAAGGGCTTCCACAGACCTTGGCCCCATCCTGTACAAGGGGCCTGGATATGCAATCCTACCAGGTGCCCAGACATCTGGGGGCTGGAAATATTCAGAGAACAGTATGATGACTAGTAGTTAGTTTGCTCTTCGGGTCACCAAACATTCGGCTCATTCTTCCTCCTACAAGCAAAACACACTCACCCCTCCCTGAGGAATACAGCCCCAAATTCCACCACCACCACCCCGCCCCCCAGCATAGTATCGGCACAGGAACAGGACCTCAGGGTGGCCTGTGAGGGTCTCCTTATCAGCAATGAGATGCAGTAATCCCTTTATCACTCACAGATGGGGTGCCTCCTGATCCGGAGACCAACGACCTGAAAATTAAAATTATTTGCCTCCCTCAAATTCAATATTCAATGAAATAACAAGTACAAGATAACGTCAACGATACACCCAGTTAGAAAGGACAAGTGGGAGATGCACCTCGGCAGACAGTTCCACAGTTATCCTGACATTCCACGGACAGACATTTTAAGGGTCCCTGCCCTAGGACTGGGGCACCTTCCTTGCTCAGGGACTAGGACTGTCCCTCGGGTATCTTTCCCCGTGGTTCTTTGTGCCTCCCCTGTCTGGCTGGCTCCCTGGGTTTCTTCTTACTCAGAACCTTGGGATGTTTGTAATGGCCACCCCACCCTTGAGTCTACTTGACCTCCAAGTTCCAGCATGACACCGGTTGCAATGTCCCTTAAGTCTCAGTTCAAATTCCAGAGAGAAGGAGCAAGAGAGAGAGAGAGAGAGAGAGAGAGAGAGAGAGAGCCTGATTGGCACAGTTGTGTTATTTAGGACCAGGCACACGAGTCGTACTTACCCTCCAGCTTATGAATGGACCTGCTTGGGAAGGGGTCATATGCTGCCTGCACAGCCTGGGTTGCCCTGGAGGTAAAAGTAGGGAAGACAATGGATGCTTGTTTTCTCTGAGACAAATTGCTTGGAGTTGCCTTTGAATGACTCTGAAGAAAACACACAATCTGGGGTGAGAAAGTGAGGTTTGGCCTTCTCCCACCTCAGACTGCTAAATTGTCTTCTTTATTTCCCTAAGTCTCAGTTTCCTCATCTGTAAAATGGGACAACAATCTCTGTCCCTATCTCTGTCTTCCACTCACTCCCTTTGTCCTCTCAGTCTCCCAGTGGAAACAGTCCCAGGTCCCAATTGCCTGAACGGGAACACAGTCCAGACTTACCTGTCGCCTCTCTCAAGAACTTTTGCATTTGTAATAGAGAACTCTCAGAGACTGAATAACCAAAGGAATACATCTCTAACAGTAAAGCGTAAGGCCATGAGAGAGGCGAAAGGGGGATATATTTTGGCAGAAAGGAGGGAGGAGAGGTGGGGCTCTCAAGGTCACCTAGATATGAAGTCTGCTCTCTATTGCTGACTTTTCATTTCCTCCTTTGTAGAAGTGAGTCAAGGCCTATCTTGAATGACGACTCTCGTTACCAGAATCCTTGGGTCATTTTCAGTGGAAAACTTGCGTTTGAGCCATGTGTGTGGGCGTGGTGCCCATATAGGTACGCGCTCTCCTTCCCTGTCCCCTGTCCTCGAAATTCTACCCAAAAGTGATTCAGGCATAGTTTTGATGATAGCAAAACTATCGCAGCCCCCATTTCTCAACCTCAGGGGTTTTCTTTGGAAAACTCTCTTTCCTCCCTCGTCTGTGGTAGTCTGAAGATTTGCTTTGTGTGTTTATTTCACCCTGTTCTGAAGCAGAAGTCACATACCAGGGATGACTTGCACCATCTTTGAGTCCTTGCGCTCAGAGCCCCAGCATGGGTTTTGGTAAACATCTTTTTTAGGGCACATCAAAAAAATAATAATAGGTAATGTTGGTACAAAGCTTTCCAGTCTATAAAAACATGGCCACACTTATTATTTCATTTAAGACTACTGATAACCCCAACAGGGCAATTATTTTACAGAAGCAGAAACTGAGGCTCATAGAGGTTAAGTGACTTGACTAAGATCACACAGCTAGTAATAAAAATAATAATTGAGATTAAAATTCAGGTATTTAGACCATGTGCCCCTTCCACCTTATCAGATGGTGTCTCTCCCACACCCCCTGGCTTGATGACCACAATCCTTATTCCCCAGGGAGAGCACCTTTCATACCAGAGTCAGCAAGAATAGACTTAGGGTGTAACTGTCCCCTGGGAAAGGGGACAGAGGGTCACAGAACATCACCACAAAATGAGTTGCCTTGGATCTTAGTGAATTGTAAGGAAAGAAAAAGTTGATTTTAAAGGCTGTCCACATGCTCTCCTATCACTGGCCTGGGTCTCTTTGCAGCAGCTGAGCTGGTTCTGATTTTCAAGACCAGGTTAATTGGTGCCCTGTCCACCCACTGTGACAGACCAGGGCTTCCCTGGGGCCACTACCTGCAGGTCTCTCCTCCCCTGCACTCCATTCCTGGTTTGCCACAGTCAGAAGCTAGTTGTACCCTTCTCTGCACCTCAGTTTCTCTCTCTGTAAAATGGGAATGATCTCTGCTTTCCTGTCACAACTCTCCAGTAGGAGTGGAGAGGAAGATGAGAGGGCACAAGTCACGGTTTCTTACAGAACTTTGGTCTTTTTATAGAAGTGATATCTGAATAAAAGATAAGAGCAAGAGTGGCCTCAATGCTACCTGATTAGAGGACTCCAGAGGAGAAGTTAATTCCCTGGCACATTCTGGGGAACTGAATTTTCTAAATGATTAGAAGTTCCTTTGATTCCAACCCATGTGGCTACAAAGCCTTCTAGTATTCCAGAGAGAGAACCTTGCTGGGGCCGTGAGCTGGAGATGGTTTTGCTGGTGTCGATCCTGCCCGGGTCCACCCTGCCCAGGGCGGGACCAGGGGCAACGGCAGGAGATAGCGGCCAAGTGAACCTGGAGCTCAGATGAACTCAGGAGTCACTTAGCTCTGAGTCCGTAGTTGCTTAGTTCCTTTTGTTCTTTCTCAAAAGGGTCGAGTTGATAAAATTCCAAGTTGTGGAGGGGGAGGCAGTAATTCATTCTTTCACAGCCATAGAAAAGTGCACTGAAATGTGTATGAACGGCTGCCCATTATATCTGTGAATAAATCTTCCTGGTCACCATGATCTGCTACCTCTGTCACTTTGATAAAAGCTCTCAAAGACATGGTTTCCCCATCTGTACAATGAAAGAGTTGCATTTCATTGTCTTTGAGGTCCCTTCTAGAGTGTATACTTGCTTGGAATACTAAAACACCAGAGCCTTTAAGACTCAGAGGGAAAGAGACTCCAGGTTTAGTGGGCAGAGATGACGTTGCCTGGCTGAACAACCTCTGCCTGTTTCCCTCCCTCTTGTCTTTCCTTTGGGAGTCCTTAACGCATAGCCCAACGCTGCCACTGCTTACACAGAAATTGGCTACCATATTGGAACCCTAGGCTGTCTCCTACAATTGTCTGCTTCTGTGCTGACCATCCTCCAGCAACATGTTAACATGTGAGCTTCCTGAGAGGAAGGAGGACGTCTCCATCTGTATTAGTCAGAATTCTCCAGAGAAACAGAATTCATAGGCAATAAGATAGATACATAGATGATAGATAGATAGAGGTAGACAGATAGACAGATAGATGGTAGATAGATGTGTATATGTATATCTGTGTATATACTGGGGGCTGGGGAAGCAAAGGAGGGAGAGAGGGAGAGAGAGAGAAATAGATTTATTTTAAGGAATTGGTTCATACAGGTGTGGGGCTGGCAAGTCCAAAATCTGTAAGGTAGACTGACAGGCTGGAAAGTTAGGTAAGAGTTAATGTTGCAGTCTCGTATTTAAATGCCACAGGGTAGCAGGCTGGAAACTCAGGCAGCATTTCTATGGTGCAGTCTTGAGAATTCCCTCTTCTTTGAGAAACTCAATCTTTGTTCTTAAGGCCTTCAACTGATTGGATGAGACCTACCTACAGGATGGAGGGTAATCTGCTTTACTCAAAGTCTACTGATTTAAATGCTAATTGCAGGGCTTCCCTGGTGGCACAGTGGTTGAGAGTCCACGTGCTGATGCAGGGGACACGGGTTCGTGCCCCGGTCTGGGAAGATCCCACATGCCGCGGAGCGGCTGGGCCCGTGAGCCATGGCCGCTGAGCCTGCGCGTCCGGAGCCTGCGCGTCCGGAGCGTGTGCTCCGCCACGGGAGAGGCCACAACAGTGAGAGGCCCGCGTACAGAAAAGAAAAAAAAAACCTCACTAATTCAGAGCTATCAGCGAGGGCAGGCAATAGCTGCAAGTCCACATTTAAAAATCATTTAAAAATAATGTCATTTTATTACTTTAAAATATATTAGTCAATCCAGGCTAATAAAGTGTTGCATGGTGAGCCCTTGGGGGACTTATGTTAATGAACAAATAAGAACAGTTTCAGGTTAGTCTATCAATTATTGGTGTGGAAAAGGGTGTCTTGGAAAGTACTTGAAAACAGTGTATTATCCTCTGTAGATTAAGTGTTCCTCCTGCAATCATCTTAATGCATTTTATTAATTTAACAACTTCTCGCTACCTTGAGAGTCCTTCAGGCAACTTGGGTGCAGGACTGACTGGGCTTCTACAAATTCTGACTCGGCGGTGACTGAGTATAAGATATTTCACTGAGTTAGGTCAAGACCTTTATTTCGTGTTCTTTCCTTTTCTTAGAAGCGTGTCTCGGGGTGGCCATCTTCACGTGTAACTCCCAGAGGTAGAACTGTTTCTATCAAATAGCAAAGAGCCTGGACTTGGAAACCTGGGCTCTGGACTCAGACAGACCTGGATTCAAATCCCAGCTCTGGCTCTTGCAAGAGATCTTGGGCAAGCCACTTAGCTTCTCTGAGACACAGTAGAGTGGAGATGAAACAACCTCCCTCACAGGGTTACTGTGGGATTCAATTAGGTGATACGACAAAAGTAGCTGAAATATTGGCCCTGGTACAGGTGCCCATCTAGAGATGAGTCAGGAGGTTATAGGCATGGTCCGAATGAGGCTCTGAGGGTAGGGAATGCTGAATTATTAGTCTGCGTACTGGGCCAGTCCTTGGGTGAGTGACTAAAGTTGCCTAAAGACAGACTATGATCTCAGGACAGAAGCCCAGGAATCATTGTCATTATTATTATTAGCAACAAAAACGACGATTTATAGCTCACAAGAGCTATCCAACTTCTCACAAAAGCTCCGCTGAGACAATTTGTATTTGAGGAAGGTTATGCAAGGGCCACAGTATTTGTCTGTGTCTGGATTAGGTTCGCCCAGCCCCTGCAGAAAGGCCTTCCCTGAGCGCAGGTGCAGGTTAAGCCCTTGTTTCTACCGTACATCACGGTCTAGAGCCACCAGTGAAGGGGAGTCTCATGGGAGACCCTGGGAGCATGACATCAGTACTTCCTCTGGGGAGGGCCGGGAGCTGTACAATCCCCTTACTCTGTCCTCGCTACAGCTACATCCGGCCACTAGTGCCCCCACCCCCAGTTTCTCAGAGGAGGGAGCTGAGTCCTAGAAGGCAGGGGGACCTGCTCAAGGTCACAGAGCTGGTGAGGGAGTGGTGATTCTAGGGTATGAGCACAGCATGTTGGCCTCCAAAGGATGTTCTCTCTTCCTGTCTCAGGTTCTGCGAAGGCTCCCAGACTTCTGCGAGACCCCTTGGGGCATGTTCTCTCCCCCTCCTTTAACTGCCCAGACAATAACCACCTGCCTCTCCTTACAGCTGCCTCTGCCCTTCCTCTGATTCCAGCCATACTCCTGAATGTCAAAACGGACCCGTGAAGGTAGACCTGGGTCTTGTCTGATTTTGTTGACCCATGGTGGCCAGCACAAGGGCTGGGCCTAAAGAAGGCCCTTAGGGGGCTTCCCTGGTGGCACAGTGGTTGGGAGTCTGCCTGCTAGTGCAGGGGACACGGGTTCGAGCCCTGGTCTGGGAAGATCCCACATAGCGCGGAGCAACTGGGCCCGTGAGCCACAACTACTGAGCCTGCGCGTCCGGAGCCTGTGCTCCGCAACAAGAGGGGCCGCGGTAGTGAGAGGCCCGTGCACCGCAATGAAGAGTGGCCCCCACTTGCCACAACTGGAGAAGGCCCTCGCACAGAAACAAAGACCCAACACAGCAAAAATAAATTAATTAATTAATAAACTCCTACCCCCAACATCTTAAACAAAAGAAGGCCCTTAATACCTGTTTGTCAACTGTGTTGACAAAATTAGTAAGAATTTCCCCGAGGGCCTGTGGGGAAGCATTGAACCTATCTGCTTCTGTTACATGACCCCGCTGTAAACACAGCTGACTAAAGGTAGATGGAGGGCAACCCCAGGGACTGGTGACATCCCCTCGTGGATTTTAATAAAACTAAAATATCAACAAAAGGTACAGTTCTTGATGAATCCACTTTCTGGATTTTGTTCTGTCTTCTTAAAACACTTAAAGAATAAGCTTCAATTTCAAAAATCTTATTAAAACCCAGTAAAATATTTCCAGCATAAGCTAAATTGTGCACTTACTAAACAAAAATATGACACCTCACAGTTCACACCCTTGCACTGTTTTAAATTTTCAACAAAAATAAACTCCAGCGGTCCCCTAGAATGACTGAATTAAAGAACTCAGGTTACCTTTTTCCATTTTACAACCACTGCACTATCATGGTTCATTTCAAATCTACTTTTTAAGCGCAAGAATGCTCAATACCACAGGGAGTTGGAGACACAAACTGTACCCAGAGAGAAAGCAAACAGTTCTGCAGCCTGACTCTCAAAACAGATGCATATGGGTAGGTCCATGTTTGGAGAGCCAACTCTATAACTAGGAGTTCTCCAGATTAACTTCTGTGTACAATAAAATGTTTATTAAAGGACAAGTAATAAAACTGTCCTAATGTGAAGGGTATATTATTATTATTATTATTATTATTATTAAACTCCACGGTATGACTACAATTGTTTACACCTTAGGCCAAGGAAAGATTGCTCATGGAAGAGAATTTTTTCACTGACATTGCTTACAATTGTCAGTGTACAATGGTAATAAAAGTAGACCAAATTTCAGTCAAATGTATTGTTTTTTGGGGTTTTTAAATTTTATTTATTTATTTTTGGCTGCACTGGGTCTTCGTTGCTGTGCACGGGCTTTCTCTAGTTGCGGTGAGCGGGGGCTACTCTTCGTTGCGGTGCACAGGCTTCTCATTGCGGTGGCTTCTCTTGTTGCAGAGCACGGGCTCTAGGTGCGTGGGCTTCAGTAGTTGTGGCACACAGGCTCAGTAGCTGTGGCTCGCGGGCTCTAGAGCACAGGCTCAGTAGTTGTGACACACGGGCTTAGTCTCTCCGTGACATGTGGGATCTTCCCGGACCAGGGCTCGAACCTGTGTCCCCTGCATTGGCAGGTGGATTCTTAACCACTGCGCCACCAGGGAAGCCCAAATGTATTATTTTTTTTAACTCCTCTGCACCTGCTTATTGCTTGCACTAGAGGACTGTACCCATCGCTCCACCCTTAGTACACGGGCCAAGATACCCTAAATAAAGCCCCCAGAGTTGTCTTTCAGAGCTGGCCAGAGGGAAATGTTATATCTTTTTCCTTCATAGACAATGAAAATCATGTGACTGATTATATTGCCCTTACTGCTTTGGCACCATGAAGCTCAGAGCCAAATTCATGGCTCACTTTGTAGGACCTTATTCATTTCTCCCCTTTAATTTCTCCCCCGAGGGCGTAGGTGTCAACCTAATGTATACCTTCCCAGTCCCAATATTCAACTTATTGTTTCCAAGTTTTCAAAATGACTTCCCACACAGCCTCATTAACTTGCAACATCCTTCTGTTTAAATTTTGTCTTTTGCGTTTCCGTGGCTTTAGGTGGGGCACAGAGCCTCCAGTTTACCACAGTGTCCACCACTCCCTTATGCACTGCCCTGTAGACTGTCTCTTTCATATCTTCTCTGCTTAGCCTCTGACAGCCTTTGAGCTTGCAACCCATGTGTGGTGTTTTCTTTGTTTATAGATTATTGTAAGCCAACTCATCTCCTTTGTGGAGTGGAGAGGGAGCTCAGTGCAGCTTGGTCTGGTGTGAGACGTGCTGTGATCTGGGAAGAGGGGCACCGCATATCCAGCGCTGTGCCAGCCTCTTTTGCATCCCCTCATTTAACCCCTCAATAACCTGCTGAGACAAGCATGGGCGCCATTCTATATGTGAGGAATCGAGGCTCTGAGGAGTGAAGTACCCCATTCCAAGTCACACAGAGCCTTGGTAGCAGAAATAGGATGGAAACCCAGAAGGGTCTGGGGCCTGCTCTGAGCATTGGGTGAGGGCGGAAGTGGACTGGAATTCTCCCCAAGGCAGCAGGGATGCCTTAGGGATGAGGTGAGCTTCTATTCCTCCTGCCCCCCACTACTTCCTGGATCCACACAGCTCCCACAGAGACGCCCACCAGGCGGCCTGGCAGGATCACCGCATCACCAGCGAGCTGCGCAGCCTCTCAGACCTTGTCCTCAGAGGGACACCTGCTGGGTTCAACGCTCTGCTGTTGTCATCTTGAAATTCTCAGTTTTTGAATGAGGGGTCCACCACCCCCACCTAGACTCTCAAGTGACAGTAGCAAGGTGACCCAGCCACCACCAGGCTCCCCTGCCCACAGTGCCGTTGGTGTGTGGGGGACACCTTGCACTAGCAAAGGCTTCTGGGAGGCAGCACTCATAAACCCAAGCTCCTCCTCCTAGACTCCTAACAGCCAAAGTGCTTTGGTGTCATTGATACCCTAAGCTGCCTGTGCTTTGCTCTGGCTGGTCGCCACAGCAACCAGAGGTTAGCCTGGGCCACTGAATGAATCGGCAAATAATTATCAAGCACTGTGCTAGCAACTGTGGCAGAAAACAAGCAGCTTCACTGGACAGTCCAGTCTTTAAATAATTTTAGGAAAATATGCCCTAGAAGAAGGGGGAGGTAACATTTGTAAGACTCTTTCTCTCCCATCCTGGAAACCATGAGGTAGACACAACAGGTAATTTTACAGGCACAGACTTTGAAGCCAGAGACTTTGGGGTTCAAACCCCAGCCCCATCACTACTAGCTGTGCATCCTCTCTAAGCCTCAGTTTCCCCTTTACAAGGTGAGGGCACTCACCCCTGCCCACCTCACAGGGCTCTCTCTTTAAGGATGAAGTGAGCTCATGTATAACAAAGAGCTTTGTTGACTGTGCAAATGTTAGGTTGTTCTTTCAATAAACATTTATTAAGCATTTACTCTGAGCCAAAGCCTGAGTTAGGCATTACAGCCTCTCAAATGTAAATGTCCTGGGCTCTCTGGGATTCACCCTTTTTTATTTCCAACTGAGGTGAAAGTCATGTAACATAAAAGTAACCATTATAAAGCGAACACTTCAGTAGCATTTAGTGCGTTCACATACCACTATCAAGTTCCAAAACAGGAAAAGCCTGTACCCATTACACGTCCCCCTCTTTTCAGGGTATCTTTTCTCTTGCTATCATTCTGTTCTTCTCAGGAGTTAATTTCCTGGGCTTGATAACATCCTGATGTCCCTCTGATCACCTGTGACTCCAAGCCAACCCCTGGATCCAGACTCGAGCTTCACAAGATGAAGCCCAGTTTCCTTTGCCAGCACTGGAGAAACCGGAGCCCCAAGCCGGCCATTTTTAATTACACTGGGGCTGGCTGAGCAGGTAATCGCTGTGTATTTCAGTAAATTACCTCTCATAAAGGAGCTATCATGTTTGCTCGCGTGCCCTTCTTTCCTGCAATCAGCTCCCTGTCTGCTACCATGGCCTCTTCCCAGCATCTTGTGCACTTGGCGAGCGTCCATCTCGTCAAACCGAGGACAGTCAGGTGCAGAGGGAGGGGACGGCGTATGGGCAAATATTGGACTTGGCCACACTTGCTGTCCATATCAGGAACCTGATTGGCGGTATTGATTGACAGATGCGGGGACCAACTGTTTGGAGAGCTGAGCCCCCTCGGATTGGGGTAGGTGTTTCAGCAAACACCCGTAATACTGGGCAAACAGGCCTGTTGGAAGAACTGCCTGGCATGTCAGCAGAGCAAACCGCACGCTGAGCAAACAGCTTAAAAGAATGTGGCCACCTCCACGTAACCTCAACCGAGGTATTGATCCCACCGGAGGCGGGAGAGGGGCTGAGCAGGGAACAGAGAGGTACAAACCCCGGCAGAATGTAAATGTTATCTTTAAGCTGCGGCTGTCAGGGCCCTAATGGGCATCTGTTTGGAATTTGTCTTCTTGCAAATCTTTAAATCCAGGTCAGGGCCACGCACAGAATTTAATAATAACTTTTCAGAGAGATCGGGGCTTGGAACTGATTTCATTTTTCATAAGCCCAACTGGGACTTTCTATTCTTCTTGGAGGTAGCAGCCTCGCATGGAAACTTTCTAGGTGCAAGTCCCAAGCTAGGAAGAGGCAGATCTTCTGAACAGGAGCCAGAAGGCTACCAGAGAGAAGAAAATCCAGAAATAAAGTTTCTTTCTCTGACCCCTGAACTGGCCATGCATGAGAGCTGGTCGAACGGAAAGAATCCTGGAATCAGTGCCAAGACACCGGGGCTTACGACAGCTGCTGGGTGCCCCCGGCTGGCCTTCCACCGTCACCTCCCTGGGCCTCAGCTTCTGCATCTTCCAAGGGGAAGATGCAGACCCTGCCGGGGATACACGAGGGTGCAGTTCAGACAAGCCCACTCAGGCTTGGGAGAACACTCTTGCCAGAGAACCCTGCCCCTGTATAAGGAGTTGGGCTGTTTGCTGTGAGACCGTGAAGGATGCCCTTCCTGGACCCAAGACCCTCTGAGATCACCATGTGACAATGGAATGGACCACAGCCATGACTATCATCTGTTGTTTTAGACAGGTGGCTACCTGGATCTTTCCTAGAAGCTGGGCAGGAGGAAGGAAATATATGATTTTGGCAAATTCCTTGAAAATCTGAAAACCATGCTTGCTTGCCTTTTAATATCTCTGTAAAAGAATAGAGTGGGAGGGCTTCCCTGGTGGCGCAGTGGCTGAGCGTCCGCCTGCCGATACAGGGGACACGGGTTCGTGCCCCGGTCCAGGAAGATCCCACATGCCGCGGAGCGGCTGGGCCCGTGAGCCACGGCCGCTGAGCCTGCGCGTCCGGAGCCTGTGCTCCGCAACGGGAGAGGCCACAGCAGTGAGAGGCCCGCGTACCGCAAAACAAACAAAAAAAAGAATAGAGTGGGAGATGCTTGCTCCTCAGTGTCCAAATGATGTAAGAGGGCTGTGGTCAGATGTCACCACTGGCCCACAACTTCTCTCTGAGAATAGTCACAGGAAGAAGAAAACCTTGCCCTCTACCTCCTTCCCCTGACTGGCCTGGTCCCCTAGAAGCTGCCCCCACCCCCAAACAAGGAGGGGGCACACCTATGCTGGATCCTGGCCAGTTCAGAGGACTGACTCCTGTCTTTAATGGAAGCCATGAGCAGTGTGGCTAACCCCAGGGTATTACTTTGCACTGCATTTTATGAGTAAAAGGAGTTTATAAACCATTCTGGTCATCTCTGACTTTTGGCATTAGGTCTCACGGTGATAAGAAGAATCAGAGAAGCCTGTGGCTCAGAGAAGGGAGCATTCCTAATTTTTTTTCTTTTTTTTTTTTGCAGTACGTGGGCCTCTCACTGTTGTGGCCTCTCCCATTGCGGAGCACAGGCTCCGGACGCGCAGGCTCAGCAGCCATGGCTCACGGGCCCAGCCACTCCGCGGCATGTGGGATCTTCCCGGACCGGGGCACGAACCCGTGTCCCCTGCATTGGCAGGCGGACCCTCAACCACTGCACCACGAGGGAAGCCCGCGTTCCTACTTTTAAGGGATCTTTAAACAGACACTTAATGGAAAGACGTAGACCAAGTGATTAAGAGTGGTGGGCTTCAGAGTCGACTGCCTGTTGTAGAATCCCAGCTCTGCCTGTCACTAGCTGAGTGGCCTTGGGCAAGTTACCTAACTTCTCTGAGCTTAACACTCCTCTCTGTAAAACGGAAATACTAATACACTCCTGAAAGGATTGTTGTAAGGATTCAGTGGGCTACTGTGTGTAGGCCCCTCGGTGTAGCCACTCACCTACGTAACCCCTCAGGAAACAGTAGGGACTCATTACTTCTGTCACATGGACATGACAGACCCTAGTGAGAACACGCTGTCACATCCATATGTGACTAGTGGAGGACACCCCATTCTCAATGAGGAAGCCCACCAGTCTTGCCTAGAAAACCGACTGTCAGACTGGGGTCAGCACAGAGATTCTACCAGGCAAGTCGGGAAAGGCACTAAGTTTCTAAGAGCACAGCCTGTGAGAGCTTTTCAGGTGGACTTCCTCCCCAGAGGGGACACTCCAAGGCCTCCTGTTCCTGTACCCTCAGCCCCACCTGGACGCCAGGCAGCCAGGCTACGTGCAGTGGAGACAAAGAGTGCCTCAGAGAAATGGGCCGCTCTATTATCCTCTGATTAGAGACGGGAAGCCCCAGCAAGGGAGGGACTTGCCCAAGTTCACAGAGAAGGTCAGCTGCCCAGCAAGGTATTTGTGACAATAAGGAAATGGGTGATAAGACTCCGTCTTCTAAGCCAGGAGCACTGACAGGTTATCAGGGAGAAGCTAACGCTGGCCTTCAGAGAGGAGCGGATGGTGACCTAATTCATTCCCCTCACCAGAAAGTTCTTAATTAATTAGGGTTTCTCAGCCGCAACTAGAAACAAATAAGTAAACTGCCCCTGTGTTGATACTTCTGGTCTCATCCTGGTGACTAACCCACCCTCAATGACACGTCTGTCTCCACAAAGGTTGTCTCAGAACCATTTGCTTTGGGAACAGAGTAAACACAGGGACGCACTAACACAAGGACAATCTATGATATGTATTAAGTAGAGACAACGCGATTTCCCACATCTGCACAGCCTGACATCTGGATAAATACAAAAGATCCCCCTCTTAAGGAGAAGGCTCTTAGCCATGGTCGTGCATTTGGCCAAAGTCCACCATGGCCATCCCACCTCCCGGGCCTCAGGCGCCCCCCACTGCCCTAGTGGCCCCAGAGCTCAGGCAGAGCCGAAAGGTTCCAGGACCCCCTCAGACTCCTGCTTTCCCTCCCTCCCAGCTCTCCACCCACCTCTTCAGAATGATGACATGGTTAAAAGTGAAAAGGGGGAAACTTGTTGAGTAAAACCATTGCTGTTTTCAAGGGTCCAGGAAGCATGCCCTCACTGGCCTGCAAGTAGGAAAGCAGGGCACACACCCATCACTCCACCCATCCCTGACCATCGTCAGGTTCCAGACCTTACTCTCACGTCTGTCGGGCAAAGTCCTCTTTTCTTGAACAGGGAGACGGCCGCTGAGCACACCTGGAGGAGCTTTCGTTTGGAGGCAGAAGCCCAGCCGCGCGTGCGCTTGGTAAGGGTTTCGGACGCCTCGGCCCAGAATGGATTAAGGAAAAGATAGACATGGTTCAGAGTGGATCTGTAACCCCTCCTCCAACCACGCTGGGCCGCAGGAGCCCGGAAATCCCATATCAGGTGCCTGCTTTACCTCACCTGCAGGGACCACCCCCTCTGAAAGCCTAAATCAGGAGGTAGGGAAAGCCTCGGCCCCTGTTTCTGCTGCTGCTGCATCTCCAGGCACATGCCACGTTCTGCCGCTGCCAAGATGCAGGCCTGAATCCAGGAGCCTCGGTTCCCCACCCCCCACCCCCCGGCATGTCCCCACTCTCTCCCCACATCGCTGTACTCATAATTACCAACTGTTTACAGCAAAGACAATTAGACTGAATCCCCTGATAGAAGGGGTTAATTATTACAAGGCAGGAAAAGAGGGACTTATTGCAAGCTGACCCCCATCTACCTGGATACATAGTAACTAGCGCTGCTTTGGAAAGCACCCAGGTTAGAAGAGGGTTTTTCACTTGAGAAGCCCCAAGCTAATTACAACCATAATGTGAACTACACAGCACTGCTGATGAATCATTGAAAAGGCTGAGTGACGCCCGAGAATGTTCAATTAACCATCCACCTCTGTAAAAATGCATCTCCACGGCCCGGTGCCTAGCTTTGGTGTATTCTACTAAAATTAGAGTCCTGTCTTAAATCACTGGACTTTCCATACAGACTCTCAGTATCTTCAGAACTTTGAAATAAGTAAATACACATATACACTGAAGGAGGACCGGCCTCATGGGTCGTGGGTCTGTGATCCACACAGCCACTCAGAGCCCGAGCTCAGAAGGGCCCCTCACGTGGTTTAATGCTCTGCTGTCTCTCTCTTGACATTCTTAATCATTTCTGAGCAGGGGCCCCCAGCATTTTCACTTTGCACAGGGACCTGCAAACGATGTCACCGGTCTTGCACCAGACTCTGAAAGGAAAGAACAGGGTGACGCTAAGAGAAAGTGAGACACAGGAATCCATACATCAAGCCCCTTTGCTCTCATTTGAATCAAAATGCTCCATTCTTTTAAATTTCCGAGCAAGAGGACATCTGAGTTGCAGAATCTTTTCTGAGGAAAGGATGTGATTACATTACAAAATTCCTAATGAGTAGGTCTGACCCTGTCCTCCAAGCTAAGCCCTCTACTCCCGGCCAGCCGCTGTCAGAAAAGCACCTTTCTGACCTGTTGTATCTGCAGATCGAGGTCAGGGAGAGTCAGTCTTTGCCAGCCTGCTTCTCAGTTGTTCAGAAATATTCACCCAGAGTCTCTACGGCAAAAACAAGTTTTGGAAACTCTAGGTCAAATAAAGTTAATGTTCTGAACTGCAAGACTTCTCAGAACCTTTAAAGAGTTAGCAGGAAATGTGATTCTCCACGACTACGCAGACAGCACTTCCCAAGCTTATTTGACTACATCAATCTACCACCCACCCACTCAGGGGAGTATTTACCATCAGGTTCATGCAACTTAAACTTCAGAGCCTCTCACCTGCCTAGGTCATTCCAAGGCTCTAGAAGGACCCTATCAAAGTGTTCATCAGGTCATACGTTTGTGTAACCTTTGAAGAAGTAAGATCTTGCTTTATCTATCTTCTTAAAGAGCACCCCCCAAATTGTACGAGCTTTGGACCCCGCAAAATCTGTACCCTGCTCTCCACTCATTCCCACCTCTGGAGGCCCCAAACATCTTAAAATGCACTCGCATCCCCCCCCTTTAATGTGATTTATAAATAACTCTAGGAGTTGAGTTGGAGATAGCATAATGTCATTTGCTTAGTAGACTTTTAATTAAACATTCTTTCTTATTGGTTTTGCTCGGTTACAAGGAATGTTAATTTTGGAGGCAACTCTTTTTACATTTCCACGTGGCAATCATTTTCTCAGGCCCTGGGGAAGCTGGTGGGCCCTGAGTACCAAGCTTATAATACGCAATGCATAAGATGGGGCTGTGCTTACCAGCCTCAACAGTTTGAGAAACGCTGCACTAGATTATTTTCATAGTTGCTTCTAATTCAGAAGAAATATCTATCCAGGGTCTAATTCAGACTAAAGGGAGATTGGAGTGGTGAGGAGAGAGGAGTCTGGATTATAGAAATGGAAATTTTTATTGTCAAGAGTCAGCAGGTTTCCTTGAACCGGGTTAACAAGGTGCTATCTAAGGAGACCTGGGAGACTGCTTTAATGTTAGGACAAGACAGTTGTGCAATTACCTTCTCAATTCGCTATATGGAAATAAAGGCTTTTAAAATATTTGAAAACGGCTCTTGCTCTTAAGTAATTGAACTGTTTCCCCTTGATGTTCTTCATTCTCTCCTGCTTGGACACTTCTTCCTTTAACTAAGCATTAAGAGAAATACACCTTGTGCAAAGCGCTGTGCCCAGGGGGAGAAAATATGAATAAGACCCAGTCCCTGCCCTCTACCAGCCCACCGTCTAATCAGGAATTGGCAACCTTTTTCTGCAAAGGGCCAGGTAGTAACTCTTCAGCTTTGCAGATCATCTCTGTGTCGAGAACACAGCTGGGCCCTTCTAGCACAAAAGCAGACCACGGACAAATGAATGAGAGGAGTCACGTTCCATTAAACTTTCATTTACAAAAACTACCTGGGCTACAGTGTGCTGACCCCTGGTCTAACAGAGAGACAGACCCATAAAGAATTTGCTAGGTGAAGGTAAAACCTAATTCTGTGCAATGACAGAAGTGCTGGCCAAGGACTCTGGATTGCAGAGGGGAGGGAAGAAGCCACTGATTGCCAGGGGCAGGTCAGAGGCTTCCTGGAAGAGGTATCTGAGCGTATGGGGCCCTTGTGTCTCGGTTCAGGCCTTTATGGTTCCCCAGTTGCTTTGTTCTTGCCCGATTTTCCTCCCAGCGAGGCTGGCACTCCTGAGACCTGGCATCTCCTTGCATGATTGACGAGGCTTAGCTACAATGGGTGCGTATGTCCTGCCTACGGAGTCTAGGTCAGCATCCAGTCAAATAAAATCAATGTTGTAAGAAGGAAACTCTGATACCAGGCTCTGTGCCCCAGGCTTCAGATAACCATTTCTTGTTTGGGAAACCAAACCACCTGTGCCTTTGAGGGGAATTAGACAATGTAATCTCCTCCTGGGCTGCAACCTTGGCTGTAATTCCTTTATTGTTCTTGAGACACTTTGCCGTTCTCAATATCCAAATGTCATGTAGTTTATTGTGACTTGTTTGCTCAAGGCTGGGCAAATAAAAGAACAAAGGCGGCTGTATCACCCCAGCCTTTGCTATCACCTGCTCTCACCCTGAGCCCAGCAGCCTTCAGCACCCCATCCCCTTCCAGCCTGTGGGCAAGGTTGCTTGAGATGCGGAGCTACCAAGATTGGACAGGAGACAAGGTACGTTCTGAAAGGCCTCCCAATAGCGTAGCTTCAATTCCACCAGGAACCGGGAAAATGATGACACCCTGGCAGTAACAGCAGGTAAATGACTTACCCATTACAATGGATGGAACTGATAATGCCAAGAACCAGACGTGGTGGGGTCAGAGGTCTCACCAAGAGACGGGTAAGGGGGGTTAGTCCCTGCACCATCTCCAGCAGCCCCCCTGCAAAGCCTTTCTGAATTAATATCTAATCTACCCGTGAGTGCAGCGTGCTGGCTGCACCACCCATCTGAGTACAGCCCCTGAGCTCCTTCTCCAGAGACATTCTAGAGTCCCCACTGTCCACTTATGCCTGGTTTACACCTGGAGGGAAACAACGCTCACATGTGTGACTCGCTGCCAACACGTGTGGGACTCTGCAGGAAGCTAGAGGAGGTCAAACCAGAAAATGCTGGATCCAAAATGTACCTCCTCTCGGTATATCAAATGCAGTTAGCACGGGCAAGCACCCCGCCCCTCCCCTCCTAACCAGTTAGCACCCCAAGCTGCCGTTTTCTCATCTGCAATAGTGAGGAAATACCTGTGACAAGCAGTCCTTCAGTTTCGAACCCCAAACCTTGGGTTGTGGTGAGATGTAGCTGAGAGGCCAGCACAACTCCTGACTGAAGGGGACTCCCTCTCCCGTCTAAACCCGGCCCGGGTGGTCAGCATTCCACAGAGGAATCTCTCTGCCTGGATGGCCCTCCTGCTTCCTCTCCACCTTCGCAGGTGTTGCCCACCCTTCAGGCTCCAGCTCCTGGCTGCCTCTTCCGGGAAGCCTGCCCCATCACCCTAGCTCTCCCACACCAGCCCCCTCTCAATACCCTTCCCCTGTTTTCAGGCAGGCTCACACAGCGTCAAGTTTAATAACACCCTGTCCGATCTCGCAGTCTCATTACTCTGCGTGTGTTCATTATCTCCCCAGAGGGTGAGCTCGTTGGCTGGAAACTACGCCTTCTCTTTTAACCCCCTAAGTGTACTGCACAGGGCTAGACAAACAGCAGGTACCCAATAAAGACTAGCTGATATAAATCCCAAGGATTTAAAAAGGGTCCAATCCCAGCTTCCTCCTCTTTTAAAAGACATGACCATAGCTGTAACCAATACCTGGAAGGCATCGCATATTTGAAAGATATGCCACATTCATTATCTCGCTTCATCCGCAACCCAGGGAGATGGGTGGAATTAATCCCACAAGGCAGATGTGGAAACTGACAGCCAGTGAGAGTGGGTGATTTGCCTGAGAGCACAGCAGTAAATGGCAAAGTCACAATTTGAACCTAGGTCTTATGACCCCCCCCCAAGCCCATTCTTTTTTTTTCCATCATATGGAGCTGTGAGCCTTCAAGACCAAAAGAGGGTTCAAGGGATGACCGGCAGTTCTGCTAGAGAGAAAACGGCAACCGTCGTTACAGGAGCCCCAGAGAAGGCAAGTTTCCACCAGACCTCGAAGAAGTGATGGAATCTGGATAAAAAGAGAGTCAGGGGAGAAGCGGCAGGAGCAAAGGCATAGAGGGAGCAGCAGAGGCATCCGAGGCAGATGGCGGATGCCACCCCGACAGTGTGGCCAGAGCTGGGCTCGTGGAGGAGCTGTAACAAAAAGGCAAAGCCGGCGGGGAGTTAAAGCAGAGGCAAACTTTAAGAGGGTCTCAGATCCCAAGTAGAAGATTGTGAGGATGGTGTGAGCAAAGAGGAGAAGGAGGGTGGGGGGCACTGGTGAGCGACCCCTCTGCAGGGTTCGGGAGGGACCGGACGGGGAGGGGAGCAAGTAAGAATAAGACAAAGTCATTCCAAGCTCCCAAGCCAGAGACATTGCTAAAATGTAGGTGTCATTAACCGACATGGGGGTGGCAAAAATCGCCACTGATTTTGACTGGGAAGGAAACAGGCAGTATCACACAACGTCAAATTTAATAATATCCTGTCACCGGGCACTATCTCATTATTCCACACATGTTCATTATCTCCCCAGATTGTGCACTAGCTGACTTCTAGAAACTGTACCTTCTCTTTTAGCCTCCACAGCTCCTTGTGCGGGGCTGAGCAGAGAACAGGGACCTAAGGCACACCAGTGTGTGTAAATTTCCAGACCATAAAACAGACCAAAACCCCAAGGTCAGCGAAGGGCATTACAGAGAGATAGACGGCAACTCAATGTTTTCTTAAAAGCGCTTTGCAGTAGCAGCCAGAGGCATCCAACATAGCCCTGTAATGAATGCTGCCCCTCGAGGTAGAGAGCTCCCCATCACTTGAGGTATCCAAGCAGAAACTAGACAATCGTCAGAGGCTCCATGAAAGGAATTCCTGCATGGGAAGGGAGACCAGACAGAACAGCTCCTACAGCCCCCTTCATCTCTCAGACGCTATGGTTCAAAAATGCTGTGAATTTGATCTCCGGTTTCCTTGGCATGTCCCATTCAGAAATAGCCAGACTGATTTAAAAAAAGAAATCTCCAAGCCTCTTTCTATTTCTTTCAAACCCTTTAAATGTCAAGTTCCAGACCACTGCTCTGCCTTGCTGGGTAGTTGGATACCAAACCCATGAGTGCTGGGTTTAGAATAGCACGGCTGGCGTGGCCAGAGGAGGGGGTCTGACTTCATGCATTCCTAATGCACGTCTATTTTTAAGCCATGAGACATGTCGCCTTCCTTCGCTGTTCACATCAATATCACACAGGGACGCTGACACAGGGCCATCTGTCCCCGCAGACACATTTTTGGGGGAGAGGAGGCAGAGGGAACCAGAGGGAGATAGATATGCATTTTTGTTCAAGTCTGAAAATTGATTCAGGATACGATAGCTCCCAAACTCAAGCTGGCCAGAGATGCCATTTGCCAATACCTCTTGGGAATAGAGTGTCTTATTTTTTCACCGCCTTCTGAAGTTTAGCACAGTCGGTCAGTCCACCCACCCACTCATTCATTCATTCATTCACTCATTCACTCATTCATTTGTCTGAGGCGGGCCAGGTCTGGGCCACCCATCCTCTCACCATGCTTGACTCTTCTGGGAGCCCGTGATGCAAGAGGGCATGGAGAAGAGAAGGGAGCATGACCGGGAGGGTGAAGAGATGAAGCAAGTCTTTTCTGAGCACCTCCAGTACATCGAGCCTGTGCCCAAACTGAAGTCTGACCAGGTGGAGTTTTCCCCCGAAATAAGGGTTCCCGAGCTGAGACAGAAGATGAGTCCAGACTTGGGAGCCAAAGAAGAAGGGACTTCTCGTGCTCTTCCCAAGAAGAAACTAAAAGTAGTCACAAGGGAAATGGGGGCTCTAGGTCAGTGTGGCTATGGACCCCAGAACTGGCCTGAGCCTGCTGTTCTGGGAGGGCCCCACACTCTGCGGAAGCAGGTCTAGGAATGAATTTAAAGAGACACAGTGGGAGCCCACCCATTTGGGGCTTGTTACGGACTTCGATTCTTAAAGCCTTTGAGGGCCCATCACGCTTTCCCATCTCCCTTCTCTGATAACGCATGCACTTTTCCCTTGACACGCTGCTCCCCCATCCCTGGGGGTCCTGCTGGACCAGTCAATCATACGAGTCCACCTTCCCTTGGTAATTGTGCAGTGTCAGGCCCAGCCAATCAGAATAGTCCTCCACAAGGCATTAAACGCAATTAATTCAGGGAGGCACAAATGCTCAGGGTGTGATCAATTAGACGCTGTCCTGGGATGCTTCTGCCGGAGCTAAGGAGGAAGACGAACTCTCTCAACTGCTGTTGCTAAATTGAGAGAATATGAGGCTGAAACCACTTGTTGCCCTCTTGCCTCCTCCATGAAAAGGACCTGTGTTTAGAATAGAACCAATCAGAGAGCACAGAGGCCAAGAAGGAGAAGAAAATCTTGATGATTTCAACTGCCCCTGGGTCCACCCTGCAGAGGCCAACCCCAAATATGGCCATTTATGAGAGCCAATACATTCTTTTTCCCCTCTTCCTCAAGTGAATTCAATTTGAACTTGCAGCCAACCATTTCCTCACTGATTTGCACTGACAACTTCCTCGGCCTGGTGGGGCATTAAAGAACAGGACCGCAGGATGTCTTGTGCTCGCCCTCTGAGAATCCCCGAACCCTGATCTGGCAGGTGTCCTGGGGTAGGATGCAGCACCAGGGTCCCCGGTCCAGCACCAATACTCCAGTGAGGCAGCTGCAGCTCGCGGAACATCTTCTTAGACCCCGCCCCGGACTTCCGCTGTCCCTGAGTCTCGGTGGCACTGCAGTTTCTAGATGCAAGGAGCATCTTCTGGTCTCAGGAAGCTGCCCCTTGGTTCCAGCTCTGGGAATGGACTGGACTGGCCCCTTGCAAGGTTGGGGAACGCCTGGACATTTGGGAGAAGGGGGCCTGAGAAACAGGGCTCCTGGGGCATCTGAGCGTATGGGGCCAAAACCTTCCTCTTTCAGCCATTACTGGAAAGAGCATTATTTACCCTCTGACTCTGAAGTTAGTCACCCCGCCAGGTCCACAGGACTGCAGGGAAGAGACCAGCCTCCAGGCTGCGAGTTGGGCCGCTTTCACTCCAACACACGGCCAATTTAGGAGTGGGGAGGTGACTAAAAGCCACAAGACACACAAAGGTGAAGACAAGATGGTCTTGCCCTAGAGGAGCCCATGACCCTTGGTTAGGAGACTCTCTCCCGAACAGAAAGCTATAATTCAGTACGGACTGAGGTGCATGTTTTCATTCAAAAAAATTTTTGTGGTAAAATATACATAAACATGAAATTTACTATTTTAACCATTTTTAAGTGTGTGATTCATTGGCACTAAGTACATTCAGAATGTTGTATAACCATCACTATTATGTATTTCCAGAAGTCTTTTATCATCCCGTATTGAAAGCCTGTACCCCTTAAGCAGTAATTCCTGTTTCCCACCCCAGGCCCTAGTAACCACTACTGTGCTTTCTCTCTGTGTGTATTTGACTGCTCTGGGCACCTCACGTAAGTGGAATCGTACAATATTCGTCCTTTTATGCCCGGCTTATTTCACTTAGCATAATGTTTTCAAGGCTCATCCGTGTTGTAGCGTGTGTCAGAACTTCCTTCCTTTTAAAGACTGAATAGATTCCATTGTGTGGAATATATATATTTGGTTTATCCGTTCAGCCATTTGTGGACACTTGAGTTTTTTCTACCTTTTGGCTACTGTGAAAAATGCTGCAATGAACATGGGTGTACCAGGACCTGTATGAGTGTCTCCTTTCAGTTTGGGGGGGATGTATACCTAGAAGTGGAATTTCTAGATCATATGGTAACTCTGTGGTTAACTTTTTGAGGCAGGGCCGAGGCGTATTTGAGGAACATGGATGGCAGATGGGTGGAGGACATGAGGGGAAGAAATGGGGAGCGAAAACTTTAGGTTCAGAGAGACCTCAGAGTCCCCACGTGGCCTCTCACTGTGGCTTTGGACCTATGACTAACCTTCTGTGTCTCTTTGTTCATTTATAAAGTGGAGGCAATATCTCCACCTCACAGGTGTCTGGTGAGGCTAAGGTAGAGGAAAGTCATTGCCAATCACAGATGGCCGCAAATCCCTCTTAGGGGAAAATTGGCCTTTGTTGAGATGATACTTAGCAAGTGCTTCTGAGAGAAGCAGGAATGTCACATATGGTTTGTAGGTTATTCACTGGACAAGGGCACCTGTCCAAAGGGGAAAAGAGGGGCTGAGATATAGCCTGCTCTATACTCACCAAGCCACGGACCCAGCATAGGGCTGTGCCCACCCCTGATCTATTCCCACACAGCAGTGAAAGTGGGCCCCTCAATTCAAATCTGAGCACCCTCTTCCCGCAAGGTTCTGTGGCTCCCCACTGTCCTAGGGATAAAGTCCAAACTACACTACAAGGCAGCAGATACAACCCTTACCTGCCTCCATGGCTCCCATTCTAGCTATCTACTCCTTGAACCCTAACTCCAGCCCTCCTGAATTTTGTTCCACTATTTCAATGTGAAATTCTCCCTCTCTCTCCACTCAGATGGGGAAATTAAAACTCTGTCAAGGTAAACGTCGTGCTCAAGGTCACACTGCTGGCAGCTAGGTCAGAACCCAAACCCAATAAACCCAGAATCTATGGTCTTTGGCTACAGGGTTGGAGATGGCACTAGACCAGAGTGCAGAAAGCACTAGGGGTCAGAAGACTTGGGCAGATATGGCCCACACTAGCTGGGTGACCTTGGGCAATCACTCTTCAAAGACTCTGGGCCCTACTACATGCTAGCTCTGTTATCACAAAGTACTATTCAACCTGAGATCATTAGGGGATATTGCAATGAGCGTATATTATTGCTGTTATGTGTGAGTCGGCTGTTCTGGTCCCTCTGTCCTCAATGGGAACTCTGTTGTGTCTTCTGAATAAACTTTGTAAAATGAAGCACAATTGGAAATGGAAAAATCCCTGGCTGGAGCAGCTCAATTTCCAATGGCCTGGGACATCCAAATGGCCCCAGTATCTGGGGATTGTTAAAGCATTCTAAATGAAACAGGCATCCAACTCCAGCAGTTCATTTCCTTAACAAAGACTGGAGAGGGCAGAGAAATGACACCGCAGAAATCTATGTTACAGACCAAGATTGGAAAAATAAGGGAAAATGAATTTCTGTCCCTTCAGTCTGCAAATTGAAGCTTTTCAACAGCCTGGCCAAATGCAATTGCACTGTGTCCACATATCATGCAGCCAGGTCACGTTAGCTGAGCTGCCCTCCAGAGGGGTCAGCTCGCTGCAAGAGTCCCCAGGCTCTTGTTAGCCCAACCAGGGTTTAGAGTGCTTTGACCCACAATAGATAGTCCTCTGGGACATCCTTTGGAATTTCTCTGGAAATGCTGGCCTCTGGCACAGACAATCTTCTCCCAGTAGCATTCACAGAATCTGATACTATTCTAGGGCCTTATGCCTAGGGGATTCCATTCACCTACTCCCTATCAGTCAGATGGAAAAGGACTGGAAAAATAAGAACAACTCCATTATATTCTTTAAAACATATTGATTCTCTAAACTATGCACATGATCTAAACTTGTACTGGAACACCCAATGAGCTTGCAACTCCCTCCTGGGTTTTGTTAGTTAGTATTAGTCAGCTACTGTTGCATAACAAATTGCCCCAAAATTTAAAGGCTTAAAACAATAATAAAATCCATAATCTCAGTTCCTGTAGGTTAGGGCAGTTTTGTGCAGTTTTGCTGGATGCTTCTGGTTTACATGAGTTTGTAGTCAAGACGTCAGTTGGGGCTCAGTCAACTGAAGGCTTGACTGAGGCTGAAGGACCCAGCTCCGAGGTGGTTCACTCACAGGGAGAGCAAGCCAGTACTGGTTGTTGACAGGATGGCTTCTCTCCACATGCATCCGGAGCCCCAGGGCTGCTTGAGTGTCTTTACAACATGGCAACTGCTGGCCCCAGAGTGATCCAAGAGTGAGCATGTTTGTAATCTCATTTATGACCTCGCCTTGGAAATCACATTCCAGCCTTCCTGCAGTACCTTACAGATTACACAGGCCAGCCCTGTTTAAAATGGGAGGGCGTGAATTTCAGGAAGCAAGAAACACTGGGCCTTCTTGGAGGCCGACAATGACACAGACCCATATCCCACAGAAATGCTCACCAGGATCATAAGTTGATATGTGCAAGGATGTTTACTACAACAGTACGCAGGGTGGCCGGGAGTGGAAGTGCTCCAGGCAGAGAAGGGGATGTGGGGGACATGTACAATGGACACTGTGCATCAGGTCAAAGAAAGGGATTAAATGAACACATGGCAACATGGATGCATCTTAAAAACATGGTACTTTGTGAAGAAAGTAAACTGTAGAGTGAGTTCTATAGCACCATCCCATTTACATCAGTTAAAACAACAAAACATTTTGCAGGAACACATCCAAACTACAAGATACATGTTAAATCCATTAGAATAGCTGCCTGGGCACAGGTGGAAAGGGGAATGGAGATTTTTTTTTTTTTTTCCTGGCCGCACCGCACAGCATGTGGGATCTTACTTCCCCGACCAGGGATCGAACTTGTGCCCCCTGCAGTAGAAATGCAGAGTCTTAACCACTGGACCACCAGGGAAGTCCCAGGAATGGAGATTATTGGGAATAAATAACAAATGTAAACAAAGACATAGGTCCTTATGGGGACCAGTAAGAGGAGTGCCATGACCTAAGAAATAAATTAACTCAATCCTCTGCCCCTGAGACTCAAAGATACCCTTGCACAAGGAAACAGACCTCTTTCCCTACAGCTGGGTCACCTGGAGTGACACCACCTACCACAGAGCTCCCTTCAGAGTAGCTGATTTGTTGGTGGTGGTGGTGGTTTGTTGGTTTTCTTTTGCATCCAAACCCTTGTCTCCAACCCACTTTTTCTTTAGAATTCCAGACTCCATGCCCACCTGGGTGTTGCACAAACTGAATTCATTTCCCATCCTGCAAATCAGTTCTCCTGTAGTTTCTCTCTCAGGCAGGACCCCACCATCCACCTAGCCACGCCATCAGAAACCGTGCTCTCCTCCACCCTCCTGCTCTCTCACTCAACCCCACATCTGGTGGGGATGCCCTGTAGATAGCAGTTCAAACTGTCATCATCCCTTGCTTAACAGATAGAACCTTCCTGTCTGCAACATGGAAATATGAGTGATACTTGCCCTTCTATCAGCTCAGACACATACAAATAAACAGCTCAGACTGATTCCAGCAAAAAACAAGCAAACATGTCACCAGGCCCTTGTTTTCTATCTTCAGTCCCAGCTCTGCTCTCCGCCTTGGGGAGACGTCACCTACCCACGGCTCTCAGAGAGGCTCTCCTCTCGTGGTCACAAGCTAGAGGCAGAAATTCCTGGTCTTACATCCTCTCAGCTTCTCATCCTCGATGGAGTAGTCAGATCCTGTTCCCCAGCATCACTGGTTCTCCTTGGGTCACGTTACCATCCCTGAACCAACTACCATGGCCGGGGAAATGCTCTGATTGGCTAGGCCTGAGTCACATGTCACATCTCTGCACTGGGGTACAGTCACCTACAGAAGCACAAGGAATGAGAATTGAGGGGAATGGGTAGCCCATGGGAATCAGGACATGGTGAGCAGCTAAAGGGCAAATGGAAACTGGGTGGCTCCAGGGTTGATGACCTCCGGGACCTCATGGAGTGTCATGAGGACGCCATGAGATTATGTACCTGGCACATAGAACATGCTCAGTAAACGTGGCTCTCGCCGGCACCTGCCTCAGTATCAGCGTTACTGACTTTGGGTAATCTTTGAGCATACTAATATTTTTAAAAGCTAGAGATTCCAAAACTTGGCAGTGCAAGTATACAGACCTTAAAATCCTTAAGACTTCTTAGCAACTTTAAATAATGCCCAATGACTTTATTTTGCTTCCATAAATTAAAAAGCTTTGACGTGTCCCAACTTTCTAATCGAGTACACGCAGTATGGCAGAGAGCATCTGTTTTCCATTTGAAACATTGTAGTAAAGGGAATCACAGTCTTGGGGAGAAGAAATATTCCCATTTATCAGAATTCCTGCAGCTCTCCTGGTTGGTTCCACAAACACAAGTCAGGCCCAGGATCTTGTTTTATTCTTCGAGTCTTTTCTATGGTGAAGTCTTCCCACTTCACCTAAAACGTGTGCTCCTAGAATCTGAGAGCTCATCTACACTTCCCCAAGCCTCCTAAAACAGTCTCCCTGGGTAAATATTCTGAGTTGGTTGGCTGGCAGTCTGGCTGGCTGGCCCACTGTCTGGCCATCCGGCTGACTGAAAGTGCAGCCTGGATCCCGGTAACTGGCAGAATTCCCATCTGTCTGCACAGCCCACATACCCCCAGCTCCGCTGCCAACCAGGGCTTAGGCCCTGGCCGTAAGAGACTCCATTTGTACCATTAACGGCAACTTCAGCGACAGCTGCCGGCAGCAGGTGCAAAGCCAAACAGAGCCCAGCTCTGGAGAGAAATCTTTTGGTCGTCAAGCCAGCTGTAGAGACAGTGAAGAGAGGTGGGAGGGGGAATGGATCTTTCTGAAAGCCAGCTCAGAGCAGGGAAAGTTTGGTCTGGGCCTTTTTCGTCATCAAGTCAATCAGTCGGATGGGCCAGCTGGATGGCCACCCGGCCACACCAGAGCCGAAGGCCCCTCATCATGGGCACTGGGATCGTCCCACCTGCTCCTCTCATTTCCAAGGAGTCCTTGTCCCACCTCCAAATCCAGATTGCCCTCCTTCTAGAGAGAGGAGGGGACACATGGAAGAGAAGCACAGGGACCGCTATTTAGAGCCTCCAGCCATGGGCTAGCAGAACCCCTATCACCTGGAGACCTGAGAAATGCAGACTCTCAGTCTCCACCCCCAGACCTCCTGAGTCAGAATCTGCAGTTTAACAATTTCCCCAGTGGACGTGTGCACATCCAAGTCTGAGAAGCAACGGTTTGGAGACTCAGGCATTCACTTAATCCTTAGAAATTTTTACGGAGCGTCCACTCTGTGTCTGGCAGTGTTGTAGTTTCCGCAGGTACCTCGGTGACAAAAGAGAGAAAATACCTCAGCTCTTGCGGAGCTCACTTTCTAGTGGAGAGAAGCACAATCAATGAGATAAATACATAAAATAGGTAGTGTGCTAGTGGGTGGTAACTTCTAAGAGGAAAAATTAAGTGGGAAAGAGGAACAGAAGATGCGAGTTGGGGAGGGAGCAGTTGTATAGAGGATGCCTCGCTGAGACGTGGTGATGGAGGAAGGACCTGGGAGGAAGTGAGCCCAAGGGGAGGGGCGGGGGAGGGCACCCAACAGTTGCAGGGAGGGAATTCCTGGGAGTAGGACTTCCAATTTGAAAACCAAGACAGTCCTGGGCAAACAGGGACAGCTGGTCACCCTGGAAGGAAGGCGAGGGTAGTAGAGGCACTCAGAAGAGGGGGCGCCATCCTGGAGCCTCACCGCTCACAGTGTGGTCTTCAGCCCAGTGGCATCACATCCACAGGGAATGGGAGTATCTTCTTGTTAGAAATGCAGAATCTCAGGCCCTGCCCCAGACCTCCTGAATCAGAATCTGCATGTCATAAGATCTCCCAGGGGATTCAGACTACATATCTGCTCCTTCTAGACTTTTATAAGGACTGTGGCATTTCCTTTGAGCTGGGAAACCATCACAGATGACATGATTTAGCATTTAACAGGCTGCTGAGTTGAAAATAAATTGAGAGGGGAGGGAGACCAATTAGGAGAGGTCTGATGCAATCCAGGTGAGCAAAGATGGCGGCTGCTGGTCCCGGGCTGGTCGTGATAGAGCTCGTGAAAGCGGTCCGATTCTAAATGTATTTTTTTTTTTTTCCCACTGTTGCGGCCTCTCTCATTGCGGAGCACAGGCTACGGACGCGCAGGCTCAGCGGCCATGGCTCACGGGCCCAGCCGCTCCGTGGCATGTGGGATCTTCCCGGACCGGAGCACAAGCCCGTGTCCCCTGCATCGGCAGGCGGACTCTCTACCACTGCGCCACCAGGGAAGCCCTCTCAATGTATTTTTAAAGGTGAGTGCAGGTTTGGGGTGTGGAAACCAAGTCTCTGAGGAGGTAAGCACATGAGCTACTTTTTCACAACACGCTTTCTCTTAGGTTCACCTCCCTTGTGTTTCTTGTAGTAATTTCCTTCCTTCCACCAACATTTGTGGGGAGGGAGCTGGTTTCTGGAAGTCCCTGTGCTGGAGGAATGAGGCCGGATCCGTGCGATGTGCTCTCTGATGAAGAAAACCCCAGGGGCTCTGGGAGTCCAAGCGAAGAACCACTCAGTCTGGGTGAGGGTGGGGTTTGGGGAAAGGTTCCCCCAAAGGACTTGTTCTCACAGAAAAGCTAAATCTCAAGGAACCTGAGGTGAAGGATGTTGCAGATGCAGGAAGCAGCCCCTGTGAGTCCCCGAGGGCAGGAGAGGGGAACATTCCCGGATGTGGGATCCAATACCCCAGGGCTCCCCGTCGCCCTTAAGCACAAGTCCAATCTCTGTAGCTTGAAGTCCAATGCCATCCTCAATCAAGCCCAAATATATTTTCAATTTTATTTCCCAGCTCTCCCCTCCAAATCTCACTCTCCTCTGCGACCCCACCTGGGCACCTCCGCTCCGGGCTCCCCGGCAGTAACAGCCCTCGATCTGGGCAAGAGGGCCGCTGCTCTGGACCCGGCTCTTCTGGTGGCCCCTCTTCTGGCCACACCCCTCTCCTTGGAATGAGCAGTCTATGGGGCCACAAGGATGTGCCCACCTGGAGCCCACATACCCTTCTCAGTGCTGCTATCGAACCAGGTCCCTGGGCTCGTTAATCAATAGAAATTGATAAGAGGACATACGAGAAATTCAGGCAAGGTTTTGTTGGGACTTGTGCTGCAGCAGGGGGAGGGGGGAGCGAAAACAGGTAACAGGTGCCCTTGCTCACTCTCTGCCCTCTAAGGAGGGCGGCCTGCTTTTTCTTTTTTGTGTGTGGTACGCACACCTCTCACTGTTGTGGCCTCTCCCGTTGCGGAGCACAGGCTCCGGATGCGCAGGCTCAGCGGCCATGGCTCACGGGCCCAGCCGCTCCGCGGCATGTGGGATCCTCCCGGACCGGGGCATGAACCCGTGTCCCCTGCATCGGCAGGCGGACTCTCAACCACTGCACCACCAGGGAAGCCCCTGGCCTGCTTTCTTAAATGGGGTGAGGATGGGGCGAATCGGTGGGTCTGAGCCAGGCGGAGGGCGGCTTAGAGCGTCTGCCCACCCCCTTGGTGGTGCTGTGTGCAGGGATCATGCAAAGTACCCTGCTTTTGCTCCCAGTACCTCAGAAGTGGCAGTTGGCTTGTGGCCTTTTCGTATCTTACTGTTTATAATTGCCCCGACTGCACATGCATGCAGTTATTTTTAGTTCCTTATAGTTTTTTTGTGTTCTGTTGCTTGAGGAGACGTTTGTCTAGGTGCAGCCACTCCCGGTAAAGGGTCTCAGGTCCCAGCCTGTCTCAGTGCCACACTCCAGCATCCGGAGCCACAGCATTCACTGCTCAGATGGCCCCAGCCCCCTTGCACGGCCTGCACAGGCCTCCTTCCAAGCCAATCCCCCTGAAGGTGAAGCTTCAGCAGGTACGCCCAGGCCAGCTATTTCCAACGATTCAGACATCGGACGTGTGTGTTTCCTCAGTGTGGGAGGGAGTCAGGGGTGGAAAGAGGAGGGAAAGGCTATAGGCTCGTGCTGTTCCATCTCATTCTGGTGCAAAATTCCAAGGATGCTGAAAATTCTGAATAGGAACCTGCCTTCAGGTCATTATGAAGGTATTTGCATCCAGATAAGCAGAGAAGCCTATTTTATTTAACAGATTGCTAGTGTGAGTTACGACTCTTTAATATTTAGACGTATGGTCTGTGGACTCCATTTGGGCTCTTGCCTTGGGCCCACAAAGGTTCTGGCCAGGCCTGTGGCATAGCTTCGACCCCGCATTCCCCTTGGAATTCTCCTCACCTCTTCCTCTTCTTCTATCTGAAGCTAAAATGCACTCAGGGCCCATGTGGAGATCATCTGTCATTTTTGCATCTCCTTTCAGCTGGTACCTGAAACTTTCTTTTCTGGAAGAAACCCATTCCCTTTGGTTTAGATGGGGCTGAGCAACTAGGGGCTATCAGAAAAGACAGTCTCCTTATGATGGAGAGACAAGCCAGCTCAGAGAGAAGAAAACATAAACCGGGATGGAACAGGAGGAAGACAGAGCTCAAGGAACCCTCTGTCAGCTCCTGGATCCATCCATACCTGATCCCAGCCCTCCCTTGGCCTTTACAATTATCTCCAGTGAATGCCCTCTTTTTGATTAATCTGTTTGGAGCTGTATTTCCGTTACTGGAAACTGAAACAGCCTTACTAATCATTCTAGTTCATAGAATCATAGGTGTCAGAGCCTGAAGGGGCCTTAGAAACCATCTGACCAACCTCCACTATTCAACACATGACGAATCTGGGACTCAGAAAGGTGAAATCGTTTGTCCCAAGTCACACAATAAATCCGGGCCAGAATTGAGACAGGAATATAGACCTTGCTCCTAAGTTGTGACCCTATGTTTCCCCTCCATGTCCCCTTCCTCAAACCCGCCCAGACCAGAGCTGCACCCCCTCCTTCCCCTCAGCTTGAGATCTGTTCCCAGCATCTCTGGGTCTTGTCCTGCCTTTGTATTATCACTTCATTGGTCCCAGTGGGTGTTGTATCCAAATTCAAACAGCAAACCCCTTGAGGGAGGAATGCCAGCCTTCCCTCATTCTGAAGCCCCCCACTGGGCCGATGGGAGCACCACTCCCAACACAGAATAGGTACTGAATGAGCCCTTGCTAATTTACCAAAGGCCTTGATGCTTGCTTGGCTACATCCAGCCTCCTTTTCCACCCAAGGCTCCATCTCTGAGTTAATGTTTCTCACAGGCAAGACCTTTTCAATTCAACAAGCTGTTTCCCAGGCCATTAGAAGGAAGTACAATCAGAGGTAGGAACGCTATGTGGCTTTTTTTCTCCATTTCTTTTTGTTTTCAATTTTCTGCCTGTGGAGTTTTGTTTTTTGGGTTTTTTTTTTTTTCTCTCTCTCTCCCTTCTTTTTTAACAGCCCAACTTGCTAAATTGCACATCGCCAGCAACTCCTGTGAGTTTAGTTCTTAAGTGTTACATTTCTGTAACAGATACTCCAAAAGCAGCACTTATCTTCAGGAGGGGGCTGGTGAGGCCCGCTAAAATTATATTTCCATTTCTGTTCCTATGTTTTTAAGCTGTTATTTTAGCATTTCTGACTAGTTCACAGTTGACACCTACTGATGGAAAATTAGATGAAACTTGGCCAAGAAGGAGCCTTCCCTCTCCTCCCCAGGCTGAGAACTAGTTCCTTTTTATAATGAGTCGCAGCTGTGGAGAGGCCGAAAGACTCCTAGATTTGGAAATGCAAGATCTTGCTGGACTGTCCCAGCTCTGCTGCTAACTAATTCTTGGACCTGGGGTAAATCACCTAAGCCCTCTGAACCTCGTTTTTCTTCTCTGTCAAATGGGAATCATACCCACAGAACCTGGGGTTATTGTGAGGTTTTCTATTATGTAAAAATATCTGGCCAGACACTGACAACGTGAATCCTATACCATGAAAATTCTTGGCACATAGTAGGTGTTCAATGAATGTTAGTTATTTGCAGGTCTTAGTCGTTTTTTCTTAGCCGTTTGATATCCTTTGGATTGGTTTATACTCTGAACTTAAGTGATTAAATATGGGAACTATGGGATTCCTCTCCTTCTCAGTTAAATTAGCAGACCATGCCCCATATACAGGGACACTCAGGCCACGGGGTCAGTCTCAGTTAAAACCTTTCAGCCACACGCTATTGTTCTGGAGATCAAGCCCAGACTCTGTAACACTACATACAGCAGAGGCAGCTCTCACCTCCCTCCTCCTCTCCTGACACAGCCCCACCTGGAATCTTTGGTCATACCTTTTCATCTGCCCAGTAGGCCCTTTCCCTGGCTAACTCCCCTGCAAACGACGAAACAGTTTCATTGCATCCTGTCTTTGGGCTCCCACCTTCCCCCTTAGGACCAGCATCAATGGTCTTGCCCATCTCCCACTAGACTGTGAGCCTCTCTGGCATGGGTTGTGCCCTGTTCATCTTTTATCTTTGGTACCAGCAAAATGCTTGGCATACAGTAGGAGCTCAGAAAATATTTCTTAAAGTATAAGAGGATTAGTATGTGAAGAATAAATGAGGAAGTTTCCATATGTAAAGTCGGAAATTCTCTTTCAATTAATGTATCAATTCAACCCATATTCTAATGGGGTTTTTATGAAACTTGAATGACTAATTCTAAAGTCTGCCTAAAGAGTAAATTCAAGAATAAGAAAAAGTAAAATAAGCTTGAAAACCTGCTCTGCGAAACATCAAAATATATTATTGAGGCTTTACCATTTAAAACAGTTGATTTTGGGAGAAGAATAGGCAAGTGGATGTATGGACGGCACTCAAGAGTCCAGATATATACCTGGGTATATATGAGAATTGGGGAAGTGATAAGCATGGCATTTTATATCAGCAGGGAAAGATGGACCATTTTAAAGAACAGAAGCGCGATAATGAGCTGTCCATATGGAAAAAAGCAAAGGTATCAGCCAGGGTAGTCTGTGCTGTGCCGCGGTGATAAACTGCCCCAAATCTCAGTGACTTAACACACTGAAGGCTGATTTCTGGCTCGGGGCACATGTCTGTTTGCAGGTTGGTAGGGTGGCTCTGCTCATTAAAATCACGTAGGAACCAGCTGACGGGGCAGCCACCATCTCAAATGTTGCCATGGAGGGTGTAGGCATGGACTGGAAGGTCTTGCATTAGCAATTAAATGCTTGGTCCTGAGGTGACCCCATCAATTCTGCTCACAACTCGAGCTAGAGCTAGTCACACCGCCCCACCCGACCACAAGGAGTGCAGGAAGTGAAATCCTACCATATGCTGTGAAGTGAAGAGAACCAAAAGGGCACTGTGGTGAAGAGCACAATGACTACACACTACCTTCCCCGGTTCATGCCCCACCACCCCCTGCAAAAAAGTATTTTTAATTTTTTTAAAGCAGAAGAAAATATAGGGTAAATTTTTTTTTTTATAATCTTGGAGAGGAAGATGACTTCCTATTCAAGGTATTAAATCCAGAAGCCATAAAAGAATTACAGATTTAATTGCATAAAATTGTAAACTTTTTGCATGGCAAAAAAAAATCTATAAATGAAGATAAGGGTCAAGTAAAAGATCAGGGAAAATATTTGTACCATGATGCATAACTGACAAAGGGTAAATATCCATAATATACAAAGAGTTCTTGAGAATCAATAAGAAGAATCAACATGTAGAATAATGGGCACAAGATAGATAGCCTTGTTTAGAGGATTTGGGAAAATAGACATGTTCATATACTTGTTAGAAGTAAAGTGATTTTTCTTTTTTGAGAGTAATTTGAAAGTACCTACCAACATGTTAAATGCACGTACATTTAATGCAGCAATTCCTCTAAGTCCTCATACAAAATACTATCTGTAAATGTGTAATGCACAATGTTATCAAACAAAATATTATTTACAAATGTATTTGTACCCTGTTGGTCATTACAGAATTACTGGTAATGGCAAAAAAGTATTACTTTTAAAAGGACAAAAAGACTAATATATTGCTTTTAAACAAACGTGGTACCTGCATGCCTTGGAATATTATGCCATCATTAAAAAGTGTGAGGTAGCGTTATACGTATGGACATGAAAAGATGTTCATGATACACTTATTGTATGAGGTTTATGGCAATCACTGATCACCCCACCTGCCCTCCAATTTCTAACATAGTTGTAATGAATCCTAAGAACCAAGTAAGATCAGCTTTCATTGACACTGATATGGGATGAGAGGACTCAATGAAGTGTCCAACCACATCCCATGGACCCAGACCTGACTCTTTACAAATTAGAAATCAATTTTGGGTTTTTTTTCAAGTCCCTGTAATTACAATACTAGCTCTTCTGGAATTTTTAAGCATAGAAAGAAAAAGTTTCCAGAGGCCACTTAACCTTGGTATGAAATGATATAATTAATTAGCCGGCCTAGGGTCACCCACCAGGCAGGTGGCAGACAGGGATTCAAATTCAGATCTGACAATGGGATGCCTCAAGGCACTTTCCCACTTCAAGGTTCCATGTGTTAAAACAAATCACCAGGAAGCTGCATTCCTGGGGTCAAGCCTTTGGTGTCCTCCCTCCAAACCAATCTCTGACCTTAACGTTGTGATTTGGCCTTCACCACTATTACCTCTGCTCTTGCTCTAAAAACAGAAGCCAGAGAGGTGCCTCTTGCTGGTCTGCATGGCCCCTGGGGAGATGGTGCCGCGTTCCTGGAGTTGTCCCTGTTGCACAGGCAGGCCCTTCCCTGTAGTAGTGAGAACACCGTGACCCTGCCCGGGCTCCTCTCCCCCGCCCACTCGCCTCCTCCCTTAGGAAGCATGGAATCATATTTTGCCTTTAACAGCCAAAGTCTCGTCAGAGTTACGTGATGCCATTTCCCACTCCCAGCTACCTCTTTTTTCATTACATTTTGTTCTTCTGTCTGGTGAGCTCCAAGCCCATGGTGCCTGTATTTCGTGGCACAGCCATGTGGCCCAGGTAGCTGGGGCTAAAGCCCTGCTCCATAAGACCTGGGAAAGTTCGGTTCTTTTTGCCTCAGTTTCCCTGTCTGTACAATGGCAGTGGTAGTCACAGTATCTCTCTCATGGCTACATCCTCAGGATTAAATGAGATAATGCATTTAATCTGCACCTGCACACAGATTTTATCCATAGAGGTTAAAATCACCATTTTATTCCAAAATGGTTGAACTTGGCAATTTCATGTGGTTCGACCTAATTGGTTTTTTGACGAAAGTCGGCAGGCTGTAAATAAAGGTGATACACTTTCTCTTTTTTTGTGATTTTTAATTTATATTGGAGTATGGTTGATTTACAATGTTGTGTTAGTTTCAGGTGTACAGCGGAGTGATTTGGTTATACATAGGCATATATCTATTCTTTTGTAGATTCTTTTCCCATAGAGGTTATTACAGAGTACTGGGCAGAGCTCCCTGCGCTATACAGTAGGTCTCTATTTGTTACCTATTTTATATATAGTAGTGTGCATATGTCGATCCCCACCTCCTAATTTATCCCTCCCCCCGCCACCTTTCTCCTTTGGTGACCACAACTCTGTTCTCAAAGTCTGTGAGTCTGTTTCTGTTTTGTAAATAGGTTCGTTTGTATCATTTTTAGATTCCACATATGTGATATCATTCTATTTGTCTTTCTCTGTCTGATTTACTTCATTTAGTATGATAATCTCTAGGTCCATCCATGTTGCTGCAAATGGCATTATTTCATTCTTTTTAATGACTAATATTCCCTTATATATATGTACCACATCTTCTCTATCCATTCATCTGTAAATGGACATTTAAGTTGCTTCCATGCCTTGGCTATTGTAAATAGTGCTGCTATGAACATTGGGGTGCATGTCTCTTTTCAAATAGAGTTTTCCCCAGATATATGCCCAAGAATAGGATTGCTGCATCCTGTGGTAACTCTATTTTTAGTATTTTTTGTGTGTGTGGTACGCGGGCCTCTCACTGTTGTGGCCTCTCCCGTTGCGGAGCACAGGCTCCGGATGCGCAGGCTCAGTGGCCATGGCTCACGGGCCCAGCCACTCTGCGGCATGTGGGATCCTCCCGGTCCGGGGCACGAACCCGTGTCCCCTGCATCGGCAGGCGGACTCTCAACCACTGCGCCACTAGGGAAGCCCTATTTTTAGTTTTTTAAGGAATCTCCATACTGTTCTCCATAGTGGCTCTACCAATTTACATTCCCCCCAACAGCGTAGGAGGGTTCCCTTCTCTCCACACCCTCTCCAGCATTTGTTTGTATACTTTTTTTTTTAATTTATTTTTGGCTGCATTGGGTCTTTGTTGCCGTGCACGGGCTTTCTCTAGTTGTGGCGAGCGGGGGCTACTCCTCATTGCGGTGTGCGGGCTTCTCACTGCGGTGGCTTCTCTTGTTGCGGAGCACAGGCTCTAGGCGCGCGGGCTTCAATAGTTGTGGCTCGCAGGCTCAGAAGTTGTGGCTCGCGGGCTCTAGAGCACAGGCTCAGTAGTTGTGGCGCACGGGCTTAGTTGCTCCATGGAATGTGGGATCTTCCCGGACCAGGGCTTGAACCCGTGTCCCCTGCATTGGCAGGCGGATTCTTAACCACTGTGCCACCAGGGAAGCCCTGTTTGTAGACTTTTTAATGATGGCCGTTCTGACTGGTGTGAGGTGATACTTTATTGTAGTTTTGATTTGCATTTCTCTAATAATTAGTGATGTTGAGCATCTTTTCATGTGCTTTTTAGCCATCTGTATGTCTTCTTGGGGAAGTGTCTATTTAGATCTGCCCATTTTTTGATTGGACTGTTTGGTTTTTTGATATCGAACTGCATGAACTGTTTGTATATTTTTTATACAAAATATATTTTTTTATATTTTTTATATATTTTTTATATATATATTTTTTATACATCCTTTTAATGTATTGTTGGATTCAATTTGCCAATCAACTCCTTGTTGGTTGCACAGTTTGCAAATATTTTCTCCCATTCTGTGGGGCGTCTTTTCCTTTTGCTTATGGTTTCCTTTGATGTGCAAAAGCTTTTGAATTTAATTAGGTCCCATTTGTTTATTTTGGTTTTTATTTTCACTACTCTAGGAGGTGTATCCAAAAAGGTATTGCTGTGATTTATATTAAAGAATGTTCTGCCTATGTTTTCCTCTAACAGTTATATAATATCCAGTCTTACATTTAGGTCTTTAACCCATTTTGAGTTTATTTTTGTGTATGTTGTTAGAAACTGTTCTAGTTTCATTCTTTTACATGTAGTCATCCAGTTTCCCCAGCACCACTTATTGAAGAGATTGTCTTTTCTCCATTATATATTCTTGCCTCCTTTGTCGTAGATTAATTGACCATAGGTGTGTGGGTTTATTTCTGGACTTTCTATCCTGTTTCACTGATCTATATTTCTGTTTTTGTGCCAGTACCACACTGCTTTGATGACTGTAGCTTTGTAGCATAGTCTGAAGTCAGGGAGTCTGATTCCTCCAGCTCTGTTTTTCTTTCTCAAGATTGTTTTGGCTATTTGGGGTCTTTTGTGTTTCCATACAAATTTTAAGATTTTTTTGTTCTAGATCTGCAAAAAATGCCATTGGTAATTTGATAGGGATTGCATTGAATCTGTAGATTTCCTTGGGTAGTATAGTCATTTTGACAATATTGTTCTTCTAATCCAAGAACATGATATATCTCTCCGTTTGTGTTGTCTTTGATTTCTTTCAGCAGAGTCTTATAGTTTTCAGAGTATAAGTCTTTTGCATCCTTAGGTAGGTTTATTACTGGGTATTTTATTCTTTTTGATGCGATGGTAAATGGGATTGTTTCCTTAATTTCTCTTTCTAATCTTTTGTTTAGTGTATAGAAATGCAAGAGATTTCTGTGTGTTAATTTTGGTTTTCCGGTTTTTTGTTTTTATTTATTTGGTTGCGCCAGTTCTTAGCTGTGGCAGGCAGGCTCCTTAGTTGCGGCTCCAGGGCTCCTTAGCTTCAGCTCACTGGCTTCTTAGTTGCAGCATGCAGGCTCCTTAGTTGTGGCAGGTGGGCTCCTGAGTTGCGGCATGCAAACTCTTAGTTGCAGCATGCATGTGGGATCTAGTTCCCTGACCAGGGATCAAACCTGGGCCCCCTGCGTTGGGAGCACAGAGTCTTAACCACTGCGCCACCAGGGAAGTCCCATCTGTGTATTAATTTTGTATCCTGCAACTTTACTGAGCTCATTGTTGAGCTCTAGTAGTTTTCTGGTGGCATCTTTAGGATTTTCTATGTATGGTATCATGTCATCTGCAAACACTGCCAGTTTTACTTCTTCTTTTCTAATTTGTAGTCCTTTTATTTCTTTTTCTTCTCTGATTGCCGTGGCTAGGACTTCCAAAACTGTGTTGAAGAATAGTGGTGAGAGTGGACATCCTTGTCTTCTTCCTGATCTTAGAGGAAATGCTTTCAGCTTGTCATTGTTGAGTATGATGTTAGCTGTGGACTTGTCATATATGACCTTTATTATGTTGAGGTATGTTCCCTCTGTGCCCACTTTCTGGAGAGATTTTTTGTCATAAATGGGTGTTGAATTTTGTCAAAAGCTTTTTCTGCATCTGTTGAGATGATCATCTTGTTTCTATTCTTTAATTCGTTAATGTAGTATATAACACTGATTGACTTGTGGGTATTGAAAACTTCTTGCATCCCTGGGATAAATCCCACTTGATCATGGTGTATGATCCTTTTAATGTATTGTTGGATTCAATTTGCCAGTATTTTATTGAGGATTTTTGCATCTGTGTTCATCGGTGATATTGGCTGGCCTGTAATTTTCTTTTCTTTTTTTGTGTGGCATCTTTGTCTGGTTTCGGTATCAGGGTGATGGTGGCCTCATAGAATGAGTTTGGAAAGGTGTTGCACGTTCTACCCCATTGGTCATAGTTGGACATAGATGGTTTCCTATTTGGTAACTTCGGAGGCCTGGCACACCTTGCAGTGGCCTGGGGGTGGGAAGGAGGGGCAGCCAGGAGGCAGCTGAGAACCCTCGGACAGGAGATAGGAGTCTTTGGAGGGACACTGGGAAGCAGCAAAGGAAAACTTTCTGGACTCTGATATTGCCCCAACACATCCCAAACCCTGAGCCTGCCTCTGCTCCAGTGGTTCCCAAAGCCAGCCCAAATCCCACCTGGTCTTCAAAAGGCAGCTTCCTGGCCACAATCAGCCTTGCCACCCACCGGATGTATGCCTCACTCCCCACATGGTGGCTTTGCAAAGAGCGGGGGTCTCAGGCCCCTGACAAATGTGCCTGCCTCCCCATTGATGGTGAACTAGGACAGGCAGGCCCCCGTACCGCCTGCGTAGTCCCCCTAAGGCTTAGCTTGGTGCGTGGGACCACGCAAGGACTTAGAAAATAATTGCTGAAATGAAACTTCACTGAGCTCACAGTTTTCCCTGGGGGCCAGTCCTATCATCCTAGTGGGATATTAATCTTATAAAGCTGTTCTGCTTGGGAGGAAAGGAGGGAGCGGGGAAGGGGGATAAAAGAACTCCTGTAGGCAGGCACCAGAGGCGGCTCAGAAATTTCTACCCAGAGGGCTGAGGGGCACTCCCAGTCGGGAAGGGGGTTGCTTAGAAATGGTCTCAAAGCCGCATTGACATAGCAAGCTGATTGCTTCAACTTATACGGCATGTTTATTTGGGGTGGCTTGGAGGGCAGCTGATAGAAACGGCAGCTGGAGCCACCAACCCTTCCCCCAGCCACCCAGGCTCGCAGGCTGAAATGCATTCTTTCCCCGCTAAATGTAAATGCAATCCTTTCCCTGGCATGGACCCTCGCTTGATTTCAGATAAAGAGCGTCAGCCTCTGATGGTAAACTGGGCTGCATCTTGGCCCCATCCCTGCCGGCTGACCTTGGCAAACCCACTTAACCCCTGGGACCTCAATTTCCCCCGCTGTAAATTGAGCTCAACTTCTCTGCCCCCCTTCTCTGCCTCTTGAGTCAAGCCCAAGAATCCTGCAGCCCACCTCCTTGGAAACATCCACACAAAAGGGAGCGATTTAGAACTGGAGCCCTGGTCTGTGGTATCATGGATCTGAGCCAGCGTTCCGTCCCTGTGAGAGGCACAGGCTGCAGCTGGGGGATTACAGGGCCGTCTCCAGAGGCCACCACCAGTGGCACCGCCTGCCCAAGAGGCCCCACTCTCGTCAGAATATTAACACCCTGGATGCATTTGTGTGTTACTCATGATTGAGACCATGGTTCCAAAAGGATTCTGCAGCATGCATATTTATGAGACAAGCCCAGACAAAGACTACCACATTTTAAAAGATGCAATTATCTCTAAAAAGTTCAGCTTTATTTTCATGCTAATGAATACAATATTTTTAAGCAAACCTAATTGGTTTGCCTGAGTTCCCATAAAAGCTCTCAACTCATTAGAGCTCCGAGGTCCCCTTCAAAAGGGCCTTTAGAGGGAGCTGGGGGGCCAACAAGGGGGCTGGCACCCAGGCAGCGTGTTTTCAGAAGTTTTCAGCCCATGCGCGCTGCTGTCCCCTTCCCAAGCCCTCCTGCTGGATGGATGACAGGTGAGGCCTTTCAGCAGGGGCCGCCCCAGGGGTCTGGGCCCTGGGAATGTGGGAGCGTCAGGAGAACCTGAGGGCCAAGCGGAATGTCCTCCCTTCTCTCTGCAGAGGAAGCAAGGCCAGTGTCCCCATCCCACCCTGCTGCCCCGCAAGTCTCACTCACCACTGTCACAAAACCCCTGGCTCCCTGGTGGCTGCTGGAATTCCACCCAGAAACAGGGTCTCCTACCAGGTCATCAGCCCAGGCCTCAGGCTCAGAGCAGAGGGAAGGGGCTTCTCAGACCCTAAGCCCCCATCCCAGATACTCCTGTGCTCTGCCGTCCGATCATTGGCTTTGACGTCCCCCGCTTCCGGCTTTTGCCTTCTGCTTCCGAAGCACGGCCACATCTATTTTCTCATCACCTGCCCTTGTAAATGACGTTGTTTTCACTCTTTTACAAGGAGGAACCTGAGGCCTGAAGCTGCAGAGTGTGTTTGTGCCCCCCTGCAGGCTGCAGGTGCTCCCCATGACATGCCACATACAGGGCTTTCTGGGAGAAGGTCTGTGCTCTTCCCTGCTGAGTTCGTGTCCCGCTTCTCTCCTCGTCTCAGCCACGTCCCTGCAGTTTAAGCTGGGTCTTTTCTTTACATGCCTACATGCTCCCTAGTTCTTGGCCTCAGGGCACAGTGTACAGCTGTGTGGGCTGTGCAATGCCAGGGGACGGTATAGGCTGTGAGCGGCGCCCCCTGGAATTGTGCGGCACTGTGTCCTCCCTACTCAGCATCTTTACCTTCCACTGGCTTCCTGCTGGGCCATTTGGGGATCTTGGGCCTGTAAGTTGCCCAGGAAATCCAGGCAGTGGAATTTCAGAGTGTTGTTCAGGAAATGACATGCAAACTCAGCCAGGGGCAAAGAGGGGGGTTAGAGCAGAACAGAAACACTTCCGGGCCTGGAAGTGAAGAGATAAGAGAACCAGGCCCGGTCCTGCCACTAAGTGTCTTTGTGCCTCCATTTCCCCCTCCATGAATGAGGACGTGGGACCCGCTGATCTCTGAGGGCCCATCCAGGGGGGCATCTTTTGCTTCTACTGAAGATATTCCAGAGGATCCCCGAAGGAAACGATGACATAAAACTAGAATGTTTGGGGCCTTATAAAACATTATAAGCGTCAAAACCTTATAACCTTATAACCATTCATCTTTTCCACTCCTGGCTGGGGACGCAATCCCAAGGTCAGGCTCCAGGGGCTCAGGGAGGTGGCTCAGAGGCCAGCAGGAGTATATAGGAAGGAGGGTATTGACTGAACCTTAAAACCTAAGTCAGTTAACCAGAGAAGAGGAGGTAGGATGTTCCAGAGAGGGCTGCATGGCCCTAGCAACAAGGGGGACCCAGAAATGATGGTGAGCTGAGTGGCCAGGCCAGCAAAGCAGGCCAGCTGCTAAGAAGGGGGAGAGAGCAAAAGGGAGGGCTCAAAGGGCATCTGTGGTTTATAAATCCCCACGGTCATAATCTCCTGTGCTTCTCACAACTGCCTGAGAAGGAAGCTACTGTGTTTCCCATTTTATAGGGGAGTAAATGGAAGCCCAAACAGGTGAAGGGGTCTGTCTGAGAACACCCAGCACGGACTAGGCCAGGGCTGAAGCTAAGACCTCAGTCTCCTGATTCCCAATTTGGTTATCATTTTCCCTAAATTACCAGGAGGCCAGATTCACAGGGCGTTGAATAATAAGATCAAGGTTTGGGATGGTGTCTTACGGGCAATAGGGAGGCCCTGGAAGTCTCTGAGGAGAGACATGACCTGGAAACCCAGAGTTCAGGAATGAGCGTGAACGGCTGGAATGGGGGGGAGAGAAATGGAGGTGGTCCTACTTAGGAGGAATATTGTTTTAGAGTTATTGAGAGATCTGTCCAAGGCCCTGTACGGTTTTGCCTTGGAGAAGCTGAGTTCCATGCTCTCCACTGGGCCTTCAAGAGGTCCCCAGGGGTATCGCCCAAAGGGCTTAGGAACTGAACTATGGCCCTGGGATGTCACTGCAGGGACCTAACCTAAGCTCAGAGCCAAACCCCACACCCCAGTTGCTACACCGCCTAATTGGCTTAGATTTATCAAAGTAATTTTTAAAGGGGAATTTTATATGAAGGTAATTACACTCAGCTGAACTAATTTTATTAAACAATGCTGCTTTAATGACAAACAAATTTGTTATTAATTTGTAACCAAGCAGCTATTTCATTCAATTTGTAGCATCAGTAATGAGCCCTGTGGCCAGACCCTTTCTGAGGAAGGCAGCATGACCACCCAAAAGCCGGAACCCTAACCTGGCCCCAGCTCTGCTGTGGACTTGGTGTGACTCCCTCTTCTCTCTGGGCTGTGTCTCTCTGTAAAATCAGGGCTTGGAAAAGTGCCCAGAAGGAATGCCCACTCAACAGCTTCAGGGCCTGAGAGCCTGTTTGGACATTCAGTCCTTTCTGAGTGCCTCAGTTTCCTCATCTGTAAAGTGGGGAGAATAATAGTGCCCGTCTCAGAGGGTAAATGGGAGGACTGATTGAGTTAGTCCATGCAAAGCTCTTCAGCCAGTGCCCAAGCTCACAGGAAGCATTATGGAAACATTTCTTATTTGTATGAATATTCCCAGAACCAGGGATGTGGGCTGGGGATGGCAGAGAGCCCATTGCCACGAATGGCGTGAGCGAGCATCCGGCTTCCCCTCATGGCTATCATCCCTTGATTCTGGGTTCCTCAGCTGCAAGGCCTCCCACCCCCTCCTAGGAGGGTGAGGGACCTCACTGCAGCCAGTGGAAAGAGCCTAAGGAGTGAAATTCCAGACCCCACCCTGCCCTCAGGTGACCCTGGGTATTGCCTTGGCCTCTTTAACTCTCCCATGCGGATTGATCACCCTGCCTGCCCAATCGCCAGGCCATCTCAGGGCACAGACAGGCTCATGGGGTGGCATTCAAACATGCAGAGTGGGTCAGGATAACCTGGAGTGCTTTTAGGAAAATGCCAATTCCTGGGCCCTGTCCCAAGAGACTTGATGCCATGGATGTCTCCACAGATCTGTGCATCCTTTTGAGAACCCCTGAATTTCTGACACCCCACTACAGGTCTGCAGGGCACTCCACACTCGCTGCCTTTGGAATCTTACTGGTCTATGTTCATTTGAGGAAAGAGTAGTTTCTCAAAATTAACTGACTTGCACAGATAAGGGTAAGTGGGGAGCAATATTCAACACCAGGTCCATAGGTTCCCTGTCCTTTGAAATGCACTGGCATGGGAACAGGGCAGGACAGTTTGTACTGGTTTCAGTCACCATGGGGCCAGGATGACGTGACACCTCTGAGTCCACCTGCTGTAGAGACCCGCCATCTTGGTGACTCCAGAGAATGAACCACTTGAAAGTCAGCCTTTCAGTGAGTGGCTATTTCCATACCATCCATGGACTGTCACACAGACTGTCTCTTATCCAGGATCCCAAGAGCCCCCAGGCTCATCACAGCGCCTGACCTTCTGCAATTAGGGAGAAGAATATTGTGTCTCCACAAGGCCTCTATTCCATCCCAACATATAAATGTACATGTATCATTTAGCCCCATTAGTGAGGTCTAAGTTTTGTCCCTGAGGTTCATTGCCCAGGGCTGCACAGAGATGCAGAGCCAGCTTCATACAGTCCCCTTTATCCAAACGGAAGGTGAATTCTGGTGAAGAGCACAGGCTGAGGTTGAGAGAGCAACAGAGACTCCCGCGGGCCCCACTGCATTGGCGACAAGAAGGAGACCCTGAGGATTCGGGGGCATTTCTCCTCAGCTGGGCCCACGGTCACCCTCAGCAAGAAGGTTCACAGGGAACGCTAGTCAGCCCTCCAGTGGGCCTGTCAGGGAGGATAGGGAGTTTCATTCAACGCCAGGGTCAGGCCAACATCCATCGCTTTCTGTGGCCTGATCCTCTCAAGTCCCCTGTCTCCCTCTTCTCACTCCATCCAACATCAAAATTCTACTCATCCTTTGGGCCTAACTCTGTCCCTACCTCCTCCTCCTAGAAGCCTTCATGTACTTCTTGGCATTTCCCCACCTCCCTTCTAGTTGGGTGGAGGTCATGTGACCTCTGCTGGCCAATGAAATGTGGCTGGAAGTAGCCCACATCTCCTCTGGGCTGGGGCAGTAGGGAGCTGGTGGGCTTCCTCCTTTGGTGACAAGTAACCGAATCCCTGACTAACCATGAATTAAGGGTTTTTATTATCTCATGTACCGAGAAGTCTCAAAACAGGCAACCTCTTGTCATTTCATGGTTCCAAGATGGTTTTATGAAGTGTATTTGTCATCTATCGCTGTGTAACAAATGACCCCAAAACATAGTGCCTTAAAACAATGCAGCTTGACTCGGGAGTTGTGGCTTGAGGTCTCTCGTGAGGGGGCTGTCAAGACGCTAGCCAGGGCCGCAGCCATCTGAAGGCTTGGCTGGGGCTGGAAAAGGAGCTTCCAGGGCGGCTGACTCACATGCCTGGCAAATTTGTGTTGGCTTTTGGGAGGAAGCCTCAGTTCCTCCCCATGTGGGTCTCCGCAGGCTGCTTGAACATCCTTATGACACGGCAGGTGGATTCTCCCACCTAGTGAGCAGTCTGAGAGAGCAAAACTAAAGCATCAATATCTTTGTTGGCCTGTCTTCAAAAGGCACACAACTTCACTTCTGTCACATTCTCTTCACTAGAATCAGGTCACTAAGTCTGGCCCACAGTCAAGGGGAGGTGAACTAGGCTTCACCTTTGGCAGGGAGAAAGATCAAAGATTTAGTGCACATGTTTTTAAAACCACCAGAAATTGTGTGCATACAGGAAGAGGGTAAAGGAAGCAAAAGGGTTCCTCTCCACACCACCCTGTCATCAGAGAAGTTTTCCCCACGAGGCCCTGTCAGTCTTTCCCTCGTGTGCAATTGGCCATAAATGAGGCAGATGTCTCCAGACCCATCACTGGCAAAGAAAGACAGAATTCTATGACTCATCTTCCAAGATCTGCCCTGAGAAGGGTGTCTGCTTACTCTGGTCTGTTTTTTCCCTTGGGTGGCATGGTTTTAGATGCAGAGGACCTGGCGTGGGGCCCCTGCTCTATCACATCTGCTACACAAGCCTGGACCACAGGGTTGCCTGTGCAACCCTGCAGAAGTTCAGTTACCCTCTTTGCGAGAATTCCTGCTTCACAGGGTTCTGAGGAAGAGTTGAATGTGCTTTGTAATATAACAAGCATTAGGCCCACGTACATTCTCATCACTGCCATTTGCCCTGGGTTTGGGGTGAGAGGCCAGATACCACCAGAGGTTTTTTTGTCCCCTGTTTCTTCTCATCTCTAATTTCCAGCACAGAGAGCTCAGCCAGAAACAGGAGAACTGGGCACAGAGGCCAAATCCCCAGTGTAGAAACAGTGTGCCATTGTAAACGCCTCCAGCAATGGTACCCCACCCAGCTGAGGAAGCCTTGTTCCCAACCCCACTTAACAACACGCCGGATTTAATATGAGCAGCTGATCTCATTGCTTCCATAACAAGTTTAATTTGCTGGGAAAGCGAGTTGGTGAAGTTCTAATAATGCAGAGCTGCAAATAATACCAAAGAGAGTTTGCATTATGATAACTTTCCAATTAAAATGGATTAATGGAGGAGAAACAGCAGCAGTAGTGTCTAGACGACATATTACTAAATCCTTGGAGAGGGCGATGGAAAGGAGTTGGGGGAACAGGAGAGATAAACAGAGGAACTTCATGAGTTGGAGGCACCCTTGTGTGATGTGGCAGGAGGTACCAGGAGTGGGTGCCTTATCCCTGGTGTCCCATCTGTTACAGTGCCTAGAATTTCCATCATTTGGGAGAATCAGTCTTTCAGGACTCAAAGGCCTTTGGTCTGTGGACATCCTTTATTAAAATGCAAATAGCACCTTTAGTTTCCTTGGCTGGCCTGTCACTGGGATTAGGCTGCAGCTACCTGACGGTGCTGTGTGCGACAGAGCAAAGGCCCTGGCTGAGAGTTGGGGGAGCAGCACAGACCAGATGTGCACATCTGTAGTGGCAGATGTGTCTGGGCTTCACTGCAGGACCTGTTGAAACAATTCCTCCACATCTGCACTGTGACACTGACTCCTGACCGTTGCTGAGTGACCCAGGAGGGTTCGTTCAGAATCTCTCTCCTGGGAACCTGAATTTTAAACCTGAGAGACACAAGGCCTGGGAGATGCAAGAGGTGGGGCTCGGTCATGTAGGGGCTTCCAGGAGAGAAAGGGCCACAGTCTGCTGCCTGTGGTTTTTTTTTTTTTTTTTTTGCGGTACGCGGGCCTCTCACCGTTGTGGCCTCTTCCGTTGCGGAGCAGAGGCTCCGGACGCGCAGGCCCAGCGGCCATGGCCCACGGGTCCAGCCGCTCCGCGGCATGTGGGATCTTCCCGGAGCGGGGCACGAACCCGCGTCCCCTGCACCGGCAGGCGGACTCTCAACCACTGTGCCACCAGGGAAGCCCTGCCTGTGGTTTTTGAATAGACTCGGGCCCCGGCCCCTTGGCCCAGTTGACCGGGCCAAGCTAGTCAACCCTCTTGCCGTTCCGTGAGATGCCTCAGGATCCATGTTCCTCCCCTTCGCTTAAGCTAACTAGTCATTTCTGTTGCCTGCAAACAAAAGAAATGTAACTAATTATCACTTCTTATCTGTGGGACCTAGGAAAAGTCACTTAAGCTGGCTGAGCCTCTGTTATCTTTTCTGTAAGATGGGGATACACACATCCCTGCCTCGCCAGGTTGCTCACCTCCTGCTTTGGTTAAAATGATGTATCGGGGTTAGATCTCCATCTAGATCCCCTCAGGTCTGAAGCTGGGAGATTTTATAAGTGGGTCCTTGTGAGGGACTGGAGAAGAGGTTGCCTGGAACCACAGAGACCAGGAGACCAGGAAGCCCGGGACCCCAGTTTTACCAGCATCACTACTTTGAAAGGCAGAATCATGTGCGTCTCAGCAACAGAGCTGAGCCTCCTTCCAGAAATCCCCAGTGTTCCCCTATACCTGGGAAGGTTTTGATTTCTTGCAAACCCCATAGGCCCCTGAGCCAGTCCCTCAGGGGTGAAGTACTGGCCAGGTGCTGCCCCCTGCAGGCCTCCATTTCTCATCAAATAAACGAAGAAAAATCCTATTTGATTAAATACAGTCGCATGTGCAGCATTTAGCATGAACGGTCATTCTCCCGTTTTATCTCATCCTTCCAAGTCCTTCACTATCTACAGGTGGCTATGAAACTACCATTGAAAACAAATAATTCTGGGGATAAGGGAAAATATGAGGCAACACAGAGTCAGAACTGGGTCCAATGCAGCTTTGGGTGGGGAGAGGAGTCACATTCATTGCACACCTGCTGTAAGTCATGCATTCTATCTTCCATTATCTCATTGTTGTCATGATCTTTCAAAACAAGTAATGCCAATCCCCATTTTACAGATGATGAAACTAAGGCTCAGAGCAGTAAACTTGCCCACGGTCAAACAGTTCACAAATATAAGGTGTGTTTGAGTTCAAAGACTTCCCTCTTAACCAAAGGTTTTCAACGTTTTTTTTTTTGAGTAGAGACTGCGTTCTCAAATGAAATCTCATGCCCAGTGCATGAAAGAAATAATAAAAGAGCTCTCTGGTTGAATGGGTTGGTGGTTGTGTGGAGATGTGGAGAGGAGAGCTTATTCAGCCCTGCCCACCCGTCCTATCTCTCAGCCTTCCCCTTTGGGCACAGATGCTGGGACCCCGAGTTTAGCGGGAGAACAGCTGCTCCCCTTCCAGGCAGGTTTTGTTGGAGGCCCTAGATCCAACCAACAAGGTTTTCCAATTAACCGAATAGAAAGAACTCCCGCTTTGCTGATCTAGGTTGAAATTCTGGTTCTGCCACTTACTAGCTACGCAAGTTTCTCAGCTAATCCAAGTTTCCTCAGGATACTGCACTACCCAATAGAAATATAATACGAGCCACACATATAATTTTAAATTTTCTAGTAGCCCCATAAAAGGCAAAAAGGTACAAAGGTGAAATCAAAATTAATAATATTTTTATTTAACCCAATATATTCAAAACATTATTATATCAACATGTAATCAATATACAAAATTATTAGTGAGCTATTTCGCACTTTTTCATATTAAGTCTTCAAAATCCGATGCACATTTCACCCAGTACATCTCAATTCAGACTCTAAATTGGCATTGGAAATCTTTGCTCTGGATTTAGATTTTGTAAGATTTATAGTGAAAGAAGTAAATTCCTGAAGCCAAGTTGTTCCAAACATTATTTAAAGTTTTCCAGGGCTTCCCCGGTGGCGCAGTGGTTGAGAGTCCGCCTGCCGATGCAGGGGACACGGGTTCGTGCCCCGGTCCGGGAAGATACCACATGTCGCGGAGCGGCTGGGCCCGTGAGCCATGGCTGCTGAGCCTGCGTGTCTGGAGCGCAACGGGAGAGGCCACAACTGAGAGGCCCGCGTGCCGCAAAAAAAAAAAAAAAAAAAAAAAAAGTTTTCCAATAACTAGGGGGACTATCAATTTTTAAATAGAAATTAAAATTAAATAAAATTGCTTTGTGTGGCATTGTAGTTTGCCATTCTAATAGGTATGTAGCATTGTAGAGATGCTCTCAAAATATCTGTCTGTAATGGTCTGAGGGTGGGAAGGCTCCAGAAAGCTGCCATGGGGACTTAGGATAGGAATTGAAGTCCAGCCGCGCCTCAGATGCCTCTGGAGAACGTAGGGGCAGGGCAAGGCCATGCTGAGTCAGTGCTTCTGACACCAGGGGAACTGCCATCTCCTCAGAAGCCTTTGACCCGTCTCCAGGAGTCTCTGGACCTTGCCTGCACATTGCTCAGTTTCCCCAGCAAGGACTGCTGTCCTGGTCAACTAGCACGTCCACAGTACCTGAAGAATATTGTAGAAAACTCTCTGCTTTTTTTTTTCATAAATTTATTTTATTTTTGGCTGCGTTGGGTCTTCGTTACTGCACGCAGGCTTTCTCTAGTTACAGCGAGCGGGGGCTACTCTTCGTTGTGGCGCGCGGGCTTCTCACTGCGGTGGCTTCTCTTGTTGCGGAGCACGGGCTCTAGGCACGCGGGCTTCAGTAGTTGTGGCTTGCGGGTTCCAGAGCGCAGGCTCAGTAGTTGTGGCGCACGGGCTTAGTTGCTCCGCAGCATGTGGGATCCTCCTGGACCAGGGCTCGCACCCATGTCCCCTGCATTGGCAGGCGGATTCTTAACCACTGCGCCACCAGGGAAGTCCAAGGCTCCGCTTTTAAAGAATGGGCTCCCCTCCTGCTTGGATTTTTTTTTTTTTTTCAGTTTTTAAAAATTGTGGTAAAATAGGCAACACAAAATTTACCATCTTAACCACTTTCGAGTATACAGTTCTGGGGCATTAAGTATATTCACGTTGTTGTACAACCATCACCATCATGCAACTCCAGAACTTTTCCATCTTCTCAAATGAAACGCCGTCTCCATTAAACTCAAACTCCCCCTTCCTCCTCTTCCCAGCCCCTGGCAACCATCAGTCTACCTTCTGTTTCTATGAATTTGACCATTCTAACTACCTCATGTAGAGATGGAATCATACAATATTTGTTCTTATTTCACTTAGTATAATGTCTTGAAGATTCATCCGTGTTGTAGTGTGTGTCATAGTTTCCTTCCTTTTCAAGGTTGAATAATATTTCACTGTATGTATATACTACAATTTGTTTTCCATTCATCCATCAGTGGATACTTGGGTTGCTTCTACTTTTTGGCTATTGGGAATAGTGCACCTATAAATGTGTGTGTACAAATATCTGTTTGAGACCTTGCTTTCACTTCTTTTGGGTATATACCCAGAGTGAAGTTGCTAGATCATGTGATATTCTATGTTTAATATTTTGAGGAATTATACCATTTTTCACAGTGGCTGCACCATTTTATATTCCCATCAACACTGTGGGAGGGTTCCAGTTTCCCCACATCCTTGTCAACAGTTATTTTCTGTGTTTTTTTTTTTTAAACATCTTTATTGGAGTATAATTGCTTTACAATGGTGTGTTAGTTTCTGCTTTACAACAAAGTTAATCAGTTATATATATACATATGTTCCCATATCTCTTCCCTCTTGCATCTCCCTCCCTCCCACCCTCCCCATCCCACCCCTCTAGGTGGTCACAAAACACTGAGCTTATCTCCCTGTGCTATGCGGCTGCTTCCCACTAGCTATCTACCTTAAGGTTGGTAGTGTGTATATGTCCATGCCTCTCTCTCGCTTTGTCACAGCTCACCCTTCCCCCTCTCCGTATCCTCAAGTCCATTCTCTAGTAGGTCTGTGTCTTTATTCCTGTTTTACCCCTAGGTTCTTCATGACATTTTTTTTTCCTTAAATTCCATATATATGTGTTAGCATACGGTATTTATCTCTCTCTTTCTGACTTACTTCACTCTATATGACAGACTCTAGGTCTATCCACCTCATTACAAATAGCTCAATTTCGTTTCCTTTTATGGCTGAGTAATATTCCATTGTATATATGTGCCACATCTTCTTTATCCATTCATCCGATGATGGACACTTAGGTTGTTTCCATCTCCTGGCTATTGTAAATAGAGCTGCAATGAACATTTTGGTACATGACTCTTATTGAATTATGGTTTTCTCAGGGATTATGCCCAGTAGTGGGATTGCTGGGTCATATGATAGTTCTATTTGTAGTTTTTTAAGGAACCTCCATACTGTTCTCCATAGTGGCTGTACCAATTCACATTCCCACCAACAGGGCAAGAGGGTTCCCTTTTCTCCACACCCTCTCCAGCATTTATTGTTTCTAGATTTTTTGATGATGGCCATTCTGACTGGTGTGAGATGATATCTCATTGTAGTTTTGATTTGCATTTCTCTAATGTTTAGTGATGTTGAACATTCTTTCATGTGTTTGTTGGCAGTCTGTATATCTTCTTTGGAGAAACGTCTATTTAGGTCTTCTGCCCATTTTTGGATTGGGTTGTTTGTTTTTTTGTTATTAAGCTACATGAACTGCTTGTAAATTTTGGAGATGAATCCTTTGTCAGCTGCTTCATTTGCAAATATTTTCTCCCATTCTGAGGGTTGTCTTTTGGTTTTGTTTATAGTTTCCTTTGCTGTACAAAAGCTTTGAAGTTTCATTAGGTCCCATTTGTTTATTTTTGTTTTTATTTCCATTTCTCTAGGAGGTGGGTCAAAAAGGATCTTGCTGTGATTTATGTCATAGAGTGTTCTGCCTATGTTTTCCTCTAAGAGTTTGATAGTTTCTGGCCTTACATTTAGGTCTTTAATCCATTTTGAGCTTATTTTTGTGTATGGTGTTAGGGAGTGATCTAATCTCATACTTTTACATGTACCTGTCCAGTTTTCCCAGCACCACTTATTGAAGAGGCTGTCCTTTCTCCACTGTACATTCCTGCCTCCTTTATCAAAGATAAGGTGACCATACGTGTGTGGGTTTATCTCTGGGCTTTCTATCCTGTTCCATTGATCTATCTTTCTGTTTTTGTGCCAGTACCATACTGTCTTGATTACTATAGCTTTGTAGTATAGTTTGAAGTCAGGGAGCCTGATTCCTCCAGCTCCGTTTTTCGTTCTCAAGATTCCTTTGGCTATTTGGGGTCTTTTGTGTTTCCATACAAATTGTGACATTTTTTGTTCTAGTTCTGTGAAAAATGCCAGTGGTAGTTTGATAGGGATTGCATTGAATCTGTAGATTGCTTTGGGTAGTAGAGTCATGTTCACAATGTTGATTCTTCCAATCCAAGAACATGGTATATCTCTCCATCTATTTGTATCATCTTCAATTTCTTTCATCAGTGTCTGATAATTTTCTGCATACAGGTCTTTTGTCTCCTTAGGTAGGTTTATTCCTAGATATTTTATTTTTTTTGCTGCAGTGGTAAATGGGAGTGTTTTCTTGATTTCACTTTCAGATTTGTCATCATTAGTATATAGGAATGCCAGAGGTTTCTGTGCATTAATTTTGTATCCTGCTACTTTACCAAATTCATTGATTAGCTCTAGTAGTTTTCTGGTAGCATCTTTAGGATTCTCTATGTATAGTATCATGTCATCTGCAAATAGTAACAGCTTTACTTCTTCTTTTCCGATTTGGATTCCTTTTATTTCTTTTTCTTCTCTGTTTGCTGTGGCTAAAACTTCCAAAACTATGTTGAATAAGAGTGGTGAGTGTGGGCAACCTTGTCTTGTTCCTGATCTTAGTGGAAATGGTTTCAGTTTTTCACCATTGAGGACGATGTTGGCTGTGGGTTTGTCATATATGGCCTTTATTATGTTGAGGAAAGCTCCCTCTATGCCTACTTTCTGGAGGGTTTTTATCATAAATGGGTGTTGAATTTTGTCAAAAGCTTTTTCTGCGTCTATTGAGATGATCATATGGTTTTTCTCCTTCAATTTGTTAATATGGTTTATCACGTTGATTGATTTGCGTATATTGAAGAATCCTTGCATTCTTGGGATAAACCCCATTTGATCATGGTGTATGATCCATTTAATGTGCTGTTGGATTCTGTTTCCTAGTATTTTGTTGAGGATTTTTGCATCTATGTTCATCAGTGATATTGGCCTGTAACTTTCTTTCTTTGTGACATCTTTGTCTGGTTTTGGTATCAGGGTGATGGTGGCCTTGTAGAATGAGTTTGGGAGTGTTCCTCTCTCTGCTATATTTTGGAAGAGTTTTAGAAGGATAGGTGTTAGCTCTTCTCTAAATGTTTGATAGATTTCACCTGTGAATCTGTCTGGTCCTGGGCTTTTGTTTGTTGGAAGATTTTTAATCACAGTTTCAATTTCAGTGCTTGTGATTGGTCTGTTCATATTTTCTATTTCTTCCTGATTCAGTCTTGGCAGGTGGTGCCTTTCTAAGAATTTGTCCATTTCTTCCAGGTTGTCCATTTTATTGGCATAGAGTTGCTTGTAGTAATCTCTCATGATCTTTTGTATTTCTGCAATGTCAGTTGTTACTTCTCCTTTTTCATTTCTAATTCTATTGATTTGAGTCTTCTCCCTTTTTTTCTTTATAAGTCTGGCTAATCGTTTATCAATTTTGTTTATCTTCTCAAAGAACCAGCTTTTAGTTTTATTGATCTTTGCTATCGTTTCCTTCATTTCTTTTTCATGTATTTCTGATCTGATTTTTATGATTTCTTTCCTTCTGCTAGCTTTGGGGTTTTTTTGTTCTTCTTTCTCTAATTGCTTTAGGTGCAAGGTTAGGTTGTTTATTCGAGATGTTTCCTGTTTCTTAAGGTGGGATTGTATTGCTATAAACTTCCCCCTTAGAACTGCTTTTGCTGCATCCCATAGATTTTGGGTCATCGTGTCTCCATTGTCATTTGTTTCTAGGTATTTTTTTATTTCCTCTTTGATTTCTTCAGTGATCACTTCATTATTAAGTAGTGTATTGTTTAGCCTCCATGTGTTTGTATTTTTTACAGATCCTTTCCTGTAATTGATATCTAGTCTCATAGCGTTGTTGTCAGAAAAGATACTTGGTACAATTTCAATTTTCTTAAATTTACCAAGGCTTGATTTGTGACCCAAGATATGATCTATCCTGGAGAATGTTCCATGAGCACTTGAGAAAAATGTGTATTCTGTTGTTTTTGGATGGAATGTCCTATAAATATAATTAAGTCCATCTTGTTTAATGTATCATTTAAAGCTTGTATTTCCTTATTTATTTTCATTTTGGATGATCTGTCCATTGGTGAAAGTGGGGTGTTAAAGTCCCCTACTATGAATGTGTTACAGTCGATTTCCCTTTTTATGGCTGTTAGTATTTGCCTTATGTATTGAGGTGCTCCTATGTTGGGTGCATAAATATTTACAATTGTTACATCTTCTTCTTGGATCGATCCCTTGATCATTATGTAGTGTCCTTCTTTGTCTCTTCTAATAGTCTTTATTTTAAAGTCTATTTTTTCTGATATGAGTATTGCTACTCCAGCTTTCTTTTGGTTTCCATTTGCATGGAATATCTTTTTCCATCCCCTTACTTTCAGTCTGTATGTGTCTCTAGGTCTGAAGTGGGTCTCTTGTAGACAGCACATATATGCGTCTTGTTTTTGTATCCATTCAGCCAATCTGTGTCTTTTGGTGAGAGCATTTAGTCCATTTACATTTCAGGTAATTATCGATATGTATGTTCCTATTTCCATTTTCTTAATTGTTTTGGGTTCGTTATTGTAGGTCTTTTCCTTCTCTTGTGGTTCTTGCCTAGAGAAGTTCCTTTAGCAGTTATTGTAGAGCTGGTTTGGTGGTGCTGAACTCTCTCAGCTTTTGCTTGTCTGTAAAGGTTTTAATTTCTCCATCAAATCTGAATGAGATCCTTGCTGGGTAGAGTAATCTTGGTTGCAGGTTCTTCTCCTTCATCACTTTCAGTATGTCCTGCCACTCCCTTCTGGCTTGCAGAGTTTCTGCTGAAAGATCAGCTGTTAACCTTATGGGGATTCCCTTGTGTGTTATTTGTTGTTTTTCCCTTGCTGCTTTTAATATGTTTTCTTTGTATTTAATTTTTGACAGTTTGATTAATATGTGTCTTGGCATATTTCTCCTTGGATTTATCCTGTATGGGACTCTCTGTGCTTCCTGGACTTGATTAACTATTTCCTTTCCCATGTTTTGTTTTGTTGGTTTTTTTTAAATATAATTGTCATTCTAATAGGTATGTAGCATTGTAGTTTTGATTTGTATTTCCCTAATGATTAGGGATATTGAGTATCCTTTCAAATGTTTATTAGCCACTTATATGTCTTCTTTGAAGAAATAATCTGTTCAAGTCCATTGCCCATTATAATCGGGTTGTTTTGTTGTTGCTGAGTTGGAAGAGTTCTTTATATATTCTGGATATCAATCCTTATTAAATATATGATTTGCAAATATTTTCTCCCATTCTGTGGGTTCTCTTTTCACCCTGTTGATAGCGTCCTTTGATGCACAAAAATTCTTAATCTTGATGAAGTCCACCTTATCTATTTTTTCTTTTATTGCCTGTGCTTTTGGTATCATATTCAAGAAATCTTTGCCAAATATTAATACAATGTCTTGAAGCTTTCTTCTTATGTTTTTTTCTAAGAGTTTTATAGTTTTAGATTTTACATTTAGGTCTTTAATCTGTCTTGATTTCATTTTTGCCGATGGTGTAAGGTAAAGGGTCAACTTCATTCTTTTGCATGTGGATATCCAGTTTTCCCAATCTCATGTGTTGAAAAGACTACTTTCCTCATTGAAGGTTCTTGGCACCCTTGTCAAAAATCATTTGACCGTATATACAAGAGTTTATTTCTGGCTTTCTATTCTATTCCATTGGTCTGTATGTCTTTCTTTGTGCCAGTACCACACTGTTTTGATTACCGTACTTGGTAGTAAGTTTTGAAATCATGAAGTGTAAGACCTCCAACTTTGTTCTTCTTTTTCAAGGTGGTTTTGGCTATATGGGGTCCCTTGAGATTCCATATAAATTTTAGGATGATTTGTCTATTTATGCAAAAAAAACTTTGGAATTTTGATAGGAATTGCATTGAATCTATAGATCATTTTGTGTAGTACTGACATATTAAAAATATTAAGTCTTCCAATCCATGAACATGGGATGTTTTACTATTATGTTTTCTTTAAGTTCTTTCAGTAAGGTTTTGTACTTTTCAGAATGCAAGTCTTTTGCCTGCTGGTTAAGTTTATTCCTAAGTAATTTTTATGCTATTTTAAAGAAATTGTTTTCTTGATTTTCTTTTCAGAGTTTTCATTGTTAATGGATAGAAATGCAACTGATTTTTGTGTGTTGTTTTTGTATCCTGCAGCTTTGCTGAACTCATTTTTCCCTGTTTGTTTCTTATGCTGGGTGGTGGGTATATGGTTTTTCATGTTTGGAATATTTTATTAAAAAACAAATACCTTGAACCCCAAACTTGCTCCTGCTCAAGTAACTCCCTTCCAGCTACAATTGGAGGGGGGAGCGGTCTTTGGGCTCTTACTGGCCCTGTAGAGAGTCCATCTCTTTTCTGTACCCTGGGAGATACCATCTTCCCAAAACATAAAAAATGCTTCCTGAGCTGAGCAACACCACCAGGAAACTGTCTAAAGAGGCAGAGGGGCCCCCTAACCAGTGTCAGACCTCTGGGTGGGAGGATGGGCTCCATCACCGATGCTTGTGGAGCCCTGACAAATCCCTTCCTGGGCCTTAGTTTCCTCCTCTGTCAAATAAGCAGGTAAGACTCAATGATCTCCAGGGCCCTTTGGTTGTGAAGAAAGCCAAAGTTGGGCAGGTGGAGAGAACGTGGGTGGAATCACCAGGCTTTGGTGGCAGTGAGGTTCTGGTCCACGGCACCGCTCTGCAGCGTCCTCGCTCACTGAAGGAAAACGCCCCCATGATTTTATCCGACTTGTCACTCCTTTATTCAACCTTTGTGGTTTTAAAACAACGATAAATTACTTGTGCTATAATTATTATTACAAGAGCCCTTTGCTCTGCAGTTTGTAAAGCACTTTCACATTCATTACTCATTTTACAAATGAGGAAACCAAATCCCAGAGAGGTGGTGGTGTTCCCTGCCCCTAGCTAGACTAGTAAATAGTATACCTGGTCCGGATTAAAATGAATCCCAGTTCGGCTGACAAAATGCTGTGTGGCCACCCCTGTATAATGAGGTAGTTACAGATGAGGGGAACTAGAGGGAAAGAGGGAGGAAGGGGAAAAATTAAGAAATTCGAATCATCTATTGATTTGATACAGTTACTTTTCCATAGGGTCTAAAGGAAATAAATGGCACATCAAGAGGTAGACTCAGAATGTAATAAAGCAATGCACAAACTGTCAAGGTCATCAAATATAAGGAACGTCTGACAAACTGCCACAGCGCAAGAGGCCAAGGAGGCGTGACCCCAAAATGTAGTGTGGGGTGCTGGATGGGATTCTGGAACAGGAAAGGGACGGTGGATAAAAACTGAAAAGATGGGAATCAGATATAAACTTACAATGATGTATCCATATTGATTCACCAATTGTAATAAACATACCATAGTAATGTAAAGTGTCTGTAACAGGAGAAACTGGGTGTGGGTATATGAGAACTGTCTGTACTATCGTCAGATTTTTTCTGTAAATCTAAAGTTTTAGAAAATAAAGTTCATTTTTTAAAAAATGCACAAATAAGGCTTCCCTGGTGGCGCAGTGGTTGAGAGTCCGCCTGCTGATGCAGGGGACACGGCTTCGTGCCCCGGTCCGGGAAGATCCCACGTGCCGCGGAGCGGCTGCGCCCGTGGGCCATGGCTACTGAGCCTGCACGTGCGGAGCCTGTGCTCCTCAATGGGAGAGGCCACAACAGTGAGAGGCCCGCATACTGCAAAAAAAGGAAAGAAAAAAGCACAAATAAAGCAGAAACTAACACACCATTGTAAAGCAATTATACTCCAATAAAGATGTACAAAAAAATAAAGTAAATAAAAAATGCACAAATATATACAGTAGTTCCTGATCTGATTTTAAAAGGGAAGACCAAGCCTACCCTTCTCTCTCACTCCAGCCCTGAGTCCCCTCCGCCTCTCTGTGCCAAAGCACTTAGCTGGCAAGGGATGGCAGGCTCACTCCTGCCACAGTATCCCTTCATCTGGCTGATCACTTTCCCCAGGCCACACCCAAATTCCATCATTTCCCTTCCATGTGGAATGCTGCAGTCAGAGGACAACAGGTAAGGAACGTAGATGGTAGATGTATTGATATATCTGCAAGATGTGAGAAAGGTGGAGACAGGGAGAGACACAGGGAGACGGAAACAGGAAGAGACTAAGACTGACAGAATTTTTGACAGGGATGCCAAGATCATTCAATGGTGGAAAGAATGGTCTCTTCAACAAATGGTACTGGGACAACTGGATATTCACATGCCAAAGAATGAAGTTAGACTCTTACCTCACTCCATATTCAGAAATGAACTCAAATGGATCAACGACCTCAATATAAGAGCCAAAATTTCATAAAAACCATCAGAAGAAAACACAGGGGTAAATCTTCATGGTATTGGATTTGGCAATGGACTCTTAGATGTGACACTAAAAGCATAAGCAACAAAATAAAAAATTGGTAAATTGGACCTCACAGAACTGAAACATTTTGTGCATCAAGGGACATTATCAAAATGTGAAAAGACTGGGCTTCCCTGGTGGCACAGTGGTTAAGAATCCACCTGCCAATGCAGGAGACATGAGTTCGAGCCCTGGTCTGGGAAGATCCCGCATGCCGTGGAGCAACTAAGCCCGTGAGCCACAACCACTGAGCCCACATGCCTAGAGCCCGTGCTCCGCAACAAGAGAAGCCACCGCAACGAGAAGCCCGCGCACCACAACAGAGTAGCCCCTGCTCGCCGCAACTAGAGGAAAAGCCCACACGCAGCAACAAAGACCCAACACAGCCAAAAATAAAATATATATATACACAAATGACCAGCAAGCACATGAAAAGATGCTCAACACCACTGGCCAGTAAGGAAATGCAAATCAAAACCACAATGAAATACCACGTCATACCCACTGCAATGACTATAATTTTTTAAATGAGGATATTTTTCATTAGGTTGTAGAGAAATAGAAACCCTCACAACATCACTCGAGGCAGAGAGCAAGGGTTGTAAAATGGCCCAGCCGCTGTGGAAAACAGTATGGCATTTCCTCATAAGGTTACATATACCATTAATATATGACCCAGCAGTTCCCCTCTTATATACCCAAGACAGATGAAAAAGTATGTCCACCTATAACCTGTACATGAATGTTCACAGCAGCATTAATCATCATAGCCAAAAAGTGGAAACAGCCCACTGTCCATCAGCAGATGAACTTACAAACAAATTGTGGTACATCCGTACGATGGAATATTATTCTGCAATAGAAAGGAGTGGAGTACTGATGCAGGCTACAGTTCAGATGACCCTCGAAAGCCAAGTAAAACAAGCTAGAGACCAAAGGCCACATGTTATAGGATTGGTGTTATATGAGCTATCCAGAATAGAGACAGAGATCCATAGAGACAGGAAGTGGGTTAGGGAGCAGCGGGAGACAGGAGGAGGAGGGGACGGCGAGTGATGACTAACAGGATGGGGTGTTCCGCCGAGGGGGGATGAAAATTGTTGAAACTAGAGAGAGCTGGTGGTCGCACAGCATTGTGAATGCACTAAAGGCCACTAAATTGTACACATTAAAATGGTTAAGTGGGGCCTCCCTGGTGGCGCAGTGGTTGAGAGTCCGCCTGCCGATGCAGGGGACGCGGGTTCGTGCCCCGGTCCGGGAGGATCCCACGTGCCGCGGAGAGGCTGGGCCCGTGAGCCATGGCCGCTGAGCCTGCGCGTCCGGAGCCTGTGCTCCACAATGGGAGAGGCCACAACAGTGAGAGGCCCGCGTACGGCACAAAAAAAAAAAAGAAGGTTAAGTGTATCTTGTGTGAGTTCCACCACCATTTTTTTTAAGTGACATAGAGATAGCTAGGCCAAGACAGAAGCAGGGACCTGGAGAGAGGGAAGAGATGGAGATGTCAGGACAAGCTGCAGCCCATTACAAGGAATTTATTAGTACTGTTCGGTCAGCGGGTTGCCAGCTAAATGTAATATAGATCTATATACAAAGAAAATGCCTCTTTCTGCATAATGAATATTTACTCATGCATGGGTCGGGCAATTTCACAGAAGTAATTAAAAGCAGTCTTTTGTTTATTGCTCAAAAATGATAGTGACCTGCTGACCAGAGCTGCAGACACAGTGACATATTGAAAACGTTACCTACTGACATATGTTATTAAAGAGGAATTAAGGGTCGCTTTCTTCCCCTCCCCTTAAAAGCTAATCATTCCTAAGCCTCCTGTCTGCTCACATGCAGAGTACGGCTTCAAGGGGAGCCCACCTCCCAGATGAGACCAGAGAGCTAGGCTGACCCGCCTCGATCTACAACCTTCCCTCCACGACCATACATTGAAACAGATGATGGTTATTGAGAAGACCATAGAGGAAATAGGCCACAGTATGTGGTCTCTGTGGAAAGTTCTCCCCGCTCTCCTGCCATATCCAGCCAGTTGCAAAATCCTGTCGATTCTACTAATTCTTCTTCAGCGACCCTTGTCACAGTGTCTCCTCTTTGTCACTATCTCTGCCCTGCTTCAGCTCCCCACTGCTCCTGAAGCTTTGTTCCCCGCAATTCTGATCTACTGATGACTCTTCCTGGATCTGTGAATCAAGTCACTACTTTGCTCATGCACCACCCATGGCTCCCCATTTTCTGTAGTCCTCTTCACCCTGGCATTAAAGGCCCCATCGTCTGACCATAGCCCCAGCTGACCATTCCACATCAGGGTTCTTGGTTCCCAACCACAGAAAGTGACTGTGGCTAATTTAAGGCAGAAAGAACCTATCAGGAAGACATCAGGGAGCTCATAGAATCAATGGGAAGCTGGGAGGTCTGCCGGCAAAAGGCAGAGATAAAGTCATGTGTACCAGGGGGTGGTCCAGCCAGGATGCCACAGCTGACACCACCACACCACTGATGGGCACTTGCCACCGTCCAACAGCCCTACAGCCTCCATGAATAACCCCTAAGCATCCCCACCTCCTCATGTCTGTCTGCAGACTCCCAGTCCTATGTGGGAGTATCCAACCAACAGAGCCTGGTCTGCTTCTGCAGCCTCACCACCACCATCCCAGGAGAAAGGAGCCGGCCCTCTTCCACAGGGAGAGGCGAGGCCCTCACTTCCCAAACATACTCCCTGTCCCACAGCTAAATCAATATTTCCTTCATACCCCCCGCCCACTCGATGCTCTCCCATCACCCCAACTCTGCTTTTGCCTTCTCTCCCTACTGGAATGCCTCATCCTACCTCCTCATAACCAGTTGGATCATCCTTCAAATGACCCAATCAAATGTCACCTCCTCTAGGAAGCCTTCCCTGATTGCCTCCACCACCACCCCAATCTAGATGTGATGCCATCTGGGTCTCTCTGGTGGCATTGAAGGCTCTCCATTGTGTTTTATAGCTTGTCATGCTCTTGGGTGACCCTCTCCTATGAGACAGTGAGTCCCTAGAAGGCAGGACTCATGACTTCTCTTAACCCCAGAGCCAAGCACAGAGCCAGCCTGGTGTGTGCACAGATGCCTGGATGGGCAGAAATGAGGTCTGGTCCAGAATTTCTATGCATTCCTGGTCTGCAACACATGGTTTGGGTGTCCTTTATTTCCCAAGTGTGTTTTGGAAACTATACACTATAAGGGCCCATGAGAATGGGGATAACATTTTTTTTTAGATATCCCCTCAATTGATAGCACAGGGCTGGGCACATATTAGGTGCTTAATAAACACACGATTCGAACTTCCCCTTTCTTGCCCCTACTGTGTCTTTTGAGTTTCCTGAAGTGCATCACCATTGAGATGATATTGAATCAAATCAAACGTAGAAGAGCTTAATAGCAACCACAGCCTTGCAGACTTTTTTTTTTTTTGACCATTTCTTCTAGCTCGTGGCAGAGAATGCCAGCTGTCAATCAAAATCCCTTTCGCCTCCTCCAGAGCATTAGCAGTGTAGCCCAGCATACGACTACCTGGTTATTTCCCAGACTCATTTGCACTTAGGTGTGACCCTGTGTCCAAATTCTTGCCGGTGGAATGTGAGAGAAAACTCCAAGCCCAGTGCTCTCTTAGCACTGCCTCAAGGTTACCCATTTTTTAATTCCTTTCATCTCTTTACATAAGCTATCTTAGGGAGAACTCCTATTAAAAGCCCAAGTGAGTCAAAATAGGAAGTCATACAACATTCAGCAAGTCCCTTTGCCTCTCTGGACTTCCATTTCTCCAGCTCTCACGCTGAATGAGTCTAAACTGAACCTGCATATTCCCTCCCCACGTTTCCCCTTTTCACCTGCCCGCACTTGCTGGCAGGCAGGTGGGCTAACACTGTGTCTGGGAAACAGCTGTCCCTGGGATCCCTTCTAAATCATCAAGTCCCAACTCTTTCTGACTTTTAAAGACCTGCATGCCTCCCCTCATGATGTTTGAGTGATAGTTCAATTCTGTTGATTTCCTGGGGAACAGTAGTTTTCTCAGATATTCTGCTGCAGACTGCCTCTCCCTAGAATAGAAAACCCCAGACAGCTGTCCCAGGCAGGCTCCCTCTCCATCACCTGCAGCCATGGTCAACGCCACCAAACCTTCCTCACAGAGCCCCCCTGACCTAACTTTGGGCTGAGGGCAGCCCAGCATGGGAGCAGGCAGGAGCCGTCCTTATATACGGCATGAAGGTGTGGCCCATATATAGCAATGTGGTCATACCAGTTAAAATATTGAGACACACAGATGTAGAAAAGAAACTTACGGTTATCAAGGAGGAGAGGGTGGAGGAGGGATAAACTGGGAGATTAGGATTGACATATATACACTACTATATATAAAACAGACAACTAATAAGAGCCTACTGTATAGCACAGGGAACTTTACTCAATACTCTGTAATGACCTATATGGGAAAAGAATCTAAAAAAGAGGGGATATATGTACATGTATAACTGATGCACTTTGCTATACAGCAGAAACTAAAACAACATTGTAAAGCAACTATACTCCAGTAAACATTAATGTAAAAGAAACAATATTGGGGCTTCCCTTGTGGCACAGTTGTTGAGAGTCCGCCTGCCGATGCAGGGGACACGGGTTCGTGCCCCGGTCCGGGAAGATCCCACATGCCGCGGAGCGGCTGGGCCCGTGAGCCATGGCCGCTGAGCCTGCGCGTCCAGAGCCTGTGCTCCGCAACGGGAGAGGCCACAACAGTGAGAGGCCCGCGTACTGCCCCTAGGCCTCCTCCAAATCCCTCCAGGCTAGCCGCCCCACCGTGTCCCATCCTTGCCTGGTAAAGGACATCTGCACAGGGCAACAACAATGTCCACATTATGATTCTGGATTTTGTGACGTTTGTGGTATTTGTCAGCTTTTTAAATTTTCTGTTTTATTATAATGTATTATCTTATTCTAAATAAGCAGTCTTGTTTTGTATTCTTTTTATGAGATGATCAGTCGGGTACGGCCACAAGAGGAGACGGAGAAGAGGCTCAGGAAGACAGTTTATTGCACTCAGAGGTCCTAGGGACAGGAGGCAGGGCTCACCGTGCAGGGCCACATGGTAAAGCACCCGGCTCAGGAGGCAGAAGACAGTAATGAGGAAGTGCTTACACCGTGGCCTTTATTGAGGTTTCCATGGGACAGGCAATGTGGGCAGGGTGAACAGCTTAGGATTGGCTAGTTTAAATCATTCCAGCAGGTTTTGGACCTAGGGGCTGTCCCCAGATTCCTGGTACCAGGCCCTGGAATGATTAAGGCAGAGAAATATTGCCTCTGGGGTGCAAGGCCCAGGTGGAGGGGGTCTGGCTCTGCATCGGTTAGTTCGCATATCAAAGGCCTGCTCTCGAAGGATTGGCTGGCCCCCAGGAGGGGCAGTCTCTCCTCAGCCACAAAGGTTTTTTTAAGATGTCAAGACATCATAAAATATAGTAAATAAAATGATGGATAGATATAGGTGTAGGTACAACTTTATACCTAATTTTGTATTCATAACTGTGTTTTCTTTTTCTTAAAGAGAACCCCCAAGCTGCAGATGCCTCAAGCCCTACAAAACCCTGGGTGCTCCCCACCTTGGTGATCACTGGCCACAGCAGTGTAGATAATGAAGGGGTTCACACACCCTGCAGGCAAAACACCCCCCCACAGGCCCTCCGTCTACTCGGTGAGCTCTGCTTCTTATGGGTTACGGATTGAACTGTGTCCCCCCAAAAGATATATTGAAGTTCTAATCCCCTACACCTCAGGATGTGACCTTATTTGGAAATAGGGTCCTTGCACAGGCCATTGGCTGAGATGAGGTCGTGCTGGAGTAGGGTGACCCGTAATCCACTATGGCTGGTGTCCTTATAAGAAGAGGAGAGACAGAGACACAGGAGGAGAAGACAGCTGTGTGATGAGGGAGAAAGAGACACGTGCTGTAGCTGCAGGCCAAGGAGGGCCAAGGATCACCAGCAAATGCCAGACCCTTGCCAGAGGAAGGCAAGGGAAAGATTCTGCCCAGCTCTTCAGAGAAGCGTGGTCCTGCCAACACCTTGATTGTGAGAGAATAAATTGGTTGTTTTAAGCCCTCCCAGTTTGTGATGCTTTGAAAAAAATGTTTTTCATTTATTTTTAATTTCTTTATTTTAGACCACATTGGGTCTTCATTGCTGTGTGTGGGCTTTCTGTAGTTGCGGTGGGCAGGGGCTACTCTTCATTGCGGTGCACAGGCTTCTCATTGCGGTGGCTTCTCTTGTTGCGGAGCACCGTCTCTAGGCAGGCGGGCTTCAGTAGTTGTGGCGCACGGGCTCTAGATCACAGGCTCAGTAGTTGTGGCGCACGGGCTTAGTTGCTCCGTGGCGTGTGGGATCTTTCTGGACCAGGAATCGAATCTGTGTCTCCCGCATTGGCAGGTGGATTCTTAACCACTGCACCACCAGGGAAACCCCCAGTTTATGATGCTTTGTTACAGCAGCCCTAGGAAACGAATACACTCCTACAGGAAGCGCCTTCCTAGGTGACATTCACTGAGACCTTATCTCTCCAGCTCCCGGAGAAATAGTGCCAGCACAGAGGACAAAACGGGCAGAACAAAAGACAGATGACAGTCAGAATTAGGGCAGTGGGTTTGAGGAAGGAACAAGGGCCTGGACAAGCTGTTTAGGCACAGAGCACTAGATGGAAGGGGTCAGAAGAAGGGTTTGCGTGCAGCAGGAGAGTCGGGCCCAAAAAACAGCGCACGGTGCTTGGGGAGGCACCGAGTCCTTCCTCTGGACCAGCCTCCGAGGGGGCTCTGGGCCAAGTCCCAAGATCAAGTCTTGGCAACTGGAGCAGGCTTTGTCCCCAAAGTTTCAGGGATCTAAGCACCAGGGAGCACAGTGACCTGGGCACCTGAAGTTCAGGTAGAAGTCCACACCCTGCTCATTCAGACCCCATAGCCAGGGAACCGTCGGATGGAGCGCCCAGGCCATCGAGTCAGCACTAGTCAGGGGCACCGTATGGCTGACCTTTCTGCTCACGGCTCTCCCGGCAGCCGGGCTGAACATAATTGAGGTCTGTGCATGAGCCGTGGAGGGACTTTAACATGTGATACCAGAGTGTGAAGGACAGAGGAAAGGGTAGCACTCCTCACCAGCAGCACCTGCCCTCAGCCCAGTTGTCCTCAAGATGAAATTAAAGAGATCAACTCAGTTATCTCAAAGGCCTTTTTCTGCTTCAATTTTCTCAACTACGGTAACCCACACCCTGCCAGGGGCCGCGCACTCTCCTTCTCCCTCCTCCTGGCTTCCCAGCCCTTCATCCGCATGCTGCAGACCTCCCATCCCCAAGCGCATCCTTACAACCTGCCAGGCCCCTGCCCCAGCCCAGGTTCTGCTCTGCGTAGAAATTCTGCAACAGCCAGAAAGCCATTAAACTAAATCAATTCATGAAAGCCGGGTACAGGCAACTCTCTCTGTAAGGTTTTATAATTTAAAAGGAGACAGACTGCTTGAGAACAGGGGCCACGGCTGCTTTGATTCACCATCGAATCCCTAGCGCGAGCACAGATCTGACACACTGCAGGTGGTCAATAAATATTTGTTGAATGAATGAATGAACAAACGAATGAACAAATGAATGGGACTCTCAGTCACTGCAACAGAATGTGCAAGGCCGGGATGGGAGGAGCAGAGGCCTTCCTAGGCCCCTTCAACTCAAACTTTTAAACACAGGGTCTGCTCTCTCCCCAGACTTGGAGATGAGTATCGAGTCTGTTAATGCTCTAGCTGCACTCCCTCCCAAGGGGCCAGAAGGATGCTGCCCCAGTGCCTGAAATCAACCCAAAACAAGTGATGAGGCTTGCATGGCTGCACGCATTGCATATTTTCTCAACCGTCTGGGGCTAAATACAAAACAATGAAAATGAAAGGAGGTGGGAAAGGAGACTTGTTGAAAGGAGAAATCAAAGAGGAACCAGCCATCAGCTTATGTTTAGCAATAAGCAGGTTAATCACAAAGGAAATTAAAAGCGAGTCTCCTTGAAGGAGAAGAAGGAGGGGAAAAAAACTGTAATTGGTTCCCTCTGCTCTGAAATCACAGCACCTGCCCTCCATCTGCACCCAGAGAAGTGGCCCGAGGTCGGCGGACAGATCTGCCAAAGCTCTTTCAGGCAGTCTTGAAATGCACACATGCGCGCGCGCACACACACACACACACACACACACACACACACGGGTCGTCCATGTGCTATTTAAAACACACAAAGCTTCAGTACTTAGAGGCCAACACTCGGACCCATCCTTCCATCCTTCATTTTGTATTATATTGATACTTCAATCACCTAGAAGGAGAATTTACAGGTAGGAGTGGTGACCCTCTGGTAAGCAGTGACTGGCTGTGAAGTGCAGAGCAAATAATTTGTTACTGACAGATGTCAAAGTTTGGGAATGGTTTATTTAACTGTATAAACTGGAGAGGATTCAAAGTTACACCTACAGCATCATCACTTTTTTTTTTACTGAAGTAGAGTTGATTTACAATATTGTGTTAGTTTCCCGTGTACAGCAAAGTGATTCAGTTATATATATATCTTTTTTCAGATTATTTTCCACTATAGGTAATTACAAGATTGGATATAGTTCCCTGTGTTATACAGTAAATCCTTGTTGCTATTTTATGTACAGTAGTTTGTATCTGTTCATTCCATACTCCTAGTTTATCCCTCCCCCACACCTTTCCCCTTTGGTAGCTGTAAGTTTCTTCTCTATGTCTGTGAATCTGTTCCTTAATCACACATCCACCCTTCTGCTTTCTCATAGGCAGGGGGTGGAGTCGACAGCCAGGACACAGAGAATGTGCTTAACTGAGAGGAGTAAGCAGCCCTCCTTGATGGTCTCAGCCATGGGTTTGAAGCAGAAAAATGTTGAGAGTCTCTAGTCCAGAATGTGGACCACAGAAGGCAGGCAAAGTTGAAGACACATCTCAGAGAGGGGAATCAGCCCATTAGCGACCAAAATTAATCAAGGACCTGGGGCCAGATGCTAGTGGAATCAGCTGATCTAAATGTGAGAGAGAAAGTCAGAAGGAGACAGAGAGACAGAGACAGAGAGAGCAGCAGCGAAGAGAAGGGGAGAGGGGGAGGGAGCCCTGGTTCCTGTCGGCTACAGGCCTTTGTGATGCTATCCTGCCCTGTGTTGTGTGACCCACCCCCTCTGCTCTCCCAATCAATTCACCTTTTTGCTTAAGTCAGTTTAGTATTGATAGAATCCTGTGACTTGCAAACAAAGGGGCCTCCGTCAAGGCCCAACCCTTGGCTTACCAGCTGCAGAGGGTTGGATAAGAGGACTCAGGGGATCTCCCAGAGGCCACGCGGAGTTAGGAGAATGCGTTTGAGCCTGCCGGGCTGCACAGCTGAGCTGCTTGGAGCTGTCGGGGTTCTGGAGAAGACCCCAGGGACCAACCCATTTTCTCTTCCAGCTAAAGTTTGGTTTGAACAAAAGTTCCCGTGACTTGACTGTTTTTGAAACCCACTGGGCAAGGTACAAGACCCTGGCAGGAAGTCTGGATGCTTTCTAGCTGTTCTCACTCCCTCTATCACTCATTCTACTTTAATAAGCAGAGGGAAATTCCAGCTGCTTATTATTTTAAGCTGATGAGCCGAGGTTTGAAAGAGGGTCGCCATCTTGCGCACCTACAGTGGTGATGCCAGTTCTGTGTCTGTGGAAGATGCCCCTGCTAGACCCCCGCAGACAGGCAGAGGAGGCCCCTAGGATTCTTGGCAAGTGAAATCCCAGGCACAGCAGAACCACATCTTCAGCTTCAGGCACAGAGAGCGACACGGAGCAAACGCTCCTCTCCGAGATGAAAGCCCGGCCGTGGAGATCCCTGCTGGGTGCCGCAAGGGCCCCGACCTCCCTGCAGAGTGGACGCTGCAGGCAGTGCAGACTCTGAGGACTTTCTGTCCAAAAGGAACTTTCAGAGACCTGCTAATCCAGTACTTGTTTCACAGAACAGGAGACCGGAGGCCCCGGGTCGGAAGGACTTGCCCAAGGCTACACAGTGAGTAACTCGTCACCTGATCCCTCCCTTGGGATAATGTCCCCTGAAGAGCCAGTTGGGCCCTTCTCTGGGTTACTGAGCCGAGTGTCCTAAGACTCAAGTCCCTTCTTCCAAAGGGTTGTCAGGCACTTTCAGCCCCCTTCCCCTCTAGCTTCGGGAATCTGTGATATGATGCCAGAGCCTGGTTCAGTCTGTCCCACAGGACATCATGGGACGGTAGAAGGAGCACTGGAATTGGCGTCCAAAACTGTCTTTGAGGCTACACAGAGGAGTCAAGTCAAAGACATCACTTAACCTCTGGTTCCCAGTCTCCTCATTTGTACAATGGGATAATAAAATCTGTCCTGCCGGTTTCTCAGGCCATGAGGATCCAGTAGGATAGAGTCTGGGACCAGGATGGCCACACAGTGTTACTCCCCTAAGAGAGCCCTCAGCTCACCTGCCTGATGAGGCATTCCTGGTACCACACCCATCTCTTGTGGAATTTGCCTAAAGCAACTGCCTTTTCGCAGTACCTGGCATGGACCCTATACATCAACATTCAAAACACCCCCATCTTGCTTTTATGGGATATGGGGACCAGGGACCATCCTAGCCGAGGCTTCTAATTATAGGATCCCATGATGCCAGGGACCCACAAAATGTGGCCCTGGAATCTCCAGCCTATTATCAAGATTTCAAAAAGTCTTACGGAAGGTATTTCCCTAGGTAAACTCAAGGGCCCATCTTCTTTGCTTTGGACTAGAATGTTCTTTCAGAGTGTAGTCGTTAACACCATTATCTTGTGTTAGCTAGAAGCTTGGCTTGGTAATACAGATGTTTCTGATTAATATAAATGCACGCCCTAATTAGCTGTTATATGATACGTGAGGTGCGTTTGTTAGGAAGATCTTTTCTCAAAATTTACAATCTCCAGCAATTCCACTTTTAGGTATTTCTACTAAGAAATAATTATGAATACATGCAATGATTTATGGACAAGGCTATTTGTTGATACATTGTGTACAAACATTTTTAAAAGTTCAACAATTTGTTAATGTTATGGTACATTCAAATGGTGGGATTACATGTAGTCACTAAAAATCACCTTTTAGAAGAATATTTAACAACAATGTGAATTATGATTTGAATATGGTTGAGCAGAGGAGAAAAGCTCACAAAACTGTACATCTAGTATGATTCCAATTTTGTGCATTAAAAAGGAAGATTATACAAACCAATGTTAAAAACAGTTATGAGATCAAAAGTGACTTTTATTGCACTTTTCAAGTTTTCTACAAATAATATGTATGAGTTTTATAATTGGGGAGGAAAGGCAGGAAATGTCCTTTTGAGAATCTCTGCAAGAATCAAGTCTCTAAAAGGGTCTTGACAGTTGAGAGTTCAAGGAGAACCCAAGGGCAGGCACTAGGAAGCCTCCCCCGCAACTTGTAACATAACAGTTGGTTTTCAAAGCTTTCATACCGCCATTTGTCAGAATCTCAAGCTGGCACGCCAAGCGTTGGTGAGCATGTGGATCTGTGGTATCTCTTGCACATTGCAGTGGAGTGGAAATTGGTCCAACCGCTTTGCAAAACCCTTGACTTTATCTCCTAAAGCTGAACATTCCCATACTTAACACTCTACAGGGAACACGTGTTTATCAGTAGGTATTACAAGAGTGATCATTAACAGCGCTGTTCACAATAGCAAAACCCTGCAAAGATCCTTGCTGTTCATCAACACAGAAATGAATGAATAATCTATGGTGTATTCCCAAAATGTGCAGTAGAGTCAAATCGAATTAATTGGTGTTTCAGTTCGAGAAGGTGAAAACAGTTCTGGATTTGGGTGGTGGTGACGGTTGCACAACACTATGTATGTACTTAAATGCCACTGAATTCGTACACTTAAAAATAGTTAAAATAGGGCTTCCCTGGTGGCGCAGTGGTTGAGAGTCCGCCTGCCACTGCAGGGGACACGGGTTTGTGCCCCGGTCCGGGAAGATCCCACGTGCCGCGGAGCAGCTGAGCCTGTGCGTCCGGAGCCTGTGCTCCGCAACGGGAGAGGCCACAACGAGAGGCCCGCGTACCGCAAAAAAAAAAAAAAAAGTTAGTAAATTTTACATTTTATATATATAACCATAATAAAAAAAACAAATTAAATACAGTGAACTTGATAATACAGATTAACTTAACCATGATAATAAGTAAAAAGAAAAAAGGAAAAACTGCCAAAGGTGACATACAGCATGATGTCCTCTTTATAAAGTTAAAACAACTAAAATTTAAAATAGGCTTTTTGAGAAAGCGAATAAAATACAGTACAACAAAATAAGCAAAGCAAGAGAACAGTAAACAGAGAATTCAGGGTGATAGTTACTCGGATTAGGGAGGGTAGCTTGATCTGGGCTATTATTAAGGTCCTGCCTTCTGTGGGTGGAGCCACAGGTGCTTTTTACATTAAAAGAAAGAAAATGGAAGGGGTGGAAGAAAGGAAGAGAAGATGAGAGGGAGGGAGGAGAGGAGGAGAGAAAGGTGTCCTACCAGAGATGAGGGTATGCCACGAAGCAAGGATTTTGATTCATTCAATTCTGGTCACCCGGGGTCCTTTAAAAAAAAAACGCTAAGGACTTCCCTGGTGGCGCAGTGGTTAAGAATCTGCCTGCCAATGCAGGGGACACGGGTTCGAGCCCTGCTCCGGGAAGATCCCACATGCCGCGGAGCAACTAAGCCCGTGCACCACAACTATGAGCCTGTGCTCTAGAGTCTGTGAGCCACAACTACTGAAGCCCACGCACCACAACTACTGAAGCCCGGGCGCCTAGAGCCCGTGCTCTGTAACAAGAGAAGCCGCCGCAATGAGAAGCCCGCGCACCACAGCAAAGAGTAGCCCCGCTCGCCGCAACTAGAGAAACCCCAGGCACAGCAACGAAGACCCAATGCAGCCAAAATAAATAAATTTTTTTTAAAATTGCTAAACAGAGCATATATTGTTTAGTAATACATAGGCACGTGAAAAGCGTTTGTAAAGTGTAAACGGATGACTTTGGCGGGCGGGGGTGGGGTGTTGTAGAACAGTGCCTGTGCACATAATAGGTGCTCAATAAATATTTGCTGTTTGTTGAGGGGGAAGAAAAGTAAATGGATGTTTAATAAAACATTTAGGATAGTGATTGCTCTGGGATGTGGAGGGGGATGTGTATGTGGCTCCCCTGATCCCGGCACTCAATTTCTTAAACTCAGTCGTGGATACACAGTCATTCATTTTACTATTATTCCTAAAGCATACACATACGTTATATGCACTTTTTTGTATGTATGATTTATTTCACAATTTAAAAGTAAAAAAGGAGAGAGTATAAATTAAATAGAATGCAAAAAGAATTTTTATTGTTCTCTAAAAACAGTAATAGATCATCAGCTCTGGCAAGATGGATCAAGAAAGAAATGGAGAAGGCACAGATATTCAGAATGAAAAAGAGGATAGAACTACGGATACAGTAGAATTTTTTCAACTCTTTAAAGAATTCTATGACCAATTCTATGCCAATAAATTTTAAAACAGACCAAATAAGTCATGCTCTAGAAAAATGTGTAACAGGATATTAAAATGGGACTTTCTCCATCTCCGCTTCAGCTGAGGGTCCCGAGACCAAGAACTAGATACAGTTGCCAAATGCTTTCCCATTCCTAAACAAGATGCCAAACGACCTCACTCACTTCTGCAGGGTGAGCTAAGGTTTTGTGAAACCACTTCTGCCGGTGCTGGGCTTCACCAGGTCGAGCTGCTAAAAGGGTACGAATTGGAGAGGCCTGGAAGAAAGGAGGATGTCTTAGGAGATGGGCATGTAGGCAGGTGCTTCCTTTTAACCTCAAATCAAGTGAGAGGGGCTTGACGAGGACCGCTCAGAGGACTTGAGCGGCTCCCAGGACTGGGAGTTAATAAAGGCATACAAGTACCTGAGAAACCTAAAGGCAAGTCATGGTGAGCTGCCTAGCAGCAGGGGGAGAGTGAGGAACAAGGGCTGTCTTAGGGAGCTGCCCTCTGCTGATGGTGGGCAGGGAAGCAAAGGGCGAGAGGGAAGGAGGTGAAGAGAAGGGAGTCTGCCCTCTGGGGGACAGGCCCAAATAGACAGGATCTGCTGGAGAAGACCAGAGAGCCAGCTGGAGTCAAGATGTCACCATGCCATAGGCATTGTAGCTGGAGATCCCAATGGAGCAGTTGGGGCTCTGAGAAAATCCAAGGAGAGAAAGAGCCAGCTTTAGACATCAACAAGCCTAGGAAACACCAACCCTTCATAAATGTCTTCTACAACAGTGCCCTGTACCTTACAGCCCTCGCCCCAGATGGTCCTGCAAATTGAATGTGGTAACCTATCCATCTGTCTTTTTATCTATCTATCTATCTATCTATCCTGGCCAAGTAAAGCTTATCCCAGAACTGCAAGGAAGATTCAACTTCAGGAAAATGTCTAATGTAATGCACCATATTACCAGAGAGAGAGAAGAAAAACTATATGAAAAAACATTTGATAAAATTCAAACTTACTTATATTTTAAGTCAAGCTTCGTATTAGGGACTTCCCTGGTGGCGCAGTGGTTAAGAATCCGCCTGCCAATGCAGGGAACACGAGTTCGAGCCCTGGTCCAGAAAGATCCCACATGCCACGGAGCAACTTAAGCCCGTGCGCCACAAGTACTGAGCCTGTGTGCCACAACTACTGAAGCCCGTGCACCTAGAGCCCGTGCTCCGCAACAAGAGAAGCCCCCACTCGCCTCAACTAGAGAAAGCCTGCGCGCATCAACGAAGACCCAACGCGGCCAAAAATAAATAATAAATAAAAAATTTTTTTTAAAAGCTTCGTATTAAAAACAACTCCTAGAGCATTAGGGATAGTGAGATCTCCCTTAACTTAATAAAGGGTATCTTTGGAAAACATGCAGCAAATGTTGTACTCAGTGGTGAAACATCGGATGTATTTTCTTTAAAATGACAAATCATGGTATCTGGCATTAAATCTAACCAAAAAATGCTGAGGACCTATAAGCAGAAAAATCTAAAACTGTTTTGAAGGGCAGATTTAAATAATAGAAGTGATATAGCACATCTATGGATGGGAGGACCCTACATCTTAAAAATAGTGATTCTCCCCACTTCTGTCTATAAATTCAATGCCATTCCCACTAAAATCCCAAAGGGTTTTATCACAGAACTTGATAAGATTATCTTAAAGTTAATATGGAAGGAAAGAGGGCCAAGAAAAGCCAAGGAAATTTTGAAAGAACAAAATAGGGAGGCTTAGCTGGCCAGATATGAGGAATTATTATAAAGCTATTATAATTAAAAACAGGGTGGGATTGCTCCAGGAATAAATAAACCATGGAATAGGATATAAAGGCCAGAAATAAACCCATAAACATAGCTTACATGTAACAGAATTACAAATCAGTGTAATGAATTATTCTATAAATAATAAATGATTAGATGAATTATTCTATAAATGGTACTGGAAAAATTGATTAGCCATTTAGAAAAAAAGTAAAATTAGGCCTTTTCCTCACATTGTATATACACACACACCACACGCACACACAATCCGAGGAGATGAAAGATCTACTAAATGTGAAAATCATTTTTTTAATTTTCAGAAAAAATAGAAATATAGAAGGATATTTTTATAATATCAGCATAGAAAAAATTTATCAAAATTTTATCAAGATACATTAACTACAAGCTATAAAGGAAAATTTTGTAATGTTGGAATATATTGAAATTTGAAACTTCTGCCTGACAAAGACTTTTATAAATGAAATGGAAAAAACAAGTGACAGACTGAGAAAAGACATTTTTATTTTTTTAATTTTATTGAAGTATAGTTGATTTACAATATTATGTTAATTTATGCTGTACAACAAAGCAATTCAGTTATACATATATATATTCTTTTTCATATTCTTTTCCATTATGGTGTGTCACAGGATATTGAATATACTTCCCTGTGCTGTACAGTAGGACCTTGTTGTTTATTCATTCCGTATATAATAGTTTGCATCTGCTAATCCCGAACTCCCAGATAACTTCCCTCCCCGACACTCCCTCCCTCTTGGCAACCACAAGTCTGTTCTCTATGTCTGTGAGTCTGTTTCTGTTTCGTAGATAAGTTTATTTGTGTCATATTTTAGATTCCACATATAAGTGATATCACATGGTATTTGTCTTTCTCTTTCTGACTTACTTTGCTTACTATGATAATCTCTAGGTCCATCCATGTTGCTGAAAATGGCATTATTTCATTCATTATTTCATCATATGGCAACTCTAGTTTTAGTTTTTTGAGGAACCTCCATACAGTTTTCCATAATGGCTGCACCAATTTACATTCCCACCAACAGTGCAAGAGGGTTCCCTTTTCTCCACACCCTCTCTAACCTTTCTTATTTGTAGACTTTCTGGTGATAACCATTCTGACCAGTGTGTGGTGGTACTTCATCGTAGTTTTGATTTGTGTTACTCTAATAATTAGTGATGTTGAGCATCTTTTCTTGTGCCTATTGGCCATCTGTATGTCTTCTGTGGAGAAATGTCTATTTAGGTCTTCTGTCCATTTTTCGGTTGGGTTTTTTGTTGTTGTTGTTATTGAGTTGTATGAGCTGTTTGTATATTTTAGAAATTAAGCCCTTGTTTATTGCATCATTTGCAAATATTTTCTCCCAGTGCATAGGTAGTCTTTTCATTTTGCTTATGGTTTCCTTTGCTATGTGAAAGCTTGTGAGTTTGATTAGGTCCCATTTGTTTATTTTTGCTTTTAGAGAAAAGGTATCTAACTACCAAAAGAGTAGTATCCAGAATATATAAAGAACTCCAGCAAATCAGTAAGGAAAAAACAACTCAACAGAATTGGGCCAAGCATATGAAGAGGCAATTCACAGAAGAAGAAAGCAGGGTGGTGAATAATCATATAAAAAGAGGCTTAATCTCACTAGGATTCAGGGAAGCAAATTGCAACAACAGAGAGATTCCATTTCACACTGGTTAAATTGGCAGTATCTTGCAAGTCTGATTGTAACAGATTCATAAGCAATGGGGGAAAGGAACTCCTATACTTGTTGATGGGAGAGTGTGTTGGTACAATCACCTTGCGGAGGAGTTTGAGAATATCTAGTAGATTCGAAGATGGTCAGACCTCACAACACAGCAAAACCAATTCTAGGTAACCGCTCTAAAGGGAGTTCCAGGTGCACAGGGAGACAGGTATGAAGATGTTTGTACGAAGATGTTTGTTGCAGACCTATTTTGTAATAGTGAGAAAGTAGAAATAACCATTAGGAGAATGGAGATCTAAAAATGTGGTTTATTCACCCAATGGAATATCATACAGCAGTTAAAATGAGCTAGATGTATACATGTTACCTCTCGCATTTGCTCCCTACGCTTGTTTTATAGATTCCACCTCTTTGATGTCTGTAAGATCTGTTTGCTCCTTTCCATCACCCCGACAATCCCATGCCACCATTTTTGCTTAGATGATGTAACAGACACCTAACTGACCCCCCTACTCCCCATTGGCCCTGGGCAGCCAAGGACATCTTTCTAAGGTGCACACCTGACATTGTCACTTACCTGCTTAAAAACCCTCCAATGACTGTGGCCTACAAGACAAAGCACAGATGCCTTAGCAGAGCTCAAGAAAGCCTCGTCTTTCACTTTTCTCCTTCCAATCCAGCCTCATGGGATTGTTTGTGGTTCACCAGACAGGCTGGGTATTCAGCCACCCTGCCTGGATCACGCGACTTGCTCCCTCTGCCAGGAGGGAGCTTTCCTGTAACTCGGCCCCTTCCCACCCGCACTGATCCACCTGGCAAAGTGGATCCGCCTGCAAGCAGCCATCCCCAAAACTCAGCTCAAGAATCTGTGTGAAGAATTTGCCCACAGACCCCTCTCCCCACGTTTTTCTTTCCACTGTGATCCCCCCGGCCAAACCTCAAGGCACAAGACCGAACTCTCTTCTCTGTGGGAACCAAGGCAAGTCATTTCCCACTCCGAGCCAGAGCTCACCCCTGAGCAATTGCACCCATCATCCCTTGCAGCTTCTCTGTAGGCCAGCGCCGGCTGGAGAGCAGGGTGAGAGGCCAGTTCTCACCTGTATGCCGCTGCTCCCCCCACACCTTGTCAAACTGCATCACTTTCCCTGGCTGTTTCCCTGCTTCCTTCCTCTTCATTCCTGCATCAAGTTCACACTCTGGGACCAGCAGTGAAGACTCACCAGTTGAGCCCCCAAATCCAGGTGCTCCGACTGGTGGGGCTCATTGTGGGAGAGCGTCAGGAGGGGAGAGCCCCCGACCCCCACTCCAGGAGGATACCTGTGAGCAGATGCTCCAGGCTAAACTCCCATGGCCTCCTCCACTTTCCACAGACATGGCCCAGAGACTCGGCCAAGGAAGAGAAGGAGCCTGGCTCGCCAAGGAAGGAGGACAGTCAGGAGAGAAAGGCTGGCCTCAGCCAGGGAGGAAGGAAGGGTGTCAGATGTTAGCGGATATTCTCCTAGGTCGGTCTGCCTGAAAGACAGTTCAGGGCTCAGCCTGTGGATAGTGAATTAGAAGTATGTAGTATCGGCTTCCCTGGTGGCGCAGGGGTTGAAAGTCTGCCTGCCAATGCAGGGGACACAGGTTCGAGCCCTGGTCTGGGAAGAGCCCACATGCCTCAGAGCAACTAAGCCCGGGAGCCACAACTACTGAGCCTGCGTGTGTGGAGCCTGTGTTCCTCAACAAGAGAGGCCGCGATAGTGAGAGGCCCGCGCACTGCGATGAAGAGTGGTTCCCGCTCGCCACAACTAGAGAAAGCCCTCCCACAGAAACGAAGACCCAACACAGACAAAAATTAATTAATTAATTAATTTTAGAAAAAGAAAAAGAAGGATTTAAAAAATAATAATAATAAAATAAAAGGAAAACAAATTGGTACACACTTTCTAGGTACAATTTATAAAAAAAAACAAAAGTATGTAGTATCATCACCCTGATACCGCCCAAGTGGCATCAGGCTGTAGCCTCATAAAACCATTTTTTTTTTTTTTTTTTTTTTTTTTTTTTTTTTGCCGTACGTGGTCCTCTCACTGTTGTGACCTCTCCCGTTGCGGAGCACAGGCTCCGGACGCGCAGGCTCAGCGGCCATGGCTCACGGGCCCAGCCGCTCCGCGGCATGTGGGATCTTCCCAGACCGGGGCACGAACCCCTGTCACCTGCATCGGCAGGTGGACTCTCAACCACTGCGCCACCAGGGAAGCCCCTCATAAAACCTTTTTAAAGGGGCTTCCCTGGTGGCGCAGTGGTTGAGAATCTGCCTGCTAATGCAGGGGACACGGGTTCGAGCCCTGGTCTGGGAAGATCCCACATGCCGCGGAGCAACTAGGCCCGTGAGCCACAACTACTGAGCCTGCGCGTCTGGAGCCTGTGCTCTGCAACGTGAGAGGCCCGCGCACCGCGATCTTTATGATGACACCTTCTTTCTGTAGAAGTTTGGTCCTATTAAGTGGGAGTCTTTTTGCCTGGCAAGTACCCTGACAGGTTTGGTGTGTGCACTTGTAGTTTGGAGCAGCTGAGTGGTGGAACGGCTCTGCAAAATAGAAGGAAAAGCATCTGGACATCTGGGGGATAGAGAGGAGGAGCGTCAGAAAAGGAAAGAGAGGGAGAAACCAGTAAGTGGGGGAGTTTGGGCAGTTGGAGGTGAGGAGGCGAGTCAGCATTTTAAAATAAGAAAGCCCTGGGTTATCCGTGCTGGGGGATGCTTCGCGGGGCCCCTCCCCCGGGGCGGAAGAATCTGCCACGTTCATGGACCTTGGTGTGCGTGGATCTCTTAGGTGTGGAGATCGAGCGATGGGTCATGTGGAGTGAAAGAGACGGGTCTTGGATCTGCACCTTGAGAGCCTGGGGTCCCTTGGGGATCTGTGGAATTCTTCAGAGAGGCGGAAGGAGCTAGAACCGGAGTTCAAGACAGTCTGATCTAGATCTTAACTGCCTACAGCTGACATCTGGATCACTTGTTAATTGCATAGTATCTAATAAACTTAGAAAACACTATTCACCTTTCCAAAGTCCATCAGAGCCCTCTAACACACCATTTCCTCAAGAATAAATGGGTAAGTGTGCACATCCAGCACACATGGTGTTTAACCCGCCCCCCCCCCCCCCGCCCCTTCCTTGCACTTAGCCACAGGTCAGAGTCACTCAGAGTTGTGGAGGCAGGAGAGAGAAGCCAGGTGAAAGCCTATTTAAAGACTGGGCAGTGGAGGCTCAGAGAGGGAGAGCAACTTCCTCAAGACCACACAGCTAATGGGGGCAGAGCTAGGACTTATTTTTTTCCTGCCCCCAGGTTTGGGCTCCCCCCTCCCTGAGGACTGCAGCTGCTGTGAGTTAGGATGGAGCCAATTTGGGTCTGAGGGCAATTCATTAAAACATATCCTGAGAGAGCAGGGGACAAGGAGGCCTTGTTTTCTAAGGGATTCTCCCAGGGCTCTGAGCTCCAAGCAAACACATTCCTGAATCTTTGCCACCACATTTAAAACCAGAGGAGAAAAGTTATAAATGGGCTTTTTCTCTCTACAGATAAGAGAACCACAGGATATTAGGTCTGGGAAAGATGGGCTAGCAAGACGTCTCCCTGCCCAGACTCCCTGTGACCTAAGAATCTGAATTCTCGCCATGCACTTTTAGAGTCCCATAAGCAGAGATGTGTGACCTTAGTAGCTTCTTCAACAAACATTGTAAATATTTTTAAAGTTTTTACTTTTATCATAGAAAAACAATAGGCATTGAATGAATTACATTGAATATTTTGCAAAATTCTAATTTATTCAACTCAGCAAAAATCTGTTTATTCAAGGAATGGACAAACGTTCACCATTGAAGTTGGAACCTGGACACATTGGTCCGGGGGGTGGGGTGCGGGGTGTCATTAAACTATTCTCTTTATTTTTTAAATGTTTTCAAAATTCTGTAATAAAAAGTTAAAACTATATATATATATATTTTTATAAATTTATTTATTTTTGGCTGCACTGGGTCTTCATTGCTGCGTGCAGGCTTTCTCTAGTTGCGGTGAGCTGGAGCTACTCTTTGTTGTGGTGCGCGGGCTTCTCATTGCAGTGGCTTCTCTTGTTGCGGAGCACGGGCTCTAGGCGCACGGGCTTCAGTAGTTGTGGCACGCGGCCTCAGTAGTTGTGGCTCGTGGGTGATAGAGCGCAGGCACAGTAGTTGTAGTGCACAGGCTTAGTTGCTCCGCGGCATATGGGACCTTCCCGGACCAGGGATCAAACCCGTGACCCCTGTATCGGCAGGCAGATTCTCAACCACTGCACCACCGGGGAGGTCCCTATGTGCATTTTTTAAAAGTTTGCTGCTTAAATAAGTGTCAGAGTAAGAACTTCCATTGTAACTATTTTGCGTGTTGTTTTTAAAACAATGCCAATTTGCTGTCAACAAACTCAGTCTGTCAACCTGTGCTTGTATCAAAGTTCTCATTTTAAAGGTACGATTAAGGGACTTCCCTGGCGGTCCAGTGGTTAGGACTCTGCACTCTCACTGCCAAGGGCCTGGGTTCAGTCCCTGGTCAGGGAACTAAGACCCACAAGCTGCGCAGCACGGCCAAATAAATAAATAAAGGTGCAATTAAAAGCGCTTCGTTTAAAGTGACGATTAGGACTCAATACAATTGGGGATGCTGTATAACCCACACCATGAGTTGAGGCAGCATCTATGTCTCATCACTCCTTGTCACGATCATTTCACACTAGTGGGCACACACAGACACAGCCACATGTAAAACACCAGCAGTGAGTAGATGGAGCCCATGTTCATCACTCATACTTCTAGGCTCTCTGACTCCCTAGAAGAAGCAGGTGCCCCACAGCACTGCGTCCATCCCGCTGTCCTGTACCTGCCGCACGTTCTTAGAATTCCTTACTGTGCATCTGCTCCCCCAGCTACTTGCTGAGCTCCGTGAAGGCAAGGATGAGGCTGGCCCCTCTCTGGGTCCTGGTCTGGGACCCTGCCCCACAAAGAGTGAGGACTCAATAAATAAGTGTTAGATGATATAAAAGTCAAACTGTGTAGCATTCTGGGCTTGGCATAGAGAGTTGGGAGAAAAACAGAAGAGAAGTGACCTGGGACATGGAGCAAGATCGGGGCTCCTCATCTACCTGATTATATGCAGGGCCTCAGTCTCTCCATCAACAAAATGGGAATAATTATCTTTACTTTGCAGAGTCATGGTGAAGAAGAGTGATGATGGCTGTGCGGTGCCTGGCACATAGTAGGTGCTATAGAAGAGGCTGCTATACCCAAAATGATGACCCTAGGATGAAGATAACATCTGATGCAGAGCTTGGGACAGAGGTGAGTGTTTTAAACACAGGCAATGAAGGGTTACCAGGCTGGCATTAGCCAAAAAGCCCAAGATCTTTTAATAAAAGTCAGGGCGGAGAGAGAGAGTTCTCAGTATTTAGTTGTTTTGTATGCCGTGACTTTAACTAATCCTCATGTCAACCTGTCAAGTGCGTGGTTTGTGACCAAGTCCTCAGGAGGGGAGGAGGAAGCATTAACACAGGCTGATGCAGCCCTCAAAGCTCTCAGGGATGATGTTGGCTGTGGGTTTGTCATATATGGCCTTTATTATGTTGAGGAAAGTTCCCTCTATGCCTACTTTCTGCAGGGTTTTTATCATAAATGGGTGTTGAATTTTGTCAAAAGCTTTCTCTGCATCTATTGAGATGACCATATGGTTTTTCTCCTTCAATTTGTTAATATGGTTTATCACGTTGATTGATTTGCATATATTGAAGTATCCTTGCATTCCTGGAATAAACCCCACTTGATCATGGTGTGTGATCCTTTTAATGTGCTGTTGGATTCTGTTTGCTAGTATTCTGTTGAGGATTTTTGCATCTATGTTCATCAGTGATATTGGCCTGTAGTTTTCTTTCTTTGTGACATCCTTGTCTGGTTTTGGTATCAAGGTGATGGTGGCCTTGTAGAATGAATTTGGGAGTGTTCCTCCCTCTGCTATATTTTGGAAGAGTTTGAGAAGGATAGGTGTTAGCTCTTCTCTAAATGTTTGACAGAATTCGCCTGTGAAGCCATCTGGTCCTGGGCTTTTGTTTGTTGGAAGATTTTTAATCACAGTTTCAATTTCAGTGCTTGTGATTGGTCTGTTCATATTTTCTATTTCTTCCTGATTCAGTCTTGGCAGGTTGTGCCTTTCTAAGAATTTGTCCATTTCTTCCAGGTTGTCCATTTTATTGACATAGAGTTCCTTGTAGTAATCTCTCATGATCCTTTGTATTTCTAGTGTCAGTTGTTACTTCTCCTTTTTTTTTGGTAATTCTATTGATTTGAGTCTTCTCCCTTTTTTTCTTGATGAGTCTGGCTAATGGTTTATCTATTTTGTTTATCTTCTCAAAGAACCAGCTTTTAGTTTTATTGATCTTTGCTATCGTTTCCTTCATTTCTTTTTCATTTATTTCTGATCTGATTTTTATGATTTCTTTCCTTCTGCTAACTTTGGGGTTTTTTTGTTCTTCTTTCTCTAATTGCTTTAGGTGCAAGGTTAGGTTGTTTATTCGAGATGTTTCCTGTTTCTTAAGGTGGGCTTGTATTGCTATAAACATGTGGCACATATATACAATGGAATATTACTCAGCCATATAAAGAAACGAAATTGAGCTATTTGTAATGAGGTGGATAGACCTAGAGTCTGTCATACAGAGTGAAGCAAGTCAGAAAGAGAAAGACAAATACCGTATGCTAAGACATATATATGGAATTTAAGAAAAAAAAAGTCATGAAGAACCTAGGGGTAAGACAGGAATAAAGCCACAGACCTACTAGAGAACGGACTTGAGGATATGGGGAGGGGGAAGGGTGAGCTGTGACAAAGCGAGGGAGAGGCATGGACATATATACACTACCAAACATAAGGTAGATAGCTAGTGGGAAGCAGCCGCATAGCACAGGGAGATCAGCTCCGTGCTCTGTGACCACCTAGAGGGGTGGGACAGGGAGGGTGGGAGGGAGGGAGATGCAAGAAGGAAGAGATATGGGGACATATGTATATGTATAATTGATTCACTTTGTTATAAAGCAGAAACTAACACACCATTGTAAAGCAATTATACTCCAATAAAGATGTTAAAAAAAAAAAAAAAGCTCTCAGGTAGGGTGAGGCTGGAATTTCTGGCATCTGGGGCAGGAAGCATTTCTGGGCTCCTGGTACTCTCTCTATTCTTTTTAAATCAAATCAAGTCCTGGAAGCAGCTCAAAGCTCACCCTCTTTGGGGCCCAGTCCCTGTACCTCTGTTTAACAACAGACACAGATTCATTCCAGGCTGGCCTAGTTCAAGTTGACCTGGGCAGGGCTGTTGCCTGGAAGGTGGACAGAGCCTCCCTTCGCCTCCCCACTGCCCAGTCAGAGGACATGACCCACTCTCTTCTCCCACCTTGGAACCCTGCTTGCCTGGGGTTCAGCTCTGAGTACTTGACCCTGGAGACCCCTTACCCCTTGGAACATGGAATGAAGAGCTTCCAGGGGCTCAAAGAACATAGAGTTCCCCTTTGTTCCCATCCTAAATACTTCCCTACCGAATTTTGTCTGCCCCTGGTGGTCAGGACAGGTCTCTCTGAGAAGGTGACATTTGAGTAGAGACCTCAATAAATAGAAAGTAGCCATTAAAATGAGCAAAAGAAAATTCTTGGCCTTAGGTTGCCCACTCTCACCACTATTATTCAACATAGTTTTGGAAGTTTTAGCCACAGCAATCAGAGAAGAAAAAGAAATAAAAGGAATCTAAACTGGAAAAGAAGCAGTAAAGCTGTCACTGTTTGCAGATGACATGACACTATACATAGACAATCCTAAAGATGCTACCAGAAAACTACTAGAGCTAATCAATGAATTTGGTAAAGTAGCAGCATACAAAATTAATGCACAGAAATCTCTGGCATTCCTATACACTAATGATGAAACATCTGAAAGTGAAATTAAGAAAACACTCCCATGTACCACTGCAATAAAAAGAATAAAATATCTAGGAATAAACCTACCTAAGGAGACAAAAGACCTACATGCAGAAAATTATCAGACACTGATGAAAGAAATTAAAGATGATACAAATAGATGGAGAGATATACCATGTTCTTGGATTGGAAGAATCAACATTGTGATAATGACTCTACTACCCAAAGCAATCTACAGATTCAATGCAATCCCTATCAAACTACCAATGGCATTTTTCACAGAACTAGAACAAAAAATTTCACAATTTGTGTGGAAACACAAAAGACCCCGAATAGCCAAAGCAATCTTGAGAAAGAAAAACGGAGCTGGAAGAATCAGGCTCCCTGACTTCAGACTATACTACCAAGCTACAGTAATCAAGACATTATGGTACTGGCACAGAAAAAGAAATATAGGTCAATGGAACAGGATAGAAAGCCCAGAGATAAACCCATGCACATATGGTCACCTTATCTTTGATAAAGGAGGCAAGAATATACAGTGGAGAAAAGACAGCCTCTTCAATAAGTGGTGCTGGGAAAACTGGACAGCTACATGTAAAAGTATGAAATCAGAACACTCCCTAACACCATACACAAAAATAAACTCAAGATGGATTAAAGATATAAATGTAAGGCCAGACACCATCAAACTCATAGAGGAAAACATAGGCAGGACACTCTATGACATAGATCACAGCAAGATCTTTTTGACCCACCTCCTAGGGAAATGGAAATAAAAACAAAAACAAATGGGACCTAATGAAACTTAAAAGCATTTGCACAGCAAAGGAAACCATAAGACGAAAAGACAATCCTCAGAATGGGAGAAAATATTTGCAAATGAAGCAACTGACAAAGGATTAATCTCCAAACATACAAGCAACTCATGCAGCTCAATATCAAAAAAAAACAACACAATCCAAAAATGGGCAGAAGACCTAAACAGACATTTCTCCAAAGAAGATATACAGATTGCCAACAAACACATGAAAGAATGCTCAACATCTTTAATCATTAGAGAAATGCAAATCAAAACTACGATGAGATATCATCTCACACCAGTCTGAATGGCCATCATTAAGAAATCTAGAAACAATAAATGCTGGAGAGGGTGTGGGGAAAAGGGAACCCTCTTGCCCTGTTGGTGGGAATGTAAATTGATACAGCCACTATGGAGAACAGTATGGAGGTTCCTTAAAAAACTAAAAATAGAACTACCATGCGAGCCAGCAATCCCATTACAGAGCATATACCCTGAAAAAACCATAATTCCAAAAGAGTCATGTACCAAAACGTTCATTGCAGCTCTGTTTACAATAGCCAGGATATGGAAGCAACCTAAGTGTCCATCGACAGATGAATGGATAAAGAAGATGTGGCACATATATACAATGGAATATTACTCAGCCAAAAAAAGGACCGAAACTGAGTTATTTGTAGTGAGGTGGATGGACCTAGAGACTGTCATACAGAGTGAAGTAAGTCAGAAAGAGAAAAACAAATACTGTAGGTTAACACATATATATGGAATCTAAAAATAATGAAAAAAAAAATGGTCAGAAGAACCTAGGGGCAAGATGGGAGTAAAGATGCAGACCTACTAGAGAATGGACTTGAGGATACGGGGAGGGGGAAGGGTAAGCTGGGACAAAGTGAGAGAGTGGCATGGACATATATACACTACCAAACGTAAAATAGATAGCTAGTGGGAAGCAGCCGTATAGCACAGGGAGATAAGCTTAGTGCTTTGTGACCACCTAGAGGGGTGGGACAGGGAGGGTGGGAGGGAGGGAGATGCAAGAAGGAAGAGATATGGGGACATATGTATATGTATAACTGATTCACTTTGTTATAAAGCAGAAACTAACACACCATTGTAAAGCAATTATACTCCAATAAAGATGTTAAAAAAAATAATAATTCTTGGCCCTGTGGGAGCCAGTGATTCTGAAAAGGCCTCAATCTATCTGCTTTGCTGAGTTGAAAGACTGCATTTGAAATTCCATCTCAGGCCAGGTCTCCAAAACAAGTTGAGCCTAAAAGTTTACATGTATCCCTAGACCCCACCCACCCACCGAGGCTATTGGCCTATGCCAGGCCTGAGAAGCAGAACAGAGAAGGCAGGAGAGCCTGGGAAGATGGAAGGCCTCAACTGGCAGACCTTGGGTCTCAGAGAATGACGGGGAGTGGAGACCAGTAGGAGGAAGGAACCCAGACAGACAATATCAAGTGTTGATGAGATTGTGGAGCAACTGGAACCCTCATACACTCCTGGTGGGAATGCAGAGTGGTCCAGCTACTTTGGAAGACAGTGTTGCAGTTTCTTACAAAGTTGGACACATACAGGGACTTCCCTGGTGGTCCAGTGGTTAAGAATCCATCTTGCAATGCAGGGGACGCTGGTTCAACCCCTGATCAGGGAACTAAGATCCCACATGCTGCAGGGCAACTAAGCCTGCACACAGCAACTACTGAGCCTGCACGCTACAACTAGAGAGAAACGGGCACACCGCAATGAAAGATCCCATGTGCCGCAACTAAGACCCGATGCAGCCAAAAATATAATAAAATAAATGAATAAATATAAAATATGTTTAAAAAAAAGTTAAACACATACAGTTGACCTTTGAACAACATTGGTTTGAACTGCGGGGGTCCACTTATACGTGGATTTTTTCAATAGTAAATATTACAGTTCTACACGATCCACAATCCGTTGTTTGTTGAATCCCTGGATACAGAGGAACCTCGGATACAGAGGGCCAACTGTGCTGAGGGGGTTGGTGCCCCTAACCTCCACGTTGTCCAAGAGTCAACTGTACTTAATATATGACTCAGCAATACCTTCCCTGGTATTTACCCTAGAGAAATGAAAACTTATGTTCACATAAAAACCTGTACACAGATATTCATAGGAGCTTTATTCATAATAGGCAAAAATTGCAAAAAAAAGCCAAAAACAGCCCAAATGTCCAGCAACAAATTGTGATGTGGTCATGCAATGGAATACTCCTCAGTGTTACAAAGGCACAGACAACTGGTACACCCAGCAACATGCATGAACCTCACAGACATGCTGACTTCTTGAAGAAACCAGACTCAAAAGAATTTATCTGTAGGATTCCATTATGTGACATTCTAGCTATAGGAACAGAAAGCAGATGACTGTGCAGGGGCACGAGAGAATTTTCTAGGGAGATTGAAATGCATCTTGATTGTGACGTATGCATTTGTCAAAACTCATTGAACTGTGTACTTAGGGGCACATTTATTATATAGAAGTTACAACTTAATTAAAATATAGCTTAGTAAAATTGATCTAAAAATCACACCCCAACACATTGTCCACTGGATAAACCCTCCTTGAGGTCAATCATCCACCCCCTTCACTTTACACATCAGGAATTGGGGGCCCAGAGAGGGGAGTGACTTCTCCAAGGTCACACTGTGAGTCAGGACTATTAATGCACAAGGGAATGTCTAACTGAGGTCCACAGGGCGTATTCTCAACCTCCTCTGACTTAGTGCGCACTATAGCTTTGTGAGGCAGCAGTCATGCCATTATGCCCGGGTTTCAGATGAGCACACGAAGGCCCAGAAGAGTTGGAAGACTCGCCCGAGTTCACACATCCAGCTTCACCTTGACCTAGCCTGCCTGGGCAGCTGCCCATGGAGCAGGAAGACAAACGCAGGTCCTCAAAGCCCAGATCTTCCCTCTTCCCCACGATCCACCTCCAAGCAGAGGAAGTGTGAGCTGGAGACCCTTGACTGAAGCCCAAGGGCCCCGAGCCCAGCCCTGAGGCAGGCAGAGGAGGGAAAGGAGAGTGTGGAGCCCTGTGAGCTTTCCCTGGTGAGGCTGTGGGCTGGGCGACAGGACCCACTTCTGTTCCCAGTGGAGCACACCCAGTGGAGCCAGGGAGTAGGTGGTGAGACGGCCCTGGCTGTGCTCAGAAAGATCTGGTTTCCCCTGGATGCTTTTTCCAGCATGGCCTGCCAGGAGAGATTAAGATCGCAGAGAGCAACACGATGCTCTGGAGAAAGAGATTAGTGGGTTCCGGGGTGTTTGTCTCCCTGAGAAAGGCGGTTTGTTTGGGATCTGACTCCAAGCCACAGCTGAAGCTGTGCCAGGTCCCACTGGAGTTGACATGAGGAGAGAGAAGGCCCCTCAGGCAAGGAGGCCAAACATAACAGGACTAGGCCTTCCAGAACCCTGAGAGGCAGCGGAGGGTGTTCTGGGGTCCCCTGTAAGCCTTGCTCCAGCGCCTCCTGCCGAGGATGGGCCCCATCATAGCAGACCCCTGGGTTTGCTGAGAACACAGATGGCCTTCGCCCTGCGGAGCTGGCGTGCACTGGGAGGGACCTAATTTGTTTTCTCCAGAGGGGGAGGGTCTGGACCCAGAGGGTGGGGGAGGGCTGGTCCCAAGAGAGGGAGGCGGAAAAATAGCCAATTAGCATGGAAGCTGGCGGAACTTTTTAAAAGCTGAAATGCGGGGCTTCCCTAGTGGCGCAGTGGTTGAGAGTCCGCCTGCCAATGCAGGGGACACGGGTTCGTGCCCCGGTCCGGGAAGATCCCACATGCCGCGGAGCGGCTGGGCCCGTGAGCCATGGCCGCTGAGCCTGCACATCCGGAGCCTGTGCTCCGCAACGGGAGAGGCCACAACAGTGAGAGGCCCGCGTACGGCAAAAAAAAAAAAAAAAAAACTGAAATGCGTAACATGAAATATTTCTCAGGCTACCATCGTAGAGGGCACAATGAGACACCTCCTGGTGAGCCAAGAACCTTCAGTGAGGTTTCTACTGCCTGAGTGACTTTGGAGTGGAAGATCCAGGAGAACGACCCAGGCCCTGTGTTTGGGGGCAACTCCAGGGGAGAGAGAAGGAACAACTGCAGGAAAACAGAGGCAGGTGTCTAGAGCCAGAGTGGCCGGTGACAATTTGCAGGAATTTGCATCTGAAGGGCTCTGGGTTCCCCACAGGGGTGGAATGAGGTTTCAGTCTGTCTGATTCAGATTTTCAGGAGCTGAGGACTCTGGCTGCCATCTGAGTTACATGTGCTCCTACCAGACACGGTGGTGGAGGTGGGAGAAGGCAGGAAAATGGAGGTGGCTTGTCTTCTGCCCCCAAGGGGCGCCAGTGGCATTCAGCAGATAGGACAAAGCACACAGCCAGGTGTGTGAATAGAAAAGGGCACGTGGAGGGAGCAGAGGATGTTGGAGGAAGACAGAAAAGGTGAGTGAGAGGAAGAGCCAGGGACAGGGAGAGAGACTGATTTTTTTTTTCCAGCCTAGAGATGGTAACATAAGGAAGCCTTCTGAAGGGACATCACATTTAGGGCCATACTGTTGGATCAGTAGGATATGGCCCTGGGGATATGTGGAGGGGTCACTCCCTGCAGAGAGCACTGCCTAAGCAGAGGCCCAGAGGGGCAAGGCTGGGCATTTCCAGAGCGCTGAGAAGCCGAAGCGATGGCAGGAGGTCTGGGGACCCCGGGTGATCACGTTGACCCTCGTCCTTGCTGGTCATGCCAGGAGCTTGCTCGAGGCTTGCCATCTAGGGAAGGAGACGCATGTTAAATAACCCCACAATCAAATACAACGTTATAGATGATGGTAGTGTTACAAAGACACCGTTTAAGGAGGCGCTTCAGAGCCAATAGCAGAGAGCACGTAGTGGGCAGTGATGTCTGCATTCACACCGGAGGATGCGCAGAATTGAGTGGGTAAGGACGGGGTTGGGGAAGAGCACGCAGGCCGAGGCAACAGCCCGTGCAAAGACCTCGAGGCGGGTCGGAGCATGTTCCGCCCCCAGCCCACCATAACCGCTGCTGTCCAGGGACTCTAAGGGAGTTTCCTCCTCCTACCTTCCCCACGGCACCGCGCACAGTCCTAGGCACGCTGACTGTGCTCTGGAATTCACATGCCCACACCCCCTGCTGATTTGCTCCCAAGTTTATCCCTTCCAGCCACTCGTACTGATTGCCTCCTGACACCACCTTCCCATCCCCTTGACCTCATATCTTACCCCCCGACCCCTGGCCCCAAGGTCACCAGCTCCCCACAAGGTTTGCTCCGTTTTGTGAAGGTACCACCAGCCTGGGTCTGGCTTGGGGCCCCCTCGCTCCCCCTCCTAACTCATCCTGCCCCAGCCCTTTCCCAGGATGCCTAGGGAGCTGAGGGGCATGAACACCCCGTGGTAAGCCCGGATCAAAGGGGGATGAATAAATGGTGTCCTTCTTCCCCCGCAGGCTGTTCTGAGACTTGTGTGCATTTTGCAGAAGGTCCTGTGACACAGAACAGAGGCAACTCCATCTTGCCTCTGGTATTGGTTGCCCCTGCCCTGCTTCACTCTCCCACCCTGCACTCTGCTTCCTGGGCATCGCATTCCTGAAAAAACTCCTCCAACACAGGGCTCTACCTGGGGTTCCACTTTAGGGAGCCAAAGCTAAGACCCCCCCATCAGGATGAACCTGTATCTCTGAAGCGGGGGCTGCCTCAGACTCTCCCCATCTCCAGCAACGCATGCTTCAGTGGGCTTTTCAGACCCTGGGCCCCAAGCCCCTGGCCTCTCTGCTCAGCTGCCACATCCCTGACTTGACCCTGTTCAAACGCCCAGTCTCGTCCCCGTGCTGACTTCTATAAATAGCCAGGCAGCATGTTTACCAAGAACACTTTTTTCTTTTTTTTTTTTTTTGGCTGCGTTGGGTCTTCGTGGCTGCGCATGGGCTTTTCTCTAGTCGCGGTGAGCGGGGGCTGCTCTTCGTTGCGGTGCGCGGGCTTCTCATTGCAGTGGCTTCTCTTGTTGCAGAGCACGGGCTCTAGTCGCACAGGCTTCAGTAGTTGTGGCACCCAGACTCAGTAGCTGTGGCTCGCAGGCTCTAGAGCGCAGGCTCAGTAATTGTGGCTCACGGGCTCAGGTGCTCCAACGGCATGTGGGATCTTCCCGGACCAGGGCTCAAACCCGTGCCCCCTACACTGTCAGGCGGATTCTTAACCACTGTGCCACCAGGGAAGTCTTACCAAGAACACTTTGACACTTACTTTCCAGTGGCAGAGACAGCATGGTACATTACTTAATTCTTGTTTGCCATGGTACATGGCAAAGTGACAGGTTCCCCAAACCTGTCTGGTGGCCTGTATTTCCACAGGCTGCTCCAAAGCCAGCCTGAAGTCCTAGTGTAGAACCCAGAGCCACTGCCTGGATACCAGCAGCCTGGGCTGCCATCCAGATTCTGCCACAGGCTCTTTGTGACCCTAGACAAGCCCCAGGTTCCTTGGTCTCTTCCTTGTGAACTGAAGAAGGAGAGACATTCTCCAAGGTCCTTTGAGCTCCAACCAGAGAATCATGCTCCCTCCAGTGCCCAGAGAAGATCAAGTTCGGGGCTGCCCTGCACACCACACCCCCAGTTAGCATTCTCCCTATAGATCACGCCTTTATAGAACACACATGTCTTCAATACGATGTTTTCTGGCTGGTATTTACATGGATGGGGACTTCCCTGGTAGTCCAGTGGTTAAGACTCTGTACTTCCACTGCAGGGGGTGTGGGTTCCATCCCTGGTCACGGAACAAAATATCCCGCATGCCACACAGTGCGGCCAAAAAAAAAAAAAAAAAAAGGGAGAAAAAATATATGTGTACATCTCCAAAATTTAACTTTTTTTTGGCCATGCCGCGTGGCTTGCAGGATCTCAGTACCCCCACCAGGGATTGAACCTGGGGCACTGCATTGAAAGTGCCAAATCCTAACCACTAGACCACCAGGGAGCTCCCTAATACAACATTTTTTAATGAAACAGTGTGCAGGAAAAGAATCAAGGTACTTTCCAAATACAATTAGTAGAAGGTTTAAATCAAGTTGTGGTTTTTATTTTATTTTATTTTATTTTCTTCGGTACGCGGGCCTCTCACTGTTGTGGCCTCTCCCGTTACGGAGCAACAGGCTTCGGACGCGCAGGCTCAGCAGCCATGGCTCACGGGCGCAGCCGCTCCGCGGCATGTGGGATCTTCCCGGACCGGGGCATGAACCCCTGTCCCCTGCATCGGCAGGTGGACTCCCAACCACTGCGCCACCAGGGAAGCCCTCAAGTTGTGTTTTGAAGAACATGAAAGTAATGAAGTGGATGGTGTCTCTTAGCTGTTGCTAGCACTGAGGCCAGATTCCCGTGTACAGAGCAGCTGCTTGGTTTTTGTTGTTGTTGTTTGTTTTGTTTTTGTTTTATTTTTAAAGAGGCTTTTATAGTCCTGTCGGTAAGAAAATACATAAATACAAAGATCAGCATATCAACCCACGTGGTCTGGTTGAATGAAGATTGGATTTATCTGACAAAGCCCGCTAGAGGGGTACATTCTTTTTTTTTCTTGAAGTATAGTTGATTTACAATGTTACGTTAGTTTCAGGTGTACAGCAAAGTGATTCAGTTGTGTGTGTGTGTGTGTATGTGTGTGTGTGTGCTTTTTCAGATCCTTTTCCATTATAGGTTATTACAGGATATTGAATTTAGTTTCCTGTGCTATACCCTAGGTCCTTGTTGTTTATTTCACAGAGTAACTGCTTGTTAATGTCCCTATTAATTATAGGTGACCAGGAAGCAGAGCTTTAAGCATCTTACAACCTAACCTGATCCTTTGTTACATATATAAGCATTTTACCATATTTTAGTTAGACCTAGGAAATCCCTAGGTTAAGGGATTGGGGTTGACAGATAAAAATATAATTTTCCCCTTTAAAAGGAAAGGAGGGCTTCCCTGGTGGCGCAGTGGTTGAGAGTCCGCCTACCAATGCAGGGGACACAGGTTCGTGCCCCGGCCCGGGAAGATCCCACATGCCACGGAGTGGCTGGGCCCGTGAGCCATGGCCGCTGAGCCTGCGCATCCGGAGCCTGTGCTCCGCAACGGGAGAGGCCACAACAGTGAGAGGTCCGCGTACCGCAAAAAAAAAAAAAAAAAAAAAAAGGAAAGGAAAGGGACTTCCCTGGTGGCGCAGTGGTTAAGAATCTGCCTGCCAATGCAGGGGACACGAGTTCGAGCCCTGATCTGGGAAGATCCCACATGCCACAGAGCAACTAAGCCCATGCACCACAACCACTGAGCCTGCGCTCTAGAGCCCGCAGTCCACAACTACTGAAGCCCCTGTGCCTAGAGCTTGTGAGCCACAACAAGAGAAGCCGCCACAATGAGAAGCCAACATACCACAATGAAGAGTAACCGCCGCTCACCGCAACTAGAGAAAGCGCCTGTGCAGCAACGAAGACCCAATGCAGCCAAAAATAACTAAAGAAAATAAAATAAGTTTTAAAAAGAAAGGAAAGAAAATAAACAAAAGGAAAGGAAAAGAAAGGAAAAGATGTTTCCAGAAGCATTTCACACAGAACATCTCATTTTCAGGAATAGATAACTGACATTAATTAGGAGATGCCGTACAATCTTCCCAGTTCACATGGTAGTCATATTCCTGGGGAATTCAGTGGATATTAAAACCTTGCAAATATACTTGGTGTTTATTATGTAAAGCAGAGTTTAGTTTTGAGCTCAGATAATCACCTACATCAATGTCCTGAGAGACATTCGAAAGTCACGTGGGGGGCAAGGCAATTCTTCACCGTGAGCTGGCCCCAGGCATTGAAACATGTCCAGCATCCCTGGCTCCTCATAGCCCCCACCCCAGTGCCAGCAGTGCTCTCCTCAACATTGGGACCCCAGAAAGACTCCCATATGTTGTCAGTGCCCCTTGGGGCATTCCTACCTGCATGGAGAAATTACCCTTAAAGAAAGCATAAACTGTAATTTTAGTATAATCACAAAGTTGTGCAACTGTCACCACTAATTCCAGAACACATTCATCACCCCCAAAAAAGGAACCCTATACCCATTAGTTGTCACTCCCCATTCTCCCCTCCCCCAAGTCCTAGCAACCACTAGCCCACTTTCCATCTCTGTATCTGCCTAGTCTGGACATTCCATACAAATGGAATCATATAATATGTGGCTTTTTGTGTTTGGCTTTTTCATTTAAAATAATATTTTCAAGGTTCATATATGTTGTAGCCTTTACCAGTATTTCATTCCTTTCAGTGGCTGAATAATATTCCATTATATGGATATACCACAATTTATTGATTCGTCCGTTGAGTGGTTTCCTCTTTTTGGATCTTATGAACATTCATGTATATGTTTTTTGTCTTCCATTTTTATCGAGATATAATTGACATACAGCACTGTTAAGTTTAAGATGTACAGCATAATGATTTGACTTACAGACAGCATAAAGCGATCACCGCAATAAGTTGAGTGAACTTCCATCATCTCATATAGATACAGAACTAAAGAAATAGAAAACTGTATTTTTTCTTGTGATGAGAACTCTTAGGATTTACTTTCTTAACAACTTTCCTGTATAACCTACAGCAGTGCTAATTATATTTATCATGTTGTACATTACATCCCTGGTACTTATAAGTGGAATTTTGTACTTTTCGACTGCCTTCATCCAATTCCCCCTCCCCTCACCCCTCATCACATATAAATTTTTGTGTGGATGTATGTTTTCAATTCTCTTGGATGTATACCTAGAAGTTTCTGGGTCATATGGTAACTCTATGCCTAACACTTTGAGGAACTGCCATACTTTTTCCAAAGTGACTGCACTATTTTAAGATTCTGCCAACAATGTATGGGGCTTCCAATTTCCCCACATCCTTGTCAACACTTGTTATTGTCTGTCTTTTTGATAATAGCTGTCCTAGTGGGTGTGAAGTGGTATCTCATTAGGATTTTGATTTGCATTTTCCTAGTGACTGATGATGTGGAACATCTTTTCATGTGTTTATTGGCCATTTGCACACCTTCTTCGGAGAAATGTCTACTCAAGTCTTTTGTGTATTTTTAAATCGGGTCATTTGACTTGCTGTTGTTGACTTGTAAGTTTTCTTTATATATTCTGGATAAAAGTCTCTTATCAGACATGTAATTTGCAAAATTTTCTCCCATTGTGTGGGATGTCTTTTCACTTTCTTGATGGGGTCTTTTGAAGTATAAACATTTTTAATTGTGATGAAATTCAGTTCATCTATTTTCCTTTGATTGCTGTGTGCCATGGGCTTTGAATCAGTTGCCCTAGCCCCACCTTATGGCCAAGGCCAGGAAATGGAGGCTGCTGTAATTTGAATGGAGGCAACATCTTCCAGCTTCAAAGGCTCTTGATGGGATTCCATAAATAGAGTTTAATTTCTCTAGATAAAAACTCTATACCTGTCAAGTTCAATGCCCTCAGAATGAGTGGCACCAGCCATTCATACCTTAGAGCAAACTAGTCCATCAGACCCTTCTCTAAGAGCAGACCGTGCTGGGTGTGGGGACCCTGAACCCTGGGTGTGCACTGCGTGGGTAGAGGCACACTGGAGGGGCAAGCTGGACGTGAGGAAGGCCAAGGTCGCCTCTTAGCTGAGGGAAGTTGCCACCAGCTCTCCTCCATAAGCATTAGCTAGGAGCCTCCCCATTCCCTACCTCAGGCCATACTTCAGGTTTTGCAGCAAAAGGCCCTGCTAAAACGTAAACATGTTTGCAGGATGGGGACATATACTTAGATGGCCGGTGCTAGACTAAGAGGAACCTCCAGCTGTGCATGGAGAAACAGAGGCCCAGACAAGGCAAGGGACTTACAGCAAATCCACAGCAGGGCAGGGACCACGTGGCTCTCCCACTCCCCACAGCCCTCCCACAAGCACCTTGGCCCTCATGGGATCCACAGGCCTCTGACAGCAAACATTGCCCTTGGGCATAGGCAGTTTGCTTGGGCAGAAAGAGGCCCACATAGGTCCGTGTCCCAGGGGGTGAGCCCATGAAGGGCCGCAGCAGGGGGACAGAGCAGCACAGGGCCCCAGACCTTGAGGGGCAGGGGACTCAGCTCTTTGGGACGACCCTGCAAATCACATATCTCTTAATAATAGCTGCCGTTCACTGAATGCTCATGAGGTGCCAGGCGCATGCTGAGAAATGTACCCACATCATCACGCTGATCCTCCCGACAGCCCCGTGAAACAGATGCTTTGGTTTTGGTTTTTGTTGAGGCCACTGAGACTCCAAAGTAGTTAAGCGACTTGCCCAGTATCACATAACTGTTGATAGAAAGAGCTGAGCGGACTTTCAAATCCAAGTCCGCCAGCTCCAAAGTCAGTGCTCACTATGCCCGTTCTGACTGATTTCTGGAGAGCCCTCTAGTTCTCAGCGCCCATGTGGAGGATGCACTGTGGACCCGTAGGCTCGTGTCCTGCTGCCCACCTCATGCAGCTGAGTTTGCCCAGGAGCAGTCAGAGCCCTGGGTCCGTTCCCAGGGAAGCCTCGGCCCTCTTCCTCTGTCACAGTGCCCCCTACTGCTCACTCCCACTCTCTTCTGCCAGACCGTTTAACGCCAAGGGGCTGCCTGTTAACAGAGGCTCTGGGGGTTCCCCCAAATAGGAGCCCCAGTCTCTCACTAACACCCCTGTCTTCTTGAAAGTCCTCTAGGTTTGGAGCAAATCAGAGAGAAAAGGGTGATGTTATTTCTGGGCTTTTAGGTCTGTGCCTAAGGGGCCCAAAACCCCCGCATTGTCCTACCCTCCTGTCACAGAGCAGGCCAAGGGGCTTTCCTGGTGGTCCAGTGGTTAAGAATCCGCCTTCCAATGCAGGGGACACGGGTTTGAGCCCAGGTGAGGGAACTAAGATCCCACATGCCGCGGGGTAACTAAGCCCACACGCCACAACTACTGAGCATGTGAGCCACAACTAGAGAACCTGCGCGCTGCAGCTACTGAGCCTGCGCACCACAGCTAGACAAGCCTGCACACCACAACAAAGAGCCCGCATGCCGCAGTTAAGAACCGAAGCAGCCAAAAATAAACTTAAATAAATGTTAAAAAAAAAATGCAGGCAGAGAGGAACTCTGGACTTTGTATCAGACACTGGAGCTCAGCAACCCAACTCCAATTCTTCATAGTCCTACGGATGTGTGTAAACTGAGTCTCAGTTCCCTGATCTGCCAACTGGAGACAGAAGTGCCCACCTCTCTGCTGTGGGGTGTCTCAAGTCTAATATACAGCAAGTACCCAGTAGCTGAGCGTGTGTCCTTCCTGAGCCTCAGTTTCCTCATCTGCTGATGTCCATTGGCACCTGACCTTCACCCACATTACCTCGCTCAGTTATCACAGTAATACATAAGGTAGAATAAGGAGAGCTCAGAGGAGTCAAGCAAGTTGCCCAAAGTCACACAACTGGAAAGACGTAGAGCCAGGGCTCCAGATTCAAGGCTTGTAACCACCATGTCACAGTGCCTTCCAGTGGCAAGGTGCCTTATATACTATGAAATGTGCAGAGTCTGTGCAAAGCTGGGGAGACGTGGAGTAGGAAGAAATTAGAAAAAATAGTACTTAGAAAAATGAAGCCAGGATGGGAAGGCTCGTGCAGTTTGCATCTATCACAGCAGACTTCCTGGAGGAGGTGGGACTGAGCCAGATCTCCCCGTGTCACAGGGTCCAGAGTGACTGGTGGAAAGGAGCCTGGCTGCCCTCCACTTGCCCATCTAGAAATGGGGGTGTTTCCCAACCTTGCAGGGGCTGAGAGAGAACAAGGTATAATGGGACTGTCCTGATAGTGAAGACATATATTGATTGTTTATACAGACCAGGCACAGTACTAAGTGCTTTACGTGGACCATCTCCTTAAATCCCCCAAGAGCCCTGTGGGGTAGGTACCATTATCGTGGCCCCTTTACACTTGAAGAAACTGGCTTTCCCAGAGATTAAGAGGCTTTGCCAAGGTCTCACAGTAACTAAGAGGAGGAGTCAGGACTCAAACCCAGGCTCAGAGCTCTGCTCCTATATGCCCAAGCCACAGCTACACTTCCCCAGGAAGAACGTCCCTGGCTGGGATCCACACTTTCCTGTCATCTCCACGTAGCCATCCCTACTGGACGTTCTCTCTGGTGACTCTTCTCTCAGCTGAGGCAAACATAAAGAAGAAAGACTTCTTTTCTCCCCATGTCCCAGCATCCAGAAGTGGTCAAATGGAGGATGCTTGGAGAATGAACTGGCCTTGCTTGAGGAAGGACGGATTATCTATGTCTCTGTCGCCCCCTCCTGCCCCAAAGGAGAACTTCACAGGACCACAGCTCTTTGGGGAGCACCGCAGGCTGGAAAACGAGGTCAGGCGCAGTGCTTCCTAAGACATCCTTGGAGAAGGACCACGCTTTCATTTTTTTTTTTCAACTTTCAATCTGTCATGGACCAATACTTTTTGTAAAAATTCATAAAAATGAATTACTTTTAAAAAATGAAATGCTGCTTGAATGATGTGGCACTGTCAAATTGCTATAAAAGTTTCTGAATGCTTCCTCACAAGTTCTCAGTGAGTACTTCCTGTACCTGTCTCCAGGTTAACAATAGTTTGTGAGCCAGCACAGTTCAGGGATCACACTTTGAGTGGCACTGGTCCAAATGGCCACTGGGCAAAATGTCTGCCTGAGGTCCCAGGGCTAGTTATGAGGAATCCATTCCCAAGGGCACTGCCTCAGTAGAGACAGGGACTCTGTGCCATCCTCAGACTTGGGTCCTGATGCTGACCCGGGGTGCATCCCTGGACTTGCAGCTGGAGCAGAGGGATAACATAGGCCTGAGAAATCCCCAGGGGCAGGGCCCCAAAGACAGCGGTCAGAAGCAAGATCCTGGGTCCTGCGCTCTCCATCTGTGAGAGACATGAGCAGCAAAGCTGACGCTGTCAGAGCCAAGGAGGCCTATGGGAAGGCAGATCCTTCCCCTGACAAGCTGAGAGGTAGGGGTGGGGGTCTTAACCTTGCTGTAGGGCAAGGGTGATAGACACCCTGAGCTTAAGTCCAAAATTGGATGGTCACATCACCTTGCCACTCTTAGCTTCCTCTTCCACAGATGCTCTCTGAGATCCTTCCTAAGTCTAGTATGCTGTGCTTGTCCAGGAAGATCAACTGCCTTCCCTTAGGGATGGGTCGACAAGGCTGTTCCATGGCCGAGAGGAGAAACCAGACCAAGCAGAAGGAAAATGGACAGTAGTTGTGCATTGCGGGCTGCCCCCAGGGGACAAGGAGGATCCAGGGCCGGAAAGGCCAGAGAAAGCCTCTGGGCAGGGTGCACCCAGGGGATGCCTTGGAGGGGAGGGATGCTTCTGATCAGCTGGGGAAGGCGCTTGGTGGAACTGAAGGAGCACTTGAGGGAAGTAAAACCAGCCCTCTCTACGTTAGCATCGGCTACCTGCACACAGCCGCACTCAACCGGCCCCACTGTCTCTGGTGCCCACCGCCACCTCTAAGAAAAGTAACCCAACAGCTTGAAAGAAAGCAAACAGCTGCAGAGCAAGGAACAAGCTTCCCACTCATTCCCAGCCCAGGTGAACAGGCTGCGAGTTTGTTGACAGAGAAAAAAGTCATCAATTTTTCATGAGCCAGCGAAGGCAACAGAATGTCTCGGGATGTCAACAGTTTCCAGGCAACAAAGACAAACCAAATACACAGTCCCCTCACCTGCAAAGGTGTCTCCTTTACAAGCATCAGCTTGGATGGGGAGCCGGGAGGAGATGGAGACGGAGGCAAGTGAAACCCCTTGGCAGCCACAACGGCTGATTCAGACGTTGGGGGTCTGTGGTTGTCTGCAATGACCCCATTAGCAGATCTTGTCAGATGATGACTCAAGGCCAAGCCGGTCTTTGGGGAGGATTCGGGCACAAGAGCAAGGCGTGTCTTATTCATCCATTTATTCAACAAACATTTTTGAGCGCTCTTAGGATCAGTGCTCAGGCCCCGGCCCAGTCTAGCTGGGGAGATGAGCGAGGAAACCACTTCCCCCCTTGGATGAGAAAGCCAAGAGCTAGAGAGAGTAAGCAACTGTCTCAAAATCACAGGGCCACCTAGAGGCCGAGCTGTACTTGATCCCCCAGCCCAGGTTCTTTGCAGCTGTGCCCGGAAGGAGGTTGGCACAGACACGGTCTCGTCCAGAATTAATGCTGCAAGCTTTCTAGAGCCCTTTAGCCTAAGTGTTCAGAAACCGAATCTAAAACCGAAAAGGAGATCATTAGAATCTCGTCGTGCGGTACATGCCTGTTATTTTTAACTATCGAGGTGGTTCTAACCAAAACAGAAAGGATGGCCCTTTCCAGAGCACTTTGTCAGGCCTGGAGCTCCCAGCATGTCTCCTTGTGTTTGCGTTAACGTTTCCCAGTAAATGTCAACGGAGACTCGAGAATAAGTCAACACAGGTCCTCACAGTAAATGGCAAGGCTTCTTAGCAGAGTAAACCGTGTGCTTAGCCTGTCTTAAAAGAATCTTTGCTGAGTAAACAGAAGGAAGGCTTTACTTGAGAGTAAACAGAGCCAGGAGCTGTGGTGCGCCTGAGGGCTGGAAGGCGACTCCACTGGCACCGGCTGCTTCGCGGGGCCCTGGGAGGGAGCTGGCATTGGCCTTGCATGAGGCAGAAGCTTCCTTGCAAGCCCTTCATGCCGGGAGAGGTATGGGGTGTGGGGACCAGAGAGGTCATGGGACTTATTGATTGTCACACAGCCAGCTGAAGCAGAACCAGACTCTGAAAGGACCCTCAGAAAGGAGAATCTGGGAGTCCATCTCATTTGCTCTGAGGGGTCAAGGAACTTATGTCTTAACCTTCCCAGGACAATTTTTATACTTAAAGACCACTTCAAGGAAGTGAAGCCCTAATGAAGACAGAGGTGAGAAAATACTTTTCGTCCAAATAGGTGACCAACTTTCTGTCTGCAAATATTAATGCTGATTCAATATTGCCCTTAGTGGTAGTGGCTAAGGAAACAAACCTTAATAGCTTCTGGTCCTTTGCCCACACCATAACTTCCTTGATGGCCTTGTTTACATGAGCTTCTCATTTTCCCAAGTAAAAAAACATTTGGGTCTGAAATCTTTGACCCGTAAACTTGTTAGTCTCAAAAACCCAAGTGCAACCACTGACTTAAAATCATCTCAAATAACTTTTCACACACACACACACACCAACTTGAAACATTCCACTCTGTTTAATTTATGGATTCCTTTCCTCTTTCTTGAAAGGATATGAGAGCATAGATCAAAGTACAAGTATGCTGTGAAGTCATTACAAGAGCCACAAAAAAAGAAAAAAAAAAGTTTTTTTTTAAATCAGTACCAAGAAAAGGATGAGGAAGCAAATCCATTATCCATTTAGGTCAATTTAATAGCTGAGCTTGGGCATTAAGCCTGGTGCTGTTTCTCAGGCAGAGAAGCGAGCGTGGTAAGTCACAAAGCTCTTGTTATTATAAGGGAGGCCTGGCTACCAATTCCCTGGAGGATACAAACTTTCTTCTGGTCCTAATTTTTTTTTCTTTTTCAATAAATTTATTTATTTTTGGCTGTGTGTTGGGTCTTCGTTGCTGCGTGTGGGCTTTCTCTAGTTGCAGCGAACAGAAACTACTCTTCGTTGCAGTGTGCAGGCTTCGCATTGCGTTGGCTTCTCTTGTTGCGGAGCACAGGCTCTAGGCACATGGGCTTCAGTAGTTGTGGCACGCGGGCTCAGCAGTTGTGGCTTGTGGGCTCTAGAGTGCAGTCTCGGTAGTTGTGACACACGGGCTTAGTTGCTCCGCGGCGTGTGGGATCTTCCCGGGCCCGGGCTCGAACCCGTGTCCCCTGCATTGGCAGGCGGGTTCTTAACCACTGCGCCACCAGGGAAGCCCCTTCTGGTTCTAAATTTAAAAGAATTTTTCACACAAGACCTTATTTAGGAGACAGTAACAACACAACAGCCTCCATAAGTTTTAGGGAAAAAGCAGAAGTGGTTTTCATGTGGCCGTTTCTTCCGGCAACCTTGGAGGAAAGCCAAGGGTACAGCAGCTTGCACAGCAGCTCAGTAAAGTTCTTCCTTGTTCTTAGACAAGAAATGAACTTAGCACATTTGACTTTTCCTCTTAATATGCTTAAGTAAATTACACAGGAGGCAAGACCACGTGAAAATGCACTTGGTTTCTTCCTGACTGGGTCACTGGTGGGCACACAAACATGCCTTTACTTTCAAATGTCTGGACTGCCTTACTCACCCCTGGGCGGACAGCCCGCACCCCTACCTGCCTACCTCACCACGCGGGGGCAGCACTGAGCAAGCATCTGGAAGAAAGAAACTTTCAAATATTCCATTTGTAAGCAAAGCCACCCGGCATGAATGCAATTCTACCAATCTACTAATTCCATTAATCCTGAAAATCCAGTATGTGGCTGTTTCCATGGAAATTTAAAGGGTGTAAAAATAAAACAGCTGCTCCAATAGTAGGCATTTTTTCTCTGATGCTCTTTTTAATTTTTTAAATGTCAATCCATCATATGAGATAGCAAAGAAATGCTAACATTTTTTGAACAGGAACTGTGCTAAGTGTTTTACATATGCCATCTCATTGAATCCTACAAGAACTCTATGAGGTAGGTCTCATCATTAACCCCACCATGCATATGAAGAAACGGAGGCACAGAGAGGTTAGACAGTTCTCCTAAGGTCACACAGCCTTATTTAGTGGCAGAGTGGGATTTGAGTCAACCCAGGTAGTCTGACATCAGAGCCCTTAACCCTCTATCCCAAAAGACTGATGGGATCTCACCGGTGGAAGACATATCTAGTCCACACTCATTCCCTAAACAAACATTGTCTTATTTATCCCAGCCTCTGCCTAATGCCCAGCAAAGTTTTTCCCTATTTTGAGCTAAAATGCTCTCAAAATTGGTCAGAGTTCTTCCCTCCATAGCTCCTTGGAATAAAGTGAGTTTCTCTTTCATACGAAAGCCCCTTCAATTTTTGAAAAATTAATAATAACGTTCACTGTTGCTCCCCAACCCTCAAACAGCCCTACAGCAAGAACAGGGTCATTTACAAATATGTCCCATCCCATTCCTGCTGGCTAATGAAAGTGCTGGACGCTCCTGACATAGAGGTTTCACAACAGATTAGTTGCTTTAATCCACTCACCAGCGTCAGAGACCACATTGCCATTACTAAACCGGACTTAAGAGCTATTAAAAGTAATGCATGGTCATGATTTTTTTAAATGCAAGTAATATGGAAAAGGATGAACTGAAATGGAAAAAAAATCTCTCTCCTGCCCTGTCCAATCTCTCCTGTCAGAGGTAATCACTGTTGTTACTTTTGAATCCTTCCAGAAATTTTATTTACACATATAAACATATGCACGTGAATCTTTTGGGGTCATATTATGTATAATAGTCTGTAATTTGCCTTTTTCCCTTAACAAGGTGTCACAGATATCTTTCAATAGCAGCACTCCTGTTAATGGCTACATGAAAGCCTCTTCTCATGCACTCTTTTTTCCCCCTCTTACAAATAATGCTTCAGTGAAATTGTACATATATTTTTGGATGGATTCTTATAAGTGAAATTCCTGAGTGGAAGGTAAGGGCACTTTAAATTCTGAGAGATGGAAACCAATTACACTCCTTAAAAAGTTGTAGTGGGGCTTCCCTGGTGGCACAGTGGTTGAGAGTCCGCCTGCCGATGCAGGGGACACGGGTTCGTGCCCCGGTCCGGGAAGATCCCACATGCCGCAGACCGGCTGGGCCAGTGAGCCATGGCCGCTGAGCCTGCGCGAAAAAGTTGTAGTCATTTTCACTCAAAGCAACGGTCCATCTTCCAAGTGTTGACAACATGGTTTATAATTCAACTGTTAAATCTTCCTTCAGTATCTGAAGACAGTTATTAATTGTCGTTCTTTTTGTTTTGTTTTTAATTCTTATTTTATAGTTGATTTACAATGTTGGGTTAGTTTCAGGTGTACACAGTCATTCTTTCAAACAATGATTATTATTCACCACCTACATGGCAGGCACTGCGTGAGGAGCTGGGTTTGCCCTAAACCAGGAGTTCCCAACCCTAGTCATCAAATTCCTCAGGAGAGCTAGTTAAAATGCAGACTTCCTGCCGCCTTCCGGGAGGTCCTGGTTCTTCGACCTGTGGAGGGGCCCAGGAAGCTATTTAGTTGTTGTTTGTTTCATTCGGGTATTTTGTTTTGTTTCGTTTTGTTTAACAGCTTCCCAGATGACTCAGCTAATGATAAGCAGTCAAAAGTAGAACAAATCTTCCCGCTTCTTTCTCTGGGCAAAAAACCGCTTTCTGGAAACCAAGGTGCTGGGAACAGGCAGGATCCACTGCCCCCAAAATAAAAGAACAGGGAGCTAACTCCGTGATATTAATTAGTAATGTCCAAACGCCGAAATCTATTGTTGCTCCACACCCCTCAAAAAAACAGCCTTATGGCAGGAATGGGCTCATTATTCCCAATTTACAAATATGCCCCATCCCATTCCTGTTGGTTAATGATAGAGCAGGAATCTCCTGACCTAGAGGTTTCACAACAGATTAGTTGCCTTGATCCACTCACGGGCGCCCGTGACTGCGATGCCGCCGCCAAACCAGACTTAAAAACTTTTGCTAGCTGGATAGATGAGATGGTAACGGGCACGCGCAAAAGCCCCGAGGCGCGCGCGCCCCTAGCGGTCAATAAGCCTCAGTGCAATTGAGTTTGCTTCCGTTGGCCACACTCGGCTTCTAACCCCGCCTCCCATCCCGCCCCTTCCTCCCAGCGCGGACGTTGATTGGCGAGAGGCGCACTATAAGAACTTGAGCGCGGGTGCCTGAAGCCCAGGCATTAGTGCCAGTTGAGGAGCGTGATTTTTCTGGAATGTACGGCTGAGGAGAGCTGAGAACACTTCACCCGGTCGCCTGGTCTCGGTCTCCAAGTTTTCCTGCATATTCTCCCCTCATGCTAGGCGATGTAGACGTGACGGGGGAGGTGACAGGTCACAGTGTCCAGAAGGAAGTTTGCAGGCTGCGGGGCGCCACTCCTTGCTTCTGCTGTCCCACCTGCTGAGAATTCCACGCTCATCAATAAGGCGTGGCTCTGGCATCACCTGGGGGAATGCCGGGACGCTCTCGTTTGAGTCCGCGGACCCGGGTCTTGCGGATTTAGGATTATGGAGTGTGTAAAGCCAGACCTGGTACCAGCGTCTGGCGCCTTCAGTCCTCATGTGGGTCCGTGGGTTCCCATCTCAGGGCCTGAACACCTACATCTGTACCTGGCAACCTGGAAGGTGTGTACTAAGTGTGAATTAGTACGCAGCTTCCAGGTTGTGTACGAAATGTGAATTGACTGAACGAGGCTTGTGGTAGGGGGCAGGCCGGCTGCAGTGGAAAGGGCATTCGCTAGTCCAGAGACTTGGGTTCCACTTCTGGCTTGGCCAGTCACTGCTGCTGAGCAAGGTCTTCCTTTTGTCTGGGCACTGATTACCTTCCGTGTGATAGGAGAGGGTTTGGCTCTGATAAATATAATAGTAACGCCAACAATAAGCCAGGCGTTGTGATAAGTACTGGGGATACAGGTGAGCAACACAGCCCTGATCCCTGAACTCACTTCATGGAGGCAGGAAGATATTGAAGAAACTGTCAAAAATGCACAATTACACATTTACTTTTAAGAAGTGGTATATAGGGAACTTAGGGCAGAGATTTAACATAGCCTGGGGTGGGCTTCCTGAGGCCAGGAGTAGAATTAACTGGGGTAGGTAGTAGATGACCCAGGGAGATGGGGGATATAGCAAGTGCAAAGATCTGGAAGGTGAAAGACAGACGTTTCTTACCTTAATTGGACATCTTAATAACCCTCAAAGTATACAAGTAAGAGGAGTGGAAGTTTCAGTGAGTTAAATTGAGTAGAACTTGGAGGATTCTTTGGAAGCTCATAACTATTTGAGCAATCCTGTGAAACTATGTGATGGCCCCTGAGCCTGTGTCTTGACATTAGTGTTCCATAAGGTTGCTGAATCTGACCTGAACAGTCCAGGTTCCATGATGCATGCTCTGTGTGTCTGTGTTCTTAATCTGAGGGGCATCTCCTGGCTATTTCAGAACTAAAAACGTCAGTCTTCTCTTAAAAGCAGCCCCTGTCTATATCAAGCTTAAGTGTCCAGGCTTGATTGCAAAGATACGATGAGAGAGAAGTAGCTTGCAAAGTGACAGAAAAAAATCAAGAGCTGGCCACTGTACCTTACGTAGCACGTGTATGGAGGGGACACCAGGTCTGGTAGAAGAAATTCTGATTTGAGACAACTGAGGTGGCAGGCCCTGCACTAGCTGTGTGAACTGGACAGGGCTCTCAAACTCTCCAATGGGGTCTTGATATATAAACAGGGCTAATTAAGTTATCCTGACATGTAAAGTTCAGAATGGGAGAATGTGTGAAAGTTATTTCTAAATTATAAAGTGCTACCCAACCAAATCAATAATCACCTGGTCACCTTGTTCCCTCACAATTTTACTGTATATGCTCCTTCAAATTATGGGAGAGAAAGGATCTGACACATTTTATTTGAAGTTGTAGCAATATACCAAGTTGTTTTGTTGCGTAAATATTTTGAATTCTTTCAATTGGTTTTCTTTTCCAAAAGGTGGTTTTAAAACTTCACATTTCAATCTCTCCTTACCATTTTTTTTTTTTTTTTTTTTTTTTTTTTTTTTTTTGCGGTACGCAGGCCTCTCACTGTTGTGGCTTCTCCCGTTGCGGAGCACAGGCTCCGGACACGCAGGTTCAGTGGCCATGGCTCACGGGCCTAGCCGCTCCGCGGCATGTGGGATCTTCCCGGGTCGGGGCACGAACCCATGTCCCCTGCATTGGCAGGCGGACTCTCAACCACTGGGCCACCAGGGAAGCCCTCTCCTTACCATTTTTAGCTGAGAAGAACAAAAAAAAGAAAGAATTAAACAGTTGATAGGCACTTTGGATTTTTTTTTTAAACCTATCCCATTGTCCAACATATTCTGTGGACTTTTTTAAAATATATTTTTTTAATTTTTATTTATTTTTGGCTGCGTTGGATCTTTGTTGCTATGCGCGGGCTTTTCTCTAGTTGCGGCGAGCACAGGCTTCTCGTTGCCGTGGCCTCTCTTGCTGCAGAGCGCGGGCTCTAGGCACGCGGACTTCAGTAGTTGCGACACACGGGCTCAGTAGTTGTGACTCACAGGCTCTAGAGCACAGGCTCAGTAGTTGTGGCACAGGGGCTTAATGGCTCTGTGACATGAGATCTTCCTGGACCAGGGCTCAAACCCGTGTCCCCTGCCTTGGTAGGCAGATTCTTAACCACTGCACCACCAGGGAAGCCCCTGCAAACTTTTTAAAAAGTTGTTTTCTTGGGTGGTTTGTCAATGAACATGTCTGTTTCCAAGATTCTTCAGAACACGAGGATTAGAGCCCATATACCTAATGCTGGCTTCTTGCTAATGCAGGATTATTAGAGGGGTGAGTGAGCTGGCCATGGACCTAGGTATGCTTTCAGTAGCCACAGGAGATGTGAATAGAATTTTAAGAACAAGAAACTGTTTAAAAAGTAACAAGTATGCTTGGTGAACATCAGAAGTGTGAAACTAGTTATAAGAAGCCAAGCAGGTACGCAGCCCTCAAGTGTCATAGTAAACCAACCACGATTGGGCAGGATCGGCAGGGAGCGGGCTTGGGAAGCACAAGGTTGCACCTGGGATTCTGGAAAGCAGGGACGCCAGCTGTGCTCCTTGTGCCTTATGCAGAAGAAAAATCACATTTGCCTGCCAGCCAGCATGACTTTGTTCATTCTCTAACATGAAGTAGATATGATTTCCGTTTTGCAAAGCGGAAATCAAGGCTCAGAGAACTGAAAGGTGGGTGGGACTGGACAGGCTTTGTTACTTATGTCAAATGAATAAAACACTGGCGTTCCTATATGTGGATGTGGGTCCCCTAATTTGATTATCAGATCATTCTTTGGAAAGGTTTTTTAGCTCTATTAGATTTTTACTATATTAAATATTTCTTTTAAAAAGCTGGGCCATCCATTAGGCCATGTTAACATGAGTCTTGCTAGAGTGAACATTTCCGATTGTATTGTTTGGTTTGGCTAACTTAAATTTATAATATCCCAATTTACCACTAATTTTCAGCTGTTTTAGATGCTGTGCTTTCCTTTATCTTGTATTCTCTTTAACCCATCCAAAAAATATTTCAGCTAAATTAAACGTGGGTGTTCCCTCCTTGAATGCTAAATGCAAGGAACCCGGTAACTCAACTCTAGAGGATGTACTCTCATCACTACAGAGGAGAAAGCTAAGGGGCAGGAGCATGGCGAGATGCAGTTAAAGTAGGCTTTGCAGTCATTGCCTGGCTTTAATCCTTCCAGGCACTTACTACTTTGTAACCAAAGGCATGAAAACCTCTGAGCTTCTACTTATCCACCTGACACAGGGTCTTACCAGCATGGGATTGTTGTACAGAACAACGCTTGAGATTAGCACAGTGGTGGCCTTCATTTAGGTGAGCTATGGATGAGGAAAGTGAGGAAAAGTAGGCACTTACCACGCGGATGTAGATCATCTTTGTTTTATGACACATTCCTTAGTGCTCCGCAATGCCCTTTTCCATGTCTAAATTTGAACAATGACATCTATGTTCTCTCATTGTACCCAGCCACCTCAGGCCCTAATTTACCCTACCTTATCTTTTTTATCAGATATGAATACCTTAATCTCTTTAAAAATTTGAGCTTTATAAAAAGGGTAATGTGCTATATGTGTTATTTACTAAGACTTGCTTTTAAATCTCACCCTGTTAAGAATTCCTCCATATCTGTAGTTTCCACCGCTGATAACTGAGGGCCACTTATTTGATGGACCTTTGAGGGTTTTATTTTTCAGCACTGCTTTAAACATTACCAGAGATGTATCTTGATGTCCAATTTTACAAGATACACCAGCCACTTGCCCAAATGGCTATAGTAACATGTACAAATGGTCCTGTACGCTGGAGTGAGGGCGGTCGGGGCCAGAAAGTCCTGCTCAACTCCTCAATCCCATGTCCCCATCTATTAATTGCACAGATGTCCCAAGTGCCTGGCACCTAACATGCTCTGAATACACAAGAATCATGTTATATAAATCCAAGTTCTAGGGTGGCCCTGGCATTTTGAAAAGCAAACCAATTTCCACTTCATACCACCATTCAATCACCTCTTCCCCCAAAGCTACTTCATGTTGGTTTTTCAAAAATCTGAGGCCTGGATCACCCCCAACAGTGACTCTTATTCAGGTCTAGAGGACAGAGCCTGTAATCATGAAATCATGCGGGTAGTCCGGACAAGGTGTCTGCTCTGAACCTTTCTCCTCCTGCGTCTCCATGCAGTTCTCAATGCTGCACCCAGCTTCTTCTTTCAGGAAGACACCACTGAAAGCCAAAGTTCATCTTTACACAACACATCCCCAGAACTATCAGTAAGACGAACAGCAGCAAAGAACTCAGCTTTTTATTGAACGTGCTACTAAAGAGGTTTAGTCAAAAAGACCAAAGCCCATGTCATCATCAGACTCTTCAGATTCTTCTTTCTTTGCTTCCACTTTCTTCTCCTCAGCTAAAAACAAAACAGAAAATAGTCAGTTACCTCTCTAAAACTCCGCCCTTCAACTTTCGTGGTCAAAAATACCCTAGATTTCCCTCATCAAACTATGCCTCTGGCTTTAAGATTTCTATACATCATCTACTCTTAGCAAATGAAGAACAATTTTGCCTATAATACTTCTAATCTCCACGCTCTGATACCAAGTTTCCTACCTGGGGCAGCAGTGGTGGAGGGGGCAGGACCTCCTGCTGGTGCAGCACCAGCTGCTGGGGCAGGTCCACCTGCCCCCACATTGCAGATGAGGCTCCCGATGTTGACATTGGCCAAAGCCTGCAATACATACGCATATATAGGTAAATGCTTAGTCCTGTCCTTTTGTTCCAGCACCAAAATGCTGGCTTAACTTGCTAGGAGAAATTTCAAGCTTCCTTAAACACTCAAACCAGGATGCTTTCCACAGTTCATGACTCCTCCTTAGAGTGAATTCAATTTTTTATACTACTATGCACTTCTAGGACTTTTCCCAAGGGAACTCACTGAAGATGATTTAGGAACTATGTGTCCAATCTTTCAAGTCTCACGGTTGAAGGACACAAGGTGAATAGTTAGAGGCTATCAGTTTCACTTGCCAGCGATTAAGTAACCTACACAAGGTAGCCAGTGCTAAGTTCCTTGGGTAGGAATCCGGTTTTCATTAGTCTTTTATATTCCAACACAAAATAAGTGGTCAATAAAAGGCCATCACCATGCTGGCAGGATTTGCTTGGAACGGCACAGGTGGTATTACCTCCTGGGTGACCCTTTTATGAAGGAATGACCTGGTTAATATATTTTCCTCATGATTTTAGAACACAAGGAAAGAGACAGCAGAGTTTGAGACCAAGAGAAAAAGACAAAGTCATGACAAAGCAAAACCTTAATTCGCTCCCAGAGATAGAAATGTGAGGAAATCATTGCTCATACTTGGACAAGTCCAGTGGGATTCTGGCACTTCTGGAGTTTAGCATAAGCACCTGACTTAACGGTCTTCCAAAATTTACTTCTCCAAATCACTGCCACCATCACCTTACCTTTGCAAACAAGCCTGGCCAGAAAGGTTCAACATTTACACCGGCTGCTTTAATGAGGGCATTGATCTTATCCTCCTAAAACAAATAAAAACGGCAATCCATCATACAGCAAAGTTTAGCTTTCGTAAATGTCTCCAAAATACTGCAAACTGAAAGCAAATCACTCTTAACGTGGGTACCAAACTACGTTTACCCAGTTGAAATATTCTAGCGGCATCGCATGTATGCTAATTTAAGACGACTCTTTCTTCCACTCTAAAGGCAAAAAAAAAAAAAAAAAAAGCCTCTGCTCTTGTGTGCCAGGTATTTTGCACGGCCTCGAGTTCATCGCTGCCACTTCACAGGCTGGGACCTGCCCAAGTCACGCTGCTATTTTAAGTTGTGAGGCAAGGCCAGAGGTGGAGCAGAGCCTCCACACCACGCAGCCAGGCCCCAGGGGGTCTTCTCAAGAGCACGAAAGGAAATCACACCAAATGGAGGTATAAAGCGTCCTGGAGCATTTTCTAGCTGCGGATGAGGCTGCCCACGTGTTGCACAAATTAGAGATTGTCAAAACCGGAGCGCGCCGCCGCCGCCAAGTAAAAGCCACTCCCTCCGGGGCGGGCACGTGGCCGAGGCCCCAGGCCGCCCGCACATGGGACCACCTGATAAGCTCCCGTCCCGCCCGTTCCCCTCCGTCGGGGTGTCGATGGCCGCGGCTCCGGCCAGAAGAGTCCGCCCCGGACGCCTGCGAGGGCGGGTAACCTGCACCCCGCCACCGGCCCACGCCCGCACTCACCGTGACCGTCACCTCATCGTCGTGTAGGATGAGGGCCGAGTAGATGCAGGCGAGCTCCGAGACGGAGGCCATGGTGCGGGCGAGGGCTAGGCAGGGTCTACCGGGCGCGGTGCTAGTCGCCGGATGAAGTGAGGGCCTCACCCCAACGCGGCCTTAGCTTCCTCGGAAGGACCGAGCACCTTAGCGGAAACTGAGGAAAAGGAAGTACCCGCCTTCGCGCAGCCTCTTATACAGGCCACGCGGACCAATCGGCGCCGGAGTTTGCCGGAAGAGGCGGGACTAGAGCCTCTCGCGACAACACACCAAAGACGCCTGCGCAAGCGCGTATCTCGCTCGTTTGCGGGTTCAAAAAGTTGCTAGGCGTTTGCGGACGCCGGTTCCCGTGGCTTGGGTAAAAACTCAGCTTGTGAACAGTAAAAATATTTTTAGCAAAAAGTTACCTAGATAAATAGGTATCACTCCCACCTCCTGTAGCCCGTGTGAGAGTGTTTGAGCAGGCAGTGACCTGCTAAAGAGCAGGAAATAGGTTTTAACCTGGAGGTCCCGGTGCTTAGCGCAGCTTCTCGGATAAAATACTAAGTGAATATAGGAGAAAATGAGAAACCTGCAACGTTACTGTAGCAGAGGCATTTGAGCGCCTACTGTGACCCAGGCACTGAGCCACACTCTGCAAGGATTCATTTAATCCTCACCCAGCATAAGAGGTAAGTACTATTATCTCCATTTTGTGGGTGGCAAAACTAAGGTGTATGCCCGGTAACAACACAAGATTCCGCAGTTACTACGAGGCCGAGCCTGGATTTGGAATCTAGGAACCTAAATTCAGTGCTTCCTTCTTGTGTGTGCAGAGAGGGATGGGTTTGGGGATTATGAGTAAATTTTGTCTTTTTTTTTCCCCCAAAGCATAAAAGATATATTAGGAATATAGGGGAACTTTCCACTTAAGGTTCATTTTTTTTTTTTTTTTTGTAAATAAGGGACCCCGTGGTTGGATGTAAACGCCTTGAAACTGTACTTGTGATGTTAAAAGACCTCTTGATGTAACTGCTGTCTGGCTAGGTGCTGTATTACCTTTTTGTGTCCTTTGAAGCTAACGAAACAGGTGTTGGGTTCATGCTGAGAGGTTTTCTTTAGAATTTTTTAAATTGAGGTATAATTGATATATTAGTTTCAGGTGTACGACATGATATTCGCTATTCGTTTATATTGGGAAGCGATCATCATAGTAAGTCTAATTAACATCCATCAATCATACATAGAGAACAAATTTATTTGTGTGTGATGAGGTCTACTCTGTAAGCAACTTTTCAGTGTGTGGTACATTATTAACAGTAGTCACCATGCTGTACCTTACATCCCCATGACTTATTTATTTTATAACTGGAAATTTGTAGCTTTGATCCCCCTTCACCAATTTCACTCAGCCCCGCATCCCCACCTCGGGCAACCACAAATCTGTTTCCTGTATCTATGAGCTTGTTTTTGGTTTTTTAGTTTGTTTTTTGTCTGTCTGTTTAGATTCCACATATAATGAGGTCATACGGTATTTGCCTTTCTCTGACTTATTTACTTATTTCACTTAGCATAACGCTCTCAAGTTCCACCTGTGTTGTCTCAGATGGCAAGAGTTTATTCTTTTTTTGCTGAATAGTATTCCATCACATTTTCCTTATCCATTCATCCGTTGGTGGACGCTTAGGTCGTTTCCATGCATTGGAGATGGTAAATAATGCTGCAGTGAATATGGGAGTGCAGGTATCTTTTCAAGTTAGTGTTTTTCATTGTCTTCTAGTAAATACTCAGAACTTCTGGATTTTTTTTTTTTCCCCCCATGGATCTAACTCATGTTTAATAGCACCGATGTGTAGCAGGGACACAAGGTTGACTGACGGAGCCCTGCCCTAGGGGCTCACAGTCCATTCAGAGACACAAGTCTTACAGCGCTGGGCGTGAGTGCTGAAGCAGCCAAGTGCACGAGTGGACATGGAGGCAGGACTGCCGAAGAGCAGAGGGGAGGGCAGCGTGGGCCCAAACAAGACTGGCTGCTAATGCAGCAGGCAAGTGCCTGGAAGGGAGCAGAGACTAGTGAGGAGGCCCTGCACCCCACCCTCCTGCATCGAAGCTGTCCCAGTGGGCCAGGGCTGCTGGTAAGCCCGTACGTAGGGAAGCACCCTTCTCTGCCAAGACACCCTCCCACTTACACTGAATAGTGAGAGCACCTGCTTCCTCCATGCAGCCTTCCTTAACTTCCAGTCCAGAGGACAGGGGACCCAGGGAGCAAAGACTGGGGCAGGGGTCAAAGCAGATACTACAGGAGTTACGTCCAAAAGGGCTGGCATGGCGGACCCAGCCCAGTCCCAGGCAGAACCGAAGGGGGTGGGTTTGGGGGGGGAGTAGTTACAAGGACTGTACAAACTGGATGGGGACTGATCTATGCAGCTCTTTCTAACTAGCAGGAACAGGCCAGGTGAGAAGGCACTCCCCAACGAGGTGTGGGGATGCAGCCAGAGAGCCCGGTGGGAGGCAGCCTCTGGGCCACTGAGGGAGTCAGAGAATGAGGGGCACAGGGCAGAGGCCATTGTCCTGCTGTGCCCTTGGGTGGCAGTTTAAGGGGAGCCGTTTGTGCCCAGACACGGTAGACCCCAAACAAGTGCATCTCCTGCCCAGCAGTGGGGCAAGTGGACGGGGCACTACCTGGTGCGCTATATCTAGAGTTGGCTGGCAATGCCACACTGTCCTGACAGGGGGCCGTGGGGTTCCCTGGCCACGCAGGCCGCTTCATGTCAAGGGGGCACTGCCACACCTGCCCGGGCCGTGTTCGGAATCCAGTGCTGTGGGTTTGGGTGTGGGCCAGATAATAGTAGTTTTAATTTTTGAAGGAACCTCTGTACTGTTTTCTGTAGCGCCTGCACCAATTTACATTCCCACCAACAGTGCGTAAGGGTTCCCTTTCTCCACATCTTCACCAACACGTGTTAGCTCTTGTTGATGATAGCCATTCTTAACAGGTGGGAGGTGATAGCTCATTGTGGTTTGTGTTTCCCTGATTGTTAGTGATGTTGAGCACCTTTTCAAGCACCTGTTTCCCATCTGTATGTCTTCTTTGAAAAAATACCTATTCAGATCTGCCTGTTTTTTAATTTGATTGTTTGTTTTTTTGTTATTGAGTTGTATGAGTTTGGTTTTTTGTTTTTTTGGGTTTTTTTGCAGTACGTGGGCCTCTCACTGTTGCGGCCTCTCCCGTTGCGGCCTCTCCCGTTGCGGAGCACAGGCTCCGGACGCGCAGGCTCAGCGGCCATGGCTCACGGGCCCAGCCGCTCCGCGGCGTATGGGATCTTCCCGGACCGGGGCACGAACCCGTGTCCCCTGCATCGGCAAGCGGACTCTCAACCACTGCGCCACCAGGGAAGCCCGAGTTGTATGAGTTTTTAATATATTTTGGATATTAACTCTTTGTCAGGTACATGATTTGCAAATGTCTTTTCCCATTCAGTAGGTTGCGTTTTCATTTTGTTGATGGTTTCCTTTTCAATGCAGATGCTTTTTAGTCTGTTGCAGTCCCACTAATTTGTTTTTGCTTTTATTGCCTTTGCTTTTGGAGTCAGATCCAGAAAATCATCACCGAGACCTGTGACAAGGAGCTTACTGCTTTATGCTTTCTTCTAGGAGTTTTATGGTTTCAGGCCTTACATTCAGTTCTTTAATCCGTTTTGAGGTAATTTTTTGTGTATTGTGTAAGATAGTGGTCTTTCATTCTTTTGCATGTGGCTGTCTAGTTTCCCAACAGCATTTATTGAATATTGTATATTCTTAGCTCCTCTGTCATAAATTAATTGACTGTATATGCATGAGTTTATTCCTGGGCTCTCTATTCTGTTCCATGGATCTATGTGTTTGTTTTTATACTGTTTGATTACTATAGCTTTGTGATGTCTCCAGCTTTGTTCTTCTTTATCAAGATTGCTTTGGCTATTCAGGATGTGTTGTGGTTCCATATAAATTTTAGGGTTGTTTTATTTCTGTGGAAAATGCCATTGGAATTTTGACAGGGATTGCATTGAATCTGTAGATTGCTTTGGGTAGTATGGACATTTTATCAGTATTCTTACAACCATGAGCATGGAATATCTTTCCATTTATTTGGGTCTTTGGTCTTTCATCAGTGTCTTAACTTTTCCTTTATTTTTGATGTTTTGAATTGTCTACAACGTGTATGTGTATCATTTATTACATATCTGAACCTTAAATTTAACTCCTACTAACAAAATGGTAATCTTTACATTTCATCAGTTATTTCCCTCTTGGAATTTGCCTAGTTTCCTGGAAAGGTGATTCAGTTTTTTGTTTTTTGTTTTCCCCAGGAGCCTGCTTTGTTTAATCAATGCCATTATCTCATCATCCCTGACCAAACATTTCCATTGGAATCCCCCAATTTAGAGTCCCACTTGGGTTCATCTTAGCCACAAATGTAAACATATCTTAATATCCCAAACTTTTTAGAAAGCTTTTTAAAAAAAACACTATCAAGGTTTCTAAAAATAAAACTTGTTTTGAGTGTTCATCTAAATCTAGGAAGCAATTATAGTGGAATCTGGGAGGGAAAACATAAAGTTATTGAAAAATTCAAACATTTCCAAAGCCAGAATGAATCAGTCCAAAACATACTTCCCTCACCAGTGTACTTAACAAAAAACCGATCTGGTGAGTATAATACATATCAACACACAGTAAAACAAGATTTTTCCCATTTTAAACTATACTAATAAGAAATAGTTTTTTTTATTGTAGTTGTTTTACAATGTTGTGTTAATTTGTGCTGTACAGCAAAGTGATTCCTTTATACATATATGTACATTCTTTTTCTTAACATTCTTTTCCATTATGGTTTATCATAGGATATTGAATATAGTTCCCTGTGCTATACAGTAGGACCTTGTTGTTTATCCATTCTGTATGTAAAAGCTTACATCTGCTCACCCCAACTTCCCAGTCCATCCGTCCTCCAACCGCCTCCCCACTGGCAACCACAAGTCTGTTCTCTGTGTCTGTGACTCTGTTTCTGTTTCATAGATAAACTTATTTGTGTCATATTTTAGATCCCACATATAAGGAATACCATATGGTATTTGTCTTTCTCTTTTTTGAATTTTATTTATTTTATACAGCAGGTTTTTATTAGTTATCCATTTTATACATATTAGTATGTATATGTCAATCCCAATCTCCCCTGCCACTTTCCCCCCGTGGTGTCCATACGTTTGTTCTCTACATCTGTGTCTCAACTTCTGCCCTGCAAACTGGTTCATCTGTACCATTTTTCTAGGCTCCACATATATGCATTAATATACAATATTTGTTTTTCTTTTTCTGACTTACTTCTCTCTGTATGATAGTCTCTAGATGCATCCACGTCTCTACAAATGACCCAATTCGTTCCTTTTTATGGCTGAGTAATATTCCATTGTATATATGTCCCACATCTTCTTTATCCATTTGTCTGTCCAGGGGCATTTAGGTTACTTCCGTGACCTGGCTGTTGTAAATAGTGCTGCAGTGAACATTGGGGCGCATGTGTCTTTTTGAATTATGGTTTTCTCTGGGTATGTGCCCAGTAGTGGGATTGCTGGGTCACGTGGTAATTCTATTTTTAGGTTTTTAAGGAACCTTCATACTGATCTCCATCGTGGCTGTATCAATTTACATTCCCACCAACAGTGCAAGAGGGTTTCCTTTTCTCCACACCCTCTCCAGCATTTGTTGTTTGTAGATTTTTCTGATGATGCCCATTCTAACTGGTGTGAAATGATACCTCATTGTAGATTTGATTTGCATTTCTCTAGTAATTAGTGATGTTGAGTAGCTTTTCATGTGCCTCTTGGCCATCTGTATGTCTTCTTCGGAGAAATGTCTATTTAGGTCTTCTGCCAATTTTTGATTGGGCTGTTTGTTCTTTTGATATTGAGCTGCATGAGCTGTTTATATATTTTGGAGATTAATCCGTTGTCCATTAATTCGTTTGCAAATATTTTCTCCTATTCTGAGGGTTGTCTTTTCGTCTTGTTTGTAGTTTCCATTGCTTTGCAAAAGCCTTGAAGTTTCATTAGGTCCCATTTGTTTATTTTTGTTTTTATTTCCATTACTCTAGGAGGTGGAGCAAAAAAGATCTTGCTGTGATTTATGTCACAGAGTGTTCTTCCTATGTTTTCCTCTAAGAGTTTTATAGTGTCCAGTCTTAGATTTAGGTCTCTAATCCACTTTGAGTTTATTTTTGTGGATGGTGTTACGGACTGTTCTAATTTCATTCTTTTACATGTAGCTGTCCAGTTTTCCCAGCTCCACTTATTGAAGAGACTGTTTTTCCTCCATTGTATATCCTTGCCTCCTTCGTTATAGATTAGTTGACCATAGATGCATAGGTTTATCTCTGGGCTTTCTGTCTTGTTCCATTGTTCTATATTTCTGTTTTTGTGCCAGTACCATATTATCTTGATGACTGTAGCTTTGTAGTATAGTCTGAAATCAGGGAGTCTGATTACTCCAGCTCCGTTTTTTCCCATCAAGACTGCTTTGCCTATTCAGGGTCTTTTGTGTCTCCACTGAAATTTTAAGAGTTTTTGTTCTAGTTCTGTAAAAAATGCCACTGGTAATTTGCTAGGGATTGCATTGAATTTGTAGATTGCTTTGGATCATATAGTCATTTTCACAATATTGATTCTTCCAATCCAAGAACATGGTATATCTCTCCATCTGTTTGCATCATCTTTAATTTCTTTCAGCATTGTCTTATAGTTTTCTGCTTACAGGTCTTCTGCCTTAACCTACGTAAGTTTATTCCTAGGTATTTTATTCTTTTTGTTGCAATGGTAGATGGGAGCATTTCCTTAATTTCTCTTTCCGACTTTTCATCATTAGTATATAGGAATGCAAGAGATTTCTGTGCATTAATTTTGTATCCTGCAACTTTACCAAATTGATTGATTAGCTGTAGTAGTTTTCTGGTGCCATCTTTAGGATTCTGAATGTATAGTATCATGTCATCTGCAAACAGTGACAGTTTTACTTCTTCTTTTCCAGTTTAGATTCCTTTTATTTCTTTTCCTTCTCTGATTGCCGTGACTAGGATTTCCAAAACTATGTTGAATAATAGTGGCGAGAGTGGACATCCTGCTTGTTCCTGATCTTAGACGGAATGCTTTCAGTTTTTCACCATTGAGAATGATGTTTGCTGTGCGTTTGTCCTATATGGCCTTTATTATGTTGAGGTAGGTTCCCTCTATGCCCACTCTCTGGGGAGTTTTTTTGTTTTTTTTTAACATCTTTATTGGGGTATAATTGCTTTACAATGGTGTGTTAGTTTCTGCTTTATAACGAAGTGAATCAGTTATACATATACATATGTTCCCATATCTCTTCCCTCTTGCATCTCCCTCCCTCCCACCCTCCCTATCCCACCCCTCCAGGCTGTCACAAAGCACCGAGCTGATCTCCCTGTGCTATGCGGCTGCTTCCCACTAGCTATCTACCTTACGTTTGGTAGTGTATATATGTCCATGCCTCTCCCTCGCTTTGTCACAGCTCACCCTTCCCCCTCCCCATATCCTCAAGTCCTTTCTCCAGTAGGTCTGTGTCTTTATTCCTGTCTTACCCCTAGGTTCTTCATGACATTTTTTTTCTTAAATTCCATATATATGTGTTAGCATACGGTATTTGTTTTTCTCTTTCTGACTTACTTCACTCTGTATGACAGACTCTAGGTCTATCCACCTCATTACAAATAGCTCAATTTCCTTTCTTTTTATGGCTGAGTATATATGTGCCACATCTTCTTTAGCCATTCATCCGATGATGGGCCCTTAGTTTGTCTCCATCTCCTGGCTATCGTAAATAGAGCTGCAATGAACATTTTGGTACGTGACTCTTTTTGAATTTTGGTTTTCTCAGGGTATATGCCCAGTAGTGGGATTGCTGGGTCATATGGTAGTTCTATTTGTAGTTTTTTAAGGAACCTCCATACTGTTCTCCATAGTGGCTGTACCAATTCACATTCCCACCAGCAGTGCAAGAGTGTGCCCTTTTCTCCACACCCTCTCCAGCATTTATTGTTTCTAGATTTTTTGGTGATGGCCATTCTGACTGGTGTGAGATGATATCTCATTGTAGTTTTGATTTGCATTTCTCTAATGATTAATGATGTTGAACATTCTTTCATGTGTTTGTTGGCAGTCTGTATATCTTCTTTGGAGAAATGTCTATTTAGGTCTTCTGCCCATTTTTGGATTGGGTTGTTTGTTTTTTTGTTATTGAGCTGCATGAGCTGCTTGTAAATTTTGAATATTAATCCTTTGTCAGTTGCTTCATTTGCAAATATTTTCTCCCATTCTGAGGGTTGTCTTTTGGTCTTGTTTATGGTTTCCTTTGCTGTGCAAAAGCTTTGAAATTTCATTGGGTCCCATTTGTTTATTTTTTGTTTTGATTTTTATTTCTCTAGGAGGTGGGTCAAAAAGGATCTTGCTGTGATTTATGTCATAGAGTGTCCTGCCTATGTTTTCCTCTAAGAGTTTGATAGTTTCTGGCCTTACATTTAGGTCTTTAATCCATTTTGAGCTTATTTTTGTGTATGGTGTTAGGGAGTGATCTAATGTCATACTTTTACATGTAGCTGTCCAGTTTTCCCAGCACCATTTATTGAAGAGGCTGTCCTTTCTCCACTGTACATTCCTGCCTCCTTTATCAAAGATAAGGTGACCATATGTGCGTGGGTTTCTCTCTGGGCTTTCTATCCTGTTCCATTGATCTATCTTTCTGTTTTTGTGCCAGTACCATACTATCTTGATTACTGTAGCTTTGTACTATAGTCTGAAGTCAGGAAGCCTGATTCCTCCAGCTCCGTTTTTCGTTCTCAAGATTGCTTTGGCTATTTGGGGTCTTTTGTGTTTCCATACAAATTGCAAAATTTTTTGTTCTAGTTCTGTGAAAAATGCCAGTGGTAGTTTGATAGGGATTGCATTCAATCTGTAGATTGCTTTGGGTGGTAGAGTCATGTTCACAATGTTGATTCTTCCAATCCAAGAACATGGTATATCTCTCCATCTGTTTGTATCATCTTTAATTTCTTTCATCAGTGTCTTATAATTTTCTGCATACAGGTCTTTTGTCTCCTTAGGTAGGTTTATTCCTAGATATTTTATTCTTTTTGTTGCAACGGTAAATGGGAGTGTTTTCTTGATTTCACTTTCAGATGTTTCATCATTAGTGTATAGGAATGCCAGAGATTTCTGTGCATTAATTTTGTATCCTGCTACTTTATCAGATTCATTGATTAGCTCTAGTAGTTTTCTGGTAGCATCTTTAGGATTCTCTATGTATAGTATCATGTCATCTGCAAACAGTGACAGCTTTACTTCTTCTTTTCCGATTTGGATTCCTTTTATTTCCTTTTCATCTCTGATTGCTGTAGCTAAAACTTCCAAGACCGTATTGAATAAGAGTGGTGAGAGTAGGCAACCTTGTCTTGTTCCTGATTTTAGTGGAAATGCTTTCAGTTTTTCACCATTGAAGATGATGTTGGCTATGAGTTTGTCATATATGGCATTTATTATGCTGAGGAAAGTTCCCTCTGTGCCTACTTTCTGCAGGGTTTTTTTAATCATAAATGGGTGTTGAATTTTGTCAAAAGCTTTCTCTGCATCTATTGAGATGATCATATGGTTTTTCTCCTTCAATTTGTTAATATGGTTTATCACATTGATTGATTTACGTGTATTGAAGAATTCTTGCATTCCTGGAATAAACCCCACTTAATCATGGTGTATGATCCGTTTAATGTGCTGTTGGATTCTGTTTGCTAGTATTTTGTTGAGGATTTTTGCATGTATGTTCATCAGTAATATTGGCCTGTAGTTGTCTGTCTTTGTGACATCCTTGTCTGGTTTTGGTATCAGGGTGATGGGGGCCTTGTAGAATGAGTTTGGGTGTGTTCCTCCCTCTGCTATATTTTGGAAGAGTTTGAGAAGGATAGGTGTTAGCTCTTCTCTAAATGTTTGATAGAATTCGCCTGTGAAGTCATCTGGTCCTGGGCTTTTGTTTGTTGGAAGATATTTTTTTTTTTTTAACATCTTTATTGGGGTATAATTGCTTTACAATGGTGTGTTAGTTTCTGTTTTATAACGAAGTGAATCAGTCATACATAAACATATGTTCCCATATGTCTTCCCTCTTGCGTCTCCCTCCGTCCCACCCTCCCTATCCCACCCCTCCAGGCTGTCACAAAGCACCGAGCCAATATCCCTGTGCCATGCGGCTGCTTCCCACTAGCTATCTACCTTACTACGTTTGATAGTGTGTATATGTCCATGACTCTCTCTCGCCCTGTCACAGCTCACCTTTCCCCCTCCCCATAACCTCAAGTCCGTTCTCTAGGAGGTCTGCGTCTTTATTCCTGCCTTACCCCTAGGTTCTTCATGACATTTTTCTTTTCTTAAATTCCATATATATATGTTAGCATATGGTGTTTGTCTTTTTCTTTCTGACTTACTTCACTCTGTATGACAGACTCTAGGTCTATCCACCTCATTACAAATAGCTCAATTTCCTTTCTTTTTATGGCTGAGTAATATTCCATTGTATATATGTGCCACATCTTCTTTATCCATTCATCCGATGATGGGCACTTAGGTTGTTTCCATCTCCGGGCTATTGTAAATAGAGCTGCAATGAACATTTTGGTACGTGACTCTTTTTGAATTTTGGTTTTCTCAGGGTATATGCCCAGTAGTGGGATTGCTGGGTCATATGGTAGTTCTATTTGTAGTTTTTTAAGGAACCTCCATACTGTTCTCCATAGTGGCTGTACCAATTCACATTCCCACCAGCAGTACAGGAGTGTTCCCTTTTCTCCACACCCTCTCCAGCATTTATTGTTTCTAGATTTTTTGGTGATGGCCATTCTGACTGGTGTGAGATGATATCTCATTGTAGTTTTGATTTGCATTTCTCTAATGATTAATGATGTTGAGCATTCTTTCATGTGTTTGTTGGCAGTCTGTATATCTTCTTTGGAGAAATGTCTATTTAAGTCTTCTGCCCATTTTTAGATTGGGTTGTTTGTTTTTTTGTTATTGAGCTGCATGAGCTGCTTGTAAATTTTGGAAATTAATCCTTTGTCAGTTGCTTCATTTGCAAATATTTTCTCCCATTCTGAGGGTTGTCTTTTGGTCTTCTTTATGGTTTCCTTTGCTGTGCACAAGCTTTTAAGTTTCATTAGGTCCCATTTGTTTATTTTTGTTTTTATTTCCATTTCTCTAGGAGGTGGGTCAAAAAGGACCTTGCTGTGATTTATGTCATAGAGTGTTCTGCCTATGTTTTCCTCTAAGAGTTTGATAGTTTCTGGCCTTACATTTAGGTCTTTAATCTATTTTGAGCTTATTTCTGTGTATGGTGTTTGCGAGTGATCTAATCTCATACTTTTACATGTAGCTGTCCAGTTTTCCCAGCACCATTTATTGAAGAGGCTGTCCTTTCTCCACTGTACATTCCTGCCTCCTTTATCAAAGATAAGGTGACCATATATACGTGGGTTTATCTCTGGGCTTTCTATCCTGTTCCATCGATCGATATTTCTCTTTTTGTGCCAGTACCATACTGTCTTGATTACTGTAGCTTTGTAGTATAGTCTGAAGTCAGGGAGCCTGATTCCTCCAGCTCCGTTTTTCGTTCTCAAGATTCCTTTGGCTATTTGGGGTCTTTTGTGAATCCATACAAATTGTGAAATGTTCTGTTATAGTTCTCTGAAAAATGCCAGTGGTAGTTTGATAGGGATTGCATTGAATCTGTAGATTGCTTTGGGTAGTAGAGTCATATTCACAATGTTGATTCTTCCAATCCAAGAACATGGTATATCTCTCCATGTATTTGTATCATCTTTATTTTCTTTCATCAGTGTCTTATAATTTTCTGCATACAGATCTTTCGTCTCCTTAGGTAGGTTTATTCCTAGATATTTTATTCTTTTTGTTGCAATGGTAAATGGGAGTGTTTTCTTGATTTCACTTTCAGATGTTTCATCATTAGTGTATAGGAATGCCAGAGATTTCTGTGCATTAATTTTGTATCCTGCTACTTTATCAAATTCATTGATTAGCTCTAGTAGTTTTCTGGTAGCATCTTTAGGATTCTCTATGTATAGGATCATGTTATCTGCAAACAGTGACAGCTTTACTTCTTCTTTTCCGATTTGGATTCCTTTTATTTCCTTTTCTTCTCTGATTGCTGTATCTAAAACTTCCAAGACTATATTGAATAAGAGTGGTGAGAGTAGGCAACCTTGTCTTGTTCCTGATTTTAGTGGAAATGCTTTCAGTTTTTCACCATTGAAGATGATGTTGGCTATGAGTTTGTCATATATGGCGTTTATTATGTGGAGGAAAGTTCCCTCTGTGCCTACTTTCTGCAGGGTTTTTTATGATAAATGGGTGTTGAATTTTGTCAAAAGCTTTCTCTGCATCTATTGAGATGATCATATGGTTTTTCTCCTTCAATTTGTTAATATGGTTTATCACATTGATTGATTTACGTGTATTGAAGAATTCTTGCATTCCTGGAATAAACCCCACTTAATCATGGTGTATGATCCTTTTAATGTGCTGTTGGATTCTGTTTGCTAGTATTTTGTTGAGGATTTTTGCATCTATGTTCATCAGTAATATTGGCCTGTAGTTTTCTTTCTTTGTGACATCTTTGCTTTTGGTATCAAGGTGATGGTGGCCTCATAGAATGAATTTGGGAGTGTTCTTCCCTCTGCTATATTTTGGAAGAGTTTGAGAAGGATAGGTGTTAGCTCTTCTCTAAATGTTTGATAGAATTCGCCTGTGAAGTCATCTGGTCCTGGGCTTTTGTTTATTGGAAGATTTTTAATCACAGTTTCAATTTCAGTGCTTGTGATTGGTCTGTTCATATTTTCTGTTTCTTCCTGGTTCAGTCTTGGCACGTTGTGCATTTCTAAGAATTTGTCCATTTCTTCCAGGTTGTCCATTTTATTGGCATAGAGTTGCTTGTAGTAATCTCTCATGATCTTTTGTATTTCTGCAGTGTCACTTGTTACTTCTCCTTTTTCATTTCTAATTCTATTGAGTCTTATCCCTTTTTTTCTTGATGAGTCTGGCTAATGGTTTATCAATTTTGTTTATCTTCTCAAAGAACCAGCTTTTAGTTTTATTGATCTTTGCTATCGTTTCCTTCATTTCTTTTTCATTTATATCTGATCTGATCTTTATGATTTCTTTCGTTCTGCTAACTTTGGGGTTTTTTTGTTCTTCTTTCTATAATTGCTTTACGTGCAAGATTAGGTTGTTTATTCGAGATGTTTCCAGTTTCTTAAGGTAGGATTGTATTGCTATAAACTTCCCTCTTAGAACTGCTTTTGCTCATCCCATAGGTTTTGGGTTGTCGTGTCTCCATTGTTATTTGTTTCTAGGTACTTTTTATTTCCTCTTTGATTTCTTCAGTGATCACTTCGTTATTAAGTAGTGTATTGTTTAGCCTCCATGTCTTTGTATTTTTTACAGATCTTTTCCTGTAATTGACATCTAGTCTCATAGTGTTGTGGTCAGAAAAGATACTTGATACAATTTCAATTTTCTTAAATTTACCAAGGCTTGATTTGTGACCCAAGATATGATCTATCCTGAAGAATGTTCCATGAGCACTTGAGTAAAATGTGTATTCTGTTGTTTTTGGATGGAGTGTCCTAGAAATATCAATTAAGTCCATCATGTTTAATGTATCATTTAAAGCCTGTGTTTCCCTATTTATTTTCATTTTGGATGATCTGTCCATTGGTGGAAGTGTGGTGTTAAAATCCCCTACTATGAATGTGTTATTGTCGATTTCCCATTTTATGGCTGTTAGTATTTGCCTTATGTATGGAGGTGCTCCTATGTTGGGTGCATAAATATGTACAATTTTTATATCTTCTCTTTGAATCGATCCCTTGATGATTATGTAGTGTCCTTCTTTGTCTCTTCTAATAGTCTTTATTTTAAAGTCTATTTTGTCTGATATGAGAATTGCTACTCCAGCTTTCTTTTGGTTTCCTTTTGCATGAAATATCTTTTTCCATCCTCTCACTTTCAGTCTGTATGTGTCTCTAGGTCTGAAATGGGTCTCTTGTAGACAGCATATATATGGGTCTTGTTTTTGTATCCATTCAGCCAATCTGTGTCTTTTGGTGGGAGCATTTAGTCCATTTACATTTAAGGTAATTATCGATATGTATGTTCCTATTCCCATTTTCTAAATTGTTTCTGGTTTGTTATTGTAGGTCTTTTCCTTCTCTTGTGTTTCTTGCCTAGAGAAGTTCCTTTAGCAGTTGTTGTAAAGCTGGTTTGGTGGTGCTGAACTCTCTCAGCTTTTGCTTGTCTGTAAAGGTTTTAATTTCTCTGTCAGATCTGAATGAGATCCTTGCTGGGTAGAGTAGTCTTGGTTGCAGGTTTTTTCCTTCATCACTTTCAGTATGTCCTGCCAGTCCCTTCTGGCTTGCAGAGTTTCTGCTGAAAGATCAGCTGTTAACCTTATGGGGATTCCCTTGTGTGTTACTTGTTGCTTTTCCCTTGCTGCTTTTAATATGTTTTCTTTGTATTTAATTTTTGACAGTTTGATTAATATGTGTTGTGGCGTATTTCTCCTTGGATTTATCCTGTATGGGACTCTCTGTGCTTCCTGGACTTGATTAACTATTTCCTTTCCCATATTAGGGAAGTTTTCAACTATAATCTCTTCAAATATTTTCTCAGTCCCTTTCTTTTTCTCTTCTTCTTCTGGAACCCCTATAATTCGAATGTTGGTGCATTTAACGTTGTCCCAGAGGTCTCTGAAACTGTCCTCAGTTCTTTTCATTCTTTTTTCTTTATTCTGCTCTGCAGTAGTTATTTCCACTACTTTATCTTCCAGGTCACTTATCCGTTCTTCTGCCTCAGTTATTCTGCTATTGATCCCATCTAGAGTATTTTTCATTTCATTTATTGTGTTGTTCATCATTGTTTGTTTCATCTTTAGTTCTTCTAGGTCCTTGTTAAATGTTTCTTGCATTTTGTCTATTCTATTTCCAAGATTTTGGATCATGTTTACTATCATTATTCTGAATTCTTTTTCAGGTAGACTGCCTATTTCCTCTTCATTTGTTAGGTTTGGTGCGTTTTCATCTTGCTCCTTCATCTGCTGTGTGTTTCTCTGTCTTCTCTTTTTGCTTAACTTACTGTGTTTGGGGTCTCCTTTTTGCAGACTGCAGGTTCGTAGTTCCTGTTGTTTTTGGTGTCTGTCCCCAGTGGCTAAGGTTGGTTCAGTGGGTTGTGTAGGCTTCCTGGTGGAGGGGACTAGTGCCTGTGTTGTGGTGGATGAGGCTGGATCTTGTCTCTCTGGTGGGCAGGTCCATGTCTGGTGGTGTGTTTTGGGGTGTCTGTGGCCTTATTATGATTTTAGGCAGCCTCTCTGCTAATGGGGGGTTGTGTTCCTGTCTTGCTACTTGTTTGGCATAGGGTGTCCAGCACTGTAGCTTGCTGGTCGTTGAGTGAAGCTGGGTGCTGGTGTCGAGATGTAGATCTCTGGGAGATTTTTGCCGTTTGATATTATGTGGAGCTGGGAGGTCTCTTGTTGACCAGTGTCCTGAAGTTTGCTCTCCCGCCTCAGAGGCACAGCACTGACTCCTGGCTGCAGCACCAAGAGCCTTTCATCCACATGGCTTTTGCGCCGCCCTAGTCTCGAAGCTTCAGCCACTGCTCCTCAGGCCAGGTCCCCGTGGGAGGACCCTCCTGGGGAGTTTTTATCATAAATGGGTGTTGAATTTTGTCAAAAGCTTTTTCTGCATCTACTGAGATGATCATATGGTTTTTATTCTTCAGTTTGTTAACATGGTGTATCACATTGGTTGATTTGTGTATACTGAAGAATCCTTGCATCCCTGGGATAAATCCCACTTGATCATGGTGTATGATCCTTTTAAAGTATTGTTGGATTCTGTTTGCTAGTATTCTGTTGAGGATTTTTGCATGTATATTTATCAGTGATACTGGTCTGTAATTTTGTTTTTTTGTAGTATCGTTGTCTGGTTTTGGTATCAGGGTGATGGTGGCCTCATAGAATGAGTTTGGGAGTGTTCCTTCCTCTACAGTTTTTTGGAAGAGTGAGAAAGATGGGTGTTAGCTCTTTTCTAAATGTTTGATAGAATTCACCTGTGAAGCCATCTGGTCCTGGACTTTGGTTTGTTCAAAGATTTTTAATCACAATTTCAATTTCATTACTTGTGATTGGTCTGTTCAAATTTTCTATTTCTTCCTGGTTCAGTCTTGGAAGTTTATACCTTTCTAAGAATTTGTCCATTTCTTCCAGGTTGTCCATTTTATTGGCATAGAGCTGCTTGTAGTAGTCTCTTAGGATGCTTTGTATTTCTGTGATGTCTGTTGTAACTTCTTTTTCATTTTTAATTTTATTGATTTGAGTCCTCTTCCTCTTTTTTTTCATGAGTCTGGTTTATGGTTTGTTAATTTTGTTTTAATGGTTTGTCAATTTTGCTTATCTTCTCAAAGAACCAGCTTTTAGTTTTATCTTTCCTATTGTTTTCTTTGTTTCTATTTCATTTATTTCTGTTCTGATCTTTATGATTTCTTTCCTTCTGCTAACTTTGGGTTTTGTTCTTCTTTCTCTAGTTCCTTTAGGTGGAAGCTTAGATTGTTTATTTGAGATATTTCTTATTTCTTGAGGTAGGCTTGTATTGCTATAAACTTCCCTTTTACAACTGCTTTTGCTGCATCCCGTAGGTTTTGGATCATCGTGTTTTCATTGTCTTTTGTCTCTAGGTATTTTTTTATTTTTTCTTTGATTTCTTCAGTGATCTCTCGGTTATTTAGTAATGTATTGTTTAGCCTCCATGTGTTTGTGTTTTTTACGTGTTTTTCCCTGTAATTGATTTCTAATCTCATAGCATTGTGTTCAGAAAGGATGCTTGATATGATTTCAGTTTTCTTAAATTTACTGATGCTTGATTTGTTACCCAAGATGTGATCTATCCTGGAGAATGTTGTGTGTGCACTTGAGAAGAATGTGTATTCTGTTGTTTTTGGATGGAATGTCCTATAAATATCAATTAAGTCTGTCTTGTCTGTTGTGTCATTTAAAACTTGTGTTTCCTTATTTATTTTCTGTTTGGATCATATGTATAAGTGACGTGTTGAAGTCCCCCGCTATTATTGCATTACTGTCGATTTCGACTTTTATAGCTGTTAGCAGTTGCCTTATATATTGAGGTGCTCCTATATTGGGTGCATGTATATTTATAATTGTTATGTCTTCTTCTTGGATTGATTCCTTGATCATTATGTAGTGTCCTTCCTTGTCTTTTGTAACATCCTTTAAAGTGTATTTTATGTGATATGAGTATTGCTACTCCAGCTTTCTTTTGATTTCCATTTACATGGAATATCTTTTTCCATCCCCTCACTTTCAGTCTGTATGTGTCCCTAGGTCTGAAGTGGGTCTCTTGTAGACAGTATATATATGGGTCTTGTTTTTGTATCCTTTTAGCGAGCCTGTGTCTTGTGGTTGGAGCATTTAATCCACTCATGTTTAAGGTAATTATCGATATGTATGTTTTTATTACCATTTTCTTAATTGTTATGGTTTTGTTTTTGTAGGTCCTTTTCTTCTCTTGTGTTTCCCACTTAGAGAAGTTCCTTTAGCATTTGTTGTAGAGCTCGTTTGGTGGTGCTGAATTCTCTTAGCTTTTGCTTGTCTGTAAAACTTTTGATTTCTCCATTGAATGTGAATGAGATCCTTGCCGGGTAATCTTGGTTGTAGGTTCTTCCTGTTCTTCACTTTAAGTATATCATGCCACTCCTTTTTGTCTTGTAGAGTTTCTGCTGAGAAATCAGCTGTTAACCTTATGGGAGTTCCCTTGTGTGTTATTTGTTGTTTTTCCCTTGTTGCTTTTAGTAATTTTTCTTTGTCTTTAATTTTTGTCCATTTGATTACTGTGTGTCTCAGCATGTTTCTCCTTGGGTTTATCTTGCCTGGGACTCTGCACTTCCTGGACTTGGGTGGCTATTTCCTTTCCCATGTTAGGGAAGTTTTCGACTATAATCTCTTCAAATATTTTCTCGGGTCGTTTCTCTCTCTCTTCTCCTTCTGTGACCCGTATAATGCGAATGTTGTTGCGTTTAATGTTGTCCCAGAGGTCTCTTAGGCTGTCTTCATTTCTTTTCATTCTTTTTTCTTTATTCTGTTCCACAGCAGTGAATTCCACCATTCTGTCTTCCAGGTCACTTCTCCGTTCTTCTGCCTCAGTTATTCTGCTATTGATTCCTTCTAGTGTATTTTTCATTTCAGTTATTGTATTTTCATCTCTTTTTGTTTGTTCTTTAACTCTTCTGGGTGTTTGTTAAACATTTCTTGCATCTTTTGGATCTTTACCTCCATTCTTTTTCCAAGGTCCTGGAACATCTTCACTATCATTATTCTGAATTCTTTTTCAGGAATGTTGACCATCTCCACTTCATTTAGTTGTTTTTCTGGGGTTTTATCTTATTCCTTCATCTGGTACAAAGTCTTCTGCCATTTCATTTTGTCTGTTTTTCTGTAAATGTGCTGTTCCTTCTACAGGCTGTAGAATTGTAGTTCTTCTTGCTTCTGCTGTCTGTCCTCTCTTTCTCTTTCTGAGTTACTTCACTTAGTATGATAATCTCTAGTTGCATCATGTTGCTGCCAGTGGCATTGTTTCTTTCTTTTTTATGGCTGAGTAATATTCCATTGTGTATATGTACCACATCTTCTTTATACATTCATCTGTCGATGGACATTTAGATTGTTTCCATGCCTTGGCTATTGTGAATAGTGCTGCTATGAACATAAGGGTGCATGTATCTTTTTTTTTCTTTTAATCAAAGGGAGAAATTATTTTTTTCTTAAATATATATTTTATTTATTTTAGTACATTACAGTTGCCATTCTTTTTGATGCTCTAATTATCTTGTTTCTGACTGGTGGGAACCATTTCCAGTTGTCTCTTGAGTCTTCTAATATCTCAGTAGTCTCTAATAGCTTCTTTGACTTCTGATATTCTCTATTTTTCAAAAAAATATTTACTTATTTATTTATTTTTGGCTGCGTCGGATCTTTGTTGTATGGGATCTTCATTGCAGCATGGGGGAATCTTTCATTGCAGCACACGGGCTTCTCTCTAGTTGTGGCATTCAGGCTCAGTAGTTGTGGCATGCGGGCTCTCTAATTGTGGCGTGTGGGCACCAGAGCACGTGGGCTCTGTAGTTGTGGCGTGCAGGCTCCAGAGCACATGGGCTGTGTAGTTGCGGCACGTGGGCTCTCTAGTTGTGGCTTGTGTGCTCAGTAGTTTCGGCACACACAGTCGTAGTTGTTCCATGGCGTGTGGGATCTTAGTTCCCCAAGCAGGGATTGAACCCGTGTCCCCTGCATTAGAAGGTGGGTTCTTAACCACTGGACCACCAGGGAAGTCCCAGGGTGCATGTATCTTTTTGAATTACAGTTTTGTCTGGATATATGCCCAGGAGTGGGATTGATGAATCATACGGTAATTCTATTTTTAGTTTTCTGAGGAACTTTCATACTGCTTTCCATAGTGGCTGCACCAACTTACATTCCCACCAACAGTGTAGGAGGGTTACTTTTGCTCCACATCCACATCCAGCATTTGTTATTTGTAGACTTTCTAATGATGGCCATTTTGACCATGTGATGTGGTACCTTATTGTAATTTTGATATGCATTTCTGTAATGATTAGGGATGTTGAGCATCTTTTCATGTGCCTATTGGCCATCTGTATAAGAAATACTTTTTTATATATATATATATATAAATTTATTTATTTTTAACTGCGTTGGGTCTTTTTTTTTTTTTTTTTTGCGGTACGCGGGCCTCTCACTGTCGTGGCTTCTCCTGTTGCGGAGCACAGACTCTGGACGCACAGGCTCAGCAGCCATGACTCACGGGCCCAGCCGCTCCGCGGCACGTGGGATCTTCCCAGACCGGGGCACGAACCCGCGTCCCCTGCATCGGCAGGTGGACTCTCAACCACTGCGCCACCAGGGAAGCCCTGCGTTGGGTTTTCGTTGCTGTGCACGGGCTTTCTCTAGTTGCGGCGAGCGGGGTCTACTCTTCTGTTGTGCTGCATGGGCTTCTCATTGCAGTGGCTTCCCTTGTGGAGCACAGGCTCTAAGCACGCAGGCTTTAGTAGTTGTGGTGCACGGGCTCAGTAGTTGTGGCTCATGGGATCTAGAGCGCAGGCTCAGTAGTTGTGGCGCATGGGCTTAGTTGTTCCATGGCATGTGAGATCCTCCCGGACCAGGGCTCGAACCCGTGTCCCTTGCATTGGCAGGTGGATTCTTAACCACTGCACCACCGGAGAAGTCTCTAAGAAATACTTTTTGAATTAAATTAATATTTTGTTCCCCAAGTTGTTTTATAACCGTAGTAGCAAAACCTGAACCTTAGAGTGTGAGAAAGGTAAATTGTAGACTCGTCTCAGTTATGAATGTAAACACATTCCAAAATAAAATATTACAGTCAGTTATATCTCAAACTGGGGGACAAAAACCAAAAAAATTAATGAACTGAATCTGTACTGTATGTAAAAATATGGTATATCATTACTAAACAGGATAGTTCAACATAATGAAATCTTTTAAAAATAATTCATTAACAAATTAAAGAGGAAAATCTACATGAACTTCTTATAGACTCAGAAAAATCACTTGATAAAATTAAGTAACTATTCCCATGGATCGTAGAAAACTGGGATAGAAGGTAACTTCCATATCCTAAGGTATCTACCAAAAATGTACAGCAGACATCATACTTAATGATGAAACTTCTGAAACAAACTCCTTAAAATCAGGAACAAAAAAGGATGCCTGCTTTCTCTGCTTCTGTTCCAATTACTATTTTAGCGTTTAGCCATCTCCATAAGATAATGAGAAATGTGTCTTTTATTTTTACTTGAAAACCGAAGGCAGTTTTTGGCCAACCCAATAAAAGCCAAAAGTCTGAAAAAATCAAGTCTGAAAAACTGTCACAGCCAAGAAGAGCCTAAGGAAACACAATGACTAAATGTAATATGGTTTCCAGCATGGAATTTTGGGAAAGACAAAAGATATTAGGTAAAAACTAAGGAAATCTAAATACAATATGGACTTTAGTAAATATATCAATACTGGTTTATTAATTGTAACAAATATATCATATTGGTGTGTTAAAAAATAGGGGCAGCTTGTCAATCAGTGGGGCTTCACCGCTGGTTGTGGCCAGGGAAAGAAACAAAGACAGCCCTGCCAAAATCACTGCCATCCCAGAGTGACTGTGCATGCTCAAGGCTGCTCCATCTAAGAGCAACATTAGATATTTCACAATGTGGGGAGAAAACAGACTTCACTAAACTCATGAAGCCAATCAGTAAACAAGTAAGCAGAAAGCCAGAGAATCGATACCCAGTCTTGCTACATTACCTAAAATGTCTAGTTTCCAAAGGGAAAAAAAAGAATGCAAGACATACAAAGAAAGGAAAACCTACATGTTTGGGGAAATAGCAGGCAACAAAAACTGCCAATGAGAACAATCGCATATTAGATTTAATAAAGACCTTAAAGTAGCCATTATAAATATGTTCAAAGAACCAAAGGAAACCATGCTTAAAGAAACAAAAGAAGAAGTGTTGACAGTGTCTCATCAAATAGAGAATATAAAGAGATTATTAAAAGTAATGACTTTTTCAATAAACTTCAAAAATTTTCAATAAAGATATCATTAAAAAGAAAAAAAATAGGGACAGCTAGCTGTGAGATATGTGGGAACTCTATACTATCCTCACAATTATTCTGTAAGTCTTAAACTTTTCTAAAAATTAAGTTTTTATTTATTTATTTGGCTGCACCGGGCCTTAGTTGCAGCATGTAGGATCTTTTTTGCAGCATGCAGGCTCTTAGTTGCGGCATGCGGGATCTAGTTCCCCGACCAGGGCTTGAACCCGGGCCCCCTACATTGGGAGCGTGGAGGGAAGTCCACCAGGGAAGTCCCTTAAGTTTTTTTTAAAAAAAAATACTATAACCAAAGTGGGAAAAGAAAGTCAGATTGGGAGAAGATATGAGGCCCATAGTACCCAAAGGATATATAAAGTTCTACAAACCAATAAGAAAAGACTAAAAACTAGCCCTGTTTGTAAAACATCAAAAATTATCAGGTAAAATTGACTAGAGCTAAGAAAGTTTTAGTTAAACTATAAAAATGAGTCACAGTCATTAGCAAAATAGTTAACAGCTTTGATGTCAGACTTGGGTTTAAAAATCAGCTCCATCATTTATGACTTTGGGGGGTCCTTGAGCAGGTCATTAACTCTTTCCATCTATTTCTTCACCTGTAAATGATAAATAACACCTTTACAGGGCATCAGAGACTGAGCACCCAATTAACCACAGCTATTCTTCATGACTATTTAAGAGAACTATTTAAGCAAAACATCAACTGCCCATGCATTTCCCTTTATTTTGTGTAGTTCAGGGGCTTACTAGGTTCAACATACTGTTCAGACAAATTCTACTACCCCACGTTCCCGTATCATAGTAAAAACTTCTTGTTAAGATGTATTTCACAGGAATTCCCTGGCGGTCCAGTGGTTAGGACTCCACACTTCTGCTGGTGACCTGGGTTTGATCCCTGGTCAGGGAACTGAGATCCCAAAAGCCACGTGGCGTGACCCAAAAAAAAAGTATTTCAAAAGACTAAGCAATAGGATATTTTTAAAAAATAAAAACAGTCACGGGCTTCCGTGGTGGCGCAGTGGTTCAGAGTCCGCCTGCTGATGCAGGGGACGCAGGTTCGTGCCCCGGTTCGGAAGGATTCCGCGTGCCGCAGAGTGGCTGGCCCCGTGAGCCATGGACGCTGGGCCTGCACGTCCGGAGACTGCGCTCCGCGGCAGGAGAGGCCACATCAATGAGAGGCCCACGTACCGCCAAAAAAAAAAAAAAAGTCAAGAAATAGAAAGATGAAATACAGTAGCATCTATTGAGAGAGATGCTGTGAAGCATTCTAGAAACACACCTATGACACTGCTTACTACTATACTGTTAGTGACAAGAAAGTGGATTTTGTCTTTTTCCTTAACCTTTGAATCTGCATTTGGCTAGGACTAATATCACGCCTTCACTATTAATAAAAAACAGATAAACTATAATTTTAGTAATAAAAAAGTTAAGCCTCAAAAAAAAAAAAAACTAACAGAGAAAAATGTATGTTCACCCAGATAAGAATGGATATTTCGCCGTGATGTTCAATAGTACTTCTAATTTATGTTGTCCCCAAACCTTGTTTTTTGTTGAAATGTGTAGAAGAGCATACTTAATACATATATATTATGGTTGTCAGGCAATTCGTTGAATTTGTGAATTCAGTGGCAAATTATTTTATATTATCTAGTGCTTTCTTTTTTTTACAATTGCAAAAATCTACTTTTCATTTTTTATTGAAATATATTTGACATATAACTGTGTAATTTTAAGGTGTTCAACACCTTATAATGTATAGGTAGATCATTCATATAATATTGCCATTGTAGCAGTACTTAGCACCTGTATCACATTTCATAATTATTCTTTCTTTTTACTAGTTGGAATAATCAAGTTCTAGTCTCTTAGGAAGTTTGATGTTTATAATACAGTATTGTTGTCTATATTCACTGTATTGTGCATTATATTTCTAGGGCTTATTTATACTTGTTGCAGGTAAACTTAACATCTTTCCTGTCCTCCATAACCACCATATTACTCTCAAGTTTTACAAGTTTGGCTTTTTAAAATTCCACATATAAGTGACATCAGATAGTACTTGTCTAACTTATCTCGCTTAGCAAAATATGCTCAGGGTTATCCATGTTGTCTCAAATGGCAAGATTTTATTCCTTTTCATAGTTGAGTAATATTCCATTGTTATTATATATAACACATTTTTTTTGTCCATTCATTCGTTGGTGGACACTTAGGTTGTTTCCATGTCTTGGCTATTGTAAATAATGCTGCAGTGAACATGGGGGTGTAGATATCTTTTCAAGGTAGCATTTTCGTTGTCTTCAGATAGATACCTAGAAGTACTTGTGTATTATTTATCTTTGATGTCTGGATCATATGGTGGTTCTACTTTTAATTTTTTGAGGAAACTTCATACTGTTTTCCATAGTGCCTGCACCATTTACATTCCCACTGACAGTGCGTAAGGGTTCCCTTTTCTTCACATCCTTGCTAGCATGTGTTATCTCTTGTCTTCTTGATGATTGCCATTCTTAACAGGCATGAGGTGATAGCTCACTATGATTTTAATTCACATTTCCCTGATGATTAGTGATATTGAGCATCTTTTCATGAACCCATTGACCAGTTGAAAGTATTCTTTGAAAAAAATGTCTGTTCTTCTCACTTTTTAATCAGATTGGGGTTTTTTGTTTGTTTTTCTGATATTGAGTTGTATGAGCTTTTTAAATATGTTTTGGATATTAACCCTTTATCTGATACATAGTTTGTAAAAATTTTCTCTTATTTTGTAGGTTGCCTTTTCATTTTGTTAATTGTACCTTACTGTGCAAAAGCTTTTAAGCTTGATGTACTCGCATTTGTTGATTGTTGATTTTTGCTTTTGTTGTTTGTACTTTTGTTGTCATATCCAAAAAAATCAATGCCAAAACCAGTGTTGAGAAACTTCTTCCCTATGTTTCATTCTAGGAGTTTTATAGTATCAGATCTTATGTTTGAATCTGTGATACATTTTGAGTTAATTTTTGTGAATGGTGTAAGGTATGGGTTTAATTTCATTGCTAGACATATGTTAATCCAGTTTCGTAGCACCATTTGTTGAAGAAACTGTCTTCTCCACTTTGGGTGCTCTTGGCTCCCTTGTTGAATATTAGTTGACCATATAGGCTGGGGTTAATTCTGGGCTCTTTATTCTGTTCTTGGTCTATGTGTCTATTTTTGTGCCAGTACCATACTGTTTTTATTACTGTAGCTTTGTAGTACAGTTTGAAATCAGGAAGTGTGTGATACCTCCAGCTTTGTTCTTTTTCTTCAGGATTACTTTGGCTATTTGTGGTCTTTTGTGGTTCCATACAAATTTTAGGATTTTTTTTCTATTTCTGTGAAGAATACTGTTGATATTTTGATGGGGATTGCATTGAATCTATAGATGGTTTTGAATATTATACACATTTTAGCAGTATTAATTCTTATCCATGAGCACAGATATTTTTCTATTTGTTACATCTTCTTAGATTTCTTTCAGCAGTCTTATAATTTTTGTTGTACATATCTTTCACTTCCTTGATTAAACTTATTTCTGGGACTTACCTGGTAGTCCATTGGTTAAGACTGTGCACTTCCACTGCAAGGGCTGTGGGTTTGATTCCTGCTCAGGGAACAAAGATCCCACATGCCACGAGGCACAACCAAAAAAATTAAAAAAAAAAAAAAAAGCGGAGGGGGAAGATGGTGGAAGAGTAAGACGCAGAGATCACCTTCCTCCCCACAGATACATCAGAAATACATGTACACTTGGAACACCTCCTACAGAACACCTACTGAACACTGGCAGAAGACCTCAGACCTCCCAAAAGGCAAGAAACTCCCCACATACCTGGGTAGGGCAAAAGAAAAAAGAATAAACAGAGACAAAAGAATAGGGACAGGACCCGCACCAGTGGGAGGGAGCTGTGAAGGAGGAAAGGTTTCCACACACTAGGAGACCCTTCGCGGGCAGAGACTGCGGGTGGCCGAGGCGGGGAGCTTCAGAGCCGTGGAGGAGAGCGCAGCAACAGGGGTGCAGAGGGCAAAGCGGAGAGATTCCCGCACAGAAGATCGGAGCCGACCAGCACTCACCAGCCCGAGAGGCTTGTCTGCTCACCTGCCGGCGCGGGCAGGGCTGGGAGCTGAGGCTCCAGCTTCGGTCGGAGCGCAGAGAGAGGACTGGGGTTGGCTGCATGAACACAGCCTGAAGGGGGTTAGTGCGCCACGGCTAGCCAGAGGGAGTCCGGGGAAAAGTCTGCACCTGCCAAAGAGGCAAGAGACTTTTTCTTCCCTCTGTGTTTCCTGGTGCGCAAGGAGAGGGGATTAAGAGTGCTGCTTAAAGGAACTCCAGAGACGGGCGTGAGCCGCGGCTAACAGCGCGGACCCCAAAGACGGGCATGAGACGCTAAGGCTGCTGCTGCGGCCACCAAGAAGCCTGTGTGCGAGCACAGGTCACTGTCCACACCTCCCCTCCCGGGAGCCCGTGCAGCCCGCAACTGCCCGGGTCCCGGGATCCGGGGACAACTGCCCCGGGAGAACGCACGGCGCAGCGTGCCTCAGGCTGGTGCTCGCCCCACATCGTGCCCCTCCCTCCCCCCGGCCTGAGTGAGCCAGAGTCCCCGAATCAGTGGCTGCTTTAACCCCGTCCTGTCTGAGCGAAGAACAGATGCCCTCCGGTGACCTACACGCAGAGGCGGGGCCAAATCCAAAGCTGAGCCGCGGGAGCTGTGCAAAGAAGAGAAAGGGAAATCTCTCCCAACAGCCTCAGGAGCCGCAGATTAAATCTCCACAATCAACTTGATGTACCCTGCATCTGTGGAATACCTGAATACACAACGAATCATCCCAAATTGAGGAGGTGGGCTTTGAGAGCAAGATTTATTATTTTTTCCCCTTTTCCTCTTTTTTGAGTGTGTATGTGTATGCTTCTCTGTGAGATTTTGTCTGTATAGCTTCGCTTTCACCATTTGTCCTAGGGTTCTATCCGTCCGTTTTTTGTTTTGTCTTGTTTTACTTAAAAAAATTTTTTTTTTTAATAATTATTTTTTATTTTAATAACTTTATTTTATTTTCTTTTTTTTTTTTATCCTCTTTCTTTCTTTTTTTCTTTCTACTTTTTCTCCCTTTTATTCTGAGCCGTGTGGATGAAAGGCTCTTGGTGCTGCAGCCAGGAGTCAGCGCTGTGCCTCTGAAGTGGGAGAGCCAGCTTCAGGACACTGGACCACAAGAGACCTCCCAGCTCCACATAATATCAAACGGCAAAACTCTCCCAGAGATCTCCATCTCAACACCAACACCCAGCTTCACTCAACGACCAGCAAGCTACAGTGCTGGACAACCCTATGCCAAACAACTAGCAAGACAGGAACACGACCCCACCCATTAGCAGAGAGGCTGCCTAAAATCATAAGTCCACAGACACCCCAAAACACACCACCAGATGTGGACCTGCCCACCAGAAAGACAAGATCCAGCCTCATCCACCAGAACACAGGCACTAGTCCCCTCCACCAGGAAGCCTACACAACCCACTGAACCAACTTTAGCCACTGGGGACAGACAGCAAAAACAATGGGAACTATGAACCTGCAGCCTGCAAAAAAGAGACCCCAAACACAGTAAGATAAGCAAAATGAGAAGACAGAAAAACACACAGCAGATGAAGGAGCAAGATAAAAACCCACCAGACCTAACAAATGAAGAGGAAATAGGCAGTCTACCTGAAAAACAATTCAGAATAATGATAGTAAAGATGATCCAAAATCTTGGAAATAGAATATACAAAATGCAAGAAACATTTAACAAGGACCTAGAAGAACTAAAGATGAAACAAGCAACGATGAACAACACAATAAGTGAAATTAAAAATACTCTAGAAGGGATCAATAGCAGAATACCTGAGGCAGAAGAACGGATAAGTGACCTGGAAGATAAAGTAGTGGAAATAACTACTGCAGAGCAGAATGAAAGGAACTGAGGACAGTCTCAGAGACCTCTGGGACAACATTAAACGCACCAACATTCGAATTATAGGAGTTCCAGAAGAAGAAGAGAAAAAGGGACTGAGAAAATATTTGAAGAGATTATAGTTGAAAACTTCCCTAATGTGGGAAACAAAATAGTTAATCAAGTCCAGGAAGCACAGAGAGTCCCATACAGGACAAATCCATGGAGAAACACGACAAGACACATATTAATCAAACTGTCAAAAATAAATACAAAGGAAACATATTAAAGGCAGCAAGGGAAAAACAACAAGTAACACACAAGGGACTCTCCATAAGGTTAACAGCTAATCTTTCAGCAGAAACTCTGCAAGCCAGAAGGGACTGGCAGGACATACTGAAAGTGATGAAGGAGAAAAACCTACAACCAAGATTACTCTACCCAGCAAGGATCTCATTCATATTTGAGGGAGAAATTAAAACCTTTACAGACAAGCAAAAGCTGAGAGAGCTCAGCACCACCAAACCAGCTTTACAGCAAATGCTAAAGGATCTCTAGGCAGGAAACACAAGAGAAGGAAAAGACCTACAATAACAAACCCAAAACAATTAAGAAAATGGGAATAGGAACATACATATCGATAATTACCTGAAATGTAAATGGACTAAATGCTCCCACCAAAAGACACAGACTAGCTGAATGGATACAAAAACAAGACCCATATATATGCTGTCTACAAGAGACCCACTTCAGACCTAGAGACACAGACTGAAAGTGAGGGGATGGAAAAAGATATTCCATGCAAATGGAAACCAAAAGAAAGCTGGAGTAGCAATTCTCATATCAGACAAAATGACTTTAAAATAAAGACTATTAGAAGAGACAAAGAAGGACACTACATAATGATCAAGTGATCGATCCAAGAAGAAGATAAAAAATTGTAAATATTTATGCACCCAACATAGGAGCACCTCAATACATAAAGCAAATACTAACAGCCATAAAATGGGAAATCGACAATAACACATTCATAGTAGGGGATTTTAACACCCCACTTTCACCAATGGACAGATCATCCAAAATGAAAATAAATAAGGAAACACAGGCTTTAAATGATACATTAAACACAATGGACTTAATATTTCTAGGACATTCCATCCAAAAACAACAGAATACACATTTTACTCAAGTGCTCATGGAACATTCTTCAGGATAGATCATATCTTGGGTCACAAATCAAGCCTTGGTAAATTTAAGAAAATTGAAATTGTATCAAGTATCTTTTCTGACCACAACACTATGAGACTAGATATCAAGTACAGGAAAAGATCTGTAAAAAATGTAAAGACATGGAGGCTACACTATTTAATAATGAAGTGATCACTGAAGAAATCAAAGAGGAAATAAAAAGTACCTAGAAACAAATGACAATGGAGACACGACAACCCAAAACCTATGGGATGACAAAAGCAGTTCTAAGGGGAAGTTTATAGCAATACAATCCTACCTTAAGAAACTGGAAACATCTCGAATAAACAACCTAATCTTGCACCTAAAGCAATTATAGAGGGAAGAACAAAAAAACCCCAAAGTTAGCAGAACGAAAGAAATCATAAAGATCAGATCAGATATAAATGAAAAAGAAATGAAGGAAACGATAGCAAAGATCAATAAAACTAAAAGCTGGTTCTTTGAGAAGATAAACAAAATTGATAAACCATTAGCCAGACTCATCAAGAAAAAAAGGGATAAGACTCAAATCAATAGAATTAGAAATGAAAAAGGAGAACTAACAAGTGACACTGCAGAAATACAAAAGATCATGAGAGATTACTACAAGCAACTCTATGCCAATAAAATGGACAACCTGGACGAAATGGACAAATTCTTAGAAATGCACAATGTGCCAAGACTGAATCAGGAAGAAATAGAAAATATGAACAGACCAATCACAAGCACTGAAATTGAAACGTGATTAAAATTCTTCCAACAACAAAAGCCCAGGACCAGATGGCTTCACAGGCGAATTCTATCAAACATTTAGAGAAGAGCTAACACCTATCCTTCTGGAACTCTTCCAAAATATAATAGAGGGAGGAACACTCCCAAATTCATTCTATGAGGCCACCATCACCCTGATACCAAAACCAGACAAGGATGTCACAAAGAAAGAAAACTACAGGCCAATATCACTGATGAACATAAATGCAAATATCCTCAACAAAATACTAGGAAACAGAATCCAGCAGCACATTAAGAGGATCATACACCATGATCAAGTGGGGTTTATTCCAGGAATGCAAGGATTCTTCAATATACGCAAATCAATCAATGTGATACATCATATTAACAAATTGAAGGAGAAAAACCATGGTCATGTCAATAGATGCAGAGAAAACTTTCGACAAAATTCAACACCTATTTATGATAAAAACCCTGCAGAAAGTAGGCATAGAGGGAACTTTCCTCAACATAATAAAGGCCATATATGACAACGCCACAGCCATCATCATCCTCAATGGTGAAAAACTGAAACCATTTCCACTAAGATCAGGAACAAGACAAGGTTGCCCACTCTCACCACTCTTATTCAACATAGTTTTGGAAGTTTAGCCACAGCAATCAGAGATGAAAAGGAAATAAAAGGAATCCAAATCGGAAAAGAAAATGTAAAGCTTTCACTGTTTGCAAATGACGTGATACTATACATAGAGAATCCAAAGATGCTACCAGAAAACTACTAGAGCTAATCAATGAATTTGGTAAAGTAGCAGGATACAAAATTAATGCACAGAAATCTCTGGCATTCCTATACACTAATGATGAAACATCTGAAAGTGAAATCAAGAAAACACTCCCATTTACCATTGCAAGAAAAAGAATAAAATATCTAGGAATAAACCTACCTAAGGAGACAAAAGACCTGTATGCAGAAAATTATCAGACACTGATGAAAGAAATTAAAGATGATACAAACAGATGGAGAGATACACCATGTTCTTGGATTGGAAGAATCAACATTGTGAACATGACTCTACTACCCAAAGCAATCTACAGATTGAATGCAATCCCTATCAAACTACCACTGGCATTTTTCACAGAACTAGAACAAAAAATTTCACAATTTATATGGAAACACAAAAGACCCCGAATAGCCAAAGCAATCTTGAGAACGAAAAACGGAGCTGGAGGAATCAGGCTCCCTGACTTCAGACTATACTACAAAGCTACAGTAATCAAGACAGTATGGTACTGGCACAAAAACAGAAAGATAGATCAATGGAACAGGATAGAAAGCCCAGAGATAAACCCACGCACATATGGTCACCTTATCTTTGATAAAGGAGGCAGGAATGTACAGTGGAGAAAGGACAGCCTCTTCAATAAGTGGTGCTGGGAAAACTGGACAGCTACATGTAAAAGTATGAGATTAGATCACTCGCTAACACCATACACAAAAAATAAGCTCAAAATGGATTAAAGACCTAAATATAAAGCCAGAAACTATCAAACTCTTAGAGGAAAACATAGGCAGAACACTGTATGACATAAATCACAGCAAGATCCTTTTTGACCCACCTCCTAGAGAAATGGAAATAAAAACAAAAATAAACAAATGGGACCTAATGAAACTTAAAAGCTTGTGCACAGCAAAGGAAACCATAAACAAGACCAAAAGACAACCCTCAGAAGGGGAGAAAATATTTGCAAATGAAGCAACTGACAAAGGATTAATATCCAAAATTTACAAGCAGCTCATGCAGCTCAATAACAAAAAAACAACCCAGTCCAAAAATGGGCAGAAGACCTAAATAGACATTTCTCCAAAGAAGATATACAGACTGCCAACAAACACATGAAAGAATGCTCAACATCTTTAATCATTAGAGAAATGCAAATCAAAACTACAATGAGATATCATCTCACACCAGTCAGAATGTCCATCATCAAAAAATCTAGAAACAATAAATGCTGGAGAGAGTGTGGAGAAAAGGAAACACTCTTGCACTGCTGGTGGAAATGTGAATTGGTACAGCCACTAGGGAGAACAGTATGGAGGTTCCTTAAAAAACTACAAATAGAACTACCATATGACCCAGCAATCCCACTACTGGGCATATACCCTGAGAAAACCATAATTCAAAGAGTCATGTACCAAAATGTTCATTGCAGCTCTATTTACAATAGCCCGGAGATGGAAACAACCTAAGTGTCCATCATCGGATGAATGGATGAAGAAGATGTGGCACATATATACAATGGAATATTACTCAGCCATAAAAAGAAAGGAAATTGAGCTATTTGTAATGAGGTGGATGGACCCAGAGTCTGTCATACAGAGTGAAGTAAGTCAGAAAGAGAAAGACAAATACCATATGCTAACACATATATATGTAATTTAAGAGAAAAAAATGTCATGAAGAACCTAAGGGTAAGACAGGAAGAAAGACACAGACCTACTAGAGAATGGACTTGAGGATATGGGGAGGGGGCAGGGTAAGCTGTGACAAAGCGAGAGAGTGGCATGGACATATATACACTACCAAATGTAAAATATATAGCTAGTGGGAAGCAGCCGCATAGCACAGGGAGATCAGCTCGGTGCTTTGTGACCACCTAGAGGGGTGGGATAGGGAGGATGGGAGGGAGGGAGACGCAAGAGGGAAGAGATATGGGAACATATGTATATGTATAACTGATTCACTTCGTTATAAAGCAGAAACTAACACCATTGTAAAGCAATTATACTCCAATAAAGATGTTAAAAAAAGAAAAACAAAAGAAAATTACTCCTAAGTATGTTATTGTTTTGATGCTATTGCAAATGGGATAGTTTCATTTCTTTTTCATATGTTTTCTCCTTAGTGTGTAGAAATCCAACTAATTTCTGTATGTTGATGTTGTATCCTGCAACTTTACTGACATCACTGATTAGTTCCAACAGTTATTTAGTAGAGTCTTTGGGATTATCTTTATACAGGATCATATCACCTTCATTTCTATATACAGGAAGAGTAACTTATTCTTCCCCAATTTGGATGCCTTTTATTTCTTCGCCTTGCCTAGTTACACTACCTAGGGCTTCCAATACTATATTGAATAAGAATGGTGAGAGTGGACATCCTTGTCTTCTTCCTGATCTTAGAAGAAAAGTTTTCAATCTTTCTCCATTGAGTATAATGTTAGGTTTGCATTTGTTATACATGACCTTTTTCATGTTTAGGTATGTTCCTTCTATACCCAATCTGCTAAAGGTTTTTATCATGAAAGGATGTTGTATTTTGTCAAATGGTTTTTCTGCATCTATTGAGATGATCACGTGACTTTTATCTTTCATTTTATGAATATGTATTGTGTTATTGATTTGCATATGTTGAACCATCCTTGCATACAAAGCATAAAACCCACCTGGTCATGGTGTACAATCCTTAAGAGTTCTTGAATTCAGTTTGCTAATACTTTTTTGAGACTTTTTGTTCCTATATTCATCAGGGGTATTGATCTATCGTTTTCATTTCTTGTGGTGTCCTTATCTGGCTTTGGCTTCAGGGTAATGCTGGCCTCATATCAGTAGAATCAGTTTGGAAGTATTACCTTCTCAAATTTTTGTAAGAGTTTGGGAAGGACTGATGTTGATTATTCTTTGAATGTTTGGTAGAATTCGCCAGTGTAGCCATCTGGTCCTGGGGATTTCTCTGTTGGGAAGTTTATGATTACAGACTTCATCTAGTTGGCTATTATTGGTCTGTTCATATTTTCTATTTCTTCCTGATTTAGTCTTTTTTAATTTATATTCTATATTGGAGTGTAGTTGATTAAGAATGTCGTGTTAGGGGCTTCCCTGGTGGCACAGTGGTTGAGAGTTCCGCCTGCCGATGCAGGGACACGGGTTCGTGACCCGGTCCGGGAGGATCCCACGTGCTGCGGAGCGGCTGGGCCCGTGAGCCATGGCCGCTGAGCCTGTGCATCCGGAACCTGTGCTCCGCAATGGGAGAGACCACAACAGTGAGGGGCCCACATACCGCAAAAAAAAAAGAATGTCGTGTTAGTTTCAGATGTACAGCAAAGTAGTTCAGTTATACATATACATGTATCTATTCTTTTTCAAATTCTTTTCCCATTTAGGTTATTACAGAATATTGAGCAGAGTTCCCTGTGCTATACAATAGGTCCTTGTTGTTATCTATTTTAAATATAGTAGTGTGTATGTGTCAATCTCAAACTCCCAATTTATCCCTCCCCTTTGGTAACCATAAATTTGTTTTCTGAGTTTGGGAGTCTTTCTGTTTTGTAAATAAGGTTCATCTGTATCATTTTTTTTTTTTTAGATTCTGCATATAAGAGATATCATCTGATATTTGTCTTTCTGGGTTTTTAAAAAATATTTATTTATTTAGGCTGCACTGGGTCTTAGTTGCAGCATGTGGTCTCTTAGTTGTGGCATGCGAACTCTTAGTTGCGACACATGAGAGATCTAGTTCCCTGACCAGGGATCAAACCTGGGCCCCCTGCGTTGGGAGCTCGTAGTCTTACCCAGTGGACCACCAGGGAAGTCCCTTTCTGTCTGACTTACTTTACTCAGTATGACAATCTCTATGTCCATCCATGTTGCTGCAGATGGCATTATTTTGTTCTTTTCTATGGCTGAGTAGTATTCCATCGTATATATGTACACATCTCTTTTTTTGCGGTATACGGGCCTTTCACTGTTGTGGCCTCTCCCGTTGCGGAGCACAGGCTCCAGACGCGCAGGCTCAGCGGCCATGGCTCACGGGCCCAGCCGCTCTGTGGCATGTGGGATCTCCCCGGACTGGGGCACGAACCCGCGTCCCCTGCATCGGCAGGCGGACTCCCAACCACTGCGCCACAAGGGAAGCCCTGTACACATCTTCTTTATCCATTCCTCTCTTGATGGATATTTAGGTTTCTTCCATATCCTGGCTTTTGTAAATAGTGCTACAATGAACATTGGGGTGCATGTATGTTTTCAAATTATGGTTTTCTTTGGGTAGGTGCCTGGGCATGGGATTGCTGGGTCATACAGTAGTTCTATTTTTATTTTTTTAAGGAACCTCCATACTGTTCTCCATAGTGGCTGTACCAGGTTACATTTCCACCAACAGTGTAGGAGGGTCCCCTTTTCTCTACACCCTCTCCAGCATATATTATTTATAGATTTTTTGATGATGGCTATTCTGACCAATGTGAGGTGATGTCTCGTAGCTTTAATTTGCATTTCTCTGATAATAATTAGTGATGTTGAGCATCTTTTCATGTGCTTTTTGGCCATCTGTATGTCTTCTTCGGAGAAATGTCTATTTAGATCTGGGTTGTTTTTGATTGGGTTGTTTTGTTTTGTTTGTTTGTTTTTGATATTGAGTTGCGTGAGCTGTTTGTATATTTTGGAGATTAATCCCTTGTCGGTAGCATCATTTACAAACCCCATTCTGTGGGTTGTCTTTTCATTTTAAATATTTTAAATATAGCAGCATGAATGCATCAATCCCAGACTGCCCACTTTTCCCTCCCCTTTGGTAACCAGAAGTTTATTTTCTTAGTCTGTTAGTTTGTTTCTGTTTTGTGAATAGGTTCATTTGTATCCTTTTTTTTTTTTTTTTAGATTCTGCATATAAGTGATATATATTTGGAGTGATTATTGATATCACTCCTTTCTGTCTCCTTTCTTTTTTTTTGTTTCTGTCTACCTTTGTAAAGTGGTGGTTTTCCTTAGTGATTTGCTCAATCTTCCCCCCACTCCCTTTTTTTTTTTTTTTTTTAAATGTTTCATGCCTCTAGATTTTTGTTTTGTGGTTACTTTGTGGCTTATAATAGATCTCATAGGTAAAATAGTCCTTTTCATGCTGTTGATAGCACCTTGTTGTCATTCGCCTATAAAGATTCAACCCTTTTTACTCCTCCCCTTTTATACTTTTGATGTCCCAATTTTACCTCTTTTTATGTGTACTTTCATTGTTTTTTATGTCACTAATTAGCATCATTCTGTTTCAGCTGAAGAACTCCTTTCAGCATTTCCTGCATGGCAGGTTTTGTTTGTCTGGGAAAGCCTTTACTTCTCCTTCATAGCTGAAGGTCAACTTCGCTGGATAAAGTATTCTTGGCTGGCCGTATTTATCTTCAACACTTTGAATATGTCATTCCACTCTCTCCTGGCCTATAGAATTTCTGCTGGGAAATCCACTGATAGCCTTGTGGGGATTCCTTTGTAGGTTACTTTTTTTTTTAACCCCTGGATGCCTTTAAGATTTTTTCTTTTTTTCTTTGATTTTTGACAGTTTTATTATAGTGTGTTTTGGAGGTCTTTTTGCATTGAGATAATAGGGTGTCCTGTTAGCTTATTGGACTTTTATATCCCTTTCCCTCTCCAGGCTTGGGAGATTCTCAGCTATTATTTTTTTAAATACACACTCTCTGCTCCCCTCTCCCTCTCTGCTCCTTCTGGTAGACCATTATTCTTATATTTATTTTGTCGTCATATATGAGAGTTCTCGTAGGTTTTCTTCACTTTTTAAAAATCTTAGTTCTCTCTCCTCCTGAGTCATTTCTAAATTTCTACCCTCCGAGTTGCAGATTCTTTCCCAGGTCTCATCTGCCTTATTTCCTAAGCTTTCTATACATTCTTGATGTCATTCATTGAATTCTTCAGCTCCAGAATTTGTCTGGTTCTTTTTAAAAATTTCAGTATATTTGGTAAACAGCACCTTACATTCAGTAAATTTATTTCTATATTCTTGATTTGCCTGACTTTTCTTGTAGCTCAGCAAATAAATCCTTCATCACAGCTGTTTTTAATTCTTTTTTTAGCTCTTCATTTATTCATTAATTAATCATAGTTTATTTAATCATTAATTAAACATTTTTTTTTTACAACAAAATGAATCAGTTATATATATACACATATGTTCCCATCTCTCTTCCCTCTTGCATCTGCCTCCCTCCCACCCTCCCTAATCCACCCCTCCAGGGGGTCACAAAGCACCGAGCTGATCTCCCTGTGCTATGCGGCTGCTTCCCACTAGCTATCTACCTTACGTTTGGTAGTGTATATATGTCCATGCCTCTCTCTCGCTTTGTCACCGTTTACCCTTCCCCCTCCCCATAGCCTCAAGTCCATTCTCTAGTAGGTCTGTGTCTTTATTCCTGTTTCACCCCTAGGTTTTTCATGACATTTTTTTTTCTTAAATTCCATATATATGTGTTAGCATACGGTATTTGTCTCTCTCTTTCTGACTTCACTCTGTATGACAGACTCTAGGTCTATCCACCTCATTACAAATAGCTCAATTTCGTTTCTTTTTATGGCTGAGTAATATTCCATTGTATATATGTGCCACATCTTCTTTATCCATTCATCCGATGATGGACACTTAGGTTGTTTCCATCTCTGGGCTATTGTAAATAGAGCTGCAATGAACATTTTGGTACGTGACTCTTTTTGAATTATGGTTTTCTCAGGGTATATGCCCAGTAGTGGGATTGCTGGGTCATATGGTAGTTCTATTTGTAGTTTTTTAAGGAACCTCCATACTGTTCTCCACAGTGGCTGTATCAATTTACATTCCCACCAGCAGTGCAGGAGTGTTCCCTTTTCTCCACACCCTCTCCAGCATTTATTGTTTCTAGATTTTTTGATGATGGCCATTCTGACTGGTGTGAGATGATATCTCATTGTAGTTTTGATTTGCATTTCTCTAATGATTAGTGATGTTGAGCATTCTTTCATGTGTTTGTTGGCAGTCTGTATATCTTCTTTGGAGAAATGTCTATTTAGGTCTTCTGCCCATTTTTGGATTGGGTTGTTTGTTTTTTTGTTATTAAGCTGCATGAGCTGCTTATAAATTTTGGAGATTAATCCTTTGTCAGTTGCTTCATTTGCAAATATTTTCTCCCATTCTGAGGGTTGTCTTTTGGTCTTATTTATGGTTTCCTTTGCTGCGCAAAAGCTTTTAAGTTTCATTAGGTCCCATTTGTTTATTTTTGTTTTTATTTCCATTTCTCTAGGAGGTGGGTCAAAAAGGACCTTGCTGTGATTTATGTCATAGAGTGTCCTGCCTATGTTTTCCTCTAAGAGTTTGATAGTTTCTGGCCTTACATTTAGGTCTTTAATCCATTTTGAGCTTATTTCTGTGTATGGTGTTTGCGAGTGATCTAATCTCATACTTTTACATGTAGCTGTCCAGTTTTCCCAGCACCATTTATTGAAGAGGCTGTCCTTTCTCCACTGTACATTCCTGCCTCCTTTATCAAAGATAAGGTGACCATATATACGTGGGTTTATCTCTGGGCTTTCTATCCTGTTCCATCGATCGATATTTCTCTTTTTGTGCCAGTACCATACTGTCTTGATTACTGTAGCTTTGTAGTATAGTCTGAAGTCAGGGAGCCTGATTCCTCCAGCTCCGTTTTTCGTTCTCAAGATTCCTTTGGCTATTTGGGGTCTTTTGTGAATCCATACAAATTGTGAAATGTTCTGTTATAGTTCTCTGAAAAATGCCAGTGGTAGTTTGATAGGGATTGCATTGAATCTGTAGATTGCTTTGGGTAGTAGAGTCATATTCACAATGTTGATTCTTCCAATCCAAGAACATGGTATATCTCTCCATGTATTTGTATCATCTTTATTTTCTTTCATCAGTGTCTTATAATTTTCTGCATACAGATCTTTCGTCTCCTTAGGTAGGTTTATTCCTAGATATTTTATTCTTTTTGTTGCAATGGTAAATGGGAGTGTTTTCTTGATTTCACTTTCAGATGTTTCATCATTAGTGTATAGGAATGCCAGAGATTTCTGTGCATTAATTTTGTATCCTGCTACTTTATCAAATTCATTGATTAGCTCTAGTAGTTTTCTGGTAGCATCTTTAGGATTCTCTATGTATAGGATCATGTTATCTGCAAACAGTGACAGCTTTACTTCTTCTTTTCCGATTTGGATTCCTTTTATTTCCTTTTCTTCTCTGATTGCTGTATCTAAAACTTCCAAGACTATATTGAATAAGAGTGGTGAGAGTAGGCAACCTTGTCTTGTTCCTGATTTTAGTGGAAATGCTTTCAGTTTTTCACCATTGAAGATGATGTTGGCTATGAGTTTGTCATATATGGCGTTTATTATGTGGAGGAAAGTTCCCTCTGTGCCTACTTTCTGCAGGGTTTTTTATGATAAATGGGTGTTGAATTTTGTCAAAAGCTTTCTCTGCATCTATTGAGATGATCATATGGTTTTTCTCCTTCAATTTGTTAATATGGTTTATCACATTGATTGATTTACGTGTATTGAAGAATTCTTGCATTCCTGGAATAAACCCCACTTAATCATGGTGTATGATCCTTTTAATGTGCTGTTGGATTCTGTTTGCTAGTATTTTGTTGAGGATTTTTGCATCTATGTTCATCAGTAATATTGGCCTGTAGTTTTCTTTCTTTGTGACATCTTTGCTTTTGGTATCAAGGTGATGGTGGCCTCATAGAATGAATTTGGGAGTGTTCTTCCCTCTGCTATATTTTGGAAGAGTTTGAGAAGGATAGGTGTTAGCTCTTCTCTAAATGTTTGATAGAATTCGCCTGTGAAGTCATCTGGTCCTGGGCTTTTGTTTATTGGAAGATTTTTAATCACAGTTTCAATTTCAGTGCTTGTGATTGGTCTGTTCATATTTTCTGTTTCTTCCTGGTTCAGTCTTGGCACGTTGTGCATTTCTAAGAATTTGTCCATTTCTTCCAGGTTGTCCATTTTATTGGCATAGAGTTGCTTGTAGTAATCTCTCATGATCTTTTGTATTTCTGCAGTGTCACTTGTTACTTCTCCTTTTTCATTTCTAATTCTATTGAGTCTTATCCCTTTTTTTCTTGATGAGTCTGGCTAATGGTTTATCAATTTTGTTTATCTTCTCAAAGAACCAGCTTTTAGTTTTATTGATCTTTGCTATCGTTTCCTTCATTTCTTTTTCATTTATATCTGATCTGATCTTTATGATTTCTTTCGTTCTGCTAACTTTGGGGTTTTTTTGTTCTTCTTTCTATAATTGCTTTACGTGCAAGATTAGGTTGTTTATTCGAGATGTTTCCAGTTTCTTAAGGTAGGATTGTATTGCTATAAACTTCCCTCTTAGAACTGCTTTTGCTCATCCCATAGGTTTTGGGTTGTCGTGTCTCCATTGTTATTTGTTTCTAGGTACTTTTTATTTCCTCTTTGATTTCTTCAGTGATCACTTCGTTATTAAGTAGTGTATTGTTTAGCCTCCATGTCTTTGTATTTTTTACAGATCTTTTCCTGTAATTGACATCTAGTCTCATAGTGTTGTGGTCAGAAAAGATACTTGATACAATTTCAATTTTCTTAAATTTACCAAGGCTTGATTTGTGACCCAAGATATGATCTATCCTGAAGAATGTTCCATGAGCACTTGAGTAAAATGTGTATTCTGTTGTTTTTGGATGGAGTGTCCTAGAAATATCAATTAAGTCCATCATGTTTAATGTATCATTTAAAGCCTGTGTTTCCCTATTTATTTTCATTTTGGATGATCTGTCCATTGGTGGAAGTGTGGTGTTAAAATCCCCTACTATGAATGTGTTATTGTCGATTTCCCATTTTATGGCTGTTAGTATTTGCCTTATGTATGGAGGTGCTCCTATGTTGGGTGCATAAATATGTACAATTTTTATATCTTCTCTTTGAATCGATCCCTTGATGATTATGTAGTGTCCTTCTTTGTCTCTTCTAATAGTCTTTATTTTAAAGTCTATTTTGTCTGATATGAGAATTGCTACTCCAGCTTTCTTTTGGTTTCCTTTTGCATGAAATATCTTTTTCCATCCTCTCACTTTCAGTCTGTATGTGTCTCTAGGTCTGAAATGGGTCTCTTGTAGACAGCATATATATGGGTCTTGTTTTTGTATCCATTCAGCCAATCTGTGTCTTTTGGTGGGAGCATTTAGTCCATTTACATTTAAGGTAATTATCGATATGTATGTTCCTATTCCCATTTTCTAAATTGTTTCTGGTTTGTTATTGTAGGTCTTTTCCTTCTCTTGTGTTTCTTGCCTAGAGAAGTTCCTTTAGCAGTTGTTGTAAAGCTGGTTTGGTGGTGCTGAACTCTCTCAGCTTTTGCTTGTCTGTAAAGGTTTTAATTTCTCTGTCAGATCTGAATGAGATCCTTGCTGGGTAGAGTAGTCTTGGTTGCAGGTTTTTTCCTTCATCACTTTCAGTATGTCCTGCCAGTCCCTTCTGGCTTGCAGAGTTTCTGCTGAAAGATCAGCTGTTAACCTTATGGGGATTCCCTTGTGTGTTACTTGTTGCTTTTCCCTTGCTGCTTTTAATATGTTTTCTTTGTATTTAATTTTTGACAGTTTGATTAATATGTGTTGTGGCGTATTTCTCCTTGGATTTATCCTGTATGGGACTCTCTGTGCTTCCTGGACTTGATTAACTATTTCCTTTCCCATATTAGGGAAGTTTTCAACTATAATCTCTTCAAATATTTTCTCAGTCCCTTTCTTTTTCTCTTCTTCTTCTGGAACCCCTATAATTCGAATGTTGGTGCATTTAACGTTGTCCCAGAGGTCTCTGAAACTGTCCTCAGTTCTTTTCATTCTTTTTTCTTTATTCTGCTCTGCAGTAGTTATTTCCACTACTTTATCTTCCAGGTCACTTATCCGTTCTTCTGCCTCAGTTATTCTGCTATTGATCCCATCTAGAGTATTTTTCATTTCATTTATTGTGTTGTTCATCATTGTTTGTTTCATCTTTAGTTCTTCTAGGTCCTTGTTAAATGTTTCTTGCATTTTGTCTATTCTATTTCCAAGATTTTGGATCATGTTTACTATCATTATTCTGAATTCTTTTTCAGGTAGACTGCCTATTTCCTCTTCATTTGTTAGGTTTGGTGCGTTTTCATCTTGCTCCTTCATCTGCTGTGTGTTTCTCTGTCTTCTCTTTTTGCTTAACTTACTGTGTTTGGGGTCTCCTTTTTGCAGACTGCAGGTTCGTAGTTCCTGTTGTTTTTGGTGTCTGTCCCCAGTGGCTAAGGTTGGTTCAGTGGGTTGTGTAGGCTTCCTGGTGGAGGGGACTAGTGCCTGTGTTGTGGTGGATGAGGCTGGATCTTGTCTCTCTGGTGGGCAGGTCCATGTCTGGTGGTGTGTTTTGGGGTGTCTGTGGCCTTATTATGATTTTAGGCAGCCTCTCTGCTAATGGGGGGTTGTGTTCCTGTCTTGCTACTTGTTTGGCATAGGGTGTCCAGCACTGTAGCTTGCTGGTCGTTGAGTGAAGCTGGGTGCTGGTGTCGAGATGTAGATCTCTGGGAGATTTTTGCCGTTTGATATTATGTGGAGCTGGGAGGTCTCTTGTTGACCAGTGTCCTGAAGTTTGCTCTCCCGCCTCAGAGGCACAGCACTGACTCCTGGCTGCAGCACCAAGAGCCTTTCATCCACATGGCTTTTGCGCCGCCCTAGTCTCGAAGCTTCAGCCACTGCTCCTCAGGCCAGGTCCCCGTGGGAGGACCCTCCTGGGGAGTTTTTATCATAAATGGGTGTTGAATTTTGTCAAAAGCTTTTTCTGCATCTACTGAGATGATCATATGGTTTTTATTCTTCAGTTTGTTAACATGGTGTATCACATTGGTTGATTTGTGTATACTGAAGAATCCTTGCATCCCTGGGATAAATCCCACTTGATCATGGTGTATGATCCTTTTAAAGTATTGTTGGATTCTGTTTGCTAGTATTCTGTTGAGGATTTTTGCATGTATATTTATCAGTGATACTGGTCTGTAATTTTGTTTTTTTGTAGTATCGTTGTCTGGTTTTGGTATCAGGGTGATGGTGGCCTCATAGAATGAGTTTGGGAGTGTTCCTTCCTCTACAGTTTTTTGGAAGAGTGAGAAAGATGGGTGTTAGCTCTTTTCTAAATGTTTGATAGAATTCACCTGTGAAGCCATCTGGTCCTGGACTTTGGTTTGTTCGAAGATTTTTAATCACAATTTCAATTTCATTACTTGTGATTGGTCTGTTCAAATTTTCTATTTCTTCCTGGTTCAGTCTTGGAAGTTTATACCTTTCTAAGAATTTGTCCATTTCTTCCAGGTTGTCCATTTTATTGGCATAGAGCTGCTTGTAGTAGTCTCTTAGGATGCTTTGTATTTCTGTGATGTCTGTTGTAACTTCTTTTTCATTTTTAATTTTATTGATTTGAGTCCTCTTCCTCTTTTTTTTCATGAGTCTGGTTTATGGTTTGTTAATTTTGTTTTAATGGTTTGTCAATTTTGCTTATCTTCTCAAAGAACCAGCTTTTAGTTTTATCTTTCCTATTGTTTTCTTTGTTTCTATTTCATTTATTTCTGTTCTGATCTTTATGATTTCTTTCCTTCTGCTAACTTTGGGTTTTGTTCTTCTTTCTCTAGTTCCTTTAGGTGGAAGCTTAGATTGTTTATTTGAGATATTTCTTATTTCTTGAGGTAGGCTTGTATTGCTATAAACTTCCCTTTTACAACTGCTTTTGCTGCATCCCGTAGGTTTTGGATCATCGTGTTTTCATTGTCTTTTGTCTCTAGGTATTTTTTTATTTTTTCTTTGATTTCTTCAGTGATCTCTCGGTTATTTAGTAATGTATTGTTTAGCCTCCATGTGTTTGTGTTTTTTACGTGTTTTTCCCTGTAATTGATTTCTAATCTCATAGCATTGTGTTCAGAAAGGATGCTTGATATGATTTCAGTTTTCTTAAATTTACTGATGCTTGATTTGTTACCCAAGATGTGATCTATCCTGGAGAATGTTGTGTGTGCACTTGAGAAGAATGTGTATTCTGTTGTTTTTGGATGGAATGTCCTATAAATATCAATTAAGTCTGTCTTGTCTGTTGTGTCATTTAAAACTTGTGTTTCCTTATTTATTTTCTGTTTGGATCATATGTATAAGTGACGTGTTGAAGTCCCCCGCTATTATTGCATTACTGTCGATTTCGACTTTTATAGCTGTTAGCAGTTGCCTTATATATTGAGGTGCTCCTATATTGGGTGCATGTATATTTATAATTGTTATGTCTTCTTGGATTGATTCCTTGATCATTATGTAGTGTCCTTCCTTGTCTTTTGTAACATCCTTTAAAGTGTATTTTATGTGATATGAGTATTGCTACTCCAGCTTTCTTTTGATTTCCATTTACATGGAATATCTTTTTCCATCCCCTCACTTTCAGTCTGTATGTGTCCCTAGGTCTGAAGTGGGTCTCTTGTAGACAGTATATATATGGGTCTTGTTTTTGTATCCTTTTAGCGAGCCTGTGTCTTGTGGTTGGAGCATTTAATCCACTCATGTTTAAGGTAATTATCGATATGTATGTTTTTATTACCATTTTCTTAATTGTTATGGTTTTGTTTTTGTAGGTCCTTTTCTTCTCTTGTGTTTCCCACTTAGAGAAGTTCCTTTAGCATTTGTTGTAGAGCTCGTTTGGTGGTGCTGAATTCTCTTAGCTTTTGCTTGTCTGTAAAACTTTTGATTTCTCCATTGAATGTGAATGAGATCCTTGCCGGGTAATCTTGGTTGTAGGTTCTTCCTGTTCTTCACTTTAAGTATATCATGCCACTCCTTTTTGTCTTGTAGAGTTTCTGCTGAGAAATCAGCTGTTAACCTTATGGGAGTTCCCTTGTGTGTTATTTGTTGTTTTTCCCTTGTTGCTTTTAGTAATTTTTCTTTGTCTTTAATTTTTGTCCATTTGATTACTGTGTGTCTCAGCATGTTTCTCCTTGGGTTTATCTTGCCTGGGACTCTGCACTTCCTGGACTTGGGTGGCTATTTCCTTTCCCATGTTAGGGAAGTTTTCGACTATAATCTCTTCAAATATTTTCTCGGGTCGTTTCTCTCTCTCTTCTCCTTCTGTGACCCGTATAATGCGAATGTTGTTGCGTTTAATGTTGTCCCAGAGGTCTCTTAGGCTGTCTTCATTTCTTTTCATTCTTTTTTCTTTATTCTGTTCCACAGCAGTGAATTCCACCATTCTGTCTTCCAGGTCACTTCTCCGTTCTTCTGCCTCAGTTATTCTGCTATTGATTCCTTCTAGTGTATTTTTCATTTCAGTTATTGTATTTTCATCTCTTTTTGTTTGTTCTTTAACTCTTCTGGGTGTTTGTTAAACATTTCTTGCATCTTTTGGATCTTTACCTCCATTCTTTTTCCAAGGTCCTGGAACATCTTCACTATCATTATTCTGAATTCTTTTTCAGGAATGTTGACCATCTCCACTTCATTTAGTTGTTTTTCTGGGGTTTTATCTTATTCCTTCATCTGGTACAAAGTCTTCTGCCATTTCATTTTGTCTGTTTTTCTGTAAATGTGCTGTTCCTTCTACAGGCTGTAGAATTGTAGTTCTTCTTGCTTCTGCTGTCTGTCCTCTCTTTCTCTTTCTGAGTTACTTCACTTAGTATGATAATCTCTAGTTGCATCATGTTGCTGCCAGTGGCATTGTTTCTTTCTTTTTTATGGCTGAGTAATATTCCATTGTGTATATGTACCACATCTTCTTTATACATTCATCTGTCGATGGACATTTAGATTGTTTCCATGCCTTGGCTATTGTGAATAGTGCTGCTATGAACATAAGGGTGCATGTATCTTTTTTTTTCTTTTAATCAAAGGGAGAAATTATTTTTTTCTTAAATATATATTTTATTTATTTTAGTACATTACAGTTGCCATTCTTTTTGATGCTCTAATTATCTTGTTTCTGACTGGTGGGAACCATTTCCAGTTGTCTCTTGAGTCTTCTAATATCTCAGTAGTCTCTAATAGCTTCTTTGACTTCTGATATTCTCTATTTTTCAAAAAAATATTTACTTATTTATTTATTTTTGGCTGCGTCGGATCTTTGTTGTATGGGATCTTCATTGCAGCATGGGGGAATCTTTCATTGCAGCACACGGGCTTCTCTCTAGTTGTGGCATTCAGGCTCAGTAGTTGTGGCATGCGGGCTCTCTAATTGTGGCGTGTGGGCACCAGAGCACGTGGGCTCTGTAGTTGTGGCGTGCAGGCTCCAGAGCACATGGGCTGTGTAGTTGCGGCACGTGGGCTCTCTAGTTGTGGCTTGTGTGCTCAGTAGTTTCGGCACACACAGTCGTAGTTGTTCCATGGCGTGTGGGATCTTAGTTCCCCAAGCAGGGATTGAACCCGTGTCCCCTGCATTAGAAGGTGGGTTCTTAACCACTGGACCACCAGGGAAGTCCCAGGGTGCATGTATCTTTTTGAATTACAGTTTTGTCTGGATATATGCCCAGGAGTGGGATTGATGAATCATACGGTAATTCTATTTTTAGTTTTCTGAGGAACTTTCATACTGCTTTCCATAGTGGCTGCACCAACTTACATTCCCACCAACAGTGTAGGAGGGTTACTTTTGCTCCACATCCACATCCAGCATTTGTTATTTGTAGACTTTCTAATGATGGCCATTTTGACCATGTGATGTGGTACCTTATTGTAATTTTGATATGCATTTCTGTAATGATTAGGGATGTTGAGCATCTTTTCATGTGCCTATTGGCCATCTGTATAAGAAATACTTTTTTATATATATATATATATAAATTTATTTATTTTTAACTGCGTTGGGTCTTTTTTTTTTTTTTTTTGCGGTACGCGGGCCTCTCACTGTCGTGGCTTCTCCTGTTGCGGAGCACAGACTCTGGACGCACAGGCTCAGCAGCCATGACTCACGGGCCCAGCCGCTCCGCGGCACGTGGGATCTTCCCAGACCGGGGCACGAACCCGCGTCCCCTGCATCGGCAGGTGGACTCTCAACCACTGCGCCACCAGGGAAGCCCTGCGTTGGGTTTTCGTTGCTGTGCACGGGCTTTCTCTAGTTGCGGCGAGCGGGGTCTACTCTTCTGTTGTGCTGCATGGGCTTCTCATTGCAGTGGCTTCCCTTGTGGAGCACAGGCTCTAAGCACGCAGGCTTTAGTAGTTGTGGTGCACGGGCTCAGTAGTTGTGGCTCATGGGATCTAGAGCGCAGGCTCAGTAGTTGTGGCGCATGGGCTTAGTTGTTCCATGGCATGTGAGATCCTCCCGGACCAGGGCTCGAACCCGTGTCCCTTGCATTGGCAGGTGGATTCTTAACCACTGCACCACCGGAGAAGTCTCTAAGAAATACTTTTTGAATTAAATTAATATTTTGTTCCCCAAGTTGTTTTATAACCGTAGTAGCAAAACCTGAACCTTAGAGTGTGAGAAAGGTAAATTGTAGACTCGTCTCAGTTATGAATGTAAACACATTCCAAAATAAAATATTACAGTCAGTTATATCTCAAACTGGGGGACAAAAACCAAAAAAATTAATGAACTGAATCTGTACTGTATGTAAAAATATGGTATATCATTACTAAACAGGATAGTTCAACATAATGAAATCTTTTAAAAATAATTCATTAACAAATTAAAGAGGAAAATCTACATGAACTTCTTATAGACTCAGAAAAATCACTTGATAAAATTAAGTAACTATTCCCATGGATCGTAGAAAACTGGGATAGAAGGTAACTTCCATATCCTAAGGTATCTACCAAAAATGTACAGCAGACATCATACTTAATGATGAAACTTCTGAAACAAACTCCTTAAAATCAGGAACAAAAAAGGATGCCTGCTTTCTCTGCTTCTGTTCCAATTACTATTTTAGCGTTTAGCCATCTCCATAAGATAATGAGAAATGTGTCTTTTATTTTTACTTGAAAACCGAAGGCAGTTTTTGGCCAACCCAATAAAAGCCAAAAGTCTGAAAAAATCAAGTCTGAAAAACTGTCACAGCCAAGAAGAGCCTAAGGAAACACAATGACTAAATGTAATATGGTTTCCAGCATGGAATTTTGGGAAAGACAAAAGATATTAGGTAAAAACTAAGGAAATCTAAATACAATATGGACTTTAGTAAATATATCAATACTGGTTTATTAATTGTAACAAATATATCATATTGGTGTGTTAAAAAATAGGGGCAGCTTGTCAATCAGTGGGGCTTCACCGCTGGTTGTGGCCAGGGAAAGAAACAAAGACAGCCCTGCCAAAATCACTGCCATCCCAGAGTGACTGTGCATGCTCAAGGCTGCTCCATCTAAGAGCAACATTAGATATTTCACAATGTGGGGAGAAAACAGACTTCACTAAACTCATGAAGCCAATCAGTAAACAAGTAAGCAGAAAGCCAGAGAATCGATACCCAGTCTTGCTACATTACCTAAAATGTCTGGTTTCCAAAGGGAAAAAAAAGAATGCAAGACATACAAAGAAAGGAAAACCTACATGTTTGGGGAAATAGCAGGCAACAAAAACTGCCAATGAGAACAATCGCATATTAGATTTAATAAAGACCTTAAAGTAGCCATTATAAATATGTTCAAAGAACCAAAGGAAACCATGCTTAAAGAAACAAAAGAAGAAGTGTTGACAGTGTCTCATCAAATAGAGAATATAAAGAGATTATTAAAAGTAATGACTTTTTCAATAAACTTCAAAAATTTTCAATAAAGATATCATTAAAAAGAAAAAAAATAGGGACAGCTAGCTGTGAGATATGTGGGAACTCTATACTATCCTCACAATTATTCTGTAAGTCTTAAACTTTTCTAAAAATTAAGTTTTTATTTATTTATTTGGCTGCACCGGGCCTTAGTTGCAGCATGTAGGATCTTTTTTGCAGCATGCAGGCTCTTAGTTGCGGCATGCGGGATCTAGTTCCCCGACCAGGGCTTGAACCCGGGCCCCCTACATTGGGAGCGTGGAGGGAAGTCCACCAGGGAAGTCCCTTAAGTTTTTTTTAAAAAAAAATACTATAACCAAAGTGGGAAAAGAAAGTCAGATTGGGAGAAGATATGAGGCCCATAGTACCCAAAGGATATATAAAGTTCTACAAACCAATAAGAAAAGACTAAAAACTAGCCCTGTTTGTAAAACATCAAAAATTATCAGGTAAAATTGACTAGAGCTAAGAAAGTTTTAGTTAAACTATAAAAATGAGTCACAGTCATTAGCAAAATAGTTAACAGCTTTGATGTCAGACTTGGGTTTAAAAATCAGCTCCATCATTTATGACTTTGGGGGGTCCTTGAGCAGGTCATTAACTCTTTCCATCTATTTCTTCACCTGTAAATGATAAATAACACCTTTACAGGGCATCAGAGACTGAGCACCCAATTAACCACAGCTATTCTTCATGACTATTTAAGAGAACTATTTAAGCAAAACATCAACTGCCCATGCATTTCCCTTTATTTTGTGTAGTTCAGGGGCTTACTAGGTTCAACATACTGTTCAGACAAATTCTACTACCCCACGTTCCCGTATCATAGTAAAAACTTCTTGTTAAGATGTATTTCACAGGAATTCCCTGGCGGTCCAGTGGTTAGGACTCCACACTTCTGCTGGTGACCTGGGTTTGATCCCTGGTCAGGGAACTGAGATCCCAAAAGCCACGTGGCGTGACCCAAAAAAAAAGTATTTCAAAAGACTAAGCAATAGGATATTTTTAAAAAATAAAAACAGTCACGGGCTTCCGTGGTGGCGCAGTGGTTCAGAGTCCGCCTGCTGATGCAGGGGACGCAGGTTCGTGCCCCGGTTCGGAAGGATTCCGCGTGCCGCAGAGTGGCTGGCCCCGTGAGCCATGGACGCTGGGCCTGCACGTCCGGAGACTGCGCTCCGCGGCAGGAGAGGCCACATCAATGAGAGGCCCACGTACCGCCAAAAAAAAAAAAAAAGTCAAGAAATAGAAAGATGAAATACAGTAGCATCTATTGAGAGAGATGCTGTGAAGCATTCTAGAAACACACCTATGACACTGCTTACTACTATACTGTTAGTGACAAGAAAGTGGATTTTGTCTTTTTCCTTAACCTTTGAATCTGCATTTGGCTAGGACTAATATCACGCCTTCACTATTAATAAAAAACAGATAAACTATAATTTTAGTAATAAAAAAGTTAAGCCTCAAAAAAAAAAAAAACTAACAGAGAAAAATGTATGTTCACCCAGATAAGAATGGATATTTCGCCGTGATGTTCAATAGTACTTCTAATTTATGTTGTCCCCAAACCTTGTTTTTTGTTGAAATGTGTAGAAGAGCATACTTAATACATATATATTATGGTTGTCAGGCAATTCGTTGAATTTGTGAATTCAGTGGCAAATTATTTTATATTATCTAGTGCTTTCTTTTTTTTACAATTGCAAAAATCTACTTTTCATTTTTTATTGAAATATATTTGACATATAACTGTGTAATTTTAAGGTGTTCAACACCTTATAATGTATAGGTAGATCATTCATATAATATTGCCATTGTAGCAGTACTTAGCACCTGTATCACATTTCATAATTATTCTTTCTTTTTACTAGTTGGAATAATCAAGTTCTAGTCTCTTAGGAAGTTTGATGTTTATAATACAGTATTGTTGTCTATATTCACTGTATTGTGCATTATATTTCTAGGGCTTATTTATACTTGTTGCAGGTAAACTTAACATCTTTCCTGTCCTCCATAACCACCATATTACTCTCAAGTTTTACAAGTTTGGCTTTTTAAAATTCCACATATAAGTGACATCAGATAGTACTTGTCTAACTTATCTCGCTTAGCAAAATATGCTCAGGGTTATCCATGTTGTCTCAAATGGCAAGATTTTATTCCTTTTCATAGTTGAGTAATATTCCATTGTTATTATATATAACACATTTTTTTTGTCCATTCATTCGTTGGTGGACACTTAGGTTGTTTCCATGTCTTGGCTATTGTAAATAATGCTGCAGTGAACATGGGGGTGTAGATATCTTTTCAAGGTAGCATTTTCGTTGTCTTCAGATAGATACCTAGAAGTACTTGTGTATTATTTATCTTTGATGTCTGGATCATATGGTGGTTCTACTTTTAATTTTTTGAGGAAACTTCATACTGTTTTCCATAGTGCCTGCACCATTTACATTCCCACTGACAGTGCGTAAGGGTTCCCTTTTCTTCACATCCTTGCTAGCATGTGTTATCTCTTGTCTTCTTGATGATTGCCATTCTTAACAGGCATGAGGTGATAGCTCACTATGATTTTAATTCACATTTCCCTGATGATTAGTGATATTGAGCATCTTTTCATGAACCCATTGACCAGTTGAAAGTATTCTTTGAAAAAAATGTCTGTTCTTCTCACTTTTTAATCAGATTGGGGTTTTTTGTTTGTTTTTCTGATATTGAGTTGTATGAGCTTTTTAAATATGTTTTGGATATTAACCCTTTATCTGATACATAGTTTGTAAAAATTTTCTCTTATTTTGTAGGTTGCCTTTTCATTTTGTTAATTGTACCTTACTGTGCAAAAGCTTTTAAGCTTGATGTACTCGCATTTGTTGATTGTTGATTTTTGCTTTTGTTGTTTGTACTTTTGTTGTCATATCCAAAAAAATCAATGCCAAAACCAGTGTTGAGAAACTTCTTCCCTATGTTTCATTCTAGGAGTTTTATAGTATCAGATCTTATGTTTGAATCTGTGATACATTTTGAGTTAATTTTTGTGAATGGTGTAAGGTATGGGTTTAATTTCATTGCTAGACATATGTTAATCCAGTTTCGTAGCACCATTTGTTGAAGAAACTGTCTTCTCCACTTTGGGTGCTCTTGGCTCCCTTGTTGAATATTAGTTGACCATATAGGCTGGGGTTAATTCTGGGCTCTTTATTCTGTTCTTGGTCTATGTGTCTATTTTTGTGCCAGTACCATACTGTTTTTATTACTGTAGCTTTGTAGTACAGTTTGAAATCAGGAAGTGTGTGATACCTCCAGCTTTGTTCTTTTTCTTCAGGATTACTTTGGCTATTTGTGGTCTTTTGTGGTTCCATACAAATTTTAGGATTTTTTTTCTATTTCTGTGAAGAATACTGTTGATATTTTGATGGGGATTGCATTGAATCTATAGATGGTTTTGAATATTATACACATTTTAGCAGTATTAATTCTTATCCATGAGCACAGATATTTTTCTATTTGTTACATCTTCTTAGATTTCTTTCAGCAGTCTTATAATTTTTGTTGTACATATCTTTCACTTCCTTGATTAAACTTATTTCTGGGACTTACCTGGTAGTCCATTGGTTAAGACTGTGCACTTCCACTGCAAGGGCTGTGGGTTTGATTCCTGCTCAGGGAACAAAGATCCCACATGCCACGAGGCACAACCAAAAAAATTAAAAAAAAAAAAAAAAGCGGAGGGGGAAGATGGTGGAAGAGTAAGACGCAGAGATCACCTTCCTCCCCACAGATACATCAGAAATACATGTACACTTGGAACACCTCCTACAGAACACCTACTGAACACTGGCAGAAGACCTCAGACCTCCCAAAAGGCAAGAAACTCCCCACATACCTGGGTAGGGCAAAAGAAAAAAGAATAAACAGAGACAAAAGAATAGGGACAGGACCCGCACCAGTGGGAGGGAGCTGTGAAGGAGGAAAGGTTTCCACACACTAGGAGACCCTTCGCGGGCAGAGACTGCGGGTGGCCGAGGCGGGGAGCTTCAGAGCCGTGGAGGAGAGCGCAGCAACAGGGGTGCAGAGGGCAAAGCGGAGAGATTCCCGCACAGAAGATCGGAGCCGACCAGCACTCACCAGCCCGAGAGGCTTGTCTGCTCACCTGCCGGCGCGGGCAGGGCTGGGAGCTGAGGCTCCAGCTTCGGTCGGAGCGCAGAGAGAGGACTGGGGTTGGCTGCATGAACACAGCCTGAAGGGGGTTAGTGCGCCACGGCTAGCCAGAGGGAGTCCGGGGAAAAGTCTGCACCTGCCAAAGAGGCAAGAGACTTTTTCTTCCCTCTGTGTTTCCTGGTGCGCAAGGAGAGGGGATTAAGAGTGCTGCTTAAAGGAACTCCAGAGACGGGCGTGAGCCGCGGCTAACAGCGCGGACCCCAAAGACGGGCATGAGACGCTAAGGCTGCTGCTGCGGCCACCAAGAAGCCTGTGTGCGAGCACAGGTCACTGTCCACACCTCCCCTCCCGGGAGCCCGTGCAGCCCGCAACTGCCCGGGTCCCGGGATCCGGGGACAACTGCCCCGGGAGAACGCACGGCGCAGCGTGCCTCAGGCTGGTGCTCGCCCCACATCGTGCCCCTCCCTCCCCCCGGCCTGAGTGAGCCAGAGTCCCCGAATCAGTGGCTGCTTTAACCCCGTCCTGTCTGAGCGAAGAACAGATGCCCTCCGGTGACCTACACGCAGAGGCGGGGCCAAATCCAAAGCTGAGCCGCGGGAGCTGTGCAAAGAAGAGAAAGGGAAATCTCTCCCAACAGCCTCAGGAGCCGCAGATTAAATCTCCACAATCAACTTGATGTACCCTGCATCTGTGGAATACCTGAATACACAACGAATCATCCCAAATTGAGGAGGTGGGCTTTGAGAGCAAGATTTATTATTTTTTCCCCTTTTCCTCTTTTTTGAGTGTGTATGTGTATGCTTCTCTGTGAGATTTTGTCTGTATAGCTTCGCTTTCACCATTTGTCCTAGGGTTCTATCCGTCCGTTTTTTGTTTTGTCTTGTTTTACTTAAAAAAATTTTTTTTTTTAATAATTATTTTTTATTTTAATAACTTTATTTTATTTTCTTTTTTTTTTTTATCCTCTTTCTTTCTTTTTTTCTTTCTACTTTTTCTCCCTTTTATTCTGAGCCGTGTGGATGAAAGGCTCTTGGTGCTGCAGCCAGGAGTCAGCGCTGTGCCTCTGAAGTGGGAGAGCCAGCTTCAGGACACTGGACCACAAGAGACCTCCCAGCTCCACATAATATCAAACGGCAAAACTCTCCCAGAGATCTCCATCTCAACACCAACACCCAGCTTCACTCAACGACCAGCAAGCTACAGTGCTGGACAACCCTATGCCAAACAACTAGCAAGACAGGAACACGACCCCACCCATTAGCAGAGAGGCTGCCTAAAATCATAAGTCCACAGACACCCCAAAACACACCACCAGATGTGGACCTGCCCACCAGAAAGACAAGATCCAGCCTCATCCACCAGAACACAGGCACTAGTCCCCTCCACCAGGAAGCCTACACAACCCACTGAACCAACTTTAGCCACTGGGGACAGACAGCAAAAACAATGGGAACTATGAACCTGCAGCCTGCAAAAAAGAGACCCCAAACACAGTAAGATAAGCAAAATGAGAAGACAGAAAAACACACAGCAGATGAAGGAGCAAGATAAAAACCCACCAGACCTAACAAATGAAGAGGAAATAGGCAGTCTACCTGAAAAACAATTCAGAATAATGATAGTAAAGATGATCCAAAATCTTGGAAATAGAATATACAAAATGCAAGAAACATTTAACAAGGACCTAGAAGAACTAAAGATGAAACAAGCAACGATGAACAACACAATAAGTGAAATTAAAAATACTCTAGAAGGGATCAATAGCAGAATACCTGAGGCAGAAGAACGGATAAGTGACCTGGAAGATAAAGTAGTGGAAATAACTACTGCAGAGCAGAATGAAAGGAACTGAGGACAGTCTCAGAGACCTCTGGGACAACATTAAACGCACCAACATTCGAATTATAGGAGTTCCAGAAGAAGAAGAGAAAAAGGGACTGAGAAAATATTTGAAGAGATTATAGTTGAAAACTTCCCTAATGTGGGAAACAAAATAGTTAATCAAGTCCAGGAAGCACAGAGAGTCCCATACAGGACAAATCCATGGAGAAACACGACAAGACACATATTAATCAAACTGTCAAAAATAAATACAAAGGAAACATATTAAAGGCAGCAAGGGAAAAACAACAAGTAACACACAAGGGACTCTCCATAAGGTTAACAGCTAATCTTTCAGCAGAAACTCTGCAAGCCAGAAGGGACTGGCAGGACATACTGAAAGTGATGAAGGAGAAAAACCTACAACCAAGATTACTCTACCCAGCAAGGATCTCATTCATATTTGAGGGAGAAATTAAAACCTTTACAGACAAGCAAAAGCTGAGAGAGCTCAGCACCACCAAACCAGCTTTACAGCAAATGCTAAAGGATCTCTAGGCAGGAAACACAAGAGAAGGAAAAGACCTACAATAACAAACCCAAAACAATTAAGAAAATGGGAATAGGAACATACATATCGATAATTACCTGAAATGTAAATGGACTAAATGCTCCCACCAAAAGACACAGACTAGCTGAATGGATACAAAAACAAGACCCATATATATGCTGTCTACAAGAGACCCACTTCAGACCTAGAGACACAGACTGAAAGTGAGGGGATGGAAAAAGATATTCCATGCAAATGGAAACCAAAAGAAAGCTGGAGTAGCAATTCTCATATCAGACAAAATGACTTTAAAATAAAGACTATTAGAAGAGACAAAGAAGGACACTACATAATGATCAAGTGATCGATCCAAGAAGAAGATAAAAAATTGTAAATATTTATGCACCCAACATAGGAGCACCTCAATACATAAAGCAAATACTAACAGCCATAAAATGGGAAATCGACAATAACACATTCATAGTAGGGGATTTTAACACCCCACTTTCACCAATGGACAGATCATCCAAAATGAAAATAAATAAGGAAACACAGGCTTTAAATGATACATTAAACACAATGGACTTAATATTTCTAGGACATTCCATCCAAAAACAACAGAATACACATTTTACTCAAGTGCTCATGGAACATTCTTCAGGATAGATCATATCTTGGGTCACAAATCAAGCCTTGGTAAATTTAAGAAAATTGAAATTGTATCAAGTATCTTTTCTGACCACAACACTATGAGACTAGATATCAAGTACAGGAAAAGATCTGTAAAAAATGTAAAGACATGGAGGCTACACTATTTAATAATGAAGTGATCACTGAAGAAATCAAAGAGGAAATAAAAAGTACCTAGAAACAAATGACAATGGAGACACGACAACCCAAAACCTATGGGATGACAAAAGCAGTTCTAAGGGGAAGTTTATAGCAATACAATCCTACCTTAAGAAACTGGAAACATCTCGAATAAACAACCTAATCTTGCACCTAAAGCAATTATAGAGGGAAGAACAAAAAAACCCCAAAGTTAGCAGAACGAAAGAAATCATAAAGATCAGATCAGATATAAATGAAAAAGAAATGAAGGAAACGATAGCAAAGATCAATAAAACTAAAAGCTGGTTCTTTGAGAAGATAAACAAAATTGATAAACCATTAGCCAGACTCATCAAGAAAAAAAGGGATAAGACTCAAATCAATAGAATTAGAAATGAAAAAGGAGAACTAACAAGTGACACTGCAGAAATACAAAAGATCATGAGAGATTACTACAAGCAACTCTATGCCAATAAAATGGACAACCTGGACGAAATGGACAAATTCTTAGAAATGCACAATGTGCCAAGACTGAATCAGGAAGAAATAGAAAATATGAACAGACCAATCACAAGCACTGAAATTGAAACGTGATTAAAATTCTTCCAACAACAAAAGCCCAGGACCAGATGGCTTCACAGGCGAATTCTATCAAACATTTAGAGAAGAGCTAACACCTATCCTTCTGGAACTCTTCCAAAATATAATAGAGGGAGGAACACTCCCAAATTCATTCTATGAGGCCACCATCACCCTGATACCAAAACCAGACAAGGATGTCACAAAGAAAGAAAACTACAGGCCAATATCACTGATGAACATAAATGCAAATATCCTCAACAAAATACTAGGAAACAGAATCCAGCAGCACATTAAGAGGATCATACACCATGATCAAGTGGGGTTTATTCCAGGAATGCAAGGATTCTTCAATATACGCAAATCAATCAATGTGATACATCATATTAACAAATTGAAGGAGAAAAACCATGGTCATGTCAATAGATGCAGAGAAAACTTTCGACAAAATTCAACACCTATTTATGATAAAAACCCTGCAGAAAGTAGGCATAGAGGGAACTTTCCTCAACATAATAAAGGCCATATATGACAACGCCACAGCCATCATCATCCTCAATGGTGAAAAACTGAAACCATTTCCACTAAGATCAGGAACAAGACAAGGTTGCCCACTCTCACCACTCTTATTCAACATAGTTTTGGAAGTTTAGCCACAGCAATCAGAGATGAAAAGGAAATAAAAGGAATCCAAATCGGAAAAGAAAATGTAAAGCTTTCACTGTTTGCAAATGACGTGATACTATACATAGAGAATCCAAAGATGCTACCAGAAAACTACTAGAGCTAATCAATGAATTTGGTAAAGTAGCAGGATACAAAATTAATGCACAGAAATCTCTGGCATTCCTATACACTAATGATGAAACATCTGAAAGTGAAATCAAGAAAACACTCCCATTTACCATTGCAAGAAAAAGAATAAAATATCTAGGAATAAACCTACCTAAGGAGACAAAAGACCTGTATGCAGAAAATTATCAGACACTGATGAAAGAAATTAAAGATGATACAAACAGATGGAGAGATACACCATGTTCTTGGATTGGAAGAATCAACATTGTGAACATGACTCTACTACCCAAAGCAATCTACAGATTGAATGCAATCCCTATCAAACTACCACTGGCATTTTTCACAGAACTAGAACAAAAAATTTCACAATTTATATGGAAACACAAAAGACCCCGAATAGCCAAAGCAATCTTGAGAACGAAAAACGGAGCTGGAGGAATCAGGCTCCCTGACTTCAGACTATACTACAAAGCTACAGTAATCAAGACAGTATGGTACTGGCACAAAAACAGAAAGATAGATCAATGGAACAGGATAGAAAGCCCAGAGATAAACCCACGCACATATGGTCACCTTATCTTTGATAAAGGAGGCAGGAATGTACAGTGGAGAAAGGACAGCCTCTTCAATAAGTGGTGCTGGGAAAACTGGACAGCTACATGTAAAAGTATGAGATTAGATCACTCGCTAACACCATACACAAAAAATAAGCTCAAAATGGATTAAAGACCTAAATATAAAGCCAGAAACTATCAAACTCTTAGAGGAAAACATAGGCAGAACACTGTATGACATAAATCACAGCAAGATCCTTTTTGACCCACCTCCTAGAGAAATGGAAATAAAAACAAAAATAAACAAATGGGACCTAATGAAACTTAAAAGCTTGTGCACAGCAAAGGAAACCATAAACAAGACCAAAAGACAACCCTCAGAAGGGGAGAAAATATTTGCAAATGAAGCAACTGACAAAGGATTAATATCCAAAATTTACAAGCAGCTCATGCAGCTCAATAACAAAAAAACAACCCAGTCCAAAAATGGGCAGAAGACCTAAATAGACATTTCTCCAAAGAAGATATACAGACTGCCAACAAACACATGAAAGAATGCTCAACATCTTTAATCATTAGAGAAATGCAAATCAAAACTACAATGAGATATCATCTCACACCAGTCAGAATGTCCATCATCAAAAAATCTAGAAACAATAAATGCTGGAGAGAGTGTGGAGAAAAGGAAACACTCTTGCACTGCTGGTGGAAATGTGAATTGGTACAGCCACTAGGGAGAACAGTATGGAGGTTCCTTAAAAAACTACAAATAGAACTACCATATGACCCAGCAATCCCACTACTGGGCATATACCCTGAGAAAACCATAATTCAAAGAGTCATGTACCAAAATGTTCATTGCAGCTCTATTTACAATAGCCCGGAGATGGAAACAACCTAAGTGTCCATCATCGGATGAATGGATGAAGAAGATGTGGCACATATATACAATGGAATATTACTCAGCCATAAAAAGAAAGGAAATTGAGCTATTTGTAATGAGGTGGATGGACCCAGAGTCTGTCATACAGAGTGAAGTAAGTCAGAAAGAGAAAGACAAATACCATATGCTAACACATATATATGTAATTTAAGAGAAAAAAATGTCATGAAGAACCTAAGGGTAAGACAGGAAGAAAGACACAGACCTACTAGAGAATGGACTTGAGGATATGGGGAGGGGGCAGGGTAAGCTGTGACAAAGCGAGAGAGTGGCATGGACATATATACACTACCAAATGTAAAATATATAGCTAGTGGGAAGCAGCCGCATAGCACAGGGAGATCAGCTCGGTGCTTTGTGACCACCTAGAGGGGTGGGATAGGGAGGATGGGAGGGAGGGAGACGCAAGAGGGAAGAGATATGGGAACATATGTATATGTATAACTGATTCACTTCGTTATAAAGCAGAAACTAACACCATTGTAAAGCAATTATACTCCAATAAAGATGTTAAAAAAAGAAAAACAAAAGAAAATTACTCCTAAGTATGTTATTGTTTTGATGCTATTGCAAATGGGATAGTTTCATTTCTTTTTCATATGTTTTCTCCTTAGTGTGTAGAAATCCAACTAATTTCTGTATGTTGATGTTGTATCCTGCAACTTTACTGACATCACTGATTAGTTCCAACAGTTATTTAGTAGAGTCTTTGGGATTATCTTTATACAGGATCATATCACCTTCATTTCTATATACAGGAAGAGTAACTTATTCTTCCCCAATTTGGATGCCTTTTATTTCTTCGCCTTGCCTAGTTACACTACCTAGGGCTTCCAATACTATATTGAATAAGAATGGTGAGAGTGGACATCCTTGTCTTCTTCCTGATCTTAGAAGAAAAGTTTTCAATCTTTCTCCATTGAGTATAATGTTAGGTTTGCATTTGTTATACATGACCTTTTTCATGTTTAGGTATGTTCCTTCTATACCCAATCTGCTAAAGGTTTTTATCATGAAAGGATGTTGTATTTTGTCAAATGGTTTTTCTGCATCTATTGAGATGATCACGTGACTTTTATCTTTCATTTTATGAATATGTATTGTGTTATTGATTTGCATATGTTGAACCATCCTTGCATACAAAGCATAAAACCCACCTGGTCATGGTGTACAATCCTTAAGAGTTCTTGAATTCAGTTTGCTAATACTTTTTTGAGACTTTTTGTTCCTATATTCATCAGGGGTATTGATCTATCGTTTTCATTTCTTGTGGTGTCCTTATCTGGCTTTGGCTTCAGGGTAATGCTGGCCTCATATCAGTAGAATCAGTTTGGAAGTATTACCTTCTCAAATTTTTGTAAGAGTTTGGGAAGGACTGATGTTGATTATTCTTTGAATGTTTGGTAGAATTCGCCAGTGTAGCCATCTGGTCCTGGGGATTTCTCTGTTGGGAAGTTTATGATTACAGACTTCATCTAGTTGGCTATTATTGGTCTGTTCATATTTTCTATTTCTTCCTGATTTAGTCTTTTTTAATTTATATTCTATATTGGAGTGTAGTTGATTAAGAATGTCGTGTTAGGGGCTTCCCTGGTGGCACAGTGGTTGAGAGTTCCGCCTGCCGATGCAGGGACACGGGTTCGTGACCCGGTCCGGGAGGATCCCACGTGCTGCGGAGCGGCTGGGCCCGTGAGCCATGGCCGCTGAGCCTGTGCATCCGGAACCTGTGCTCCGCAATGGGAGAGACCACAACAGTGAGGGGCCCACATACCGCAAAAAAAAAAGAATGTCGTGTTAGTTTCAGATGTACAGCAAAGTAGTTCAGTTATACATATACATGTATCTATTCTTTTTCAAATTCTTTTCCCATTTAGGTTATTACAGAATATTGAGCAGAGTTCCCTGTGCTATACAATAGGTCCTTGTTGTTATCTATTTTAAATATAGTAGTGTGTATGTGTCAATCTCAAACTCCCAATTTATCCCTCCCCTTTGGTAACCATAAATTTGTTTTCTGAGTTTGGGAGTCTTTCTGTTTTGTAAATAAGGTTCATCTGTATCATTTTTTTTTTTTTAGATTCTGCATATAAGAGATATCATCTGATATTTGTCTTTCTGGGTTTTTAAAAAATATTTATTTATTTAGGCTGCACTGGGTCTTAGTTGCAGCATGTGGTCTCTTAGTTGTGGCATGCGAACTCTTAGTTGCGACACATGAGAGATCTAGTTCCCTGACCAGGGATCAAACCTGGGCCCCCTGCGTTGGGAGCTCGTAGTCTTACCCAGTGGACCACCAGGGAAGTCCCTTTCTGTCTGACTTACTTTACTCAGTATGACAATCTCTATGTCCATCCATGTTGCTGCAGATGGCATTATTTTGTTCTTTTCTATGGCTGAGTAGTATTCCATCGTATATATGTACACATCTCTTTTTTTGCGGTATACGGGCCTTTCACTGTTGTGGCCTCTCCCGTTGCGGAGCACAGGCTCCAGACGCGCAGGCTCAGCGGCCATGGCTCACGGGCCCAGCCGCTCTGTGGCATGTGGGATCTCCCCGGACTGGGGCACGAACCCGCGTCCCCTGCATCGGCAGGCGGACTCCCAACCACTGCGCCACAAGGGAAGCCCTGTACACATCTTCTTTATCCATTCCTCTCTTGATGGATATTTAGGTTTCTTCCATATCCTGGCTTTTGTAAATAGTGCTACAATGAACATTGGGGTGCATGTATGTTTTCAAATTATGGTTTTCTTTGGGTAGGTGCCTGGGCATGGGATTGCTGGGTCATACAGTAGTTCTATTTTTATTTTTTTAAGGAACCTCCATACTGTTCTCCATAGTGGCTGTACCAGGTTACATTTCCACCAACAGTGTAGGAGGGTCCCCTTTTCTCTACACCCTCTCCAGCATATATTATTTATAGATTTTTTGATGATGGCTATTCTGACCAATGTGAGGTGATGTCTCGTAGCTTTAATTTGCATTTCTCTGATAATAATTAGTGATGTTGAGCATCTTTTCATGTGCTTTTTGGCCATCTGTATGTCTTCTTCGGAGAAATGTCTATTTAGATCTGGGTTGTTTTTGATTGGGTTGTTTTGTTTTGTTTGTTTGTTTTTGATATTGAGTTGCGTGAGCTGTTTGTATATTTTGGAGATTAATCCCTTGTCGGTAGCATCATTTACAAACCCCATTCTGTGGGTTGTCTTTTCATTTTAAATATTTTAAATATAGCAGCATGAATGCATCAATCCCAGACTGCCCACTTTTCCCTCCCCTTTGGTAACCAGAAGTTTATTTTCTTAGTCTGTTAGTTTGTTTCTGTTTTGTGAATAGGTTCATTTGTATCCTTTTTTTTTTTTTTTTAGATTCTGCATATAAGTGATATATATTTGGAGTGATTATTGATATCACTCCTTTCTGTCTCCTTTCTTTTTTTTTGTTTCTGTCTACCTTTGTAAAGTGGTGGTTTTCCTTAGTGATTTGCTCAATCTTCCCCCCACTCCCTTTTTTTTTTTTTTTTTTAAATGTTTCATGCCTCTAGATTTTTGTTTTGTGGTTACTTTGTGGCTTATAATAGATCTCATAGGTAAAATAGTCCTTTTCATGCTGTTGATAGCACCTTGTTGTCATTCGCCTATAAAGATTCAACCCTTTTTACTCCTCCCCTTTTATACTTTTGATGTCCCAATTTTACCTCTTTTTATGTGTACTTTCATTGTTTTTTATGTCACTAATTAGCATCATTCTGTTTCAGCTGAAGAACTCCTTTCAGCATTTCCTGCATGGCAGGTTTTGTTTGTCTGGGAAAGCCTTTACTTCTCCTTCATAGCTGAAGGTCAACTTCGCTGGATAAAGTATTCTTGGCTGGCCGTATTTATCTTCAACACTTTGAATATGTCATTCCACTCTCTCCTGGCCTATAGAATTTCTGCTGGGAAATCCACTGATAGCCTTGTGGGGATTCCTTTGTAGGTTACTTTTTTTTTTAACCCCTGGATGCCTTTAAGATTTTTTCTTTTTTTCTTTGATTTTTGACAGTTTTATTATAGTGTGTTTTGGAGGTCTTTTTGCATTGAGATAATAGGGTGTCCTGTTAGCTTATTGGACTTTTATATCCCTTTCCCTCTCCAGGCTTGGGAGATTCTCAGCTATTATTTTTTTAAATACACACTCTCTGCTCCCCTCTCCCTCTCTGCTCCTTCTGGTAGACCATTATTCTTATATTTATTTTGTCGTCATATATGAGAGTTCTCGTAGGTTTTCTTCACTTTTTAAAAATCTTAGTTCTCTCTCCTCCTGAGTCATTTCTAAATTTCTACCCTCCGAGTTGCAGATTCTTTCCCAGGTCTCATCTGCCTTATTTCCTAAGCTTTCTATACATTCTTGATGTCATTCATTGAATTCTTCAGCTCCAGAATTTGTCTGGTTCTTTTTAAAAATTTCAGTATATTTGGTAAACAGCACCTTACATTCAGTAAATTTATTTCTATATTCTTGATTTGCCTGACTTTTCTTGTAGCTCAGCAAATAAATCCTTCATCACAGCTGTTTTTAATTCTTTTTTTAGCTCTTCATTTATTCATTAATTAATCATAGTTTATTTAATCATTAATTAAACATTTTTTTTTACAACAAAATGAATCAGTTATATATATACACATATGTTCCCATCTCTCTTCCCTCTTGCATCTGCCTCCCTCCCACCCTCCCTAATCCACCCCTCCAGGGGGTCACAAAGCACCGAGCTGATCTCCCTGTGCTATGCGGCTGCTTCCCACTAGCTATCTACCTTACGTTTGGTAGTGTATATATGTCCATGCCTCTCTCTCGCTTTGTCACCGTTTACCCTTCCCCCTCCCCATAGCCTCAAGTCCATTCTCTAGTAGGTCTGTGTCTTTATTCCTGTTTCACCCCTAGGTTTTTCATGACATTTTTTTTTCTTAAATTCCATATATATGTGTTAGCATACGGTATTTGTCTCTCTCTTTCTGACTTCACTCTGTATGACAGACTCTAGGTCTATCCACCTCATTACAAATAGCTCAATTTCGTTTCTTTTTATGGCTGAGTAATATTCCATTGTATATATGTGCCACATCTTCTTTATCCATTCATCCGATGATGGACACTTAGGTTGTTTCCATCTCTGGGCTATTGTAAATAGAGCTGCAATGAACATTTTGGTACGTGACTCTTTTTGAATTATGGTTTTCTCAGGGTATATGCCCAGTAGTGGGATTGCTGGGTCATATGGTAGTTCTATTTGTAGTTTTTTAAGGAACCTCCATACTGTTCTCCACAGTGGCTGTATCAATTTACATTCCCACCAGCAGTGCAGGAGTGTTCCCTTTTCTCCACACCCTCTCCAGCATTTATTGTTTCTAGATTTTTTGATGATGGCCATTCTGACTGGTGTGAGATGATATCTCATTGTAGTTTTGATTTGCATTTCTCTAATGATTAGTGATGTTGAGCATTCTTTCATGTGTTTGTTGGCAGTCTGTATATCTTCTTTGGAGAAATGTCTATTTAGGTCTTCTGCCCATTTTTGGATTGGGTTGTTTGTTTTTTTGTTATTAAGCTGCATGAGCTGCTTATAAATTTTGGAGATTAATCCTTTGTCAGTTGCTTCATTTGCAAATATTTTCTCCCATTCTGAGGGTTGTCTTTTGGTCTTATTTATGGTTTCCTTTGCTGCGCAAAAGCTTTTAAGTTTCATTAGGTCCCATTTGTTTATTTTTGTTTTTATTTCCATTTCTCTAGGAGGTGGGTCAAAAAGGACCTTGCTGTGATTTATGTCATAGAGTGTCCTGCCTATGTTTTCCTCTAAGAGTTTGATAGTTTCTGGCCTTACATTTAGGTCTTTAATCCATTTTGAGCTTCTTTTTGTGTATGGTGTTAGCGAGTGATCTAATCTCATACTTTTACATGTACCTGTCCAGTTTTCCCAGCACCACTTATTGAAGAGGCTGTCCTTTCTCCACTGTACATTCCTGCCTCCTTTATCAAAGATAAGGTGACCATATGTGCGTGGGTTTATCTCTGGGCTTTCTATCCTGTTCCATTGATCTATCTTTCTGTTTTTGTGCCAGTACCATACTGTCTTGATTACTGTAGCTTTGTAGTATAGTCTGAAGTCAGGGAGCCTGATTCCTCCAGCTCCTTTTTTCGTTCTCAAGATTGCTTTGGCTATTCAGGGTCTTTTGTATTTCCATACAAATTGTGAAATTTTTTGTTCTAGTTCTATGAAAAATGCCAGTGGTAGTTTGATAGGGATTGCATTGAATCTGTAGATTGCTTTGGGTAGTAGAGTCATGTTCACAATGTTGATTCTTCCAATCCAAGAACATGGTATATCTCTCCATCTGTTTGTATCATCTTTAATTTCTTTCATCAGTGTCTTATAATTTTCTGCATACAGGTCTTTTGTCTCCTTAGGTAGGTTTATTCCTAGATATTTTATTCTTTTTGTTGCAACGGTAAATGGGAGTGTTTTCTTGATTTCACTTTCAGATGTTTCATCATTAGTGTATAGGAATGCCAGAGATTTCTGTGCATTAATTTTGTATCCTGCTACTTTACCAAATTCATTGATTAGCTCTAGTAGTTTTCTGGTAGCATCTTTAGGATTCTCTATGTATAGTATCATGTCATCTGCAAACAGTGACAGCTTTACTTCTTCTTTTCCGATTTGGATTCCTTTTATTTCCTTTTCTTCTCTGATTGCTGTGGCTAAAACTTCCAAAACTATGTTGAATAAGAGTGGTGAGAGTGGGCAACCTTGTCTTGTTCCTGATCTTAGTGGAAATGGTTTCAGTTTTTCACCATTGAGGACGATGTTGGCTGTGGGTTTGTCATATATGGCCTTTATTATGTTGAGGAACGTTCCCTCTATGACTGCTTTCTGCAGGGTTTTTATCATAAATGGGTGTTGAATTTTGTCAAAAGCTTTCTCTGCATCTATTGAGATGATCATATGGTTTTTCTCCTTCAATTTGTTAATATGGTGTATCACGTTGATTGATTTGCGTATATTGAAGAATCCTTGCATTCCTGGAATAAACCCCACTTGATCATGGTGTATGATCCGTTTAATGTGCTGTTGGATTCTGTTTGCTAGTATTTTGTTGAGGATTTTTGCATCTATGTTCATCAGTGATATTGGCCTGTAGTTTTCTTTCTTTGTGACATCCTTGTCTGGTTTTGGTATCAGGGTGATGGTGGCCTCGTAGAATGAGTTGGGGAATGTTCCTCCCTCTGCTATATTTTGGAAGAGTTTGAGAAGGATAGGTGATAGCTCTTCTCTAAATGTTTGATAGAATTCGCCTGTGAAGCCATCTGGTCCTGGGCTTTTGCTTGTTGGAAGAATTTTAATCACAGTTTCAATTTCAGTGCTCGTGATTGGTCTGTTCATATTTTCTATTTCTTCCTGATTCAGTCTTGGCAGGTTGTGCCTTTCTAAGAATTTGTCCATTTCTTCCAGGTTGTCCATTTTATTGGCATAAAGTTGCTTGTAGTAATCTCTCATGATCTTTTGTATTTCTGCAGTGTCAGTTGTTACTTCTCCTTTTTCATTTCTAATTCTATTGATTTGAGTCTTATCCCTTTTTTTCTTGATGAGTCTGGCTAATGGTTTATCAATTTTGTTTATCCTTTCAAAGAACCAGCTTTCAGTTTTATTGATCTTTGCTATCGTTTCCTTCATTTCTTTTTCATTTATTTCTGATCTGATTTTTATGATTTCTTTCCTTCTGCTAACTTTGGGGTTTTTTTGTTCTTCTTTCTCTAATTGCTTTAGGTGCAAGATTAGGTTGTTTATTCGAGATGTTTCCTGTTTCTTAAAGTAGGATTGTATTGCTATAAACTTCCCTCTTAGAACTGCTTTTGCTCCATCCCATAGGTTTTGGGTTGTTGCGTTTTCATTGTCATTTGTTTCTAGGTATTTTTTGATTTCCTCTTTGATTTCTTCAGTGATCACTTCGTTATTAAGTAGTGTATTGTTTAGCCTCCATGTGTTTGTATTTTTTACAGATCTTTTCCTGTAATTGATATCTAGTCTCATAGCGTTGTGGTCGGAAAAGATACTTGATACAATTTCAATTTTCTTAAATTTACCAAGGTTTGATTTGTGACCCAAGATATGATCTATCCTGGAGAATGTTCCATGAGCACTTGAGAAAAATGTGTATTCTGTTGTTTTTGGATGGAATGTCCTATAAATATCAATTAAGTCCATCTTGTTTAATGTATCTTTTAAAGCTTGTGTTTCCTTATTTATTTTCATTTTGGATGATCTGTCCATTGGTGAAAGTGGGGTTTTAAAGTCCCCTACTATGAATGTGTTACTGTCGATTTCCCCTTTTATGGCTGTTAGTATTTGCCTTATGTATTGAGGTGCTCCTATGTTGGGTGCATAAATATTTACAATTGTTGTATCTTCTTCTTGGATCGATCCCTTGATCATTATGTAGTGTCCTTCTTTGTCTCTTCTAATAGTCTTTGTTTTTAAAGTCTATTTTGTCTAATATGAGAATTGCTACTCCAGCTTTCTTTTGGTTTCCATTTGCATGAAATACCTTTTTCCATCCCCTTACTTTCAGTCTGTATGTGTCTCTAGGTCTGAAGTGGGTCTCTAGTAGACAGCAAATATATGCGTCTTGTTTTTGTATCCATTTAGCCAATCTGTGTCTTTTGGTGGGAGCATTTAGTCCATTTACATTTAAGGTAATTATCGATATGTGTGTTCCCATTCCCATTTTCTTAATTGTTTTGGGTTCGTTATTGTAGGTCTTTTCCTTCTTTTGTGTTTCTTGCCTAGAGAAGTTCCTTTAGCAGTTGTTGTAGAGCTGGTTTGGTGGTGCTGAACTCTCTCAGCTTTTGCTTGTCTGTAAAGGTTTTAATTTCTCCATCAAATCTGAATGAGATCCTTGCTGGGTAGAGTAATCTTGGTTGCAGGTTTTTCTCCTTCAACACTTTCAGTATGTCCTGCCACTCCCTTCTGGCTTGCAGAGTTTCTGCTGAAAGATCAGCTGTTAACCTTATGGGGATTCCCTTGTGGGTTATTTGTTGTTTTTCCCTTGCTGCTTTTAATATGTTTTCTTTGTATTTAATTTTTGACAGTTTGATTAATATGTGTCTTGGCATATTTCTCCTTGGATTTGTCCTGTATGGGACTCTCTGTGCTTCCTGGACTTGATTAACTATTTCCTTTCCCATATTAGGGAAGTTTTCAACTATAATCTCTTCAAATATCTTCTCAGTCCCTTTCTTTTTCTCTTCTTCTTCTGGAACCCCTATAATTCGAATGTTGGTGCATTTAATGTTGTCCCAGAGGTCTCTGAGACTGTCCTCAGTTCTTTTCATTCTTTTTTCTTTATTCTGCTCTGCAGTAGTTATTTCCACTATTTTATCTTCCCGGTCACTTATCCGTTCTTCTGCCTCAGTTATTCTGCTATTGATCCCTTCTAGAGTATTTTTCATTTCATTTATTGTGTTGTTCATCATTGCTTGTTTCATCTTTAGTTCTTCTATATCCTTATTAAATGTTTCTTGCATTTTGTCTATTCTATTTCCAAGATTTTGGATCACCTTTACTATCATTATTCTGAATTCTTTTTCAGGTAGACTGCCTATTTCCTCTTCATTTGTTAGGTCTGGTGGGTTTTTATCTTGCTCCTTCATCTGCTGTGTGTTTCTCTGTCTTCTCATTTTGCTTATCTTACTGTGTTTGGGGTCTCCTTTTTGCAGGCTGAAGTTTCGTAGTTCCTGTTGTTTTTTGTGTCTGTCCCCAGTGGCTAAGGTTGGTTCAGTGGGTTGTGTAGGCTTCCTGGTGGAGGGGACTAGTGCCTGTGTTCTGGTGGATGAGGCTGGATCTTGTCTTTCTGGTGGGCGGGTCCACGTCTGGTGGTGTGTTTTGGGGTGTCTGTAGACTTACTATGATTTTGGGCAGCCTCTCTGCTAATGGGTGGGGTTGTGTTCCTGTCTTGCTAGTTGTTTGGCATAGGATGTCCAGCACTGTAGCTTGCTGGTCGTTGAGTGAAGCTGGGTGCTGGCGTTGAGATGGAGATCTCTGGGAGATTTTTGCCGTTTGATATTATGTGCAGCTGGGAGGCCTCTTGTGGACCAGTGTCCTGAAGTTGGCTCTCCCACCTCAGAGGCACAGCACTAACTCCTGGCTGCAGCACCAAGAGCCTTTCATCCACAGGGCTCCTTAATTTGGGATGATTGGTTGTGTATTCATGTATTCCACAGATGCAGGGTACATGAAGTTGCTTGTGGAGCTTTAATCCGCTGCTTTTGAGGCTGCTGGGAGACATTTCCCTTTCTCTTCTTTGTTCTCACAGCTCCCAGGGGCTCAGCTATGGATTTGGCCCCGCCTGTGCGTGTAGGTTGCCGGAGGGCGTCTGTTCTTTGCTCAGACAGGACGGGGTTAAAGGAGCCGCTGATTCGGAGGCTCTGGCTCACTCAGGCGGGGGGGGGGGGGGGGGGGGGGGGGGGGTAGGAAGGGTCACGGAGTGAGGGGCGGGCCTGCGGCGGCAGAGGCCAGCGTGATGTTGCACCAGCCCGAGGCACACTGTGCGCTCTCCCGGGGGAGTTGTCCCTGGATCCCGGGACCCTGGCAGTGGCGGGCTGCACAGGCTCCCCGGAAGGGGGTGTGGATAGTGACCTGTGTTCGCACACAGGCTTCTTGGTGGCGGCAGCAGCGGCCTTAGCGTCTCATGTCTGTCTCTGGGCTCCGCACTTTTAGACGCGGCTCGCGCCCGTCTCTGGAGCTCTCTTAAGCAGCGTTCTTAATCCCCTCTCCTCGTGCACCAGGAAACAAAGAGGGAAGAAAAAGTCTCTTGCCTCTTTGGCAGGTACAGACTTTTCCTCGGACTCCCTCCCTGCTAGCCGTGGTGCACTAACGCCCTGCAGGCTGTGTTCACGCCGCCAACCTCAGTCCTCTCCCAGCGCTCCGACAGAAGCCGGAGCCTCAGCTCCCAGCCCCGCCCGCCCCGTCGGGCGAGCAGACAAGCCTCTCGGCTGGTGAGTGCCGGTCGGCCCCGGTCCTCTGCGCTGGAATCTCTCCGCTTTGCTCTCCGCACCCCTGTTGCTGTGCTCTCCTCCGCGGACCCGAAGCTCCCCCCCTCTGCCACCCGCAGTCTCCCCCCGCTAAGGGGCTTCCTAGTGTGTGGACACTTTTCCTCCTTCACAGCTCCCTCCCGCTGGTGCAGGACCTGTTTTTAATTCTTTATCAGATCACAGTATTCTGTGCCTTTGGGTTCAGTTGCTGGAGAATTATTGTTTTTCTCATTGTGATACCATATCACTGTGATTGTTCGTAGTGCTTGGTAAAATGTGCCCCTGCCATTGAGTTTGAAGTAGCACACATTTTTCTTTTATTAGTTGCTTACTTTGTTCAACACTGGCAATTAGAAACCTTGCTTTTATTCTCCAGAAGGTGGCACCATAGCTCAAGTTTTCGGTTTCTCTACCTGAGCTGGCTCTGGGGCTGTGCCAGGGAGTGCCTGTGAAAAAGCTGGCAGCAGAGTGGGCAAGTGTGGGCTCAGCACCTGTGGTTGCCCACAGCCTGGCAGGGAGATCCTCCACTGCGGGGAGCCCCCAGAGGGCCACGCATGGACCTCCTGCCGAAATATGAGGCCGACAGACGGCAGGGAGTGAGATACTCCAGTGCCCTTTGTTCTTGTCTCCCTCTTTCCACTTCCACTAGTCAGGGAGGTCGCTCCTGAGGAAATCGTGCTGCTGGAGAGAAAGAGGTTCCTCCAGCTGTGACCAGCCAGGCAGTCCCTTAGAGACCTCTGTGAGGGAGGTGGCTGCTGTCCCCGGCAGTGGACGCCCAGTGTGCTCCTGCTCATTTTCTGCCTCCAAACTGGTCTCCGTCCTGCTCCCCACAGTGTGCCAGGTTCTCTGTCGGGCTGGCTGGACCTCCTGTCCACCCGCTGCTGCACTCCCAGTCTAGCTTCCCACCACACCCACAGCGAGTGGGGCTGAGGCAGGCTCAGCAGCTCCCTTGGATCTGCAGCCCTCTCCAAGGTCCATACATTCTGAAGCGCTTATCAGTAGAAATCTTTTGGATGTTCTGGTGTAATGTACAGAGATACTTTTGTTCAGTTATGACCCATTAGTTGTTCCTTTTTTTTCCCCCTCTTTTATTTGCAACTCACACTGCCATGATGTTGCCATCACTTGCTCCTCTACTTTATATCTATGCATGTGAGTTGGGTATAATATCAGTAATTTAAAATTTTCATACCTGGAGACTGAGTGCTGGTCTTGAAAGCCTAAGTTGAATGAAGTAAAAGGAAGATTCCAAATCAAACACAGTCTGTGTGTAAAGGATTGCCCAGGGGCTGCAGTATACCCAGTGGGCTGGGAGAATATTCCTGGTTTTCAACAGAGGAAATAGCCCCTTTTGAAGCTGTTCATTTGCATGCTGAAACAAGTATCCTCAACGTAGTGAGGGAAATTTCTAGTGCTTTCTTTTAATTCATCCCACAAACGTGCCAGCAAGGCCCAATGCTAGGTTCTGGGACTAAGTGTTAAATTACTATCACACAACCTTGTATTTTAGTGCTTTTTATTTCAGTTCTTTTGGTATATCTAAATGGCAGAAAGTACATATATACAAAATTCAGAACACCTTCCTAAAATGGTTTTAGTATTGGCGAGTCTCTGACATCTTTATTTTGAAAGTTTGAATTGTCAAATATATGTCTAAAGTGCATTCTTGCAGCTAATCAATAGCAGCATTTGTTTTGTTTATAAACCCTTAAATATTCAGACAGGAAGTAGAAAAGTCACAATAAAAAGCAAAGCGTGATCTAGATATATTCTTTCTTAATCAGCCAAGACAAATACATGCATGAATTAGTTTATAAGTATACAAGAAATATACAAAAAATAGCATTATAAAAAAGTTCATACGGCATGAGAAAGGTGTCTTTCTCTGTTATTAATATTAAATATGGCAAGGTGTATAATATAAAAAGTTTGTAGAATCCTAGATATCTTTGGAGCCATAGGGGAATCTTTATGTAGGCCAGTGTATGATGACATCTGAGATCTGTGGTATTCAACAAAGCTGGAGTTCTATAAGATGATTCGTTCGGAAGACTCCTTCTGGCATTGCTTTGGAGAAATCACCAACACTAATGAAAATGTTCTTTTGTTATTGGGACTGTCAATTCATGGCTTCTTGCGCCTAAAAATGAAAGCCAGCATTTAGTGCTGAATTTTGCAATGAATCTCTAGGAGGGCTTTGAGAGAATTCCTGTTTTATCGTGGGAAGAGTTAAAAGTCCTTCTAAGAAAGCAAATAACTTATAAAATATGCTTATCTAGTATTAAATTTAAAAAACAGAACTTTCCATCTTTATCCTGTTGCACTGATTTTCCAAACTGCCTAAGGAATACGTGTGTCAAAAATGGACACATGGACCTGTATAGGTAGATATTTGAAAAGCAGCAGGTTTGATTAATATGGGGAGAAAAAGGGGCCATAAATTCTGCCATTCCGTTTTATTTTAGCGAACACTTTGCTGTAATAAGAGGGGAATTAGGAAAGAATGAATTACAGGAGGAGCTGCCATCCCTGACTCCAGCCTCCCCTCCTTATAGGTGGATCTCAGTTCAGCCTCTGAAAATTTGATGAGCACAGGCAAAAATAGGAACAAGAGCGAATGTTCTTACAGCTCTAATTGCTCTTATTCAGCACCCCCCGCCCCCGGGTTCTCAGCACTGCTACTGCCTAGCGTAGTCTGCCGGTAGGGCCCAGATATTCCAACGGGCAAACAAAAACCATAGGTCCTCTAAAAAAAAAAAAAAAAAAAAAAAAAAAAGTGGTTGGTAGGGAGAAGGGGTGGTGGAGAGGGAAGACACAGAGAAAGGCTGCACGTGGTCAGTACTCACTTGGGTGTGCGTGGTGCTGATACCCAGGCCCCTCAGTACTCACTTGGGTTGTGCATGGTGCTGATACCCAGGCCCCAGCTGAGACCCTGCTCTCATCTCTACAGCCACAGAACACTGAGAGAAAAACCAGAGAGGAAAGATCAGCTCCTCTCTGCAGTCTATTAGATAGATTCAACCAAGGTGAAATCCAACACTGCTTTCTAGTCCAGCACAGATACGTATGTTAAAACACCAATCAGGCACTTGAAATTTATTTGATGTGCCACAAAAATTGTGAGGTGGGAGGGTCTTTAGAGGTCATCCAGGTAAATCTCATTTTCTATCAGGAAGAAGAAAGTGGCAAAGGCTAGAGCTTGGCCAGCTGACCCCCACCTTCCCAGAGTAACAGTTCCACAGGGAAGCTCTTCTCCTGAGAAGATTCCCATCAGTTTGATGGGCATTCTTGTTATTCTAGGGTGATGCTCTCTGACTTGATTCTTGGGCCCTATCCCTCTACACTAAAAACGGGCTTTGAGCTGAAGAGCTCCAGTAAAACCAGAGCAGAAATACAAATACCTTCTCAGATGTGCTGGGGACAGGCCTACAGGCTGCACTGGCCATGTGGGATCAGACCTTAGTTGTTTGTTTCAAAGAGCATGAAAAGCTACAGCTGTAGGCCTCAAAATATGACATCCCTAGCAAATACTTTTTACTCCTACCCTTGTTTCTACGTCGGTCCATTCAGACTCTGTTCCATCTGGTTGGGCAGGTGCTATTGTGGAAGATCTTCGTTTTCGACTACAGAAAAAGGGAAAACACGATGCAACAGTTATTTTTTGTATCTGAGAATAGGAAATATATTAGAAATAGGGAAATACCATACATACTCCTTCAGAGAACTGATACATTTTACAGGCTAGTCTGTTCCTCAAGAATGAGCAGCTAAGACAATGACAGCCCTCTAAAGAAAGGAGTTGATGCTCACTCACCCAGTTGGTGATTCTTGTTTCAAAGTCTCAATTTCAGTAAACTGGACGGATTGTCCACCACCCCTTGTTTTATAAACATCACCCTACAGCCAAGAGAAAAGGTCACCATTACACTTTTTATACATCCAAAGGGTAAACATACATATATATCTCAAATTAAATTTAAGACTCTACTGTTTTATGGAAACTCCCATCCACAAAACCAGATGGTGCTTGGACTGCTGGGTCTGTACCGTTAAAATACTTTAAAGATTTGTGTACATATCTCTCACTAAACAAAAGAAGTCCAATGTAATATAATTAGTAGCATTCTTAATTGCAGAAAATAACATTCCTTTTTTATTCAACCTATAATTTAAAAACTACACTAGAGATCAAGAAATCTGTCAGAAATTTCTAAATGTTAGAAGGCGATATACTTTCTTCTCTGGATGTAGCCCTCCTCTCATATTCAAATAACAGTACAGTTGTTTTTGTTTTTGTTTTGCCGCACTGTACAGCTTGTGGGATCTTAGTTCCTGGTCCAGGGATCGAACTCGGACCCTCGGCAGTGAAAGCGTGAGTCCTAACCAAGGACTGCCAGGGAATTCCCTCAAGTGACAGTACAGTCAAAGGTAAGAGTTCTTTGTTTGGTTTACTTCTTAAGTAGGGGTTAAAACAAAACACATTAATTAAAAGTACATAATACATCTGGAGCTCCTCTAACAAACCTGAGACTCTAAGCCTCATTTGACAGAAAGTCGCAGATTTAGTTCCAATTCAGCAGATTCGTAATCTAAGTAGTTACTTTAGTTTTCTAACAAACAGAGGTTTTATCAAATACCCATTTAAGTTCCTGTTGACACAGAGGAAGAGTAAATGGTTTTTTGTTAAGCTTTTTAATATTTCCTTCTCTTGTGTAAATGTTTTACCTTAATTAGCTTAGTTTCAATCTCCCCATCGGAGGCTAGTTCCTGGTGGGTCAGCATGTACTTCTCACACTTAGCTAGTGCCTTTTCATTTGCAACAGATACAGTGATGGCGTGAGGGACCTGTGGCTGCATGACTGTCTCAGTTTGCAGGTTAGAGGCAGGCTTATGAGCTACCCATCTGTCTCCCGCAGAGCGTGATCGTCTGTGTCGCAGACGAACTGGTGCTGCATTCTGATCAGGTTGAAAGAGGAATCAAGAAACAAGCATAACCCAGAATTAACTTAAGGGTGCTATTAGAAGTGCAGCAGTTTGGGCTACATTAGTTGGTGACAATATCAAAACAAATGCATGAACCTTTTCAAAAGCTAAACGTTACTCAAACAATTTAAATGTTCTCTTTGTATTTAAACAAAACCAACGAACATCTTTTAACACCAGCTTGTGTATATGTATTATATATTCTACTAGGGAGCTTCCCTTTCAACAAAGAATGGAAGGAAAAGTTCTGGTAATGCCGCTAGTCTTTCCTGCATAGGTGGTATTCAGGACAAGTAATTCATTTTGCATTCTTAATCAAAAACCAGTATTTGTGCCTGCTATTGTGGGGTAATCTGTTAGGTCCATGACTATGTTAAAAGCTTCAGAAAGACCAGCAGAAGCCCTAAATATATCATAAGCCTCTAAACAAAAGAGAAAATACTCCTATTACAAACCAGGACCCTCCCCAAAGCTGATGGAGCTGTAGACTACAGAATGCTAAAGGGACATAGGTATAATGACAACCTTGTGTATAAAATGATTAAAAGAATGTAAATAAAATACTTCTGAGTACTATTAAAAATCTCAAAACAGAACTTTTTGAAAAGTTCAAAAGCAATAATGGCTAAAACATACCAACTTTTTTCCCCCAAACGTTTCATAAAGGTTCCAAGAACTAGATAAAGAATATACTGTCAAATCAGCCTCTATCATACAATAAAAAACTAGATGCTTCCAGTAAAATGTTATATAACTTTAGGACAGTTAAATTTAGCACATTCAGCCTAAGGGGGAAAAAAAATCACATACAGAACATAGTTAATAGTTTCTTTGTAACTTTGCAAACATCTTTCTGTTTACAAAACTGAAAGGAAATGCAGCAGTCTACCACAGCCCAAATCCTTCAAAGCTGGTCAAGTATGAACATCTAATTTAAAATGCGTATGCGGGAGAACTTAAGTGTTTTTCCCTGTACAAGAAACAAATGAAGCACTAGTGACAAATCATGATACTAAAACATGGGCAATAGAGTTTGCCACTCTGGTTGCCCAAACCTCACAACAAGCAGGAAACTTCCCATTCTTAAAATAGCTTAATGTTGAAAAGGAAGAATGTGGCTCTCATGTCCTACCATTTAGCAAAGGTGACAGATTTCTCAAACACACTTAGCAATAAATACATTCTGAAACAAGCTTTGGAAGGATGACAGTCCTTACATTCTACTATCGTTTATGAGATCAATGATATTTTAAATTTTTTCCTCAATGAAATATAAATTCAGTCCGCCTGGCCTAATTTTTGACCAACAAACCTATGATGCATAGATACTAGCCTAAACTTTTCTCTGCTGCACTTCTAAAGAGATTTTGATTTCAAATGAAGTTAAAGGACCTCTAGTAAATCCTCTTAAATGTCTCATAGCCAAATTAGATATCACATTAATGTTGACCAGGCATAAGCAGGCCTTGAAGAGTTTTCAGTCTGTAGACTTGCATGAAATAAGGGGGATTTATTAGAGTTGATCAGAAAGACCAGCCACCATGATTTGCTCCCTAAAAAGGTTTAAAGCAAAATCTGCAAAGTAAAGAACTTAAGCGACTTTAGAATTATCCGTTGCCTTGGTAAATACCTTGTAATTCATCATCATCCCTTAATAATCAGGAATGCAGGCCATTAGAAGAAGAATTCTTAAAGAGTTATATTAAAATTTTACTAAATGTAAATTCACAATATTAACTTTGTCCACTTACTCAGATTCAAAGGAAAACTTTACCTTAATCCTTAAGAAGAAAATATAGACGTGAATTTGTTTAAACACCCTTGAATGAGGCAGAGCCCTTGTAAATTGAAATGAAGGCCTTGAGATTAAAAGCAATGTATTGGAGATGGAAACCTTCCTTCAGCAGTTATAAAACAGCTGGCCTGGGCTCTTCAAATAGTCAATGTCATGAAAATCAAAAAAGGGGAGGAGGGATTATTTTATATTGAAAGAGATTAAAGAGAGATAATAACCACATATAATGTATTCACCTTGATAGGACCAAGGTTTGAAAAAAGAAAAGCCATTATTGGGACAACTGGGGAAATGTAAACATGAACTGTAAGTTAGAAGGTACTTTTCAGGGTTAACGCTTTCTTAGGTGTGATGAAGATTGTGGTTATGTAGGACACGAAGCCTATGGCTTACTGTCAAAGGTTCAAGAAAAAAAATATTTACAAATCTATTTTTCAAAATAAAAGTCTGGGAAAGCAATTTTAAAAGTGAGAAGTTCGAAAACAGCAAAAAGTCTAATTTGGGGAAGAGAAACCCAAATCAGAAAGATGTGCTCTAAGACACTCAGTCACTGACTCTGGATGCTCATCAGTTTACGCAGCTGAAAAGCACAGGTGACTCTGTGATGTGCCCCACGGACCGGCTTTCACTGAGCAGGAGGCAGTATTTCTGTGCCAAATGGGTTTAGCTTAGGCCTTTTCAGATGAAGAGCTAGGCCTCAATTTCAGGGTGATTTGATCTTCCAAACTAACAAAAATTAGACCTTGTTTATATTAGCACTCACCCATCTTTCCATTGAAGTTTCTGAACCAAGTTAGTTAAAAAAAACACAGAAGATTAAAATCTATTGCTACAATGCTTTAAAATAATACTGGCACTAACCCTGCTGCAGTGATCCTCTTCTATTTCTATCTCATTTCTGAGTGAAGGAACCACCTCCCTGCCTTCAGTCCAGTACATCCCTCGCCTTCTGTCTGACACGGTACAAGTTTTACTTTGTCCTGGCTCCTGCTGCCTACGCCTTGCAATAGATGTGACATTGAGAGGTGTGTTGTACGAAGGAATTTTCTGCTCCCATTCCGAAATACAGGAAGCTACAGAAATGCTGCTGCAAGAGTTAGAGCACCTATGTAGCTGTGGCTGGCTCATGAGTTGCTGGCCGTTGGAAATCTGAGCAATACAGTTACTAGAAGGCTAAAAAAATTGAAGAGAAATTAATGAGCAAGACTTGAAAAAGGGAAACAATTCATTACTTTAATATTAGCACAGGCAGACATAATTTTTGTACTAAATTACTAGTTTTTATACTAAATTTGTGTTTATACTAAATTTGAAAATATTTATAAATAGAAATTTGAGAAATGCAATAATATAAAACAAAAAATTGATTCTCACAGAAATAGTCACCTAATCTGAACAAACCTTCTCTAGTACTACCAAGTTACTACACAACTACAAATAACTTACCGGTACTGGTGATGGAGAAACAGATCTTCGAGTAGCTTTTTCTCGATCGCGCTCCCGAGAGGGTCTCTCTGGCCGTTCAGTTTTGGGTTCAATAACGATAGCCTTCAGTTGTTTCAGTTTTTCATCTTTCACCCAGAGTTTATTTTGCATCTCCAGCTGTTTGGCTGCCACTCGACGCTCCTGAAGGTTATGTATGGCGATAGATATTCTAATTCAGTTATAGCAAACAAGTGCACTAGTTTACTTCCTAAAGATGACAGTTCTCCAGTTCTTCATAATGCTTATTAATTTGTTGTGACTTGTAAGGGCAGAGGAAGGAAGGAAGAGGAACTGAATAGGGGCTGCTGTGGCCACCACCACTAAAACCCTACCCCCCAAGTACAAGTGATTCAGAAGGCTACCATTAGAGATGAATCATCCCTGACATGAGCACTGTATGAATGACACTCACACATTCTTTCTCCCACTTCATGGTTGTTTCTGTCACCATGCCTTGCAGCCTGGCTTCTAGTCTGCGCTTGTCAGAGAACTGTTGCTGAAGTTTCTGATTCTGGGTTTCCAGCTCCTGTTGCAGGTTGCGCTTATCTTCTTCATAGATAGTCGTTGTTTTCTCTAAAATCTCAACCTGGGAAAGTAGACCATTATGTTCAGCATTTGGTATGTAAACATTTCAAGTAGCTTTAAAATAATCTCTCTCATAATCTTCTTATGCAAGCATAGTTATGGAAAGAAAAATCATGGAGAAAGCATTTTCTTCTAAAACTTCATCTGGATTCCCACCTCCATTCCTAGAAATGAGAACTTTTAAACAAGTTCCTCACTGAAGGATGAAGTTATAACTGATTTCATGTGGAAATTACTTTTCCTGAAAATTAAGGCTTACAATTTAATTTTTAGGCTACTTTCAGAATATATTGGTTGAGATTAGCTTCTCTCTAGAATGAATGTGTACCCCCTAAGTGATCCTCAGTAAATGAGAGGACAAACATTACACAGTAGTAAATCAAAAAGCAAGCTATAATCAAAGCTAAACCGTAGAACATTCTCTTCGATTGCTAAAGTCTATTTCATAAAATTAAAGAGTGTATTACCCCTTTTATGCTTTTCACTCATATTTCCTCTTTTTGGGGATGGGATGAAGATTAGTAAATAACCAAATGATCACTCCCAGTAAGCAGCAGCTGCAGGCCAGTGTAGAAAAACGGCTAAGTCAGAGCCCAGTGCTAAATGTACACCCATTGTAATACCAAAGCCAACCTTGTATTCTAAAGTTTTGTTTTTCTTTTCCAGTCGTTCAATTTCCGATTTCTGTCCTGAGATCACCTTTTGTTTTTCACTTAGTTTTCCTTGAATGTAGTTTTCTTTATTTAAAACAGCATTGTCAAATTCTTGCAACAAAGCTTTAAAAGTAATAGCTGAAACAAGAGCATGCAGGTCAAGTTTACTCCGATTCAGAAATAACCAATGAAATCAACTTCTATGTGATGTGGGCAAGTTATTTTTTCTGAGCACATTTCCTCATTTCAAAATGGGGATTTAAATACCACTTATCTCACATTTTTCTTATGAAGATGATAAGTGTAAGTACATTCACTGAGCACTTACTATGTACCAAGCTGTTCCTGTCCTACATGATTTTCATACATTATCTCATTTATCCTTACAGCACCCTCTGAGGTAGGAGCAATGGCAATCCCCATTTTGCGGATGGAAACTAGAAATAAAGGATTAGGTGATTTTCTCAAAGATAGTTATTATAATGTAATACATGTTAAATGCCTTGCAAATAAGTAACTAGTAGGAACTAAAAAGTAACTTATCCCTTTGATCATCACTGTTGATTTTTGAAAGGGAGAAATTCATACCCACTTTTCTCTTTTGTTTTACTTCCTTGGAATATAAAATGATGCCTTGGGGACTACTAAGTTCAGAGACAAAATAACCCTTCCTTGAAGATTCTATCCGAACAAAGAACTTAATTCCCTGCAAATTTCTGGTGTTAAAATGACTGCAGTTTTGCACTTACACTGTTTGTGAAACTCATCAATCATCATTTGTCGTAGGTGATGTCGTTTCTCTAGTGCTTCAATCAGCCTGGGAAGAGTCTGCTCGTCATTGATATCCAAAATTTCGCAGGATGGCAAAGGTGGAAAACTCTGCAAAACCACTTCTGAAACCAGCAGTTCTGTATTGAGTTATTAAAAATAAAAAGTTAGTTACACAGGAAAAAAAGTTACTCAGACAAGTTTTAACACTGTGATAAGATCCCCAGTCAACATTGTACCTTGTTGGGCTGTCATAATACGTCCTTAAAAATGTTATAATAAAGAAGGAAAAATGGGAAAAAAAGGTATATAATAAAAGAAATGTCACTTATACTTTGGTTCAGATTTTTTTTTGCACTTGCTTTTTGAGGGGAAAGGAAGTAAACAGTTTTCTTATGTGAAACAGATTTTTTTAAAAAGAGAGAGACAGGCAGACTCATCAGTGGGCAGATGACATAACAGCGGCTCATACCATCTCCAACAGGACCTCCCCGGGCCTGGTTTCTGTATCGCCTTCCCGGCGTTAAACCACTTATTGCCTTGTCTGTTGGTCTTGCTACTTCAACTTCTTGGGTCACTTCTGCAAATCTCATGACTTGCTAAGATACAAAATAAATGGGGTTTGTTTTTTTAAACAAATAAGCATATCCAAGTCTTTCTAAAGAAATTAGTAAATGAAACGGTAATAGATTGGTCATTAGTTCACTTCTGTAACTAATGGTTCTGTATCAGTTTAAAAAATGTTCAAAATGTTATTCTTCACATCCAGATGGTTGTTTTCTTTATAGAAAGTCAGACTTTATAAAGGCATTAAAATTACCAAGCTTTCTTCATAATCTTCGGCCTTTGGATTCACACACACGATCAGACGTACTTTCCCTTCCCCATCAAAGTAGTTCTTGAACAGATGGGTTAACTTTGAATCTCGATATGGAACCATCTATAAATATATTCAAATCCAAATACATAAGGCAGAAAATGCACACAAACAAAACTATACAAATGTCCAAAGGCTGCTGCTTACCTTGTTAGTTCCATACGTTTGATTCTCTCTCAGGACCTCCATACACGTTCTTAGCGTCATTAGTGACTGATTAATGTTACCTGACAGAAAAATGTACACAGAAGACATTTGAAGACAACAATTGAGTAGCTAGAGTGTGTTCTGTTTGCCTGTGAAATCCCTACTTCATAGAACTATAAGATGGAAATTACAAATGACAGATTTTAGTGGCTCAGCTTAAAGAGCTGTCCATATCTGGCAGTGTTGCGGGAGAGGGTGAGTACCGTCCTTCAGGGACTCTATCATAGACTCTCCACTGAATGCAGCATTATGCTTCATGACCCATAAAGTTTCTTCCAAATCTTAAATACTGTGATGTGAAAGAGTATATTAGATACAGATGTTTAATATCCTCATAATAAAATCTTTTCTCTAAAGCATGACCATTTCAGGCTACAGTTGGCTCCATCCGGACACTGAAGTCTCCCCTGCACCAGGAGGAGCTCCTGTCTCTACCAGTCAAGTATCTTAAGAGCCAACTAAATCTGTTCCCTCAATATCTAAACAAGGGTTTCTCAGGCAGCATACTTGTTAGTCCTGGCCACTCGTTTGAATTTCTCAGTCAAGGCAAGTCTGACAGATCTATCAAGCCAACAATACAGGAGACCTCACCTGCATAGACCCCGGAAGTACCTGAGAATTTTTTCATCCTGAAACCTTAAGGTCAGCTGACTCCACCATGCTTTCATTCTTAGCCGCCTCTCAAAACACAGAGCTTGGGCTTCCCTGGTGGTGCAGTGGTTAAGAATCCCTCTGCCAATGCAGGGGACACGGGTTCGAGCCCTGGTCCGGGAAGATCCCACATGCCGTGGAGCAACTAAGCCCACGCGCCACAACTACTGAGCCTGCGCTCTAGAGCCCACGAGCCGCAACTAGAGAAAACCCGCGCGCAGCAATGAAGACCCAACACATCCAAAAATAAATAACAGAAAAGCCCACAGAGCTCATCTGCACCTCCGTGATATTCCATGATGCATGCTTTATTTTTCTTGACCCCAACTCCCACTGCCCTTCCTCCTTTTCTTCCATTGTGTCTGCAAAATCGATATTCCTGTTAACAGACTTCCCTCATGCTCAGGCCTCTCACAGAATGATCCATTCACCCCTTTCCCTAATGCCAGGGGTTCCTAACCTGGGGTCCGTGTTGTCCATGGGTACACTCCAGGGAGTCTGCATGCATGGATGGGAAATAAATTACATCTATTTCTACTGATCTCTGAAATTTAGCCATTTCTTTCATTTGAATGTAGGCCAGAAACCTACAGTGGTGGTAGTAGTACCACCTGTGAGTTTTAATCAGTAGAAGTCACAGGTACTTTTATAACACTATGGTTTATTGTTGATCTCAAGATACTCTGAAATTATGCAGTTATTAGACATGCTGATGGGATTTTATTTAAGGCTTTTAATAAAGCACATAAATTACTATATGACAAAGGTTTAAAGAATACTTTAAAAAACACATTTCAGTCTAATTGGTTTCCTTTTTAGTCCTGTATTTTATGTTACACATTCTAAAATATCATTCTGATTGGTGTCCACAAGCTTTACCCCATCCCATGGCAAAGCCCTGCAACCTTACTTTTATTTCCCAGAAGGGTGGTGCTTCCCCTGCAGCCCTGTAGTCTTGTGAATAAAAGTAGTTTGTTTTCGAAAGCCTGACATTTTATAAGGATGGTGAGTAGAGGGAGGCCAGCAACATTTTCTCAGTTCCTTACTGCTGCCTTCAAATAAATGTTCCCCATACATGCCAGCTCCTGGGTCAACTTCAGGATCTAAGAGGAAGGTCACTCTGACCTGCCATCAGAGGGCCCCAGCCTCAAGTCCAGTAGACCTTTCTCTCTTTACCACTGCAACCACACCCTGAACCTTGTCACTCAGAACTGCAGCACCTCTAGAAACCTGAGGCTAAACTGCGCCCCAGGCACAATATCCTCCTCTTCTAGCTCTCACTCCCTAACCATGTCACACCTATTCCCCATCCTTATCGACAGTGATAGTGCTTTCTGTTTTTCCCCCCAAAGCATCAGAACCCTCAGGTTTCTACTTTCCTCCCAATCCAGCTAAACCTCTTTTCCCATCAAGGTTAATCCTTCCTCTTGTGATCTGGATTCCAGATGCTCTGTCTTCTTATAAAGACGTATATAAAGTGTGTGTGTGTGTGTGTGTGTGTGTGTGTGTGTGTGTGTGTGTGTGTGTGTGTGTGTGTGTGTGTGTGTGTGTGTGTGTGTGTGTGTGTGTGTGTGTGTGTGTGTGTGTGTGTGTGTTTAGTCATTCCATACTCCCTCAAGTCACCTAGCTACTCCTCCACTCTCTCCTTCCCAGTCTCTCTAGATTAATCATCTCAAGGATTTGTTCCTCTTTGTTTTCCATGGATAATCTTATCTTCCCCATTGCTTAAATCATGCTTTTATTGGCAAAACCTAAACCTATAAACCTCAAGTCAAATCTCTCTTCCAAATCCATGTACCTCTCTGCATCCAATTACTAGGCACCTACACTTGAATAAATTGGTATATCCAACACAAAACTCTTAACTGCCCATACCTGCACTTCAAGCTACTTCTCCTCGATCAAGATCTTCCTTGATTTACCCTCTTCTCTTCCTTCCTCTCCACATCCACATGGGCCTACTTCTGAACCAGCTCTTAGTTTTGGCTGACCTTTGCCTCCAGATGACATGATTGCTCATCTGAATTACTGCAAAAGGCTCCTGACTGCTTTTCATCTCTCTAGACTTGCCTCTGGTAAATTAATCTGCTACACCGGGGAAATGGTCTTTCTAAAACTAATCCTTCATTGAGTGTGTAACAGCAGAAAGATAACAAGTTTTGAAAGTTCAACCAACCTGGGTTTGAACCAGGCTCTAACCTTGGGAAAATTACTTAACCTCTTCCAATCTGAAAACTGGGTACGATACAATCCTGAAAAGTCACAATCAAGAAATCAAGCCCACGTATAGTAGATACTATGACACACACTAGTCCCTTAATAATTGGTAGTCACCATTATTCCTTCAAGAAAAAATTCAGACTTTCTAATATGATAGTCAAGGGTCTTAATGACTTTGCCTTGCCCTTCTGCCTCAGTGGTGACGGCTCACCAACCCACACCCTACACTCCAGCTACCTTGACCCTGCCATGTTCTCTCAGGAATGATGCCTTTAATTCTATCCTTCTTCAGAGAGCTCACGCCTCAATTTAAGTGTCAACTCCACACATTCTTCCCCAAAGCCCCCCTCTCACACAGCCCCAGAATGGATGGAGCAGTCCTGCTCTGTACTCCCACAGCACCTCGTGCTCACCTCCTTCATACTCTACTGAGACACTCTCTTGTACTAGATGGGCTCTCTAGGGCAGGGTGTCATCCTTTATATCTGTGTTCAACTCCTGTAACACAGTAGGTACTCCATAAATGTTATCAACATAAAACATAACATGAACGGCTGTACTAAATGAAAGATTAAAAGAGGAAAACACGCACACAGGTTTCCTCTCAACTGGCTTTTGTATTCAAAGGCTCTTGTATTCAAAGATTTTTCCTACCTCCAGAAGCCGATTTTTACCACTTTGAATGTTGGAGTAACTATTCAATCACTTAATTTCATGGACCCAGTACTGACACGCCAGCCATAGATATAATAGACACTTTCAATATGAGTATAACCTATTTTATATTTATTTTACTCACTTTTCCTCATTCTTAAAGAAATCAATGTGTTGTAACAGATCAATACCAAACCACCATAACTAAAGAAAAAGCACTGGTCACTTAGCCTCTAAATTTTCAGTCAAATTGAAGACAGTTATGCATAAACCACCTATCAATAAGTGACGATAAACGGGCATGGCAAGTTTCTGAAAGTTGTAGCAATAAGTAAGTGCTATGTTTTGCTCACCAGCTTCACGTAACCTGTTCCCTTCTGCTTTTGTCCGGTTAGTTCTTTCACTTCCAGCAAGATCTACCAAGGACAACTGGCTGATAGTGATTTGTTCTTTTTCCTGAAGGGAAGATTATAATGCCAGTAACGTAAGTTATAACTGGTTTACAATGTTCTTTAAATATATTCAAATCAAATTAAGTCTTATGAATACAATGTTTGCACAATACAAAATGTATAGTAGGGGTGAAGGATACATGTTTTGGGGGAAGAGTTTGCTAAAAGCATATGATAAATATCCTCAAGACATTACTTGCCCATTGTCTGGTCTTCTACGTTATACTGTGAGCTCCACAAGAACAGGAATTCTACCTTTTAACCACTTCATCTCCAGCACCCTGCACAGTGCCTAGCACTCAGCAGGAGCTCAATAAATGTCTGCTAAACAGTGAGTCTACAGCAAGGCTAAATATTTGTATAATGAGATATTTGATAATTTTACAGTCTAATAATTTCATAATACTCTAATAACTTATAAGAAATGAAAGTCAAGAGATACATAACTGATACTATAACATTAGATGTGATTCAATGGAAAGCAAGTGCATAGAGACTCGACTTAAAAGGATTTTCTAGCTAACATTTATCAAGTGCTGACTGTAAGCCAGGCAATGGACCATAAAACTTTACATGCCTCACCTCCTTTAACCCTCACAGCATTACAAGGAGTTTATTACAATTAGGTGAGACAAGCTAGTAAATGCCTGGGAATCAGAATTCAAATCCTGGTGGTCTTTAGTACCATGCTGTACTATCTACTCCTGCCATCTGAAAACCTTCGTGATATACCACAATTTCACGATATGTTTTGTTTTTTTTGTTTTTTTTTTTATACATGTCCATGCCTCTTTATTGCTTTGTCACCGTTTACCCTTCCCCCTCCCCATAGCCTCAAGTCCATTCTCTAGTAAGTCTGTGTCTTTATTCCTGTTTCACCCCTAGGTTTTTCATGACATTTTTTTTTTCTTAAATTCCATATATATGTGTTAGCATACGGTATTTGTCTCTCTCTTTCTGACTTACTTCACTCTGTATGACAGACTCTAGGTCTATCCACCTCATTACAAATAGCTCAATTTCGTCTCTTTTTATGGCTGAGTAATATTCCATTGTATATATGTGCCACATCTTCTTTATCCATTCATCCGATGATGGACACTTAGGTTGTTTCCATCTCTGGGCTATTGTAAATAGAGCTGCAATGAACATTTTGGTACATGACTCTTTTTGAATTATGGTTTTCTCAGGGTATATGCCCAGTAGTGGGATTGCTGGGTCATATGGTAGTTCTATTTGTAGCTTTTTAAGGAACCTCCATACTGTTCTCCACAGTGGCTGTATCAATTTACATTCCCACCAACAGTGTAAGAGGGTTCCCTTTTCTCCACACCCTCTCCAGCATTTATTGTTTCTAGATTTTTTGATGATGGCCATTCTGACTGGTGTGAGATGATATCTCATTGTAGTTTTGATTTGCATTTCTCTAATGATTAGTGATGTTGAGCATTCTTTCATGTGTTTGTTGGCACTCTGTATATCTTCTTTGGAGAAATGTCTATTTAGGTCTTCTGCCCATTTTTGGATTGGGTTGTTTGTTCTTTTGTTATTAAGCTGCATGAGCTGCTTATAAATTTTGGAGATTAATCCTTTGTCAGTTGCTTCATTTGCAAATATTTTCTCCCATTCTGAGGGTTGTCTTTTGGTCTTCTTTATGGTTTCCTTTGCTGTGCAAAAGCTTTTAAGTTTCATTAGGTCCCATTTGTTTACTTTTGTTTTTATTTCCATTTCTCTAGGAGGTGGGTCAAAAAGGATCCTGCTGTGATTTATGTCATAGAGTGTTCTGCCTATGTTTTCCTCTAAGAGTTTGATAGTTTCTGGCCTTACATTTAGGTCTTTAATCCATTTTGAGCTTATTTTTGTGTATGGTGTTAGGGAGTGATCTAATCTCATACTTTTACATGTAGCTGTCCAGTTTTCCCAGCACCACTTATTGAATAGGCTGTCCTTTCTCCACTGTACATTTCTGCCTCCTTTGTCAAAGATAAGGTGACCATATGTGCGTGGGTTTATCTCTGGGCTTTCTATCCTGTTCCATTGATCTATATTTCTGTTTTTGTGCCAGTACCGTACTGTCTTGATTACTGTAGCTTTGTAGTATAGTCTGAAGTCAGGAAGCCTGATTCCTCCAGCTCCATTTTTCGTTCTCAAGATTGCTTTGGCTATTCGGGGTCTTTTGTGTTTCCATACAAATTGTGAGATTTTTTGTTCTAGTTCTGTGAAAAATGCCAGTGCACGATATGTTTTGAATGGAATTACATTTTAATAGCTTAAAGTTATTAAATGATTTATATGTTCAGGCTCAAATGCTGTTACTAATTGATATAAGCCTTGTAGCATGACAGGCCCAGCAGTAAAGAGTGATCAGCAGATGGGGGGCCCTACTGGCCTATCAGCCGAGAGAAGGACAATCTAGAATTGGCCACTCCTGAACTCTGCCGAGCCTGGAGAGTTAACTGCTGACATTTAAACACCATTAACTGAAGTTCTACATACAAAATGAGTCTTCAGAGATAAAATAAAATACATGTTATGATTCATTGTTTTATCTCCTCTATTAGATATTTAAAAAGATTTGTAAACCTTTTTCACAACAAAATTCCAGGTTCTAAGATTTAATAGCCAGTTTCCCAAAACTATACTACCTAATTAATGGAACATTTTTTTTAAATGTCATCACCTACACATATATTAATTCTAGAGCAATATTCAGTGTAATGAAACCTCCATGATTTACCTCTGATTCCCAAAATTAAGGATTCAGAACAAGAACACACTCCACACGTTAAATCTTTACCTGTAAGACATTGTCTCCATCCGCATCCAAGGGAGCCTGAACTAATTTAATGTTGAACACACTATGGGAACGGCTGGACTCACGATTCAAATGTGTGTTAGCAATTCGTCGCTTTTTCTGGCCTACAGTGACAGAGAAATCATTGATCAAATCTCTGAGTCATTTCAGTGTACATACTTTCTACCAAACCAAAAAGTATTGTCAAATTAGAGTAGCAGCTTTCAGGATTATATTTATCACTGTATATATCTGTAATTCTAGCTCTGCTTCTAACCTCTCCAGAAAACTTCAAAAGCCTCCTCAGTAGATTTCACTTCTACTTCTGTACATCCTGCAACATACATGTTATGGTTCTTATCTTCGCGAAGCAACTTAGATTGTGGAGGTCTATGGGAAAGAAAAAACATTAGTTTCCTATATTATGAGATACTGATATTGCAACTTAAGGACTAAAATGTCAGGCAACATGACATCCATTCTTATAACGGGAATAAGCCTAAGCAAGACTCCAGAAGCATATTACACTTGGATAAGAATAAGGATATATAGTAAAAAGATTAGTTACATAACAGGATAACAGGAATCTATTTTGTTTTAAAAGCTTTGCTCTAATTTGTTCTAACAAAGCACATGAAACAACACTTACTAAACAATTAGAGATCAAAGTAGTAGTATAGCACCATCACATGCACAGGTTAAGCATCAAAATCTAGCATTTTCTTAATTTTAAAAGATCAACAGATAGAGCTGGTTCTGACTTCAGTGTCAACAAAAAACAAATTCAGAAGGAGTTTGGTATATACCAGGAGTGGCAATCCTTTCAAAGTGGCTGGTCAAGTTTTAGTCTAAGGTAGGATGAGGATGGGAAAGGTGCTGCCTGTTTGGCCTCAGTCTTGTGAATGGTGGGGGTAGAAACATTTACCAGCCACCATTATTCAGCAAATGGCAGATTTCTCAGGGACCAAGGAGGGGCTTAGAAGTAGCAGCCGGCCCAGTACCAATGAAAAACCACCTACATGCAAACATGCCACAGATGCCAACCACTAGTATAACTGCACCCTTCTCCTTAAGAAAAGAGCACCATCACATACACAAAATCTGTGTTCCTCATGGGCGCGCTGCAACTATTCCACCTACCAAAGGAATAAGGTAGAAGTTACTGTTTCTATAGCAGCCATCTCACAGCAACACGTTCAGTCCAGAGTATCTGACAGTCACGATGAGTCGTATCTTAAAAATCCTCTGCTTCTAATATTTCTTCATTGTATTAAAAACTAAACCTTAAACCAGCTCAAAAAAGCAGGTTAATCACCACCCTAACAAATAAAATCTGAATTCACTGCCAAGTGAGCACCCTGTGAGCTCATTCAAGGAGTTACCCGAAAGGTTACAAGGCATAGTCACATTTGTCAGTCTTCACTTACATAACAAAACCAAGAGAGGCTTCTTAGAAAACAATCTCATTTGGAACAAATCAAACAGAAACTTGGCACATGTGCAGACATGAAAGTGATTGGTAGCAGTGAATGACATCACAAAAGTTTAGGAAAATGGGTACATACAACTGATACTTTGAAACAAATGGGAAAGTAATTAGTCTATAAATTGTTTAATATAAATAAAAGTGGGGGGGCTTCCCTGGTGGCGCAGTGGTTGAGAGTCTGCCTGCCGATGCAGGGGACACAGGTTCTTGCCCCGGTCTGGGAAGATCCCACATGCCACGGAGCGGCTGGGCCCGCGAGCCATGGCCGCTGAGCCTGCGTGTCTGGAGCCTGTGCTCCGCAACGGGAGAGGCCACAACACTGAGAGGCCCACGTACAGCAAAAAAAAAAATAATAATAAATAAATAAAAGTGGGTATACAGACACCTGTTCTCAGTCTAATGGTTTTCCAAATCTAGCCGTTCCTCCACTAATATTCACTGAGTCATATACACAAAAGTTAAGTAATACAACACAGGTCTTCATATTATTTGTCTTGAGAGGCCCTGACAAAGACAGCATTGAAGATAAGCATTTAGCTTAAGAACAAAACCATCAAGGAACAAGATACCAGAGTCAGCTCTGGCACAAATGTAGTTTGTGAGGCCAGATTGTAATTGCTCTTCAGTCTCAGCAGGGCAAGACCCAAGGAAATCTAAGTAATAGTCTTTTAACTCTGGTGGAATGACAATACAGATGTCACTTCTTATTGGTCAGTGATGGAAGGTCTGTGACTATTAGTTGTGCAGACAACAGCTTTAGGCTCCATTCTGTGGGGATCACCAGAACACAGATTAGAGACTACAAACTCCCAACATTAAGTGTCAGGTTCTTAAAGGTAGCCCCAGGGCACATCAACAGGGACACTTCTTTATACAATTAAGGTCCTTGTCAAAATACAGCCCAGGGCCCACATATATACAGTAGAATATTACTCAACCATAAAAAGAAATGAAGTTGAGTTATTTGTAGTGAGGTGAATGGACATAGAGTCTGTCATACAAAGTGAAGTCAGAAAGAGAAAAACAAATACTGTATGCTAACACATATATATGGAATCTAAAAAAAAAAAAAAAATGGTTCTGAAGAACCTAGGGGCAGGACAGGAATAAAGACGCAGACGTAGAGAATGGACTTGAGGACATGGGGAGGGGGAAGTGTAAGATGGGATGAAGTAAGAGAGTTGCACTGACATATATACAATACCAAATGTAAAATAGCTAGTGGGAAGCAGCTGCATAGCACCGGGAGATCAGCTGGGTGCTTTGTGACCACCTAGAGGGGTGGAATAGGGAGGGTGGGAGGGAGACGCAAGAGGGAGGGGATATGGGGACATATGTATACATATAGCTGATTCACTTCATTATACAGCAGAAACTAACACAACAGTGTAAAACAATTATACTCCAATAAAGATGTTAAAAAAAAAAAATACAGCCCAGGGCCAAGAGTTTTTCAAAAGTAAAGTCTAAGGTGAATATTCTCCTTAGATGCCTTAACCCAGTGGTTTTCCTAATACAGCTACATATCTAGTTAATATACAGAACTATTCACCAAGCACCAACTGCATGACATACGAGTTATATTTCATTTTGAAAACAAAAGTAAGCTTTATCCCCATTTATAGCTGAGGAAACTAAACCTCACTGATGTGAAGTGACTTCACCAAGGTTAAGCAGCTAAGGGACTCTCTCCACTACTTACTTAGGCTTTATGGGATCAAACGGCACCTCTTCCAATAGGTCATATATGTAATTATTATATATTTCAATATAAGAGACAAATACACCGTAGACACTATCTTCATCAACCTCTTCTGCTTTGCAAAATTCTTGTACATTTATCATATCTGCAAACTCTGGATCTACTTGTCGTCTGAAAAAAGAAAGAAAAAGCCCCAAAGTCTCATCTTACACACTGTGAGTAAATAAATGACCTCCATTACAAGCAGGAATGCACAGAGCAACTTCATTCATACTCATGGTTGGACCAACAGTTCTCCCATATCTCCCCAGATACACAACACAGGCTTTTACACCCTTTCTCACGAAGAGTGGCACCTTCCCTAAACAGTGATTCAAGGGCAGTGTGCTCAGAACCAAACAGAACATCTGGGCAAATAAACTTACTTAAGAACATCCCTCAACTTTGACCTCACTGAAGTCAATGGTCAGACCAACTTCTCCACTTCTGTTCACCATTCCCTATGCCTGAGGAAAGCACTTGACAGGGTTCCCATGAGGCCAGTGTTACAAATTTAATTACTTACTTGCTAGAGGGGGTCTTTGGATTGGGCGTGGCTTCTCTTTTCTGCCGTTCTAATAAAGCATCAACTTCACACTGTATATCCATACTATTCCTATCATTAGATTTAAAAACCTTAAAGGGGGGCAAAAATCAGACCATAATTTTTAGACTTTGACTTAAATAGTAAGAAATATACTTAAGAAATAAAAAACAATATTTAAACATATTTAAAGTTTCAAAAGGTATCCAATGCCTTAGTTCTCCCTTAATACTACTGTATTCACAGGTATTTTGGCAGCTATGCCCTCTAGTGAGTCACAACACAAAAAAAATTAAACTTACGTATCGTTTAGCTTGAAACGACCCTATACTGTTAAAGAGCATGTCCAAACAGCGAGGAAGCAGTCCTCCTTCCCCTGGAGAACCAGTCATAGTGTGAGTTTTTCCACTTCCCGTCACACCATATGTAAAAAGGAGACCTACAATGTAACAAGTCACAGTTATATATTAATTGGCTATATCTTAAAAGTCCTCCACGTATAATATTTTTTGTATTAGAAAACACTTAAAATTAACTGCTCAACACCTCAATATATAAGGCAAATGCTAACAGCCATGAAAGGAGAAATCAACAGTAACACAATAGGGAGACTTTAACGCCCACTTACATCAATGGACAGATCATCCAGACAGAAAATCAATAACGAAACACGGGCCATAAATGACACATTAAGCCAGATGGACTTAATTGATATTTATAAAACATTCCATCCAAAAGCAGAATACACATTCTTCTCAGGTGCACATGGAACATTCTCCAGGACTGACAACATGCTGGACGACAAAACAAGCCTCAGTAAATTTAAGAAAACTGAAATCATATCAAACATCTTTTCTGACCACAACGCTAAGAGATTTGAAATCACAAGAAGAAAAACTGTCAAAAAAACCCAAATAAGTGGAAGCTAAACAATATGTTACTAAACAACCAATGGATCACTGAAGAAATAAAAAAATACCTAGAGACAAATGACAACAAAAACATGACAATCAAAAACCTATGTGATGCAGGAAAAGCAGTTCTAGCAGGGAAGTTTATAGCAATTAAAATCTTACCTCAGGAAACAAGAAAAATCTCAAACAACTTAACCTTACACCTAAAGCAACTAAAGAAAAAAGAATAAACAAAACCCAAAGTGAGTAGAAGGAAAGAAATCATAAAGATCGGAGCAGAAATAAATGAAATAGAGATGAAGAAAACAACAGAAAAGAGCAATGAAACTAAAAGCTGGTTCTTTGAAAAGGTAAAGAAGACTGATAAATCTTTAGCCAGACACATCAAGAAAAAAAAGGGAGGGCTCAAATCAAGAAAATCAGAAGTGAAAACAGAGAAGTTACAACAGACACCACAGAAATACAAGGGATCATAAGAGACTACTACAAGCAAGTGTATGCCAATAAAATGGATAACCTAGAAGAAACGGACAAATTCTTAGAAAGGTACAAGCTCCCAAGACTCAACCAGGAAGAAATAGAAAATATGAAAGGACCGATCATAAGTACTGAAACTGAAACTGTGATTAAAACCTCCCAGCAGGGCTTCCCTGGTGGCGCAGTGGTTGAGAAGTCCACCTGCCGATGCAGGGGACACGGGTTCATGCCCCAGTCCGGGAAGATCCCACATGCCGCAGAGCGGCTGGGCCCGTGAGCCCTGGCCGCTGAGCCTGCGTGTCCGGAGCCTGTGCTCCGCAACGGGGGAGGCCGCAACAGTGAGAGGCCCACATACCACAAAAAAAAAACCTCCCAGCCAACAAAAGTCCAGGACCAGATGGCTTCACAGGCAAATTCTATCACACATTTAGAGAAGAGTTAACACCTATCCTGAAACTATTCCAAAAAATTGCAGAGGAAGGAACACTCCCAAATTCATTCTACAAGGCCACTATCACCCTGATACCAAAACTTGACAAGGGTAACACAGAAAAAATTACAGGCCAGTATCTTTGATAAATATAGACACAAAAATTCTCAACAAAATACTAGCGAACCGAGGGCTTCCTTGGTGGCGCAGTGGTTGAGAGTCTGCCTGTCGATGCAGGGGACACGGGTTCGTTCCCCGGTTGGGAGGATCCCACATGCCGCGGAGCGGCTGGGCCCGTGAGCCATGGCCGCTGACCCTGCGCGTCCGGAGCCTGTGCTCCTCAACGGGAGAGGTCTCAGCAGTGAGAGGCCCACGTACCACAAAAAAAAAAAAAATACTAGCAAACCGAATCCAACAACACATAAAAAAGGTCACACACCATGACCACGCTGGATTCATCCCAGGGTTCCAAGATTGAGCCAACATACATAAATCACTAAATGAGATACACCACATCAACAGAAGGAAAAAAACCTCGTGATCATCAATAGATGCAGAAAAAGCATTTGACAAAATTCAACATTCACTCATGATAAAAACCTTTATGAAACTGGATAGAGAGGGAACATATCTCAACATAAAAGCTATTTATGACAAACCCACAACCAATATAATATTCAATGGTGAAAAGCTGAAAGACTTCCCGCTAAAATATGGAAAAAGACAAGGATGCCCACTCTCACCACCAAAACAAAAGTAAACAAATGGGACCTAATTATACTGTAAAGCTTTTGCATAGAAAAGGAAACCATAATCAAAATGAAAAGACAACCCACAGAATGGCAGAAAATATTTGCAAATGATGCGACCGACAAGGGATTAATTTCCAAAATATACAAACAGCTCATGCAGCATCACACACACACACAAAAAAACCAATCAAAAAATGGGCAGAAGACCTAAACAGACATTTCTCCAAAGAAGACATACAGATGGCCAAGAGGCACATGAAAAGATGATCAACATTGCTTAGTATCAGAGAAATGCAAATCAAAACTACAATGAGATATCGCTTCACACAAGTCAGAATTGCCATGATCAAAAAGTCTACAAATAACAAATGCTGGAGAGGGTGTGGAGAAAAGGGAACCCTCCTACCCTGTTGGTGGGAATGTAAATTGGTATAGCCACTATGGAGAACAGTATGGAGGTTCCTTAAAAAACTAAAAATAGAGCTACCATAGAATGCAGCAATCCCAGGCCTGGACATATATCCAGAGAATACCATGGTTCAAAAGGATACATGCACCCCAATGTTCATTGCAGCGCTGTTTATAATAGCCAAGACATGGAAACAACCTAAATGTCCATCGACAGGTAAATGGATAAAGAAGATGTGATACATATATAAAATGGAATATTACTCAGCCATTAAAAAGAATGAAATAATGCCATTTGCAGTAACATGGATGGACCTGGAGATGATCATACTAAGTGAAGCAAGCCAGACAGAGAAAGACAAGTATCATATGATATTGCTTATATGCAGAATGTAAAAACTTAAAAAATGATACAAATGAACTTATTTACAAAACAGACTCACAGACTAAAACAAACTTATGGTTACCAAAGGGGAGGGATAAATTGGGAGTTTGGGATTGACATATACACACTACTATATTTAAAATAGATAATCAACAAGGACCTACTGTATAGCACAGGGAAATCTACTCAATATTCTGTAATAACCTATATGGGAAAAGAATCTGAAAAAGAATGGATATATATATAACTGAGTCACTTAGCTGTATACCTGAAACTAACACAACACTGTAAATCAACTATACTCCAATGCAAAATAAAAATTAAATTTGAAAAAATAAGCAAATTAAAAAAATTAAAATAACTGCTCAAAAAAGCAGGTTTAACACTACTCTGGCAAATTAAATGGGTTCAAGGCTGAACATAAACCAAGTATCTAAGCATCAAAAAAGTTTTATCAGAGAGGGAGAAAAAGAAAAATTCAACAAAACTCCAAGAATCATACCATTTTTGCCGTGAATGAGGTCATCTACCAAGGGATTAGCCACAACATCAAAGAGCTCCTTTTGGGTGGTATGAGTGCCAAATACTTGTTTAAATGAATACTGAGTCTGTGGAGAAGAAAAAAAATAAAAAGCACATAAACGGAATTCCACTATAGCTAGGCTAGAAATATATCTGTTTAAACATATTCAGATGTTTCCTTATGAACAATTAGATCTAGACATGAAAAAAAAATACCAATAGTCTTTAAACTTGGAATCTTTAAAAAAATTCATGACATACTTAAATTATACCAATTATAAACTGGTAAATATTTAGTTATAACTACTGAAGAGACTGCAGAAAAGTCTTGTCTACTAATGCCTCATAGACTAAGGCTGATTTTGTTTTAATTAAGTGACAAAGGAGTTCAAAAGGTATTACAACGATTCAGTTATAGACTTGTGAAAATCCTCAAGCATTACTTCATATACTATTTTGCTGCTATCTATTTTTCTTTATAAAGGTGTCATTTAAAATGGCATAGCAGTATAAAACCAAGAGTTTTGATGTACTGCCCTTTTTTTTTTTTTTTTTTTTTTTTGGTGGTACGTGGGCCTCTCACTGTTGTGGCCTCTCCTGTTGCGGAGCACAGGCTCCGGACGCACAGGCTCAGCAGCCATGGCTCACGGGCCCAGCCGCTACGCAAGCATGTGGGATCCTCCCGGACTGGAGCACGAACCCGTATCCCCTGCATCGTTAGGCGGACCCTCAACCACTGCACCACCAGGGAAGCCCTGTACTGCCCTTTTTTTTTTTTTTTTTTTTTTGCGGTACGCGGGCCTCTCACTGTTGCGGCTTCTCCCGTTGCGGAGCACAGGCTCCGGACGCGCAGGCTCAGCGGCCATGGCTCACGGGCCCAGCCGCTCCGCGGCATGTGGGATCTTCCCGGACCGGGGCACGAACCCGTGTCCCCTGCATCGGCAGGCTGACCCTCAACCACTGCGCCACCAGGGAAGCCCTGTACTGCTTTTTTTAAACTAGAAAATAACTGTCAATATAATCTCATCTGAGTTTTGTTTGTTTGTTTGTTCTTGGCTGTGCCACAAGGCATGCAGGATACTAGTTCCCTGACCAGGGATATAACCCTGGTGCACTGGAGTGGAAGCATGGAGTCTCAACCACTGGATCACCAGAGAAGTCCCTCATCTGAGTTCTTCTATGAAATAAATTTTAAATAAACTGTGACCTTTAAAAAAGAAATAATACTTAAATTATCAAATCTTTCAAAATATGACTATTATTATAAAGCATATCTATATTATCAGAAATATTACCAAACTCCTACTTGGAAAATAAGACTGGGGACTAGGGTATATATTTCAAGGTAAATTAAAATGCCCTAATTATCCAGGGACTGGAGTTCTATTCTTCCTATTTTTGTTATTTTCTAGCTTTATTAGTTTGTAGACATTGCAATTGTTCCTGTAGGCTTCCTGAATTTCTTGCAATTTTTGCTCCATGAATGTCAATGCTATTATTTGGTGCATGAGTATTCACTAGAATTTATTATGGATTATAGCCTTTGTCACGTGGCCCCTTTTCCCTGTTTTATAACGTTTTATCTTAAATTCAACCTGCTCACATATCAATATTATGACCCTTATGTTTTTAAAATTAGCAGTTTTGTCCCCCAAAAGGAGACATGTATAGATTAGGACTCAAATACATCATCACCATCATAACAACAACTTGCACTTAACACTAACCATGTCCCAAGCACTGCCTTAGCATATTAGTGAATCATCATTTTTACAACCTCTGATGTAGGTACTATCAATTATTATGGCTCATTTTATAACTTGTTAAAGATCACACACCTGCTTCAGCTAAGCTAACTCTCACCTTTGTAGAAGTTTTTATTCCAATCCTGCAAAACAGCTTTAGAGTTCACAGAAAGAACAAAGGATCTTAGAACTGAAAAGATACATACAGGTTAGTGCTGACAGGTCAATGACCTCCAAGTCCTCATGAACAATCCCCACCCTCTTCCAGGTGAAGAAAACTGAGGCAAGAAGGAACTTGCCCAAGCTCCTGAAGCTAATTAGTGTCAAAGCCGTTTCCATTCCAACACTTCTTCCATTATCCAGTGTTGCCTTCTGTCAAAAAGCACTGAGAACTTTTAATCCCCACCAAACTTTTAGTACTATTTACACATACATGAACTTAACTCTAATAAAGAAGTAAAATTCAATAAGTCAGTTCTCAACTATTTTACATTCTCAAAGGCCTACTCCTCCATGAAGCCTTCCCAGACCATTCCTTCATGCTTAATCCGTATCTACTGAGTGTTTGGCAAACAGGACACATAAGGTACATATCCCCTAGACGTGTATATTACATCAGGGGAGAGACAATAAACAAGTAAATAAATCTATAGGTTGGGGTAAGTGCTGTCAAGGAAGTATAGAGAGTACAGACCACGAGAGAAGTGGGAGGGGTGCTACTGCTTATGGGGGTAATCTGGACACACTCTCGGAGGAAGCGATTTAAGCTAAAACCTAAGGATGAGGAGCCATCCCGCTAAGAGCTAAGGGAAAAGCCCTGAGGCAAGATTCTGGCTTATCGAAGCAATTTAGGATTGTATGAGTACTAAGAGGTGAGGTGGAGAGAGAGATAGCAGGAAGATTAAGCAGGATTGTGCCCATTTAAAAACTTTATTCCTTAGAAGGTTTTAAACAGGAAAATGGTGACCGGAAGGGGGGGCATAAATTAGGATTGGGATTAGCAGATACAAACTGCTATACATAAAATAAACAACATCCTACTGTATAACACAGGCAAGTGTATTCAATATCTTGTAGTAAACCATAATGGAAAAGAATATGAAAAAGAATATATACATATATGTATAACTGAATCACTTTGCTGTATACCAGAAGCTAATACAGCATTATAAATTAATGGTACTTCAGTTAAAAAAAGAAAAAGGAAAATGTGAGGTCTGATTTCTGCTTTAAAAGATGACTGGCTGCTCTGTGGCAATGGATTAGAGAAGATTCAGAGTGGAAGCAGGTGGTCCAGCTGGCTTCAGCATAATCTTGTTAATGTTACTCAAAGTGTGGTCAGCAGGCAGGCCAATGCCCCTCTGAGAGCTGTCTGTCTCCAGTCCAGGGGGAGGTAATTACAGAGATGGAGGGTAAATGCTTAGAACCTCTGTAGCCATTTCACACAGCTGCAACATCCCAGCATGTGATCAGTGGGGCTTATCTCTGAACAGATTATAAACCAGTCCTCTGCTGTCTAACTTTGCCTAACAGTTGTCTAACAGTTTCTTGTGGCAAAGCTGCACAAAAGTATCAGTCACCATGCACTGAAAATAAAAAAGCTGCTTCTTCACCACAGTTTGAGAAGCACTTGTCTCCGTAATTAATAACAGGCCTCAGACGAGGGTAGTGGCAGTGGAGATAGAACTGAAAGGACAGTTTCCAGATACACACTGGAGCAGAACTGAAAGGATCTACTAATGAATGGGGTATGAGGGGGGACAAGAGAAAGGTAGGGACAGGGTGTCTGGTTTGAGCAAATAGATGGTGGAGGTGCTATTTATTGACAAGAAAAAACAAGGGAGGAAGTGATCTAGAGGGGAAAAAACTCAAAAGAGTTCTTTTGGACATGCCTGTGTGACATCCAAGCAGTGGACGTTCAAGTTGAGAGTTAGAGAAAAGATTTAGTCTGGAGATAAAAATTCCAAAATTATTACCATATCATCAACATGTAAAGCCATGGAAAAGTATAGATAGGGAAGAGAGCCCTGGGTATAGCCCAACCTGGTATTTAGAGGTTGGAAAAGGAGGCGAAGCCTGCAGACAGTGGCCAGTGAAAGACAGAACATGGAGAATTGGAGCGGAAGACAGGACAGTGCTGCTGAGAAATAGATCATAATGAAGACAAAGAGGTGTCCATCACATCTAGCAGCAAAGAGGCCACTGGTGGGCTTTTGACTAGCAATCTCCCTCGAGCAGCGTACACGAAAGAGTGAAGGCAGCTTGAAAGAGATGACACCCTGAATTAATACTTTTTTCTGCATTCCCAGAGTCCATTTCTTTAAACACACCTCTGTCTTACCAATGAGGGTCACTTGCTTAGCATCTGTGCTCCCAACTAAGTTGTAAGCTCCATAAAGGCAAGCACCGTGTCTTACTCAGTTTTTAAAGTCTCCTTCTATGCTCCAGCTTAGCACATGTTTGTCGAACTGAACTGAACTCTCTTTGTTTAACATTTTACTAAAAATAAAAACACTTCATAAGAGAGCGATACAAGTATACAATGCCGGGGCTTCCCTGGTGGCGCAGCGGTTTGAGAGTCCGCCTGCCAAGGCAGGGGACGCGGGTTCGTGCCCCGGTCCGCGAAGATCCCACATGCCACGGAGCGGCTGGGCCCAGGAGCCATGGCCCCTGAGCCTGCGCGTCCGGAGCCTGTGCTCCGCAACAGGAGAGGGCACAACAGTGAGAGGCCCGCGTACCGCAAAAAAAACCAAAACCAAAAACCATCAAGTATACAATGCCTATTAAATGTTATTTCAATCCCACACATGAAACTATATATATACATGTAACTGCCTAGCACAATCAGATATCATTCCACATTAAACTATTCCTAATATATGCTCTAAAAAGCAATAATTATCCAATACAAGAAATTAATCTTCTAAAAGCAATATTCGAACTCCAGTATACCAAAGGTGTGTCTGTACAGCCCAGAAATTAAAGACACTTTTGATATGGTGGTTAGAGTGAAGTAAATAAGTCTTTCAATAAAGTGGAAACACATGAATGTTGTTAAATGGAAAACATGGAAAAGTCATTTAGGAAAGAACCTATCAATTAAAAACAGCTGCTTCCAATAGGAATTACCTCCTTATAGTCTCCATTTCGGTTGAGCCTATAACCCTCAGGAGGATGAAGTTGAACTGTTGTATTACTGATCACCTCTATGCAACACTCTTGCTCTGGGAGGCTCAGTGGGCGTACCCTGCAGTACACCTGAAAATACACGAAAGTGCTTAAAGAACAAAGGTTGACGTTTTACCTGACTTTTCATTCATTCATTCATTCAAACACTTGGTCTCTAAACTTAAGTATATATACTTAAGTTGAAAGCCAAGATCTGCTACCCTGCTACCCAATTTGCTAACTGTCAAATGCAAACAGATATTTTAGATATGAATTTTAAATGCACATGATATCAAAACAATGAGAATTATTTGAAAAGCTGTTAGGATTGTCTGGAATTGGATGTCAATTAAAACTTGCCAGCTTAACACTTAATACACTAAGGTGCGCGATCTGAAATACGGTCTTTTTTTTAAATTTAATTTTATTTATTTAATTTTTGGCTGCGGCGCAGGCTTTCTCTAGTTGCAGCAAGCAGGGGCTACTCTTCGTTGTGGAGCACGGGCTTCTCACTGCAGTGGCTTCTCTTGTTGCCAAGCATGGGCTCTAGGTGTGCGGGCTTCAGTAGTTGTGCCACACAGGCTTAGTTGCTCCGCATCATGTGGGATCTTCCCAGACCGGGGCTCGAACCCGTGTCCCCTGCATTGGCAGGCGGATTCTTAACCACTGTGCCACCAGGGAAGCCCGAAATATGGTCTTCTTAATCAGTGATAGGGCTGGGGAAAAACTGTTCAGCACTATATGCAAAGCATCTGGTTCCCACAACTCAAATCAAGAGATACATTCCAGTGCCGATGAAGGGAAGATTTAAAAACCCCAGAGCAAACCACCTTTCTTTTATTTGCCATTTGCTTTTAAAAGCAAGTTCCCAAGCCTGAATGAAGAATTCTCCAAGATAGTTGAAGAATATTTTTTCATTATCTAACTTTTCAAATATAATTAGTTATAGGAAGTATGCAACTGAAAACCAAACACTTCATTTTACTGGGCTAATGTATCCTACATAGAAACAAAGTTTCAAAGCTGGAACCAGCCTAAGTAACTTAGTATCATCCTTTCAGCTAAATGCTCTTTGACTCCACTTCCACGTCTCCATCCCTTCCAAGCATAAGCATAAGACATAAAAGGACTGAAGAAAGAAGACACACACAAATTCACAGGGAGACCTTACCCCAACGGGGTCTTTAAGACTCGTTTGGGATCCTTTTTTCACTGGTGGTTTCCTGGGTGTCTTAGTTCTCCTGGTCATAGATACAAAAACATTTCAGTTCAACACTAACATATAAAAACTTCACCTGTAATTCATACAGAGATGACCTTCCTAGGGTTTATAAAATTATTCTTTAGCAGTTCCACAACACTATATCCCAAATAACATGAATAAGAATAAATTTCCTCAGTAGAAGAGTGTTTGTGGCATGGATAACCCAAAAGTAATTAAAATTTGGCTTAGGAGACATTTTTGCTACTAAAAAATAGAGATAACAGGCCCCAAATGGGGTCACCTGTGCTAAGCCCCACATCACCAAACTGAGTCTTCTTACCTAACTTATAGTTCCAACCTCTCCCAGTAGAATCTTAAACCAGTCAATCTGGAATCACCTGGTCAGCGCTAGTGAGGTAATCTGCCTGATAGACCCCCGCCATCCACTAAATGATGTTCACCTTGCCACAGACAATCCACTCATTGCTAGTATAATTCCCTTGTTCCATCCCCCTCTGCCTATAAAAAAACTTCCATTTTGTACAGCTCTTAGGAGCACCTTTCTGTGTGCTAGATAGGATGCTGCCTGATTCATGAATCATTGAAAAAAGCCGGTAAGATCTTTAAAATTTACCTAGTTGGATTCTGTTTTTTAATATCTATTTATAGTTCTGTATGTAAAATAGCTTATTCTCTTGAGCAGCAATTTACGCGGGCCTCTCACTGCTGTGACCTCTCCCGTTGCGGAGCACAGGCTCCAGACGCGCAGGCTCAGCGGCCATGGCTCACGGGCCCAGCCGCTCCGCGGCATGTGGGATCCTCCCAGACCGGGGCACGAACCCACGTCCCCTGCATCGGCAGGCGGACTCTCAACCACTGCGCCACCAGGGAAGCCCATTGAGCAACAATTTTACAGACACTACAGATTTGAAAAATCTACAGATAGTTGACCACACTTATCTCGAAAGTCATTTTCGTAGGTACATAAGCACACACGCCGTGCCAACAGCCCACTGCCAAGGCAGACTGACAAGTGATTAACTTCAATAAATTATAAAAATACAGATGGAGGAATCCATTCTTTCATCAAGATTTGTCTTTACTTTCAAGCAACAAGGGATTACTGAAGTCTCAAAACTATCATCCTTTGTCCTCAAACAAAATGTGGTCCCCAAACTGCAATTTCGTGCTCTCTTAAGTAGCGACAGTAGAAAAAGATATTTTGCTTTATTCACCATTTCTCTAGCATGCCACTCTCCCCTTTCCCCCATTTATCTATAGACTAGAAAAACATTTAACACTAAGTGAAATTACTGGCTTAGATTTTAGGTTATTAAAATACTTCTTCAACCCCTTCCCAGATGAAACAAGCAAAGTCGTGTTTTAAGTGCAAAATATTACGGTAGGTTTACTTAAACTCAACATTTTTCCCCAACGATTTCGACTTTAGCCTCTTAAGAAAACAAGTTGCCTTTGCAAAGGACTAGCTACGTGATGGTGCTAATTATAAAGGCAGCCCTCTTCTTTGCACAAGTATTTCGTTACCCAGCAGCAGTCAAGGAATTAGGCTGAGCTGCAAACGTCACCGACTCCGTGAGGAATGTGGGCGTCGGCTTTTGTGTCGGCGGCGGGGCTGTCTGAGACCCAAGAACAGAGCAAAATAACTGGCCTTCACCCGGGGGTGGTCGCGGCCCTCAGGCTACCGCGCTAGGCTAAGAAAATCACGCAGTGCGCTCGGACGCCGGGGCTCTCCGGGGGCTGAGACCACCTACCCAACCCCAACTCCAGGACACAACACTCGGCGCACCCATGAGACGACCCCCGGCCCGCACTAACTCCGCAAAATGCAACCCGTGGGTGCGGGCGGCCGGGGATGGAAAGGGAAACTTAAGAAAGGGTTGAGGCGGCGGTCCCGGAGCCAGGTGGAGGGCGACCTGGCTAACCCGAACTGGGGTTGCCGCCCAAACTTCCCCCTCCTCCCAACTTGGGGCCGACATTTCCTGGCCGAGTGAAGCGAGGGCGGCGAGCCGGGCGCCCGACTCCGGGCGGCGGGGAGCCGGACGGGGTCGACGCGGACGGGGTCTCCGCGCCCGGGCTCCCCCTGGGCGGTCCTGATAGGGGGTCCCTCCCACTTTGGGGGCCGCGGCCCGGGAGACGCGGGGCTCGGTACCGACGGCGTGTCCCGGGGCCTGCTGCGGCGGCAGGAGACGCCGGCCCCGGCTCCGCGGCCCGGTACTCACGCTGGCTTCATGGCAGCAGGCTCCGCGCTGCCCAGACGTGCGAGCGGGACGCCGGACTCGGTCGGGCGGGCTGGCGAGGACGGCGGGCCGCAGGGACCGGCCGCGGGCACCGGCGCTCGGCAGCTCAGGCGTGGCGCTCAGAAAAGCCTGGAGAAGCAGCTCCGGGACCAGGTGAGCTCGCGCCCGGCGCATTTCAAACGGGCCAATCAGCGCCCGCCTGCGGGAAAGGGGCGTGGCCTCAGGAAGCGCCTGCGTCTCCCGGAGAGGCGCGTGTCTCCCGGAGAGGCGCTCGTCTCCTAGGCGACCGACGCAGAAAGGTCAAAGGCTGTCTGCGTGTCTGGGCTTCAGGGCTGGAGGGGGAAGCGGAGCTCAAATATTAGAAAATACAACCCCTTGAATTTTCTGAGGAGGACACTGAGAGTTTCTTCTCCCACAGCACAAGAAGTCCAGTGGAAGGGCAAATCCAGGGTTGATTCATAAGTCAGCAGTGTCGTTCCGGCCCAGGAGTGTCCTATCCTTGGGCTGTACCCTGCGCAGAGTCTCAGACTCCCTCTCTGGCTTCCAGAGCATCACAACACCTTGGCTTCCTTTCTGTCTCTTCCTCAACCTTCCTGGGATCTCCCTCTCTAAAACCTCCAGCTCTTTCCAGAACCAGTCTTTTCTAAGATGAACTGATTCTATCTCACTTCGACCTTTACGCCTAAACCAATGACTATCAAATAGGCATCTACATCTGTGCTCTCATGGAACTGTAGTCCCATCTCCTCAACTTCCTATAGGACCAGACACCAGTAAGGATACACATAATATCCTCGGCCCATAATGTTCCACATAAAGATGGTTCCAATCTCTGCTGTTACAAACATACAGTGAATAAACTTGGAAATTCATCATTTTACACAGAATGGCTGTGTTAAAGAGTATATGTGTATGTAATATTTCACAGGTATTGCCAAATTGTCCTCCATAAAGGTTGTCCAAAGGCACAATCCCACCAGCCATGTATGAGACCGCCATTTGTGTTTCCTTCTTTGAGAACTACGTTCATATCCTTTGCCTTCTTATTCTATTGGGTTTTTCATATTGATTTGTAAAAGCTCTTCACATATTAAGAAAATTGGTCCTCATCCAAAATCTGAGTTCAAAGATTTGTATAGTTCATTACTTGGTTTTTATTTTAATTAGTTTATGTTGTTTTGTGACAGCTTAAGAAAAAACTTAAGGTAGCCAAATTTATCAGCCTTTTCTTTTGGGGCTTCTGTTTTGTGCCATACTAGAAAAAAGTCTTCCCCACTCTAAGATAAATTTTTTTAATCTTTTATTTTTCCTAGTGCTTTTATTGCTTTGGTTTTTATGTTTAAGTCTTTGAACCATTAGAACTTTATTTGTTGTCAAATGAGAGGTCTGTATTATTTAGGAATTGGGCTGGGCTGCTGGCCACTTACCTCTTAATTACACTGCAGCCTGGCTTTGGCCTCAGTCTTTCCGCTGGAACTCTTCTCACCAAGAACACCACCTCACGGATGCTAAATCTATTTGATCCTTCCCCACCCTTATCTTACTTGACCTCTTAACACACTAAAAAAATTTCCCATTCCTCTCTTCCTGTGCCTTTGTTTTACCTCCTAGCTTTCTAACCCCTCTTTCTCAGCCTCATCTGTGAGTTCTTTTTTCTCCCTTAAATACTGTGGCTTAGGGTTTTCACCTGGTGGTCACTAGCTGTGCCCTCTCTGCAGACACTCCCAACCATTCCTATGACCTCACATTTGCTCTTCTGAGCTCCAGAGTCATATGTCCAACAGCCTACTGAATTGTCCACCTGGGTGCCCCACAGGCACCTCACACCTAACACATCCTGATCTCTTCCCCTGAACCTATTCTCCCTCAGTGGATGGCATCACCATCTATCCACCCACCACAAGGTACCATCTTTGCATTCTGCCTCTCCTTCTGTTCCAACGTTCAGTCACCAAATCTTGACAATTCTACCAACTAAATAACTTTCAAACCCCTCCTCTCTGTCTCCTTGGCCACTACCATCTCTTGTCTGGATGACTGCAACAGTATCCTAACAGGCTTCCCTGCTGCCATCTTCCAATCCTGGTTCCATTTTGCAACCAGCTCACCACTAAATCACAGATCTGATCATATCATTCCCCTGCTTGTAATACTACAGTAGTTCCCATTGCTGGAGACCCTCAACAGGCCCTGGGGCTCTTCCTCTCCAAGCTCATCACTTATCATTTCCCCTTGCATCCCTCCAGCCATGATGACCTTCAGTGCCCTGAACACACTGGGCTCACACACCATTCCCTCTGCTGTTAAGCTCTCCTCCCTCCCTTCCTCCGACAATGCCTCCTTACCCTCAGTTCTCAGCAGATCTTCTGCCAACGACCCTGCTCTGGATGCTGGACCCCTGTTCTCTATCCACAGTGCGCTGCACTCCTCCAGTCACTGCACCTGTTGATTTGCTTCGGAGCTCGCATCCCAATTTTCAATCGCTGCTTATTAGTCTCCTCTACCAGCTTATCCCCACATCCTCAATAGATGGCGCTGTTGCATCCCCCGTGCCCAGCAATGAAGACGTTCCATACATGTTTGAAGGAATGAATGAACCCATCCCTTCACAGAACACCCCAATGGAGGGCCCAGTTACAATACACCACCCCCAGCTTTTCTTTTGGCCAGTTTCTTCTTTCTCACTCATCTATATCCTTATTAAAGCTCACTGACTTAACTTTTAATGCCAATTCATTATATCATTTTCTCTGTTCAAAAATGGTCAAGCACTCCCCACAGCTGGTAAAAGATTTGCATTTTCCCCTAGAATTAGAGATCCAGACCAGGGTGAGGGTAGAAGAGGGGTAGAGAGTACAACTGGGAGGCTTTTTTAAAGATCAGGTTTATTGTGGTATAATTTACGTGCAATAAAATTCACCCTTTTTATTTGTCCCGTGTATATATTTGACAAACATACACCATCCTGTAACTACTGCCATAATCAAATGTATAATATTCCCATCACACTGAAAATTCCTTGTGCTGACCCTTCGCGATCACCTTCCCCTATCCCCAGCCCTTGGCAACCACTTTTCTGATTTCTTTCCTTAGATTTCTGTCTTTTCCAGAATGTCTCTTTTTTAACTCAGCATAATGCTTTTGAGATTCTATCCATGTTTTGCATCTGTCAATAATTTTTTCCCTTTTCTTTGCTGATTAGTATTCCATTGTATGACAATCTACCCATTCACTAGTTGATGAACATTTAAGCTGTTTCCACTTTTTGGCGATGATGAATGAAACTGGTATAATTATTTGCGTAAAGTTATCTATGTAGACATAGATATTTTCATTTCTCTTGGGTGGGATTGCTGGTCTTGCGGTCATCGTAAGTTTAACTTTATAAGAAACTGTACTGGGAGGATCTTACGCAAATCACTGAAGAGGGGTTGATACTACAGAGATTTGAAACCATAATTAATCCAATCTCCCAGCTAAACACATCCAGCTGTGGGAACCTAATAACCAGCAAGCACCAGAAATTACCAAAGCCCAGAGTGTTTGAGGAAAGGTGGTAAGCTGGAGACAGGATGCCTGTGAGCATCCAACACACTCAGCACACCCAAGGCTTCAGTGGCTTTGGCAACATAATCTCACATCCCCAGGCCATGTGACTCTCTCCCCAGGCCATCTGTAAAATGAATGATTGGATGTTAATGCCTTACAAGCTCAAGCAACAACAACAAAGCAGTAAAATCAACAAGCTTGGGGGAGGGTGTACAATTGATACAAAAAACCACAAAAGATCTGAACAGAACTTCAAATGAATAACATACACAGAAGGGGAGCTATCACTTACCCAAGGTATTTAGACTATTTAGACTAAGTATATGACCTCAGGCTCAAGATAGAAAAAACTTGAAACATATATTGAATTCTAATTAGTTGGCCTTTTTGAAGACATGGATTAGTAGTTCTGAAAGGACATTCTGTACATTCCAGGATTGAGCAAATAAGTAAATACATTGTGGATAATGGGAACCAGGTTTCTCACTGTTAGAGAGTAATATAAATATCGAAAAGGGGAAGGGTGAAAAGTACCTGGGAATTCTTTGTACTATTTAGCAACACTTCTCTAACTATGAAATTATGTCCAAAAAAAAAAAAGAGAGAGAGAGAGAATGGTTGGACTATATCAGTGCTTCTTAAACTCCCTTATGGTATTAAAAATCACCTGGGGCTTCTGATAAAAATTCAAAACTCCAGGACCACGCCCACCCCCAGCACCCTCCGTGAGTCTTCTTCATCTGTGCATCTGCGCCCTGCGCATGTGCATTTTACATCATCACACATTTTAAAGGCTAGATTAAATTTTCTTTGAGGCTCGCGGTTCCATGCTCTGGAGGAGACAACATGTAAGCCAGTTTTAGAAACCCGTTTCTCAACACGGAGAGAATGTGTGTGACAACCATTTGCTGAAGTACGTTTATTACAGAGTTGAAGAATTCATACAAATACCAAGGGGCCATAGGAAAACCCCCTGGGCAATCTCCCGGGAGGAACATTCAGGAGAAATTTCATAATTCTCTGAGTCATGCCGATGTCTTCTGGAGCTATACATTTCAGGAATGAGTGGCCTGATTTCTATCCTTCCAATAAGACAAACGCTCACTGGCCTTAGGGCCTTTGCACTTACAGCTACCTGGACCTGAAATACTCTCCCCCACATGCTGGCTTCTTCACCCATCAAGTCTCTCCTCAAATACCAGTTTATCAGAGTGCCCATCCTATCTCAGCTGCCCCACCCCACCCCTCCCTAGTCCCTCACCAGGCTTCTTTTCTTTTCTTTTTTTATAAATTTATTTATTTATTTATTTTTGGCTGTGTTGGTTCTTTGTTGCTGCACGCGGCTTTCTCTAGTTGCAGCCAGCGGGGGGGCTACTCTTCGTTGCGGTGCATGGGCTTCTTTTGTTGCGGAGCACAGGCTCTAGGTGTGCGGGCTTCAGTAGGTGTGGCTCACTGCCTTCAGTAGTTGTGGCTCGTGGGCTCTAGAGCGCAGGCTCGGCAGCTGTGGCGCGTGGGCTTAGTTGCTCCACGGCATGTGGGATCTTCCCGGACCAGGGCTCGAACCCGTGTCCCCTGCATTGGCAGGAGGATTCTAAATCACTGCGCCACTAGGGAAGTCCCAGGCTTATTTTCTAAGCACTTACCATTATCTGAATTTATCTATATCTCTTGTCCTACTGACTGACGTAGAACATCAGCTCCATGAGGGAAGGATGGTTTGGGTTTTGTTCTCTTCTGTATCCCCAACTCCTAGGACGGTGTTTGTTCTATATATACCAAGCACTAAATAAATGTTCACTGAATGACTTAACAAAACACACGTACAGGAATCTATTTCTCGTGATGAATGAACATGTTTGCAGTGGGGTAGGTGAAATATAACCAAGACAAGTGAGAAACGGAAGGACTTTCCTATAATAAATACATTTTATTTTATTTTTTCTTCCACACAGTTTAAGAAAACCAGACATTAGTATAAGTTGGAAGAACATCTCTGAGTTTGGACATAGGTCTCTGCCTTTTCATCCATAATGGATTGTCGACTGGAAAATCAGAGGCTGGCATTCAACAATATGTTATAAAGTGTTGTTATACAGTGTTAATAGCTGTTTCATATAAAAAGGGTACCATGCCCACAACAAATGTGGGACACGGCAGATCCAAAGGAAAGTTTTCTCCAATGCATCCGAAAACAGCATCATTCTTCCCCACCCTACCTTCCTCAGAACATCTCCTGGGAGCTGAGTTCCTTCCACAAAAAACACTTTGAGAAAGATTGCAGCAGACCAAATATTTAAATCACTTTGTACTCAAAAGGCTTCTAAACATCCCACTTCTAATTCTAATCAACAATGACAAATTCATGTCCTTAGAAAGAAGCGGGAGAGTTCCTTTCTAAGAACTGAGCGAAGGAAAATGAAACTCTGGGGCAATTGACAAAATGGCCTCATTCAAACATATCTGAGTTTTCTCACAACAAAAATGACTGGCAAATTTTATAGTAGTGTTTCTCAAGCAGGAGGAGGGGGAAGAAATACGTCTCTTTAGGAATTCTCTCCCCCGTCGCTCCCCCGCTGCCTTTGGAGACAGCAGTTTGTAACACTGTCCAAAAGTATACAATGGGACTAAGTTTACCAAACTTATAAAAACGTTATGAAACACCTGGTCTTATTTTGTTGATTTAACATTTCATTTTCATCATTAGGCACGCTGAAAAAGCAACGTAACCAAAGATTAAATTAAATAATCTAAAAGTCCTTCAAATTAGTCACCCGTTATCTTTCAACTACTTCTGAGCTAAATGAAGAACCTTATTTTACTCTCTATAAACAAGAGAATTTAAAAGCCTTCATGCCTTTGGCACTACTAGAATGGAGTATTTAAACTTTGTACCTTTGTTCACCATAAGACTGAAGTTACAATAACATGAAACGGAAGCCCACAGACCCTGCTGGAGTAAGATTCCACTAACAATGTCAGCCTCTTGCCAAAAAAACAAATTTTGTCATGTAGCTGGCAATGAATGTACCCCAAATTTACCAGCCCATATAATTTTATCAGTGTGCCTTCCCCAGAGGAAGTAAACAGATAATCAAACGAATGAAATCATATTTCTTGACCACTCGCATCCAATGGAAATTGTTACTTGTCCTCAGAAGATTGGACGATGATCTATTTATAAGGCCATTCGAGTGTCTGCGCCAGTAAACCATAGAGGCAGCATACTAAGATATGGGGGTGCTCCTGAGTCAGCAAAAGAGGATCCCGCATTGTGATGGATGGCCCCTTAAGTCATCAGACAAGTGCACAACAGGGGGTGATGGGCTTCTGTTAAAAACTGTTTTGTGTCAGCATTTCTGTACTCTCCGAAAACATCATGAAACGGTGAACTTTAATTAGTGATGCAACAGGTGAGAAAATACTCAGTGTTTTGTAATACTCCACAGAGTAGAAAGCAGGGGACACATTCTTAGGTGGTGGGTTGCTAAAAGTTAGACCAATCAAAACAAAGCTGATAGGCTCAGTACCTTCTGGAGTTTGTGACATCAGCATTTCTGCAAGTTTGGCCCATGGCCCTCCTTGACTCAGAATCACCTGGGGGACTTTCTCCAGTGTAGATTGTCTCCAGGAAACCAACATTTTAAACCAGTAAAGCAGCATCTCCTGGTTTGCCTGGGGAATCTACATCTGTCACAAGCTCACCGAGTGTTTCCATCCCTTTGGCAAGGTCTTTAGCATCCTCTGCACGTGAACACGAAACTCAGCAGCATATATGAAATGCTGAAGCAACATCAAATGTATAACCTCCCCAAATATCGTGATGTCATTGGCTTAAAAGGTGACAGACAAGCACAACCAATTGGGATTGACTCAGCCAATGCCCACTGGGCAACACATTTTTCCTGTGCTCTGTAATACTTGGCAGCATCAAACTGGTGACAAGAAAACAGAGCAAAACAGAACACATAACACTTAGCCACAGGCTGTGGACTTGTAAGAAAATCCAAATCTATCATGACGTGGGAACCTTGCATTGTGAAAAAGAATGTACTTGTAGGAAAAGAGGACTCTCTTTCTGTTCATTCCCTTCACTAGGTGGGGAAAGGAAGAAGACCGCTCCCCAAGCCAGGTTTCTTCATTCTGGAATTGCCTTCCCAGCCCCCAGGGCTCCCACAGACCCAACTTACTCTTTCTCAGGTTCCCCTACTGAGCTTTCCAGCTCATTCTCTTCCCACTGTGGGAGCTCTTGGGAGAGGCTTTGTGACATGAAACTCATCAGATGAAGCACGTTGCATTCTGCAAGAGTAATACTACAAGGGTAGTAAAGCTTAATCCAACTATTTCATAGTAGAGCTACAAGGGAGGTATGCTTAATCCAATTGTTTAAATGGGATTGGAGAACTCACTTTAAATAAATTAAAAACTAAATGAGGGGCTTCCCTGGTGGCGCAGTGGTTGAGAGTCTGTCTGCCGATGCAGGGGACATGGGTTCGTGCCCCGGTCCGGGAAGATCCCACATGCTGCAGAGCGGCTGGGCCCAGTGAGCCATGGCCGCTGAGCCTGCGCATCCGGAGCCTGTGCTCCGCAACGGGAGAGGCCGCAACAGTGAGAGGCCCGCGTACTACAAAAAACAAAACAAAAACAAAACTAAAACTAAATGAAATATTAATGATTGGCCTGAATAAGGACTTACTTGAACCCACGTTCCCCTTTTAAAACCACACATACGGAACCAATGCACGTCTAGAGAAATGTCCCCATGTCAATACCTTATTGACATGAATCCATTCAAAAATGCCAAGACACCAACCATTATAAATATCTTAGGCCACTATAAACTGGTACCTTGACACTGGCTTATGGTGGTTAGGAACTTGTAGCTTAATGTTGACACTTGGCACAGAAAGCTTATGGTCTGAATTACGTTTCTTTTTTATGTAATTCTGGCTCAGGAATCCGATACAGAGCAGCTGAGAAATAAATTATGTTGCTGAGGCTGAAGATGAGGCACAGAAGTATGGCTCCGGCTATCTGAGAGAACAACAGGGGCCTGGAGTGGGCCAGGAGCCATTCCTTCCTTAGAGTCTTGTCCAGAAGGATGGCTTCCATCTGCATGTGTGTGGCTAGGATCACACACACATGAAACAGCTGGTGACTATGACCTATAGCAGACACACAAAAGACCACCAAGATCAGCAATAAAATAGGAATGGACTGATACATGCTATGGCATGCATGCTAAAAACACTATATGGTGGGAAAGAAGCCAGATACCAAAGACCATAAATTGTATGATTCCATTTATATCAAATGTCCAGAAAAGGGAACTCCACAGAGACAGAAAATAGAGTAGTGGTTGCTTCAGGCGGGGGTGGGAGTTGGGATTAATAGTACATGGGCACAGAGGATCTTACTGGGGTGATGAAAATGTTCTAAAACTCCTATATGGTGACGGTCGTACAATGTGGTAAATTTACTAAAAAATCATTGAATCATATACTTGAAATTAGGGTGTTATGTAATATATAATATATACTTTTAAAATTTATTTTTAAAATGTAGTATGAGAAAAATAAAAGGGCCATCAGAGCAAACCAAATCCATTTTTAAAACAACTTATCCACCAGTCCTGTTTTTCACATGAAAAAGTTCTGCCAAAGGTTACCTCTTGAGAGCTGTCACTGATCAGCTCAGATTCTGACTTCAATCCCAAAGGAGAAGCCAGCCAAATTTTCTGTTGGCCTCTTATGAGGTGCTCCTCTCCCCACTGCTGCTTAATCCCAGACACAACCAGGGGCTCTTCCTCTCCGATAACTTACAGGACCCCAGTCACCATGTATGCATCCCCAGAGGGTGGGAGTCCAGTGCAGGGTGGTTGGAGTAAGCAGGGATGTGCTGACTTGGTGATTGGTGAGAAAAGGAGTCCATTGCCCAGGGCTGGGGATTGCTTTGGGGGACAGCCTGCAGAAACCATGTTTCACGGGCTGAGTTGTATCTCCCCCTCCCAAATTCATATGTTGAAAGTCCCAACCCCCAGTACCTTAGAATGTGATCGTATTTGGACATAAGGTCTTTAAGAGACAATTAAGTTAAAATGAGGTCACTAGCGTGGGACCCACTCTGATTGGTGTCCTTCTAAGAAGGGGAGATTAGGATGCAGACATGCACGTACACAGAGGAGAGACCATGTGAAGAGAAATGGAGATGGCCATGGGCAAGCCAAGGAGAGAGGACTTGGAAGAAACCAACCCTGCCGTCCCCTTGATCTCAGACTTCTAACCTCCAGAATTATGGGAAAATAAATTGCTGTTGTTTCAGCCACCCAGTCTGTGGTTCTTTGTCATGGCAGCCCTAGCTAATACGACACAAGAGTTAAAGATTCTCCTTCAGTTAAAAAAAAAAAAAAAAAGAATTCAGTGTTGTACCCCCAGGACTTAACCCAGAGTAAGTATTCAATAAATGTGTCCACAGAAGGGACCAGCCTGGCCATCTGCCCAACTGAACAAGAACAGAGTCAGGAATGAGGATGTAGGAGAGTTGAGTAGGTGGCCAATGAGTTCCTTAGGGCAGGGAGCTGCCAGCACTCCAGACTGCATCCCCCAGGGAGGAAGTATGTCTGGAGGGGCCCCCCCTGCCTCACTCAAGCCATACTACTGGGCTGTATCCAATTTCCAAATCTGTGTGTGATGCAACGAAGTGGTTCCTTATCCAGCGAGAGCCGAGTACTCTAAGGACACAGGGCCAAGCAGAAGGAGGTGATCAGCTGTGCTCACCAACTGAGGCACAAACCTGTCTCTGTTAGGGCAGGAGATCAAAAGACAGAAGAGCCGCGAGCACTGAACAGATGTGAAATGTGCCTGCAGCAGGAAGAGTGATTTCAACAATCCCTCCTGGCAGGAATAGGGAGGAACTTCCTGTGGGCGTTGGAGAGGGAGCCCAGCATCTGACTGACTGTTATTTAGGGACAGAGAACTTTCCAAACCCTTTGTTAAAGATCTGTTACTAACTGCCCGTCTGGCCAATTTCCCCCCATAGGAGTGTCTTTCTGCTCTAGGCCCAAGAGGACAGGATAGAGGTGAGTCAATAAAATGTTATTAAGAAGCCAGAGCTGGCAAAACAAGGCCCCCCCACCCAGACTTCGTACACTACCACCTCTGTTTCATCTGGCTGGAGCTGGGGCGGTGGACGTGCTGGGCAGGTTCCTTAGGCAGGTTCCAATCCCCTGGCCCTCTCATCTGCCTCCTTTTTTGAAATCTGCCCTCTAAGCATTTTGCTCATTGTAATCCCTTCTGGCAGGAGAGAAGAAGTAAAGGAGATGAAACTCTAATCAGAGCAAACAAAGAAAAATCTGGCCATGTGTCTTGGGCAGAAGATGGAAACCCACGGACAAAATGGGCTTGGGGAGAACCGAGGTTCCTGCCCGCCACCTGGGAGTGAGGATCTGAATCCCCATGGTATTGGTAGCTTATCTAAGGAGCTCTCATCCCAGGACTCATCAGCCTCACCAGAAGTGGCCCAAGGGTCCCTCCTCCAGCCAGTCCCAGAGCCAGGGTGGAGGAGACACGTTCCGCAGTGCCACCCACTTCCCTAGACAGAGAGGAAGGAACCCTGCCAGCAGGTGTAAACCCCTGTGGTTCCAACACCTCTTCTCCACCACATGGCTTCTCTAACTTGAGTGAGCTCAGGCTCACCTGGAGAATCACACAGCTTCTGAGACACGGGATGTCTGGGGGCTGGGAACCGAGAATCTGCATGTTCCCAGGTGATGCTGAGACTGCTGGTCCAGGGGCCATACCTGAGAACCACAGCTCTACCACAATTCCTGGCCCCATCGTACCCACCTGAATGAGACAAAGACGCTTTCCTCTCCTCAGCACAGCCCCCTCCCTGCCAGCTGGTACTCTCAGAGCCAGCTGTACCCTGTCTTTCCTCTTCCTCTTTACGGCTGCCTTACGTGTTCCTTTAATAACGGGATTTCACATTCTAGGTAATAATGGGACTCTCCTGTCCTCATACCTGCTGGAAATGCTTTAGAATCCTAGATCCACCTCCTCTCCATCCTCCGCTATCCTCCCTGGTCGTCCACTGGCTATGTACATCCTGGCCTCTGTCACCTTACAATTTCACTAACCTTGGTCTGTGCCTGGAGAACTTCCTGAAGAATTGCTTCTCTCCCTGCCCTGGCCTCTCTTTGCAACTATGTGCACTGGTGTCAGGGATTGGGAACCCTCCCTGGACAGGAGGGCAAGGGGCATCGGGGCCACCAGGCACTCACCGATGTAGTCGAAGCGTCCAGGAGCCAGGCGCTCCGGCAGATGCGCGGAGTAGAGAAAAGAGGCCAGGAGGGTCACGGCCATGTGCTTCTGATGGTACAAGGTGGCTTCGTTCTGTGCACTCTCCCCAGGGAAGAGGAATAGCTGCAGGTATTTAAAGAAACGTCAGGTCTTAAAATAGATAACCAACAAGGACATACTATATAGCACAGGGAACTCAATATTCTATAATAACCTAAACGGGAAAAGAACTTGAAAAAGAATAGATACGTGTATATGTCTCACTGAATCACTTTGTTGTATACCTGAAACTAACACAACATTGTTAATCAACTATATTCATTATAAAGTAAAAATTTTTAAAAAGAGAGAGAGGAAGGAAGGAAGGAACGTATGTCAGGTCTTGAGAGGAGGCCTGCAGACATCCCCACGCATATGTGTGGACTCTGTGGGCCAAGGCCGTTCCCTCTCCAGTTCTGTACAGGCTTGGAAAGGGAACTCACAGGGACTGTGTGAGCAGCTTCCTGTTCTGAGTGTGATCAACTGAGACCCAAGGCAACTGTAGTTTAATCCCCTGCACGCTCATGAGAGCCTTTGGATTATTTAATTCCAAAAAAAAAAAGAAAAGAAAAGAAAAAGGAAAGAAAGAAAGGAAGGAAGAAAAGGAAAACAACAGAAGTGAAGACAAAATTAAAGGAAAAGAAAAATCCAGTTAGATATATCGCTACTTTTTTCCTGGGGCTAAAACGTTAAGTATCATAAAAAATGGCCTATTCACACTTGAGCTCACTTCTAACCAGCAGATCCCCTGAATTGATGCTCCTAATTAAGGCTTTAAGGCCTTGGAAGGCCTTCTGAATCATCACAAACTATTAATTATGGACATTACCCTGGTGTGGAGTTCAGTACGGTTTTTGTACGATTGTTATAAATAGCGGCGGCAGCCACCACTACGGAGGGCACTAGGCCGGGCCTTTTACGTGCACCACTTCATCAGAGCCTCAACAATGACCACAAGGCAGACACTATTCCCCCCATTTTGCAGATGAGGCAACTGGGCTGGAGGGTGACTTGCAAACCACTAACTAACAGTGAAGTCAGGCTGATTCCAGAACCTGTGTGCTCAGCCACATCGCCATTTAGGGTAAGCCCTCCCCTCCCCCGCTGCCCACTGGCTGGTGCAGTGCCAGGAGCACCCAGCGCTCATCATAGCAAGCACCTGTGCTGTATGCTTTGGTGGCCTTGTGGGACCGGCTTGTTCTTTGCTCTGGTTTCCTGTGTGTGGTCTGCGTCCTCGAAGAAGGATTCAGGGAAATGGGCTGCATCCCCATCTCTGGGTCCCCCCCAGGCCCACACGAACTCAGCAGGAGCACACGCTCAGTGCCTCAGCTAATGAAGCCAGCTCGACCCCTCTCCTTTATCCCTGGGCCCTGCCATCCTGGCCTCATGCAGCAGACCCTTACGCTGCCTCTGGGAGGGGAACTCCACCCACTGGGCCTGGGCTTGGCATTGCTGAGCCCATCAGTTCTGTTTATTTGATTATTCTCCTCTACCCCCTGTGAAGGACAGGATGTCAGCCTCATTTAAAGATGAGGAGGGCTTCCCTGGTGGCGCAGTGGTTAAGAATCTGCCTGCCAATGCAGGGGACACGGGTTCGAGCCCTGGTCCGGGAAGATCCCACATGCTGCAGAGCAACTCAGCCCATGCGCCACAACTACTGAGCCTGCGTGCCACAACTACTGAAGCCCGGGCGACTAGAGCCCATGCTCTGCAGCAAGAGAAGCCACTGCGATAAGAAGCCTGCGCACCGCAACAAAGAGCAGCCCTGGCTCGCTGCAACTAGAGAAAGCCCACGTGCAGCAACGAAGACCCAACACAGCCAAAAATAAATAAATAAAATAAATTTATAAAAAATTAAAAAAAAATAAAGATGAGGAAACCAAGGCTCAGAGAGCTTCTGTTCAATGCCTAGGGTCACACAGCCAGTGAGCAGTGGGACTGGGATTTGAACTTTCCCCCTTCTTGCCTTTCCTCCTACACCCTCTTCCTTTGTGTTCTCCATCTAATTCCCATCTATCCTTTAAGACCTTCATTCATACATTTTCCTTCACTACTACTACTATGCTAATTGATGATAATATATAATACTGCATTTACTGGACTCTCACCACCAGCTAGCACTTTACACATTGTCTCATATAATCCTCCCCACAGCCTGACAAAAGGAGGTGTTATTACCAGGCCATTTTACAGATGAGGGAAATCAAGACACAGAGGTGGAAGATAACTCGTCCAATGTCTTGCAGTGAGTAAATATTACAGATTTGCCTCCAGAGCCCGCTCTCCTGGTCACTCTACTGAACCCCAGGCTGCTTCCCCTGCCCAGCCCTCTGCGATTGCTCCTGAGCCCCCAGTCAGCACTGGCCACTGGTGCATCTCCTATGTTCATCAGGGCCTCTGTGTTCATGCCGTCTCTTAACTAGTCTGCAAGTGCCATTAAAGGAGCATCTGGGGTGGGGGGGCTTCCCTGGTGGCGCAGTGGTTAAGAATCCGCCTGCCAATGCAGGGGACACGGGTTCGAACCCTGGTCTGGGAAGATCCCACGTGCTGCAGAGCAACTAAGCCCGTGCGCCACAACTACTGAGCCTGTGCTCTAGAGCCTGCTAGCTACAACTGCTAAGCCCGCGTGCCACAACTACTGAAGCCCGTGAGCCTAGAGCCCATGCTCTGCAACAAGAGAAGCTACTGCAAAGAGAAGCCCGCGTACTGCAATGAAGAGTAGCCCCCGCTCACCACAGCTAGAGAAAGCCCACGTGCAGCAAGGAAGACCCAATGCAGCCAAAAATAAATAAATAAAATAAACTTATTAAAAAAAAAAAAAGGAGCACCTGGGACTCTACTCTTGTGTGTCCCACTGTGACCAGGATGGCACTCTGACCCCCAGAGCTCAGGACACAATTGATTCCCTGATGCTGCCAACAGGCAGAGAGGGGTTGGAGTCGGGCCCTTACCCTGGAGAAGATGGGAAGGGAGTCCCAGGTGTAGGGATAAGCGAAGGCCAGGACACGAAGCATCTTACAGAGCCTGGGCTTCTGGACCTCAAGAAACCTAAATCAGGGAAGGAAAGGGGGGAGAAATGAGAATGAAAAAAGAGTTTCAGTAAATAACACACACATGCACATTAAGAATAACCAAGGGCGAGTAACCCATGAAGGACAAGCATTTTTGCACAAGCTCCTCCTATGGCCAGCAGCTTCTCCCCCAGCGCTCTCCACTTCTCCCACCCTGATGGGAACGGCTCAGTCTCAGATGTGGAAAGAGCTCAGGGTGGGCGGGGAGGGGGCAACTGTCTCCCAGCATCCTGAGAGGCTCCTGGGGCGAGCACCTCTGCGAAGGTTGCGATGCTTAATTAGTCAGAGGCGCCAGCTGATTACCCTGCAGAAGCCCTGGGTACAATTAGGTGTTTAAGTACTTAAGAGATTTCTGGAATATTTAATACCACACACAGGGATACTGGGCTGGGGAAACTGAATAAGCATGGTCCTTCCTTCTCTCTTTCATCATCACCCCCACCTGCCTCCGGTTCCAAGACAGATGAAGCCAGCATTAAAATGAGTGGTGCTGACTGTGGCAAAGACAGGCAGCTCCTCCTGGATGGAACACGATGGGGCCTCAGCTGGCTTGGGCCCAGCCTGAAGAGGGGGCAGCAGCTGAGGGTGTGCGGAGCCGGGCAGCACAGATGGCAGGCTGGATACTGGAAGGGGAGGGATAAAGAGAGGCTCCACATGAAACCACAGCCCTGAACTGGGGCTCGGGCGAGGGAGAGCTCACACGCCCGGGCTGGGCCGGGAGGCAGGGCTGGTACCCACTTTAGCAGCACAGCGTATTTCGGGGGATGGATCCTCCCTTGGTGCCCACAGGTCTGCGAGGCCAGAGGACCCCCAAGGGTGGTGTGCAGAGCCTGGGCGCCGAGGCTCGTGGAGTAGCTGTTCTAGTGCAGCCCGTAAGATGAGGGAGGCACTGGGGCTATCTCAGCCCCCCGTCGACAGTTCTGCCCCTCATCGCACTCTCCAGCGGGGATGGAGTCTATGTCCCACCACTGCTCTTCACCTCTGCTCCCCAGATACCCCGTCCCAGCCCACTGGCCTGCCCCTTCTCCACCAAACATAGACTGCTGACCCTGCAGCCCAGGCCCATCTCCCCCTCCAGGTTATTTACGTCCCCTACGAGCCAGTGCAGTCACCTGACTACAAGCCCCACTGTGCCCACATCCTTTGGTGCGGAAAATGGCAGAGACACCCACATCTGCCTCCTGAGTTGTCGGGGAACTCTCCTCGAGGGCAGAGCTGGGTCTGCTCAGCTCTTCATCCCCAGCGTCCAGCTCAGAATCGTGTCTGAGGACATGACATCGCCAGGCTGCTGTGTGCCGTCCAGCTCTCAGGGCAGCCCAGCCTGGGGATCCCTGTTCTGGGTAAGAGGCGGCCACCGTGGACCCCGAGAAGCCCCATAACCTCCAGAGATCAGCTCCAACTTTGCTCCAGCCCATGGGCATGTCCCTCCTTCTTTCCTGACCCTGTGGACACTGGGCAGAGATGGAAGAGAAGTTCAAGAAGGAGGAGAAGAAATAAGGGACCTCAATTCATCGTCCCCCAGAACAGAACCCCAGCCTTGGAAGGAACCACAAACCCCGGGATTGGTGAGGCTGCACAGGGTCACGATCTGGCAGACACCCTGAGTCTGATCCTGTCCCCGCCCTTTGTGACCATGTCATCCAGCAGGTGATGTAACCCTTGTGTGCCCCCAAATCCTCATGTGTAACATAGGGACAACAACAGAATCCCTGCAAGGGATTGTTGCAAGGGTTTGATAAAATGATGCTCGCAAAGAGCTTACAGCTGTGCACACCACAGAGTGACACTCACGAAATGGCAGCTTTTAAAAAGAACGTGTGTTGTAGGAGCCATCCTGTCCCCATCCTCTAGCTACGTCGTACCAGAAAATAGGAACAGGAGGGACCAGATGAGTTCTGCGTGATTTGCCTAAAATCACAGGAGCTAATAAGAGGCAAAGCTAGGATTTACAGCCAGGGCCATCTGGCTGGCTTCCCACCTTCTCCCCTCATGCAGGGAGAGCAGGCATCTGACCACTACCCAGCCTCTGTCCTTACCTTACAGACACCCCTCTGCCCCAGGAGGCAATCGGAACACACTCCCGCTGCCCCAGGAACCAGGGCCCATCTCGATGGCTTTCTCAGTCCACGCTGGCAGACCCTGTCCAACCACGGCAAGCCCACTCCCTCCCTCCCCATGCACTGCCACCGCCTATCACCTCTGGGTGCAAAGAGACTCGCTATTAAAGCACGCTCTTTCTGCGGCCACTTACACAGGAAGAAGGCTGGCTCTGGCTGACGAGGGCCATCCCCCAAACCATGGATTTCCTGCAACTTGAGACATTTCGCCCGGCCTGATAAAGTACTTCCCCAAGGGCAAACGAACCAGCCTCTCCAGCTGCAAAGCCGAGTCTACAGAGGGAAAAAGGAGAAAAAGCAGAACAGACGAGAGACAGCAACAAAGAATAAGAGGCAGAAGGGCCAGCAGCCACAGAGGCGGAGTGTGTGTGTGGGGGGGGCGGGGGGCGGCTCCCACTACCAAGATGCAATTCCAAATCAGGCCACAGGGTGTCGCCACAGCATCCTCCAAAGCACCCCACACCACAAAGTCTCCAAAGCCTCGCCTGGTAAGGCAACCCCCGCACCCCAGAGCTGGGAGTCAGGGAGCCAGGCCTCTGCCTAGAACCAGGTGGGCAGGAAACACTGGATTTGGGGAGAAGCCTCCAGCAAGAGAGGGTTGATACAATACCAGTCTATTCTGAAACCTGATAAATTCTTGTTGCAACAAAGCTGGAAAGATTTGCAGGTGAATTCTGGAACTCGTGCTTGAAAGAAGTGGGCCTTTGGAAACATCATACTGTTGCGGAGGTGTGTGTGTATGTGTGTTGGGGGCGGGTGTTACGGTAGTTTGGTTGTTGTGTGGGTGACATAGCAGGAATGTGGACATTTCCACGTGCTGGCCCCTGGCCCTAGCAGCACCCTGTCATCTGACTGAGCCCTCTGACCTCCAGATGTATCCGAGAACCACTGTCTGCTAAGCCTCCTGTCTCCAGCTCTGACCTCCAAACCCCCTCCCAGGCCTGCCCCATGCCTCTCTGAGCTGCCACGACAGCACTGCCACGGCAAGGCTCTCACAGCACAGCTCACTAACCACCAAGGGTGAAAATTCATCTCTCCCTCACAGCACCGACCACAAGGCATTTCACTGAGCAAGTATGTGTCCAACGGTTGGATGCTTTGAATGGATGAACAGAAAAGTGCGTACAGTGACTCGTGGTGAACAGCAAACACTGTGTAACTAACATTCCTGAGAGAGTGGTGGTGCCTTCCTGGGCTTTCGGGCTGTCGGCGGGTATGAGCAGGCAGGGTCTCTGTCACCCTCACCTCGCTCCGAGAGCCACAGAGAGGTCACCCGTTCTGTCATTGCCCCCTTCGAATGCTGCAGAACAAGAAAGCGGTTTTCTGGAACGTGTTCCTTTGAACTGAATTCCATGATAAGGATCGAGAGACCAGTTGGGGGAGTCCCCGTCTCCCTGGGTGGACTTTACCTAATGGACATGTATCGTAAGGGAATGAACGCCAGTAGGACCATGCTACTCTGGGAAGCATGTGGATAACTAAAGCATGACTCCTGAGCTCCACGGTCTGCTGCTCAGGGAAGGAGGTGGTTCTCAGCCACTCCCGGCCATACCACGGACGGATAGAGCGGGAGAGGGGAGGCAGACGTGGGCTTGGGGGATAGGGAAGAAGGCAAGCAGAGAAAGCTTGGAAAAGGCGCTGAAGCGGGCATCATAGAATGCCCACACCACAAGGAACCCAGGGGACATCTTCTTAGATGCCCCCTGTTTAAAGGCCGTGATTGGCCAGAGGCAGCACAGCAAGTCTGTGAAATCGGGACCCCAGACGGCCCTCGCCCTCCTCCACCTGCTTCTCTTGAAGTTAATCAGGGCCAGAGCCTCTCCGCACACACGAGTCCCCTTCCTCACTCCTCAGACACTGAAGACAAAGACAGAGAATGAAAACAAAGGGGACGGGCAGGGATCCACGGACACACGGAAAGGAGAGCGGACAAGATGCGAAGGAGGCCGGACGGGCCCACGGGGGGACATCCCACTCTATCCTTCACTCTCAGCATGTGGCGTTTGCCCCTCTCTCCCTTTCTGTCCCCCAAGCTCCCACTTAAGCCCCGCAGGGCACGGGAGCTGAGCCCACAGAATTGTCTTCCTAGGAAGTTGACTGTCCTTCACGAGGACAGGGCCAGTCCTCTGTAGGACACACGAGGTGCTTCCATTTCCCCCGCCTCTCTCTAGCCCCCCTCTAGCTTCTCTCCCCGCTTCCAGCCCCACAGGCTCTGGCAACTCTGAAGCTCCTTGTTGCCTCCCAATGCCATCCCATCCTCTCCAGGCCCTCGCCCTTGTCCAGGCTGTTGGCTCTGTCCAAAAGGCCCTTCCCTCCTCTCCAGCTAAAGTGTTTGACCTTCCTCGACACTCATTCCTAAGGCCACTTCACAGAAGCCTGGGAATCCAAGCATTTTGTATTATCATTATTTGCTTACGTTATACCCTGTAATGCTACACACTGAAAGCCTTTTCCTCTGGCCTTTAAAGGAAATGATGACTCTATCTGGACTTTTTGACGGTTTGCAGTCTGCTTCTCATACTGCATGGGGCACTCTCTGAGGACGAGGACTGAGCCTCACTCATCCCTGTCCTCCCAGGTCTTAACATGACACTTGGAGCATGGCAGGCATTTAAGGAATGTTGAGTGGTTGGTTGGATGCATTGATGGAAGGATGGGTGGTTGGGTGGGTAGATTGATGCATGAATGGGTGGGTGGATAGATAGATGGATGGATGGATGGATGGGTGGGTGGATGGGTGGATAAATGAATAAGTGGATGGCTGGATGAATAGATGGCTGGGTAGATGGATGGATGGGTGGGTAGCTGGATGGAAGGGTGGATGGATGGATGATGAACGGGTGGATGGATGAATGGGTGGGTGGGTGGGTAGATGGATGGATGGGTGGGAAGATGGATAGGTAGGTAGATGGATGGATAGATGGATGGATGAAACAGCCACAGATGTGCCCCATAAACAGAAATAATCCATTTCATTGACAAGGGAGAAGCCCCAAATGGACATTCAAGAGATTCCTGGGCAACGTGCCCTGCTAAACAACTTTGTCTAAAGGTGCCAGGCATGTCACATCCAAAAGACCCATTCAGGGACTTCCCTGGTGGCGCAGTGGTTAAGAATCCGCCTGCCAATGCAGGGGACACGGGTTCGAGCCCTGGCCCGGGAAGATCCCACATGCCGCGGAGCAACTAAGCCCATGCGTCACAACTACTGAGCCTGCGCGCTAGAGCCCGCGAGCCACTACTACTGAGCCTGCACACCACAACTACTGAAGCCCACACTCTCTAGGGCCCGCATGCTGTAGCTACTGAACCCATGAGCCACAACTACTGAAGCCCGCAGGCCTAGAGCCCGAGCTCCACAACAAGAGAAGCCACCGCAATGAGAAGCCTGCGCACCGCAACAAAGAGTAGCCCCCGCTCACCGCAACTAGAGAAAGCCCGTGCGCAGCAACGAAGATCCAACGCAGCCAAAATTAATAAATTAAAAAGAAACCAAAAAAGACCCATTCATTGTACCCGAACAATCAGGGAGGACTCCTGGCTAGAAGAAAACAATATACCCTCATGGCTTACAGGGGATTCAGGAAGATTAAAAAAAAAAAAAAGTTCCAAGAATTGGCATTGGGAGTTCATGGGAAAGCAGTCCTGGATCATGGATGGTGGGACTGTTTCTTCCACCCACGAAGCCCACCTGCCCCACCCGTCCGCAGTGCTCGCCTCCCTCTGATCCTAAGTTCGCAACAGCAGAGCCACACAGCCCTGCAGAAGCTAAGCAGGCAGGACAGTGGCTCGTCCAAGGACCTGATCCAGGTGTGTCTTTGGCCCAGGCCTGTCGGTGAGCCCTCACATCCAGACACTGTGCCTCCAGGCCACGCTTCATCTCTCTTGGGCTGTTTTTAGCATCAGTGTTACTTTTCTATGTATGTTACGCCTTGTCTCACCCGAGGCAGGGACCCGATCTCCTCCTCTCCCCTACCCGTGGCAGCCCTCACAGCTCTGCCCTGGCACAGAGGTTGCGCTTCAGAAAGAGCTTTTAATCGCCAGAGCCCTTGAGGAATTGGGGGAGAAGGAAATAATAACCCCATGATGTCTGATTCAGTTTTCTACCCTCTGGGCAGACCCTATCTCCTCACAGCTGGAGGGGCGCTCTGATTTCCAGGAAGAGGGAAGGGGGAGCTTACCCCCCTCTCCCACCCCAGGGACGAAGCAACACAAAGCCCAGTCTTGACATTGAGCCTGGAAATGAGACTCACCCCCATGGCAAGCAGCTCTGTGCTTCCCACCACCTGCCTCAGCACAGGTAAGTGGAAGGCAAGTTGGGACAAGCATCCCCGATGCTGTTTAAGGCTCTATCCTTTGGTTTTTAAAGAAAACCAACCTGTCAGGTTTGGGGAACTTGCCTACCTCTGGATCCCACAAAACCAAAGTGTCACCCAGAGAAAGCTGGAGCCAAAATCATTGCGGGGAAGTTGCAGAAGATACCTCTCCGTCCCTGTTTTCTCCTGGGGAGGGAAGAGGTGGCGGCTGCCAGGAATACGAATTCTATGAGGCCAGCAGCAGTCTATTCGGAAGACTCAGACTGGCTCAGTGGAGTCGCGGGTAGGGGGACAGATGGCCAGGGGTGACCGCCAGCCTTCCTTGGCGCTCTTCCTAACCCACCATGAAAGGCCTCCAGCTCCCAGCACCATCTACACAGGGATGTTACCCCAACACCACCATTCCAGAGGTTTCCCAAGTAATTTTGGGTAGTTCAGTTTTATACCAAGAGCTGAATAAACTAGAGTAGTTATCCTAAAAAATGCCTCTTGTACTCGTACTCCAATGAGCTTCCTTGAGTGGAAGGAAAATAATAGAAGGAATAAGAGCCAGTGAGCTGGGCATGACTCATGGCCACCGGTCTTCCCCGGGGACGTGTTGGACATTTGAATATCATCTATCACCCACCACACAGACAGGCATATCTTGTTTTATTGAGCTTTGCTTTATTGTGGTTTTTGCAAATTGAAGGTTTGTGGCAACACTGTGTTGTCAGATGATAGCATTTTTAGCAATAAAGTTTTTCATTTTTTTGTTTTTTTGCGGTACACGGGCCTCTCACTGTTGTGGCCTCTCCCGTTGCGGAGCACGGGCTCCGGACGCGCAGGCTCAGCAGCCATGGCTCACGGGCCCAGCCGCTCCGCGGCATGTGGGATCTTCCCGGACCGGGGCACGAACCCGTGTCCCCTGCATCGGCAGGCAGACTCTCAACCACCGTGCCACCAGGGAAGCCCAATAAGGTATTTTTTAATAAAGGTGTGCACATTGTTTCTTTAGACATAATGCTATTGCACACGTAATAGGCTGTAGTGTAAATATAACTTTTATATGCACTGGGAAACGAAAAAGTTTGTGTGACTTGCCCTATTGTGATGTTGGCTTTACTGCGGTTGTCTGGAACCGAACCTGCAGTATCTCCGAGGTGTGCCTCTATCAAGAAGCCGGCCCCCTCTGTCCCTATTAGCAGATGGCCCACTTATGGGGCACCTCCTATGGGCCAGGCTTGTGTTAGGTGTTCTGGATACATTACCTATAATCCTTACATCCGTCTCACAAGGTAGCTGTGTTGACCCCACTTTTTTTTTTTTTTGGCCACGCCACGCAGCTTGCAGGATCTTAGTTCCCCAACCAGGGACTGACCCTGGGCCACAGCACTGAAAACACCAAGTCCTAACCACTGGACCGCCAGGGAACTCCCTTGACCCCATTTTATAGATGAGCAAACTGAGGTTCAAGGAGGGTAAGTGACTTGTTCAGCAACAGGACAAGCTACATAACTTGTAGAGCCCAGAGCAGAAGGAAAGTAGGGAGACCCCCTTGTTCAAAACTCATTAAGTGTTTCGAAACAACAACAGCAGGGAATTAAACCAAGTGTGGAGCCTTGTCGATCACAGGGCCCTGAGCGCCTGCACAGGCGTGTGCCTGTGAAGCTGGTCCTGCCCGGCCACTGGAAGTCCATCTGGAACTGAGTCCCAGGTTCCCAAGCATCTTTTCCACTGTCCCCTCCAACAGTCCAGGGAGCTGCGTGCTCTGTGCCGCCCCCAACCCCATCCCATCTGAGACAGAGCAGCCGGGTACCTGGAATAGCAGGAGAGGCCGGTGCTAATGATGGTGTTCAGCACAGCCAGGGCCACGTAGTAGTCGTGGAAGACGGTGTTCACCAGCGCGTCCGGGAACACATAGGCAGAGTAGGCAATGGCCGAGCCTGGGAAGAAAAACCAGCCTTGGGCAATAAGCCAGGACTCAGCACTGTCCGGACTCCTTGGGAAGACCAACCCCTCCCACATCTGGCTGAGCCCCCCATCATCCCCACAGACCATGAGCAGTCCTGCCGCTCCCCCCTTGCTTATGCCATCACGCATCACCCCCCCAGCATGAGAATGTTCTGTGAGCCCAGCGCTGCTCCAAGGGCTTGACATGCATTAACTCACATAAACTTTACAACCCCCCTCTGACGTCAATCCTGCACTTATCCTCATTTTACAGATGAGGAAATGGAGGCACAGAGAGGTTTAGTAAGCCTCCCAGGGGCACACAGCTAGAAAGCAGCAAAGCCAAGCTTCAAACGCAGGCAGTTCAGCAACAGTCCCTGCTTTTAACTATGGTCCACGGTGACACCCCAGTGTGCTCAGCTTTGCTCTGAGTGTGCACATCTCACCTGCCTGATGAAATGGGTGTCCCCTGTGGAACGATCAAGGCTGCAGGGGAGGGGAGGGTGGGATGAGGGAGGGCCCTTGCTGAGGCGAGGTGTGTCATATCAGCGGGCTGGGGGACTGGCCAGCTGAGAGGCTGGGCGTGAGATGATAGCCTCAGCATTTTGTTTCGTTTTAGGTTTTGGAGTCTGTGAGAGAAGGGTTACTGAAGGACCTTTTAGAGACCTGTCTGCTGCAGCTTCTGTTTGAAAGAACAGGGGAGATCACTGTCCTTTTCAAAGGGGATGGATGTGTCCAGGAGCCTGGACCAGATGGCCTCTCCAGACACCCTCACCTGCTGAGGTCCCTTTTGAGAGAGGCAGCTGCAGGCCTGTCAGCCCAGAGCCTAAGATCAGGCCTAAGGACACCTGTTATCCAAAAACAAAGAACCCTGGAATGCTAGTTCAAGGCTGACCTCAACCTCAGGCCATGCAGGTTCAACCTCTGCCTTTGATCCCATGTGACTGATGAAATCTAGTGAAGCCCAGGGATGTGTCCAGGGTCATACAGGCAGAAAGGGCCAAGAATCACTACTCCTGGTACAACGCTCCCCACTCCTGCAGGCTACCTGTGAGATTTCAGCTGGAACTGCCTCCAGGGGCACAGATTCTTGCCTCAGCCTGATACCATGGGGAAGCTCCCATGGGGACCAGGATGCATCTGCTCTGGGGATATTGGCTGGGGCCAAGCTCCACGGGTGATATAAGAGCGAAGGAGACTCAGTCCCTGCCAAAAAGCGCAGTGGAAAGGGAAACTGGTGAGTGCCTCCAGGCGGGTTCCAGGGTGAGGTGGACGTCCAGGATGGGCACGCATGCAGTCAAGCGGCTGACCTTGGAAGATGGGGGATTCTTACGGGTGCCTGAGGGCAGAGACGGCTTTCCAGGGAGCAGGACCAGGAGACACCTTGGGATGCCAGACTGAGGAAAGTGAACGTCCCCTTTCAGGCAATAGGGGGCCCACCGAACGTTTTTGAGCAGGGGATTAAGATGGTCAAAGCCTAGTGCAAGCGCGCGGGAGGTCCAAGAGGGAGGGGAACAGCTGGACATCGGGGAGGAAGCTGAGCAAACGCCACCCTCCAGGGATTGAGGGTTTCCACGGGGTCGGGGAGGAGGAGAGATGGCTGCAGACCAGGGAGTCCCAGGTGGATCCCACAGGCTCTCTCAACTGACCAGACCTTCCTTCCAGGTTTACTGAACACCCCCATGTCTGGCTCTGGGCTACGGACTGGAAAGCCAGCATGGCTGTCCTCAGGGAGTTGTTCCCAGTGCGGAGCAGAAATGAAGGAATCAGACAGAGCTCCACGGAGGTGGATCCAGGCCCGGGGACTTGGAGGAAGCCACAGGCAGGGGCCCTGAGGCTCCCAGGCCCCGGCTCTGTCATTTACAAGCTGCGTGACCCGGGTAACTTCCCTTTAGCGTTCTCACCTGTAGCATGGGTATAATGATGGTCCCCACCTCAGGGACCTGCTGTCAGGGTTAACTAGGTAATCGTGGTAACCGCTACCTTCTGTTGCTTACGAAGTGTCAGGCACTGTCGGACACACTTCACTTACAAAAGCCATTTAATCTTTATAACACTCCCATGAGGAACATACTATGCCAACTGTATCTTGCCTAAGAGCATATAAGTATTGGGGGGGGGTGCAGTTAGGCCGCTAAGCCCCGCGTTAGGCCACCCCTTCGTGATGTGGGATGTGGGTCGGGTGCTCGGCATCGAGCCTGCCGTGATGCCTCCGAAACGCTTGCCCTTATCATAAATGAGTCTGGGGCAGGCGATCGAGGGCGATGGAAGCTGCCGGGTTAAGGAGTTTGGACTTCATCCCAGGTAACTGGGAACCTGGAAAAGTTTAAGTGGGAGGAGTGCCATGGTCAGAAGGCCTGGAGGAAAGCCCGCAGGGCAGCTGGGTGAAGCCCAGGGGAGAGGCGTGAGGGACTGAGTCAAGCCGACGGGGGCACGGCCGATTTGAAAAGTATGCAGGAGAGACTCAACTGAGTTTGCCAACCGATTAGACAGGATGGTGAAGCGGGGTGGGTGGCGAGTGAGAGGGAGGGGGAACTTGATTATTCACAGATTTCTGACTCGAAGGGGAGTACATGCAAGGGGGTGCGGGGAGGATGTAGACAGTCTCTGTTCCAGGGCTGGATGCGGTGTGGAGCTTGGGTGAGCAGTTTACTAGAGATGGGGTTTGGGGGTGTCCCCCAGAGGTGTTGGGGGATGGTGTGGGAGCAGAGGAGATCTCCCAGGGAGCCTGACCATGGAAGAGCAGACGCACCAGAATGGACTCCCAGCTTGTGCACCCATGGGGGGACGGAGGAAGGGGAACTGGCCAAGCAGGATGAGCGTGTGAATGGGTGGGAGGAAAACTAGGAGGGAGTGATGTAACAGGGGCCAGAGGAAGCGGGCGAGGTTTGAGGAGCACGGGGGTGCCCCTGCATCGAAGGCTGGAGAGAGAGCCCACGGGGCCTGCGCGGACCTGTGAGGCAGGAGGAGGCTGGGGCCTCGGCAACCAGAGTTTTAGTGAAGGGTGGGGACTGGGCAGCAGAGCACGGAGGACTGGTGAGCAGGTAGAGACTCGTGTGTGTGTGTGCGTGTGTGTCTGTGTTTGTCTACGTATGTGTGTTGGTGTGTATGTATGCACGTGTGTGTTACTAGTGAAGAGAGAGGGAGAGGGGCGGGAGAACAGGCTGGAGGTAGGTTCCTCACACACCCTCTTGGGCAAAGGGAAGACGGTGACTTTGCTTTCACACCTGGAGCAGGACCAGGTGGGAGGAAGCGGCTAGAGCTGGGATGCCCACAACTGGGGGAGAGGAGAGGAGACAGGAGGAGAGGGTGTCAACCCACCACCTCCCCTCACTCTATCCCTGCAGCTCTAACCCCTACAAGCCTCCAGACCGATGGGGTCTGTGACCACCCCCTTCTCTGCGGGGCACAACAGAGACCGGCACTGATGAGAGGAGTTGGCTCACCCTGGCCTGTGACAGCAGATTGTTAGTGTCAGAGAACTCGCAAGCCAATTGTTAAACACAGCCATCATTAAAAATTGAATGACAGGGCTTCCCTGATGGCGCAGCGCTTGAGAACCCGCCTGCCAATGCAGGGGACACGGGTTCGAGCCCTGGTCCGGGAAGATCTCACACGCCGCAGAGCAACTAAGCCCGTGCACCACAACTACTGAGCCTGCGCTCTAGAGCCCACGGGCCACAACTACTGAGCCCGCGTGCCACAACTACTGAAGCCCGCACGCCTGGAGCGCATGCTCCGCTACAAAAGAAGCCACTGCAATGAGAAGCCTGTGCACCACAACGAAGAGTAACCCCCGCTCACCGCAAGTAGAGAAAGCCTGCACACAGCAAGGAAGACCTGACGCAGCCAATACATACATACATACATACATATATAAAATTTATAAAAAAAAATTGAATGACATAAACTTACAATGCTATCCGTCATATTAACAAGAGCAACAACTGTTCAGTCAATGCACCCGCTGTATCTGTACAGAGGAATTGCTACGTAATGGGGACCTGCCATGCATCTCTCCCCAGCCCTGTGCTCAGTGATGCTGTCGGCCTGAAGCCGGCCGTGGCAGGAGTATTTACACCACAGCAAACCTGCCAACACCACGGACCGGGACTTTTGTCCACAGAGAGCCAGTTGTTAAATATTTGCCAGAAGGCCTTTGGACAAGTTTCTTATAAAACACTCATCAGGCAGCCGGGCAGGGGCACTGGCATTGCGGTGACTCTTCCGGAAGCCCACCAGAGCCTCACAGTGACCCCAGCTCCCAGGGGAAGATGCAGGGGGTTCAGTCCCAGGGAAGAGGAGACAAGAGCAGGGCCTGACGTACCCAGGCTGAAGAGGTTGACGGCGCCGTAGTCCAGGAAGTAGCAGATGTGCCGGGCGTTCCTGGACATGGAGCTGAAGGTGTGTGCACAGCTGGATGCGAGGGGGTACACACAGCTGGCGCCCATGTACACGAGCAGAGGCCAGGAGTAGCTGTCATTCAGGACGTCCGTCACACGCAGGGTGCTCACGAACCTCCACATGAAGAACCTGGAACACAGGGGGACACCCTCAACCTCCGAGACAGGGGCCCTTCTTACAGTCCTCAGCTGACCTAAGCTGCCTTCCCTTTCCCTGGATGACCGGCTCCTACAGGTCTCGCTTTGGTGACATGCCACGAGCGAGGAAGGGTGAGTGGGGTCCTTTTTGGTTGGAAATATGCAGGATGGGCAATGGTCCAGTCCCCTCCCCCTGCGTGTGGTGACAGATCCCTTTTACAGCATCTTGCCCAGGTGACCCTCCAGCTTCAGCTTGCATGCTTCCAGGGACGGGGAGCTCACCCTCTCTTGAGGCAGCTCTGAGTGTTGCAAAGTTTCACTGAACCTCCATCTGTCTCCCTGGAATCTCTCTCCATTGGATCAGCCCTAGGTCTCCCCATCAGCGCAACAGAAAACAGACCCATCAGATATCTCAAGGCTGTCTTCATGATCCCTCACACCTCTCTGAGCTTCACATGAAAAAACCTCGGTGCGTTCAACCATTCCTCATGGGATCCAAATTCGGCCTTGTCATCATCCCTGTGATTGGTCCAAGTTCCCCTCACAGGAAGGCACCTCAAAGAGAAGCAGTCCCCTCTGTGGGGTCTGGAAAGTCTGGAAGACAACAGGACGATTTCCCCCCCCCTCTTCCATGCTATTCCTCCACTAATCTCACCATCTCTTTTCTGAGGGGCCTGGTCCCACGGCTGAGTCTCGGCTAAGCCTAGGCCTCCAGACCCTTCTCTACATGGAGACACTGCACAGTTCTGTGTCAGATCTGCCTAACCTACAACCCATGCGTGGGGTTCTTGCTTAGAGAGCTGCCCGCTTCCACAAACCTCTACTAGAGAGCCAGGCCCCTTGCCCACAAACTCTCCCAGGGAAGGGACGGAAAGCTTTTCACGCAGGAACCCCAAGAACATCGCTAACTTCTCTGGCTACATTTGTGATCTCTTCCCTCCTGTCCCAGCAGAAATCAAGCTTCAGCTATCTGTTTTTCAGAATGTACCCTTTTATCTCGAGATTACGCCCGAGTCCCGCTTCCCTGGGGCATCTTTCTCCGGCTCTCCCAAGCCCTCCTTGCTGCTCTTTGTTGCACTCTCAGGGCCTGGCAGTACAGGGGCGTCATGCCCAGTGGGGCGGCCCCTGCCAGCACGTCTCAGCTGTAAAACAGCTACAACGGGATCTGCGCACAGCAACTCAAGCCCCGCAAACAGGGATGGTCAGGCTGGCACAAACTTCAAAATAGCTTAAGTCACCTGTGGTTCATCCAGAAAATGGGACACCGCTCAAAAGCCAGAGAGGCTTCTGTGAAGGTCAGACAAGAGACCTCTGAGGGAAAAGCAAGGGAGGAAAGAACCAGGTGCTGGGTGTACACACATGTCACAGATGCTCGAGTCTCTAGAAAAGCGTTCTGGGAGGATGCACGAGCAGCAGGTCACCCCGGCGGCCCCAGAGAGGACGCAGAGGGGCCGGGGGAAGACGCCGACTCTACTCCCTTCTGCAATGTTATCATTTATTATCATTTAGACTTTTTACCCTTCTGGGAGGTACCAGAAGGGCAGCAAGTGCGTCCAGTTGACTTAAATTTAAAACAACGAGCAGCCTCCGTGAGCAGATCTTGCTGCCACCCCGACCAGTCTGCAGGCGCTAGGGCTTCTTTACAGGTGGTCCTATCCCACCCCAAGCCTGAGCTCTCCCTCTTCTCCACTGGCGACGTTTCTGGCACCAAGCAGCCTTCCCCTGCATTTTGCCCTGGGTCTGTCTCTAACTGCTGGCCAGGCAGGACCCCGTCCTCGGGCCCCTCTCTCTGCCTGCAGCACACCCTGGGGTCCTTCCTACTCTCTCGGCTTCTCAATATGATTGGGAGGGGGAGTCCAGAGACCAACCTGTGCCAGAACTTGCCAGGGGATGTAAGCAAGTCACTCCTTTCTCTGGGCCGCATCTGTGTCAGCCAGGGGTGGCCTGAGTCGGCTGGTGGCCCGCATGGCTCCCAGGGTCCTTCCAGCTCTCGTATACTATGACCCCATCTCCACCCTTCACTCGCTACGCACAGGCACCAGGTATGTGCAGCTGGTCTTCGGTCCCCACCTTTCTCAGCCAGGTCCCTCCTCACCTTCCTGGCAGCTCCCATTCATGCGTGTGCACGTGCCGGAGCGTCCCCTTGGCTGGCTCCGTTTCAGTGCTGCCTGACCAAATGCCTCACAGCTGCTGTGGCCCCAGGCACCCACAGCTCCGTGCCCGATGCCTTTTCCAATGCCTCCTCCCCTAATCCTCAGGGCAAGCCCAGGAAAGGCGCAGGCTAACCTGCTCTGCATGTGGGAAAATGCGAAGCCCAGAGAGGTTAAGTGACTTGCCGAAGCTAGGGAATTTTAGCCAGGGCTTCCAAAAGACCCAGAAAGCCTCCAAGACCGCATAAGACAATCCTCTCAAGTCAGGACCCGAAGCAGGGGAGCAGGGAAAGACCAGGGAACTTCCAGGAGCCCCTCCAATCCTACCACAATCTGGGTCCTAGAGCTCACCCCAGCAGCAGACCGCCACGCCTCCCAGCACCACGGGGGAGTCCCCCAAATCCCATCACGGAATCTCAGCTCTCTCCACCCCAGCTGTGTTTAAAGAAGCCCCAGTCCCCAGGCTCTGAGTGAGCAGCTGGTCCAGGGGGCTGGGAGGTACCAGAAGGGCAGCAAGTGCGTCCAGATGTTGAGGGTCTCATTGGTCATTTGGAAAAGGCTGAGGAGACAGGCCATGGCGGAACTCTGTGGATGTCGGTAGCCGAAGAGGATGCCCTGCTCATGGAACACCTGCAGGGGGAAGAGAAAGGGGGCCGAGGTGAGACGAGAGGGTGGCGGGAAGGTCTCAGGAGCAACGTCTCCGGTAGTCTCTAGCTTTCTCCCAGGCTGTGCACTTGTACACTGGAGCCTGGAACACTTGACCCCGAGTCCTGCCCCTGCCTCCCTCCCATCGCTTCTAAACTCCCACGTCCTTCCAGAAGCCTGCAGTCAGGGGGAGGAGAGGATTCAAGGCCCTGACTCCCTGTGGGAATCCAGCCTGTCTTTGCATTCCAGATGCACTTACTCCTGTCATGAATATTGCCTAAGAATCTGCCTTTGCACCCTGTGCCGGGGGCCTACAGCCCAGTCTTCGGATGCCTTCGTGGTTGGTTGACATATATGCTGCCTGTTTGAGCCAATAAGCCTTGGATGTCAGGGGCTGGTGGGATGATCTCTGTGGAAGATCCCTCCCCGCCGGGGCCAGGATATATTCACCAAGGTGCTTCATAAAGGCCTGTTGACGATGAAAACTATGATGGCATCAGCCTGCGCTGCAGGTGGAGGAGAAGTCTGGTCACAGCAGGCCCACGCAAGCTCCCCACCCCACGCAGCCCGCCTGGCAAGGCTCTCAGTAACCATCCCGGATGAGAACTTGGACGGGTCAGGTAAAATAGGGGGTGTCAACCTGCTTGGAGGACTGCATCACATCCATTAAAAATGGTAATTATGGAGACGATGAGGCATGAGGGACAAAAGCTCAGGATGCGATATTAAGTGAAAAAAAGTGGGATGTCAACTGTATTCCTGCCATGATGACAGAACTATAGAAATTTTAAGTACACATAGTGGGGTGGAGACTGGGAGAAACACAGAAAAGGAAACAGTTTTATTTGTTGAACTAGCAGGATTTGCAGGAGATTTTCTCTCCCTTTTGTGTTGATCAGATCAGGGTTTCTCAATCTCGACCCTGTTGACATTTGGGGCCAGACAATTCTTTGTGCTGGGGGTGGAGCTGTCCTAGGCATTGTTTAGCAGTAATGTGACAACCAAAAATGTCTCCCGAAATTGCCAATGTCCCTGGGGGCAAAATCTCCCCCAGTTAAGAACCACTGACTTAGCCGAATGTTGTTATAACTTTGAGAGGTAAGTAAAAATGAGTAGATTAACTGAGGCAAATAATGACAATGACAATATTAGTAATCGTAATGTAAATTGAATCACAGTCAATTTTAAAGGTTTCCCTCTGATTTTCTAGGGCTGTGGGAGGAGTGGAAGGCTGGGAGAATTCCTACCTAACCACCCATTTCCCATCTGGGTTACCAACTTCTTAATTTAAGAGAGGATCTTGATTCAAAAATACACAATATTTGTAATGACCTATAATGGAAAAGAATCCGAAAAAGAATATATATGATAATAACTGAATCACTTTGCTGTACACCTGAAACTAACACAACACTGTAAATTAACTATACTTCAATTTTTAAAAATGGTTTAAAAAATAATAAATAAATAATCAAAAACAAAACAAAAACCACAAGAATAGACAATGTAGGGACTTCCCTGGTGGCACAGTGGTTAAGAATCCACCTGCCAATGAAGGGGACACGGGTTTGAGCCCTGGTCTGGGAAGATCCCCCATGCCGCGGAGCAACTAAACCCGTGCGCCACAACTACTGAGCCTGCGCTCTACAGCCCGTGAGCCACGACTACTGAGCCCACAAGCCACAACTACTGAAGCCTGCACGCCTAGAGCCTGTGCTCCGCGACAAAGACAAGCCAGTGCAATGAGAAGCCTGTGCACCGCAAGGAAGAGTAGCCCCTGCTGAACACAACTAGAGAAAGCCCGTGCACAGCAACAAAGACCAAACGCAGCCAAAAATTTTTTTAAAATTTTTTAAAAGAATACACAATGTATGGCATAACTTGGACTATCTCTTGAGGTTCTGAGTCAACAGGTCTCATGGAATAGTGGAGAAATTAGTAAGGGGATATCAGAGTAAAGAGTCAAATCTGGGCCCATTAAGTGCCCTATGACCTTGAGCTGGGCCACAACTCTCAGGACTCAGTGTCCACACCTATGAAATGGGGGGCCTTTGCTCACCAGACGGTGAGCACATTCCCATCTTGGTTCAATTCTGGGTGAAACTAGTCAACTAGGGACAGGGGGAGAATGAAGTTGGTTCATGGTCCAGTGAAGAAATACTGTTTGAATTAGGTTTGGGTTTTAGCTAATTAAAGTGATTTGTTCCAGTTTTTGATTCACTGTGCATTTCTGCTGACATCCCCGGTTTTCAGTGGACAAGCTTCTCTAATGGGCAGCAGGCATGTCGGCTTGCAGCTGCCCACCCACCAGGGTTGCTGACAAGGCGGCAAACGGGCTCATGGCCTTCAGCCTTTGATTCAAGCGAGGACGATGGCGCGTGCTTGGCAGGCACGCGTAAGGCCCTCCAGCAGAAACTACAGGCCTATCATTCTACCTGTTATGTTTACTGCTTTCTTCCTTAAAAAAAATTTTTTTAAATAAATTTATTTATTTTATTTTTGTCTGTGTTGGGTCTTTGCTGCTGCGCGCGGGCTTTCTCTAGTTTTGGTGAGCGGGGGCTACTCTTCGTTGCAGTGCGCGGGCTTCTCATTGTGGTGGCTTCTCATTGCGGAGCATGGGCTCTAGGCGCGCGGACTCAGTAGTTGTGGCAAGTGGGCTTCAGTAGTTGTGGTCGCAGGCTCTAGAGCGCAGGCTCAGTAGTTGTGGCGCACGGGCTTAGCTGCTCTGCAGTATATGGGATCTTCCCGGACCAGGGCTCGAACCTATATCCCCTGCATTGGCAGGCGGATTCTCAACGACTGCACCACCAGGGAAGCCCTCTTTTTTTTTTTATTAAAGCACTGGCCTCTTGTTAAAATGCAAGGACTCCAGAAAGGAGCAATTGTTATTAATTATTCACTGCTTCATGTGAATAAGTTCAGCAGATCCCGTATAGAAGGAGATCTTACGACAAGGGGCCTACGGAGCCCTGGGCATGTGAGGGTGACACACAGGGAGGAAGCAGGGCGGGGCTGCAGGACAGCTCAGATGCAGTGACAGCCACAGCTGGACGGTGGATGGACAGGACCCAGAGCAGGGGGGAGTCTCCCACATTTTGTCCACGGTGACTCAGGATATGACTACTGTCCTTCTCTCTTTGGACCCTGCATTCTGGGAGGCAAGAGAGGATGCTGATAGAGTCAAAAGCCAGAGGGGAACAGAGGAGCTGGGAAGTCCACAAACTAGACAACTTGACCACACTGAAGAATCTAGCCCCAGACCTGGGGAGAATGCCTTACCACCAAGGCCAGGGTTGGGCGCAGATTAAAAGAACCTGCTTTCCTCTGACCGGCTATCCTGACGCCAGACATGGGGGTAGGATTTTAAGCAGCCCCTCCAAAAAAAAAAAAAAAATGACAGATGGATAAAGGATGGATAAAAGAAAGGGAGCCCCTCTGTCTCAGAAGAGTGATTCTGCCTCTGAGCCCCTCCAAGCACAGGAAGGGAGACACGTTCTCTCCATTGTCCGGCTCCAGCCTTAGCAAAGCACTTTGCATAGAATAGATCCTTACAGGATGCATGCTACATAAATCTGAACAGCAAAACACTTGAAAACAATTTTGCATTCGTGCCTAGTTTGACCCCCCAAAGGCAAACTGTGGTCATTGCCTTAATACTCCGTAACTGGGCCTCATCTGTAAGCGGCCCAAAGTTAGCAGGCGCTGGCATATTTGCACAGCAGAATTGATTTCCTCCCAGGTTGCAGGCTGGGCAATTTAGAATGAAACGAAATCAAATTGCGCGTGGCCTATAATTTAGGAGCGAGAACCCCCAGGCAGCCAGGTGGAAGGGCAAGGGCACGTCAGCGGGTTTTTCTCTTACTGCCTGTCACAAACCCGGCTTTCAAGAACAGCCCTGTGCCCCTGCCAGCTGATGCCTGAAATTCCACTGTGACCATTTTAAACCCTTGGTCTTTCCAGCTATTACACTGCAAATCACCTGGGGAAAATAATCAGGCATTCTGGCTAGCAGTAAATAAGAGAGGATTTTGATGGCAGGCAAAGCACAGAGGCTGTCAGAGCGGGGTCAGCAGGCCACCGGCCTTGGCATGGTAATCTGCATTTCCCATCTAGATCTCACTGAATCCTCACGGCCGAGTGAGGGACAGCCTTTTACTGTCCCCATTTCACAGAAAAGGAAACTAAGGTCTGTGGATGTTAAGGCATTTATCGAGGATCACAGAAGTAGTGGGAGCAAAGCTGAGACATCAGACTCCGTGTCCTGGTCTCTCACACTATCCTCCCTGCCACTCCAGAGGGCTTGTCGGAGATGAAGCTCTCACCTCTCAGCCTGCAGTGTCATTGTGGACCGTCACACACTTCTCTGAACCTTAGTTGCTTCTTCTTTAAAGTGATGTCATTGTTCTGAATTGCATCTCCCACAAAATTTATATGTTGAAGCCCTAACTCCAGCACTTCTGAATATAACTGTACTTGGAGATAGTCTTTAAAGAGGTGACTAAGTCAAAACAAGACAGTTAATCTAATCTAACTGGTGTCCCTCACGAGAAAAGGAAATTTGGACACAGAGGGAGACACCAGGGATGCGCGTGCACAGAGGGATGACCATGTGAGGACACAGCAAGAAGGTGGCCCTCTGCAAGCTGAGGAGAAGCCTCAGAAGAAGCCAACCCTGCCGGCACCTTGATCTCGGACTTCCAGCCTCCAGAACTGTGAGAAAATAAATTGCTGTTGTTTAAGCCACCCCGTCTGTGGTACTTTTTACGGCAGCTTGAGCTCATACAAAGTGCAAGTGGTGAGGTTGGGGGACAAAGTCTCTAAGCCAGTGCCTCTCCAACTTTCTTCTGCAGGTGTCCGCAGATCACCTAAGGATCTTACTGCAGTTCGGTGGGGCCGGGGTGAATCTTCATTTCCAACACACTCCCAGCACATGCTAATTCTGCAGCTATCTCCGGCTTCCCAGCCCAGGCTCCTGCCTCAGCATCATGCTGTCACCTCCCTGTCCAGAATCTGTAGTTCATCACAGAAGAGGAGGTGCCCTTTAGGTATGTTAAGATGAACCCAAAGGCACAGGCATGAAAAGCAAGGGAGGGGACAGTGAGAGACCAGCGAGGAGTCTGGTGAGGTGCTGGTAGGCAGAGGCATGGATAGAATGGGGAGGAAGAGAGCAGGCCACAAATTGCTGTATCGAGTATAACCAGTCATTTAGTGAGTATCTGCCACGTGCCTGACACTGGGTCGGACACCAAGCCACGGTCTCATGCAGGACGGACCATGCTTGGTCCTGGTAAAAGAGAACACTTAGGTTCTCAATCTAAAACACATAAAACATCACTGCTATACAACCCACATGCAATTACTAGAACTGTAAGTTGGCGGAATTAATAGCCAACCATTGTTGGTATTAAGCAATTACAGATAAAGGTCAATTTAGAACACTGGGGTGATGTTCTTTAAAAAATAAGTGTCTAATATTCAGTCCAGCATAACGATGCTTTCCATACATGCAGGACAATATTTATACATGATGGTAAACTTCTTCTGGCCGAACATGTAAGATGGATACAAAGTAGTGAAGCAAATGATCACTGTATCTAGGATGGAGGATCTGAAGGATATTAGTACTTTAATGAGCAATAAAGTGAAAAAAACAAAGACACATAGGATGTTTTTAAAAAGTAAATGTTACTCAGTACGGGTAGGTGTACCAGGGTGAGACGCCCCACTGAATGACGAACATTATACGGAGTGTTGATCTGCAGAAGAAGAAAGTGACGAAGTTGAAACAATGGAGCATTCCATCAGTTTTACTTTATTATAATAATACAGTCTTTGATTTAAGAACTAGAAAAAGAATCTTAGAATTTAGGCATTGATTTAAAAATCTGCCATGGGCAAGCTTGTGGTAACATGATTTGAGAGTCTGTGGTAGGCAAAATAATTGCCTCTCAAGGATGTCCATGTCCTAATCGCCAGAACCTGTATATATGTTAGGTTACACGGCAAAGGGGAATTAAGGTCACGGGATGGTATTAAAGTTGCTAATCAGCTAACATTAAAATAGGGAGATTATCTTGATTATCCAGGTAGGCCTAATGTAATCACGAGGTTCTTAAAAGCGGAAGGGAGAGGACTTCCCTGGTGGTGCAGTGGTTAAGAATCCATCTGCCAATGCGGGGACACAGGTTCGAGCCCTGGTCCGGGAAGACCCCACATGCCGCGGAGCAACTAAGCCCGTGTGCCACAACTACTAAGCCTGCACTCTAGAGCCCGCGAGCCACAGCTACTGAAGCCGGCGTGCCTAGAGCCCGTGCTCCGCAACAAGAGAAGCCACCGCAATAAGAAGCCCGCGCACCGCAACGAAGAGTAGCCCCCGCTCACCGCAACTAGAGAAAGCCCGCGCACAGCAACGAAGACCCAACGCAGCCAAAAATAAATAGATAACATAAATAAATTTTTTTAAAAAAACCTTTAAAAGTGGAAGGGAGAGGTAGAAGGGGATGTGACTGTGAAGAAGGGTCGAGAGATGCAACACTGCTGGCTCTGCAGATGGAGGGAGTGGGCCAGGAGCCAAGGACTGTAGGTGGCTGCCAGAAGCTGGAAAAGGCAACAGGTTCTCCCCAGAGAGCCTCCATCGACACTTTGATTTTAGCCTAGTGAGACCCCTGTGAGATTTCTAACCTACAGAACTGTAAGGTAATCAATTTATCTTCTTTTTTAAGCCACCAGATTTGTGGTAATTTGTTATGGCAACAACAGAAAACTAATACAAGGTCAGGATTTGTCCAAAAATCCAAAAGCATTCTTAGAGCTGGAGATGGCAGCACATGATTTCAATTTCTTACTAGGAGACTTGATGCCTTCCTTTGGAACAATTCAAAGATTATATATGACATCCACAGAAACTTCCCCAATATGGGATATCTTCCTGAAACACATATCAAATTTGACCACAAACTACTCTTATTCTTGCAGTGGGAATGCCAAATAAATAGCATTAAACACTTAGGTAAAATTTAGGTAAGATGCAAGATGACTGAAAGAAATCAGTGAAACAACAGAAGGTCCTCAAATACAGAGCAAATCCCATCTTTGGTTTGAACCTGAGCTGTCCACAGATATATGTTATGGGATGCTGTTAGCAAAAGCCTACAAAAAAAAATCTAGTTTGGCTATTTCACTTTTAAAGGGATTAAAAATGCGTATTTATTATTTTAAATATGTCTAGGACTTTTCTAAACTAAAGAAGCCACACATGAAATATGCAACAAAAATGATATTCCAATAAAATCAACTTCAAATAAGGAAACAAAAATGTCTGTGGACTGTGAAAGAGAAGATTCACGTACAAACCATCCTGAAACTGATTCCCACAGAAATTACTTTTCTGGCCATTGCAGACTGAGGTGTAATTTTGACTGAGCAACATGCTATTTTGTTTTCTTTCTATTTTTTTCTTGGAAAAAGAAACATCAAGTAAGTACTATATGGATCTAGATATTGTTTTAAGAAAGTGAAAACAGCAACATAAAAGATGGCGAGCCATATGAAATTAAAGTATTTAATAATTTTCCCACTTAATTCCATCATACGAAACCTCATTACAATGTCTGAACTTGGTATGTAAATTTTATACTCATTCCTGATTCTAAATGCGGCTTTAAGAATATTTTTTGATAATTCCAGTTGCTCTGCCTCAGCAGAACTGAATAAAAACTCAACAGAAGTTTCTCCCAAATGCAATTAATTAAAATTTAAAAAAAAATCTAAGAACGACAGTGATTCAAGAATAATGGTCTATTTTGACATCACTGTTAACAGAACACAAATTATGTGATCATGTTGATTACAACATCTCAAAATTTTGCTGAAATGAAGGCAAGAAAAATAAATTTTATAGAATAAACATGTAAATGTATGAATTATGTATGTTATGCCCATCTAAACATCACTAATCCATCAACATTATATCCAAACATGTGCGATAATAATTAAGTTTAGCTGTCTTTGACATTTTGCTGGCGTTAGCTATACAAAAATCGGAGATTTACATATTGTTTTTTGTCATTATGAAGGAATATTTGTCAAGGTAGAATTTATATAACTATGAGCTTCATTTGTGACTTTTACATATTTAGGCATATGGTCTGTGGCCTCTATTTGTTCTCCTGATTCAGATCCAGCACATGGCAGGGGCAGACCCGATTTTATTTGCTCATCGTGAGAGCACTGAAAGGTAGGGATTGTCAAGCCCATTTTACAGATAAGGAAACTGAAGCTCGGTGAGATGGAGCTTCATCTGCTATTTCATAAGAAATAGCAGAACCAAAATGCAACTCCTAGTTTGTTAGATGGAAAAGCCCAGGATGCTTCACTGCACCCAGCCTGGTGGAACCAAGGATTGCTACAAACATTTCATGGATATACTAGATGTTACGCAAGTTTTCAGAAGGAAGGGATCACTGGACCCATGTGATGCAGGAAGGACCTGGAAGAATAGCTGGGGAACATCTGGTTCTGGCAGAATGATGGTCGATTAGATGTCATGAAGGATCCTTCCAACGAAAACAATTAAAATGCTGGATGAAGCCTGCATTCTACGCTGGATAAATCTATCAGCAAGATGGCACAAAAGCAAGGAAGTCACAAAACCCTCAAAACAAAGGGAAACCAGGAACCCTGGGAGGTACGCTGCTTTCACCATCAGAGTTTCTGCTGCCAGCATTTGCAAATGAGAGATGAAATCCAAGGCCCATCAAAGGCAGGGAATCTATTAGGAGAACTCATCAATAAAGCCAGGAGTTTCAAGATAAGTGAATGTAAAATAAATCTTACCAGACAGAACAATACAATTACAAAAGTTGTCTCCCTGAAAAAAAAATCTCTCTCAAGAATTCAGAACCATCAGTTCATCTTCACAGGGGTTTGTGGTCCAGATCCACACTAGCACTGCGGTCCAAGAACTCTCAAGTGGAAAATTTTAAGTGGTTACAAATAGAGAGAGGTCAAAATTTTGTAGTTGCCTCCGGTAAGCAACGAAACAAATGCAAATCCTCTCTGAAGGATTTCTACGTTAAAACAAGCATGCATTATACTCCAATAAAGATGTTAAAAAATAAAAAAATAAAAACAAAAAAAAGCATGCACACACCCAGAAACAAAATGCCATGAATGAGAAACAGCAAAAAATAGGAGATAGCAGAAAGAGAGATCAAAGAACAGATACTGAAATGTAAAATAACTGTGTTCAATATGTTTAAAGAAAGAGCTTAAAAATATGAACAATAAGCAAGCAGATTTGAAAAGAACCTAATATAACTTTTAGAAATTAAAAAAAATAATAATTGAAATTAAAAGTCACTGAAAGGATAAAGAGCAGACTAGACCAAGCTGACAAGGAAATTAGTCAACTGAAAGTAGATCCAAAGAAAGTATCCAGGATGCGGTCCAGAGAGATTAAGAGACAGAAGATGTGAAAAAGCAAACAAGAGACATAACGAATATTTCTCTAGAAGGAAAAAATATAATGGTTCTGATGTGATATTTGAAGAGTTAACTGGTAAATGTCTAGAACTGTTGCAAGTCACCAGTCCTCAGATCCAAGAAGTTAAGTGAGGCATGGTAGAGACAGTTGGTGCTCACCAAGTATCACATGTGCTTTCTTACATTTCTCAGACTGTCTTGTCGTTAGGTTGGGGCCATGTTGACTATTTCTGGTTAAAGTTAATTCCAGGCCAGGGAAGTTGAAGAACAATGCCTTCTTGTAGGAGACGTCATGATGGACTGGGGATGCAACTCTTCCCCTTTTCAGAACTGAGCCACTATCCCTCTCTGGGAATCACTTTTGGCCGAAGGCTGCTACCTTGACCACATTATGCTCACTGTACAGGGGCAGCACATACCCACTAAGGATGGATACAAAGTCCTGGCCTTCTTTTCTCATTGGGGACAACTCTGAAGGGTCAACCCCACTCCAGAGCTCCCTGGGTGGTCAGCAGAGGCCTCTGATGCAACTTCTCCTTCTATCCAAGCCTGCTTCCCCCACTTCCTTACAGGTGTTCCTGAGAACACTCCCTCATGAACTTCTTGCATGTACATCTTTGTCTCAGAGCCTGTTTCTGGGAAACCCAACCTAAGACACCTCTCTCTCTTCCCCTTCTGTGGCGATCTAGAAGGCCACATGTTCCAGATGGAGCAGCTATGAGGTGGCAGACCTTCCATCTGCCTGGGCCCTTCACAATTCCTCACTGACCACTTAGCTATGTAATGTGAGGGTGAAATAAACCTTTGCTCTGTTAAGTCACTGAGCTATCTGGGGTAATGTTTAAACTCAGCATAGCCTAGCCCTTCCTGCTTCCTACAGTTATTCATGTAAAGACAGCTGAAGTAACCATTAAGCTGATGAATTCAGAGAATATTTCTAGCATATTAATTATAAAACAAGGGCAGGAGAAAACAGCATGTTCAAAAGGAAAAAGAAAAGAAGAATGTAAAACTCAATTCAAAGAGCGCAGGAAGGGAAGGGCAACAGAGAAAACAGGACAAATAGAAAGCACATAAGATGATCAAAATAAATGCAAATATTTCAATACTCATTATAAATATAAACAGACTAAACCGTCCCTTTAAATGATAAATATTGTCAATCTAGATGAAATCCAACTATGTGCCATTTACATGAGACACAACTAAAATATAAGGACTGGGAGAGATTACAAGTCAAAGTAAGGAAAGAAATCAACCAGACACATAACGAAAACAACAAAACTGGAGTCACTGTACAACTATCAGACAGATGCTAAGACAAAAAGCATTACTAGATATAAAGAGAATCACTTTTTTTTTTTTTTTTTTTGTGGTACGCGGGCCTCTCACTGTTGTGGCCTCTCCCGTTGCGGAGCACAGGCTCCGGACGCACAGGCTCAGCGGCCATGGGTCACGGGCCCAGCCGCTCCACGGCATGCGGGATCTTCCCGGACCGGGGCACGAACCCGGGTCCCCTGCATCGGCAGGCGGACTCTCAACCACTGCGCCACCAGGGAAGCCCCAAGAGAATCACTTTTTAGAAATAATAAGAACTTTACTTCACCGGTAAGATACAATTACAAACTTGGATGGACCTAAAAAACACAGGCTCAAAATATATAAAGGAAAAATTGACTTACCTACAAGGAGTAATTCACAAATCTGACACCATTAGGAAAGATTTTTAACACATTTCAATTATGGATACCTTGAGCAATCGTTAAGTTGCATAAAAAATCAAAATGGAAGTTAGAAATTAATTAGAACTGCATATGCAGACTGCAGTTAAAGCAATACTTAGAGAGAAATATATATATATTTAATTGCTTACATTACAATGGTAGAGTGATTAACTTACGAAGTTAGAGCAGTAACAGCAAAATAAACCCAGGGTAGAAAGAAAATAATAAAAATAACAAAAAGACATTAGAGATATAAAATACATAATAGAGAGGCTCCACAAAGCCCAAATCATCTTCTTTTCAATTTTTTTTTTAAAAAAGACAAACTGACAAGATTAACCAAGAAGAGAACAGAAAAACAAAAATGACATATTCATGTCAATAGACACAGAAAAAGCATGTCACAAGATCCAATACCCTTTCATGATAAGAGAATACTCAACAAAATAGTAATAGAACTTCTTTAAACCAACAAAGGCCATCTATGAGAAACCCACAGCTAACATACTTAATGGAATGCTTTTCCCCTATGATCAGGATGTCTGCTCTCACCACTTCCATGCAGCATTGTAGTGGAGATTCTAGCTAGGTCAACTGGACAAGAAAAAGAAATAAAAAGCAACTAGATTAAAAGGAAGAAGCAAAACTATCTCTATTTGCAGATGACATGATCTTACATACAGGAATTCCTAAAGGAACCACTAAAATACTATTAGAATAAATGAGTTCAGCAAGCATGCAGGATATAAGATAAATATACAAAACTCAGTTTTCTATATTCTAGCAATAACAATCTGAAATGAATTTAAGAAAACAATTCCACTTACAACAGTATCAAAAACAATAAAATACTTAGAAATAAATTTAACAAATCATTTTAATGGTGCAAGACTTGTATACTGAAAACTACAAAACATCACTGAAAGAAATTAAAGAATAACTAGACAAATGAAAAGACAGCCCATATTCATGGGTTTAATTTACTTAATATAATTAAGATGGTAATGCCCCCCAAACTGATCAACAGATTCAGTACAATCTCTCTCAGAATCCTGCCTGGTTTTTTTGTTGGTCTGTCTGTTTGCAGAAATTGACAAATAGATCTTAAAATTCATAAGGAAATGCAAGGGACCCTGAACAGCCAAACAATCTTGAAAAAGAAGATCAAGGTTAAAGGACTTACACTTCCCAATTTCAAAACTCATTACAAAGCACAGTAATCAAGACAAGGTGGTACTGACATAAGAAGAGACAAACAGATCAATGGAATAGAACTGAGAATCCAGGAATAAACCCTCACATTTATAGTCAATCAATTTTCAATAAAGGTGTCAAGATAATTCAATGAAAAAATAATGAATAGTCTTTCCAATAAATGGTGCTGGGACTGCTTGATACCCACATGAAAAAAAGAAAAGAATAAAGCTTGACCCCTATTTCACATCACATGCAATAACTAACGCAAAAAAAAATGGATCATAGACTTAAATTTTAGGGATAAAACTCTTAGAAGAAAATATAGGAGTAAATCTTCATGACCTTGGATCAGCCAAAGGTTTTTTTTGCTATAACATCAAAAGCACAAGCAACAAAAGAAAAATAATAGAAAATATTAAATTTTAAAACTTTTGTGCTTCCAAGGATACCATCAATAACATGAAAATGCAACACACAGAATGGTAGAAAACATTTTCAAACCATGTATCTGATAAGGGACTTGTATCAAAAATATATAAAGAACACTTACCACTCAACAACAAAAAGACAAATGACCCAAAAAAAAAAAAGAAAGAAAGAAAAATGACCCAACTTAAAAATTGGCCAAAGACTTGAGTAGACATTTCTCCGAAGAAGATATACAAATGGCCAATAAGCACACGAAAAGATGCTCAACATAACTAATCTTCAGGGAAATTCAAATCAAAACTACAATGAGATATCACCTCATATCCATTAGGATGGCTACTATAAAAAAAAACAAAACAGAAAACAAGTGTTGATGAAGATGTGGAGAAACTGGAACACTTGTGCACTGTTGGTGGGAATGTAAAATGGTACAGCCACTGTGGAAAGCAACAGGGTGGTTCTTCAAAAAACAATTTTTTTTTAATGGCCAAATGATCCAGCAATTACACTTCTGGGTACATACCCAAAAGGACTGAAAGCAGGGTCTTGAAGGGATATCTCTACACCTATGTTCATAGCAGCATTATTCACAATAGCTAAAACATACAAGCAACCTAGTACTTATTGATGGATGAATGGATAAGCAAAATGTGGTATGTACATACAGTGGAATATTATTCAGCCTTTTTAAATGAAGGAAATTCTGGTATATGCTATAATATGGATAAACCTTGAAGACATTATGCTAGGTAAAATAAATAAAAGTCACAAAAAGACAAATATTATATAATTCCACTTATATGAAGTACTTAAAGTAGTCAAATCATAAAGACAAAAAGTATTAATGGTGGTTGTCAGAGGCTGGGGTAGGGGAAAATGGGGAGTTCTTATTTAATGGGTACAGAGTTTCAGTTTTTCAAGATAAAAAGAATGGAGATGAATGGTGGTGATGGTTGCCAAACAAGGTAAATGTATTTAATACCACAGAACTGTGCACTTTGAAATGGTTAAGATGGTAAATTTTATGTTAAGTATATTTTGCCACAATAAAAATAAAAGTTAAGCATACAGTTACCATGTGACCCAGCAATTCTACTCCTAGGTGTGTACCTAGGGGAATTGAAAATATGGCCACACAAAAACTTGTACACAGGGCTTCCCTGGTGGAGCAGTGGTTGAGAGTCCGCCTGCCGATGCAGGGGACATGGGTTCGAGCCCCGGTCTGGGAAGATCCCACATGCCACGGAGCGGCTGGGCCCCTGAGCCATGGCCGCTGAGCCTGCACGTCCGGAGCCTGTGCTCCGCAACGGGAGAGGCCACAACAGTGAGAGGCCCACGAACCGCAAAAAAAAAAAAAAAAAACTTGTACACAAATGTTCATAGCATTACTCATAATAACCAAAAATTGGAAACAAGTTAAGTGTCCATCAATTGAAGAATGAATAAACAAACTGGTATATCCATAAATGGAATATTATTCAGCCATAAAAACAACTGAAGTACTAATCCATGCTACAGCACAGATGAACCTTGAGAACACTATGCTAAGTGAAAGAAGGCATTCACAAAAGGCCACCTACTGCATGACCCCATTTATATGAAATATTCAGAAGAGGCAAATCCGTAGAGACAAAGTAAATTAGTGGTTGCCATAGGCCTGCGAGTGGGGGCAGTGGGAAATGTCTGCTAATTGGTACAGAGTTTCTTTCTGCGGTGTTAACGATGTTCTAAAATTCAATTTGGCGATGGTTTTGTCCAACATACTTTGTGTGTGTCAACATACTAAAACCCACTGAGCTATATACTCTTAAAGGGAGAATTTTATGGTATGTGAATTATATTTCAACAAAACTGTTACAAAAAGAACTTTCTACAGAGAAAATGCAGCTGTAGCATCGAGTGGCTCCTCGCACAATTCCACAGTCTGTCACTCACATAGACTAAGAGATAAACGATGCTCCCTCGGGTGGGCAACATGGTGGCCCTGCTCAGACAATTTTCCAGGTAAATTCTACCAAGCTGTCAGGAATGTATAATTCTAATATTATACAAATATTACATATATTGGGCTTCCCTGGTGGCGCAGTGGTTGAGAGTCCGCCTGCTGATGCAGGGGACACGGGTTCGTGCCCCGATCCGGGAGGATCCCACATGCCGCGGAGCGGTTGGGCCCGTGAGCCATGGCCGCTGAGCCTGCGCGTCCGGAGCCTGTGCTCCGCAACGGGAGAGGCCACAACAATGAGAGGCCCGCGTACCGCAAAAAAAAAAAAATTACATATATTTTCCATAGAATAAATAGGCAACACTCTCCAACTCATTTGTGGTTGGCACCATCTTAATCCCCAATCCAGGGGAGGGCAGTATAAGAAGGAAAAATTTCAGGCTAATTCAATAAATAGATTTAAGGATCCTAGACAAACTATCAGCTGATTTCAGCAATAGATTAAAAAGATACTCCATCATGACCAAGTAATATTTAAATGCAAGGTTGGGGACTTTCCTGGCGGTCCAGTGGTTAAGACTCCACACTTCCACTGCAGGGGGCACAGGTTTGATCCCTGGTCAGGGAATTAAGATCCCGCATGCTGCGCGGTGCGGCCAAAATAAATAAATAAATAAAAAGAATAAATAAAATGAATAAATAAATGCAAGGTTGGTTTAACATTAGTAAATCAATCAATGTAATTCACCACGTTAATAACTTAAATGAATCATATATGGCCATCTCAAAAGATACACTGGTAGAAAAAAATTTATTACTGATTAGAGGGGAAAAAAAATCCTAGGAAACTAGGGATAGAAAGGAATATTCTTAACCTGATAAAGGTTATTTATACACATACACACACACACACACACACACACACACACCCATACACACAGAAAGAGCTAACATTATATTAAATGATGAAATGTTGAAAGCATTCATTTAGATTAAAATCAAGAACAATACAAAGAGCCTGCAATCATGACTCCCTTTCGTAAGCTCCCAGGTATTCTCGTGGTGGTGATCCAAGCGCCCTCTGTGAGAAATTCTCGGCTGGAGAAACCAGTTGCCTATTGAGATGGCTTCCTGTTTCAGGTGCCCAAGCCCACCTACCCAACACCACCCCCAGCCACCGGTCTGGCTCTGCTTCTGTTCCTTCATAATTATCCCACTACTCTATTTCATTTTTCTTGGATCTTCACAATAGCTCTGTGAGGCAGATACTATCTCCATTTCACAGATAAGGAAACTGAGGCTTGGAGAGGTTACACGTCTTGTCCAAATTCCCACAGTAAGCGGCAGAGCTCCAGTGCCAGGCTGGGAAATGCTTTGTAGCACCTCTGGAATCTTCCTGCCTGTGTCCCTAAATGAACGCTTCCAGGACAATACGGTGAGTTTACCTGTAGCCTGGGGGCCAAGGCTACCGCTAACAAAAGATTCTCAATTTGACACAAAATACTCTTGTTTCCTGGCCAAGTGTCATGCCATGTTCCATATTAACTTGCTGTCTAGACTTCCCTGCTTGTCTCTAGGTTGGGTCTGTGTAGGAGTCAACACCTAGATATTTATTCCACTCCTTGAGCTGTTTGTTCACATCTTTCACAACTCCCTAAGGTACCCAGGTCTGTTATTAGACACAGGGAGACTTGAAATTGTGAGGTATGTACCCAAGTCCTACCTTCTACGGGAAGGGAGAACTGTCCTTTCCTGTGAGTAGTCCATTAGGAGGAACGTACCAGAATTAGAACCCTGAGGATGCCAAGAGGCGGTGCCCCACTCTCCTCTGATGGGTGAGGCTCAGAGAGGGTAGGGAAGTGGCCCAGGCCACACAGCTGGTTGATATACGAAGGGAGAGGTGGCCGTATAGGGCAGCCTGCAGAGGTGCCAACCAACAGCTGAAGGGGCTCAGGGAAGGGAGAGGGCACCTGCAGCTCCACGGAGAAGGAGGCCAGAAAGGTGGATGGAGGGGCAGGGGAGGTAACCCTTCTTCAAACAGAGGTCAAGAGAAGTGAATGTCCAATATGGTGGGAAGTCTAGAGAGAGTACCAGTGTGGCTGGAGAAGAGGGTTTACAGATGAAAAACAGTGGGGGAGGTGGGTAGGGGTTGGGCCTGTGAATACCAGGCAGGGAGCTGGGGTGGGAGTCTGTGAGAGGGGCTGCTTAACATCTCCTCCCAACACACTCCACCCCCTCCAAGTGCGGAGTGCACAGGAGAGCTGATAATAATAATAACGGCCAACATTACTGACTTCACCATACGCCAGGCACTTCCCATAGGTTACCTCATTTAATCTTTACCATTACCCGAGGAAGAGATTCTAGCACCACCCCATTTTACAGATGCAGAAACTGAGGTAGGGAGACTAAGGGCACTCTGCCCAAGGTCATTCTGCAGACCAAGTACTGGAACCCACAGAGCCCACCAAAAGTAAACTTAATATTTCTATGAAGCCTCCTATTTTAAATACTCATGAAAATTATGCATTTACTCCTTAATATGTTTGCATCTGTTTGAATATTTTAAAAATGCCTTTCCCCCTCCCCCACTAAATCCTCAAATAAAACTACCCTCCGGGCAGACAGAGCCACTGTGTTTCCTCTGTGGCCGCATGAAACTTGGGCGTGATGCTGGGAAACCCAGGAGCCCAAGGAAGGTTCTGAAGTAAACGGATGTGACGTGTGACGTTGGTTCTCTGCCTCTGACTGGTGCCATTTTACTAAAGAGAAAATTGTCATCTCCATCATTTATGAAAAACCGGACAGAGAAGACACATTAATCTTCAGCCCTCAGGGGCGGTCCGGTCCGCACCCTCAGAACCCCCATACATTCAGAATCCTAGCAGTTTACCCAAGGTCCCCAGTGAGACCATTCTCTCTCCTTCACTTCTTTCCTGGACACAGTCTCTGAACCCAACCTTGACCAAAACTCCCAGAGAGATATCCGAGCAGATACCCATAATCCCCACCCCAAGAGTTCCCACACCTGCCCCCTGATTTCCCAGCTCCAGGCCTTTACTCATGCCATTTCTTCACTTGGAGTGCTCTCCCCACCCCCCCAAATTCTACCCATCCTCAAACCCAATCTTACAGATCGCCCCCTTTGTGGAGACATCCCTGATTCCCTCCTCCCCCATGATGGAAGTGACCAATCCCTCTTCTGAACCCATCTGTCCCTCTCTGAGCACACACCCTAATCCACTTTGCAACGGAAGTGCTCCTGAACAATTTTAAATCTTCCCAGCCAACACAGAGCCCCTTAAGGCCAGGATTTGTATGTGATTCTCCTCTGGGCCCCGCACAGAGTAACACCTTGCACATAGTAGGCAGTCAATAAAAATGTCACGAGTGAATGAATCAAAAGATCACCGTGTCCCCGCTAATCACAGCCACTAGTTCTCCGTGAGTAGGACCAACCGGGGCAGTGCACCAGGAAGAGATGTCTACAGCCTTGTGAGAACAGAGGTGGGCCACCTGCCCAACAGCATTGTGGGAACCTGGTCTCATTTCCAGTGTGTCTGTTACCTGCCGCATCCTCATCTCTGCCCTTCAACAGCTCCGCATCCTTCTGATTTTCCCCCGATGCCATCTTGCTGGCATCACCTAGCCGCGCAGGCTTTCAGGAAGAGGGTTTTGTGGTTTGTCTCCTCTTAACCTTCCATTCATGATGCTGAGATCATTTGGGATTTATTTTTCTGGGGAAAGTCATAAGGGCTTGGCGGTCGGCTGGGTGGAAAGGAGATCTCCCCTCCCTCCCTGACATCCTCCAGATGAAACATCCATGAAACAACAGTTATTCTTGTTCAAAGAGGAAGGAAACATAACACCGAAACAAGGGTGTAATGAGATGACGTTTACTTTGCAAGGGAAGGAGGAGGTGCACCACTGGCGCAGCTCACAAGCAGCATGACCTCGCCTAAGGCTTATGAAAAACGCAGATTATCAATGCATCCCCGGTGTTTTGGGGTAGCTGCCCTTGAGCACCCAGGCACAGGCGGAACAATAACTCTCTTCATCGCCTCAACACACACCTGGCCTGGGCCTCCTGCAAAGGATGAGAACAACCACAAAGCCACACTCTGAGGTGACTCTGCCCCTGGCCTGCTTTCAAGCACCCACAGGAGCGTCCTTAAAAAATTCTCACTCAGACAAGGGCTGCTAGCTTCACCTCCGTAGCTTGAATCAGTAGTCTCAATAATGACTCTGCTTCGGGAAAAAATACAGATGTCACTGGGAAGGGCTACAACTTAAACGGTTTTAGGATCACTTCCGTTTCCAGGTTTGGTGTAGGTGAGGGAAACAGGAGGTCGAATTCCCCAAAGGGAGTCTGGGAGGGGCTCCTTGAAGAGAGTGGGTGTACACAGAGCAGACTGGTTGAAGACATAGCAGTCGCCATGTTGCAGAGGCCAAGCCCTAGTCCCAGCCTGGAACTCAACCACCGGAACAACAGCACGTACCTGGGGCACCTGTTCTATGCTGAACAGCCTGGGGAGCTTCAGGCTTAGCATCTTGAAGCCGAGCTGGGAAGACTGGTGGGTGACAGCCGGTCCCTGTCACCAGGCCTCGCTCAAAGTTCTGACATGGCTCCGGATGCCTCTGGCCAGCCGGTGTCCGAGCTGCTTCACTGAAAGGATACAGCGTGAAGAACTCCAGTGAGTGTCAGCCTAACTCCAGCTGGATCAAGACTGTCAGATTGTTTACCTAAGGGACATACCCTTGCTGGTGATGGCAAAATAACCAGGCTTCCTTAAAAACAATAGTGAAACTCTCAGACGGCTGAGTCATTCACTCCGAGAGTGATAGAGGGAGGTACTTAAATCATAATAGGGCAATTATAAAATTACAGCAGCTGGAAAGGGCCATAGAGGTCACCCAATGCCCTCACGTTGCACAAGAGGATCAGAGGGGTGGAGTAACTTCCCCAAGGTCACACAGCTCCGGGAGAGCTGGGGCTGCTCCCTCTCCCTGCATCAGGTGCTACACCTGGACAGACAGTGTGATCCCGGGTCCGAGTCCATCAAGCTCTGTGCTCCAGATCACCCAAAGAGATGCAGCACTTCCACAAGGCTGACTGGAGCGTGGCTGCCCTAAGACACACCAAAGGACCAGACCAGGTAAATCCGAGGCACTCTGAATCAGAGCAACAGGGCTGCTTAAATGCAGGATTCAGACTGTTTAATAAGCTGTGAGTAATGTAAACTAGAGGAACCCAAAGCCCTCAGGGCAGGCCCAAGACACTGAAAAATACTAGCTGGGTTCCGCAAAGAGCGAGCGGAGCTAGGAGTTTACCATAGTCCGTGCCTCACCTACTCCCCAGATCTGCCACCTCCTCAGAGCCCCACGGACGGGTTCTGCCCCTGCCTCCGAAGGCCCCAAGACCTTGCCTGTACCTCTCCTGCAGCGCCATCCACATCTGCCTGCAGGCAAAGCTACCCGCCTGGGCCTTGTCTCCCCTGCACCCCCATCCGCCCCAACTGGGGAGGACCCTCCTGAGATGGTTGGAAACGCAGGGTGTGTGCCTGGCTCATCCCAGGCCTTCAGCAAATGCTTATTTAATGATGCATCCTTTGAACTTAAAGTGATTTTTTTGTTTTTGTGGTTTGTTTATACTTTTGCTTTTTATTATAGTTTTTAGGTCCTATGCATTACTATCTGGAACTATGTAGCAAAATATAATATAGTTATGTTTCATCGTAAATATGCATCTTTATGGTGTAAGCAATTATTCATAATAATTGCTGGTGTAAGCAATTATTCATAATAGTCAAAAGGTGGAAATGAGAGGGATAGAGAAGGATAATTAAATAGTTTAGAAATCCCACTAGGGGCTTAAAGACAGGGAGGAAGGGAGTTTGGGAGACTGTTATAAACTAATGACCACTCAAGAAAAGAATCCAGTAACCTAGCAACAGTCAGCACTACCTTGAAGGAAGACCAGGTGCATCTGAGCGCCAGACACACTCAAGCCACAAACCCTGATAGTTACAACACAAGACAATAGATATGGGGTCTGAATCTTGTTACATGAAGTCAGGGAGTTAATGGTCCTTAAAGAGTAGCATCTCTGCATGTAACCAAGACAGGAATATAGGTGAAAGGGGAAAGAAACTGAGATGAATTACTATATTTAGTATACGTTACCACTCTTTTGCTAACATACATATGATTTAAATAGTGCCATGACAGTCCCGGTTAAACCACGTAGGGTCAAAGGAGGAACTAATGATGTAAGCCTTGACGTCTGCCCAAGAATGAGGAAGAAGGTGGTCTTCTCCCCTCCCTACTTTTGCTTTGATTATAAAAATGTATCCCTTTCTTCTCGGGGCTGTGCTCCGTTGCCTGCCCGCTTGTCTCTCTCACAAGCATCTTATGCTAATAAACTCACCCTGTGCCCATTGCTTTGCCTCACGCTGAATTCTTTGTGCAATGAGACAAAAGAACCTGAGCTTCAGTAAGTCCTGACACCAGGTGAGCCGCTTCAATTAAAAGCCAGTAGGTTCGAGACCCCTCCTAAGTCAGAGCTCGTGGGTTCAGGTCCCAATCCGAGGTGCGGCTGGGTTACCATTCAAGAAGGAGTGCTTCAGAAACAACCCAAGTGTCCACCAGCAGGTGAACAGAGAAACTAGCAAATAAGCAAAATGCAATCTACACATACAATGGAATATTACTCAGTCTTCAAAAGGAACGAAGTTCTGATGCACGCTACAACATGGATGAAAACTTGAAAACATTATGCCAGGTGAAATAAGGCAGGCACAAAAGGCCAAATATTGTGTGATTCCAGTTATGTGAGGGGCCTGGAATAGGCAAGTTCAAAGAGACAGAATAGAGGCTGGCAAGGGAGGGAGGAACGGGGGCTGTTGTTTAAGGGGCACAGAGCTTCTGTTTGGGAGGATAAAAAGTTCTGGAAATGGGTAGTGGTGATGGTTACTCACTACTGTAAACGTAAAATGCACTTAAAAATGATAAATTTTATGTTGTGTATATTTTACCACAATAAAAAAAGTTAAAAAATATTTCTGAATGTGTTCATTGCAGCTCTTTTTACAATAGCCCGGAGATGGAAACAACCTAAGTGTCCATCATCGGATGAATGGATAAAGAAGATGTGGCACATATATACAATGGAATATTACTCAGCCATAAAAAGAAACGAAATTGAGCTATTTGTAGTGAGGTGGATGGACCTAGAGTCTGTCATACAGAGTGAAGTAAGTCAGAAAGAGAAAAACAAATACCGTATGCTAACACATATATATGGAATTTAAGAAAAAAAAATGTCATGAAGAACCTAGGGGTAAGACAGGAATAAAGACACAGACCTACTAGAGAATGGACTTGAGGATATGGGGAGGGGGAAGGGTAAGCTGGGACAAAGTGAGAGAGTGGCATGGACATATATATACTACCAAATGTAAAATAGATAGCTAGTGGGAAGCAGCCGCATAGCACAGGGAGACCAGCTCGGTGCTTTGTGACCACCTAGAGGGGTGGGATAGGGAGGGTGGGAGGGAGGGAGACCCAAGAGGGAAGAGATATGGGAACATAAGTATATGTATAACTGATTCACTTTGTTATAAAGCAGAAACTAACACACCATTGTAAAGCAATTATACTCTAATAAAGATGTAAAAAAAATTTCTGAATGCAAAATAATATAGAAAATAATTTTTTAAAGCACATGTACATTTTACCCAGGTTAAAAAATAAAAGTTGATACTTTGCAAACAAATGAACAACACTGATGTAAGTGGGCCTGGCACGCCTTGGTCCTCCTGGTTTTCTGATCTAAATCACCAAGACACTTTCACTCCCAGATGTACCACTAATTCACCTGGTGGCAGGATGAGAGGCAACGGTCTGGTACCAGGGGAGACTCAGGCACATCAGAAAAACCTCTAGCAATAGTGGGACCAAGGTTGGGTTTCCACGGACTTGCCCACCTTGGTCCCCTGGTTCTCCCTGGATTTCAATGTCATGGGCAAGAAAAAGGAAAGAAATGGTCCCTACTCTCACAGCACACACCATCCAGGAAGGATGACCCGACAAAACATACAAAAGGAGGGTAATACTTAGCAGCATACAATTCACACACTTCATTCAACCAGTGTGTCCGGCATTTTTATCATGTGACGAATAAGGTTAAGGGCTCAATGTAGAGCTGATTACACCCTGTGAGCTGCAGCAGCTGGAGGGAAAAGGAGAATTTAACTGAAATAAAAATCGCATAGGTTAGTGACACACAGAATGGAGGAAAATAGGTGTCCTACATACCATTGTATTCCTATGTTGCACAGGAAAACATTTTTAAAAAGATGAAAAGACAGTCCTTGTCCCCAAGAAGTGTATAAAGGAAAAGATGAGACAGATATGCACCCAACTAACCAAGACAAGTCACCCTCGAAGGACAGGAACCCTCACCCACTCTGTGCCAAGCCTGTGCTGGTCACCTTGCCTGCCCACCTGGTCTCCTTCACCTTCACCACTCCGTCTCAGGAATTAAGGCAGAGCAGTTAAGGGCCTCGGGGCTGGATTCAAGCCACATGGGTTTAAAGACGGGTTTGCCATTTCCTGTGCAATTCCAGGCAAGGAACTTAACTCCTTGTGCCTTAGTTTCCCCATCTGTGAAATGGAAATAACAGCAGTTACTTTCTGCATAGGGTGGTGGTTATGATTAAAAGAGAGAACCTACGTGAAGGGCCTGCCATAAAGTAAAGATCCAAAAAACGCTTGCTATTGTTAATCATTTTCAGATATGAAACTGATTTTATATTTTGCAGGCAGGAAAACCGAGGCGTTGGAAAGTTAGGGGGCTTGCCAAAGATGCTATCATTTGATTTCCGGTTTGCGTGGATGTCTGCGGAGGGAGGTTGGGGTGGGGATGGGGATGCTTCTGGAGTTGTGTTATTTGATCTGAGGACTACAGGCTACGTAGAGAGATTGGAGACTTCGAGACTGCATTCTGTGGGACCCTAAGTTACATTCCAGGGACCACTTTTGTGGGGGTGGACGTTGTACCAGTCACTAGGAGAAACAGAAAGGTTACTTCTACCCCTATTTCAATCAGAAGATGTCTTGGTTGAAATTTTTCTTAATTATAGTAAAAATATAATAACACAAGTCCTCTCTTTGAGAAAGAAAATATAAGAGGCATAAGTTTCCTTTTAAGAGAAGTCACTTTGATTAAGGGGAATTAAGTCTTAGCACAAAGCACTAGGACTTAATTTTTCTTTACTACTGAGAAAAGATGAAAAATACAGTGTTCACTATGATGTTTATAAACTAGATGCTGAACAATGACCCTCTTTGCCAATTAATCAGGTTGAGACAAAACTCACAGGTAAGACCAAACTTGACGTTGCTGTTTCAACAGGTGGAGATTTCTTGTGTGGTGTTTTTCCACCATTCAAAGAAATAAGGACTCTCCCATTAATACATTGTTATTTTGCATGTAAAATGTAAACTTTTATGTTTATCAATACTGTGAAACATCAATGGATAATCATGGGCAGTGACTAAAGCATAGCTGATGATTTCTACGTTGTGCCCATTGTTAATCATTTCAGATTAACTGCACATAAAATGAACTCACTGGTCTTTTTAGCCATCACAAGCTAAAGTTCTTAATTTCACCAACATTGTAAAAACCAGAGTGTAATTTCCAGTATTTCAAACTGCAGCTTGGTTTGTTGTCTCTTTTCACAGAGGTCTTAGAAATAAGACTGAATAAAACAAAAGGCTTCAGAGAATTCTGAAATCAAAACACAATGTGAGGGACTTCCCTGGTGGTCCAGTGGCTAAGACCCCGTGCTCCCAATGCAGGGGCCCCGGGTTCGATCCCTGGTCAGGGAACTAGGTCCCACATGCCACAACTAAGAGTTCGCATGCTGCAATGAAAAGATCCCACATGCCGCAACTAAGACCCAACACAGCCAAATACATAAATAAATATTTTAAAAAATGCACAATGTGAAGCTTTGCTGATATTTCAACAGTATATTGGTGTTCCATATAGGATTTCATTTAAAAGAGGATCCACATCCGGAGCCTGTGCTCCGCAACGGGAGAGGCCACAACGGTGAGAGGCCCGCGTACCACAAAAAAAAAAAAAAAAAAAAAAAAAAGAGGATCCACAGCTTTAAAATATGTTTTAAAGCAGCTTAAAAAAAAAAAAAAGGAAAATGGGCTGTTATACACTTTCAGGGACCTGCCAAGTTCTCCTGATTTAGCCCTAAAAAAAAAAAAAAAAAGACAAATCACAACAACAAAACCACCACCAGGAGGTTTCAGGCTAGTCCTGGCAGATTTAACCAAGGGAAATTAACAAGAGGTGAAATTTGCACCTGACTTCTTATCTGTTTCAGGCTAGTGCTCTATCCATATTCCTGGATCCTCCCCCAGTAAACTTTAGCCTACACACTGTGTATCCCAGGCCTTAAAGGACATGGCCAGCAAAACTTATCACCTCCCGAATGAATATGTTTCCATATTAGGTGGCTGACTATAAACTGATGGGCTGTTTCCCCAATGAGAGGGTCCAAAAAAATATACAACTTCTAGGGATGCAAATGGTACACACTCTCTTTATCACATTAATTTATTAATTTAGTTAGACGTACCTATTTAGAATCCCTTACCATATCCAACATAGTATTAATTTAATTTTATTTATTTATTTTAATAAATTTATTTATTTTGGCTGCGTTGGGTCTTCGTTGCTGTGCGCGGGCTTTTCCTAGTTGCGGTGAGCGGGGGTTACTCTTCATTGTGGTACGAGGGCTTCTCATTGCAGTGGCTTCTCTTGTTGCGGAGCTCGGGCTCTAGGCGCGCGGGCTTCAGTAGTTGTGGCTCGCAGGTTCAGTAGTTGTGGCTCGTGGGCTCACTAGTTGTGGCTCGTGGGCTCTAGAGCACAGGCTTAGTAGTTGTGGCGCGTGGGCTTAGTTGCTGTGCGGCACGTGGGATCTTCCTGGAGCAGGGCTCGAACCCGTGTCCCCCGCATTGGCAGGCAGATTCTTAACCACCGCACCACCAGGGAAATCCCAGTATTAATTTTAAAATATTGTTTTTCCACTCCTAGTTCATAGAAATGTGTGTTCACAATCTTTGCATGCATCTTTGACAACAGTATCTTCATAATACAGCCACTTTTTGGAGTCACCTAACACAGTTTAAGTAAAATATTCTCAGGCTTCCCTGGTGGCGCAGTGGTTGAGAGTCCGCCTGCCGATGCAGGGGACACGGGTTCGTGCCCCGGTCCAGGAAGATCCCACATGCCGCGGAGCAGCTGCGCCCGTGAGCTATGGCCGCTGAGCCTGCGCGTCCGGAGCCTGTTGCCCCGCAACGGGAGAGGCCACAACAGTGAGAGGCCCGAGTACCGCAAAAAAAAAAAAAAAAAAAATCTCATTTCCATCTAAGTTATTCGAAAGCTACATTTTTTGAAGCTGTGTTTAATGCTATTGCTAAAAATGTACCCCAAGTATTCATTCGCTATTATGACACTGTAGGCAATTTGCTTTCAAACACTTCACACAGACAGTGTGATGTGAAAATGTTAGTTTTAACCCATACCCCTGGGGTGGTGGTTCATTAGCATTTGAAACACAAACCTTAAGTTCACATTCCAGAGGCCACAACTTTGGTTCAGTTGGAGTTATTTTGGATCAACACCAGAGGGTTTACTAATTAGCCAGATGGATGCTGTCTCATTGGAGAAATGAGTGGAATTAGAGAAATGTACACTGATGAGAAGTGTTGCCCAGGCACCCTCCCTCCTGCATGAGCAGAGGATGCCCCAAAGCGGCTCCCCCTCTGAATGAGCCCAGATGAGCCTTACCAGGAGGATTCTGGGTTTGAACCCATAAGAAGTTCAGCTGACGCATGCCACCAGACAGCTGTCACATCAGCTCACACGAACTTTCAAGAAAGGTGCTTAAGAGCCCCTAAGAGGGTAGGTTGCAAGGACTTCTGCCAACAAAACAGGTCATCTTAATGTTTTTGTGCCCGCTTGGGGGAAAATATTTGTTTGGGGGGAGGGGCAGGGGGTGGGACTCAGCCTGAGACTCCCGCTGTGCTGCGCCACCTGCCGGTCAGGTTGGGGGTCCTCTAGCCCTCATGGACCTCGAAGTACTGATAGTGCCTGAGACGGTATTTCCAGGAGCTTCACATGTGCTCGGCTGGAAGTCACACCACCACTTTGTGTACCACTAAGACCGAAAAAAAATTGTCGCCAATTATAATCGTGAGACAGCACTGATTGGAAATGAATCCTGATTTCAGAGCTGTTTTAATGTTTAAAAAAAAACGTGCACGTAGTAATGGATGAAATACAGTGAGGGTAAACGAGTGATTGGCTCGGGTCAGTCTGCATAGCTACTCTCTCCAGACCCACTACTCTGGTTTTTACAGAGATCATTAAAAGCTCCTTCACAACAAAACCAGTACTTGCAAATGGAAGACCAGATTCCTGGGAATAAATCTCAATCTGTATTACATTTTTTGTCCTTCTCTCTTTTTAAATTGATTGTGTATGTCAGGTGTCTTCTGAAAGGATCCCAAACAAGCATTGATGGCGAGAGTTTCAGGTGACCGTGACTTCCTTCAAGCAGCGCATACAGCCCATTGTTCAACATACAGGAACAGAGTGACCCTAAATAGGAAGAACTCTGGATGGACCCAGCTCCCGCTTTTCTGAAAAATGTTATGTTGGAAAACATAAAATTCCTTGCTGGGCCTACATAGCAAAGGCAAAGAATGCTGTTTGGAAGGGAATCTCTCCATTGCTTGCTTTTAGAAAACTACAAGCATGAGATCAGGAAGTTCCTGAGAAGAGGTCATACATTTGACCCAAAGAAGTGAGGCTACCAGCAGGAGTTCAGGTTCCGTGAGAAACCAGTGGGGAGTAAGTGGAGAGAGGACCAGAGTCACCTTTTGCCCCTACTCATCAGTCCGTCCTAGGCTGGGTGGGCCCCAGAGCTGTCTGAACGCTGACTGGTCCTGATAAGGCCCCAGCTTCCTGGATGTGGCGGGAGGCTGCTAGCTAAGGGGCAGCTGCTGGTGAGGCTCGGGGTCTGAGTCACACTTCAGACCCTCTGCCTCCTCCAGGCCTGTCGACATGTCCTTCATGGTAAACAGAAAACAGCTCTGAGCCCAGGAGGTGACCGGGCAGAGTTCCCATTCCATCCCTGTACCAGAGGACCACCAAAGGTCCTCAATACCACAGAGGACTAACGTGCCCTTGGGGAAGAGGGTGGGAGGCAGAGCCTAGAAGCAGCCCCCACGCCACCTTCAGACGTGAAAATTAAGATCTCTTGAGTATCAAAGGACACTATCAAGAAACCAATAAGAGCCCATCGACAGACGAATGGATAAAGAAGATGTGGTACATAAATGCAATGGAATATTGCTCAGCCATGAAAAGGAACGAAACTGGGTCATTGGTACAGACGTGGTTGGACCTAGAGACTCTCATACAGAGCGAAGTAGGTCAGAAGAGAAAAACAAATACCGTACGCTAACATATACATATGGAACCTAAAAAAAAAATGGTACCCATGAACCTAGTTGCAGGGCAGGAATAAAGATGTAGACACAGAGAATGGACTTGAGGACATGGGGTGGGAGGGCGAAGCTGGGGCGAAGTGAGAGTAGCATCGACATATATACACTACCGAATGTAAAATAGTCGGCTGGTGGGAAGCAGCCGCATAGCACAGGGAGACCAGCTCGGTGCTTTGAGATGACCTAGGGGGGTGGGATAGGGAGAATGGGAGGGACATGCAAGAGGGAGGGGATATGGGGACATGTGTATGCATATGGATGATTCACTTTGTTGTGCAACAGAAACTAACACAGTATTGTGAAGCAATTATACTCCAATAAACATCTATTAAAGAAAAAAGAGAGAAAAACAAATATCATCTATTAACACATAAATGTGGAATCTAGAAAAATGGTACAGATGAACCGGTTTGCAAGGCAGAAATAGAGACACAGATGTAGAGAACAAACGTATGGACACCAAGGGGGCAAAGCAGTGTTGGGGTGGTGGTGGTGGGATGAATTGGGAGATTGGGATTGACATGTATACACTAATATGTACAAAATGGATAACTAATTAAAAAAAAGAAAAAATATATTGACAGATAAAAAAAGTAATAAGACAGCCCACAGAGTGGGAGAAAATATTTGCAAACCACATATCTGATAAGAGATTAATATCCAGAATATATAAAGAGCTCCTACAGCTCAACAACAACAAAAATCAAACAACCCAGTTCAAAATGACTTGAATAGACCTTTCTCCAAAGAAAATATACAAATGGCCAATAAGTACACAAAAAGGTGCTCAGCACAACTAGTCATTAGGAAAATGCAAATCAAAACCACAATGAGATACCACTTCACACCCATTAGGTTGGCTATTACAAAAAAGAAAGAAAGAAAGAAAAGAACAAGTGCGGATGAGGATATGGAGAAATTGGAACCATAGTGCATTGCTGATGGCATTATCAAACGGTGTAACTCCTGTGGAAAACAGTATGGTAGTTCTTCAACGGGTTAAACATAGAATTACCATATGATCCAGCAATTCCACTCCTCAGTATATATGCAAAAGAACAGAAAGCAGGGACCAAACAGATGTTTGTACACCCATGTTCACAGCAGCATTAGTTACAATAGTCAAAAGGTAAAGACGATCTAAGTGTCCATCAACAGATGAATGGATAAGCAAGATGTGGTATATACATACAATAGAATATTATTCAGCCTCAGAATGGAGTGAAATTCTGACACATGCTACAACACGGATGAACCTTGAAACCATGCTAAGTAAAATAAGCCAGACGCCAAAGGACAAATATTGTATGATTTCACTTATATCCGGTACAAAGTCAAATCCATAGAGAGAGAAAGTAGAATGGTGGTTGCCAGAGGCTAGGGGGAGGAAGGAATGGGGAGTAATTGTTTAATGGGTACAAGAGTTTCTGTTTGGGATGATGAAAAAGTTCTGGAAATGGATAGTGGTGATGGTTGCACAACACTGTGAATGTACTTTGTGTCACTGAATTGTACACTTAAAAATAGTTAAGGGCTTCCCTGGTGGCGCAGTGGTTGAGAGTCCGCCTGCTCATGCAGGGGACGCGGGTTCGTGCCCAGGTCCGGGAAGATCCCACATGCCGCGGAGCGGCTGGGCCCGTGAGCCATGGCCGCTGAGCCTGCGCGTCCGGAGCCTGTGCTCCGCAGCGGGAGAGGCCACAACAGTGAGAGGCCCGCGCACCGCAAAGAAAAAACAACAAAAAAAAGTTAAAATGTTAAAGTTTATCTTGTGTATATTTTACTGCAATAAAAAGAAGTATATTTTTTAAAAAAGCATTGTGAGTTTTATAGTCTGCTCCATAACCTAGCTATGTTTGTATTAATATAAAATTTTATTTTCTCCAAATCTTCCAGAAAAAGTATAAATCATAAATGTACATATTGTCTTCGTCCCTACACGTTGCTATAACAAAATACCATTACCTGGGTAGCTTATAAACAACGAATATTTATTCCTCACAGTTCTAGAGGCTGGAAGTTCAAGACCAGTGTACCAGCATGGCTGGGCTCTGGTGAAGGCCCTCTTCCAGGCTGCAGACTGCCAACTTCATGCTGTGTCCTCACATGGCAGAAGGGGCAAGGGGGCTCTCTTGGGCCTCTTTTATAAGGGCACTAAACCCATTCACGAAGGCTCTGCCTAATTACCTCCCAAATGCCCCACCTCCTAATACCAACACACAGCGTTAGGATTCTAACATATGAATTCTGGGGGGATGTACATATTCAGACCATAGCACGCATACACACACATATACATACAGAGGAATTATATACAACTTACTGCTGCAAAATCCCTCCTTCTTTGAGAAGCACAGACTAGTACAACCACCCTTAATCCTATTCTATTGATAAAGACCCCAGATAGGAAATGACTTGTCTGAGGTCACTCAACGTCGGCTTGGCAAGGTCAGGATGAAACGAGGTCTGTAATGAACAGTGGGAACATATACATAGATGGACAACAGGATTTGAAAGACCAGCAGTCCCAGTGCCAGTTCCGAAACCCACCACAGGGAGAGAAGAACCAAATCCCAGGAGAGTGAGCGCGTCTCTCCTTAGCTGGATGACTTGTACCTGAACTCCAGCCTGCCCTCAGCCAGGGTCACATGCCCACCTCAGCAAAATACACACAACTTCCAGAGAGCTTGCTGGTAATTAAAACCACGATTACCGGGTCTGTTAATGCAGTGTTTTCCAAACTGAAGGTCACAACCTGTCAGTAGATCATAAAATCAATTTTGTGGATCATGACTAGCATTTTAAAATAGAATAGTTTGGGGCTTCCCCGGTGGCGCAGGGGTTGAGAGTCTGCCTGCCGATGCAGGGGACGCGGGTTCGTGCCCCGGTCTGGGAAGATCCCACATGCCGCAGAGCGGCTGGGCCCGTGAGCCATGGCCGCTGAGCCTGCGCGTCGGGAGCCTGTGCTCCGCAACGGGAGAGGCCACAACAGTGAGAGGCCCGCGTACCGCAAAAAAAAAAAGAATAGTTTGCAAAATAAAAGAACAGAAAATATCAGCGTATTGCATACAGTACAGATAAGTATCATTTTGTGATATTTCTGTTATGTATGTTATGTATATTTGTGGTATTACATATGACCATATGTGTGTACTGGGTTGTAACACAAAAGGTATTTCTTTTTTCTTCTAATTATTTTTTCCAGCTTTATTGAGGTATAATTAACAATTAAAAATTATATATATTTAAGGTGTAGAACTTGATTCGCTCTACATATTCATCATGAAATAATCACCACAATAAAGCTAATTAACATATCCATCACCTCACAGTTACCATATATTTTTTTATGATGTAAACACTTAAGAGATCTCCCCTCTTAGCAAATTTCAAGTGTACAATACTGTATTGTTAACTACAGTCTCAGTATTGCACAGTAGATATCCAGAATTTATTCATCTTGCATAACTGAAAATTTGTAGCCCTTGACAAACACATCCTCATGTCTTCTCTCCACCGCCCAGCCCAGTCCCAAAGGTATTTCTTCTTGAAGGTCACAGTCAAAACAGTTTCTAATGTCACAGGTCACCTGTACTGATTTTGGGGAGCTATGGCTTTTTTTCATCTAGAGTCACACACACTGTGACGTGTCCATGGAGTTCAGGGGGGACCAAGGCTGCCAGGTATCTAGACAGAAGAACGGCTGGACCAGAAGAGCCTCCCCTTTTTTTTTTTTCCGGTACGGGGGCCTCTCACTGCTGTGGCCTCTCCCGTTGCGGAGCACAGGCTCCAGACGCGCAGGCTCAGCGGCCATGGCTCACGGGCGCAGCTGCTCCGCGGCATGTTGGATCTTCCCAGAGCGGGGCACGAACCCGTGTCCCCTGCATCGACAGGCGGACTCTCAACCACTGCGCCACCAGGGAAGCCCGCCCCCCTTGATATACTGTAACAAGCCCCCTGGCCGGCCTGAGCTTGATGGATGTTTGGAAGGCTGCGCCCCAGCTCCTCAGAGGATCCGCCCCCTCCCTCTGCAGGCCAGGACTGGCTCCACGCCGTGGGAAACAGTTGGACCCTCTGGGTGTGTCTACCAGTCAGTGAATGAGGGCCGTGTTCTTTCCAGAAAGCTGTTCCTGCCCCCGCCGCCCCACCCCGGAAACTGGGCTGGGCAGGGCACCCCCTCAGGAGGTGTGCTCCCCAGAGGAGCCGGCTCTGCAGCCTCCGACGTGGGAACACCTACACACACAGCCCCACCCCACGGGCGCAGGGAGTGTGCCGCTCACGAAGACCCGGCTCTCCCCAGGGCCCGGCGGGGGAAGGCCACCGGGACCCAGCAGGGCACTGCTAGTACCGCTACCTCTGTGGGCCCCCTAGAGTGAGCACAGGCTGGGGCGGGGCCGCTCCGACCCCAGGCCCTGAAACTCCTGGGGTCTTTCCACACTGTCTAGGCTTCAGGCATGTCCCCGAGCCTCCAGCATCGCACAGCAGGGCTCCTCCAGGAAGGAGCCTTCCCCAGACCGCGCCGCCCACCCCCCCTCGCTCCTTTCCCTGAGCACCTCTAGACGAAGTGAGGGAGTGGCAATCACGGACTCTGGGCTCAGGCAGACCTGGGCTCCAGTCCCAGCGTCTCCGTCCACTAGCTGGCGCCCCGGGGCATGTTGCCTAACCTCAGCGTGCGGGTCCCCTCCCAGACTCGTGAGCTGCGGGAGGAGTGAAGGAAGCAACGTGTGTGGGCTCTTTGCATGGAGCCAGGCCTGCAGCAGACACCTCAGTAATTGGTAATTATTATAACTAACCCGGTTGTATATTGTTCTCTGATTCCTTTTTTTTTTTTTTTTTTTTTTTTTGCGGTACGCGGGCCTCTCACTGCTGTGGCCTCTCCCGTTGCAGAGCACAGGCTCCGGACGCGCAGGCTCAGCGGCCATGGCTCACAGGGCCCAGCCGCTCCGCGGCATGTGGGATCTTCCCGGACCGGGGCACGAACCCGTGTCCCCTGCATCGGCAGGCAGACTCTCAACCACTGCGCCACCAGGGAAGCCCTCTGACTCTTTTAGGTATGGTTGTTTAGGCAGCCACAATTTAGATTCCTTGAAGACAGGGCCTGGATCTGTTTTAATATAAAAGAAGAGACCCAGTAATAGCATGTTGACTGTTCTACTCTGAGGTGGTCCATTGGGAATTCCCTGGCAGTCTAGAGGTTAGGATTTGGTGTCTTCACTGTGTCCGGGTTCAATCCCTGGTCGGGGAACCAATATCCTGCAAGCCAGGTGGCGCAGCCCAAAAACAAACCAAAAGAAGAGCTCCATTCATTCATGTGTCCATCCATTTATCCATGAAATGAGGCTGCTAGGTGCTGCAACTCCACTGAGACCTGGGATGCAGGGTGTAACCACAAGCTGCGCCTTGTGGGAGGCGCACACACAACAAGGGCGGCGCACAAACCAGTGACCCAGTGGGTTAGATGCTACGTGGATAATGGAAACAGTTCTGTGGAAGCATCTGGGGGAGGGTGGGGTGCTGTCAGGCTTGAGGGAGGAGAAGGTTAGGGTCAGCTTTACAGAGGAGGTGACGTTTGTTTGGGGCGTAAGAGGTCAGAGAGGATCCGTCAGTTTGGAGTGGGCACAGCTGGCAGGAGGAACAGCTCGTGCAAAGGCCCAGAGGCATGTTACAGGAACAGCAAGTCACTGCTTTGGGCTCTGTCAGCGGAGTGGGAGGTGTGTGTCCTCTTCTGCCTAACTGGGGGCAGAGTTGGGCGGGTGCCAGTAGGAGGGACCCCAGGGTTGCCATCGGGGCTGGGGGCGAGGGGTGGGGGGAAGGTCAGCTTCACTAGGGAGGTGTTTTTGATCTGTTTTCCCATACTTGCTTGCTCACCCATTTTCCCACAGGAGGCAGCTGCTTGGGCGGGAGGGGAAGGGACAGGTGGGGGAAGCAGGGGGGAATTCTCTGGGGGCATCTCCTTCCCTGCTCCCTGGAGACCTCCGCTCACTCCTGCTAAGGATTCAAACATCCCACCACCCAGAGCTGTGCTTGTCCTCAACGTTCCCCTTTCTAAAACTGGACTTACTGGGACATCTATTCTCCCTCCCCTCCGTGCAGCCACTGAAACGAGATTTGCCTGGGTCTCCGTTGCTTGCCCCCTGCCCTCTCCCTGTCGTCAACTGCACCCAAAGCATTTTCCCTGGAAGCCCCAGACCCGGCCCATAAGCAAGCATTGACACAGACTATAGTGAGTCCCCGAAGCATTCAAGCCCCTGCCCCAGGCACTGGGGAGACTCAGCCTTCTAGACTTCTTAGCCTTCTCTGAGGGCCTCAGGGAACTTACAGTCTGATGGAGAGGTGAGAGCGACAGGAAACTGTCCATGACCAGGGATAGGGAGCTCCAAGGAGTCCAGAGAGGTGAGAAGACCTGCGTACGGGCTGGGTGGAGACAATGCAAAGGAGGGGCATAGTGGGAGGAGAGTGTGGAAAGCAGACTTACATGGCATGACACTGCTGTGACGGATACAAGACAGTATGCACTTGTGAAGGCCCATAGAATATACAACACAAAGAGTGAACCCTAACATTAGTTCACAGTCATGTGTCCACATGGTTCATCACTTGTAACAGATGTACCACACTAGCTCAAGATATTAATAATAGGAGAAACTGTGGGGGAAGGGAAGGGGCACTGGGAACCCTTTACTTTCTGCACAGTTTTTCTAAAAACCTAAAACGGCACTTAAAAAAAAAAAGTCTATTAAGGAAAAAAACCCTAGGCCAATATTAAAAAAATCAAGGGACCTCACGTAATAACCTGGACTCCAGCTTCTCTTGACAAATCTAGAGATCTACAGCCCTGGGTCAGATTCGCCCGGGGCAGCAGCTGGCTGTCCCGGCCCGTGGGGAACGCGAGGGAAGCCTCTGAGCTTCTCGGTAGCCCCCATGTGCCAACCAGGCCTGGCCAGGAGCTCTGAGTTTGGAGACCTAGTGATAAGGGTCAGGTTTCAGTTGATCACAGGGGTCTCAGAGGGTCATGTCCCAAGGGTTGGGAAATGGTGACACCCATGAAGGGAGGGAGGAAGACCAGGGCAGTTTTCAGTCAAGTTGGATTCGCACAGATTGCAATTTAAAAATGTGACCACGTTTCGGAGGAGAAGTTGAGGCTACGTATCGATTTAGGAGGCAGAGACAGGTGACTTGCAAAGCACTTGAGGTTTCCCAAGGAGAGGAGCCACAGACAGAGGAGCCCAAGGAATGAGAAAAGGGTTCCTAGGACTGATGGGGCAAAACTAACAAAGTTGGGATGGGGAGGTGGGGCAGGGGCGGGGATAGAAAGGATTCGCCCAGTACCTCAGTTACCCTGGCAAGGCAAGGGTAGGAAAAGAGGTGACTGGGGCTTATGGAGGACGGAGCTTGGGACCAGCTCTTGTCGGGCAATATTGGGGAACCAGCCAGGCGAGAGGCGGGGAAGCAGGGAGCGGCTCCTGGTGGGCAGGGTGCTCATCCAATCTGCTTGGGTCAAAGTAGTCTCTGGGGCTGGAAGCAGAAATGGAAAGTGAACGGGAAGATGCTTGGTTATTTATTCATTCACTCAGCGTACATTTACTGAATACCCACTCTGTGTCCAAGGCTATGGTAAGATGTGGGGCTGGAGAAACGAATATGATGATTCCACCCCTTAAGAGCTCACATTTTAGGAGCTCGACACTGACAACTGACACAACGTACATCTGATGGTCAAACTGTAGTTAGAACCAGATGCTTCCAGGGGAACACAGAGAAGAGACATCACATTAGGGAGTCAGGAAAGACCTCTTGAAGAAACGAAGCTTGAGCTAAGCCTTGGAGAACAAACAGGAGGGCTTCCCTGGTGGCACAGTGGTTAAGAATCCGCCTGCCAACGTAGGGGACACAGGTTTGAGCCCTGGTCCGGGAAGATCCCACATGCCACGGAGCCACTAAGCCCACGTGCCACAACTACTGAGCCTAAACTCTAGAGCCCGCGAACCACAACTACTGAGCCCGCGCTCTAGAGCTCGCGAGCCACAACTACTGAAGCCTGTGCGCCTAAAGCCCATGCTCCGCAACAAGAGAAACCACTGCAATGAGAAGCCCGCGCACCGCAACAAGAATAGCCCCCGCTCACAACTAGAGAAAGCCCGCGCACAGCAACAAAGACCCAATGCAGCCAAAATTAAAAATAAAAAATAAATTTACTAAAAAAGAAAAAGAATAAACAGGAGCCCAGCAGCCACGGAGTAGCGAGCATTCTAAGCTAAGGGTGTAGCAGAAGCCAAGGCATGGAGGAAGAAAGAGCTGTCTGTAGTTCAGTGTGGAGGTGGCATAGGGTGTGGAGTGGCAGGTGGCCAGGGCGGAGCCTGGGAAGAGTCCAGATGAAGGCTCAGTGCAGACCCCGTCTGATGCGGTGGGAATGAACACACTGGAGGGGTGGGGAGTCAGGACTGGAAGTCTCAGGGATGGTAAGGGAAGAGAGGGTGGCTGGTGACCCTAGGTCAGGTAAGGAGAATTATGAGGAGTGGATGCAGGCCACTTTCAACCCTGGCTCCATCATTTACTGTGTGCCCTCGGGCAGATTACTTAACCTCTTCAACTTGAATTTCTCTTATCAGCTAAATGAGGATAATAAAAGCATTGACGGCTCTTGTGAGAATGAAAAGCCAAGGTGTCTACCAGGGAACACGACTGCATCCTAAACCATCTCAGTTCTGCATTAATGCTCCTTCATGCTGCTTCTGTGTTGGCTTAGAATTCTGCTTGAAAATGGATTGTTTCCCCTTGTCTCTGACCCACCTCCCTGGCTGGAGCTTAGGCTAATGGGTGCACCACACTGGGGTGGGGTTGCCATGGTGACCTCCTGTGCAGCGTGAAAGGAATCTTTCCTTTGTTCCAGCTATCCCAGCTATCCTAGATATTTACTGCTAGGCAATTAATGCACATCTAAAAAAAGCTGAATGATACTCTTTAGCACGTTGTAGAGAAAAACTGGAAACAATCCAAATTTCTGGCAATAGAGAGCTGTCTGGTTAAGTTTGGTACATCCATGTAAAATTGTACTGTGGGCTCAAAAAATGTTACAGATCTGTGGTTATGGACAGGAAACGGTGTCATGACATGCAATTAAGTGAAAAAAGCAGGTTATGGAGCAGCATAAATCTTGTAATGCCATCTGTATAGAACTGTGTTCCATTTAAGTGCTTGTATTTATGGACAGAAAAGTGTTTGAAAGGATTCCACAAAGTGTTCACAGTTGTTCTCTCTAGACGGTAGGGTTTACCTCTTGGGATTTGCTTTATTCTCTCGCTTCTACTTTTCTATAACATTAGAGTTTGCCCACAATGAGCATGTGCATTACTATTTATTTATGTATTTGTTAATTCATTCTTTTTTTTTTTTTTTTTTTTTACCAAAGCGCCAATGCTATTAAAAGGAAATAAATGAATGAGTCCTCCAACCGTTGGCCAGTCTTGGATAAACTAGCTATGCGAGCCAGCCCAGGGTTGCAAATATTGGCATTTCCTCATGAGAAGCTCTCGTCTCAAGCCTTCCTCCACGCGCCCCCCGCCTGCCTGCTGGCCCTGGGGCAACGCTGGCCTTGCAGTCCCCCATTCAGGGTCGCTGGGGCCCAGGTTCCAAAGCCAGATAGCTGACACGTTTTGGAAAAGCCACCTAAAAGCCGAAGGCCTTAGGGGGCTCCCTCTGTGCCGGCCATGGTGAAGGGGGAAGGGGACAGGGGTGCCCTGCACTGGGAGCGCCGGAAGATCATCAGTAGTAGACACACAGTGAGCCCGTTCTGCGTGCAGGGCACCATGCTCGCCCTGGAGGCACGTGGAGGTCCAGGCAGACACTGGCCGCCCCCAGGGGAGGGGCTCCAGTCTCGCTGAGGCCCCGCCCCGCGAAGGGCCAGGAACGCCAAGTAACTCCTCAGAGTTCCTGCAAGGCTCCCAGACTCACGGTCCACACCTTAGGTTCCTACCACAAAATTGTGGGGTCCCTTCTGGAAGGCCCCAGAGGCCCCCGCTCCTTATAAGGCATATCCTCGAGCCCGCAGTAGCCTCACCCGTCCCCAGCCTTGAGACACCCCCGAGGCCCACCACCCATCACTGTCCGGGCACGCACCGGGCTTTCACACTTCCATGCTTTTGCCCTTGCTGATTACTGGGGGAGAGACACCGCTCCCTCCACGCTCTCTTCGTGATGGAATTCTACCCATTGCTCCAGGCTACGCTCAATACCACCTGCGAGGGTCTATATCACCCCCTTTGCAAACCTCACGGTGTAATGAGCTCTGGCTCCCCTCAAGACTGGCCCAGTCTGTCTTGTTCACCGCTCTGTCCGAGGTGCCCAGCCCAGGACTGGGCCCCGCGTCACTGTGGAATGAACACATGTTTACTGAATGACTGAACGATTTTGCCATCCACTGCACTCTGAAACCTAGAGACACGGTCTGGCCTACTTGTCTAGAAACTTCTACCCAGTGGTTGCAGGCTCTGTTGGTGAATCCTGCACTTCCATGCCAAAATGGTCTCTTTTGCTTGGTCTAAAATTTTTATTTCAGAATTTTTTTTAAAACATCTTTATTGGAGTATAATTGCTTTACAGTGTTGTGTTAGTTTCTGCTGTATTTCAGAATTTTTAAGATCTGAAATCTCAAACCAACTGAAAAAAATGTATGAGACAACTGGGAAAATCTGAACACGGGATTTTTTTATGATAACAAGAAATGATCAATTTGTAAGATATAATAATAGGCTGATGGTTACATTTTTTTGGTCTGTTTGTTTTTTGCGGTACGCGGGCCTCTCACTGTTGTGGCCTCTCCCGCTGCAGAGCACAGGCTCTGGACGTGCAGGCTCAGCGGCCATGGCTCATGGGCCCAGCCACTCTGTGGCATGTGGGATGTTCCCAGACCGGGGCACAAACCTGTGGCCCCTGCATCGGCAGGCAGACTCTCAACTACTGCGCCACCAGGGAAGCCCCAATGGTTACATTTTTTAAAGGGCCCTTTTCACTTAGAGATGTATACTGAAGCAGTCACAGAATAGATGAGATGATGTCTTGAATCGGCTTCAAAAGAATCTGGCAGGAGCAGGGTGTATGGGTAGGGGTATAGGTGAAACAAGGTTGGCCATGAGTTGATAATTGTTGAGGCCAGGCATGGAAATTCATTATACTAATCTCTCAATTTTGGTATGTTCTTAAAAGAAGACAATCACAATGTAAAAAAAAAAAAAAACCAAAAAAAACCAGAAAAAAACGCTGAAATGTGAAATATGTTTTAAGTCCTTTTTAGACATTGCACAGCAGTAGACAAAGCAAAATGCTGTTGCAAGAATAACTATTACTCTATTCACAGACTTTCCTAACTTGTGGAATATCAACATGACAGTTTTGAAACTGACACAGGAAGTGTTACATCGGAATCTCCATCTGAACAAGATAAAACTAAAGAACTTAAGGACAAACCAGAAATGCTTTAGAAACAAAAACTATGGCCCCTTATAAATAAAAGACTGCAATCCCAGAAAAAAAAAGCCAAAAGGCCCTATCAGTGGAAAATGTTTGAAGACATCTCACAAATATATCTTCTTACCATTCCCCAACTAGGGTAGAGTCAGGGAAATATTTTTCTAGAAAATGTTACAGAAAAAAAATACTTGTGACATACTGCCAACTTTGATTTTAAGATTCTCCTCTAAAAGGGATCAAATAATTCATCTTCCATTTTTCATGACTAGATTTTATGCTTTGGGGTTTGTTTTGTTTTTATGTTGGAGTATAGTTGCTTTACAATGTTGTGTTAGTTGGAGTACAGTTGCTTTACAATGTTGTGTTAGTTTCTTGCTGTACAGCAAAGTGAATCAGTCATACATATACATATATCCACCCTTTTTTAAGATCTTCTTTTTTTATAAATTTATTTTTATTTTTATCTTTGGCTGCGTTGGGTCTCCGTTGCTGCACGCAGGCTTTTCTCTGGTTGCGGTGAGCGGGGGCTACTCTTCGTTGTGGTGTGCAAGCCATCGTGGTGGCTTCTCTTGTTGGGAGCACGGGCTCTAGGCACACGGGCTCAGTAGTTGTGGCTCAGGGGCTCTACAGCGCAGGCTCAGTAGTTGTGGTGCACGGACTTAGTTGCTCCACAGCATGTGGGATCTTCCCAGACCAGGGCTCAAACCCATGCCTCCTGCATTGGCAGGTGGATTCTTAACCACTGCGCCACCAGGGAAGCCCCAGATTTTATGTTTTTGAAGTGTGTAGATTTCAATGTTTTGAATACTTCATTTTTGTTTATCTGCTAATATAGACCAGAATTACAAGGTCTGTTTTTATAAGTTTACATTTACTTGAGGTTCCAAAATGTTACACAATTTTTGTCTTTAAAATTATTAAATACTTACTTTTACTGATTTAAATTTTTAAATACCTTCTTATAAAATACAAAGACGGAGCCTCATCCACCAGAGGGCAGACAGCAGAAGCAAGAAGAACTACAATCCTGCAGCCTGTGGAACAAAAACCACATTCACAGAAAAACAGACAAGATGAAAAGGCAGAGGGCTATGTACCAGATGAAGGAACAAGATAAAACCCCAGAAAAACAACTAAATGAAGTGGAGATAGGCAATCTTCCAGAAAAAGAATTCAGAATAATGATTGTGAAGATGATCCAGGACCTCGGAAAAACAATGGAGGCAAAGATCAGGAAGATGCAAGAAATGTTTAACAAAGACCTGGAAGAATTAAAGAACAAACAAACAGAGATGAACAATACAATAACTGAAATGAAAACTACACGAGAAGGAATCAATAGCAGAATAACTGAGGCAGAAGAACAGATAAGTGACCTGGAAGACAGAATGGTGGAATTCACTGCTGCGGAACAGAATATAGAAAGAAGAATGAAAAGAAATGAAGACAGACTAAGAGACCTCTGGGACAACATTAAACACAACAACATTCACAATATAGGGGTCCCAGGAGGAGAAGAGGAGAGAAAGGACCCAAGAAAATATTTCAAGAGATTATAGTCAAAAACTTCCCTAACATGGGAAAGGAAATAGCCACCCAAGTCCAGGAAGCGCAGAGAGTGCCATACAGGATAAACCCAAGGAGAAACACGCCGAGACATGTAGTAATCAAATTGGCAAAAATTAAAGACAAAGAAAAATTATTGAAAGCAGCAAGGAAAAAATGACAAATAACATACAAGGGAACTCCCATAAGGTTAACAGCTGATTTCTCAACAGAAACTCTACAAGCCAGAAGGGAGTGGCATGATATACTTAAAGTGATGAAAGGGAAGAACCTACAACCAAGATTACTCTACCCAGCAAGGATCTCATTCAGATTTGATGGAGAAATCAAAAGCTTTACAGACAAGCAAAAGCTAAGAGAATTCAGCACCACCAAACCAGCTCTACAACAAATGCTAAAGGAACTTCTCTAAGTGGGAAACACAAGAGAAGAAAAGGACCTACAAAAACAAACTCAAGGGCTTCCCTGGTGGCGCAGTGGTTGAGAATCTGCCTGCCAATGCAGGGGACACGGGTTCGTGCCCCGGTCCGGGAAGATCCCACATGCCGCAGAGCGGCTAGGCCCATGAGCCATGGCCGCTGAGCCTGCGCGCCCAGAGCCTGTGCTCTGCAACGGGAGAGGCCACAACAGTGAGAGGCCCGCGTACCAAAAAAACAAAACAAAAAAAAAACAAACCCAAAACAATTAAGAAGATGGTCATAGAAACATATATATCAATAATTACCTTAAACGTGAATGGATTAAATGCTCCAACCAAAAGACACAGGCTTGCTGAATGGATACAAAAACAAGACCCATATATATGCTGTTTACAAGAGACCCACTTCAGACCTAGGGACACATACAGACTGAAAGTGAGGGGATGGAAAAAGATATTCCATACAAATGGCAATCAAAAGAAAGCTGGAGTAGCAATACTCATATCAGATAAAAGAGACTTTAAAATAAAGAATGTTACAAGAGACAAGGAAGGACACTACATAATGATCAAGGGATCAATCCAAGAAGAAGACATAACAATTATAAATATATATGCACCCAACATAGGAGCACCTCAATACATAAGGCAAATACTAACAGCTATAAAACAGGATATCGACAGTAACACAGTAATAGTGGGGGACTTTAACACCTCACTTACACCAATGGACAGATCATCCAAAATGAAAATAAATAAGGCAAGAGAAGCTTTAAATGATACAATAGACCAGATAGATTTAATTGATATTTATAGGACATTCCATCCAAAAACAGCAGATTACACTTTCTTCTCAAGTGCGCACGGAACATTCTCCAGGATAGATCACATCTTGGATCACAAATCAAGCCTCAGTAAATTTAAGAAAATTGAAATCATATCAAGCATCTTTTCTGACCACAACACTACGAGATTAGAAATGAATTACAGGGGAAAAAACGTAAAAAACACAAACACATGGAGGCTAAACGATACGTTACTAAATAACCAAGAGATCACTGAGGAAATCAAAGAGGAAATCAGAAAATACCTAGAGACAAATGACAATGAAAACACGACGATCCAAAACCTATGGGATGCAGCAAAAGCAGTTCTAAGAGGGAAGTTTATAGCTATACAAGCCTACATCAAGAAACAAGAAAAATCTCAAATAAACAAGCTAACGTTACACCTAAAGGAACTAGAGAAAGAACAAACAAAACCCAAAGTTAGCAGAAGGAAAGAAATCATAAAGATCAGAGCAGAAATAAATGAAATAGAAACAAAGAAAACAATTGCAAAGATCAATAAAACTAAAAGCTGGTTCTTTGAGAAGATAAACAAAATTGATAAACCACTAGCCAGACTCATCAAGAAAAAGAGGGAGAGGACTCAAATCAATAAAATTAGAAATGAAAAAGGAGAAGTTACAACAGACACCGCAGAAATACAAAGCATCCTAAGAGACTACTACAAGCCACTCTATGCCAATAAAATGGACAACCTGGAAGAAATGGACAAATTCTAAGAAAGGTGTAACCTTCCAGGACTGAACCAGGAAGAAACAGAAAACATGAACAGACCAATCACAAGTAATGAAATTGAAACTGTGATTAAAAATCTTCCAACAACAACAACAACAACAAAAAATACAGAGATGTACATTAGTATTAGGTGATATACATAATAAGACGGCCCTGGCTGTTTTACTCTAGTGAAACTATTTCCATTGTAGGAGCTGGACAGGTGGGTGCTGGGCACCTAGCCCAGTGGTTCTCAACTCTGGATGCCCCTTAAAACTACCCAGAGAGTTTTTTGGGTTTTTTTTCAAGAGACAAAATTTAATATATGCACACAGTTTTATATATAATGCAGCATCACACCATGTAGGGCATTTACTCTTATTTTATACATTCAGATATGTTTGAAACGCTTCCTAAGGCTACAAAACAACATAGAAAAATAAACAGGAATATATTCAACACTTACAAAAAGTGATACGATGAAGAATATAAAGTACTATTTTCCGAGGGAGTTTGAAAACATACGGATGCCTGGACCCACGACTCAGTTAACTGAGGCCTCCGAGGATCAGGGAGCTAAGGACCCAGGTGACTCCGCAGCACAGCCAGGGTGAGGCCGCTAAGATTCTAGGCCAAGGCGAGAGCTGAGCTGGTCCTCCACTGAGCCCTGGAGAATCGGGACCAGGGTGCCCAGGCTACACAGCTTGTTGGCCTCCAGGGTGGGTGCAGCAGGCAGTTCCCTCCCCCAGGGTTGGGAAAGGGTGAGTCCCTGCCAGGTTGATGGGAGGTGAACCAGGCCCTGACTGTTGGCGTTCCCCTCCCCCCAACAGGAAATGTCAGGCTGCTGGGGAAGGCACGATCCTATCTCCACCCTCCTCCTCCCAAGCTGCTAATCTGATCAGAAGCTTAAAGTCTGAGACAAGGCTGTCAGCCTGTGAGACGGAGCCCAGACCACAGAGGAAGGAAGGCAGGGAGACCCAGGGAGGGCCCCGGGCGAGGGTGAACGCCTTCCCACATCCTGGGGAAGCAGCCCTGGAAGCCTGGAGGAGGCCATGCAGAACCAAGACACCCCCGCCCCTCCATATGGGAGCTTCTGGGAGGCAGGCGTCAGCTCAAGCCACAGAGACACTGTCCCCCAACGAGGAAGGGCTGCTCTATGGGCACTGAGCTCCCCACCCGGAAACTGTCCAGGTGGGGTCTGGGGTGCTGACTCTGGGGACGGGGTGAAGTTAGGGATAGAGGCAGGAGCCTGGAAAAACACTGTAGCAGTAGCCCCAAACCCAACTGTGCGTCCACATAACCCAGGGGCCGTGAACGCAGAACCTACTGAGTGAGTCCACCTCGTGCTTGTTCAATCAGAATCCCCAGTGCGAGAGCCCCGGAGTCATCTCCAGTATCAAGCGCCGGTGGGGATTCCCGCGCATGGCCCAGGGGGAAAGCAACTGCCCTGAGCTCCTGGGATCGGTCACCTTCTCGTGGCCCAGAATCCACTGTGCACTGAAGGAGCTTAGGTTCGAATCCACATCGCTCGGTGAGCAGGTGCTGCAACCCCAGGTCCCTGGTGAGCAGGGTATAGGAAAGCACGGCCACCCGCACAGAGAATCCCTTCTTTCTGAGAAACCAGACATGTCCAGTAGTGAAACCATGAGGGAGCGACAGGAGGGAGGGAAACAGACTTCTCCAAGGGACCACCAGCCTCCTGGACACACCCCCCTGGGCGATTCCCAGGTGTCTGGAACGCCACACATCCGCAGGTGAAGCATCACCCATCCAGCCACCAGATCGTGCCTCTGTACTTAGTACACACCGCTCCCTCGGCTTCGAGATGCCTTTGCCCTCACTCCGTGTCTGCCTGGAAAGCTCCACCTCATCCTTGCCCGAGCCCCACTTCATCAGGCTCCAGTGCCCCTCACCTGTCCACTGCCCCCAGGTCCTCGGGGCCTCCCTGCCGCACCCTCAAGCTGTGTGGGTACTCCAGGAGCACGTCCAACCCCACCTTGCCCACTGCTGGGTCCCCGGAACCAATCACTGCCCCTGACACGGTGGAGAGCACTCAGAAAAGACCTGCCCAATGGCCCTGAGGAGCCCAGAGCAAGGATGTCAGGACAGTCAGTGAAGGCCCCTGGGGGGAGGCACCGCTAGAAGTGGACCCCAAATGAGGGGGAGTACTTGCTCCGGCAGAGAGGAGAGGAAAGGAGACAAGCTTTAGAGCACAGACCCCGCGCGGGGAAGTGGGCTGGCTGCGAACAGGGAGGCCTGCTGGTGCTAAATGCAGACACAAGAGATGGCAGGACGGCAGGGGGCAGGGAGGGGGGCACCAGAGCCCCTGGGTGCACCCCTCCTCCCAGCCATCAAGCTCAGCGTGACCTCCTCAGATGCTCTGCATCCTGAGAAGCTTTCCTGGCAATCATTAACTCTGAGCTTCACCCACTAGGACTGGGGGGAATTATTTACTGATCTAACTGGCAAGTGAGCCATTTCATGTAATTATTACCCAAAGAACACACCCCACAAGCAAGGGGGAAATGGTCGGGGCAGCCAAGGAGCCAGGGAGGTGTGAACTGGCAGGAGGAAGGAGGTCACATGGACCCGGCAGGGGACCGGCATGTGCCCAGACCTTCAGAGGAGACTAGAGGATATTGGGGGTCAGAGAAGGACGTGGGGCCCAGAGGGGGAAGGGGAAGGACACAGGGCCCACATGACTTTACAAGCGGCCCCATAGCCAATGAGGAGTTCAGATGGGGGGGGGGGGGCCGCGAGGGCAGGTGGTGGGGGCAGCTCTGAATTATTCCCATCGGTGATGAGTGAGTCTGGGCCCTGGAGTCAGGTGGACCCGGCTTTGAGTCCTGAGGCCTCTCTAGGCCTCACTTTCCTCCTCTGTAAATGGCGACGACGGCACTGATATGAAATCCCTCTTTCTGAGCACTTGGTCTATTCCAAGACCCTTATGGGCATTTTACACCCCACTGAGTTTCCACAATCTGCCTCCAGGTGGGTGCTTTTATAATCCCCAGAGTGACTACGCCATCGGTCTGTCTCAAGCATTAACAAGAGCCCATGTGGAAGGCCCTGGTGCACAGCAGGCATGCAGAAAGTCACCTGCCCGTACAACGCTGTTATGACAGAGGATGTTCTTTTGCTGGGCTGCCGCAGGCTACAAGGTAGACCGCAAAACAGATCCTCCTTCCTCCTCGCCGGCACGGTATTCTTCCTGCTCACCAATGTCAGAGGCAACACAATTCACAATATTTAAATGCAGTGGTGGATTAAGAGCCCCAGTGGCTGAAGTGTGACACAAGGTCATTACTCTAGTATTATTAAGCACAGGCTTTTCTTTTTTAAGGGCTGAGGAAAAATGCATTATTCAAAACCCCATGAAGAACGGGAATAATAGGTGTCTTCAAATCAGCCCCCAAGAAGGAGCAGCCAGAGCTCGGGAAGCTGTAAACAGTTAACCCTGCCCAGCCTGAGCCTCTGCTGCCAGACCACCTCTGAGGCTCCAGGCTGGCTTGCACCCCTGCCCGGAGGCCGGCCCAGAACCCGAGAGGGCCCAGCAGAGGCAGCAGCGTGGGATCAGCAAGCAGGCGACAGTGGGTGTGGGCTCCGGCTGCAGCCGTCCCTGGCCATCCCTTCCTGCCCCGCAAAGCCCCAACTGTCGCTGGTTTCTGTGGACAGTGATTCACTCTGTCCAGGCATGGAAAGCTGGGCCTCTGTATGAAAAGTGAGAAAGGAAAAAATCATTTCCATGATTAAAACACCTCTTCCGGGCTTCCCTCGTGGCGCAGTGGTTGAGAGTCCGCCTGCCGATGCAGGGGACACGGGTTCGTGCCCCGGTCCGGGAGGATCCCACATGCCGCGGAGCGGCTGCGCCCGTGAGCCATGGCCGCTGAGCCTGCGCGTCCGGAACCTGTGCTCCGCAATGGGAGAGGCCACAACAGTGAGAGGCCCGCGTACCGCAAAAAAAAAAACCAAACAAACACCTCTCCCGATCACGTCCCCACAGTGTCCCACAGAGCACTGGGAAGCAGGAAGTACCATGAAGGTGGAAACACGCCTGGAGATAGGTCCCTTTATTTCTTGGCCCAGGAATGTCAGACTGGACTGGCATCTACATGAGGAGGTGGAAAAATGGTCACCTCTGCAGTTTGAGTCAAGGGCCACCTCCATACTGTGAGGCTAGAAATTTTACCATTAGAGATTCATTTCTTTGGTCCTTTAAGGAAGGGCCTGAGGAACATGCTGATACTTTGGGGAGAGGAGAGGTGTCATGGGGAGTAGTGGAATTTATCGGAGGAATTTTTTTTCCCTCTTACTTTTCATGCCGAGTCCCTGATCTTCCTTCCTGCACAAAGTGAATTCATTTCCACGCTAACTGGTGGCAGTTGGCACTTCAGGGGGATAAATCCGAGCATGAGGGGTGAAACGATGGGGCAGAGAACCCAGCTGTGTAGTGTCCATCATAAACAGTTTGTGGGAAGAGAGCACTGGACAAGGAGTCGGAAGACCTGGTCAAGTTTGACTGAGCTGCCCTGGGTGGCCCGGGTGACCCCGCATGACCTTCTGTGCCTCAGTTTCCACATCCCAGTGTGAGAAAGCGGAGGTGGTGATACCTGCCAGTACCAGGAGGCGCTAGGGGAACAGCGTGAAGGCACAGCTGGGCACCACCAAGTGTGTGAAACCCTTTGGGTCTCCCAAAGCACGGATCATCTAGCCCCACAGAGACCGTGCCCAGCCTCTGTCCTCCTCACACCGGCGGGACACACGAACTGAGCCCGGGAGCCCGAACAAAGCTGACTTGCATGGAACAAGGCCCACTTTATCAGGACAGGTGTTTTCCCTTTGAAAGTCAAATCTGAGGCCTTCGAACAAGGAGGGGTATTCACAGCACACCCAGGTCGGTGGGGTGGAGGCCCGGGCAGAGGCTGCATCCCTTTCCCTTCCCCTCCCTCCTTGGCCTGCTGCCCGTGAGAGCCTGACCACTGGACTTCACTTCCTCAGACTCCCCTTATGTTCTTTCAGGCCCTGATGGAAATCTGAAGGGTGGTAAGCAAAGACTTGATCATTAGAAAGAGCCTAAAAGGTACCTAAAGGACAAAACTGATGCTTCCAAAAGAGAAGCCAGGTGTTAAACCGGGGCCCAGAGATGTTAGGAGGCCTGCTCAGGGTCACCCAGCAAGGTGATCCTAGGGTAAGTCCAGAAGCCCCCACCCTTGCTAAGGGATAACGCAGAAGCAACATTCTAGCAGCTGGGCGCCTGCTGGACTTGGAGGAACTGTCCCTGGGAGGACTGTCAAGATTAAACCAAACCAGACCAGGAGTGGGGAGGCAGGAGGGCAACAGCCACTTTCCCTTCTTCCGGAATCCCACCCCCTGCCCCACCCCGCCCCACCCCGCCTCCCGCTTAAGCCAGATGTTTCGTCATCCTTCACACAATTGCTTTTTTAAATCACAACTTTTCTTAAAGCATCGGTCAGGTTCTAGAGAGGATGTGTACCAAAAGCATCAAAGAAATAAACCACTGACGTCCCATATTTCAGAATTGGACACCCCCCCTCCCCCACTGCTGGCACCCTTCTCAAAGCTGCTGCTCCCCAGCTCCACCCATCACAAGAAAGGACCCCAGCGAGAAGCATTACTGGGTCCTGATCTGGGGAAACACTTGTTTCCTGCCCTGAGGGCCACTGAAGAATGCTTGAGGGGACAACAACCGCCCAGCTGGAAGCATTTTCAAAGCCTCACTGCCCCTCACAGAAGTGCAAGGTCACACTCCAGCCAGCCAGCAGCCCCCCAGGGCTCCCCTTCCGGCAGAGAGGGACACTGTTGACAGAGCGCAAAGGGGCTCTCCTCCTCCCCCCCCAGTCCCGTCTCCTGTCCCGTCTCCTGCCCCATCCCTTCCCAGGGGCTCACCTGTCGCCCTCAGCGCAGCCATCACCCGTCCTCCTGCACCCCAGGGGGCCTGATGCTCAACCTCCCCGGGGACACCTGGCCTCACCGGGCTCCTGCTGCCTCCTTCCCCTTCGAGGAGACCCACTGTCTGCTTGAGCTCTTCCTCCTTCTAGAAGTCATCTCTGCCAACCACAGCCCAGCTGGTTTCCCTTCATTCTCTGCACTGGCATCTGGGGCGATAGAGCATATCGGAGAAGGGGACACCGTGCCTTTGCCGGGGAAGCAGAACAAACGCAACAAACCTGCAAGACCCACAATGCCCAGCCCAGTTCAGAGTTCAGGGGAACTAGGTAAACACTAGCTGAATGTGAGGCTATTTCCCCACAAATTCCACTCTCAAAAAGGTAAACAACTCCGGAGGCAACAATAAAAGAAAAATCGCAAGGTAGCACGAGTGATTGCCAAGTGTGCATGTGTTTGTGAATTTCCAGTGGATTTACTGACTTACAGCACACAAGACTGGGAGGTAGACCAGCATTACTAGAATAGGCAAATCCTCCCCCAGCACACGCGCACACACACACACACACACAGATTCTGTGTGATTTGAGGCAGTGTGGACCACGGCCCCCAGCTCCAATACCAACCGTTCTACCATTACTGCTCTATTCTCCATGTTTTGAAGACTTTTTGATCTTCAAGAATTCTTCTCTCAAATCCAATGCCACTGGAAGAACCAGCTGCCAGGGATGAGCATCTGATCCTGGAGGAGGGAGGCTCCCGGAGGGAGGAGGGAGCTTTCATGGCAGGGGGAGCAGAAAGCACCAAATGGTGGGGATACTTGAGACAGGAGGGGAACACCTCTGCGGCGGCACAGGCAGACGGGGGGTGGGGGGGGTGGGGAGGGGGCAAGCTGTGGGAGTGAAGGCAGATAGCTGAGCTCATCCAGGGATAGGGTTTCGTTAATGTGACATCAAAAAGCCAGAGCTGGGGGCTTCCCTGGTGGCGCAGTGGTTGAGAGTCCGCCTGCCGATGCAGGGGACACGGGTTCGTGCCCCGGTCCGGGAAGATCCCACATGCCGCGGAGCGGCTGGGCCCGTGAGCCATGGCCGCTGAGCCTGCGCGTCTGGAGCCTGTGCTCCACAACGGGAGAGGCCACAACAGTGAGAGGCCCGCGTACCGCAAAAAAAAAAAAAAAAAAAGCCAGAGCTGGGTTAGACCCATGTCATTTCCAGGTCCTTCATCATCTGCAGCTCCACAGCCCCACCCCGAACTCACAAAGGGAGTTAACACTGGGAATTTAAACACAGTCTTCAAGAAGCACCCACAGGACCCAGCCTGCATCTCTGAGCCCACGGCTCCCTCCTTCCCCGTACACTGTCAGATTCACCTCCTCTACGTATATTTTCCTCCAGCCTCCCAATTCTGATCACCCCGGCCGCCCGCCCCCCTGGCCCCCCACACACAGTTCCCTGTGCCTCCCAGTCTGTGCTCCTGCCCTTCCCACCACGAGGCCTCTCCTCATCTCCAGCCACCTCCTCCAGGAAGTCTACCCTGAGAGCCTGCTTATTTAACCACTCACAGGGTGACAGCTCTGGAGCCCCACTGGGACCCGCAGTTTACTCACCCTCACACTCTGTCCCGTCCAAGTGTCTCTCTTGTCTTAACTGTACCATAGGATTTTAATTTACGGAGGTGTCTGAATGGCACATGGAGAGGCTAATGATGTTGAAAGAAGAACGTATTACTTACATTTCCCAAGAGAAGGGGACACAGCACAGCACACGGGACCACAAGGAAAGCACTAGGCTTTGGTCAAGAGGCAGAAGCAGGAGCAAGGGGAAGGCCTAAGGCCAGAGCCTCTGTTGGGGTTTCCAATGGGAAAAGCATGGCAAAGCAGCTTGAGATTGGCTGGTTTGAACAGTTCCAGTGGCCTCTAAGGCATCGGGGCTGTCCCTAGTTGCCTGGTACCTGGCACTGGATTGGTTTAGGGCAGGGGAAATATTGGCTTGTGACAGAGTGAGATAAGCAGGGGATTCAGAGTATGGGGTCTGATCTCAGGGGAAATGTAACCACGTTGGCCGTTAGCCTGGCCTGGTGATTACTGTGTGCCAAACAGACGAGTACCCTATCTAAGAAAACACAGAACACCCATCCACTCACTTCCCCTCATCTTGCTCTGGTGTCAGCGTTCATTAATCTGATCGCTCTCTCGCTAATACAGTAGTTCTCCTCCCCTCTAAATTTCTGATAACTTGTTAACACAATCCCATGCCTGGACGAACCCAGCTATCTGCCCTTGCTCTCGAAACTCGCTGCCAACAACCCCCTGGCACCGGCACCGTCCTCCCACCTGCCCTTCTTGCCTGTTACACAGCAGAGGTGTTTCCCATCCTGGTCTCAATCTGGAACCCACTCCAATGCTTCCTCAGGGACCCCTGAGCCAGGGACCCCCACACCCCAGCAAATCTCTCCCATCAGCGTTCATAATTCTGAAAACATAGCAGCAAGAGCAAAAAAACAAAACAAAAGACTTCCTTGATGAACTGCAGGGGGGGGAAATGCTTGTAAATTACATTCCCAACAAAAGACTAGTTTCCCCTAATACACAAAGATCACCTCTAATTCAATGAGAAAAGGACCAACAACCTCATAGAAAATGGGCAAAACATATGAATAGACATTTCACAGAAATGGAAATACACATGGCTCTTATATCTATGAAAACATGTTCAACCTTACTCAGAGCAAGAAAAATGCAAATTAAAACTACACCAAGAAACTATCTTTGGGACTTCCCTGCGTGGCACAGTGGTTAAGAATCCGCCTGCCGATGCAGGGGACACGGGTTCGATTCCTGGTTGGGGAAGATCCCACATGCCACGGAGCAACTAGGTCTGTGCGCCGCAACTACTGAGCCTGCGCTCTAGAGCCCGCGAGCCACAACTACTGAGCCCACGTGCCACAACTACTGAAGCCCGTGCGCCTAGAGCCCATGCTCCGCAACAAGAGAAGCCACTGCAATGAGAAGCCCGTGCACTGCAATCAGGAGTAGCCCCCGCTCGCCGCAACTAAAGAAAGCCTGCGCGCAGCAACGAAGACCCAACGCAGCCATAAATAAATAAATAAAACAAAAAAACTATCTTTGTCTTCCAGATTGGCAAACATCAGTAAGTTGGTAACACTCTATTTCAGAGGGTGTAGAAAAATGAGCGTCCTTGCACACTACTGGTAGGAGTGTACATTCTTATAAATTCTATGGAGAGCAACCTGCTGATATCTTTCAAAATACAAACCATCCGACTCACCAATTCCATTTCTGAGACGTTTCCCCACATGCACCCACCAACACTGCAAAATGACTGAAGCACAAGGAGATTCAGTGAGACACTGTGATGTCCCCAAACAGGAGATTTGTTAAATAAATTACGTGCCATCCATATCATGGAACATCATATAGCTGTAAAGGAGAATGAAGAAGCTCTCCACGTACTGATCTGGAAGCTTCTCAAGAGAGCTAAGTGGGGGCTTCCCTGGTGGCGCAGTGGTTGAGAATCCGCCTGCCCACGCAGGGGACACGGGTTCGAGCCCTGGTCCGGGAAGATCCCACATATGCCGCGGAGCAACTAAGCCCGTGCACCACAACTGCTGAGCCTGTGCTCTAGAGCCCGCGAGCCACAACTACTGAGCCCTCGTGCTGCAACTACTGAAGCCCGTGCGCCTAGAGTCCATGCTGTGCAACAAGAGGAGCCACCGCAATGAGAAGCTCACGCCCTGCAACGAAGACCCAACGCAGCCAAAAGTAAATAATAAATAAAATAAATAAATTAAAAAAAAAAAAAAGAGCTAAGTGGAAAAAGACCAAATCAGGGGTAGAAGAATACATATAGTGCTGCTACCATGTGGAGGGAAAGACCACATATGCATTTACTGATCTGTGCATGAAATATCTCTGGAAGAATATGTTAAGAAACTGGTAAAGTTGCCTCTGAGGAGGGGAGGGCACTGGGAGGCCAAGGGAGATGGGGGTGGAGACTTTTTCACAGCGAAATCTTCACAATTTTTGAATTCTGAACCATGTACTTTTATTTTCTAAGGAAAAAAAAAGGAGGGTGGGGGCAAAACAAGCAAGATTAAACAAATAAAACAAAACCCTCCCTAACTCACTTCCCTTCTGAAATTCATGCTCTCTCCTCACCTTCTGCTGACACAGGTTTGGAAAAGCTGCCTACCAGCCCCCTCCGTCCCCTCCTGCCCCTTCCTCAGCGACCCCAGGCTGACCTCCCCCGTGGCAGCCACCGGACTCTAAATCCAGCGGCCACTTCCCAGTTCTCTTCTTACCTGAAGGCTCCAGAGACTTCACCGTGGGCCAGCCCCCATCCTTCAGCATCCTCGGGCTCCTCCAGCACCGGGCTCCCCGGGTTCCCTGCTCCCTCTCTGGGACACCTCCCAACGCTCTGTCTCTGAATGCTGGCACCCCTGGAGCTCACTTCTAGGCCCTCCTCTCTGCTTGGTCCACACACTCCCCCTGGGCCATCTGGTCTACCCAAGGCTAAGCTCATCATTTACACGCATGTCACTCCCAAATGTGCATCTCCAGCCAGACCTCTCTTTTGAGCGCAGGGCCCCACCTGGAGGACCCCCAGGTATCGCTCACCCAACAGGCCCAAAATGTAACTTGCCAGCTTCCAGCCACTTTCATCCTCCACACCCAGGAGGCTCCCTTGCCTGTGTTCCCTCCTGAGTATCCCTGAATCCATCCGCTCTTCCCTGCCCCCAACAGTGCCCACCTAATGGAAGCCTTCCTCATCGGCTCCCCCAGCCTCCTCACTCCTTCCCACCTCAGGACCTCTGCACACAGTTACCTGTGTCCCGAATATTCCCCTCCACTCCCCACCCCTGCTTTATTCTAGAACTCAGATTACCATCATTCTCTCAAGAAGTCTCTCCTAAAAAAAAAAAAAAAAAAGAAGTCTCTCCTGGCCCCTAGGCAAATGGCTCTCAACTGAGGGTGATTTTGCCTCCCAGGGGACATTTGGCAATGTCTAGAGACATTTTTGTTGATCACAACTGGGGGTGGGTTGTGTGTGGCTACTTACTGGCATCGCGTGGGTGGAGACCAGGGAAGCTACTAAACCGGACAGACCCCACGACAAAGAATTACCTGACGCAGAATGGCAAGAGTGCCGATGTGAGAAACCCTGCCCTAGATTAAGCATGTCCTCTGACACACTTTCATAACATGCTCCATTTCTCCTGCATAGCACCTATCCCAATTGTGTCAATATTTAACTGTGCAAAGGTATTGGCCAAGTTCCATTTCCTAAGCTTTATGGGATGAATAAATGAATTAGTCACTGGCTTGGGTTTATCTCTGTATCTCCACCTCCCGTGCCCAGCCTCAAGCTCAGAGCCTCGAGCTTGGCAGTGAAAATGCGCGGATTGATATGAAATACGCAAGGCAGGGACCGAGCAGTACTGAGCAGAGGCCTCCCTGTGTCCTGGCCTCCAGCTCCGCTGGGTCCTCTGTGCCATCCGATGGCGGTCCTTTCCCTGCCCCGGACCAGCTTCTCCCCCTATTCTACAGCACCTAGCTCTGCCCAGCTTTGCGCAGCCCTCAAATCCTGCCTCTGCCCAGGTGGCTCCATGGTCCCTTCAAGCCAGTGGATATGCCCTCATCATCTTGTCAAACTGGCTGCTCCTCCTATAAGCTTACCGGCAGCCTCGCCACCACTCACCCAGCACCAAAGCGCAAACCTGGGCACCCTGTGCAGCGCACCCACCCTCCAGACCTGCTCCCTCCACCCGCCCCAACCACGAGGCTCCAGTGTTACCCAGTTTTCTCCCACTTGCTTCTTGCCTTAAGCCTCTTTCCCTCCCAGACCATCTGTGACATCACTCCCAGCTCTGTCCATCTAAGATGATAATAGGCCTCTATCACTTCCTGATTAAAACCCCCTTCAGTGCTTCTCTCTGCCTACAGCATGGAGCCCAAGTTCCTCGCCTGGTCCAAGACCCTTCGCACTCTACCCGTCCAGGGCCCCATCTCCAGCCCCAAGCACAAACACCACTGTGCCACTTGTCTCCTGCCGCAGTCCAGGCTCTCTCCTCCCCTGCCCTCCCTCCTCCCCCTCCCCCTTTCCTCCCTCTTCCTCTACCTAGAGGCCTGGAGAGCTCATGTTCATCCTTCAGATCTAGTTCCAACACCTATTCCTCAACGGTATGGTGGTTCCTCAAAATATGAAACACAGAATTTCCATATGATCCAGCAATTCCACTTCTGGGAATACACCCCAAAGAACTGAAAGCAGGGACCCAAACAGACATTTGTACAGCCATGTTCATAGCAGCAATACTGACAAAAGCCAAAAGGTGGAAGCAACCCTTGTCCATCGACAGATGGATGGATAAACAAAATGTGGGCTATCCACAACTGGAATATTATTCAGCCTTCAAAAGGAGGGAAATTCTGACGTATACCACAACACTGATAAATCTTTAAACATCATGCTAAGGGAAAGAAGCCAGACACAAAAACTCACATGTTGGACTTCCCTGGTGGCGCAGTGGTTGAGAGTCCGCCTGCCGATGCAGGGGATACGGGTTCGTGCCCCGGTCCGGGAAGATCCCACATGCCGCGGAGCGGCTGGGCCCGTGAGCCATGGCCGCTGAGCCTGCGCGTCCAGAGCCTGTGCTCCGCAACAGGAGAGGCCACAACAGTGAGAGGCCCGTGTACCGCAAAAAAAAAAAAAACAAAAAAACCTCACATGTTGTAAGACTCTGCTTAGGTGACGTACCCAGAATAGTCAAATTCACAGAGACAGAAAGAAGCAGGGTGGTTACCAGGGGCTGAGGGGAGGAGGGAAAGGGGAGTTAACGGGTACGGAGTTCTGGTTTTGTAAAGTGCAAAGAATTCCGGAGCTGGATGGTGGGGATGGTTGTACAACGAGGTGAATGTCCTTAATGGCACTGAACTGTATACTTTGAAATGATTAAAATGGTAAATCGTATGTTATGTATATTTTACCACAATAAAAAAGGCAAAAACCAAAATCAAAACCCAGCTCTCCTCGTTGAAACCCTCTGCACGCTACCATTACCTCCCAAAAAAAACCCATGCACGCCCCCACCCTCCATCCCCAATTCCCTACCTCACACCCTGGGTGGAGCTGACCAGACCCTCCTCTGGGCACTGCAATTACAGACTGACCTCTGTACTCCCAGACTGCAGGGTTCTGAGGCAGGGGGCTTGTCTGACTCCCTGCTCCTTCCTCAGCATCTAACCTGCCGTCTAGAGCAGTCTCTCGTCCTTCAATGAGAACTATAAGAATGAATAACCCAGGGCTTCCCTGGTGGCTCAGTGGTTGAGAGTCCGCCTGCCGATGCAGGGGACACAGGTTTGTGTCCTGGTCTGGGAACATCCCACATGCCGCGGAGCAGCTGGGCCCGTGAGCCATGGCCACTGAGCCTGCACGTCCGGAGCCTGTGCTCCGCAACGGGAGAGGCCACAGCAGTGAGAGGCCCGTGTACCGCAAAAAAAAAAAAGTATAACCCAAACCGATCATTTTGGGTTAACACTACCCCAAATTTCTGAGCCTGTTGTCCTCAGAACAGTGATTTACTTCCAAGATTCATTGACAAACTCCTCCCATTCCTGGAGAAGATAAATCTTCACCCTTCCATTAAGCAACAAGGTCAGAAGGGGCTTCCACGGGCGGGTTAATAAACAACTAACTTGGGAGGAATAAACAAAATAAAACCAGGGATGGGTTGGGGTAACAGTGTGTGGCCCTTGGGTCTAACACTGCTGTGCTCCACCTTCTCCTTCCTCTGCACTGTGGGTGGGCTGATTCACTTCCTGTGTCCCCTCCCAGGGCAGTGGGAGAGGGGACCACGGAGCAGCTAAGTCCTTAGGGCATGTAGAGATGATTAGTCACTGGCTGGACGGATGCTGACCTTAGCGCCTGGGCCAACTACAGGCCTGCTTCCCCCCGCCCCCTACCTTCTTATGTAACCCAAGGCCTGGGAGGCAAAAAGACCTTGGCCTTGGCTCTCAGCAAGAGGCCCAGTGGGCCCAGAGCCTTTCCTGTTCTCATAGCTCACATCCTACCCCGTAAGCCCTTGGAGACCCCATGCACAGGCTCCTTGGTTCTCACACAGTCAGCATCTCCAAAACAGGGGCTGAAAGAGAAAAGTGTCTTCCTGGTCCTGGGGGTAACCAGTGGGAGGGTCTTCAGAGACCATCTAACCCCGTGGTTCTCAACCAGAGACAATTCTGCCCACCGCGGTCGTTGGGCAATGTCTGGAGACACTGCTGTTTGCCGAGAGAAGTGAGAGGTAGCGTTACTGGCGTCTAGTGGGTAGAGGCCAGGGCTGCTGCCGAACGTCCTACAAAACACAGGACAGCCCTGCAGCAAAGAAGTATCTGGTGCTGATCTCAGCCAAGCTGTCTCTTCTACAGATGAGAAAACTGGGGCCCAGGAAGGGACAGGGCCAAAGTCATACTGTGAGTTAGACCGTGTCAGGGGGACTTCCCTGGCGGTCCAGTGGTTAAGACTCCGAGCTTCTGCTGCAGGGGGCCGGTGTTCAATCCCTGGTGGGGGAACTAAGATCCCGAATGCCACGCGGCGCCGACCAAAAAAAAAAAAAAAGTATATATAAAAAAAAAAATTAGAATCCAGGGCTCCCCGCCTGCCACACCAGGCCTTCAGCTCCCCAGACTCCAGTGACCGACTCAAAGCCCAGTGGCAAGCTGGCTGAGTAGCCAAATTCAGGCCCCTGGGATCTAGACACCCGTGATGGCTGGGCTCTGTGCCTCTGGCCGGCTCCAAATGCATCCCACCAAAGTCATCCTGACCACAGGGCTCCCACATAATCAAAGAGGAAGAATGTCTTAAGGGGCTACAGTGTATCCCGGCAAGACGCCCTTTGAGGTTTAGGCAAAATTCATCACGCAAGTTCCCCACAGAGCTCTCTGGGGGTGGCCCGAGCCTGGTGTCAAGGACGGAAGAAGGGACAACTCTGTAAGATAAACCCTGGGTGAGAGGACAGAGCATGGGCAGAAATCACACCTAGGATCACTGCTTTGGGGGAACACTGTCCTTTTCCCTAGCTGCCAAAAATGACTGTATCTCTTACACCTGTTGGCTCCTTGCTGCCATCCTGCACAATTTCAGAATAACACCTAGAGTCACCCTTGTCCTTTTCCCTCAGGAGCCAACACTATGTCTCCCACCGTGGACCAGACACTAGGGCACAGGTCCAGGCATTAGCACTGACAATGCAACCCCATTATTTATGAAGGACTGATTCATGTCATGTCACAACAGGCGTACTTTTCCATCTACTGTCGCTGAAAGCCACCAGACTTGTAGTGACGGTGGTAATAAAGGAGGCAAGGGACAGGAATGCATAAGCTATGTCTCATGTCAGGGTCTCCCCTCTTCACAGGAAGGGAGCCCACAAGGAGTGGCTGGGGGACAAGAATGGGGGGAGGGGAGCTACAGTGGCCTCAGACACAGGACGAGTCACTTTTTTTTTTTTGGGGGGGCTGTGTTGGGTCTTCGTTGCTGCATGCAGGCTTTCTCTAGTTGTGGCGCACGGGCCTCTCATTGCGGCGGCTTCTCTTGTTGCGGAGCACGGGCTCTAGGCACGCAGGCTTCAATAGATATGGCATGCAGGCTCAGTAGTTGTGGCTCGGAGGCTCTAGAGCTCAGGCTCAGTAGTTGTGGCGCACAGGCTGGGTTGCTCCGCGGCATGTGGGATCTTCCCGGACCAGAGATAGAACCCATGTCCCCTGCATTGGCAGGTGGATTCTTAACCACTGCGCCACCAGGGAAGCCCAGGACGAGTCACTATTATGGACTCATTTCTTCAGGCAAAGCATTATCATTGTTCCCTCCACCTGCCCTGCCTCCCTTCCTCCCCAGTTTTCCCAACACGCTGGTAAAAAACCCTACACATCCTTCAAAGCCCAACTTCTGGAGTCTCTCCCAACATCAATTTCAGCTTTTAATTTGGCAAACCACAATACCAATGGGAGAAGATTTGGGGGTCAATAGCAGGGAAATCGCCAAAGTTCCCTATGCATCTAATGTGGGGGCCTGCACAGGAGCTGCTTCCCCTGTCTCCACGTGTGTGTCGACCACCCTGGCCTCCAGGCTCTTTGTCCTGTCTGTGTGGCCTACTTGGCTGACTGAGGCAGCACAGCATGGAGGCTAAGGCTGCAGGGTCTGGAGCCCGACTAATTCTGGTGCCCCTCTCCCTGCAAGTGTCATTTTGGGCAAAGTTACGCCACCTTTCTGAAGCTCAGTTTCCTCATCTGTAAAAGGGAGATGATACGGTTTCAACCTCATGGCTGTGGTAAGGACTACCTAGTACAAGTAAAGTGCTTAGAACAGTGCCTGGCATCCGACTAGCATTTATTGCATGCTTATTACTATTATTAAAAATGTAACTCAGGGGACTTCCCTGGTGGTGCAGTGGTTAAGAATCCGCATGCCAATGCAGGGGACACGGGTTTGAGCCCTGGTCTGGGAAGATCCCACGTGCCGCGGAGCAACTAAGCCCGTGCGCCACAACTACTGAGCCTGCGCTCTAGAGCCCGTGCGCCACAACAAAGACAAGCCACCGCGATGAGAAGTCCGCACACGGCAACAAAGAGCAGCCCCCGCTCGCCGCAACTAGAGAAAGCCCGCGCGCAGCAACGAAGACCCAACGCAGCCATACATACATGCATAAATTAAAAAAAAAAATGTACCCCTGCTCCTCCAAGCAGTTAGGAAGGGTCTACATTCCCAGTGAGTGTCAGGAGGAAATCCACCTCCAGGGACCCCATCTCCTGTCTCTGTTCCTGCAATAGCCTCTTTGGGAGGTCTTCTTGCCATAGGTATCTTTTCCTCCAATCAGTTCCACACGGCCTAGACTTCTCCCTTAGAACACAGACAAAAGTCCTTTACAGAAACAACACTGGCCAGCACAATGATGGGGTGGGGAGGGAGACTGAAGTGGCTTGGTGTTCGTGGATGTGTCTCCCATATTTTCTATCCCATAGATAGTTCCAGCTTCTACCCTATGCCCCCGCCCATACACACACGCAACCTTCTCCATCCTGCTTGTCCTGACACAGTGCCTCAGAATTTCAAGCTCTTGGGGCCTCCAGACAACCACTCATCAGATTCCTAAGTGAGGCCTAAGAGCCCCCCACCTTCTCCCACGCCTTGGGCAGAATAATGTCCTCGCTCTTCCTGGCCCACACATCTGGTCGCGCCTTCTCAGACTGGTTTGTTATCCTTGACCCAGCAGATCTGAGGCTCCACCTCTTTCCCCAGGGCTGCCAGGGACTTGGCTGGTCCGCCTGGGTCGTCCAGTGCCCTTGGGGAACCTGAAAAGGCTGCCTGGAGACGGCACTGTTTTCACCACTAATAGAGGCACCACCCACCTTTGGAAAGCAGCATTAGGAGGTTTCTTCTGGGGATGCGGGTCTAACCGGGAGCGCTCCCCGCTTTGCGCTCTCAAATCACTCTATGTGGATGGTGATCTGTTCAGCTAGGAGCCGCCCCTCTGAGCAACTGGGGGCACCTGGTCTGAAGGTTCTTTCCAAGGCAGCTCCTAAGCACCCCTAGCAGCCTGGTGCAGGGGACAGAGACCCAGCTTAGAATTAACTCAAGTCCAATCAAGAGAAGCTCCAGCTCTGTCTTCAAGAGGTCACTCCTGTCTCTGGGCCTCAGTCTCCCCAACCGTACAATGAGGAAGCGTGGCCTGGATGCATTCATTTACTCAACGCATATTAACTAAGCACCCACTGCGCACCAGGCACTGCTCTGACTCCTGGGAATAGAGCAGAATAAAACAGATCGAAAGCCCTGCCCTCATGGAGCTGATACTCGAACAGGGAAGACAGCCAAGAAACAAGATTCTTCAATATTCTTAATATACAGGATGTTAGATGGTGACATGTGCTATGGAAAGCAAAGCAGGGAAGGGGTGTAGAGATATGACCTCTAAGGCTTATTCCAGCTGAGATATTCTGTGTCTAAAGGTCTTACTCCACTGGGTTCTTGTTAAGAGCCAGGAACAGGCAGTAGGAAGCTGGGTGGGCCCTACGTGTGCACAAACCCCTGGGGAGGAACAGGTGGTGTGTGTGTGTGGGCGGGGGGATGGGAGTGGGGACGTGCAGGGGCTTGAATCCCAGCTATGTTCTCAGTGGTTTCCCCCAAGGAGCAGAACTGGTCAACTCTGGGTGTCCTGGCCTGTCCTCAGGCCAAAGCAGACACCACATCTGCTAAGGAGTCCAAGGTTATAAGGTTCCTGGCACAGCCTCAAAAGTCTTCAGGGCACTGCCATGGAAAGTCCGCTACGCCCTGCCTTCCCATTCGTTCCTGGTCTTGGATCTCAGACCCCTCCCGTCCCTCCTATACCCTCCCCTGTATTGTAGAGTATCCCCTCTCCTCACATGGGGGCAGCGGTGGATTTTTCACCAATTTTAGCAATTCCTCTTCCATTCCTGTGAACCTACTGTGTGCTCACAATGAGGAGAGCTCTCAGAGGGATACCAAGATGTGTGATCCCTTCCCAGAAGGAATTTACAGCCCACCTGGGGAGGTCAGGCTAACAAACATGTGAGGAAAGAAAAATCGTCTCTCACAGTCTGCTTTGCAGCTTGCAGAGCGCTTTGGACCACACACTCTCATGTAAAGCCATGCAGATTCTATTGTCCCCATTTTACAGATGAGGCAATTGAGGCTCAGAAAAGCAAGTCCTCTTCCCTGAATCCATGGATCCAACCTGAATCCATGGTTGCCCCATGGAAGGATCAGGGAAGAGGCAATGAAGATTAGAGTTTCCAAATAAGATTTCTTGGAGAGATGGGTAAGACTTGGTATAGACGGGCCAAGGGTCCTCTGCCTTCAACCTAGAGCAGGGCCAAGTTGGGCATGGAACCCACTTCCTGCTGCTTCTCCTAGCCTGACAAGAAGTAGACTGGGGGTAAGGTGAAAGCCTGGCTGTCTGGAAAGGCACATGGGATTATGGATGTGCTCACTGGCTTAAAAGAACCAAGTGGGGTAAGGATTTCAAGGACCCGCAGTGATGGCATTGGGCACCTTTCTGGTCTGACTTTTCAGAATGCCCTTTCTGTTCACCAAGGGCAAAGATTCATCAGCTGGAAAAGAGGCTCTGCTATTTCAGGTTAATTCATTCCATTCTTGTGGGGCACCTTCCGAGAGTGCCAGGTACTATGGTTACAGCCGTGAACAAAACAGGTCCTCGCCTCCTGCAGACCTCCTAGCTTAGCAAGGAGTCGGCCCTCTGTTGGAGGAGCTTCCTGACCAGATTTTATTTCTTCTTGGAGGTGCACTCTCTGGGCCTACCCCTTTCAGGGGAAGAAACTCAAGGGAAGGGGAGAAGAAATGAACCCCTGCTGATCAGGGGCCCAGAAAAATGGAGAACCAACCATCCGACTGTGGTTTGTGGTCCAGGTCCACCACTTTTCTCCAGCAAGTTACTTAACCTCTTGGAGCCTCCTTTTTTGCTCATCTGACAATGGATTAAGACCTACTACCTCACCGGTTAATTAGGGAGGGGGTGTGGATGAAATCAAGGAAGTGTCCACGTGAGTGCTGTTAGCTCTTCTCTGATGCTCTGATCTCCCCCACCTGTCCTCTCTGCTTCTGCGTGGTTAGGACCATCTTTCATCCCCTTTCCCACACACAGCTGAGCCCTCCTCGCAGCTAAGGCAAGAGGAAGCCCATTCTGTTCAAATCGTCAAGGGTTATAGAGGTCGCTCTAGATCCCTGCCTCTGCCTACCCTCTCTCCCCAGTGCTCATCTCGAGGAGTGCTGGGGGAGCCGAGGATGCCCCGCTGGGCTGTGACCTGCGGGAGACAAGACAAAAGCCCAGAACTCCCCGTGGCTGGGCACCCACTTCAGCAGGGCCCAGACGGCGCCCGGCCCCCACCCCACGCCCGGCAGAGGGCCGCCCCCTCACCCGCACCCTGTCTGGCTCAGTACAGTCTCCTAACGTACATGTTGGCCGGAGGAGGCGGGAAGCACAAACGTAAACATCCCTTAAGAAATCTCCAACTCTGCCGTCCCCATCTAAGGATATATACATATTTTTAAAGGAACTGAGGGACACGGGGGAGGGACGCAAACGCTCAGAAGAGTGAGGGATGGGAAAAGCGAGAAGGCAAACTTCCAACCGATCTCAGCGGAGACCCCGTGAACCGGCAGCGGCTACCCCACCGCATCGGCTCCCGGGCGGAGGGCGCGAGGGCAAAAGTGGCTGCATTTCGCCGCCGTCCGGTGCACGGCATTCCGGGCGCAAACTTTCCAAGAGCCTCCCGGAGAGCGGCCGGCGGGCTCCGGGGAGTCTGGGGGGCGGCCGCCGAGGCGGGGTGCGCGTGGACAGGGAGGCGGGAGGACGCGTGCCGCGGGGGTGTCCCGCCCTCGGTTACCTGGGTTCTGAGTGTCTCGGGCATCCGGCTGAGAAGGCGCAGGGACGCAGCACAGGCAGGAGGAGACCCGAACTCTCCTCCCGGCCGCGTCCGCCACGGGACAGCCCGCGCTGCACCTGGCTGGGAGGTCGGCGCGCTCCCCCGCGGGCCCCGCCCACCCCTCCCGCGCGGGGCGGGGCCGGGAGGGGCGGGCGGGGGAGGAGCCGAGGCAGGGCACAGGTCCCATCGTGGGGCCTGCACCTAACAGTGTGCCAGCCACGCCGGGCTCCGTGACCTCCAAAGGGTCGCCCCCTCACTCGCCAACCTGCGGTGCGAGGCAAGCCCGGCGCCCAGGTGGAGTCGGGAGTGTCCGTAGGCCCCCTCTCCCCTGCACCTTCCATGCCCTTCATGCCCACCCCCACTTTCAGGGGCAGAGACCTGGGAGCCCCGAGGCCTCCTGGAGGGCAGGGCCACTGAGCCTGCTCTTCGGAAGAATGCATGGGGTGGAGCACAGGGAAAAAAACAACTGGGTGCCCGCAGCCCCACCCGACCATGAACTCTCCCCCGTGGGAGAGGCTCCTGGCTGCTCTGGGCCCCTGTCATCAGTTCCACCCAGCTGTCTCGGGAGTGCCCCAGCAGGGGGGTGCTTTGCCACCCTCACCCTTTCCCCAGGTCTGGAAGGTGCTGGGCCTGGACCTCTGCCACTCAGAGGACACGGTGATAAGAGTCAAAGGCACACAGAGGGCAAAGAAAAAACATCACCCCCTGACCCCCGCCACCCAGACTCCGTGCTACTCCCATGTGCTGAAGGAACAGGCTGCAGCTACTTCCTGCCTTCCCCCCTCCCCCTCCCAGAGGAACTCAGGAAAGTCCACTCTTTGGATAAAACTCCCAGACTGAAGTGGAGGTGCACCCCACCTGTGGCCCCAGGCTATCTGAGCTCCTTCTCCCTGCCTCGCCTTGTTTGCTAGGTGTGCAGGCAGTGGCAGGAGTACTGGACCTGGGGTCCAGAGACCTGGGCTCTAGCCTCCATTTAGCTCTGTAACCTGCAGCAAATCTCTGTCCCTTTCTGAGCCTCAGTTTCCCCATTTGCAGTGAGTGGGCTGCAGCTGATGATCGCTAAGGTCCTTTCTGTGGATCCTCAATCATGCTAGTGAGCATCCGGCCTATTAGGTTTTCCTGTGGCTACATATCTTGTAAAGGGGTGTGTGTGTGTGTGTGTGTGTGCCTCTCAGTCTGGACTAGCTTGTCCTCTCAGACTTAAGTTCTTGAAGGGCAAGTGATGTGGCTGTACCAACAGGGAGGCAGTCCTCCTGTGCAAACCAGAGCTTGACAGGGGAGCGTGGATCCCAGTCCCAGCTTATGCTGAATTCAGAGTGGCCTCAGGCAGGTCCCTCGTTAATCCTTGCTCTGCCTTCCCAAGGGTACTGGGGGACTAGATGAGCTATGAGCTATGAAGGCCTTTGAAGGGGGAAGGCAAAGGGTGTGTGCTTTCTTTTGATGCCCATGGCAGTGAGGGGCTTCGAAGACAGAATGGGGCATGAGCTGCTTGAAGCCTATAGAGCTGGCTCATCCCCACCCTGTAGGCGCTGCAGCAGGTACAGGTACCCCCACATCCCAGCCATACACAGACACCAGGAAGGTGAACAGAGATGCAGTGCCCCACCAGACTCCAGCCCCCTGCAGGCCTCCGGGTGTGTGGCTTGGGGAGCGAAAGAGGGAAGATGAGTCTCCCAACATAAAGGGAAATGGTCAGTGGGTTTCTTTCTTTCTTTCTTTTTAATTAGTTTTGGCTGTGTTGGGTCTTCGTTGGTGAGCGTGGGCTTTCTCTAGTTGTGGTGAGTGGGGGCTACTCTTCGTTGCGGTGCGCAGGCTTCTCATTGCGGTGGCTTCTCCTGTCGCGAAGCACGGGCTCTAGTCACATGGGCTTCGGTAGCTGTGGTGTGTGAGCTCAGTAGTTGTGGCTCGTGGGCTCTGGATTGCAGGCTCAGTAGTTGTGGCGCATGGCTTAGTTGCTCCGCGGCATGTGGGATCTTCCCAGACCAGGGCTCGAACCCGTGTCCTCTGCATTGGCAGGCGGATTCTTAACCACTGCACCACCAGGGAAGGCCCAGACACCTTATAAAACGTAACTCATATAATCCTTTTTGGGAGATTAGCCCCGCGCATCCATGTGACTTGGAGTCTCCCATCTCTCCCTCTGCCTCTCCCTGGCACCTGCGCTTTTAGGGTACAGGTATAGGAAGTTATTTTCCCAACCAGGCACCTACTCCTCAGGGGCCCGGCCAGCTCCTCCTGGGTGGGCCCAGACTGTCCTCTTCGTGCAAAAGGCTGTCTGAAGGCAGAACAGTGCCAAAGAGACCCTCACCCCCGCTTAATAGCAGAACGTGGGTCCCTTGCGCGTTCTCGGCTCCCTTGCACCCAACCCTAACTTAAGCCATCAGAACCCCTCCCACTCTTATCTCGCCTGTGATGGCATCATCAGGTCAGGGCTTACAGCTCCACTTTGAGAAAACTGAGGCCGGGAAAGGTGCCAGGACTCATCCGGCAGTGGCGGATCTGGCACGGCACCTCCCGCACACTGTCGGAGCTGCCCTGCTGACAAGGCCCTTTCCCGGGCATCATCTCATCAGGGCTGGAAGCATTCGCCTCCTTTCACAGAGGCAGAAATGGCCACTCAGGGAGAGCATGTGGTTGATGGGAACTTCTCGAAGAGCATTCCTTTCAGCCACTGTGTTCACACAAGTGGGCAGTGCTGGTATTAGTTTCCTAGGGCTGCCGTAACAAATTACCACAAACAACAGAAGCTTAATCTCCCACAGCCCGGGAGGCTGGAAGCCCCGAATGTAGGTGTCAGCAGAGGTACACTCCCTCCGAAGCTTCCACAGGAGGGTGTGTCCACGTCCCTTCCAGCTTCTGGTGGCTGCGGGAGTTCCTGGGTTGTGGCAGCATCACTCCAGTCTCTGCTTCCGTCTTCCCGTGGCCTTCTCCTCTGTCACTGCGTCCTCTCCCCTTTGTGTAAGGACACCAGTCATTGCATTCAGGATGATCTCACCTCGGGATCCTTAATTACATCTGCAAAGACCCCTTTTCCAAATAAAGTCACAGTCACAGGGACTGGAGGATAGGAGGCGGACTCACCTTTTCAGGGGAGTCCCGAGTGTGCTGTTTTTGTTCGGTGGGAATCTCTGGCGGTGGGCCAAGGTCTTCTGTAAAGCTCCCCAGGTGATTCTGATATGCAGCCAGGGTGGAGAGCCCCAGGTAGGGCAACTCCCTCGGCTGCCTGACTCTGGAGTGACCAGCAAGCCAAGGCCACGTCTGCGTCATCGTCCTGCCCCGAGTTGCCCTGGGTTGGCCCAGCACGCAGCAAATATAAATACAAATAAATGTGTGAGGGGGCAGGGGGCGCCCACCCCGACGGCTCCAGCGCCCAGCGATGGCGGTGGATTTTCCCAGCAGTGACGGCATTTGCACTTCTTGCCTGATTTCCGGGCCGCTCATTGCTCACCACTTCCCTGTGTTTCTCCCTCTCCCAGCCCCCTGAGCCTGCGGGGCACTGGGGCTGGATGCTGCAGAGCTGGAGGGTAGTCAAGCACTCCAGAAGGGGTGGGAAGACGGGAGCTCCTCTGGGCAGCCTCTGGCTTCTGCTCTCAGCCTGAGGCTGTTGCCTCTCCTGCATGGCTAACGGCCTATAAGGATTGCCGCCCCCCCCCCGCAAAGTGTTGACTGCCCCCAGTGAACCCAGAGATTCCCTCTCCCTGACCCCCGGCTCTCTCTCAGCCCCCAGGCACCAGCTCTCTGCAAGCTCTGGGCAAAACCTGGACTCAGCTCTCTTTCAAGAGCCACACGAATATCCATCCCCTTTAACCCCGCAACCCCATGCCTGAGAATGCATCCTCAGGGAATAATCCTCAAAGAATGAAAACGCTCTTTGAACAAAGTTTCAGCGTTCTAACAGCAGGAAATGAAGGAACCTACGTGTGCAGCTCTAGAGCGCTGGTAAGCAACAGCGCACCCATTTTAAAAGCTAATCGTGAAGACCGTTGCACCATGGGAGAGCGCCGATGATACTCTGTTGAGTGCAAAACTGCACCGGGCAGGAGGCCAGCTGTGAAAAAGTTGTATGTGTGCATGTACAAGGGCTGGAGGGGAATTGGGGGGGAAAGAAGGAAAACCGAAACGCCCGTTTACCAGGTTTGGGATAGTGGGTGATTCTTTTTCTAACTTCCGGTATTGTTGTAATATTGTTTGTGCAATAAATATTTGTATGCGTATATAATAATAGTAATTATTGTTAGTCTTGAGATCAGGAAAGGCTCCCGAAGGCACCTATTCAAAGCCAGGTGTAAATGAGCACCTGTCCTCAGGCGGGCCGCCTCAGTGAAGTATTTGCATTTGAAAGAAGCTAAAGTTTCAGACAAACAGTGGCCTTCAGGCTAGGCCGGTAGAGCTCTTTTACAGACGGGGTAAGGTCCTGCAGTCCCCACCTGTGGATGAGGCCCTGTCTCTGCACACCCACTCCCGGCAGCCTTCTTTAACTCAGTGTGCCCACTTTATGGGGCAACGGAGGAATGGAGAGCTTACAGGTTACTCAGCCTCTGAGCACCTCTTCTGCACATTATTTTATCCAATAATAAGAATATCTGTGGGGGCACTTCCCTGGTGGTGCAGTGGTTAAGAATCCGCCTGCCAATGCAGGGGACCCGGGTTCGAGCCCTGGTCCGGGAAGATCCCACACGCCGCAGAGCAACGAAGTCCGTGCACAACTACTGAGACTGCGCTCTAGAGCCCGCGAGCCACAACTACTGAGCCCATGTGCCACAACTACCGAAGCCCGCGCGCCTAGAGCCCATGCTCCGAGACAAGAGAAGCCACTGCAATGAAAAGCAAAGCCCATGCACCGCAATGAAGAGTAGCCCCCGCTGGCCGCAACTAGAGAACTCTGCTGCTCGCGTGCAGCAACAAAGAACCAACACAGCCAAAAATTAAATAAACAAATAAATAAATTTATTTTAAAAAAAAGAGAATATCTGCGGGGTCAAACAGGAACACCCTGACTAGGTTCATGGCTAGTAAAAGGCAGGGCAGAGAGCTGAACCCAGGTGGGTCTCAGCCAAAGGCAAGGGCCTCCTCCCCTCTGTTTTGGGGTCTTCTCCCTGAGGTGGGGAGGTGACCCAGTGCTGTCCACAGCCACCTCAATGGCAGCCTGGATGGGCAAGGACACTTCGAGAAATAGGGCTGGGACAGAGTGCTGACCGCAGGGAGGAAGGGGGTTGGCACTGGGCCTGAGGCTTTCTTAAAGTCTGGGTGTGGACCTTTTGAAGTTTGTTCTCAGGAAAGGCCGGAGAAGCCTTGCTGTGTTCTCTGTCCCCACCCAGCTCAGGAGCTGTGAGAGGTGGAGACAGAAGTGCTCCCCTGTGCTCTCCTGGGGGCTGACCGGCTGGGCAGGGCAGCTCAGGACAGCTGATGAGCCCTGTGACGTACCTCGCTGCTTAAGGCACGGAAGTCCAGATTTACACAAAACATTTGGCAGAGCGAAAAGGCTTCACTTTGACAGGAGGATTTCACGTGACAGTCATAACCACTGTTTACCAAGCTCTTACTACAGGCCAGGTACCCAGAGCTCTGTAGACACGGAATCTCATTTGACGCTCATCAAGAGCTATGTCTATCTTTATCCCCATTTCATAGATTGGAAAGTTGAGGTAGTGACTTATACAAGGTCACACAGCCAGGACTCGGGACTGGTGCAGAGTTTGTGCCATCAGTTGCTGTGCTACAGTCTTCCTTGGGAACCAGAGGGTACATTTCAATTTCCAAAAATTAAATATATATACAATTTTCCCTGGAGCACATCTGCTCTGAGATTCACCACAGCGTATATCCCACAGGTAACATTGAAAATATGACTCCTATTCACATTAGCCAGCCAATCTTGAGGCTTTCACAGGATCGAGCCTTTGAGAAACGGTCCACTTATGGGAAATAGGGCATGCTTGTAGTCAATTTCCTACATTAGAATACAGGGATGTAGAGATCTATTAGGTATTGTAGGAACAGTGAACTCCTAAAAGGGCAAGTGACTTCCACGAATTAAAGGCTGAATCTGCATTAGATTGCCATCTGCCCTGCTCGAATTTCTCCCTCCTCAAAAGTTGTTGTGCAGCTATTTTCGAGGTGGTTTCTGAATGAATACCAGAAAGTCCCTTTGGGTTCAGCCTGTGTCAGACCTAGCCTACATGATTTGTGGGGTTTTTTGCCCTCTGAAGATTCAAGTGCGATGTCTTTCTTCTAACACACAGATCTGGGAATCTGCTAAAAGCAAGGGGTCACCATCGCCCTCACTCTCAAGTAACTTTCTGCACCACAGCTGGGTTTGAGAATACTCCTGAAATCCCTGCTAAATATTTTAGCGTGGGGAGGGAGCTGCTAAAGAGAGGGAGAAGATAATTGAGGGCTGTGTAAATATTTAATTTAGCCCCAAGCTAGTATCCTTAATTACAGAACACTGATGTCTTTATCATAATATTCTCCAGTCTAACTAATGACAAACAGCCCTTTCTCAAGATCACTTGAGTCAGAAGACTCCAGGCAGAGCCTCTTTCTATTACTTGCACGCTCTGTTCCCTCTGTCTTCCCAGCCTGCTCCTGTGTTACCCTTCACCTCCCTGGCACGTCCTCACCACCCAGGGCCAAGGGAGGGGTGGGATGGATTGCATCATCTCTACTTACAGATGGGGAAACTGAGGCTTAAATGGTCAGCAAAGCTGACCAAGCCCAGGTGTCCTCACCCAGATCCTGAGTATTTTCTGCCCTACCTTGGGGCCCACAGGGAGGCCCTCTGGACCGTTGGGGCCCCTATGGCTCCTCCCGCCTCTGAGTTCAGTTCTCTGTAATGAATGAGTAGAGCAAATTGCACAGAGAGAAAGGGCCATGGACTGCCTCACTCTCGCCCAGGACTGCCAGGGCTGGGGGCCAGGGGCCTCTGGGTAATTGCCAGGCAACCAGGCAGAGTCAGCACCTGCCCCACCACCGCAGCCCAGGCCCTGGCTGCAGCTCCCCATTTTGCACCCTGAATCCCTGCCCTCATTCATCCGTCCAGGGCCAGGTACTTCATGCCTTATCTCTGGTTCTCACGACAACCCGACAACCTGGTGAGGCTGGCGTTGCCATCCCACATTGCAGATGAAGTCACTGGGGAGGTGCAGAGCGGTGAGGTGGCTTGTGCAAGCTTGTGCACTTGGCAAATGGCTGAGTAAGGACTTGACCCCAAAATGTGTGTTCTTCAGACACCGAGCTCTCCATCTGGCACCCCAGTCTTCCCCTCACAGCCCACCTTCCGATTGCGGGTCTACCTGCCCCAGCGCTTGGTGAGGGCAGCCTGCCGGGCTCCGTCCTGGCTGGTAGAGCCTCAGTTTTGAGCCTCACCTGCCCAACATACACTGCACCTAGTCACTTGCATTGAAGGATCGATGTGCTGAGAAGCATTGCAGGATCCCATCACCCCGGGGACCAGGTCAGATGCTCACAGGTGGGCTAGGGCTCACAGGGTAGGGAGGGTGAAGCTTCCTCTGTCTCTGATTTCTTTCTTCATTCACTCACTCATTCATTCTTTCTTCAGCTCCTTGCTGAGAATCTGCTCTGTGACAGACGCTGAATAATGGCCCCTCAAAGATGTTCACGTCTTGACCCCAGATCCTGTGAATATGTTACCATACATGGTGAAAAGGATTTTGCAGATGTGATTAAGTAAAGGAGCTCAAGATGGGAAGATTGTCCTGGATTATCAGAGTGGGTCCCTTGTAATCACAAGGGTTCTTACAAGAGGGAGGCTGGAGGGTCAGAGGTCAGAGAAAGAGTGTAATGATGGAACTAGAGGTCAGAGGAATGCAGCCACGAGCCAGGGGATGTGAGCAGCCTCTGGAAGCTAGAAAAGGCAAGGAAATGGATTCTCCCCTAGAGTCTCCAGAAGGAGCACATCTGTACTAACACCTTGATTTTAGCCCAGGGAAACTGATTTTGGACTTCAGATCTCCAGAACCATAAGATAATAAATTTATATTGTTTTAAGCCACTGTGTTTGTGACAATTTGTTATAGCTGTACTAGGAAACTAATACGGATGTGAAGATAAATGACATGTGATTCCTAACCTTGAGGAGCCCTTTATGAGGCCCGTGCAGCATCCCCTGAGGGTTTGTTAAACACAGATTCTGGGCCCTACCCACAGAGTTCCTGTTTGAGTAGACCTGGGGCGTGGTGAGAGTTTGCACTCTGACAAGCTCCCAGGAGATGCTGAGGCGCCGGCTGGGGAACCACACTTTGCCGCTGATGTACAACAGTGGTTCTCAAGTTTTAATGTGCATTCAACTGTCCTGGGGACCTTGTTAACATGCTGGTTCTGAAGTTAATTTGTTCATTTGTTTGTTGCCATGTTAATTGCCTGAACCCTTTTTAGAATGTCAGGTCTGTGAAAGCAGCACCTCTGCTGTTGCTGTTAGAACAGGGCCTGGCAATACATACTCGACAAACATCTGCTGTTAGCACGGGTGAATGGGCAAGGGTTTGGAACTTGCAGGAGCAGTTTAGGCCAGGCATCGTAATGTGGGTGTCCCGGGTGCCCTTGCTGATGCCACAGAGTGAATGAAATCCCAGGGGGACAGAATGAAGATCAGGAAGGAAAAGGGGGTGGAAGGGGTCCCGGAGGACTCCATCATAGGAGAGGGCTGCAGTGCCAAGAGCGCAGAGAGCCAGAAGGGGCTTCTGGATGAGGCTATAGGGAGGGAAAACTTCAGCATATACCTCCTGCTATTGGGAGCTGGGGCGGCATCTCCTAGGTGGAGGACTGAATGATTAGGGAGGACTTCAGGGCTCAGCTACTATGCATCCATTTTTTTCTCTCTTGACTTAGACAATTTGTAAAAGCAATATGTGTATGTTGGGAAATATTTTGGAGAATTCTGAAAAGTATAAATAAGAAAACTGAAATCTTTTATCATTGTCATACCCAGAAATGACCCCTATTTATATTTTTATGCATATTTCCATCTTTATTGAATACATGTATGTAATAAATAAAATTTTCCTTCAGATCGGGATAAGACTGTTTATGTTTATATCCTGTTTCTTTTACTGAATACGTTGTTCCATAAGTATATTTCATGTTATTTTGAAGAGCAAAACATAATTTTGAAGGGTAGATAATACACTTTTGCACAAATGCACTGTAATTTAACCATACCCTTGTTTTTGAGTATTTAAGCCGTTGCATTGTGGTTTTAATTCGAATGACCTTAAGGCACATGATGCTCAGCATCTTTCATGTGTTTATTTGCCTTATTTCTTCTTTTGCAAAGTGTCTGTTGAAATCTTTTGCCTATTTTTGGATTGGGTTATTTCTTTTCCTATTTTTGAGTCCTTTATATATTCTGAGTATAAGTCCTTTGTCAGAGATGTGATTTGTAAATATTTTCTCCCAATGTCCCGGGACATTTTCAGTGTCCTTTGCAGAGCAAAAGTTTTTAATATCGATGAAGTCCAATTTATTATTAATTTTTTTCTTTTAAAGATTATGCTTTGGATATCTAAGAGTTCTTTGCCTAACCCAAAGTCACGAATATTTTCTCTTGTATCTTCTAGAAGTTCTATAGGTTTGCATTTTACATTTAGAACTATGATCCTTTTTGGAGTTAATTTTTGTATAAGATGTGGAGTAAATTTTATATAAGATGTGGAGTACGTGGTCTTTTTGCTTTTTTTTTGTCTTGCAAATACATGTTGAATTGTCCTAATCATTCGTGCACTTGTACAAAGCACGTGAGTGTGCACCCTGGGGCTGGCACATCCCCATTTACACACAGCATGGACACAGGAGTTTGCCTTTGCACCACACTCCCACACAAGGGGAGACCATGCTTGGCAAGGAGCGCCCTAGGCTTGGGATCAGATCTCTACCCTGTTTCCAGCCTGCCCCTGACTCTCAGGAAGAAGTTACACCATCTCCCTGGGCCTCAGTTTCAACATCTGAAAATGGCAATAACAATCCTGACCTCACTGGGTTGTTGTGAGGCTTCGGAGGTGTAACTTGGTAGCAGGATTCTAGACACACACACAGACAAACTGAGGAGTTCTGTAAGGCAAGGAGATGGGTCTGAGCGACAGTTTTGGGTGGAGGGATGGGGTCGGCTTGAATGGGAGAGGAATTCTTTTTTTAATGCATTTTTATGTATTTAAAAATTGAAGTATAGGTAATTTACATGTGTTAGTTTACAAGATATTGAGTATAGTTCCCTGTGCTATACAATAGGTCCTTGTGGTTTACCTATTTTATATATAGCGATAGTAGTGCATGTATGTTAATCCTAAACTCCTAATTTATCTCTCCCCTCACCCCATCCCCTTTGGTAACACAGTTTGTTTTCTGTCTATGAGTCTATTTCTGTTTTGTAAGTTCATTTGTATCATTTTTTGAAGTTTCACATATAAATATCATATGATCTTTGTCTTTCTCTGACTTACTTCACTTAGTATGATAATCTCTAGGCCCATCCATGTTGCTGCAAATGGCATTATTTCATTCTTTTTTATGGCTGAGTAATATTCCATTGTATATATGTGCCACATCTTCTTTATCCATCCGTCAATGGACATTTAGGTTGCTTCCATATCTTGCTATTGTTTAAATAGTGCTGCTATGAACAGTGGGGTGCATGTCTCTTTTCAAATTAGAGTTTTCTCTAGATATATGTCCAGAAGTGGGATTGCTAGAGCATGTGGTAGCTCTATTTTTAGTTTTTTAAGGAACCTCCATACTGTTTTCCATAGTGGCTGCACCAATTTACATTCCCACCAACTGTGTGGGACAGGAATTCTTGATGGATTTCCAGGGAGCTGTATCTCTGCAAACCCTGGGAAGCAGCTACAGAGACTGCCTGGGGTTTGTCCTATTCTCTGTTTCCCTGCAGTGAAAAGGGCTTCCATTGCAGTCTGAGGGACTGAGGTTAGACGTTGGGAATAACTTTCCCTCTGACAGAGGAAGAAGTGAAAAGGGATAACTGAGTTCATGGTGCAGGGAGTAGCGTGGGTCTTTCCTGGTTGTGCCTGTCCAGACTTCCTTCCTTCCCTGATGGACCCAGCTGGGCCTCTCCAGGCTGGGGTCTGGCTCTGATGCAGGCAATTTACCGGAGAAGGGCCTCGCTTCCCTGCAGGTGGCGCCCTTGAGCCGGCCCGGGAGGTGGCTCGGTCTGCACTCAGCTCTGCAGCAGCTCGAACTGGCGGCCGGATTCTGGTCCCCACCCTGTGCCCACAGGGCCTCAGGCTAGGGGTTGCAGGACCCCAGGCCTCAGGCCTGAGTGAGCCAGAAGTAGCTGCTGTAGCATCAATGTGAAGACGGAGAAAACCCCGGGTTTGGGGGCCGCCCACCTGCCCAAAACAGTTCAGGGGCCCCGCCCTGTGGGCCTTTCCAAGGGTGGCGCTCAGTGTGTGGTGACTCAGAAAAACCTGGTACAGATCTTAGTTCTTCCCCTCACTGCCTGAGGACACCCGGGCATGTCCATAGTTTCTCTGTTTTCCCACCCAAAAAAGTGAATGATCCGTCCTCCTTCATAGGGCCGTCAGAACACCTAATAAGCACTTAATAAATGTTAGCAATTATTGTTATTCAGCAAACGCGATGTGTCAACGCGTCACGAAAGATTATATTGCCAACTAGATGGATATTGAACGCTAGAATCACAAGGGGTTTTATTTTTAGAAAGTATTTAAGAAGATTTAATTATAATTTCAAAAAATTAAATTGAGAATTCCAGGTTTAAGTAAAATTTTGATTTTACATTTTGATATCCATTACTTATCATTTGTATTTGGCGTTTAAAGTTTAATAGATATGTTTTAATATTTTAGAAAGAATAAATTTTTTTCACATACATAACTTTTCAAAAAAGTTAATTTTTACAACTGATTTAATTTACATTTCTATGATGAAAATGTATTCAAATTTTATACTCTGGATGTAATTCATTTTATTTTTAATCCCTTGGATCATTGAGAATGAGTGCAAATAGACATGATGATAGAAAGAGCAATTGTGGAAGTGGAACTCAGACAAAAAAAGGCACAAAGAAACAGAAAATCTTGAAAGAGACAGTCTGCTTAAAATTTTTAAAATTGCCAACAACAAGTGAGCAGCTTTCACTGTACCCCTCCCCGTCAAAAACCCCACTTATATGATTCCTAGAAATGAGAAAGGAGCTGAATAAACCGCCAACGGTGGATAGTCTTCAATAAAGGTAATAGGGAACGTTGATGAGATGTTCTTTTTTTTTTTAAGATTTTATTTTTATTTATTTATTTATTTTGGCCAAGCCAGGTCTTAGTTGTGGCAAGCGGCTCTTCACTGTGGCATGGGGGACTTTTTAGTTGCAGCAGGCAGGCTTCTTAGTTGCAGCACGCATGCCGGATCCGACCAGGGATCGAACCCGGGCCGCCTGCATTGGGAGCGCGGAGTCTTACCCACTGGACCACCAGGGAAGTCCCCAAGAAAATGGTCTTAAAGGGATCAGAGGTAATTTGGACAAGATACGGTAGCACTAGAAGAGTTCAATGAAACAGCAGATGATCCTCAAAGAGCAAACCATGGACTTTGGCAGAAAATGAAAGTATCTTTAAAAGTTTGTTAATTATTTGCTTGTCACTCATAATGTTAGCAAAGGGTTATTTTTAAAAAACAAACAAATCTAAATTGGCTGTGTCATTTTTTAAAAGACTAAAAATATTTTTAAATGTTTAGAGAAAAAAGTTTTTATAAGTAGAGAGAACCTTCATATATAATATGCAGTAGAAGTAATATTCCAATAAAATGTAAGGAAACTAGAAAGCAGAAATAAAACGCTCATATGACCGTAAAGGAGAAGATTCACATTCACATAGTCCAGTTTATAGAGACTATTTTCTAGCCATTTCCGCCTAGATTAAGGCAGAATCTCAATTGAGAGATTTGAACAAATGAGCAAAATACTGGTATTTTGGGTTTTCTTTATAATGTCCCAATGTTGAAAAATGTGAAAGAACTTAAGAAATGCTACATGGATTCTTCATGCTAATCAAGGAATATAAATTAACACACTGCTTCCTTTATCTGGAAAGTCCTGCTATGAACAAATACCAGCTGAATTAAAGAGTGTGCTTGCGACGTACAGTCTATCACAGCCTCCCTGCCTCATCACAGACCTGCAACAAATATTTTATGGTTTGGCATTTGGGGTACCACCAAGCTAGATACCGCTTCAAGAGATGTTGAAATCTATAATGAGAGAAATTCCTAGGGGACAATTAGAATATTATGTAACGTTTCCTGTGATAATGATGAGTTATTCTACATAAGCTTATTACACTATTTGAACATGCAAAATTTATGATTCACTTCCGTACCTAAGGACCACTTTAAGGAATATATGACTAATTCCAGTTGCTACTGTCTCAGAATATTGAACTTTCTCCATACAGAATTTAAAGAAAAACTAAGAACTCAAGAAAGGTTGTCTAACTTGGCATTTCTGGCAGTAGAACAAAATTTTGTTACCAATTATTTAACAACATTGTGATTTTGTTGAAACAAAGGAAGAGATGCACTGAATGAATAATGTATAACTTACCTGTTTTTATTTTATTAATCTTTCAAACATCATGAGCCCATCAACAGAACACTCAGACATACATAGTAATGATTAAATTCAGCCATCTTTGATATTTTACTAACTTTCAGCCATATAAAAGCCAGTTTTCAGTCACATGAAAAACACTATTTTCAATTTTGTCATTATTAAGGTATATCTGTTAAGGTAGGAGGAGAAAACTTTCTTTAAAGGGCTTGTGAGCCTGATTAAGGACTTTGAAATATTTAGTCATGTGGTTGGTGGGCCTCCATTTGTACTCTTTTTTTTTGCGGTATGCGGGCCTCTCACTGTTGTGGCCTCTCCCGTTGCGGAGCACAGGCTCTGGACACACAGGCTCAGCAGCCATGGCTCACGGGCCCAGCCGCTCCGCGGCATGTGGGATCTTCCCAGACCGGGGTACGAACCCGTGTCCCCTGCATCGGCAGGCGGACTCTCAACCACTGCACCACCAGGGAAGCCCTCCATTTGTACTCTTGTTCCAGGCCCCAGAAATGTTAGGAGACCACCTAAAGACCCTTCTTCAGAGAGGCTGTGAGGCATAATGGAAAATCACTGAGTATGGAACAAGAAGACTCACCTTACTGGACTTATTTTCCTTCCTTGTCCATGAATCCGAGGTGACACGGCCTGCCTCCCAGCACCATTTAGAATTCCCAGGACGTAGTACATGTGGAAGTGCTTCCTGACACGGAGACAACTCTCCAGGTTGTCTGGCCCAAGACCCCTGGTTTCATGCTTTACCTCCTTTGTAAGGGACACTGGCTTGCCCCAGCTGTTGACTCACTGGCAGTTCTAGGCCATCATATTTTATACCACAGCTGTCCTCTTACCCCTGGTTGACCAAAGGGTAGTCAAGTGAACTATGACATAAGAGTAGACAAAGGTGAGCTGGAATGGAGAATATTTCCGCCTTCCCATCGACCCCACCCCCTTCCCCAGGACATCCTGTGTGTACTCAGCAACTCAGGAGTGCTGCTAAACTTCTGTCTACCCTGCCTGCCCTCCTGCCCCACCCCATCTCTCTAGCTCATAAATGTAGCCTCAATTTTTTTGTGGTATGAGCTAAGAAATTGTTAGAGACTCGTCTTTTATCTAATGCAGAGAAAAACTGAGATGGCTAAATTAGACGGGTTGTTACCTACTACAATCATGAAAGAATCAAATGATCCTGACCAACGTTAGAACAAAATTTGACCCTAGAAAATGGACTTGGTAGAAATAAAGCTCACAAAAGAAAACTTGCCATGACAGAAACTATCATCTGTGAAATCTGGTACTGACCAAAATGTGATCTATGAACCAAATTTCTAACCTAAAACTTAAGTGAAAAAGAATTGGTCCCCATGAAAATAGTTTTAGTCAACTTGAAATGAAAAAGTGAAAAAATTGGAAATGGCTTAACTGGGCTTTATAGAAAATTGATCAAGGAATTAAATTGACTTAATGGAGTCCATTCCGGAAAGCCCTTTCCCAAGGAACATTCATCAGAGTCAGCGTACTTCCTAGTTACATCTTTATATTCAAAATGTCTCCAGTGGATTCTCTGTGGAATTTTCAGTAAGAAACAAGGAGAGGTGGTTCATGGTGGTTGCACCTGAAAGGTCACGGTGTAGAGGGGCTGGGGAAGGTGTGGGCAGGGTCTTCGTAGGTGGGCTCCTCTCTCCCTAAAAATGTACTAGAATTATATGGCTGCATTGGTATTACGACAAATATAATCCAGGCTGGATTCATTGTTTTCTATTCGCCATTATTATTATTTTAATTAATTAATTACTTTTGGCTGTGTTAGGTCTTCGTTTCTGTGCGAGGGCTTTCTCTAGTTGCGGCAAGCGGGGGCCACTCTTCATCGCAGCGCGCAGGCCTCCCACTATCGCGGCCTCTCTTGTTGCGGAGCACAGGCTCCGGACGCGCAGGCTCAGTAGTTGTGGCTCATGGGCCTAGCTGCTCCGCGGCATGTGGGATCTTCCCAGACTAGGGCTCAAACTCGTGTCCCCTGCATTGGCAGGCAGATTCTCAACCACTGCGCCACCAGGGAAGCCCTGGCCATCATTATATTCGTCTTTTTCTTCTGATTTTAAAAGAAATTAAAACACTTCTGTGGGCTCCTAAAAAGCATCGAGGGCCTTAGGCGCTGTGACTAATGGATAAGTTGGCCCTGGTAGGGGCCCAGGTCAAGGGTAAGCAGGAAAGTCTGAATGAACCTGGGGGTAGGGTGGGGCCAATGGAAGGAAGAGACAGGGCTTTACCTTCATCTTCTTAATGGAAGTTGCCAGGGTGACAGTTCCCAGTCCAGCCTTCCTGCAGCTGCTCTGCTTTTCCTAAGGCCTGGTTTCTATTCACACATCTCTTTACAGTGAACGTTCCATCTCTCAAGGAGCCCTGGGTTTCTGTTCTTGCTACCTTAACAGCCCAAGTAAACAAACAATTCTAAGGCCCTCTACCCACACTCGTGAAGCCCCTCTCAGCAATCCACGTCAGGGTTGTCCTGTCTCGGTTGAGTTGTGTGGAGGAGAGCCTTGTGCATGTGGTCCCCTCCCGGACTCAGCTGTGCACTACTGGGGCCATGATTGGCTTTCTCTTTAGACCCACCCCCTAACCATTCCACCTCATCAACATTTGAGTACCTCCTGTGTGCCAGCCCCTGGGTCATAGAGCCTGGGGCACAGCATTGAACAAGACACAGCCCTGCCCTCAAGGAACTCATTCAGGGCCAGCTCAGGACAGGGTTTCTCAACCTCAGCACTATTGACATTTGGGCTAGATAATTTTTTGTGTGGGCAGCTGTCCTGTGCATTGTAGGATGTTCAGCAACACCCCTGGCCTCCACTCACCAGGTGCCTCCCCCAGATCATAACCATAAAAATTTCTCCAGACACTGCCAAATGTCTCCTAGGCGGCAGACATTGCCCTAGTGAGAACCACTGGTTTAGGCAATGGGTGTTGACAATGGAGTCAAAGGGCTCAGGGATCACAATGTAGCTCATCGTGGGCACCCCAGAACGCCCATAGGAGCTGGAGGGGAGAGAGATGCAGGGATGCAGGTCTGGCTGTCAGGGATGCTTCATGGCTGAAGTGCTGTTTTAATTCGGGTCTTGGAGCTGAGCAGAGCCCTGGAAGAACTGTCAACAACATGGAGGAGAAGAATTGAGACAACTCTTATGACGTAAGATTGAGGAGAAACGCTTATGCTCCAGTAGGAATGATGGGGGTTAGATAATGGGTAGATCTCATTATCAACTGGAGGGCGGGGCATGTGTAAATACCTAGGAAATCCTTAGACAATACTTAAGTTACCCATGAGTTAAATCTAGTCTCAAGATGCATTTTGTTTGGTTCATCTACTAATAATTTAATTTTTGACATGATTTTAAATGCTTTGTTTTAGCCACAGTCCCCACTATTCTTTATCACTCACTGACCCAATTATTCTTTTACAATTATTTCACTTGCCAGGTTTCTGAAGGCTTGTAAGTTTACATCTTTAAATATAAACAATATAGGGACTTTTCACTTGGGGGTTCATAGACACTTTCCAGATCTTTGGGTAAAATTCAGGACATCAGGAGGCTCAATAATCGGCTGAGACCATGGGGCCCAAAAATGTACCTAAAATTTTCTGGGCATTTTTCTGGTGAGAGAGTCTCTGGCTTTCATAGAGTTCTCCAAAGGGTCTGCCCTTCTCTCCTGAAAAAGGCCTAGCTAGGTGGGGCGGAGGTCTTTGCAGGTCCCTGGAGACGTTTTGTGCAATCAGCAAAGGAGAGACTCAGGGCTGACTTCTGTTCACCTTTTCCTCTTAGCCTAGGTTAATTCAGTTAGTAATTAAAAATATGAATGCACTGTGGGATCTGCTTAGAGCACGGGCAGGCGTTGCGGCTGTCACCAGAGGGCTGGGAGCATTGATTTAAGATGTCTGGGCAAACTTTGTGAACCAGAGAGAAAGCCTTCAGTTAAAGATTTCTTCCACCAATTAAGAGGCCACTGCCACTTTGAAGGACACAGAGCCAGAGGCAAGACAAGAATCGCAGCTTGGAGGTGCCGGTCAGCCAGGGAGGACACGGGCGACGGTGGTGTGGTCCACAAGTGCTCTCCCTCACCCTCCTCAGCCCTCGGCCCCAGGGCCCGCTGGCTGTGCCACCTCCCAGCAAACCACTCTCACAAAGGATCTGGTCACTCCATTTACACCAAGGTGTACATGATGAAGCAGCATACAATTAGGTTCGCATTTTGACTGTAATCATGTTTTGGCCCAAGAGTCTGATTTCATGGGTAGCTGGCTGGAGATGAGAAAAGGGTGGAGGATAACTTTGGGGAGGGGTCCGTGAGGTGGGGATTTTGGGGGAAGGGGCAGGGGTCCTGTCCTCAGACTCAAAGCCCTTTTCCTCAACTGAGAATTGGAATTGTTCTTTGAGTTGCAAGGACAGCTGGGGCATTTCTTCTGGGTGGTTCCAGTGTGGGCAAAGACTCTCCTTCCCACTGAAAAGACAGCAGCTGTGTGTGATTTCCCTGACTTCTCTGGGTTTTCTGTTAATCCTACCTCTCCGTAGTTTTTGCTCTCAGGATCTGCTGGGCCTACCAGGCCTGGGCTGACTTCTGAATTTCCCAAGGGGGTGGGCAGGCTGCACTGTGTGTGTGTGTGCTCACACACATGGGTCTGGGGCTTACCGTGACTCTGACCCATCTCCCAGAAAACTCTGTGCTGAGAACTCTGGGGAACTGGTTTGTTCTGGGGGATGGAGAAAATGAGCAGCTGTAGGGAGGCCTGCACTCTGCCATTAAAGGGGATGCCCACTCCATTGGTCCCCTAGGACCACCCTGAGGATAAACTAAACTAATGGAAGGATGCTAAAAAGTTTAATGTAGGAAAGTTCTTGAGAATCTCATTAATTCAAACTCTAATTTGGAATTTGTAATATTTTTAAATGTTTTGTTTTCATAGCAAAGAATAAAAAACGTGTGCCTCCTGAATCTGTTACTTTCGCAGATTATAGAGGGCAGGGACCCATTCTTACTGGTCACTGACTCTCCAGCTGCTGGCAGGCTGCCTGGTAACCGCTCGCTGAATCCTTCCAGATGTTTCTTGTGCATTTACATACGTGTGTGTGCATTTGCACACACAAACACACTCTACTTACATCTTACTCTGTAACATACAGAGCTTTTGAAAGTCCATTACAGAAGACAGTAAACAGGAGGGTGCCGGAGGGGCTGTGATGCTGGGTCATCCAAGATCTAATGTATACAGATGGTCCAGGGATGCAGAAGCAACGGGGCACATACCAAGGAGACTTGATTGCTGAAACAACCTCCTGTTTCCCGGCTCTTCTAATCATTTAGTGGAGCAAGTATCAATTTCAGCAGATCTCATAGAGTCTATAGAGGAAATGGGCTCATTTTCCCATCTGTGGGCCAGCAATGGGGCTGAGATCTGCATCCCTACTTGAGCCCCCTGGGGTGGAGTCAGGAGCTAGTGGGGTCATGGCTATTGCTTGGGGACGACGGCTTGGAACATGGAATCTGGGGGCAGACATACCTGGCTTCCAGATCTTGGCTGTCAAATTACTGAATGACTTCTGGCGAGTCGTTTGACTTTTCCAAGTTTGTTTTTTCATCTGTGAAGTTCACATAGTACTTCCTCCCAAGACTGTCAAAAGAATTAGGAGTACATGTGGAGTCCTTTTGCCAGAGCCCGACTGTGGGCACGCAGACACTTGAGCTGCCCATATTCCCACTACTACTTGGCTTTGATTTGGGTGGGGGAGGATACCCAAAGCCTACCAGAGGAAAAGCGCTCCCGGCTGTGGCTCAGGGCAGGCACAGCATCTTCTTACCTTTGCCGTCCTGGCAGCTAGAACGTGAAACGAACTGCATGACCTGGAGCAAGCTGCTTAAACAGTGTTTTGTTTTCTCATCTACCACCCGAGTCAGGCTGAGTGGTAAATGAGTTTGAGCTTGGGGGGCACCTACAATGGTGCTTATTCCCTCTCCTTATTCCTAAACAAAGATCAAGAAACACCAATCCAGGGACTTCCCTGGTGGTCCAGTGGTAAAGAATCCACCTTGCAGCGCAAGGGATGCGGGTTCAATCCCTGGCTGGGGAATTGAGATCTCATATGCCGCAGGGCAACTAAGCCTGCGCGCCATAACTACTGAGCTCGAGCACCTCAACTAGAGCCCGCGTGCCACAAACTATAGAGCCCACGCACCCTGAAGCCTGCGCGCCACAACTGGGGAGAAGCCTGCGCTCTGCAATGAAGAGCCCACGTGCCCCAACGAAAGGTCCCGCATGCTGCAACTAAGACCCGACGCAGCCAAAAATAAATTAATCTTAAAAAAACACAAAACTTTCTATCATTCTACTTTAAAAAAAAGAAAAAGAAATACCAATCCAGAGCCATTGTGGGCTGTACTTTGCTGTACCCTGATACTCAGAGCTCTGAATATTTACTGACAAGAAGCTGCCTGGGTGACACCACCTGGTGGGTATTTCCAGATGGAGATGGTACCCTCTTCGTTGCTTGCAGGAGTTGAGAAGATGCACTCTCCTCCTCCTGATTACCTTGCCACACCAATGATGGGATTTGGGAATTAGTTTGGGGCCTCCTACTCTGTATTCGATTGAACTACAGAGATTTAATTTCACCGGTGTTAAAAAAGGAAAGACAGAGTAACAGCCATTAAATTAAGCTCGTGCGCTTTTGCCAAGACCACTCCACCCCCACCAGACCTCAGGGATTTACTTCCTTCTCTAGTGCCCAAAGAGATTACCACTCTACTAGATTTTCTAAACTGAAATGGAACAGCCATTCTTATCTCGGGGATTTCACTAGGTGCTGATGAGCACAGAGCAAAATCCCAGGAAGGCACTGGCTCTTCCAGGTGCACTAGAGGCAATGTGCGCGGGGTTGCCTAATAATATCCTCCCTAAACTGTGTGTTTACCAGCAGTTCGTGGGCTGCTCTATTTCTGATCCTTTCCAGGACTTTTTTCTTCCTCTTTCGCTGTTCTCTTGGCTACTGCTCGATGGTTTGCTTTGCAGTCCTGTCATTTCACAAAATCCTACTTCTGGAAAAGGATTAGCAAAATTACACAGTGTTGCTGCTACTTAACATTCAGGAAATGCAGCATCCACACACAAGTTACCAATCATACTTACCAGATGGTAACTGTATCTTTTCACCAGAAAGGGAGCTGCAAACATTGAAACTCATCACCAACACATTTAAATTCACATCCATTTTCAATTTGACATCCTTAATGAGTTGGTATAATGAAAATCAGTATTTTATCCCTATATTGTTAACTATTTGTAACAATAATGCTACAATAATGCAGACTTGATATTTTAAAAATTGTCATGAAACAAAATCTCACAACCTACAATTCTAATATACTCTGTATCTAAATATATTTTTTCAGTACTTCAGAGTTTTATATTCAGAATGGGCTAATGGAAATGGCACATGGCAGGAAGAATAAAAATCTTGCAGCTGATGATGGTGTCTATATACTTTTTTAGCACCACTGCTTAAGCTTAGTGGTTACTTTTTGATCAACTATCTCCCTGAAAAAACTTTAAGATCAACTAGTTCTCTCTTATTGGACTTGTGTTAGGAGGCAACTGAAGCCCATGGGGGTGGAGTAAGTTTCTGATGTGATAACAGCAGAGCCAGAGAGCCTTGCCTCCCGAGTCCCCGGTCTAGATTTCAGTCCACCTAACACTCCCGAAAGAACTCTGAGTTTTGGCCTTAGCTGGTTGTCAATAAATTAAATGGCAACCCTGGCTAGTTTGGTTTCTGTGTACTTAATGAGTGAAGAATGGTTGCTAATGGGCTGAATTGTGTCCCACCCAAAATCCATGTTGAAGTCCTAACCACTAGGACCTCAGATTGTGACTGTATTTGGAGAGAAGACCTTTAAAGAGGTAATTAAGGTAAAATGAGGTTTCTGAATTAATGGGCCCTGATTCAATACGACTGGTTAGGACACAGACAACACACAGAGGGATGACCATGTGTGAGAACACAGCAAGAAGGCAGCATCTGCATGCCAAGGAAAGAGGCCACAGAAGAAATCAACCCTGGTGACACCTTGAGTTTGGACTTCTACCCTCCAGAATTGCGAGAAAATAAATTTCCACTATTTAAGGCACACAGTCTGTGGCTTTTTTTTTTTTTTTAATGGCAACCCTAGCAAATACAGTGGTCCAGACTGAAAGAAAATGTAGAACTCACATTATACTTTTCTTTATAACAGAGACACTATGTTATTAAGTAGGGCTCATTTATCCTAAGGATACAGTGGAATCTCATGGAACCAGAGTGGAATGCCGATGGCCTCAGAAATGCATTGGAGGGACTCCCCTGGTGGCGCAGTGGTTAAGAATCCACCTGCCAATGCAGGGGACACGGGTTTGAGCCCTGGTCCTGGAAGATCTCACATGCCGCGGAGCAACTAAGCCTGTGCGCCACAACTACTGAGCCTGCACTCTAGAGCCCGCGAGCCACAACTACTGAAGCCTGCACGCCTAGAGCCCGTGTTCCACAACAAGAGAAGCCACTGCAACGAGAAGCCCATGCACTACAACGAAGAGTAGCCCCCACTCGCCACAACTAGAGAAAGCCCGCGTGCAGCAACAAAGACCCAACACAGCCAAAAATAAATAAAAATAAAATAAATTAAAAAATAAAAATAAAAAAGCCCTGTGGAGACAAAGGAGGCGTTCTCAGGAAAGTAGAGCTCACCAGACTATGGAATAAGTCCTGTGCAGCATGGAGGGTCTGTCTCCTCTCAAGGGCAATGGGGAGGCAAATATGTGATGCTCAGTGTGCTAAAGCAGAATGGCCGATGTATTAACAGTTTGGCTACAGAGAGCAAAATTAAGGCAAGAGCAGTGCAAGGCCTCATTCAGACCAAGGACTGCTTGCAATCTTATGGCTGTTTCCCAACTGAGGATGAGAGAGAGAAGAGATGACGACAATGTTGATTAGCAGCCTGTCAACGTATGTGCACCCATCAGGTAGAAAAAGTTGATTGGTGATCAACTGGAATTCCATTATAGAAATGGTGCAGAATGTTTATAATCTAAAAAATAATGTGCAATGAAACATAACAGGAAGCCAGACTAGTCTCTGGTTTCATACATATTAGGGAGCCTAAATCATTACTTTCTGAGAGGAAGAGGGGGGGAGATTAAATAATGCTTTTTGTTCTGGAGAAGAGGTCATGTATGGGAAAAACAGCAAGAACAAACTTTCAAATAAATCGGAATCAGACAAAAGTGATTACCAGCCTGAATTAGCATGGGAAAGGGCATCCTCACAACTGTCACAGCACCTTGCTTTTGCTCACGTTACCCCTTCTTCTTCTTCCACCTGGTACCCAGGCCTGAAGCCCCTGCTTAGGCTATCTCCTCTGTAACACCTACCCTGACTGACCACACAATTTGGCATTTTATTTTTCTGAAACTGTTTTGTGGACATTGTGTTCCCCCTATAGACTAAACCTCCTTAGGATGAAGGCCTGTATGATATTCCCCACTTTGTCTTAAAGGGCCTGACACACCTTTAATGAACATTTGTTGCCTGACTAGTTGTCACCAGCTGAACAGAAAATGGTCAGAAATATGCTTGCTGGGCTCAAGTAATCTTAGAATAATCACAGAAGAAAGAGAAACATCCAGGTATGTTCCTTTTAAGATAAAAACTTTATTTTACAATTATATAAAGCTGCTTTACATTAAGCACAAACAATCCATTTACTTTGTATAGAAACAAAATACCTTTTCATCTGCAAAAAATCAAGTTTTGCTGTATATAAAACTAACATGTGCACATTGTGCTTAAACTGCAAAGTCTGTACAGCTTTACAAAGGACTACCCTTCAGAAGGGCATCCAGTAAACACTTTATTGCATATTTAACACATGGTCTATAACCCACATGTACAATGGAGGAGAAACAAGAAAAACAATTAAAAGGAGGATGAAAATAGCAGCTTTCAGTGAAAGTTTGCACACCGACAAAGAAAAAGGTCTGCCACATCTGTAGAGTTGTGCTTGTGTGTCATTTTTGTATTTCCTCACATACACTGGATGGTTTTTGGATGAAGCCTTTATGTACAATAACTCTGAAAGGGTCAAACCTGACCTTCATCTGGAAACTTTTGGCTGGTTTTATAACTGAAGTGGCAATAGGTTTAATTTAATATCAAAGCTAACTCAAGGTAAGTGTGAACAACTAATATCCATATTCTTGGAGCGAAGAAAAATTTAAAGAAATAAAACAAAACTTTAAAATACCTTCCCCATTCTCGCAAAGCTCAGACTAAATAAACATTTTGCATGATTTAAAATCCTAGAAAACTCCACAGGTGCTTAGGAAGAAAAATGTGATGGATGGTGTTGGGCAGTGTTTCTCCACATATATCCCCCGGTTCACTTGCATCAGAATTACCTGAACACTTTTTAAAAATGCAGATTATCATGCTTCACAGGCAGATTTACTGAATATCTGGAATCTGTATTTCAGTAAGCTCCCAGGTGATTCTGAGGCATTAGTTTGAGATGCACCGGTTTGTACGGACAGTGCTGCTACAGGGTCAACTCACCCTCTTCGAAAATTCTGGGATCACAGGAAAAATCGAGTTGCTGTCGCAACGTGGAAGGCAGTGTGAAACCAACAGCAATGAAATAGCAATGCCATTTCTAGATCAAAATGTCTTTCTTTTTTCAGTGGAAAAAGACAGCCACATTGTTAAGGCACTGATATTTGTCACAGAAGCAGTACCATACTGTTTTCATTGATTCCCTCAATCTGAAGTACCAGTATGCAAACACAAGGCAGAAGTCTGGACTGCTCTAAATAATAACACATACGATGGAGTAAAAACGATTTCCAGATTGGAGAAGGTTTATTTTTGAGCCCTGAAATAAAAAAAAAGAAGGAGTCCAGATATTCTTGTTGAGACATCTAATGTATAAGAACTACAAAGGTCAACATCTAGGGGGAAACCTAATGACCCACAACTGTTTTGTTGTGGGCAAAATCGACTTGTGGTCACATAAATTAGGAGTTTAAACTTACTTTTCCATGGCCAGTTTAATATTGTCTTCAGTTGTAGATCTTCGTTCCTGCCCCCCTTGCCACTGAAACATATATTTCGTACATAGGTATGCATGTATTGTCTGGTTTCTAAGTGGTGTTGGTAGGCTGAGTTCAATCAAGATGTAGTGTGCAGGCAGGTGCCCACCTGGCTCTTGATGTGCATTTCATACAGGTCACACACACACTGCACGGTGTGTGTCAGACTCAGTCCCCTGAAAATATGGGGTCTCATATTTCCATTCTGTATAAGTTATTGTATTGATTTAGTGTATTGTCATACACTAAAACAAAGACAGCAAAATCAGCCTCCCTCAGTTCTGACCTATGGTCTGAAGTCTTATAGCAGACACTACCCAGGGTATGAGGGCTATGATACCTATTTATGTGAGGTATAAAACCAAAATAAAGGTCTGATTACACACGTACAGCTAGTGCAGTAGCATCACTTTTACCCAATAGCTGAAATAATTTAAAGTTAAAATTGCAAAGGAAAAACACTGATGCACAAAAGGCAATAGTTTGGAAAGTTGTCGACCAAGGATGATCTAAGTAGAAAAAAAAAAAACTGCTATAAACCTTATAATATCTGACCTAGTAATTTTCTTTAAAGGGGAAAAAAAATCTTAAAAAGACAGTGGTAGTGGACTTATCAAAATTACTACCTCCTCCCCAAATTTAGGTTTATAATAAAAATTCCCAAATGCCCCCCCTGCCAACATAGAAAAAACTCTCTAGCATAGTCTGAAATGAAATACAAAATTCTAGATAGTGACAAAAAGAAACCACCACAATGGGGGTAAAGGAGGGATAGAATGATTATCAAACCTTTACTGATTGTAGATCAAGTTTCATAAAACAGATAACATTTCTGTAATTTCTTGTGCAGTCAACAAGTTTCATCTTAGTTGTGCTTACATTATATAACTGTGAAGCCTGAACACTGGTTGTGTTTTTAATTTACACGTTTCAAGAAAACCATAAATTCAAAATATTCTCTATATATAACAAATTGAACAAATGCAGCAAATGCTCATTCACTCCCAAGAAATTAATATATAGAAAAGAAACACCATTTTTAAAGTTGCACACAGTCCACTATTCAGGCTACAAGTACATATTTACTGTATTACAGCACATTATTTTTTTAAAGTCTGCTTTCAACATAAACATAAATAACCACATTTTAAAAGAGCCCCATACTAAGCTTGCAGGCAAGTGCTGGACAGTTGGACAGTAAGAGCTACTTACCATTGTCTTTCCCAAACCGAGAGGACTGGACTATCTGTGGAACTATCTGTATAGAGTGATAAGCAAGGCCAAGTTAAACATTTTCATTCACCCGTTGACTAAACACTTTTCTGCTCTAAATGCCACCTACATTTCTAAACACCCAACTCATGGTATGCAATTATCTCAGAAGACTGGTTTTAAGGATCATTTATCACTTTGATGTAATCCACAAAAACCTAGTATACAACCTTTTAAAATGTGCCTATGCTCTGCTGACAGACAGCCCGTAGTTTTTGTGTACAGCAGAGGCTGAAATATGATTTTGGTTCTGAGCTCTAGTTGTGCTTTGCCCTGCTGCCTTTAAGGTAGCTTTTCCACCTCTTGACAAATTCTTTGAAGATTGGGGACTCATCAATGGTGCTGAGTAGCTGCAGTTGATTGATGTGGGTGGTGTGATAGTCCCAGCGGGCCAGGTTGGGGGCAATGCCAAGCATGAAGTGCCGGAGGTCATAGATGGTTCCTGAGCCAGTGTCGTACAAGGGGAGCATGGCTTTAAGGGATTCCATGCCACGCTCATACAAGGACCTCGCTTCTTTCCCGAGTTTTTCCCCTGCAGTTTCTTTTAAGTCATACAGCCCAATTAAAGAATACATAAAGCCATTTAAAACAAAAGAGCTAGGTGTGGTTGGATATTCTTCATACCAGTCATGTTTATTCATAAACACAGCTTTAACTCCATGCTGCTCTGATAGAAATTTGTAAGGGGCTGTTGCCCTTAAAGCTGAATTGAGGAATATACTGTCTTTTGTTAAGAGATAGGCCCTGACTAATGTAGAAATGGCTTGCCCTTGGGCCATGGCAGAGTACCACCCTGGCTCTAAAGACTTGAACCCTTCCCCTAACTTACGGGTCACCATAATTGGCCAGCCACCTTTCTCATCCTGGTTTCTCACCAACCAATCACTGGCAGCAAAGAATGCGGCCATGTGGGCTGTGGTAGAGATGGTAATGTTGTCGAGGAAGCCTTTCCCTTTTGCAATCAGCCTAACTACTTTCTTGGGCATTATTTTGGTTGGCTTGACAGCTTTTGTGTTGGAAAGACCCACTCCTTTCCGGAGGTCAGTGACCAGGTCCCTGGTAACCGTGCTCCATGAAGTTCTGGGCCCAATGCCATAGTATATGTCTCTTTCTTTAAAAGCAATTAGCTGGGTATTTGAGACATAATGTACAGTGAAGAGCTGATTCTTTTCTGTGGTCTCCAGAACCACAGACACACTTCCGTTTGTTAAGAACTTGAGGTCAAATGAAATAATAAAATCTTTTGTGTTCCCCAGTTGCAAGGATACACCATCACTGGTTTCTGTAGGGGGAAAATATACCAAAAAAGACTGGTTAGAATAGAAGCTCTTTGTATTTAAAAGTTACTTGCCATTCATCCTTGACAATCACTGACCATACAAAATTAATCCTTCAATATTTTATGTCAGATTTTAAAAAATATTTTAATTTTTACTAAGTTAACCATAAACAGATGACAATTGTAGAGTCCGTGATGGCTTGTGAGCACCAGGGCAAAGCTCTTACCTTCTGGCCTGTCTAGTTTACATTAGAGGGGTTAATGGCCTTAGCAGATAGCTAAGGTACTGTGGTCAAACTGCCTTTTCTAGATCAAATACTGGCTGACCAATAATCAATGACTGTCTAGTATACCCATTCTACAAAAAGAAAAAGTATAGCCAAAAGCTGGCTCAGCACATAATATTACAAGAAAGAGCCTAGAAGAGAAGAATGGTTAGACGTGAATTAAAAAAACAAATTTTTTTTTTTGGGCTGTGCTGCGCAGCTTGTGCGATCTCAGCTCACCAACCAGGAATAGAATCTGGGTCACCCGCTGTGGAAGCATGGAGTCCTAACCACTGGACCACCAGGGAATTCCCTAAAAAATTTTTATTTACTTAATATTTAGTAAGTATTTACTATGTTCTAAGTGCTTTACACATATTAACTCATTTAGTCAGTATAACACTTAAGAGTAGTGCTATTATTACTCTCACTTTATGAATGATGAACACAGACACAGAAGTTAAGTAACTTGCCTAAGGTACAAAGAGTTGAACACAGGTTGTCTAGTCTGGCTGTAGAATACATGCTCTGAATCACCAATCGATGTTGAAAATGATAGGTTTGTTTTCAGATATTCATTGGAATTGTGAATAAATTCTGGAAATTAAGCAATCGGCTCATGTAGTCAACAAAAAGTGAGGAATACGGGGGAGGCTCTGGAGTTAAAACAAACAAACTTTGTGTGGATTCTCACTTCACCACTTACTAGCTTTGAGATGGTCAACAAGGTACACCTATTTGAGGGCTTCCCTGGTGGCGCAGTGGTTGAGAGTCCGCCTGCCGATGCAGGGGACATGGGTTCGTGCCCCGGTCCGGGAAGATCCCACATGCCGCGGAGCGGCTAGGCCCGTGAGCCAAGGCCGCTGAGCCTGCGCGTCTGGAGCCTGTGTTCCGCAACGGGAGAGGCCCGCGTACCGCAAAAAAAAAAAAAAAAAAAAAGATACACCTATTTGAGCCTCAGTTTCTTCACGTGTTAAGTAGAAATAATATTACTTTGTAAGGTAACTGTGAGGATTAAAAAAAAGGATAGTGGCTTGGAACATAGTATAAAATGATGATAATGATGATTTTGAAGCCAATGGTTTCAGAGGCTGATAAAATAGCAGAGCTGTTTTATTTGGCAAATCGTCAAATAGGAAATTTCTCTTGCATGTCTACAGTACGATGATGCCTGACTCTCAGAAAGTTGACTTCTACCAAGAAAAGAAACTGAGCATATTAAAACCAAACAGTAGCAGCAGCAGGAAGAAGAGGAAGAGGAAGAAGAAGAAAGAGAGGAAGAAAAACAACAAAAATATATGTAGTACAAATTTTATAACATTAAAGGTAAATGTGAATATCTTGGTCTATACAGAGCTTAAATCTTTTTAAAATTTAATTAATTAAGTAATTAACTTTGGCTGTGTTGGCCTTCGTTGCTGCACGTGGGCTTTCTCTAGTTGCGGTGAGCGGGGGCTACTCTTCGTTGCGGTGCGTGGGCTTTTTTTTTTCACTGCAGTGGCTTCTCTTGTTGTGGAGCACGGACTCTAGGCGCGTGGGCTTCAGTAATTGCGGCACGTGGGCTCAGTAGTTGTGGCGCATGGGCTTAGTTGCTCAGTGGTATGTGGGATATTCCCGGAACAGGGTTCGAACCTGTGTCCCCTGCATTGGCAGGCGGTTTCTTAACCACTGCGCCACCAGGGAAGTCCCCAGAGCTTAAATCTTAAAAACACATTCACATGTATTATCTCATTTGATCCTTACAATAATCTTCTGACGTTGGTAGAGCAGGAATTACTGCTTCCATTTTAGAGATGAAGATATGGAGGCTTTGCAAGGGTAAAAGGTTTGCCCAAAGCCAAATGCTAACTAGTGGTAGAGCAGGGACTAGAAACCAGGGTTCCTGGGTCTAAGCTCAAAGACTGTGAAAAAGAAATGATATTGGAAATACCATCCTCATGAGAATAACCAGTGGAAGAATTATTTCTCTTAAACATAGCTACAGAATCAGATCTACTTTAAGGCATCCTTGAGGAAATCTTGGGTGCTCCTTATTGGAGCAATGATTGGGAATGTGAACTGATGATAGTGTATACAGTGTGATTAGCTTGGACAGTATTATCACCATGTTGAGCTGATCATTTAACTCTTCCAACACTGGACTCTACCAGTGTGGATATAATTGACCCAAGGCTCTTAAGTACTTCATTTGATGGAATAAACAATTATGGAAGTTGTACTGAGAATGAGAACATCTTGCTAGATGTATGATGCTTTGACTTTTTAAAAAGTGATGTCAGAAGTATATTTCTAACACAGTAAAAATCCATTTTATCTGGGGAAATGTCAACATGCAACCTCTCTCTTAGCTGGCATTTTCCTGTATCGATAGTCAATGGAATCTGATGCTCAGTACAACATACTTGATGTTTCAGGATGTTTCGCAGGATTCTGAATTGACTTATGAATTACTCAAGATTAAATTAAATTATACTCAGCAGAGGCTATCTTGAGTGCTACTTATTTTTTTATTCTTATGGTAATGCCTTATTAATCAGACAACACTTAACTATGGCATCCATTCTCACCACCATCTTCAGAAGTCCAAATGGGAGAAAGTTGAAGAATTATATTTTCTTCTCAGAATTCCATTCTAATTTTCACTTTATGTATACAAATCTAATGAAATGATATAGTTCGATCAATCACCTTATGTTTCAATATAACAGATTATGTAGTTCAAAGAACTCAGTAATGAATGATGTCATTTAACACCACCAGAGGGGGTTATTGAGCCACAGAGGAGAAGTGACAAAGAAGTCACAATCCCCAATTTAAATCAATCCACAATCATATGAGACAAGTCTTTTAATTCCTATCTTACAGGTGTACAGAGAGGTTAAATATCCTGTCTACGTCACTCAGAAGGGTCTGAATGGTAGCAACTGGGACATGACTGTGGTTATGGAACCACTTTGGAAATATACCAGGCAAGATTTTGAGCTCTACTGGAGAGTCCTAAGCTATCTGGAGACCTGTGCTTTAAATCTACTAATAGACAGGAATAAAGACACAGACCTACTAGAGAAGGGACTTGAGGATATAGGGAGGGGGAAGAGTAAGCTGTGACAAAGTGAGAGAGTGGCATGGACATATATACACTACCAAACGTAAAATAGATAGCTAGTGGGAAGCAGCCGCATAGCACAGGGAGATCAGCTGGGTGCTTTGTGACCACCTAGAGGGGTGGGATAGGGAGGGTGGGAGGGAGGTAGACGCAAGAGGGAAGAGATATGGGAACATATGTATATGTATAACTGATTCACTTTGTTATAAAGCAGAAACTAACACACCATTGTAAAGCAATTATACTCCAATAAAGCTGTAAAAAAAAAAAAATCTACTAATAGAAAGTTTCGAGCTTCCTGTCGCTTGAAATTCATGACTCCTCTCTCTGACCGGTTATTCCCAGGAGTCACTATAAGTGTCTATTTTTGGTATATGTGGTACATATAAATGTACTTTAGGCAACAAAGGGTGATAAACATTTAAGAATAGTCTTTAAATCAATGTTTTCACACATAACATGAACTGTTATTAATCAACAGGTTTACTATGTGGAGTGAGAAGAGGCCTTAATCAGAACCTCAAGGAACAGAGAGACAAGGGTCAGGCAGAAGAGAAGTTCATAAGAAGCCTCAGAAGGAATGGCTACACAGAGAGGAGAAAGTGAGGTCATGGAAATGAAGTGAAGAGAGTGCTTGGGAAAGGGAAAGCTAATTTAATAAAGCAGGACAGGTATAAAGTTTTAATTCATTCAATTTTAAAATTAGGTAGAAGGAAAAAAAACATTCTTCAACAAACAAAACAATAAAAAATACGCTGCAGACCCATGTTATGGTTTTTCCCTCTAGATAATCTTATTTCCTTTCAGGGAAAAAAATTCAAGGCCAAAAAGGAAAAAAACCAACAGCATGTAGCCTCTGGTCTTCCAGAGCCTTACTTTGCTTAGGCCTACGCTTTTATGCACAAGTTCCAATTTCTTCTCATCAGTGATTCTCTGAATTTATCTCCCAAGAAGACTACATCATCTAAAAAGCCTCATTTCCCATTCCTACATTTCAATAAACGCCTCACCTTTTTGATTTCCTTCTTCTGCTCTGAGCAACAACTCCAACTAACTCTCCCTCATATACTTGTATCAAACGCAACTCCAGACACATCCAAGATATCAAAACAAGCACCACATTCTGAGGTAGCACACTCCTACCAACAGAGAGTTCCAATTGTGAGTAGCTAGTGTGCCACTGGCAGAATATCTGTCACAGACAGTTCTCTCCTCCATATGCTTAAACCCACCTTGGGAAGTAGTTTCATCTCTGGTTGCTGGCTGCAGAATGAAGGGCTAAAGTGAAGGCCCTTCACTTAGTATGAGGAGACCTATTGTTTGTATTAACCAGGGTACCCAAAAGTGCACAATGAAATCTATTGCTCTGAATAGGGCAGAGTTCAAGAGATGGTTCTAGAAAACCTCCCAGCACTTGAGGAGACAGAGATGAGGGCTGCTGTTTTCTACCCTAATCCAGACTACATTATGAATCAGTGTAAAAATAAGCCCTCTAGATGCAACCAAAATCAAATGTCCTTTTTAATCTAATAATTTCCTGCTATAAATCATAAGCTAAATATTCTTAAACATCTCCATGTACTTTCTCACCCAGCCAAGCCTGTTGCTTTACAATAAGCAAAGATGCTCTATGTACTGGAATATCACAGAATGCCATAGGATAAAAGAAGTTTTACTCACAGAATAAAAAGTAAAGGTTACCACCCATTATTTGCATTGCATTAAGCACTCATAAATCCATTACTTAAGGCCATCTAGAATGAGTAGATTTGTACTGCTGTTTTCAATGTCTGTGAATTACACAGTCATCAGTAAAGGACAAGGACAGAATACAGAAAAGGTCTTATAACCTTTTCTCTCTTTTTATTTACCAACTGGCAAGGTTGGTGGGAGGGAGGATGAGTTCTGTTCTTGACAACATTCCCCCCCTACAGAAAATTAAGCCTGAGGTGCTAACTAAAATTATTCCATTGTCTTTTTAAGTAATGAACTCATTAATTCTCATGGATATTGATTAGTGGAGAGAAATACATTACATCCCAATTAATGGGACCGTCTTAGAAAAAGGGGAAATGTTGCATAAAGTTAATTTGATTTTATAAAAGATTTTATTAATGAAATGGCTTTATATGAAGTTTGAAACAATCTATCTAGTACATTAACAAAAGTCAATATAGAAAGCAGGCCTGGTTGGTAATGCTATATTACTTTGAAAAAATAAAAAGCTACTGGTAAAAAATAGGCAAAGGAAAGGCTGGCTCTCGCTACAAAGAAAAATTTCTGCCTTAATGCAAAATAGTTAAAAAATTAAAGGATGAGTACTGTGCTGAAACATTAAAATAAACTGAGAAACTTTATTCCTGTGGGATCTGGTTCCCTGGAAGGAGAAAGACATCATGCAGTAACCTGGTTCTTGTGGCTTGGCTCTTCATGCAGTAAATATTCCTTATACAACCTTAAATATTTTAGCTGATCCTTTAGATTTCACTTGGGTGACACTATTTGTTTCTTCATATATGTAATATCAAGCATCTGCTGATGTGTTTTTTAAAAACCATAAAAACAATTTTAAGGGAGTATCAGGTGCTATAAATCAACATAAAATTAGCAAACATATAAAAACACATCACTTAAACAAAACAAAACAAAACAAAACATCACTTACCCGGAGCAGTGAACTGTTTAACATTGGTGAATCTAGACTTATCGGCCACACTAGCCATGAAGCAGCCCTTTGGCACGGTCCAGTCATTGGGCTTGCTATTTTTGTCCCTGTCTTCTGCTGTTTCATATACCTCTATGTGAGGGGGTTTCTCAGTTAGATTCTTGCTGTAATGACTTAACCCATACTGTGCAATCTGGATTGGGTAGAAATAGCCTTGAGGTCCCCATTGTGTAGATAGAGGTACACCTATAAAACAGAGAAACAAAATAAATATCTCCAGATATTCATGATCCTATTCTGAATACCACTCTTCACTGTTTTACTTCTGGGGGAGTTATAGGGTTATCAGCAACTTTTAAGCTTCCTTATTACACTGTTTTCATAATTACTAAAAACAAGTACCAAATTAACCAGAAATGAAAAACAGAACTAAATGCTCATTCACTCTCATTCATTATTTGTTGACAGATAGCAATGCAATGTTGTGGATCATCTTTTTAAGGACTAATTTTTAATGTGTGCTACTTTTGCTCATAGCTACAGATGTCATATTTCATAATTCTGTTTCATACATTCAAGTTTTACACAATTTAAATATAGTTAATGTTACCAGCTTTATTCTAGAATATTAAACCTGAAATTTTCTTAACATCTGTACTTAACAGTCAAGTTAATTACATACTAATCTTTCCCTCCGGTGTCAAGATGTGGTCTAGTAACTTTATCATCTGATGGTTAAAAGTATTTGCTTAAGAAGCCAGCTATGGGGGGGCTTCCCTGGTGGCGTAGTGGTTGAGAGTCTGCCTGCCAATGCAGGGGACACGGGTTCGAGCCCTGGTCTGGGAGGATCCCACATGCTGTGGAGCAACTGGGCCCGTGAGCCACAACTACTGAGCCTGCGCGTCTGGAGCCTGTGCTCCGCAACAAGAGAGGCTGCGATAGTGAGAGGCCCGCGCACCGCGATGAAGAGTGGCCGCCGCTCGCTGCAACTGGAGAAAGCCCTCACACAGAAACAAAGACCCAACATAGCCATAAATAAATAAATAAATAAATTTATAAAATAAAATAAAAAGAAGTCAGCTATGACTAGGCAACTTAAAGTATAAACACAGTTTGCAATTCTTTTTCATATCCTTCAGATCAAAATGTAATTCTTGAGAACAAGGAGTGCTTTTTTTAAAGAATGAATTAAAGTTGTATATTTAAACCACAGATTCTTGATAAATTCATTAGTGGATTACCTCTTGTAAAGTTCTAAGCAAAACTTTTAAATGTTTGGCATTAGTGTTTATTTTAGTAATTTTCTACATGGGAAATACAATAATACCACACTGTACAGAATACTGTATTATTGCATCATGGTGTATGTGTTGAGAGATAAACTATTTGTAGTCCTAAAATAAATTAACAAGCAACAGATGGGCATGGCAGAAACTGGGAACCTATAAAACTATATGTGTTTTGATGTAGTTTCAAAATAGTTTAAGGAATTACAGACCATACAGGCTAAGAAACCTAGGCTACAGATAAGCTTTTTAACTTCAATATTCTTTCTCCAAGGGTAGATTTTTTTTTTCAAATTCAAACAATTATTTTCACTTAATAAAAGCAAGGTTTATACGATCTCATTTGATGGGTAATGACTACAATAATGTGCAATTGGCCTAAGAAGTGATAGACTGATCAATGGAACCGAATAGTAGGCCAGAAACATACTCTAGTGAAGATTTAGAAACATATTCTAGTTTCAAAATATTTCAGTATAACGATAAAGATTGATCAGCGGGGAAAAGAGGAGATTATTCAATAAACGTTAAGGGAAAAAAAATCTAAAATTAGGCCCTGACCTTGTACCATTTGTCAAAATATAAATCAGTCTAGCTTGACTAAAAAGTTAAATGTAAAAAAAACCCCCATAAAACTATTAGAGAAAATACAGATGAACAGCTGATCGTGGCATGGCACATGATTTTCTAAGCATAAAAGGAAGAATTAAAAAAAAAAAACCCTAAGTTTAGTAAATAGAACTAAAAATTTCTAAAACTAACAAAGCATAAATAAAATGCAAAGACAGCCAAATTAAAGAAAATATCTTTAACAAATGCAACAAGGTGCTACCACCCTTGCTATATATATAAAAGATCTCACAAATATATTTTTCTAAAAAACAACATTAATCACATTGAAAAAGGGGGAAAGAACCTCAAGCCCATTCTATAATGGTTAAAAGCATATGAAAAACATATCTGACCTCACTAATTGCTACAGAAAGCAAATTATGAGATCCCTTTGTAAACAACAGATTAAAAAATGAACTTTCATGATGGCAGGAACTGGGTGACAGGAGCACCCTTATACTCTGCTATTGGAAGCATGAATAGGGTCAACCGTCTTGGAAAGTAGTTTGGTAAAATAGATTAACTGATACTATTTGACATGGTAATTTATTTCCTAGGGAACTACTCTGAGAATACAATTAAAACAGCAAATGATTAACTATGAATATCTATACCATTATGTATAATGGCAAAAAAGTGGAAATGACCTAAATGTCCAACTAAAGAGAAAGGTTCCATACATTATTATGGCATGTCCTTATTACGAATATTAGTGATTAAAATATTCAATAACAAGAGGAAATAATCATAACATGTTGAACGAAAAAAGAATACAAAATTGACTATACAGCATGATTCTAATTTGTTTAAAAATGTATATCTACAAAAACAACAAAAAGATTGGAAAAGACATCAAAACATTAACAGTGGTTATGGTTGCTTTTTACTTTTTCTTTAGCATCTAAGCACCTATTAAGCTTATACACTTTTAAAAATTACTGGAAAAAAAAAAAGGTTTGGAGATGGATATCTTTCAAGCCTCTAAAAAACTACTACCCTCCTGAACACTGCACAATAAATATCATTATAACTATGTTAAAACATATACCTAGGTATAAAGACCTTCTGAGAATATATAAAAATGGTAATAATTGGGGTTTCCCTGGTGGCGCAGTGATTGAGAGTCCGCTTGCCGATGCAGGGGACACGGGTTCGTGCCCCGGTCTGGGAAGATCCCACATGCCGCGGAGCGGCTGGGCCCGTGGGCCCGTGGGCCATGGCCGCTGAGCCTGCGCGTCCGGAGCCTGTGCTCCGCAACGCGAGAGGCCACCATAGCGGGAGGCCACAACAGGGAGAGGCCCGCGTACCGCACAAAAAAAAAAAAAAAAAAAAAAGTGGTAATAATTACCTTGAATGGTAAGAATATAAGTGAATTTACCCCCTTCCTTCTTCTAAACATTCAGTAAAGATATTACAAAAATTAAAATATTAAGATATTAAAATCACTTTCTATTTTTTATTATTTTTTTATTTTTTGCGGTACGTGGGCCTCTCACTGCTATGGCCTCTCCTGTTGCGGAGCACAGGCTCCAGATGCGCAGGCTCAGTGGCCATGGCTCACGGGCCCAGCTGCTCCGCAGCATGTGGGACCTTCCTGGACCGGGGTATGAACCCGTGTCCCCTGCGTCGGCAGGCGGACTCTCAACCACTGCGCCACCAGGGAAGCCCTAAAATCACTTTCTATAACAAAATGAGAAAAATGAAATAAAACCCAAACTAAGCAATCTTAAAACACACTAAGTTCTTTCCTCTGATTAAATGATATACTTTAAAGTCAAATTCAATATGGCTTTCTGATCAATCCTAGCTTTGAAATACAAATTCCAAAATGTATTAATTATACCCATAAGGAACCCCCAGGTTTTAAAGCCAATGAAAGACATTATGTAATAGACTATAGGAGTTCATGAAGTTCAGAGAAAATGATATTATGTATTATCTTGTTCTGAGAACTGTAAACCTCCATCCAGGGATGATACCTGGCTAATCTGGTAATAAGACTTGGTACATTGATGGGTCCACTGGATGGTCTGTCTCCCTTTCCCATCTCCTCTCATAGGACATGATAATAACCTATTACGATAGGTTATTAGGATAATAACTGTATATTTTAATGCAAAATTTCTGGAGATGCTGTGCCTTGACTTTACTGATGATAATTTTAGTTTCTGGGGTAGGTTAATGGCATAATCCTATTCAATCAGGTATGATCTTATTGTAGCCCTTAAATCACACCATCTAGAAAGTTCAGGTTTAACCTGTTCCTCCCTGCTAAGTCAGAGTGATGAAAGGTCTCTTGATAGTAAGCTATGCAAGTACTTGCTATATAATTAACACAGTCTCTTATTCCTCAACACAATCAGGACAGAAAAATGCAGTGGAGTAGATGGATACCAACCTTCAACCCCACTTATGCACTTGACTCTGTCTCGGACTTCCACATTGTAGCCTTCAAAGGACATAAACACACCATCAGGGTGATAAGGGGCTCTCTGTGCATAGACTTTGGAATAGCTATGAGAGAATTCAAACCGATCATAGCCATCGTACTGAACCACCTTTCCGTAAACGTCAAAATATTTCTCTACCCAGGTAAATGGAAGAAAGACTTCATTCCCCTCTCGTCTCCCTTTAATTGTGTGTTCATCATTTATGAGACAGTCAATTTCTTCATATTTGAGCCCTAACACCTTGCTTCCCCCATTGCTATTGAAGCCTCCAACAACAGGGGGCGCTTTCTGCTGTTCCTGAGGGAATGCCTCCTCAGAGTGCTTGGCCATGTGGTTCACATAGTTGTTGCTCTCAGATGCTGCTGCTCTTTTTTCTAACGCATCCACTCTGAAGCCACTACTCGAGTGCCGTGGAAACTGGATCGCTTTGTCGCTGGAACACTTATTCCACAAAAGTACTGTGACCAAAGTGAAGAGTGCGCAGATGACAATCAAAGTCTTATAGTTGACCCGAGCTGCCAAGCAACGCATATTCAGACCATACCTATGGAGGCAAGAAGAAAAATTCACACAAAGATGTACTTACTGACATTTCATAGGATAAGATTTACTTTTAGGATACTGAACCACCACATTAGGGCAATTTTATTAACTGCATGTAATCTGATCAGATTTAAAATTACTAACTCAAACTTTTCAGCAGAGACAAAGAAAAGGCAAGAGTTGCTTCCCCCCTCTTAAAATGTTCAGTTAGCATGATCCTCTAAAGCAAAGATTCCCAATCTTTCTCTGTTTGTGGCTCCCTTGGATTCTTAATAATTTTTTCATGAAGCCCCTAGGTCAAAAAAAAAAAAAACCTGTTGGGCTTCCCTAGTGGCACAGTGGTTGAGAGTCCGCCTGCCGATGCGGGGGACACAAGTTCGTGCCCCGGTCCAAGAAGATACCACATGCCGCGGAGCGGCTGGGCCCGTGGGCCATGGCCGCTGAGCCTGCGCGTCCGGAGCCTGTGCTCCGCAACGGGAGAGGCCGCAACAGTGACAGGCCCGCGTACCGCAAAAAAACAAACAAACAAACAAAAACCTATTACTTCCATTTGTGAAGTAGTTGGGCTCAAACAACTTAATACATATTTTTGTCCTAACGACTGAGTAGCTGTTTGAAAAAAATATAACAGGTCATGTCAAGGTAAACACTGACATCCATGTTGCCAAATCCAACAATGAATTTTTAGTGCTCACCCTATGTTGCTTCTCAGCAGCATGAAATAGTAAACGACTCTTTCCTTCCTGAAACACTTTCTTCCCAGGACTCCCGGGGCACCATGCGTTCTTGGTTCTCCTTATACCCCAGCTGGATGCTCCTCCTAGTCATCTCTGATCATTCCTTCTCATCTCTCTGAACCTGAATTTTGAAATGCCTTAGGGCCCCAGTCCTCAGACCTCTTCTTTATCTCTATTCACTCCCAGGTGATCTCACCCAATCTCATGGCTTTAAATACAATTTATATGTTGACTTTTCCCAAAATTCTATCTCCAGGCCAGATCTTTCTTCAGAACTGCAGGCACATATACCTATGTGCCAATCCAAGTATCAATAACTGACATCTTTATTTGAAGGTCAAATGGGCTTCTAAAACATAACATTCAAAATTTAATCCCTAATCTTTCCCTTCAATCTGCTCCTCCTTTACTGCTCAGACCAGAAATACTGACTCCTTTCTTGTTCACCCCATATCCAACCAGTCAGGAAATCCTGCTGTCCCTACCTTCAAATTATACCCAGAATCTAATCACTTTTCACCAACTACACAAGTTACCAACACATCAGAGCCACTGCCATATTTCACTTGGAATACTACAGTGATGTCTAACCTGCTCTCCCTGCTTTTACCCTTGCTCTACTATTCTACCCCAAAGTCTATTCTCAACATAGCAGTCAGAATGACGCTTTTAAATACAAGCCAGATCCTGTCTTTCCAGTCATGATGGGAGAAGAATTTGATGCTGTTGCCCCTACTGGCCATGTGGTGTACCAACCAGTTGTGATTGTACTGTAGGTAGTCCTGGAATGCCTGTTGCTGGGGTCACTGGGAAACATGGAAAATTATGGGTTAGTTACATGTGCAACATATGGAATATCTCTGCCCACTGAGAGTAAAGAGAGTAGACTTACTGCTGCTTGCTACAGTAGCTCTGTAATTTATTTTATGGTGTAAATCCAAAACTACTTATTTTATGGTTGTAATCCTTCTTCCCCCTTTTCCTCTCAATAAACCCTTCTGGCAGCAATGAGATTTAAAAAAATCAAACCGTAAAATGAAAACGTTTAATGAAAAATTACACAATGATTTTCTGTTTTTCAAGAAAGCTGATGGTGTTTTTCAATTAAAAGCTCATTTCTTTTAATTCCAAGAGGAGGTAAACCCTGAGTCCTTGCATGTCTGAAAGCAACTTTATTCTGCTCTCACCTTTGATGAATAGTTTGGCAGGATATAGAATCCTTGGGCTGCATATTATTTTCTTTCTAAATGCTGTAGGCAATGTTTTACTTTCTTAAAGCATTACGGGCTACTGATGAGAAGTTTGACTTCAGTCTGATACTTGCCATTTTGTACATGACTTCCCTCTGAGTCTTGTGTTTACCCTAGGAATTCTGCAGTTTTGTGAGAATGTGTTAACAGTATGATATTTGATTCACTATTTCAGCACTTGGTGTGCCCTTTCAACCTGAAACCTTGTGTTCTCTTATTCTTGTTTAATGGATGTAGTATCTTCTTGCAGCTCTGAGTATGTTAGGGTTCTGTTTTTGTAAAGTTCTCTCTGATTATCTGTTTTCTTTGGTGGTCATTTTTCTGGTTATTTTAGTCTCTTTCATGGTGTTAGCTTTCCTCATACGCCTGTGATCTTTGTTTACTCATTCATCTTTAGGCTTGAATGACTCATTAGCTAACACAGATTTCCTCTGTTATTGTGAAGATGGTCTGCTTTTGGGCTAGATTGTTCTGAGAGGGGCTCTGTGTGGGTTGGGTACAGGCGGAGTGACAGTGTTCCTTTAGGGTGTGTGGGTGGGTAGCCAGCAGGCCCTCTAAATACCAGAATGAAGATGACTTTTTCTTTTGTCCTGGGGACATAACTCGTACTCTAGAAGCCTTAGCTTTTCCCAATTTCTCTAAAGAAAATCTGGCTGGTGTTTTGGCTGGGGTTCACGCCAGCTATCTATAGTTCAAGTGCAGGGGTGAGAGAGATAAGGGGAAGGAAGGAGAGGGTACAGCTGTGCCTTCTAGTACTGGAACAGAGATCCGGAAATCTGTTTAATTATCACCCTATGGTAATCTTCCTATTTACTGTTATTGGCATCTTCATTTCTTATTTCTATATATTTTATTTCAGTGGGGCATCAGGAGGGAAGGGAGGCAAAGATATGGGTCTGGTACATCTTGGAAATCATACACAGATTGTAAGAGCTGGAATCCAATAATATATTTCATCATCTGCATTATTACTATGAGAAAATGTGCTGAACGCTAAAAAAAGAAGTGTGGTACAAGCAAACCTTCAGAAGTCACATATTTATAAATTGAGGATTTCCTTATATAGTAGCATGGGCAAACGGATAATACTAAGTGATGTTCTTTGTTTTAATTTTATTTATTTATTTTTATTTTTGACTGTGTTGGGTCTTTGCTGCTGCGCGCAGGTTTTTCTCTAGTTGTGGTGAGCAGAGGCTACTCTTCATTGTGGTGCATGGGCTTCTCATTGGGTGGCTTCTCTTGTTGCAGAGCATGGGCTCTAGGCACGCAGGCTTCAGTAGTTGTGGTGCTTGGGCTCAGTAGTTGTGGCTCGCGGGCTCTAGAGCGTAGGCTCAGTAGTTGTGGCACACGGGTTTAGTTGCTCCGTGGCATGTGGGATCTTCCCGGAGCAGGGCTCGAACCCGTGTCCCCTGCATTGGCAGGCGGATTCTTAACCACTGCACCACCAAGGAAGCCCCTAAGTGATGTTTAAACAAACAAACAAAAAAAGCCCTCCATTAAAAACATTTATGTGCCAACATTTGAATCATCCGTCAGCTATACTAACATTTAGAGCAGTTAAAACAGAAATATAAAGCTTTTGTCCCACCTTTGAGACGTGCCCTTCCTCCATGACCCAAAAGAGAGTAAACCTGCTATGGAACTAGCAGGCTACCATTATGATGAGGCATGTGATGGGAAAATAAAGAAAAGTCAAAATTAAAAACTTTCAATAACCTTTATGTCCAGATTTTGTATCTGATACCATTCCTTACTAAAAGCAATCAGGATAAAAAAATTATAAAAGCAATCAGGGCTTCTTAGAGACATCAATCTGAAAGGTCCCTTTCCCGATTAAGTCAAAGCTGTGAGAATTATGACTGATGTTGACTGAAACACACTAAATCAATAAAGATCTATGAGTCTATAATGATATTCAAAAAAGGAGATAGCCAGAAAAAATACTTAAATCATCTTCTGACGAAAACTGGTAACTAAATCAAAGAATTTATTTATCTTTGCAGGAGAACACACCAATAGCCTCAGATGACAAAGAATTCTATTTTACAGAAAAAGGGTGGCTAATAATGTAGAAGAAAAAAATTAAAATCTGAAAATTATTATGCAATTCCTCATGAAATTACTAATTTAGCCAAGTGTTATATTCAGGCATATGTTTGACAGGGATTTAGTGATTCATACTGTGCAAAGTAACACCAAATACATTATTTCCTAGTCACAAGGAGAAAAAGGTGAAACTCTACAATGAAGGGATCAGTCAGCACCCTAATTCAGTGGTCAAATTCAGTCTCATTAACGATGACTCATGCAGATGTTGTGTCTCTTGATGAGTTAAAATAAAAAGTACATAACCTATTGTATATCCCAGCCAAAAATGTTTAACTTGGATCTCTCTGACCCTATGATTTAATTTCTAATTAACAGGAAATACAAGGGAAAGAGGAACAAGTTAAGCACAGATGCAACCAGTACATCAAGAAGGTGAGACATCCTGCAGGAGAGTTGGCCCCATCTCCTCAATAAATTAGTGGTATGAAACGAAAAAGGAGACTGGGTTAGACTTTTTGAAAAGAGACTTAAGAAATATAACAACCAGATGTGAGACTTGGTCCTAAGCTGGGAAATCTGACTATGGGCTTGGTAAGAAGGAAAGATGGAAGGACATATGGAGGTTGTTAACTGAAAAAAAGGAGGTTACAGAACAGCACATATAGTATGATTTTCTAATTTTCCATGAATATGTTTAACATGTTTTTAAACCATAAAAAAAGAAAATTAAGAAGGTCAAAGTCACTTGTTAAAATATTTAAAGAAAGAATTATAAATTTTTAGTTAAAATTCTTAGTTTTCAAAATAGGCACTGACATTTTTTGGAGGGGAGGATAGAAAGAAAGAAAACTCTGAGTATTGACATGCAGTACTAACTACCAAACAGGCTTATCTAAAGGTAAGTACAATAATTTTATTATGTTTCTCATATTATAGAAAATTGACTATAGAAACTTTCAAATTTCGAAAAGTAAATTGCATTGACATTTTGCTAAGTACAAATGATAGTAACTTTAAAAGCTAAAACCAGGGTTTCCTGCTGAGTGGTGATAAGCTTCCTACTTATTTTAAAGCTTTTGCTACATCCATGAACTAGATTAACCTTTCAAGTTAAAGTTAAAAAAAAAAAAAGTAAATAAATAAATTCAAAAACCTTGAAAGCTCATGTGTTGCTGATCCTAAAGATTTATTTCATTAGAAACATAATCCAATAAAATTTAGTTTTAGTAACTTTAGAGATCTACAACAGGAAATAACATTCAGTAAACATCATAAAGAAACTGTGGAATAAGTTCTTTGCACAAACAGTTAAAAATTAAGTAAAGCAAAATATAACTTAGTTTTCCTTTGGGAGAGCAAACTGTTCTCTTCTAAAATGATGTGCAATTCAAAGAAATTTTCCTGATACCTTAGTTTTCAAATTCATTTTCCTGAGTAATTCAGTAAACATTAAAACTGTGGATATCACCATGAGTTTTTAAAATATGAAGGTCATATTTCAGTTAAGAACAACCTTCAAATAAATTTGTAATAGTTTCAGTGAAAGAAATTATTGGCTTTTTCCTTCCTCTGAATAATGTAGACCAATGCCTGCTTGCCCATTATTTTCTCTTTTTTATTTATATATCTAACAATTTATATTCTTATAATCATTTGGTAGCAAGTAAATAGAAGGAATAGTAGTTGCTCAATAGAAAATCAAACTGACTGGTTCAATCAGTATCTATTCGGCAGCTAACATGTGGCAGGTAAGGCACAATCCCTGTCCCTAAAGGCCAGATTGGCAGGAAACATGGGCATAAGAAACAATAACGCAATGATACACAAACTGTAAAAAAAAAAAAAAAAAAAAAAAAAGTTATGTAGAATGTGTTATGAAACACAGTAACGTTTTAAGTGAAAGCTTCCAGGTGGAATGAGTAGACTTACAGTCAAGCATGCTCCAAAATCAGGGTGTTTGCATTTGCCATTCCCTCTGCTTGGCAACCTGTTTCCCCAGATATCCACTTGGCTTGCTCCCTTACTTCTTCAGGTCACTGCTTAAGGGTCAGTTTATTAGAGAGGTCCTCTCTGACCACCCTATCCTAAATAGCAGTTCTCACCCCATCATTCTGTAGGTCCTTACTTGGCTTTATTTTTCTTCATAGCATTTATCACTACTTGGTATTATACATATTCAGATTATAAGCCCTCTCCAATCCACTAGAATGTAAGTTCCACAAGGGTTGAGATTTTGCTTCTCCTGGTCATTGCTGCATCCCCAATGCCTAGAAATGTGCCTGGTTCAAGTAGGCATTCAATAAATATTTATTGAATGAACACTGTTAAACATGCAATTTTAAAAAATAACAGACATTTGAAAGAGACAATTTTGTTTCCTTTCCCATATTTGGGTATTCTGAAAGCATAATCCAAATAAAAATGAACATAACTGACATAATTGAATACGGATTGTGATGCTATATATTGGCCAACTCTTTAAAATGGATCTATAATTTAAGAACTGCTGTTAGTAAAGTTCCATCTGTTTACTGCTTGATAGACCAAGATTTAAATTACACAGTCAAATGTTTAAGTATTCTGTGATAGCTCCAACTCAAAGGAGAACTGCCTATACTTTTGGTGGTCAGGCCTCTTCCAGTAATGCAAACAAGTAGTATTCCCTAGCAACTACTGAAAATAAAGGACAAAATGAAAAGGTAATTCTGCTAGTCCATTAAAAAAAAAAAACAAAGTTAAAATAATCTTTGATACAAGTGGCTCACAATGCTTCAAATAAGATTATATTTCTAGGCAAACATCTCAAAGAAATGAGCAGGGGGTTTATAGTATATTATTCACATTTTAAGGATGAAGAGACCAAAGTATAATAGCCCACAAGAGATTCATTAAAACAGAGGACAAGGACAAAGCCAAGATAGCTGAGAATTTAAGATTAAAAATTATATTTCTATTTTACAGATGATGAAACTGAGGCTCTGTGATGTTAAGTAATTTACCCTAGGTCATGTGATTATTTGATGGTTCACTAGAGATTTGAATTCCAAACCCTGTGCTCTAACATTCACAAGGTATCTTTGAGCTGATATATATTTTATTTCAGAAGCTGAATACCACCCTTTCCCAAGAGATACTCTAATTTATAGCAGGTTACCAGATTGTGAATTGAACTCAGACATTAACAGATCTTATTCTAGATAAAGCTGAATTTTGACCTTGAATCAACAGTTTACATAGGTAGAGTACAATTTTAGAAAGAGTTATCTAGTTATTTTAAAATCTTATTAGCATTTCTAAATGAAGCTGCTGTTATTTTTGAATCTTCTTCAAATCTAACAGTATAATTACAAACCATGTTACTATTAGAAAAGAATAGAAAGGGAAGTCATAATTATGATATTTATGTATACATAGCCCAGTACCTGGTCTGCAGGTGGATTAGAATAATTAAGTTCTTGAAAATAGGATTCCCATTGGCCCTACAAATCTAGCAACAGCTTACAAATTCATTACAACGCTTCATTCTGCCAATAATTATAATGATGTTCTGGGATAGCTTGTTGAAGCAAAACCTTTCTCCAGAGATAAAAATGGAGCTTAATAACAGTTTCATCAGTCCATGTTAATTTGAGGCTTTGAAAATAATGTACTGGTGTTCTAAAAACTCCACAGTGGCAGTATTTATAAGAGTAACTAACATTAGTATAAGGACTAATTACTAAACTAAAATTAGTAACTAACATTAGTTCAGGTATAAGAAAGTAGAAATCTTAAGATAAAAATTTTTTATTCCATGATTGCATTTTTATTAGCTGTGTGGGGGGGGAAGAAAAGAGAAACAAAGAAAAACCCAGAATATAAATGCTTTACCTTTTTTTTTCTACTTAGCTTAATTTCTGATAAGAACACAGAATCTTTGATATAGATTATTTGTAATAACTCTCAGAATGAAAATTACCCAAGACATCAAAGCTCAAATTTATCTGCTCGGTTACTCAACACAAATCTGCTTAGAAGCAACTTAAACCAATACTTCTGCCTTCCATTCTCTTATAAACATTTCCATCATCATGACAGGAAAAAACAAAACAAAAACGAAAAACTTCAAACTATAGAGATAAAGGAGAACCATGTATACAGCAGCAATTAACACATTATAAATCAACTATACTTCAATAAAAAAATTTTTTAAAAGAAGAACCATCTAATGAAGAATATGTTAATTGTATAAATAAAAACTCAAATTAGAACTCAGGAGTTAGGGGAAGATATACTTGTGGTTCTGTCTGTGCTCTATTTGCAAGGAAACCTGAGACCATCTGGTGTCTTCTATTAGCCCAGAGTGTGGAAGTGCACATTTTTTTTTCCAATTTTTTTTCTTGGGTGGTAAAATGCAGGTAACATAAAATTTACTATCTTAGCCATTTTTAAGTGTACAGTTATGTGGTATTACATACATTCACAATGTTGTGTGGCCATCACTACCATTCATCACCATAACTCTTCCCATCTTGTAAAACTGAAACTCATACCCATTAAACAATAACATTTCCCTATTCCTCTCTCCCCACCAGCCCCTGGCAACCACACTTTCTGCATCTATGATTTTGACTAGTCTAAGTATCTCATATAAGTGGAATCATATAGTATTTGTCTTTTTGTGACTGACCTATTTCACTTAGCATAATGAACCCAAGTTTCATCCATGTTGTAGCATATGTCAAATTTCCTTCCTTTTTAAGGCCGAATAATATTTCATTATAGGTATATACCACATTTTGCTTATTCATTCATCAGTTGATGGGCACTTTGGTTGCTGCTGTGAATAATGCTACTATGAACATGGGTGTACAAATATCTTTTTGAGACCCTGTTTTCATTTCTTTTGGACATAAATCCCAAAATGGAATTGCTGGATCATATGGAAAGTCCATTTTTAAGTTTTTCAGGAATCTCCATACTGTTTTCCACAGAGATTGTAACATATTAACAACCTCACCAAAAGTGCACAGGGTTCTAATTTCTCCACATCCTCGCCAACACTTGTGATTTTTTATTTTATTTTTTTAAATAAAACCATCCTAATGTGTGTGAGCATCTCATTGTAGTTTTGATTTGCATTTCCCTAATGATTAGTGATGTTGGGCATCTTTTCATGTGCTTATTGGCTATTTGTATATCTTCTTTGAAGAAATGTTTATTCAAGTCCCTTGCCCATCTTTGGCTTCTTTTTTTTTTTTAAGCTGGGCTGTGCTGGCATGCAGGATTCTAATTACCCAACCAGGGATCAGACCCACACCCCCTGCAGTGGAAGCCAGCGCAGAGCCTTAGCCACCAGGGACCACCAGGAAGTCCCCCATTTTCCAATTTTTTTTTTTTTATTGTTGAGTTTTAGGAGTTCTCTATATATTCTGGATTTTAATCCCTTATCAGATATATGATTTGCAAATATTTTCTCCTATTCACCTCAGTCTACTGTCTTGTAAACTCATTTTCCATGTCTTAATCCAAAGACTCCACAATTTTTTAAATTTCCAAGCATAAAAACCAATTTCTAAAATTTCCTTGTTATTGAAGTAACCTGTTATACCAAGAGTATGCTTTTGCCTCGTATTGAGTGCTACCTTCCTCTCTTTTAGTGGCTGCAATGTATTAACTCTGATTCCATCCCTGCATACTTCCTATAAACCAGTAGCTGATTCCACAGCTTGACAAAAGTAGGGTTTGATTTTTCAGCAAGAATACTTTTATGGTAGAGGTGTGAACTTTCATCAGGAAATATATGTCTGGTAGTCTCTTTTTTTTTTTTTTCCTGTTAGGATTAATCTGTATGTTCAGGTGTTGTCAGCCTGATCTAGTCATTATAAAGTTCTGCATTAGCAATCCATCAAATGGTTTTAGAAACCACTGATAATTCTTTCATGAGGGGGGCTGCAAAATGGTGATATTATAATTCTAGCAGCCTTTCTTAATGTAGTAGCTGAAATATTTCTGTTAAAGAAAATCTTGCCCATAGCAGCTATTTGGTTATCCCTATACAGTTTGTACAGGAAAGCCAGAATTAATGCTTGAATCTTTCCTTTACCAATTTTTGAAATAATGAATTGACTCCCTAATAAACTCCAAAAATCAACAATGACTTTTTAAAAGTAACATCTGAATTCATTAATTTTAAACATACTTGATGTGTTTCAATCCACCACAGTTACTACTTTTTCTTTTTTTTTTTTAACATCTTTATTGGAGTATAATTGCTTTACAATGGTGTGTTAGTTTCTGCTTTATAACAAAGTGAATCAGTTATACATATGTTCCCCTATCTCTTCCCTCTTGCGTCTCCCTCCCTCCCACCCTCCCTATCCCACCCCTCTAGGTGGTCACAAAGCACCGAGCTGATCTCCCTGTGCTATGTGGCTGCTTCCCACTAGCTATCTATTTTTCGTTTGGTAGTGTATATATGTCCATGCCACTCTCTCACTTTGTCACAGCTTCCCCTTCCCCTTCCCCATATCCTCAAGTCCATTCTCTAGTAGGTCTGTGTCTTTATTCCCATCTTACCCCTAGGTTCTTCATGACCTTTTTTTTTTCTTAGATTCCATATATATGTGTTAGCATACGGTATTTGTTTTTCTATTTCTGACTTACTTCACTCTGTATGACAGACTCTATGTCCATCCACCTCACTACAACTATCTCAATTTCGTTTCTTTTTATGGATGAGTAATATTCCATTGTATATATGTGCCACATCTTCTTTATCCATTCATCCGATGATGGACACTTAGGTTGCTTCCATGTCCTGGCTATTGTAAATAGAGTTGCAATGAACATTTTGGTACAAGCAGCTCATGCAGCTCAATAACAAAAAAACAAACAACCCAATCCAAAAATGGGCAGAAGACCTAAATAGACATTTCTCCAAAGAAGATATACAGAGTGCCAACAAACACATGAAAGAATGCTCAACATTATTAATCATTAGAGAAATGCAAATCAAAACTACAATGAGATATCATCTCACACCAGTCAGAATGGCCATCATCAAAAAATCTAGAAGCAATAAATGCTGGAGAGGGTGTGGAGAAAAGGGAACACTCTGGCACTGTTGCTGGGAATGTAAATTGATACAGCCACTATGGAGAACAGTATGGAGGTTCCTTAAAAAACTAAAAATAGAACTACCATATGACCCAGCAATCCCACTACTGGGCATATACCCTGAGTTACTACTTCTTGATGCTCAAATTATCCCATCTTTAGCCAGTGCAAATCTCTTCAAGTTGATTCCTAAGTCCTTTTGACACAACCCAAGTAGTTTCTGAGAGTTTTCTTCTAAGAAAAGGTATCCCAGGTTCATCACGTACAGTTTCTACCAAAGACCTGAAACAGCCATTCTTCCAAGAGCTCTAGTTGCTTTCAGTGGGAATATCTAGGTTATTTCTAATAGAAATTTCTTGACATTTCTATATTTCAGGTATATGAACATGCCTCTTTTATGTTTAAGTGCTGGGGTACTATTTTTAGATATTTTAGTGGTGACTAGAGGTGGGTTGAGAAGGAGTCAGATGCCTGTATCCAGACTGCTATCTGAATCAGTTTGGATTAGGTTCTGCTGCTAGTAACAGACACCAGAAACAAACCCTTATATGTTCCACCCATTGATATTTTTCACTTATGCAAAAGAAACCCAGAATTAGGCAGTCTAGAGCTATTATACAGCTACATGGTCAAGGACCTGGGCACTTTCTATCTTTCTACATCACACTACGGCCCAGAAAGTTACTGAAGCTTCAGCCATCATGTCTGTGCTGTAGTCCAGAAAGAAGAGGAAAGACAGAGGGCAAACGGGCACATCTCTCAGTCGAATGTCTTATCCATAACCACTGTAGTAGGTACTCCATAAATATTAAATTGGAATGTGCGTTAGTCACGCAGGAGGTCTGTATCTAGTCAGTTTATAGCCATGTACATTTTCAAACTAACCTAGTCTTCCCATAGTCCAGAGTTTGTGCTGAAAATCATTACCAGCACTCCATGAGTAGGTCAACTCTGCTATCTTCATCTATCTCAAACCTTCAGGAGACATATTTAGGTTAGCAACAACAACAAGAAGTCACATTTGAGTGATAAAGGAAGTTATTCTTTTTTTGAGGGTGTAGGGGAAAGATTACAGGCAAAGGAAATATTTAGAATGTCTTACCATCTGCCAGGTGCTATACATACACTGAGTTACTGAAATCAAACCCTCAGAAGGAGCTCTTGTTATCACTGCCATACAGTTGAGGAAACAGTGCTGAAGAAAATTTAACTCTGCTGAAGAAAAATTGGTAGCAACCACACAATGGGATTTAAACCTAGATTTCTCTGGCTTCCAAGTGTAGGTTCTTTATATCAGACCACAACAGCATATTATCTGGCTCCAAATCACTATTTGTTTTCTCACCAACTAGGTAAGAGCAGAATGAGTTGCCCTTGGTTTCTGCAGACATTTTAAACTACTAGCATTATGCAGCAGCTTCTGAAACTAAAATTTGTTTCTGAAAAGAGCTTCCAACTGTATTCAGCTTAATTCTCTCTAGCACTGAAAGCAATAATATAAAGAACTAGGATAGGAATGTTTTTTAAAGAGCAGAGAGCAGCTTTGCATCCAGAAAAGCTGAACAGCTACAGTGTAGCTAAAATGTTCTTTGAAGTATTATACAGTACTTAACTAAAAAAGCTCTCTGCTTCTTCTAAGCAAGTGTCAAACTAAGCATATGCTATGTAAATATATCAGTTCAGAAAGGAATCCCAGGCTTCTTCAGCTGTGTAAGATTTCTCCCCCCATTAAGAAAGCCAAGAGAAAGAAAACCTAATGATGTGTTTACTCTTCATGGCTCATGCACAGGAGGACTTTACGGCACAAATTGGTAGAACTATCCTAAGAGGTTCTACAGAATAGCTGCTGATAAAAAGTTTTTATCAAGATTGGTGCAATCCTGCAAAACAGGAATGACAGAAGGGGAAAGGTTCATCAAGTTGCTTGCTTACAGTAATTTTAAACAATCATAGGGCATAAAGATAAGAGTCTTGGCCATGCAGAAGAAGCTGTATGTGGAAGAAATCAGTGCCCAAGCTGATTTTCAAATATGAGTAATTACTGGGCTGACTGTTGACACAGAAGTAGTAGAATCCAGTTTTGAGCTACTGCATAAAGCAATGCAGAAAGCATCACATTGGAAAAAATGATTGGAGAACGTGCTAACAGGAATCACGTGAGAACAATCTGTCAGGTTGTTAGACTATATGGTGAAATTCTATTTGCTAGTCAACTTGGTGTTTTTCTAATGTTTACGATAAAAAGAAAAATCTAATATACCAGCCTGCTGACATTGTATAATCTTTTGCAATTAAAAGAAAAAACATGGTAAGGTTAGCGCCCACATTTTAAATTCTCTTAATAAATAACAGAATAGCTGGGCAGGAGACAAGGAAAGGGAGACCTTTATAAAAAGGGAAGGAGAACATACAAACTACTATATATAAAATAAATAAACAACAAAGTCCTACTGTATATCACAGGGAAATATATTCAATATCATGTAATAAACCATAATGGAAAAGAATCTATACATATGTATAAGTGAATCACCTTGCTGTACACCAGAAACACAACACTGTAAATCAACTATACTTCAATTTAAAAGTGGGGGGGCAGGGAAAGCAAGAGACTAGCAGTTTTGTGTCTTATTAATATAATCACATTTGATTCTCATTAACTACAAAGTGAGTATTATCTCCATTTTCCAGAAGGAAACTGTAAGGAGTCAAATGTTGACTCAACCACCATTGCCAGTTGCTTCACTTCTGTGAATCACAGTTTACTCACCAGTAAAATACGACTAGTACTATATACCTCATAGGTACCTCATATGGTGATCTTTAGGACTAAATGAGATAATGTATATACTTAAAAATGTGGAAATGTTAGCCCCATTTTTCTTGCAGAGATGTTACTAATTTGCTCAAAGTCACAAATTAGAAGTTTAATAAGAGATAAAACTGGAGATTGAAACCAGATTAAATGACTAGAACCCAATTTTTAAACTCTTAGTCCAGTGTTTGCCATTACACTACATTTTCATTGTACTCCACTTTGTATTATTTATCTTTCTACTACTACAGCATGCTAAATTAAACAACAAAAAAAGTATGTCCCAAATGTCACATACTACCCTCCAAATTTTCATTGAAAATAGTCAACAAGTTTCTTCATTCCCAATTGCTAATAGAGGGCTCATATTTTAGATTATTTAAGACTAAGGAATCCATGAACTAGTCACTCAACAGAATGCCATGTCCTCAAGATAATGCCATATTAACCCAGATATTCTAAAACTAAAAAGGTTATATACATGAATGTATAGCAGTTTATTCACAATAATCCCAAACTGGAAACAAACCAAATGTTCATCAACTGATGACTGGGCAAATAAACTGTGGTTCATCTATACAATGGAATACAACTCAGCAATAAACTGATACCTGATATCGGCAGCAACGTGGATGAACCTTAAAAGCATTTGCTAAGAGTAAGAAGCCAGACACAAAAGGTTACTTATCCACTTATGATTCAATTTATATGACATTCTGGAAAAAAAAAGTTATAGGGATAAAAGATCAGTAGTGGCAGAAAGGGAATGACTATAAAGGGGCATGAGGGACTTTTGGGGAGTAATGGAAATGTTCTAGATTTTGATTGTTATATATACATGAGTATATACATCTGTCAACTCATCTAACTGTACACTTTAAAAGGGGTGCATTTTAGGGACTTCCCTGGTGGTTCAGTGGGTAAGACTCTGTGCTCCCAATGCAGGGGGCCCGGGTTCGACCCCTGGTCAGGGAACGAGATCCCACATGCATGCTGCAACTAAGAGTCCGCACACTGGATGCTGCAACTAAGAAGCATGCGGAGCAGCCACAGATAGATAAATAAATAAATAAATAAATAAATAAATATTCAAAAGGGGTGCATTTTATTGTATGTAAATTATATCTCAATAAATCTGACTTTTAAAACAACTTGTAAAATTAGTCAAGAATAAATGCATTGCCATTGGTTTTTTGAGAATAATGTTATGAAAATATAGAAGAAACTAATAAAATAGGTCAAATAAGCAAAAAGAGATAGTATATTTTAGAAAAATTCTGAAATTTTGAGCCTGATAGGCCTAATTTTTTTTTTAACATCTTTATTGGGGTATAATTGCTTTACAATGGTGTGTTAGTTTCTGCTTTATAACAAAGTGAATCAGTTATACATATACATATGTTCCCCTATCTCTTCCCTCTTGCGTCTCCCTCCCTCCCACCCTCCCTATCCCACCCCTCTAGGTGGTCACAAAGCACCGAGCTGATCTCCCTGTGCTATGTGGCTGCTTCCACTAGCTATCTATTTTACATTTGGTAGTGTATATATGTCCATGACTCTCTCTCGCCCTGTCACAGCTCACCCTTCCCCCTCCCCATATCCTCAAGTCCGTTCTCCTGTAGGTCTGCGTCTTTATTCCTGTCTTACCCCTAGGTTCTTCATGACATTTTTTTTTCTTAAATTCCATATATATGTGTTAGCATACGGTATTTGTCTTTTTCTTTCTGACTTACTTCACTCTGTATGACAGACTCTAGGTCTATCCACCTCATTACAAATAGCTCAATTTCGTTTCTTTTTATGGCTGAGTAATATTCCATTGTATATATGTGCCACATCTTCTTTATCCATTCATCCGATGATGGGCACTTAGGTTGTTTCCATCTCCAGGCTATTGTAAATAGAGCTGCAATGAACATTTTGGTACATGACTCTTTTTGAATTTTGGTTTTCTCAGGGTATATGCCCAGTAGTGGGATTGCTGGGTCATATGGTAGTTCTATTTGTAGTTTTTTAAGGAACCTCCATACTGTTCTCCATAGTGGCTGAACCAATTCACATTCCCACCAGCAGTGCAAGAGTGTTCCCTTTTCTCCACACCCTCTCCAGCATTTATTGTTTCTAGATTTTTTGATGATGGCCATTCTGACTGGTGTGAGATGATATCTCATTGTAGTTTTGATTTCCATTTCTCTAATGATTAATGATGTTGAGCATTCTTTCATGTGTTTGTTGGCAGTCTGTATATCTTCTTTGGAGAAATGTCTATTTAGGTCTTCTGCCCATTTTTGGATTGGGTTGTTTGTTTTTTTGTTATTGAGCTGCATGAGCTGCTTGTAAATTTTGGAAATTAATCCTTTGTCAGTTGCTTCATTTGCAAATATTTTCTCCCATTCTGAGGGTTGTCTTTTGGTCTTGTTTATGGTTTCCTTTGCTGTGCAAAAGCTTTGAAGTTTCATTAGGTCCCATTTCTTTATTTTTGTTTTTATTTCCATTACTCTAGGAGGTGGGTCAGAAAGGATCTTGCTGTGATTTATGTCATAGAGTGTCCTGCCTATGTTTTCCTCTAAGAGTTTGATAGTTTCTGGCCTTACATTTAGGTCTTTAATCCATTTTGAGCTTATTTTTGTGTATGGTGTTAGGGAGTGATCTAATCTCATACTTTTACATGTACCTGTCCAGTTTTCCGAGCACCACTTATTGAAGAGGCTGTCCTTTCTCCACTGTACATTCCTGCCACCTTATCAAAGATAAGGTGTCCATATGTGTGTGGGTTTATCTCTGGGCTTTCTATCCTGTTCCATTGATCTATCGTTCTGTTTTTGTGCCAGTACCATACTGTCTTGATTACTGTAGCTTTGTAGTATAGTCTGAAATCAGGGAACCTGATTCCTCCAGCTCCGTTTTTCGTTCTCAAGATTGCTTTGGCTATTCGGGGTCTTTTGTGTTTCCATACAAATTGCGAATTTTTTTGTTCTAGTTCTGTGAAAAATGCCAGTGGTAGTTTGATAGGGATTGTGTTGAATCTATAGATTGCTTTGGGTAGTAGAGTCATGTTCACAATGTTGATTCTTCCAATCCAAGAACATGGTATATCTCTCCATCTATTTGTATCATCTTTAATTTCTTTCATCAGTGTCTTATAATTTTCTGCATATAGGTCTTTTGTCTCCTTAGGTAGGTTTATTCCTAGATATTTTATTCTTTTTCTTGCAATGGTAAATGGGAGTGTTTTCTTGATTTCACTTTCAGATTTGTCATCATTAGTATATAGGAATGCCAGAGATTTCTGTGCATTAATTTTGTATCCTGCTACTTTACCAAATTCATTGATTAGCTCTAGTAGTTTTGTAGTAGCATCTTTAGGATTCTCTATGTATAGTATCATGTCATCTGCAAACAGTGACAGCTTTACTTCTTCTTTTCCAATTTGGATTCCTTTTATTTCCTTTTCTTCTCTGATTGCTGTGGCTAAAACTTCCAAAACTATGTTGAATAAGAGTGGTGAGAGTGGGCAACCTTGTCTTGTTCCTGATCTTAGTGGAAATGCTTTCAGTTTTTCACCATTGAGGATGATATTTGCTCTGGGCTTGTCATATATGGGATAGGCCTAAATTTGAATACTGGTAAGCTAGACAATGCTGGAGTAGTTAGGTAAGCTTTCCAAATCTCAATTTTCTCATCTGTAAAGCTGAGATAATACCTTCTACTTCATAAAGTAGTCATAAGATTAATTGAACAATTTGGTTCCTACCACATAGTAGGCAAACAAAGGAAAATGTCTATGGATGAAGTGGTGTTTCTCTTTTTAGGTCAATAAAGAGTAATCTTCATCTCTCTACCTGTATCAGTCCATTTAATCACCACATATTTGTTAAATATCTATTATATGGTATAGTAACATTTTCTCAAATAAGCAATCTCAAAAAAAGAGAAGTATATGTGTCCCCTGAAAAGAACACCTTCCTCTAAGCTTCTGTAATTTTTATCATCTCAGAAAAGTTGATAAGAACAGCAATCAAGAAACAGTACAGGGCTTCCCTGGTGGTGAGGTGGCTGTGAATCCGCCTGCCAATGCAGGGGACATGGGTTCAAGCCCTGGTCCAGGAAGATCCCACATGCCGCAGAGCAACTAAGCCCGTGCGCCACAACTACTGAGCCTGCGCTCTAGAGCCCGCGAGCCACAACTACTGAAGCCTGCGTGCCACAACTACTGAAGCCCGCGTGCCACAACTACTGAAGCCCACGCACCTAGAGCCCGTGCTCTGCAACTAGAGAAGCCACCGCAACGAGAAACCCACGCACTGCAACGAGGAGTGGCCCCTGTTCTCCAAAACTGGAGAAGGCCCACACGCGCAGCAACGAAGACCCAGTGCAGCTATAAATGAATGAATGAATGAATGAAACAATACAATCTGCCTTTCCACAGAATAATATATGGGTAAGGAACATAAATTTTATCAGCAATAAATGTGAATTAAATAAGATTTAAGCTAAGATTTCCCAGATATACAATTTTCTAAGCAAATAGGAAGGTTACCAAATTAAATTAACTTCAGCACTGTAGGAACTTTCATTTAACTCGTACTTAAGACCCTTCTGCATGCTAAGCAAGGGGTATAGATACACTGTGGGTTTTAAAATTTGAGATGAATGTAAATTACACAGAAATTCCACTTACCTAAATAAATAAGGTGACTGAAGTAGAAATAAAATGTATACAAAATAGAGTTTTTTAATGTGTAGAAATACATTTCTATACATTTACTAAGGGTTGAAACTAAATTTTCAGTGACATTTAAATAAACAGTCTCAGATCTTGGCATTAGAATTATTTACAATGGTGAAACTTGAATTACAAATATTTGGCAAAGATAAAATTATATCTTCTGTTTTTCTTCCCAAATCAAAATCTTTTCCTCCACATATGTAGGTGTATATCGTGTATACTTCATATATATATACACACATTGTTCTTGCAACAAGCCCCATCATATAGCCCATACACTGCTTCATGTTTTTAAAAAATTGCTCCTTTAAAACAGAATTTAAAGTATTATCCCACATCTCATAAGCTTTAGGTTTCAAAATGCAGCAAGTATTGATTAAGGAATAAGAAATTAAGATGACACACAAATCTTCCCGTCTCTATAAAGCCGAAAACAAAGCAGCTATGGCCTCCAAACAATCCAATAGGAATCTGGGTTATAAATCGAGCTTCTCTGTGATGCACATTTATAATAAGGATAGAGAGCATTCTTTTTTGTTAGTGCTAAAACTCCATCTCTGGGAAGCAGAATGAATTTTAAAAGAAGCTTAACATTATACACTAAATTTGAAGACATGGCACCAATGTTTTCCACCTCTTTACTATCGCCTGGAGAAAGGAAGGGGAAGGGTGTTCAAGCAAGTTATTGACGTCTATTTCTTGACTGAAAACTAAATTCTTCTAGCAGTTTCTTGGTGTAAATTTACAGTCTGAATGCAAAAATCAAACAAAGGGACTTTGTTTATAAGCTAAAAACAAACGTTAAGTCCATGAAACTTTTATTTCTCATTCTCCACTTTAGTCATAAGGAGTAACTACAGAGGTCATAGGAATTTGGTGGTTTCAAGATTTTGGGGGGTCATATGGAATCTTTTACATGTTTTTCATATATTTTAGAAATTAAAACTCTTGGAAGTTATAGAGTACCCTAAAGTTAAATATGCCCAACTTGAACATAAGGAACTCCTTTTCTGTAAGGAACCCCTTAAGGTGACTCATCAAATTCTAAGCCAGTATAACTTCCTTCAGCCTTTCCAGGAAAATGAGAAATTACCCTAAAATACCTAAATATGGATATTCTACAATATTTAATAATGCCAAATAAATTATTTCTTTACATTATTAGGAAATTATTACTCATTTGTATATTCTCTGCCTCATTCCTTACTGTCTGCTCCGCCTCCCCAAATAGTACATACTCTACTCAAACAGAAATGCTAACAATTAGTCTATGATTTTAGACTAACCTAAAGCTTTTAACTCTCTCGGGATGAATTTTATATGCCCTCGCTGTTGCATTTATATCAGAAAATAAACTCCTTAAGGAGAGAAACCATGTGTAAATGGATTTTTTCCCCCTCCTGAAGTGCCTAGGACAATACTGGGTTTTTGTTTTGTTTCGTTTTCTTTCCATATGATGGTCTAATTATTCTTGGAATACATTTGAATACATTTCTATGGATATAATTCCCACCCCAAATTCTACTTTGCTAGCCTAAACATGGAGTTATTTTTTCCCTGTAAGGAGAAGTAGCTAGTTTGGGAAGTGCAAAGGATCCCAAGCTCTGCAACAATTAAAAACATTTAGAGAGCAATGCTTCAATTTTTTTTTTTTAATCATTTGAAATCTTTAAGACAAATGGCAGAATAAGATACAAGTACAGCAATTTCTATTTTCACTACAAATAAACCTAGGAGGAAGGAAGGAAAATGGGCACGAGTGTACACATATACACACACACACGCACACACAAAGAGGATTCATGTAGTTACACAAACCCCATTGTACCAAGTAACAAATCAAAATGTTTTCCTGGAAAAACATTTTGTAATATAACATAATATTATGTATTTCATTTAAGGTGCTGTTACTTAGAAGTATCACTGATTATTTAGAATAGAATATTACAGCTGGATCAGTCCAGAGCTGCTAATGACTATATTCAACCATATTCTACCAGACTGATACTATTGTCTGGACTCATCAACATACTAGCTACATACAGGAAGTTGTTCTCTAGCTTAAATAATTAGAAATACGTTATTTTCCTGCAAATAAAAGGGAACTATGATCACTCAGACAATATTCTGTTTTACTCCATCCAAAGGTGTATATGAAAAAATGAAACACATATATATCCTAAATGGGAAAAGCTCATAAGCATATATAAAGATATATATCATAAATCGGTGTTGAATCCTGTCAAATGCTTTTTCTGCATCTACTGAGATGGTCATATGATTTTTGTACTCTATTTTGTTAATGTGTCATTTAGGCCAGTGTTTCCTTATTGATGTTCTGTCTGGTTGAGCTATCTATTGATGTAAGTGGGGTGTTATAGTCCCCTACTATTGCCTTACTGTCAATTTCTCCCTTTTGGTTTGTTAATAATTGCTTTATATATTTTGGTGCTCCTATGTTAGGTGTCTTCTTTATGGATTGTTCCCTTTATCATTATATTATGCCCATCTTTGTCTCCTGTTACCTTTTATGGCTTGAAGTCTATGGTGTCTGATATGAGTATGGCTACATTCCCTTTCTTTTGCCTGCCATTTACTTACAGTATCACCTTCCATCCCTTCACTGTGAACCTGTGTTTGTATTTAGAACTGAGATGAGTCTCCTGGAGGCAGCATCTAGTTGGACCTTGTTTTTGAATCCATTCAGCCAGTCTAGGTCTTTTGATTGGAGCATTTAGTTCATTTACATTTAAAGTAATTGATAGATATATATGTACTTATTGCCATTTTGTAAATTGTTTGGGGGTTGTTTCTGTAGTTCTTTTTGTTCTTTTCTTCTTCTTTTGTTCTCTTCCCTTGTTATTTGATGACTCTCTTTAGTGTTACATTTGGATTCTTTTCTATTTTTTTTTTTGTGTGTGTATCTATCATAGATGTTTGGTGTTTGGTTACCATGAGGTTTATATATAGCTATCTATGTGATTATTTTAGTTGCTACTCTCTTAAATTCAAAGGTATTTAGACAACTCTGCATTTTTTACTCCCCTCCCTGCACAATTATTATTTTTGACATATTTTACATCTCTGTTTTGTGTATCCTTAACAACTTATTGCAGATATACATTTACTACTTTTGTCTTTTAACCTTCCTACTAGCTTTGTATGTGGTTGATTTACTATCTTCACCATGTATTTGCTTTTACTGATAAGCTTTTACCTTTCAACTTTCTAGTTGTGGCCTTTTCTTTTTGCTTAGAGAAGCCCCTTTAACATTTCTTGTAAAGTTGGTTTGGTGGTGCTTTTTTGTCTGTAAAATTTCTGATCTCTCCATTAAATCTGAATGAAAGCCTTCTTGGGTAGAGTATTCTTGGCTGTAGGTTTTTCCCTTTCATCACTTTAAATATATTGTGCCACTCCTTCTGGTATGTAGAGTTTCTGCTGAAAACTCAGCTCATAGCCTTATAGGAGTTCCCTTGTACAAGACTTGTTTTTTCCTTGCTGCTTTTAATATTCTTTCTTTAATTTTTACCATTTAAATTATAATGTGTCTTGGTGTGGTCCTCTTTAGGTTGATCCTGTTTGGATCAACTCTGTGCTTCCTAGGCATGGATGTCTGTTTCCTTTCCCAGGAAGTTTTCAGCTATTATGTCTTTATATTCTCTGCCCCTTTTTCTCTCTCTCTCTTTTTTTTTTTTTTTTTTTGCGGTACGCGGGCCTTTCATTGCTGTGGCCTCTCCTGTTGCGGAGCACAGGCTCCGGACGTGCAGTCTTAGCAGCCATGGCTCACAGGCCCAGCCGCTCCGTGGCATGTGGGATCTTCCCAGACCGGGGCACGAACCTGTGTCCCCTGCACCACCAGGGAAGCCCTCTTTTCTTGTGGGACCCCTATAATGCAAATGTTAGTACATTTGATGTTATTTCAGAGGTCTCTTAAACCCTCCTCATTTCTTTTTATTCTTTTTCTGTTCAGCTTCAGTGATTTCCACTACTCCTTCCAGTTTGCTGACCTGTTCCTCTGCATCATTTAATCTACTGTTGATTCCTTCTAATGTACTTTTTATTTCAGTTATTGTGTTCTTCATCCTCCTCTTTATATCTTCTGTTTGTTAAAAACTTCTAACTCCTCACTCTGTTCGTACATTCTTCTCTTGAGTTTATTGGTCATCTTTATGATTATTTGAATTCTTCACACTGCCTATCTCCACTTCACTTAGTTCTTCTTCTGGGGTTTTATCTTGTTCCTTCATTTGGAACATGTTCCTCTGTTGCCTCATTTTGCCTAACTTTCTGTTTTTATTTCTATGTATCTGGTAGGTTGGTTATGTTTCCTGATCTTGGAGAAGTGGTCTTTTTAGGAGATGTCCTATGCACCCCAGCAGCATACTCCCCTCTGGTCACCAGGGCTATATGCTCTAGGCGTGCCCCCTTTGTGGGCTACATGGGTCCTTCTGTTGTAATGGGCTGACTACTGTGAGCAGTCTGGTATGCATGGCTGGCCCCTGGTCTGGTTGGCTGCCAGGTCCTGCCTTGAACAGAGGCTGCTGGTTGGCAGGGCTAGGTCACAAGGAGGCTGTTTTCCAGGGTGCCTGAGGGTCAGTGCTGGCTCACTGGTAGGCAGAGCCAGGTTCCTGGGAGGGTGGTTGCAGATTCCAGGGTGTCTCCAAGCTCATGCTGGCCTGCTGGTGAGTGAGGCTGGATCTTGGGCCGGTTGGTCCAAGGTATCTCAGAGTTGGTGTCTGACTACTGGGCTGGGTTCTGGGTGTCCCTGGGCTAGTGTCAGCTCATTGGTGAGTGGAGCAGGGCCCTAGGGTTCCCAACACTGGTGTCAGTTTGCTTGTGGGTGGAGCTGTATACTTGAGCTGCTGGCTAAGGGGCCCAAGGTGTCCCAAAACTGGAGTTGGCCTGCTGGTGGGCAGGGCTTGGACCTAGGAGGTCTCTCAGAGTTGGTGCCGGCCTCCTGATGTGCTGGCAGGGTTCTGACAAGGCAGACTATAGGGCAGTGGTCCTGGGGCCAGTGTCAGCCTGCTGGTGGGCAGAGTTGGGGTCCAGGAGATCCCAGGGCTGGTGCCTGCCCACCAGTGGGTGAATCTGGGTCTTGGGGATAGTGCCAGCCCACTGGCCAGCAGAGTTGCGTCCTAGGGTCTCTGGCTGCAGGGCCCAGGGGTCCCAAAGCTGGTGTTGACTGCTGGTGGATAGGGCCAGGTCCTGACACAGCTGGCTATGGGGTCCAGGTGTCCTGAAGCTTGTGTTGGCCTGCTAGTGAGGGGGGCTGGATCCTGGGGCAGCTGGCTGAGGGGGCCAAAGTATCTCAGAGCTGGTGTTGGCCTACTGGTAGATAGGCTGGGTCCTGCCACAGCAGGCTACAGTGGTCCTGGGGCTGGTATCTACCCACTGGTGGGCAGGGCCAGGGCCAAGGGGGTTCTGGGGCTATGCCTGCCCACTGGTGGGCAGAGCTGGGTCCTGGGATCTCTGGCTGCAGGGCTTTGGGGGTTCTGGGTCTACTGCCTGTGCACTGGTCTGTGGGGCCAGGTCCTGGGCCCTGTGGTGTACAGGGCCATGTCAGGGGCAGCTCTGGGCTCAGGGGATTTTAAGGCAGCCTGCCTGCTAGTGGGGGTGGCTGTGCTCAGCTAGTTGCTTGGCTTGAGGTGTCCCAGTACTGGTACCTACAGGCTGGTGAGCAGGGATGGGGCTAGGCCTTGAGCTTAATAAGCTAGAGAGAGGATTACAAAATGGTGCTCATTAGCACCAGTGTCCCTGTGGTAGAACAAGCTTCCAAAAATGGCAGCCACCAGTGTCTATGTCCTTAGGGTGGGCTCCAGCTGCCTCCTCCCTCTGTGGGAAACTCTCCAAGATCAGCACGTGGGTCTGACCCAGGCTCCTTTAAAATTACTTCTGCCTTGGGTCCCGGAGTGTGTGAGATTTTTGTGTACACTCTTTAAGAGTGGAGACTCTACTTCCCACAGCCCTCTGGTCTCCTGAGAGGCCCATGTTGGGATCCCCAGGCCTGGGGTCCTGTATCAGGAAGATGAGCCCTCAGACCATTTGGCTTTGAAGCTCAGTGGGCCTTGCTTTTCTTTTTTTTCTGCCATTTTCTGAGTATTTTTTATGATTCCATTTTCTCTACCACTGACTTATCAGCCATACCTCTTTTTTTCTTCCACTTACATTGTAAATACCACAATATATTGTTATTCTTGACTTAAACAATTATCTTTAAGAAAAAAATTTCTTAAATGAGGGGGAAAAGGCTTTTATATCCACCTACATGTTTACTCTTTACAGTGCCCCTCATTTTTTTCATAGATGTAAATTTCCATTTGATATCATTTTCTTTCTTCCTGAAGAACTACTTTTAACATTTCTTACAGTGCAGGTGTGTTGGTGACAAATTCTCTAAGCTTTGTTTATCCCCAAAAGTCTTTATTTTGCCTTCATTTTGGGAAAATCTTTTTTGTCAGGTACAGAGTTCTAGGTTGAGTGGGGTTTTTTGTTTGTTTTTAAAATTTTTATTTCCAGCACGTTAAGGATGCCACTTCTGGCATGTTTTGTTTCTGACAAGAAGCCTGCAGTAATTTTTATATATTTGCTTGTCTGTTATTTAAGGTGATTCCCCACCCCCAACCCCTGGCCGTTTTTAAGGACTTTTTTCATGATTTTTATCATTAGTTTCAACAATTTTTGTGCCTGGTTCTTCTGCTTAGAGATTTGTGAACTTCTACAATCTTTGGGTTTATAGTTTTCAACAAACTTGGTAAATATTTGCCCATTATTTCTTGAAATAGTCTTTCTGTCTCCCTATCTCCTTCTGAAACTTGTTACGCTTACGTTAAACTGCTTGATATTGTGCCATAGCTCATTGGTACTGTCATTTTTCTTCTCTCCCCCCCCGCCAAGTATTTTTTTCTCTTGGTGCTTCATTTTACATATTGCCATTGCTATGTCTCTGGGTTTTAACTAATTCTGTTCTCCTGCAATCTGCTGTATTTTTCATTTCAGATATTGTATTTTTCATCTCTAGAAGTTCTATTTGGGTTTCTCTTTTAAAAAATAACTTCCATGTCTCTTCTTGGCATGTTCATGTTTCCCTCTACCTTCCTGAACATATGGAGTATACTTATAATTGCTGTTTTAATATACTTGCCTGCTAATTCAATCATATGTGTCATTTCTTTCTCTCTTCTTATTGGTTGATTTTGTCCTAGTTATGGGTCATACTTTCCTGCTTCTTTGCATGTCTGGTAAATTTTTTAGGATACAAGACACTATCTTGTATTGTTGGGTATTGGATATTTTTTTTCAGATTTGTTATGGATATATTTATCTTTTGTGCTTCACTACATGGATATGTAGCAGATTTTTAAAAAGCAGAAAATAGTATTTATAGCAAAAATGAATGAACAAATGAATTTGTGCAATTTATTTATTTACCCTCAACAAATTTTTAAGTGTACAGTACTGTTAACTACAAGCTCAATGTTGTGCAGGTGATCTCTAGAACTTTTTCATCTTTCATAACTGAAATTTATACCCATTGAACAGCAACTCCCCATTTCCTCTTCCCTCCTGCCCCTAGCAACCTCTATTCTACTTTCTGCTTCGATGAGTCTGACTATTTTAGATACCTCACACAAGTGGAATCATGCAGTATTTGTCTTTCTGTGACGGCTTATCTCACTTAGCATAACGTCCTCAAGGTTCTCCCATGTTGCATGACAGAATTCCTTCTTTTTTAAGGCTAATATCCCACTGTATGTATATACCACCATTTTCTTTATTCATTCATCTACTGATGAACATTTGGGTTGCTTCCACCTCTCGGCTATTAAATAATGCTTCAATTAACATAGAAGTGTAAATATCTCTTCAAGATCCTGATTTCAATGATTTTGGATAAATATCCAGAAATGGGACTGCTGCATTACATGGTATGGATTTTTTTGCATTCTTTTAAGTGTTTTTGAGCTTTGTTCTGTGTGTAGTTAAGTTACTTGGATATGGTTTGATCATTTCAAGGCTTACTTTTAAACTTTGTTAGGTAGGGCCAGAGTAGCTTCTAGTCTAGGGCAAATACTCTTACAACTTTACCCAATGCCTGTCTGTTAGAGGTCTTTCCACTCTGGCTGGTAGGGCCCCCTTACTCTCTGTAATCTCTGAGGATTCTTCTTCCTACTCTTTCCAGTGGTTCTTTTCCTGGTGTTTCATAGTTATTTCACATGTATGCACAGATTGATATTTAGCCAAAGACTTGAAGGGGCCCTCTATAGGTCTCTGGAACTCTACATTTCTGCAGGCCTTTCCTTTCCAATATTTTACCCTCAAAATTTTAGCTTCCTTGCCACATAGCTGAACCCCAAACTCAATCCTATGAGACTCCTGGGCTGTTAAGGTTCCCTCTCTCTGCACTGTGGCTTGGAAACACTGTAGGATCACCTCATTTCTCTTCGCTGAGAGATCATTATCCTGGATTGACTTTTACCTAATATCTGAAAAAAGAATAACTAGGAAAGATGAAGTAAAATTGAGAAGTCAGTTCTTACCACTAATAAGTTTCATTTAATTATTATGCCATTGTTTTGCTGCAACTTAAAAAGTTTCACTTCATTTGTAGCTGACTTCACAGGGGCAAGTGTTAATTACTAAACTACCTCATAAAATATAGTTCTTCTAAAGAGTACATTTAACTCAAGCATGACTGAAAAGGATAATCTTCCGTGGAAATGTAAATTTTTCTTTGTCTCTTCTAGTGCTATAAACAACATGAAAACTTTGGCCATCACTCCAAATATACTTTTAATTTTTTAAATATTAAACTTTTAAAATAAGTTTTTAATCACAATGTAATACACATTGATTAATTTTCATAAAGTGAATGTACCCATGTAACCATATCCAGATCAAGAAATATATTATAAGAACACAAGGTTGGTTTAATACTCAGAATTCAAATTAACAGAAAAAAGAGAGAAAAACCATATCATCTCAATAGATTTTATCAAATAGAAGCATTTAATAAGATTTACCCATTCATGAATTTATTAAATGTTTATAGCAAACTATCAGTAGAACAGAACTTCCTTAACCAGCTACAGAGAAGATTGCCTCATGTTATTCCCCTGTCAAAATGCTTCTTCCTAAAGTAACAACTCTCCTGTCTTCTAACACAATAAATCATTTTTCCTGTTTTTAAACTTTATATAACTGGAATGATATAAAATGTATAGTCTTGTGACTGGATTTTTCCACAGATCATTATGTCCCTGAGATTCATCCACATAGTTGTGTACTGCAATACTTCCTTTCTTCTCATTGTTGTATAGTATTCCATTGTACAAATATACCACTATTTAGTTATCCAGTTTGTTGTTGTTGAACACCTAGACTGTTTCCAGTTTTTGGCTACGTGAATACTGCTCTATGAACACTCTTATACATGTTTTAGTGAACATATATTAGCATTTCTATTGGGTATACACCTACAAGTGAAATTGTACAGTCATGTGGTTTTGAGTATAAGTTAAGCTTTAGTAAAAAACAATTTTTAAAGGTATTAACCAGAGTGGTTAAAGCAATTTATATTCCCACTAACTATGGAAAATGTGTTGCAGATGCAACATAATCTCACCAATATTTGGTATCGTCAGTCTTTTAATCAGGTATATGTAATGCAAATTGCAAATACCCTTTCCCACTCTGTGGCTTGCCTTTTCACTCTTAATGGCGTCTTTTAATGAACAGACTTTCTTAATTTTAATGCAGTTCAATGTACCATTTTTTCCTTTTATTGTTAATGCTATATGCATTCAGTTTTAAGACTCTTTGCCTACTTCAGGGTCACAAAGATAATGTTTTCTTCCAGAAGCTTTATTGTTTTACTTTGCGTATCTATAATTTATCTTTTGATTTGTTTATATGTTTTGAGGTCAAGATTCATCTTTTCTCCCCCCACATGGGTATCTAATTGACCTAGTACAATTTATTGAAAAGAATGTCCCTTTCTCTCTGCACTGCAATGTTATCTTTGACATAAATCAAGTCACTATATATGTGTGCATCCGTTGGCTCCATTTTGTTTCATTGGCTTATTTGTCTTTTCTTGTGCCAGAACCATGCTGTCTTTACTATTGTAGCTTTATAAAAGGTCTTGATATCTTGTAGTAAAAATCCTCCAGTTTTGTTATTCTTCAAGACTATCTTGGCTATTCTTGGCCCTTTGCATTTTTATAATTTAAGAATCAGCTTGCCAATTTCAAAACCTAACAAACAAATCTTCAGGGATTTTGCTTGAGACCACACTGAATCTATGTGAGGAAAACTGAAATCACACAACACTGACTCTTTGGATCCATGAACTGATATCTTCTTCTATTTTTTTGTCTTAATTTTTCCTAATAATGTCTTAAATTTTTCAGTATAGAGGGCTTTTGTTTGATTAATTTTGTGTATTTGATATTTTTGTGTACTAATATGGTATTATTTAAATTTTTTTACTTTTCGTTTATTGTTAGTATACAGACCTAAAATTGATTTTGTATACCAATCACGTATCTGGCGACCTTGCAATATTAAAATTCACTTTTTAATTCTATCAGTTTATAGATTCTTTCCAATTTTCTTTGTAACAATCATGTCATCTGTAAATAATTGCAGTTTTATTTCTCTTTCTAGTCATTATGCTTCCTACCTTACTGCACTGTCTAGGTCAACACTATCCAATAGAACTTTCTGTGATAATGGAAGTGTTCTATATTTGTGGTATATAGTAGCCACTAGTCACATGTGCCTACTGAGAACCTGACAGGTGGCCAGTGTGACTGATGATCTATAATTTTAACTAATTAAAATTTAAATTGCCAAATATGGTACTGGATAGCTCAGGTCTAGGATCTCCAATATAATGGCGATACACATGGTTATGGCAGGGACCTTTGTTTTATTCCTGATTGCAAGATAAATGCCTTCAACGTTTTGCCACTATATGTGATACTTGCTGGAGGTTTGCAGGGGAGGTGAATAAAACACCCTATCAGATTAAGGAAGGAATAGTTTGCTATAAGCATTTAAAAAAAATCAAAAGTGGGTAAATTTTATCAAATACTATTTGAAAAAACCAATTGAGATGATGTAATTCTCTCTCTCTTTTTTCTATTAATTTAGTCAGTTACATTCATTGAGTTCTGAATGTTATAACAAACTTACGCTCCCATAGTAAATTCAACTTGGTCATGACATCTATTTCTTTATCTATCTATGTAGATTTGATTTGCTAATATTTTCAGAATTTGTTCACCCATGTTCCCAAGAGAAGTGGACTTGAAATTTTCCTTTCTTATGATGTCTTTATCAGGTGTTGATATTAAGGTTATGCAAGCCTCAAAACAGGTTGGGAAATATTTTCTTCTTATTCTCTGAAAGAGTTTTAGTAATATTGATGTTATTTTTTCTGAACATTTCTTGGAAAAATGTATTTGTGATGCCACCTGGACCTAAAAATTTCTTTGTGGAAAAGTTCCAAATTACAGACTCAATTTCACTAATAAATATGGAACTATTCAAATTTTTAATTTTCTGTAAAGTTTTAACAAACTTTTTTCTAGGAATTTGTCCATTTCATCTAAATTTTCACATCTTCTAGCATAAAGTTACTTTTAAAATTCTCTTATTAACTTTTCTTTTTTTTAGAAGATGTTGGGGATAGGAGTTTATTAATTAATTAATTTATTTTTGCTGTGTTGGGTCTTCGTTTCTGTGCCAGGAATTTCTCTAGTTGTGGCAAGCGGGAGCCATTCTTCATCGCGGTGCGCGGGCCTCTCACTATCGCGGCCTCTCTTTTTGCGGAGCACAGGCTCCAGACGCGCAGGCTCATAGTTGTGGCTCACGGGCCTAGTTGCTCCGAGGCATGTGGGATCCTCCCAGACCAGGGCTCTAACCCGTGTCCCCTGCATTAGCAGGCAGATTCTCAACCACTGCGCCACCAGGGAAGCCCTCTTATTATCTTTTTTAATGTCTGTAGGACCTGCTAAGATGTCCCCTTCTCATTCTTGAAATTGGAAATTTATGCCTTTTTCTCTTTTTCTTCATTAGTCCTCCAGAGGGTTATCACTTTTATTAGAAGTACTGATTTTGTTGATACTCTCTTTTGTACTTTTGTTTTTACTTTATTAATTTTGTCTCTTTTATTTTCTGCCTTCTACATTCTTTGTAGAAGAATGCTTCTTGCAGGGCTTACGTTTGGCCCAAAGCTTTTGCTTAAAAAAGATTACCCTGGTTTTTTTTTTTACTGTCATGTAAAAAATAAATTGATGACTCCCCTGATTTGATTATCTAAGAGTTCATTCTAGTGAATGCTGTGTTTTCAAAAGCTTCCACTGACATACTTACTCTAGCATCAATTCTACAATGAGCAGTCAATGACTACTGACTTGGTGTGTTACAGGGCTTCACTAATTCTGTGTTCTTTCCCCAAAGTATCATTTTATATAAATAGGGGTCTCTAATGATTAATTGGATACCCTTAGTATAGAGCATATGAATTAGCTTAGTCAGGATATTCAAGGCCTGGGACAGTAACAAATATTCCCTATACTCTTAGTGACTTAGCAAAACAAATTTATTTCTTGCTCACACAGGGTCCAATGACTCAAATTATATTTAAACAATTAGTCACCATTGACTTAAGTAGGCAATAATTTTATACATGTATGTGTATGTATGTATTGATATTTATATATATATGTATATATTTATAAAATAAAAATTATATATATATATTTGTCTGCTGAAATCTACTCAAGAATATACTAGTTAGCAGGCTTACTCTGGCCATAGACAGAAATCTGTATTAAGAGTCCTGATTTACAGATTAGGAATATACATGAACATGAAGTCCTTATAATGTTTCCTATATAGCCATAATTTTTTTTTTTTTTTTTTTTTTTTTGCCGTACTTGGGCCTCTCACTGCTGTGGCCTCTCCCGTTGCGGAGCACAGGCTCCGGACGCACAGGCTCAGTGGCCATGGCTCACGGTCCCAGCCATTCCGTGGCATGTGGGATCTTCCTGGACCAGGGCGCGAACCCGTGTCCCCTGCATCGGCAGGCGGACCCTCAACCACTGCGCCACCAGGGAAGCCCTATAACCATATTTTTATTTTCACTAAGGAGTTGGGATTTATTTTAGTATAAACTTTCCTGCTGGCAATTTAGCTTTACTCTGAAGACCCATTGTTCCTATGCTGTTTTGCAATAAACACTATGGACAAAAAAGTAAAAATGCTACATTTAAACGGTGACCGATTGACTATATTATTGCCTCAGATTTTCCCATCTTCTGCATCTGTACGTTTGTGAGAAAGACAAGGCTTATACAGACCAGGAGGTTTATGAGATATTTGCAAAAATACCCTATTTGCAATGTTTACCTTAATACAGTACTCAGAATTCTATCTAGCATGACACTTCTAACAACAGCAGTGTTTGGAACTTTGCCAAAATCATGTTTATTACTCATGGAATGGTTCTAAAATGTCAATAGTTTGGAATAAAAGACACATCCTTATCCAACTCACCTAATGATAAGCATGTTAGTGATAGAAAATGCCATGACCACAAGATAGTCTAATTACTCTCCCTAATAACAAGAATTGAAATAGGGTGTGTGTGTGTGTGTGTGTGTGTGTGTGTGTGTGTGTGTGTAGGAGGCTGAAGTTTGATGAATTTAGAGCCTTAAGTTAGACAAAATCTGAAAATTCACATATATAATACTGGGAAGCTGTACAGCATAGTTAAGGATGTAGGCTTTTAACTGTTCCTTCTCAGTTTGACTCTTGGCTCTATCACTTATTATTAATTGTGTCTCTAAGAAAGTTATTTAACTTGCTTACACCTCAGTTTCCTCATATACCATATGGGTTTAAAGAATAACTACTTCATAGGGTAGGATTAAATGAGTTCATGTATGTAAAGTGTTTCGATCAATGCCAGGCACATACAAAATAATCATACTAAATTTTTTAAAAGTGAGAGAAAGAGTCTTTAATAATTAAAAATGTAAGTCAAAGTTCAAAATTTAAACATACTTCACAGGAAGCCATACACACTTTCAACCTAATGTCTACCCAAGTTTCAAAACCTACACTACTCCACAAAATAATACTATGCTTTATATATGATGACCTGATCAATAAGTATTTATTGAACATTTATTAGGCACTGGGATGTAAAAACAAGAGGCATAACAACTGCCCCTGAAAACCTTATAATCATCATTAACAAACAAATTATTTAGAATATAAGACCATAAATAATTAAGTGCTAAACTCTGTGGTAAAGAACATAAATCCTGACTAAGAAGACAGGGAATTCCATGAGAGCTGATGTAGGGATGCCTAGTGTACTGCAGGCATTCCCATAACTCAGGGTTTACTCTGCATTATGCCAAGTCCTCGAGAGAACTAAATAGTCTAACCATTCCCTACCATCCTGCAAAAAAAAAGCTTAAAATATATTTGGCTAATGTTGTAGTCTTTTACTTCTAGTGGTAAGAATCATACTTTTTACGTATGGTGTACTACTATAGGTATATATAGTACTTTCAGCACCTAACTTCACCAGCATAGTTGTGTTGGGCTGCCCATTCTAAAAACAAAATACAAAATGAAAATCACTATTTATTAGTTAAGAGCCAGAAAAGAAAAGTAGACCAACTATACCTTTTAAGTTAGGTTTAGTACTGACATAATTTCTGATGTAAGAATCCTAGAGCTGAGAATATATATATTGAAATAATTTTCCATGCAGTTTTATCATACTTGAAATGTTTTCTATATTTATTGAGAATTTTAATATGCTAGAAATAAATACTAAATAACTAGCAACTTGCCTATATATAAATTTACATTAAGTGTACAATAAGACCACTAACGTAACGAAAATGTTAAGGAAAACACTTACAGCAATTCTACATATAGTTGTTAATTCTGACAGTATGACATTACTACAAGGGTAAAATACCATTAAGATAAAGACGGTTTAATCATTGTGCAAATGGAATTTATTGATCTACCATAAAATGAGCTTATTGACAAAATAGTTTAAAGCATTATTTGCAGCTATACAACACTTTGTCTGCAAATGTCATACTATGAATCATTTTTCTAAGAGTTTAATTAGACTATTAAAAAGTTACTGCAAATGTCTTGAATTTTTGAGATGAATATTTTTGCTGCTAACACCACTGCAGGCATGTGTTGCTTGATTTATAGATGATTTTTATTTTCAAGAAAGCTATTATCATTAATATCATTAGAGAATCCTTCCTGAGACATCAGCTGGAGACCCAGTCATATGATTAGCATTAATGAGTATTATGCTGGCGGTTCTTTCATATAACATGTGTAAAACAGGTTTTCCAAAAGTGAAGCCCCTTGAGGTTGAAGAAAACACTATATAAGGTTGAGATAATCTCAGTCTTATCTAATTATTAGTTTCCCTCCCAGAGGCTTAAAAGTTTAGAAAGATTTTCTAATAATTTGCATTACTTTTCTAATCTTAGGAGAAGCAGTGTAGTCTAGTGGACAAGCGTGTAGATTTTTAGGCCAGAAAACAAAAGTTCAAATTCTAACTGTGCCACTATTAGCTGTGTTACCCTGGATAAATTTTCTCTATTTGTGAAATGTGGACATGCCATGTAGGCTAACTGTGAGGATTAAATTAAATAATATGGAAAACAAAGTGCCTGACTTGGAGTCAACCAAAGAACAGCTGCTCAGAAGAAGCTAAACTCCATCCTTCCTCAATTTTGCAATTTTGGAATGCTGATTTCAACACTGGAAGGTAAAACCGATATTATCAACTGACACACAAGCACAACTACTTGTAGTTGCTACTTAATAGTCTCAGACTCTAAAGTATACTCAACTGAAGTCACAAAGTTCACCTTCCTAGCCTTCTAAATATAATAAGGAAGTAGGTTGCCATCAAAACCCTAAAAAACAAACAAAACCCCACACTCTTTTTTTCCTGTTCAGGAAAAGGGAAGAAGGAAATTAAAAAAGAAAAAATATATATATAAACTCTTCTGGTGTTCTGAGACCAATTCTCAGGACCAGCAGGGCATCCAAGAATTCAACTCAATTCTGACTATCTACCTGGAGACAGAATAAAATTCCACAGGTGGGCTCAGTCCCACAAGATGGCCCTCTACTTCAGAGGCCAATCAAGTCCAGGTTGTTACCTGTACTTCTGACTGACTGGCTATAAATCACAGGTTCACACAACCCCTTCCTCAGGTTTGATTAATTTGCTAGGATGGCTCACTGAACTCAAAGAAACACTTTACTTACTGGATTGCCAGTTTATTATAAAAGGATATGATGAAGGATACAGATAAATATTCAGATGGAAAGGATGAGTAGCGCAAGGTATGGGGAAAGGGAGTAGAGCTTCCATGCTCTCTCTGAGCTCACCACTCCCTCTAAACTTCCACATGTTCACCAATTTGTAAGCTCTCTGAACTCTCTCCTTTTGGGTTTTTATGGAGGCTTCATTACATAGGCATGCTTGATTAAATCATTGGCCATTGGTGACTGATTCAACCTCCAGCCCCTCTCCCTGGAGGTCAGGGGTGAGACTGAAAGTTCCAACCCTCTAATCACATGGTTGGTTCTACTGGCAACCAGTCTCCATCCTTGGGTGGGAACCAAAAGTCACCTTCCCTGAAGCGTTTTCAGAAACTGAGGACAGGAGACCAAATATTATCCCGCTCTTATTGCTCACGAAATTCCAAGGGTTTTGGGAGCTGTGAGACAGGAATTGTGGTGAGAAATTTTCCTGTAAATCACAATAGTACTTTTTCCCCTTTCACAGGGCTAGGAAAACACTGTTTGTCTTATTTGTATCTTATTTACAAAGAAGATACAAGAATATAAGTTATGTACAGCCTTGAAGATACAAGAATATAAGTTATGTACAGTGATCAGAGCAGCCACCATAGAAAGATTTGCACTTTCCAATTTAAAACTTGCAGGTTTAAATTCAAAGACTGTCATCATCATAAGAACAACCACCACCCTGGTTTAACCACAAGAAATATCAGTGATGTAATCATACTGTCAAATACCATATTTAAAGAGATGTGCTCATTCTAAAGCATACAAGAAAGTCGTCCTCTCATTTGTAATAACTTCTAATCCTAACATCATTTTCAGAATCTATGTAAATAAAATACTGCTTGGCTGGCTTTCTCCTACTGAAATACGGAATAACTTACTCGGTTAACTAGAATCTGTATCAAGAGAATCAATCATAATTACCTAAACAATGTGACAGAAATGCTATCCTTTAAGGCATATAGCATTTTCCAAATTTAAGCATCTATTTTATGCAATATATTAAGTTCTTAAGAGGAGTTTAAACAGTAAACAGAAAAATCTATTTAAATAATATGGTGTCCCTGCACATATTCTAAAAGATCAAGTATAGGTCTTTACAAAACAGAAAGAGTAAATATAAACTCAAATAGGGTAAAAATCACTCACTAAAGCTAAAAAACTCACTCAAGTTTAAAAATTAAAACTTGATATGACTTTACTCCATTCTGATAAAAGCTAAATGTAAGCCAAGAACTCAGTTACTGAATTTCAGGTTTTTTAGCAGTAGTCTTTGAAATGACAGAAAGTAGGTTATGAGTATTCCATACATTTGTATTAATTCAGATCAATGAAGCAATATATTAATATATTTTAAGATGTCAATATAAATGTTTATGTAAAGTGGCCCAAGTTTAAAACATGCATTTTTTAAAAATTAATTTTTATTGGAGTGTGGTTGCTCTACAATGTTGTGTTAGCCTCCACTGCTCAACAAAATGAAATCAGCCATACACATACAGATATCCCCTCTCTTTTGGACTTCCCTCTCATTTAGGTTACCACAGTGCATTAGGTAGAGGTCCCTGTGCTATACAGTATGTTTCCATCAGTTGTCTACTTTATAAATAGTATCAATAATGTATATGTGTCAATCCCAGTCTCCCAGTTCCTCCCATCCCACCTCATTCCCCCTTGGTATCCAAACATTTGTTCTCTATGTCTGTGTCTCTATTTCTGCTTTGCAAATAAGATCATCTGTGCCATTTTTCCAGATTCCACATAAATGCATTATTGTACAATATTTGCTTTTCTCTTTCTGACTTATTTCACTCTGTATGACACTCTCTAGGTCCATCCACATCTCTACAAATGACACAATTTCATTCATTTTTATGGCTGAGTAATATTCCACTGTATACATATACCACATCTTCTTTATCCATTCCTCTGTTGATGGACATTTAGGTTGCTTCCATGTCCTGGCTATTGTAAACAGTGCTGCTATGAACATTGGGGTCCACGGTTTTTTTGAATTATGGTTTTCTCTGGGTATGTGCCCAGTAGTGGGATTGTTGGGTCATATGGTAGTTCTATTTTTAGTTTTTTAAAGAACCTCCATACTGTTTTCCATAGTGGCTGAATCAATTTACATTCCCATCAACAGTATAGGGTTCCCTTTTCTCCACACCCTCTCCAGCATTTGTTGTTTGTAGATTTTCTGATGATGCCCATTCTAACTGGTGTGAGGTGATACCTCATTGTAGTTTTGATTTGCAATTCTCTAATAATTAGAGATGTTGAGCATCTTTTCATGTGTTTGTTGGCTATGTGTATGTCTTCTTTGGAGAAATGTCTATTTAGATCTTCTGCCCATTTTTTGATTGGGTTGTTTGTTTTTCTGATATTGAGCTGTATGAGCTGCTTGTATATTTTGGAAATTAATCCTTTGTCAGTTGCTTCGTTTGGAAATATTTTCTCCCATTCTGAGGGTTGTCTTTTTGTCTTATTTATGGTTTCCCTTGCTGTGCAAAAGCTTTTAATTAGGTCCCATTTGTTTATTTTTGTTTTTATTTTCATTACCCTAGGAGGTAGGTCAAAAAAGATGTTGCTATGATTTATGTCAAAGAGTATTCTATGTTTTCCTCTAAGGGTTTTATAGTGTCTGGCCTTACATTTAGGTCTTTAATACATTTTGAGTTTATTTTTGTGTATGGTGTTAGGGAGTGTTCCAACTTCATTCTTTTACATGTAGCTGACCAGTTTCCCCAGCACCACTTACTGAAGAGACTGTCTTTTCTCCATTGTATATTTTTGCCTCCTTTGTCATAGATTAGTTGACCAGAGGTGTGTGGGTTCTCTGGGCTTTCTATCCTGTTCCATTGATCTGTATTTCTGTAAAACCTGCATTTCTAATCTCTTTCACCTAACACTAACTGATTAGTTTTGAGAATATACCAGAAGTTTCATATGTTGACAGACATTCCAAGAAAATATCAGGTTTGTTTGCTTATTTGATAGTCAAAGGGGAAAATATCTCACCTAAGACTCTAATATTTCTTTTTCTAAAGTGACATTTGTCAATCCAAAGCCAACCATTAGCACTAGCAGAGTTTATTGCACTTTACCTTGCCCTACAAGTCTTTTTAGCCACAGATGTAATCTATGAATGCATTCTTATAAAGTAATCTAGCTTTGGACAACAATGAAATTATCAGTCAAATATTCAGCTATACAAAAACTATACATTCATTCCATTGTAATAAGTACAGAAACCTAAAACTCGTATATGGAAATGTGCATTTTATTATAAAATATAGCCAAATATTCAGAGATGATGGTAACCAGTACAATAAAAAATATATTGGAAAAGATACTATCCACCCAGTTGATCATAAAAGGAGAAAATCAAAAGAAATAAGAGAGACCAGCTGCCCATCCACAAACACATGGATGGCATATCAACATCATTAGTCACTGGGGAAATGAAAATTAAAACCACAAGATACCACAACACAATATTAGAACAGACAAAAACAAACTGACAATACCAAAGTGATGACAAGGATGTAGAGGAGTAGAAACTTTCATACACTGGTGGTAGAATGCAAAACTGTACAGCCACTTGGAAAAAAGGTTGGCAGTTTCTTATAAAGTTAAATACATATTTAAAATAAGGTCCATAAGCCCACTCCTAGATATTTACCCAAGTGAAAAAACAATGACAAAAAAAAATCACACACAAAAAAACCTTTCTGTAAATGTCTGTAGTACCTTTATTCACAACTGCCCAAAGCTGAAAACAACCAGATGTCCCTCAATAGGTAAATGGATAAACAAATTGTGGTAATATAAAAGAATGCTACTTGGCAATAAAAAGAGAACAAACCAATGATTTATGCAACAGATGGATGAATATTAAATGCATTTTTAAGTGAAAAAAGCCAGTCCTAAGAAGCTACATATTAAGGCTAACTGAAGGCACAGGAAACACATCAGTGGTTGCCAGGGTTTGGGGTGGTAAGAGGAGTTGACTACAAAGGGACTCACAGCACAAGGGAATCTGTGGAGTGATGAACTGTTGTTGGTAGATACATGACTCTATGCATTTCTCAAAACCCAGAGAACTGTATAACACAAAGAGTGAATTTTACTGGATATACATTAAAAAAAAAAAACAAAAAAACAAGGGTGTCAGGGAACCAAAGATGGAATACAAACTGTGACAAATGAATCTAGCTGCATTACAAATGAATGACATAGCAGACTGAAGGAGATATGGAAGGAAAGACCTGACTTAACTAACTTTGGAAAAGAGCTAGGTAGTGTGAGAATAAAGATTAAAAGATATGTATACAAATACTGTATTCTATTTGGTAAATTTGTTTCTCACAGGAGCATGGGTTAGCAATTCTGAAACTACTATACATGTATAGCAAATACATAAATATGTTGTAGATAATAAGAGTCAGGTTTCTCGCTGTGAGGGAAAGATTACAAATAAGCAAAAGCGGAATGCTAGAATAGTCCCTACAATGCTAGACTGGAGTTGGAGGTATCAATATGAACTAATTTGTTTTATGTATATACAGATAGATAGTATATACAGAAATAAACATAGATGTGTGTATACATGCATACACTTCCTAGCTCTGACCTCTGAAAGGCACAGAAGTAGTGACCCTTCAGTAGCAATCTAGCACTCAGATGTTAGTCTCTAAATACTTTTCTCTGGACTCCTTGGAGAAGTGGGTGATTCCAGGCCTGGGTCAGGGAAAACACAAGATGAGCCTGGAGTATCTTGTGGAGCCAGAAAGTAAGAAATTGCTTTAGGAAAAAAAAAAAAAAAAAGAGAAGACGTGTTGAAAGGACACAGAAGCAAACTTCAAAGGCTCCCAGAGGACCAATTTGAGCAACAAAATAAATAACAACAGTACTGATTCCAATCCACAGAATGAAATAAAACTCCATGAGTGCACACTGATATAAATGATTAAATAAATAAATATGAAGAGGGAAAACTCTTTCTTAAAGAAAAATTATAATTAATAAATGTAGAAGGAAGGACTGGAATAGAAAATCACCATCAGAACATCAGAGTATTAATTGCTGCAGGCAAGATCCACCAATCAATGCTAAAATTAGTGGCCAAAAATTTAAGGAGAAATAGCGTATGTGTGTAACCTCAAAGTATTTTCCCTAAAATTAAGGGAAAAATAATTAAGGGAAAAATAGTAACTTTACAGTGGAGAAATCTGGCAGACAACACCATAATCAAGTGATCATGGTTAATAACATCACCAGTAATGAGACATATTGACATCATATAACCCCTGATATGATGCACTGAGGACACATTACCTCTCTGGTATTCTTTCCCAAAAGCTGTAAGTTCAGTCTACCTCGGAGAAGACCAAATCGAATGATATTCTACAAAATACCTGATCAACTGTCTTTCCAAAGTGTGAAGGTGATGAAAGACAAGGAAAGACTGGGGAACTGTCAGAAATTAGAGGAGACGAAGGATAGAAATGTAATGCGGGATCCTAGAAAAGGACATTGGTAAAAAAAATATCAGTGAAATTCTAATAGTCTATAGTTTAGTATTCAATGCTGATTCTTTAGTTTTAATCATTGTACCAAGGTTATATAAGATGTTAATACTAGGGAAAGCTGAGTGAAGAATTTACAAAAACTCTGTGTTATCTTTAGAACTTATCTGTATTATTAAAATTATTCCAAAATAACAAGTTGTTAAAAAAAGGAAGATTTAAAAGAAAATAAAAGAAAAATAGCCTTGATTCCTCTCTTTCAAATGTGTATATACCTTTCTTGACAGTAAATTCTATGAATATTTGAAACATATTTGGTAGAAAATAAAATGACTGTGTTGAAAAAAAGCCTTATAAAATACATTACTTAAAGTTTCTTTAAGAAAAATCCCATAATGGTCAATTAAAATAAGATATTTTTACATTATCTCTTATGAGGATAAAGCTTGGAGGTTCATTTCCAAACTAGTTTCTTTATTGCCCTAAAGCCTATATAATAACATTGATCAGGGTCTACAAAATTAAAAAGTTGATTGCTATAGACTGTTTGTGTCACCTCAAAATTCATGTTGAAATCCTAACTGCCAATGTGATGGTATCTGAAGGTAGGGCCTTTGGGAGGTGATTAGGTCATCACTGCAGAGCCCTCATGAATGGGATTAGTGCCCTTATAAAAGAGGCCCTAGAGAGCTCCCCTACCCCTTCATGTAAGAACACAGCAAAAAGACAGTCATCTATGAACCAGAAAGCAAGTCCTCACTAGACCCTAAATCTGCCAGCACCTTCATCTTAAACTTCCCAGCCTCCAGAACTGTGAGAACTAAATTTCTATTGTTTATAAGCTACTCAGTTTATGTTATTTTGTTATAGCAGCCCAGATGGAAAAAGACATCAACATTCTTTTTTAGTCTGAATACCTTTGAAGATATGAACAGAAAAAATCCAAAACAAAACCATCTAAGCCCTTTCTTATCCAGCCATACATACTCTAAAAGACATGCATATTCAACTTGAAGAAATTCTGCCCCTGTCTTCAACACACACATATCTAATTTCAATGATACTGTCAAACTGGCAATGGCTCAGTATTTGATTTTTAAAATGAAATATTTTACGTTGATCTAGAAAAATCTAAATAATCTAAGTTTGTATAGAAAATTATATGAAGAAAATTATCAAAATGTGAACTTTTCTATAAGCTTATTTCTCCTTCTTCTACTTTTAAGTACCACACTGAAACATAAATTAGGGAAGCTTTAAAAAAAAATGTCTTAAGATATGGTCTTGCTAGAGGTAAAAAGCTTTAGCAATACCCACTTATATCATCCATTATTTAAAAAAGAATTCTTATTCAGGAGAAGCCCTCTAGTTCTGGTACTAGCAGAAGGAAAGGGATCTTCCAACACTCATAAGAAAGTGTGGAAATCCCTCCCCCCCTTTTTTCTCGATTCTCTTAAGCTTACCCTCCTGTGGCAATGGAGGCCATCAGGAACCTAAACGTCTGAGGCAGGGGAACACCTTCCTCTTTGATAAGAGGAGCTGTGTTCCCAAGAGGATGTGGTGAATCCCTGATGCTTTTTTTTCTTTTCTGGGCACAGTTGTAGTGAGTGCACATTAGAGAGGGATAAATAAAGCCCTACCTTTCTGGTCAGAGAATGTAAAGGGGAGCCCCAGGGAATCCAAAATTAGAGAGGGATAAATAAAGCCCTACCTTTCTGGTCAGAGAATGTAAAGGGGAGCCCCAGGGAATCCAAAATTACTGGCAGATCCCAGAGAAGGAGAAGCTTGGGAAAGCAAAGCTTCAAAGTTGTTTATGAACTCCTGGGCTCACCCTTCAGCAGCACATGTGTAGATTTGACCCAAACAAGCATACACAGACTTTGAGACTTGAACTATGGGACAGACCACTATCCTAGTTCCGACTGGCCAATGGTGCACATTTGGGACATGATCAAATAGCACAGCAAAGGCTTTGAAAATTGAACCAGTGTGTTGTAATCATGACCCACAGGAACTTGCAATCTGAACCTAACTGGGTTGATTGCTTACTAAAACAAATATATCAACATTCTGCATAGGATTTAAACAAGACCTAAAGTCTCATAACATAATAGTCAAAATGTTCAGGGTATAATTGAAAACTGCTTGGCATTTGAAGACCGAGGAAAATCTCAACTTGAATGGGAAAAGATGCCTACACCAAGAAAACACAGATGCTGGAATTATCTGAGGAAAATATTAAAGCAACTATTATCGAATGCTTCACCAAGTAAGAGCAAACATTCTTGAAGCAAATGGAAAAATAGAAGCCTTGGAAAAGAAATAGAAGATATAAAAAAAGAACCAAATGTAAATCTCAGAAGTGAAAAAAGTAACAACCAAAATTAAAAGCTCACTAGATGAGCTCAATAGTAGATTGGAGATGACAAAAGAAAAAGTGAACTTAATATACATGAATAGAAATTATCCAATGTGAACAGCAGAGAGAAAAACATTGAAAACAAAAAATGAAGAGTACCTCAGGTCCAGCATTTGTGACACTAGAATCCCAATGAGAGAAGAATTTGGTGTAATAAAACATTTTAAGAAAATAGTTTCCAAATTTTAGACATAAACTTACAGATTGTAGAAGCAAACCCCCAAACAGAATAAATACAAAGAAATCCATGACCAGATACACACTAATAAAAAACCCTGAAAACTGAAGATAAAATTCTGAAAGCAACCAGAAAAATTTAACATTACCTATACCCCTATAAAAGTGCTCAAATGACTGTAGATTTCTCTTAAGTGAAACATTTTTTAAGTTCTGAAAGAAAAAAACCCATCAACTCAGAATTCTATATCCAGCAAAAATATTCTTCAGAGATGAAGACGAAATAAAGACATAAAGAAAAACTAAGAGAACTGTGTTGACAGTATAAGTGCTTTGAAAGCACTGCTAAAGGAAGTTCTTCCAAAAGACGGTAAAGACACCATAAGGAAACTCTGAAACATCAGAAATGAAGAGAGAGCAACACAACTGTTAAAAATTTGAGAAAATATAATAGACTATTCTTATCCTCTTGAGTTCCTTGAAAACTTCTGATAATTGAAAGCAAAATGTATAACCACTATCTGATGGAGCTTTATACATATAGAATATGTATATTGTAATATATATGTAATTTATATACAATATATATAAAACAACTACTACATAAAGGAGGAGGGAGTAAAGGGACTTGTATGGTGGCACAGTTTCTATGTGCCACCTGAAGTAGTAAAATAGTGATTAGAAGTAGACTGTGAAAAGTTAAGTACACTGTAATCCCTAGAGCAACCACTAAAAAAAACCCCACAAAACAACAAACACCCACACACACACACACACACACACACACAACTATACAAAGATACAGTAAAAAACACAATCAATAAATTATAATGAAATACTGAACCAAAAAACAAACAAATTCAAATAATCCAAAAGAAGGCAGGAAAGGGAAAACAGAGAAACAAAAAAACAGGCAACAAATGGAAAAAAAAAAGAAAATGATGACATACATCCAAATATATCAATAATTACATTCAATGTAAAAGATCTAAACACACCAATTAAAAGTCAAAAAAGAATAGTAGAAAGAAACATTCTTTAAATATAATACCATAGGTAGTGAGGCCATTGCTGAAAGGAACCATGAACCAAAGAAAATGAGTACCTCTAAAAAGTGGGAAGAACAAGGAAACAAATTCTCCCATAGAGCATCCAGAAAGGAATGTGGCCTTGCTGACACCTGCAATCTAGCTCAGTGAAACTGGACTCAAACTTCTGACCTCCAAACAATAAGATGATACATTTGTTTAAACCACTGTTCATGGTAATTTGTTACAGCAGTGATAGAAAACAAATACACTGGATCATAAAACAAACCTTCACAAACTTAAATCATACAAAGGATGTTATTGGACCATAATAAAATTAGACTCGATATTGATAACAGAAAGATAATAGGATAATCTCTAAGCAGCATGAAAATTTAAAACACACTTAAAAGTAATCCATGGGTCAAAAAGGAAGTCTCAGGGGGAAACAGAAAATATTTTGAACTGAACAAAAGAAGTAAGACAACTTAGCAAAATTTGTGGGATGCAGCTAAAGCAGTACTTAGAGGATAAGTTATAGCACTAAAATGCTTATATTAGAAAAAAGTCTAAAATTAATAATCTAAGCTTTCATTTTAAAAGACTAGAAAAAGAAGAGCAAATTAAAAAGCAAGTAGGAGAAAGGAAATAATAGAGAGCAGAAAATCAATGAAATTGAAAATAACAAAATAATACAGAAAAGCAATAAACCCAAAATTGGTTCTTTGACAAGAGCAATACAAGCAACTGACAAAGCCAAAAAGGAACAAGATACAAATTCTCAATAACAGTATAAATGAGATTTCAAAAGACCCTACATGCATTTAAAGAATAATAAAGAAATACTGTGAACAACTCTATGCACATAAATTCAACAACTTAGATTAAATGGACCAATTGCTTGAAACCACAAACAGCCAACACTTACCTACAGCGATATGGATAAGCCGCATAGTCCCATAACTATCAAATAAATTGAATCTGTAGTGAAAGAGTTTCAAAAAAAGGAATTCTCCAGGCCCAAATGGTTTCACTAATGAAATCCAAAGGTTGTTAGAAAAAATGATTAAAGAAAACAATTTAGGTGATACAAACAAACATTTAACACTTCATGAGGTAGACAGTCTCTACTCCTAGAACTGCAAAATGGGGTGGAAGGCAGGAAGCTTTTATAGGGTAATGAATAAAGACAAAGAAGAGAAAAGTAGAAAATACCTGACTGGCTTGGGCCACAAAGTCAAGTTTGTTTGGGGTGAGAAGGCCCAGAGTTGGCTTGGTGTTTGGGGATTGGCTGACTGGATATACCCTTTCTGGTCAAGTGGAGCACTTATAGAGGACTTGAGAAGTTTCAGTTTGTTGATGTGGCACCCGGGGCAGGAGCAGCTCCATCTTGGGCCTAGAAAGTTATTTCAACAAGGTGAATGGATAAACCAACTGGGTACACCCATACAATGGAATACTCTGCATGAATAAACTATTTGATTCATGCAGTGACATGGATAAATCTTAATGCATTTTGCTAATTGAAAGAAGTCAGATCCAAATGCTACATATTATATGCCTGCATTCACATGACACACTAGAAAAGGCAAAACTATGTGAAAAGAGATTAGGGATTGTCAGGGATTGGGGAATTCGGGAATGGCTGACTACAAAGTGGAGGCACATGTGCAATACTGTGATTGATAAGAAATATACACATTTGGTTATTCAGATGACTAAAATATATTTCTCATATATATTTGGTCTTCATCTGTGGTAAAACTCTTGGAATTTCCTGAGCAATGAGAGCAATGGGAGCATCCTTTGTTATAATATTTGGGCTCTTGTCCTCGGTTCCCATAAATGCTTCTAAGGTAGGGGAAAATTGAGCTGACGTTAAGTAACCTCGGGAAACAGTGTTTTGAATGGAAACTTTAAGGCTAACTACAAAAGAACCTGTATATTAACACTGTACTCTAGTTGGTAAATTTATTTCTCATGCGGGTACCGATCAACAATTCTGAACTTGCTCCACATGTATACTGGGGTCGAACAAATAAGTAAATGGATGACTGAAACCAGGTTTCTCACTGTCAGAGAAGTTACAGATAAACAAAGGGGAGAAGGCTAGAGTAAACCCTGTGGTAGTGGATTAGTCACAGACATTGTTATGAACTTAAACATATATATTGCTTATTATGTAATACAGATGGATAAATACAAAAACAACTACAGATATGTACAGATACATGGATTAGTATACAGATGAATAATTCCTAGCTCTTTCCTCCAAGAAGCCCTAGAAACAGTGCTGACCCAACAGCAAGGAGTAAACTCATAACCCAAACATCGGTCTCTAAACAGAGTTCTCTAGTAGAAGAAATCAGAGCTCAGAGAGATGACTGATTCTAGGAGCAGGGCACAGAAAATACAGGATGAGCCTGGAACATCTTGCAGTACCAGAAATCAAGAAAGTACTCAAAAAAGAAAAAGGATGGGGACAGTTTAAGAGACATGAGGGTTAACTCTGGAATAATTTTAGCAACAAAATAAATAACATGGTATTGGATTATAAGTCAATGTATAAAGTAAGTACACATACTGAAATAAATGATTCAATGAATGACTGAGGGCTTCCCTGGTGGCGCAGTGGTTGAGGGTCCGCCTGCCGATGCAGGGGACACGGGTTTGCGCCCCGGTCTGGGAAGATCCCATATGCCATGGAGCGGCTGGGCCTGTGGGGCATGGCCGCTGGGCCTGCGCGTCCGGAGCCTGTGCTCCGCAGGGGGAGAGGCCACAGCGATGAGAGGCCCGCGTACCGCAAAAAACCCCCCAAAAAAACAAAACAAAAAAAACAATGAATGACTGAATGAATGGAAGAGAAAGGACAAACTTCCTTACAGAAGAATTCCTAATAATACATGTAAATACACTCCCATCCATAACGTGAAGCTTAATCACCCCAACCCCTTGAATGCAGGCTGGAATTAGTGACTCACTTCCAAAGAACAGAAGATGGAAAGGAAAAATAATAACTTTACAGTGGAGAAATCTAGCAAACACTATATAGTCATGTACTCCCTGATATAATGTGATGGGAAGGGCATTTCACGTCACTGTCACCTCTGATATTCTTCCCTAAAACCCTTAACTTCAGTCTAATCATAAGAAAAAAGTCAGACAAACACAAATTGAGGGACATACTACAAAATACCTGCCTAGTACTAGTACTCAAAACTATCAAGGTCATGAAAAACAAGGTCTGAGAAACTGCCACAGACCATAGGAGACTAAACAGACATGAAAGTTGCAATGTGGAATCCTGGACTGGATCCTGAACAGAAAAAGGAGACTAGTGGAAAATCTGCCAGATATGAGCTTAGAATTTAGAATTTGACTAATGTACCAATGCTGGTTTCTTGGTTTTGATAAATGCACTTGGTTTTGGTTTTGTAAAATGTTATCATGGGAAGCTGGATGAGAGATATACAGGAACTATCTGTATTATCTTTGCAACTTTTCTGTAAATCTAAAATTATTCCAAAATAAAGTTTCTATTATTTTAAAAAGTGGACAAAAGACTTGAACCAAAGAGGATCTGTGTATAGCAAAAAAGCACATGGCAGGATATTCAAAATCATTTGCTATTAGGAAAATGTAAATTAAAACTACTATCAGATATCATTCTAAACCTATTAGAATGGCTAAAATTAAAAAGACTGACCATACCAAGTGCTGACAAGTAGACAGAACTAGAACTGTCATACATTGCTGATGAAAGTACAAAGTGGTACAGCCACTTTAGAAAATTTTGGCAATTTCTTATAAAGTTAAATTATATACTTACCATATGATCCAACAGTCCCACCACTATATATTTACCCAAGAGAAATGAAAACTCACATTCACAGAAAAGCCTGTACACCAATGTTTATAACATCTCTATGCAAAATAGCTGAAAACTTGAAACAACTCAAAGTCCTCAATAAATGAATGGATAAGCAAACTGTGCTACAACCACACAATTGAATACCACTCAGCAATGAAAAAGAAGGAAATACTGTTACACAAAACAACTTAGATAAATCTTAAGGCATTATGCTGAGTATATGCATGTGTAACAGTCTCAAATGCCTACATTCTGTATGATTCCATTTAATAGCTATTTTTCAGAAGACAAAACTAAAATGACAGGGTGGTTGTCACGGGTAATGTGTGTGGGATGGTACAACTACAAAGGGATAGCACAAGGGAGTTTTACGAACTAATGGAAGTGTCTGGATACTGACTGTGATGATGGTTACATGAATCCACACACATGTTAAAATTCATTAACTGTACACAGAAAAAGTCGATTTTACTGCATGTTTATTTAAAAACATAAATTTCTGATACTTAAAGAAACTTTAAGTCATCAAAGTTTTCCAGGATATTTAGTTTGGATTTTTATAGTCTGTAAAATCCTCTTGTTTATTTTGGCTACTTTTAAGATAGCAAGTGACAAATTTCTTGGCTCAGTCCTGACATGTAGAATCACTGGGGAAGCAATAGCCTAAATGTCAGTTACTCTAGGCAGTGCATCACCTGCAAAGGAGTCTCATCAGCTAACAGTCATAATCCCACCTAATTGAAGAGTAAATCCTAACATTTACTTAATGGCATCATAAAAAACTTTCATTAAAGTTTTTTTTTTAAGAATACTGATTTATACTCAGAGAATTCCAGGGAGAGAAAAAATGTGATTAGTTCCACTTCAATTGCATAGACAGCATTCTTGAAAATGAAAAGGTCAATCATTTGTTTCCACCTTTATTATCAGGGAAAAAATTGTTTTATTTGAATAAGTAGGATAAAGTGAAGCAAGGATATAAATCAGATAACATAATATTTCAGAATTAATTCTACTCTTCTGCAAGAGTTTGTCTGACATCAACTAATATAGTAGTACTATAAACTTCCATTATATTATACATACAGATGGCACAAAACATTCAAACCTACATAATACAGGAATTTAAAAAATCTAAGTACAAAGGTACTGCCTCTCTTGAACATCTTTATCATATTATCTATTTGATTCCTAAGTTTATCTTAGGTGTTATTTTAAAAAATCATATTTAGCCAACTACTTGTATTTAAATGAAACAATGATTACTTGTTTTTAAGGATATAATTGTTCTCAGTTGTGCTAGTAAATTTAGCAACAATTTCACATTGTTATACTTTATTGAAAAGAAACAGGGATTTTTTTAAAAAGCCAATCTGCAATCACGTTAATTTCAAATTGAAAACAAAAACCTCTATGAGGAACAGTTTTTGCCTTAAGGCCTTTGTTTTTCTAATATTACATTTAACTAGAAGTGAAATGACCTGCTTTAAGAATTTAGCTTTATTTTCCCCAGAAACACATTTGGAAAAATATATGACTTACACCTAGAATCATACCCTTGCTAACTGAAGCCATTTGTGTGCAGTCACTATGATGGTTCAGTACAGCCAGTTAAGTTTTGACATCCATTAAAACAATGCCTACTGTAAATCTGTATGCTTATTCCTCCCTGTAATCTTCTCAGTAGATGTTCAATGTACTAAACAAAGGCTACTTTAATCATTCAAACCTGACTTCTAAAGATGCAATGGACCTGTCAAAAGCTTTCAGAAAGCCAGTAAATTTCATCTGTCTATCATGGCATTGCATACATTTAAGTCACTCTTATATTTTAGTGTCGAAAACCATGGAGGATTTTTTCCCTCTCTTTGTAAAATAATCAAGAGAACCCCAGTCATTTTTATTATTGCACGATTCACTGTTAAATTTCCAGCTTTCTTCAAAAGTTTCTATTTGATAAAAATTTTTACATATGAACTAAATCCAACAGGATACGCATTCCTAGACACTGAGGCATCAAAAAAAAAAGTCCACAGAAATCAACATTATCTCAATAAATCACCTCAATAAAATAAAACTGAGGCATCAAAAAAAAAGTCCACAGAAATCAACATTATCTCAATAAATCACCTCAATAAAATAAAACTAGCTATCATCTTCCTTTACTCAAGTTAATATCACCCAAATGTAATATAATAGCCATCTTTATATAGGCAAGTCAAATGAATTTTCCATCTACCACTCCAAAATTTCTTTGACCAGGAATGAAATCTTACATAAATATATTTAGGCTATTTATTTGGAGAGTCATGGTGATAAGAAATTATCCATAAATAATGTTAAACTGCCAAAGAATCATGAAGGAATTTTGGATAGAGAGCTTGGTGTGTATTGCAATTTAGAAAGTATCCTAAGACCCCATGTGATATTTACACTCTGTAGCTCAGACTTGTGTAACAAGTATATTTAGCTACTTACCAATAGTTCTGATAAAAAGTTCTGTGATGGTCTCCTTTGAAATTACTGCCTGGGTATATTATCCATAAATCTCACATACACTTACTCAAAGCTGTCACTATTACTAAAGCTCCCCTCTGCTGCTTCCGGAAACTATATTACACAGAATTGTAACCTTGACCATCACTGAAAAAATTAAAAATAACTGTCGTCAGAAGTCTTTGAACAACTGATAAGAATCCTGTGGTTTTCCATAAAGAGTAAACTGACACCCAGCACATAGTGGGAGCATAACAGGGCACTGTATATGAGGAAGAGAGCTCTAAGAGTAGTAAATAACAGATAGTACATCTTTTTTTGTTATTTTAAAAGTTTATCCATCCACAAAAAAGCCACATTGAAAAGTTTACTTTAATGTGCTTCTGGGTTGTCAATTCTTCACTATCTATTGATGAATACTGGTTTAGAGCAACTGCTGGTGTTTTAAGAAACTGGGTAAATAACTACTTTCTGGCTGTTGAATCCGGGAGAGGGGGCCGGAAGCAAAAGTTTGCCACTTAATACAATGATAACATTTGTAAAGCTGCCTTTAGCACTTTTGTGTTTTTACTAAGAAAAGGAAAATGGAGTACAAGGTAATACTTAATGCCTTTTTAAAAATTCTTCAGTAAGTATCTGATTAAATCTTACATTATCATCTGAGTCTGGTTTGCTGAACTCAAAACTCCCCTCTTCTTTTGGAGTAGAAAATAGTAGAAAAGAGAGACAAATCAAGTTCCTAACAATGCAAAGGAAAAACAAAGAAAGCCTCTGTGAACAATACCTGTTGCGCATGTAAAACACTATTGTAGTGGTAGGGTGAGGAAAGGGCCAAAACAAAACACCAGTACCTGCTTTCAAAGACTTTATGTAACTACGAAATATGTGAAGAATCCTTTATAAAACACTGCTATATCTGTTTTGCTTGTTTTTGTAAGTATACTGCTATATACATAAGGGCAGGGACTGTGTCATGTCTTGTCCATTCACCACAATAAGCCCAGTGCCTACTGTGATGCCTAGCACAAATAATTCAAAAATTATTTTTTTGATAAATGAACACTTTCAACAGCTATGTCAATACTGTTACTTGGCTTCCTTGATTTCAGTGACCTAGTCCCTTCTGACAGGCAGAATAGTGGTCCTCCAAAGATGTCTTTGCCCTTTCCCCTCCCAACCCCAGCCAAACTTTCCTTACTTGGCAAAAAGGACTTCCAGTTATAATTAAGGTTAAGGACATTGAGATGGAGAGATTATCCTGAATTATCCAAGTGGGTCTAATCTAATCACATGAGTCCTTTGAAGTTGAAGAGAAAGACAGAAGGTGGGTCAGAGAAATGAGACTGAAGAAAGAGGAGGAGATAGCAGAAGTGTGAAAGAGACGTGACCTGCTGTTGCTGGATTTGAAAGTGGAGAAAGGAAGGCCACAAGCCGAGGAATGAGGGTGGTCTCTAGGAGCTGGGAAGGGTGCTCATCTGACAGCCAGCAAGGCAACTAGCATGTAAACCCCCACTGCAAGGAAAAGAAACCTGCCCTACAGCCTCCAGAAAGGAGCACCGCCCTGCTGAAATCTTGATTTTAGCCCAGTGGGATCCCCGTGTTGTCCTACCGACCTACAGAACTGTAAGATAATACATTTCTGTTGTTTGAACCACTAAATTTGTAGTGATTCACTATGGTAGCAATAGAAAGCTAATATATCTCCTTTAACTTCTACTCTAGCAATCCAAATATACAGCTTCTTGCCATCACCCTGACACAACTTCAATAAAAGATCTAAAAATCTTAAATGTTTCAATCTGATCACAATCTCCTATTCTTAACTCTTCTACTCCATATTCTCATACCTGTCATTATGAAGGAAAGATCTCGTGTAAAAAAAGTGGTATTTTGAAACAAATGTCATTTATCCAGCATGAATTATTATTTTCTAGTTACGTTTGATCAGCATTGTACCGAAGAGTACATGATAGCCCCACAGAATGATTATAACCAGACTGCAAATTTCACATTCCTTACAACATGCAATACGAAGGACATACACAGAAATGTATTAAACTACGCAGTGTGTCAAATCCTGACTAACTTACTTCAAAGGAAGTCTTTTGTGTTTTAAATCTAGAACCATTTCTTTGCCTCTTGATATTTATACACTTGCTCTAAAATATTAAAGACAACCTCATAAACAATCTGTTTAACGGTAATTAGAATTTTATCTAGTTAAAACAACAGCAGAGCATGCCACAACACAGATGGCAGAAGACTTTCTCCTTGCCTGATCAGTGTCGAAAAACTGTTCTCCTATTCATGATTAAGAAGAATTTTATCACAGCCTATCTCATTTACAAAACATATACTAGTGAGTGAAAAGAAACAGCTTTATTAAGAAAGCCTTTGTTTAGCAGAACTCTTGGCTATTTCTCAATGTAAAGACTTCTCTTACTGCCCAGATAAACCCTAGCCAAATATATAATTAAGGAATCAGAATGGACGGAAGTCTATACTATTGATTTCACTCTGGTTTCAAGTGCTTAAGCACACTAATTCCCTACGGAACAATTCCCAAACTTGGAGCTTTTAAAAAATGAGGTGGATCAGGTTCCACCTCATACCATTTAACTCAAAATGTCTGGGGATGGGACAGGCATAAGTATTTTTAAAGATTCCCTAAGTGGTTCCAGTATGATTTATTATTGGCAATGTGGCATGGTACAATGCACTGAATGGAATCAGTAGGCCTGGGATCTGGCATTGGCTCTGCTACCAGCAAACTTGGGCACATCACTGGGTACCCATTTCTTCATCTGTAAAAAGTTAAGATAGGAAAATTCATTTCTAATATCTAACATGTTACGAGTCTCAGATGAGGTTCCTTAGTTCTCTTCTAAAGATTAAATTGCTTCAACATTTAAACTATGCAAAAAAAAATCAAAATCCATGATCTGATATTTATTCCAATCTATTAGGAGCTTATTTTTGTAAGGAAAGATTATTTTACAGTAGATTTCAAATTTAACTATTCTTTAATCCCACAGATTTTGATATATCATTATGTCTATCCAGGTCATAAAATGACATGTGCGTTGGCAATGACTGGGAAGCTTGAATTATCTCCAAATGTAACTTGCTATTAGACTATTTCTTGAATTCCCATTAAATTATATACTGCACATATTCTGATTTTCTTAAATAGAATTTCTAGTTTCATAAATATAAAATGATTTTACCTTTTCACTAAATATTAATTTATTTCATAAAAGCACATCATTAATGACACCAGGAACATGGGATAAAAGAATCCCTGAGTAGCAAGTTATTGTTTGATAGTCTCAAACTGAATTCTCACCCTTGGCCAGCCCTCTTACAAATGTATGCTACCTGTTATGAGGGTGCTTGGGAAAAGGTTAATTCACTCAACACATTAAGCATTTTATAGTACCAGGATCTGAGGACTGAGTGCCAGACTTCTAAGATGCACCTCCAGTGACCCCTGAGTCCTGCTATTCACACGCTTGTGTAATTCCCTATTCCTTTGAGTGTGGGATCAGTCTAGTGATTTCCTTCTAAAGAATAGAATATGGCAAAAGTGATGGAATGTCATGTCTGCGATTAGGTTATAAAATTGTGATGTCCTTCTTGCTAGCATTCTTTTTTACTGGCACTCTTTTTTGCCCTCTTGTGTACTTGCTTGGAGGGAGATGCTCTATGGAGATGTCCATGCGGCAAGGAACCACAGGAAGCCTCTGGCCAACAGCCCATCGGGGAAATGAATTCTGCCAACAACCATGTAAGTGAGCTGGGAAGTGGATCCTTCCACAGCAAGCTTTTAGAATAATGCAAGCTCAGCCAACACATTGATTTTTGCCTTGTAAGAGACCCACCTAGGCCATTCCTGCATTCCTGGCCCACTGTGAGATAATAAATGTCATTTTGTGCTAAGTTTTGATGTAATTTATTATGCAGCAATAGGTAACTAAGATAGGCATGTAGCAATGAATAAAAACACTGTACTGAAGAAACCAAGAGTTGAGTAATAAGTAGGTTCAAGGTAACAATAATCTAGTAATGGGTGAGAGACATGTAAATAAATGTAATAAAGTGTTTTAGTCTGTTTGACAGAAGTACACACGTGAGGGTATGTGGGGACATAAGAAAGGGTTTGTGTCGGGAAGGGCACAGGCACTGAAGTTCTTTAAAAGAGAGGAATGTGAGTTATAAGCATAAAAGTAGGAAATATAATGGTCAGCTTGGGAAACTATAGGTAATCCAGTAAGACTGGAACATAGAAGGAAGAGATGATTATTCATCTTCCAACTTCAAAAGTGTACAAACATTTACAGGTAGCATAAGAGTCAAAGAGGTCTCTAGCACTGTGTATAGTATAATTTTAGTTATATCAGTATAGTAGATTCCTAACCTACACTAGATTACAGATCATCATTTTATTATGGAATGCTATACCTGATTATGAATAAACTGGTCCATACTCCAACATAGGATCTGACCAGGGCCAACCCTTTTACCCGTATACTAGATCCCGATTCTCTCCCACCTATTCAAGGAAATTGCTCCAGCAATTATCTCTTCTCTCTACTGCACTGTCAAATATCCCCTCTCTACTGGATCATTCCCATCCCATATTTTAAACAAACAAAAAAGCCCCTCCCTTAACTCTACATGCCATGTATGCATAGCTCCCCCTTTATAATAAAACTCAGAAGTGTTGTCAGTACTCACCGTGTCCACATCTCCTCCCATTTTCTCTTGTATCCACAACAACCAGGCTTTTTTCCTCTACCTATCTGCCAAACTCGCCCTTATTAAAGTCACCAATTGACTTCCACGTTGCTAAATACAATGACCGATTCTCGGTCTTCCTCTTACTTTACCTATGACCAGCAGCTGACACGAACAATAACTCCTGCCTTGAAATACACGGCTCCCAGAACACCGCATTCTCCTGGTGTTCATCTTTCTCATTCATTTTCTTTTGCTGATTCCTCATTTCTCTACCCTCTAAATATAGAGTGTTCTAGATCTCAGTCCTTGGACCTCCTGTCTCTTCTGTGATACTCTGACTTATAATAATATTATATATATTTTTATTTGGTATTGGTCCCTGTTTCTGACACACAATTCCTAAAACTCTTGGAATTTTGGAATTTCCTAACAGATGGAGAGCTATAAAAGGTGTCTTTTGTTATGTTAATGAGGTAAAGTGACTTGGAAAGCACTAAAGATGGGGGCTAGTTGCCAGGAGAACAAACCATGTGGTTAGAGGGTTAGAATTTTCAGTCCTATCCCCCGACCTCCAGGGAGGGAAGAGGCACTGGAGGTTGAACCAATCTCCAGCTATCAATAATTTAATCGATTGTGCCTATGTAATGAAGCCTCTATAAAAACCCAACAGGAAGTGTTTCAGAGAGCTTCCGGATTGGTGAACATGTGGAGATCTGGGGAAACTGGCATGCTCTGAGGGGACATGGAAGCTCCGTGCCCTTTCCCTGTACCTTGCTCTATGCATCACTTCCATCTGGCTGTTCCTGAGTTCTATCCTTTTGTAATAAACCAATCATCTAGTAAGTAAAATGTTTCTCTGAATTCTGTGAGAGCCACTCTAGCAAATTACCCAAACCCAAGGAGGAGGGTGTTGGAACCCCTGATCTATAGCCGGTGGGTCAGAAACACAGGTGACTACCTGGGCTTGCGACTGGCATCTAAAGTGGGAGCAAGGGTAGTCCTGTAGAACTGAGCCCTTAACCTGCAGAATCTGATACTGTCTCCAGATAGACAGTAAAACCTCAGCTGAACTGTAGGACCCTCAGCTGGTGTCCAAGAATTGCTTGGTGTGGGGAAAAAGCCACAGTATGAAACTGGGTGCAGAAAGTACTTCCATTTACACCTACTCCCTGTGTGGTCTCCTCCAGTCTGAGGTCTTTAAATACCACCTACAAACTGATGATTCCCAAAATTATTTATAGATAGATAAATAGTTCCTCGCTCCATAATTGTCCTCTAGTACAACCAACTACCTACTCAACATTTTTTACTTGGACATTTCTTAACGTTTCTTTTCAAAACCAAACTCCCAATTAACCTCACCACAACCCCACCCACAAACCTGCTCCTCTCCCACAGTCTTTCCCATCTTAGCGAATGACAACTCTAAGCTGCTAGTCACTCAGACCAAAAATCATCTGTTAGCCCTATTTCCTCTCTCCTTCTCCCTCTTATCTCTCATCTGTCAGCAACACCTGTTGGCTTTACTTTTAATATAGAATCCAACCATTTATTACCATCTCCACTGCTACCAAGCTCACATTTAGTCTCCTAAATGATGTATTTCTGCCTCAAACCCCCATTTGCCCACCAATGGTAATCTTTAAAAAAAAAAAAAAAAAAAGACAGGCTATGTGATCACTCTGCTCAAAAGTCTCCAATGGCTTCCCTTTTCAGATTAAAAGGCAAAGTTCTCAAAAAGTTCCATTAACTAGATGCCATTACCCCTCTGACTTCATCTATTACTCTCCCCTAAGCTCACTCCACTTTAGTCACACTGGCCTCCTCCTTGGCCCATGAGCACACTAGGCACACACTTAGGGCCACACACTTGCTTCACCTCAAAACAGGAATGCTCCTCCTTGAGATATTCATCTGTATAGATTGCTCCTTCAGGCCTAGGGTCAAATGTTATCATCTTTCTATGGCCTGTGCTCCTCTGATCCCCAAGCCTCCCAACACTCCCTATTCCCTACCCCTGCTTTATTTTTCTCTACAGTACTTACTGCTATCTGACATACTACGTATTTAATCTGCTATTATCTGTCTCCCTTCACTAGAATGTAAGCTCTATAAGGGCAGGAATTTCTATTTTGTTTACTCTTGGATAGTGTTGTAGAACAGTATCTGGCAATAACAGGCACTGTATTCGTATTTGTTTAATGAAAGACAACGAACCAAGGTGATTCTCTCGCTGATCCATTCTAATACAGGGGAGTAATTTGAATAATTTCAAAGGTACCAAAATATTACGTTGATTGTGATTACATTCTGACAGAATTTAACTCTCTAATTATACTCACACTGGGTGAGTATAATTATATTAAATTATATTAAATTAGTTTGAATTGCCCTCACTACATATTAATTAGGAAGGAAAGAGTAGTCCAGAATCATCCTAGACAAAAGGAACAATTAGACTGATTTAAAAAAATAACTTTCCATAGATAATCCAAAGTTGGAAAATCCACACGTAACATTCCACAGAATCTAACTGTTAAGGATTTACAAAACATGGGACTAGAAAAGAGGATAAGTAAAAATTTCAATCAAATTTTATTAGTACCAAAAAAACCAAAAACCTTTTAAGGAGATTTTATAAATTTTCTGATAGGTAATTTATAACCTTTGCCTAAGACACCATCATATATTTCCATCCATTTTTTAACCTACATCTTCATTTTCCTTTTTCTAAACTATCAGTGATAAAAGAAATAAACTATTTAGATGAAACTATATTTACACAGTCTCTCAAAGAAGAGGACTTAATTGAACTGAGATAAAGAATTTTTATAAATATAGTTTTACATTTTTATTCATAGTGTTTTACACATTTTCCAAAGTGCTTTCACATCTTTATTTATGATCTTCATACTGACAAGTACAATAAGCAGACAGATATTATCACAACCTCCCCTACCTCCCACATACTTACACTTTACAGATGGAAAAAATTTTCAGTCTCGAAGAGATTAACTGACTTGCTTAAGGTCAAAAAGCTGTACGTGGTTCAACCTTGACTATCACTGAGTTCTTTCAAACCTAAGTCCACTGTTTTCTATCATAATGACCTATTATCTCACTCAGTGATTAAAGAAAGGTACCACTGCATAAGTCTACAAAGACTTGACTGTAAAAGCATCTTCCTTCAACATTGGGGATTTTTACATTCCAATCTATTATAAAAATGCTTTGAAGATGGTACAAATATGCTAATATTCTTAGAGGAAAAAAAGGGGAAAAAAGCCCAAGAAGTCAAAAAAAAAAATCAAGTAAAGAAAATTTAGGATCCAAAGCAGTAGTAACATGAGATTAATGTTTATTCTCTGCATGCAAGATCAATGTTTTAGAACCTCTGAACTGTCAAACAGAGGCCTAATACCACTGCACCCAGACAGAGGAAGACATTTAACAGAAGCATTCCAGGTAAAATCACTTATTACCACTAGAACTCACACTAGATTCCTATCTGAATAACCCTGGAAATCTGGACTGAAAATATAAGAATGAATGTTTTCTGCACTTCTCTCCAAGGCTTAGCTCAGTTTCAGATAAACAAATGGCTCCATGACTCATTTCATCTGTATTTCTTCCTGGTCTTCTCTAATATTCTAAGATGAAGAAAGAGGAATTTCTTTTTCATTCCAGCTGCACCCTAAAGCAATCCAACTGTGGGTCAAGAGTCAAAAGAACTCAAAAAGAGTACATTCCACGTGAGATCAAAAGCTTCAATTTTCTCATCATCAGAGCATAACTGTGTCTCTGACCCATATTAAAATTTCTCCTAGTAGAAATCAAGACTCATTTCTGAAGCCAAGTCAGCCTTACTTGGGACTCTCAAACTGCAAATAAGGGTGCAAGCCCAGTGGGTAATAGCACACATGGAATTAATAGAATCTAGCCCAGGTGGGGAGAGCCATTCATTTCTAGGTCCAGGACAGACTAACCTAAAAATAGATAAGGCTTCAGTACACATGGTTTGGCTCTGTGGAACAGTATTTGCCACCTCAGATACTCTTTTCTTTCTTCCATTTCTCAGCCAATACCAAGGGACTGACATGTTACATCAGATTTTATTACAGTTCCTTTAAGAAAATAAGTGGTTGGAGAGAAGTTAAAGTAATTTAACTATGAAGGTAAAAAAAAAAAAAAAAAGACTTAAACCTATGCTAAAGGAAATACATGATCTAGAGTTAATAGTGATTTGGAACCAATGTCCTAGGTAATGAAAATGATCTTTGTCTAGAATATCCCCTGCAAAGCCTAAAATAAAGTGAGGCAAGCAAGGTAGTACGTAGGAGAAAAGAATTTAAGGAGGCATTGACTCCAAAGGCTGTGCAAGTGCAGGACTGGCACCTGAGAGTGAGCACCTCCTTAAATTTTGTACCCTAAATGCCCCACTTGCCTCACCAGATTTAGAGCCCTGATCCACTATGAGATATATATATTCCTTAAAGGCATAGCAGATTTTATGGCTACAGCAAGAACCTGAGCAGAATTTGAAGTCTAAGATCCTGATCACATTCATCATGGCTATCTTCTGGACACAGTTAAGAAAAGAATAGGCTTGACATTTCTTTTTCAAGAGAGGCTTGACATTTTTGCATATATTCTGAAATAAAGTTGCCTTAGAAAAAGGAAGTTTATAGTGAAAATGGAAGTTTAGTGCTTATAGGGAGATTTCCACTTTGAATGCGAAGAACAAAGAGGGTCTGGAATTACCCTTCTGTGTAAACAACTAAAAATTAGAAAAAATATAGGAAACAACTATTTTCTAATGCTGAACAAAGGTAGCACAATACTGTGATCCCAGATTACTGCCCTAAAAGTGCAATAAATGAGACAGCCCTCCAGCTTTATGCCTAGAGGTAATTTCCAGACAACAGTACAGAGAAGGGTAACCTCCAAAGAACCCACTAACCTTTCTGAGTTGAAAAGACACATATCAGAGTTTGGGGAGGCCAAGGTGAGTAGAACTGGGGAGGGCAGAATAGCTGAGAGGAGAGATCTACACAAAGAAAGAGATTCAAAACAACTCTCGCACATGGAGAATGAAACCCCAAGAAGCAGGGCAAAATCAAAATCAACCTCTAGGGAAAGAAAATTACCGTCGGCCCTCTGTATCTGTGGGTCCTGCATCCATGAATTCAATGAACTGCAGATCAAAAATATGTGGGGGAAAAAATTCTAGAAAGTTCCAAAAAGCAAAACTTGAATTTCCTGCACTGGTAACTATTTACATAGCATTTCTATTGTATTTACTACTATTTATATTGTATTAGGTATTATAAGTAATCTCGAGATGATTTAAAGTATATGGGAATATATGCGTAGGTTATATGCAAACTCTATGCTATTTTGTACAAGGAACTTGAGCATCCGTGGTATTGGCATTGGTGGGGGTCAAGAAACCAATCCCACACAAATACCAAGGGACAACTGTACCAGGAGACTATAAGATAAACAATTGTCAGAGCTCACAAAAGGCCAGGAACTGTTAAAGTTCCCACTATCCAAAGCAGAAAAATCTTGCTGAATACAGAAGCCAACAGTGACCCCAGAAGGGCCATGCCTTAGAAGTGAGGTTAAATTAGCCCTAAAGACTACTATAGGTTTGCCCTAAAACTCTTAAAAATAAACCACAAAAGGATCAAATTTACCTGCCAGTAACTAAGCAGCTTACCAGAAAAAAATCCAACATTCTTTAAAGATAATACAACAAAATCCAGCAAACACCACAAAATTCACAATCATGAGCATACAATCAAAAATTATTAGACCTATGAATAAGTAATGAAATGTGACCCAGGAACCAGAAAAACAGTCAACATTAACAGAACCAGAAATGAAAGAGATGATCAAATTAGAAGATGAAGATGTTAAAACAGCTATAATAAATGTTTGCTCAGTGACATAACAGAAAACTTGAACATAATGAGACAAGGAACCATATTAAAAAATGAATTAAATGGAACTTCTAGAGATGAAAAATACACTATCTGAAATAAAAATATCACTGAATAGGATTTATAGCAGATTAGCTACTGCAAAAGATTAGTAAACCCAAAGACTCAGGAAAAAAAACTATTCAAAAGAGTAAATAAAGGGTAAAAAAAGATGTCCCCTTCCCCCAAATGAACAGTCTCAGTAACCTGTGTAACAGTAAGCAATCTAACATGTTTAACTGAAGCATGAAAACAAAAGAGGTGAGGCAGTGCTGGAAAAAATAATGGCTGAGAAAATTTCAATTTGTGAAAACCACAAACTCACATTTCCAAGAAGTTCAAGGAATCCAAAGCAGGATAAACACAAACACACATTCATACACGCAGGTAAGGCACATCATAAACAAATTACTGAAAACAGTGATAAAGAGAAATCTTAAAAGCAGTCAGAGGAAAAAAGGTACTTCACATAGGAATAAAGATAAGAATCATCACAGATTTCCCCCAGAAGGTCTGCAAGCCAGAAGACAACAAAATAAAATCTTTGAAGGGCAAACAAACAAACAACAAAAAGGCAACCTAGGATGCAGAAAAGAGTCAACATAGCAGTCTCAAGACTGCCTGCAAGGTTAGCCCCTGGCTGGTGCCTGTGAACTGGGATTTCGGGAAGATTCCTAACATTCTCTAAATAATAAGGGTCGTTTTCTGTGCCTGAAGTATTTGTGCAAACAATAACAATATGATTTATGCTAAATACCAGTTTTGCTTCTGGAGTGTGGAATTTTGGTACTTGCAAGGGAGAGGATGCATGTGTGACTAGTCCTCAATAAAAACCTTGGGCACTGAGTCTCTAATGAGTTTCCCTGTTAGACAACATTTCACAAGTGCTGTCACAATTCATTGCTGGAGGAATTAAACATGTTCCTTGTGACTCTACTGGGAGAACTCTCCTGGAAGCTTGTGCTTTGTTTCCTCCAGACTTTAACCATGCACTTTTTCCTTTGCTAATTTGGCTTTGCATCCTTTCGCTGTAATAAATCTTGAGTACAACTATATGCTCAGTTCTGAGAGTCCTCCTAGTGAACGACCAAATCTGAAGGCAGTCCTGGAGACTCTTGACATGCTAAAATTCAGTACCTAGCAAAAACATCTTTCTGAAATGTTGATGAAATACTTTCTCAGACAAATAAAAGCTGAGAGAATGTATCACCAGCAGACCTACACAATAAAAAATGTTGTGGAAGAATTTTTGCAGAAGAAAAATGATACTAGACAAAAATGTGAATCTATACAAAAGAATGAAGAACACTTAAATGAGAAAATTTGTGGAATAATGTACATTTTCTTATTTTTAAAGGCTTTTAATAGAAAACTATTTAAAGTAAAAATAATAATAATCTATGATGAGTTTGTAACATATACAGAAGTAAAATGTATGACAACATTTGGACAAAGGATGGGATAAGGGAAATGAAAATATACTGTGCTTAAACTCACACATTACACATGAAGTGGTATAATATTATTTGTGGGAACACTACGATGAATTAAAGATGCATATTATAACCCTACAGCAATCACTAAAAAAAGAAAGAAAAGAAAAAAAGGAATAGTCAATAAGGCAATAATGGAGGTAAAATGGAATACCAAAATGTACTCAATCCAAAAGGCGGCAGGAAAAGAGAAAAAAATGCAAAGAACAGATGGGACAAATAGAAAACAAATAGCAATATAGCAGACATAAGCCCAATCACATCAGTAATCACATTAGATGTAAGTGGTCTTAACTCCTGTTTGAAAGGGAGAGATTGTCGGATTGGATAAAATGCTGTCTACAAGAAACCCACCTTAAATATAAAAAGGTTAAAATTAAAGGATTGTAACTAATCCTTTAGGCTAATACTAATCAAAAGAGAGCAGAGTGGGACTTCCCAGGTGGTTGAGTGGTTAAGACTTCGCCTTCCAATACAGGGGGTGTGGGTTTGATCCCTGGTCAGGGAGCAAAGATCTCACATGCCTCGCAGCCAAAAAACCAAAACAGAAGCAATATTGTAACAAATTCAATAAAGACTTTAAAAATAGTTCACATCAAAAAAAATTTGTTTTTAAAATAAAAGAGAGCAGGGTAATTATATTAATATCTGATAAAGCATATTTCACAGCAAAGTCTATTACCAAGCATAAATAGGGTCATTTCATGATAAAGGAATCAATTCATCAAGTGGATAAAAGAATCTGAAACTAATAACAGTTTCAAAATACATAAAGCAAAAACTGACAGAATTGCAAGGAAGAATAGACAAATCCACAATTATTGTCAGAGATTTCAACATTCCTCTCTCAATAACTGACAGAACAGAAAATTAGTAAGGATATAGCAGACTTGAATAATACTACCAACCAACTTGATCTATCTCACATTTATAGAACATTTCACCCAACAACAGCAGAATACACATTCTTTTCAACTATACAACGAACTATTACTCAAGATAGACTATATTCTGAGCCATAAAACCATTCTCAATACATTTTAAAGATTTCAAGTCATACAAAGTATATTCTCTGACCACAATGGAATTAAATTAGAAATTAAAATAAGAACAACATCTAAAAAATCCCCAAACATCTGGAAACTAAATAATACACTTCTAAATCTTAGATAAGAAGAAAAAGTCTGAAATCAATGACCTAAGCTTCTACCTTCAGAAATTAGAAAGAGGAGAACAAATTAAACCTAAGAAGTAAGTAAAGTGTTCCCTCCTTTTCTGTAAGAAAAGTAAGCAGAAGAAGAAAAGAGGAAAAAAGAAAAGAGTGGGGGAGGAGGAGGAAAAATACATATATAAGGACAACAAACTAGAAAATAGAAAAAAGTCACCAAAAAAAGGACGCAAAGCTAGTCCTTCAAGATCAGTAAAATGCAAAATGGTAAAGACATTTGAGAAGACAGTTTCGCAGTTTCTTTATAAAATTAAACATAATCTTACCATGTAATCCAGCAATCATGCTACCTGGTATCGACCCAAATGAGTTGAAAATTTATCTCTACACAAAAACCTGCACATAGATGTTTATAACAGCCTTATCCATTAATTGTCAAAACTTGAAAGCAACCAAGATGTCCTTCAGTAGGTGAATGGATAAGCTGTGGTACACCCACACAATGGAATATTATCCATCACTAAAAAGAAATGAGCTATCAAGCTACGAAAAGACATGGAGGAATCTTAAATGCATATTACTAAGTAAAGGAAGCCAAAGTGCAAAGGCTACATATCGTGATTCCAGCTCTACGACATTGTGGAAAAGGCAAAACTATGAAGACAGTAAAGATCAGTGGTTGCCAGGGCTTAGGGGGGAGGGAGAGATGAATAGGCAGAGCACAGGATTTTTAAGGCAGTGAAGCTACTCTGTACGATGGTAAGTACATGTCATTAAACATTTGTCTAAACCTACAGAATGTACAACACCAAGAGTGAACCCTACTGTAAACTACGAACTTTGAGTGATAATGATATGCCACTGTAGTTTTATCATGATGTGTCACATTATGTAGTTTCACTGATTGTAACAGATAGAGCACTCTGGTGAGGAGTGCTGGTAGTGGGGGAAGCTGTGCATGTGTGGGAGCAGGAGGTATGTATATGGGAACTCTATACATTCAACTTTGCTGTGAACTTAAAACTAAAAAAGCTCTAAAAAAATAAAGTCTATTTATAAAAAGTTTTAAGAAGTCAATGAGACCACCAGTCCCTCCCATCAGGAAACTTCCACAAGCCTCTTAGATAGCCTCATCCACCAGAGGGCACACAGTAGAAGCAAGAAGAACTACAATCCTGCAGCCTGTGGAACAAAAACCACATTCACAGAAAGACAGACAAGATGAAAAGGCAGAGGGCTATGTACCAGATGAAGGACCAAGATAAAACCCCAGAAAAACAACTAAATGAAGTGGAGATAGGCAATCTTCCAGAAAAAGAATTCAGAATAATGATAGTGAAGATGATACAGGACCTCGGAAAAAGAATGGAGGCAAAGAATGAGAAGATGCAAGAAATGCTTAAGAAAGATCTAGATTGATTAAAGAACAAACAAACAGAGATGAACAATACAATAACTGAAATGAAAACTACACTAGAAGGATCAATAGCAGCATAACTGAGGCAGAAGAATGGATCAGTGACCTGGAAGACAGAATGGTGGAATTCACTGCTGTGGAACAGAATAAAGAAAAAAGAATGAAAAGAAACGAAGACGTCCTAAGAGACCTCTGGGACAACACTAAACGCAATAACATTTGCATTATAGGGGTCCCAGAAGGAGAAGAGAGAGAGAAAGGACCCAAGAAAATATTTGAAGAGATTATAGTCAAAAACTTCCCTAACATGGGAAAGGAAATAGCCACCCAAGTCCAGGAAGCGCAGAGAGTGCCATACAGGATAAACCCAAGGAGAAACATGCCAGACACATAGTAATCAAATTGGAAAAAATTAAAGACAAACAAAAATTATTGAAAGCAGCAAGGGAAAAACGACAAATAACATACAAGGGAACTCCCATAAGGTTAACAGCAGATTTCTCAGCAGAAACTCTACAAACCAGAAGGGAGTGGCATGATATATGTAAAGTGATGAAAGGGAAGAACCTACAACCAAGATTACTCTACCCAGCAAGGATCTCATTCAGATTCGATGGAGAAATCAAAAGCTTTACAGACAAGCAAAAGCTAAGAGAATTCAGCACCACCAAACCAGCTCTACAACAAATGCTAAAGGAACAAATGCTAAGTGGGAAACACAAGAGAAGAAAAGGACCTACAAAAACAAACCCCCAAACAATTAAATAGATGGTAATAGGAACGTATATATCAATAATTACCTTAAACTTGAATAGATTAAATGCTCCAACCAAAAGACACAGGCTTGCTGAATGGATACAAAAACAAGACCCACATGTCTACAAGAGACCCACTTCAAAGCTAGGGACAAATACAGACTGAAAGTGAGGGGATGGAAAAAGATATTCCATGCAAATGGAAATCAAAAGAAAGCTGGAGTAGCAATACTCATATCAGATAAAACAGACTTTAAAATAAAGAATGTTACAAGAGACAAGGAAGGACACTACATAATGATCAAGGGATCAATCCAAGAAGAAGATATAACAATTATAAATATATATGCACCCAACATAGGAGCACCTCAATACATACGGCAACTGCTAACAGCTATAAAAGAGAAAATCGACAGTAACACAATAATAGTGGGGGACTTTAACACCTCACTTACACCAATGGACAGATCATCCAAACTGAAAATTAATAAGGAAACACAGCTTTAAATGACACAATAGACCAGATAGATTTAATTGATATTTATAGGACATTCCATCCCAAACAGCAGATTACACTTTATTCTCAAGTGCACACAGAACATTCTCCAGGATAGATTACATCTTGGGTCACAAATCAAGCCTCAGTAAATTAAAGAAAACTGAAATCATATCAAGCATCTTTTCTGACCACAACACTATGAGATTAGAATCAATTACAGGGAACAAAGAAACGTAAAAAACACAAACACATGGAGGCTAAACAATACATTACTAAATAACCAAGAGATCACTGAGGAAATCAAAAAATACCTAGAGACAAATGACAATGAAAACACGATGATCCAAAACCTATGGGATGCAGCAAAAGCAGTTCTAAGAGGGAAGTTTATAGCTACACAAGCCTACCTCAAGAAACAAGAAAAATCTCAAATAAACAATCTAAACTTCCACCTAAAGGAACTAGAGAAAGAAGAACAAACAAAACCCAAAGTTAGCAGAAGGAAAGAAATCATAAAGATCAGAGCAGAAATAAATGAAATAGAAACAAAGAAAACAATAGCAAAGATCAATAAAACTAAAAGATGGTTCTTTGAGAAAAACAAAATAGATAAACCTTTAGCCAGACTCATCAAGAAAAAGAGGGCGAGGACTCAAATCAATAAAATTAGAAATGAAAAAGGAGAAGTTACAACAGACACCACAGAAATACAAAGCATCCTAAGAGACTACTACAAGTAACTCTATGCCAATAAAATGGACGACCTGCAAGAAATGGACAAATTCTTAGAAAGGTATAACCTTCCAAGACTGAATCAGGAAGAAATAGAAAATATGAACAGACTAATCACAAGTAATGAAATTGAAACTGATTAAAAATCTTCCAACAAACAAAAGTCCAGGACCATCTGGCTTCACAGGTGAATTCTACCAAACATTTAGAGAAGAGCTAACACCCACCCTTCTCAAACCCTTCCAAAAAACTGCAGAGGAAGGAACACTCTCAAACTCATTCTCTGAGGCCACCATCACCCTGATACCAAAACCAGACAAAGATACTACAAAAAAAGAAAATTACAAGTCAATATCACTGATGAATATAGAGGCAAAAATCCTCAACAAAATACTAGCAAACAGAATCCAAGAACATATTAAAAGGATCATACACCATGATCAAGTGGCATTTATCCCAGAGATGCAAGGATTCTTCAATATATGCAAATCAATCAATGTGATACACCATAATAACAAATTGAAGAATAAAAACCATATGATCATCTCAACAGATGCAGAAAAAGCTTTTGACAAAATTCAACACCGATTTATAACAAAAACTCTCCAGAAAGTGGGCATACAGGGAACCTACCTCAACATAATAAAGGCCACATATGACAAAACCACAGCAAACTTCATTCTCAATGGTGAAAAACTGAAAGCATTTCCTCTAAGATCAGGAACAAGACAAGGATGTCCACTCTCACCACCATTATTCAACACAGTTTTGGAAGTGCTAGCCATGGCAATCAGAGAAGAAAAAGAAATAAAAGGAATACAAATTGGAAAAGAAGAAGTAAAACTGTCACTGTTTGCAGATGACATGATAGTATAAATAGAGAATCCTAAATATGCCATCAGAAAACTACTAGAGCTAATCAATGAATTTGGTAAAGTTGTAGGATACAAAATTAATGCATAGAAATCTCTTGCATTCCTATACACTAATGATGAAAAATCTGAAAGAGAAATTAAGGAAACACTCTCATTTACCATTGCAATAAAAAGAATAAAATACCTAGGAATAAACCTACTGAGGGAGACAAAAGACCTGTATGCAGAAAACTATAAGACACTGGTGAAAGAAATTAAAGATGATACCAATAGATGGAGAGATATACCATGTTCTTGGATTGGAAGAATCAATATTGTGAAAATGATTATACTCTCCAAAGCAATCTACAGATTCAATGCAATCCCTAGCAAATTACCAGTGGCATTTTTTACAGAACTAGAACAAAAAATCTTAAAATTTGTATGGAGACACAAAAGACCATGAATAGCCAAAGCAGTCTTGAGGGAAAAAAACGGAGCTGGAGGAATCAGACTCCCTGACTTCAGACTATACTACAAAGCTACAGTAATCAAGACAATATGGTACTGGCACAAAAACAGAAATATAGATCAATGGAACAAGATAGAAAGCCCAGAGATAAACCCACGCACCTATGGTCAACCAACCTATGACAAAGGAGGCAAGAATATACAATGGAGCAAAGACAGTCTCTTCAATAAGTGGTGCTGGGAAAACTGGACAGCTACATGTAAAAGAATGAAATTAGAACACTCCCTAATACCATATACAAAAATTAACTCAAAATGTATTAGAGACCTAAATGTAAGGCCAGACACTATAAAACTCTTAGAGGAAAACATAGGAAGAACACTCTTTGACAAAAATCACAGCAAGATCTTTTTTGATCCACCTCCTAGAGTAATGGAAATAAACCCAAAAATAAACAAATGGGACCTAATGAAACTTAAAAGCTTTTGCACAGCAAAGGAAACCATAAACAAGATGAAAAGACAACCCTCAGAATTGAAGAAAATATTTGCAAACGAATCAACGGACAAAGGATTAATCTCCAAAATATATAAACAACTCATGCAGCTCATATTAAAAAAACAAACAACCCAATCCAAAATTGGGCAGAAGATCTAAATAGACATTTCTCCAAAGAAGACATACAGATGGCCAAGAAGCACATGAAAAGCTGCTGAACATCACTGATTATTAGAGAAATGCAAATCAAAACTACAATGAGGGGCTTGGCTTCCCTGGTGGCGCAGTGATTGAGAGTCCGCCTGCCGATGCAGGGGACACGGGTTCATGCCCCGGTCCGGGAGGATCCCACATGCCGCGGAGTGGCTAGGCCCGTGAGCCATGGCCTCTGAGCCTGCGCGTCCGGAGCCTGTGCTCTGCAACGGGAGAGGCCACAACAGTGAGAGGCCCGCATACCGGAAAAAAAAAAAAAACTACAATGAGGTATCACCTCACAACAGTTAGAATGGGCATCATCAGAAAATCTACCAAAAACAAATGCTGGAGAGGGTGGGTGCACTCTCTTGCACTGTTGGTGGGAATGTAAACTGATACAGCCACTATGGAGAACAGTATGGAGGTTCATTAAAAAACTAAAAATAGAACTACCATACGACCCAGCAATCCCACTACTGGGCATATACCCAGAGAAGACCATAATTCAAAAAGACACATGCACCGCAATGTTCACTGCAGCACTATTTACAATAGCCAGGTCATGGAAGCAACCTAAATGCCCATCGACAGATGAATGGATAAAGAAGATGTGGTGCATATATACAATGGAATATTATTCAGCCATAAAAAGGAACGAAATTGGGTCATTTGTAGAGACGTGGATGCATCTAGAGACTGTCATACAGAGTGAGGTAAGTCAGAAAGAGAAAAACAAATATCGTATATTAACGCATATATGTGGAACCTAGAAAATGGTAGAGATGAACCGGTTTGTAGGGCAGAAATTGAGACAAAGAAGCAGAGAAAAAACATATGACACCAAGGGGGGAAAGTGGCAGGGGCTTGGGGTTGGTGGTGTGATGAATTGGGAGATTGGGATTGACATGTATACACTAATGTGTATAAAATGGATGACTAATAAGAACCTGCTGTATAAAAAAATTAATTAAATTAATTAAAAAAAAGAAGTCAGTGAAACCAAAAGCTGGTTCTTTAAGATCAGTAAAATTGATAAACCTCCAGCTGGGGAGGAGTGGGTGGGGTGTGGGCAGGCAGGACAAAATATCAATATCAGAAATGAGAGAGAGAAATCACAGACATAAAAGGAAGGGACTGTCATAAACAACTTTATGTCAATAAATTTAATAACTCTGATGAAATAGACAAATTCCTTGAAGACAAACTACCAAAGCTCACTTAGGAAGAAAAAGATAAGTAAATAATGCTTTATCTATTAAAGAATTTGAAATTATAGTTTAAAATCTTCCCATAAAGGAAATCTAGGCCCAACTGGCTTCATTGGTGAATTCTACCATAAATTTCAGGACAAAATAATACCAATTCTAAAAAACATCCACAAAATTGGGAGACATAAATGTTATTTACTTGGTATGCTTGTGCATAGTAACAAAGTCAACATTTGTTAGTTCCCTTCTTATGTGTGTAAGCCAATACATATTATCTCCCATGTAAAAGAAGACATACTGTAAGGCTGGTCTTCTCATTTAGAAAAGGGTACTGCCCCAAATTTAATATGATAACAGCAACTACCTCAAAACAAAAAGTTGAATGATATCAATTGAAGAAGCACAAATGCTGTTTCACCAATAGTAATAAGATACAAAGAGAAACTATTTAATACTCTATAGTTTATTAACACATTCAGGTTCATTATGTACATTAACCTAAGACATGATAAATAAATAGTATTTTAAAAGTCAAATTCCTTATCATCATCTTAACTTCATTCAACTCTAAATACAAAGTTTTGCTTTTTAGAGTTCTCAGTTTAGTAATAACAGCAAAACTCCACCTACATTTCTGTGTGAAACCTCAGGGTTCTTATAAAGAATAATGTTCCAAAAAGGAAGACAACAAAGTGCATATGAGAAAACAGTCGATAACTGGAATAAATAAATGTATCCATCATACCCTCGAAGCCACATAAAGCACTTTAGTTTACAATTTACTCCATAGTTGTTATCTTCAAAAACATCTTTAACCAATAAAAAAACCACAGCAAAAATTTGAAGTAAACAAATTCTGGGGAATACTTACCTGAAAAGTAGCTGTAGGATACACTAGCTAGAATCAAGTATCCAAATAGCTGTTCTATGATAAACCTATTTTATTCACTAAGCATCTAATGTGAAAAAAGATACACACATCCCTTATCATCTACTGATACGTCCTGAATACGCAGAATCTAAGATCAATTATTTCCTTTTTAGGACCAAATCTCCTGTGTTATTTAGTTCTCCTCCCCTTAACTCTTTTTCATTAATGTAATAATTAAGACCTTTAAAATTGTATGCTACTCTATACTTTTCAATTCCTTGAACTGAAAATCACATCACTTTATTTAACTCCCATAAGAATAACTTGGTGAGAAGATAGGTACTATTATCTCAGCTTATAGAGAAAGCAGTTGAAGGTCTGAGAGATGAAGTGATTTGTCCATAATCACATAACTGGAAAGTTGTGAAGCTAGAATTAAACAGAACCTTAATCATAACCCAGTTCACTTTCTACTTTAACACAATGCTCCAGGCGACTTTTGAAGAGAGGAAGGAGATACAAATCAAATCACTAAAGTCTCTATGTAAATGGTAACTAAATCAATTACGTGGAGGTAAAAGAGTTTAAATATTATGGGTTACAAGGAGATACAGATTCAAATTTGCCAACTATCTTCAGTCTTTTCACTACTCTTTTTTTCTCTTTTTAAAGAGAAATGCTTAATATTGCTGTATTGCTTTATGTGATAGAAAGCTCTGAACACGGGCAATTATACCCATAAAGATGACTTAGCATATTTTGACTCATTATAGGAGTACAACAGAAAAAGAATGGATTAAAAAATCTCAGAGCACTAGGACACAACCAAAGCAGACACTGTGACTGCTCCAACATCCATTCCAATGCCATTCGACTCTAAGTGGCGGCAACCTGGAGAAATGACTTCAGCTCAAAGATGGGCCTATCTCACTGCCAGAAACTGATTCAGACGTGAAGAGAAATTGTGCCAATGAGATATGAAAAGAAGTTTTCTGGCAGCTTCTGGTTAAGTTTGTCCTTTCTGATAAAAGGAGGCCAGATTGTTTCTTATTTGTAGAACATATGGTTCCTTCCTGGCAACCATAAGACAACTACAAAGAGAATCCTGCTTGGTATAAAGCCAGCATTAAGGAGTGCAGAGTGGAACAATAGAAAGAATCTGAATCCTTGGTGTCTTCATTAAGGTACTGACCAACTAATTCTTAAGCCTACTGTGCTTCTGGACTTCCACTTTACGTTAACCTTTAAATTTCCTTATTGTGTGAAGCTGTTTGAACTGGGCTTTCTGATACTTAGAGCTGAAAGAAGCCTAACTGAAACAAACATTGAAATTAAAACACCTAGCTGATGGACTACAAAAGGTACCTAAGAACCAAGATGAGCTCTTGAATTTTTAAAAAGATTTTAAGAACACTTATTAGTAGGTAATTTAGATGTAGTAATATAAAATAGATAAAACAAATTATAGAACTGGAAAAGAAGTGGAAACTCTATGCTTATTTTTTATAATTATAATTTTTCTCTGATTTGGATAGTCCTGAAAAACTTGGAGGGATGCAGGGTTCACCAGGGAGGTGTCATTATTCTGCACTGTATGCCCAGAGCTACGACTAAATTGAGGAGGTGGTTGGGAAGCTTCAACAAAAATCGTTGTTAATGGTTCAGGATGAGTCCTAGGAAATAATAAACCAAGGCCCTGCTGATTTCAGTCTTGGGGCTGAAATTTTCTGGATGCTGAAATACAGAGAATGCTTGTAAATTCTAAGTACTATGAAAAGGGATAATGCTACAAAGACATCAAACAGGGGTAAAACTCAAATTCCAACACTGCACTGTAATTTTTGCTGTTCTCCAAAATTAGTACCTTCTATGCCTCTATTTGGGATGATCTTCACCAGCTCAACCAGCTAAACGTTGTAGTGCCCCAAATATCTGTCCTGGGACCTTTGCCTGTTTACCCTTACTCCCTTGGTGAAGCCATCTGGTCTGATTTCTTTAAACACCATCTAGACATAATGCCCAAACTTAAATCTTTAGCCCTTGAACTCTAGACTCATACATTCAGCAATCCCTCCACTTAGATACCTATTGCATATCTCACATTTACCTTGTCCAAAATCAAACTTTTCTCCCCCCAAATCTTTTTCTCCACAGTTTTACCCATCACAGCAAATGGGTAATTCTGCTCTTTTAGGTGCTCAAGCCAAGCACTCTGTACCATCCTTAACCTCCTTCCTTCCTTCACTCTGTCTCCCTCTTTCTCCCCCTCGCGACAGCTCCTGTTGACTCTACCTTCAAAACGCCAATTACTTACCATTTCCACTGCTACCATTTTGGTCTAAGTTGCCATCTCTCACCTAGATTATTGCAACAGCCTCCTAAGTGGCTTTACAGTTTCTGCCCTTGTCCTTCTTCAGTCTATTCTCAAGACAGTAGCCAGAATGATTCTTTAAAAGGAAAGTCTAACAACATCACTATTCTGTTCAAATCCACCCACTGTCCTTCTACATCACATACCACTTAGACTAAAAGCATAGGTCCTTAAAACATCATATAAGACCCTGCTTGATCTAACCACCATCCACCCACCACCACCACCCTCTGACTCCATCCTCCATTTACTCCTTTACTCCGAGCCAAACAGACTTCTTGGAATGTAAATACCTCAGGCATGCCCCAGCCTCAAGGACTTGGCATTTGCTATTTCCCTGGACCTAGAATCTTTGTATTGGTCTGCATACCTCATTCACAGACTGCCTTCATGTTGTCATTTAAATGTCACCTTCAGGGCTTCCCTGGTGGCGCAGTGGTTGGGGGTCCACCTGCCGATGCAGAGGACACGGGTTCGTGCCCCACATGCCGCGGAGCGGCTGTGCCCGTGAGCCATGGCCGCTGAGCCTGCGCGTCCGGAGCCTGTGCTCCACAACGGGAGAGGCCACAACAGTGAGAGGCCCACGTACCGCCAAAAAAAAAAAAGTCACCTTCAGCAGTGAATTTTCCTAGCTATACTTTCAAGTTCAACTCCTCCCATGCTCTACTCCACCTTCCCTGCTTTATTTTTTCTCTTTATTATTTATCATCTGACATGCTGTATATTTACTTATCTTTTTTATCATCCCATCTAAAATGTAAGTTTTATGAGGGTAGGTAATTTTATCTGTTTCATTCACTGATGTATTTCCAGGGCCTACAGGAGTGCCTGGCATAAAGTGGTCATACAAACATTTGCTAAGTGAATGAAATCATTTCCCTCCTTCAAGGATGATATCGAATTATCCACAGTATCAAGATTATATTTAAAGGGGCCAATGAAAATCTCTCTCCCAACCTCCTTATTTTAAACATATCTAGTTAGTTAGCAGCTGGTTTATGCAGGATTAGAAGTAGAGCTAGTTCAACTAATAACTATACTAATGCTGTTTCCATAAAGATTTTTCTGATCCCTCTTTTCTAATCTTTGATCACCCTGAGCTCTCAAAGCAATAAATATGTTCTGCCCTTTTGGTACTTGCCAAGTTCTGTTCTTTGTTCAGGATTGTTTGTATATCTGTATTATCTCCCCATAAGCCTATATACTCTTTACATCCAAGGACTCCATCTTCTCCATCTTAATATCTTTAGCATTTAGCACAGTAATTTATTCTCAGTAGAGTCTCAAAATATTTGTTGAAATGAATATGTAAGAAAGTCAAACAGAAACAAGTGCTAGGAAGCAAAGTATTCTGTTTTGCTTATGACAATACTGAGGCCCAAGAACCAGAGACCGTGACTGATTTAGCAGATTATATTCATAGACAAGTTATAGACCTAAAACCTACAATATGAGTATTTAACTTGGGGTCCAAGTAAAGGATTTGGAGAATATGTGAACTCCCTGATATTAAACATAAAATTTCCTTCTGGGTTGCAACTTTTAAAATTTTCTCAAAGAAGTCTATGAAGAAAGTGATTGCAAACAAACTGTTTAAGGAAACCATTCTAAAGTTGCACTTTCTACTCTTTTCTAATGTGGTACTGACTGAATCAGCACTTTTTAAAAATTTAATGAATGACTCCAGAACACATTTCACTACAATTTAAATTTTATAGTTCTTCATAATCCATGACTAATCAGATGGCTAACTATAGCACTCCACCTAAGAACTGCCACAGTGATTTACCTTGTTTCTAAAATAGTAAATTCTATAATATATAATTATATCATTTAAAATCGTAGTTCAACATCAATACCACATTTTCCAGACTACAACATATGGCATCACAGATATTAATGCTGTTTAGAAAAGGAAAGACAATCATTATCTGACCCTAGCCTGACATTTTTCTTTAAGAAAAGATTTGCTCCCAGGAAGGTAGTTTGGACTGAGAACAGTAAATGTTTAGTAAAATGCATTCAAGGCAATTTAACAACAGAAATAAAAGCAAAATGAAGTTTGCATTTTACCTTTTTAAAAGACTTTACAAAACAGATTATAAGCCTTAAGTTTCCTAAAAGGGAAAATAAAGGTTTTAAAATTTGTTTTGTTTTGATTTAAATACAAAGGATACCAACGACCCAACAAAATAATCTTTGAATATTCATCTGACAAATTCCTAAACGTACCTAAAGAAATGGGAGTATTTTTTTTAATGAATAAATCATAGTCCCTGCCATGATGAAGTTGAAATGGAGGGATAACAATTAGTGGTTTCATACATCTTAAAATACAAATCATATGTTAAATTCAGTGTCTTGGTCTGTTCGGGTTGCTATAACAAACTACCACAGGCTGGGTAGCTTAAACAGCACATATTTGTTTCTCACAGTTCAGGAGGGTGGAAGACCAAGATTAAGCCACCAGCAGATTCTATGTCTGGTGAGGGCCTGCTTCCTGATGGTCTTTTGCCATCACATGACAGACAGGTGCAAGGGATCTCTCAGGGGTCTCTTCTATAAGGACACTAATGCCATTCATGAGGGTTCTGCCCTCATGACCCAATCACCTCCGAAATGCCCCACCTCCAAATATCCTCACCCTGGGGATTAAGTTTCAACATATGAATTTTGGGGAGACACAAACATTCAGTCTATAGCATGCAGTAAGAGGAATATAAAGTACCATAGGTGTCCACAACATAAAATGATACCTAGTACATATATCTCTGACACAAAAAATTCATAAAATAAGCATATACAATACATACACTATACACTACACTACAGACACACAATCTGGTATATCTACTACATATACTATATACACACATGTTAATATACTATGTACTTAAATATATCTCCTGGTGGTTCTGCTTATTCCATTGCTAAAGTTATAGTAAATAAGCCATTTCCCATTGTTCACTTTACTTGTCAATTGACACAGACACCAAAGGTCACAACAGCAAGCAGAACTATATGGCCATAACAGTAATAACTAATATACCTGTCACAACTTTCACAGATAGCTATATGAAACAAACTTAATAATCAAGTTTAAAGAGTAACTTCTTATACACCTGAAGTCTCATATTAATAAAATACTATGCAAAATCCCTATACCACCAGATACAAAGCAAAAATGCCCCCTTAAATCTCTTTATAGAGATCTTACTAAGTGCAAGGTACTAAATGTACCCTCAAGGAGCATATAGTCAGCCTTTCTTAAAAGACTATAGTCAATATACCAATAATTGCCTCTTAGCTTACACTCCCGTATTAGAGAACCCACCCTGCTCAACCCCTGGATGGTAGAGCCCTATGTACCAAGTCACCTGGTTCACCTAAACCAAATGAGCTACAGTCTTTCTCCCTATAATTTGGAAAATGACACAAAGAGAATGACTAAGTTAAATACAGTGATCTTGGAAGTAAGAGGAAATTTATTCAGAGTTGGAGTTAGTGCCATGGCAAATCAACCCAAAGTTATGTACAACCCAAAGTTATGAGGTAACAGATACTATGAGTATACAGAGGGACCTTCACTGCAGAAAAAAAGAAGAATGGAGCAGGCATGCAGAAAGAAGCAAAGACAGAGAGCATATGGCACCAGGAGAAAAGAAAGACGTTACAGTCGTTCACTTTAGTTGAATGTCCTCCATGGAAGCACAGCTATATTTTATTTTCAGTCCTTGGTCACTGGTGAGATTGCTCGTTCAACAGCAGGGAAATGGCTTATTTACTATAAATTTAGACAATGGAATATTGAACAAACATCGAAAAAAACTTGTTTTCAAAAATGTTTTATCACATGGAAAAATGTTTATGAATATTGGTAAAAAGCAGGATAAAAAATTATACATGCATAATAATACCTTTTGTTTGTTTAAATGCACAGATAAAAAACAGTGCACAGGAAAAATAATAGAAGAAAACAAACCCAACAGTAAACAGTGGTTGGTTTTGGAGGCAGGAAATATAGCTGATTTTTGTGTCCTACAAATATATTCCAGTAAACTGATAATAAGATTAACACTGCAAAAACCAAGTGAGGTTATAGTGGCAAAATGTAAATACTTTAATTCAATTGCACGCAGATGTTGTGTGGTTATTTAAATGTTATATAGTTAGTATTCACACAAATGCTTCTACATTCTAAAAACTAATTTTGAAAAAAAAATCTTTTCCTTCCTGTTAAATGATAAAATTCTTTTCTTCTGTTTTCATTTTGTTCCTAGTCTTTTCTTGGTATCTTCTGCCTCTTATCACTAATAAATGATAACACTCCCATTCATAAGAGGAGCATATACATACATATTCTATTACAACATTCTTAAGAGAATTTCATGCTTCCTAATACACCTAAAAAAATTTCATGGCATGAGTATATCAATGCATCTAGCGACTATTCAATGTAATAGACTTATTAATCAGTACTATAAAGTAAGAACGAATACAGGTATAAAATGTTTTGAAGTTATCCTTTTATTACAGAGGTGTATTTATGAAAGGTAGGAGCAGAAGAACCAACAGCAGGAAAAAGATTCAAAGCTTCTGCAAGACCAATGTTATTCAAAGATCTAAAGACAGATTTTAAAAATAGAGCAGTGATATAGTAGCATTCTCTCATGAATCAAACCAATTTACTTTAGCTGCATAGATTTATTCAATTAAGAAATTTAGGGCTCCTCAATAAAGTAAAACACACTGATCTCAAAATCGGTCCTTTAACAAGTTCCTCAAAAGGAGCACTTTTAACTTCATTCACATTTACTGCAGATATATCATTACATAGGTTGTAAAGTTCAGTCTTTTCGATCTCCAAAATTCATAGGCAAAAAATAATGTTTTTTTTAATAAAAGGAATTTTCACTGAGGTTTTTCAAAAATAAAAGATAAACTGTTAGATTTTAATCACTGTTGAAACATGTTGGATTTTTAAGATAGAATAATTTAGTATACCCACTCCTTTGATCAGGACATTGATTACTGAAAACTGTTACTGAACTTTCTTATAGTTTATCAGAAAAACAGTAACAAAGAATTTGGGAACACTGGGTTCTTGTTACAGTTGTATGACTTTGTGCAACTCAACAGTCTCCCTAGGTATTGTTTTCTCCACATGCAAAATAAAAAGTTCAAACTAGACTATCAGTGGTTTCTAAACTATTCTATGGAAGTACTTCAGGTGCTTTGCAAAGATCTACTTTGAATTTCACTTCTTTATTTTATTTTTTTTTTTTTGCGGTACGCGGGACTCTCACTGTTGTGGCCTCTCCCGTTGCGGAGCACAGGCTCCCGACGCACAGGCTCAGCAGCCATGGCTCACGCACCCAGCCACTCCGCGGCATGTGGGATCCTCCCGGATCGGGGCACAAACCCGTGTCCCCTGCATCGGCAGGCGGACTCTCAACCACTGCGCCACCAGGGAAGCCCCTCACTTCTTTATTTTAGCTATAATTTTAAAAACATACTCAAATGTGTTACACCCAAGGGATACAATTAACATATTATAAACATAGCAGAGTAACTCATTTTGAGCAAATTTCAGAACTTTTTGTAAATGTGTCATTATTTAGCAAGACTGCAACTCTGAACTACTGTTTTATTTAATCCAGGTCCATGTATATCCCCTGAAATAGAATTCATTACCTAAGCAAACTAGTAAACAACATATATGTACAAACACATTTTCAGGTCACATGGGCTCAGGCTCATTGCCTTGTCAAAATGTTCTGACACAGTTAAAAAAATAACAACTAAAATCTACCATTTCTAACCAAAATAGAGTAACAGGGACCAAATTTACTCTCTAGTCTGAAAATAGAAAAAAAAATACATTAAATAGTTTCAAGACATTGGCTATCAGGCTATGTAGGGCAGTGATCCCTGAAATGAGAAACAATTAAGGATGAGCTCTATTATTAGCCCCATCTTCCCTTCTTGCCTTGAGAGAGTTTCCAACCCATGGTGCAGGGAGGGAGAACTGAGGCAGAGCACAACACACTCTCTGAGTTAAGATGGAGCTGAAAGTCTCAAAGACCAAGGCAACTAGAGTTAACAGAATAGAGTACTAGAGAAGTACACAGCGAGTACAGAGAGAACATCAGGTATCTGCAAAGGATTCTTCTCAAGCATTCAGCAGAGTACTAAGCAGTGCTTGCATGTGAGGTAACTACTCGAAGATGAGAAAAGAACCATCTGAAAGGATTACACAAAACAGTCCCAACACACACATGGGGTCAGGAACAGTGTCTGTACCCACCACCCAGACTGGAAAAACTCGTAAGTCATGGATTGGGTATACTACTCATGAAAGTCTTGACTCAGCAGTGGAGAATGCTGCCTCTTGTCTGAGCACTGCTCCAGGCCCATCTAACAAATCACAAAGGCAAGAACTGAAAGGCTCAAACTGTTTTCAAGTAACTTGACGGAAAGTAACCTAACAAAAATATGTTAACATGAAACTATCCAGCATCAAAAAAGAAAAATTCACACTTTCTGCCATCCAAAGACTAGCAGGCATAAAATAAGATAGAAAAAGATGATCTGTCATTTGAAGAATCATCAAAACTGACCCAGAAGGAGTGGTATTACTGAAAATGGAAGAGCAGACAGCTCAAGGATCCATCCCTCCCCTAAGGCAACAAGTAAACTGGCAAAAACTGTTAGTATCAACTTTTTTAAACTCTGGAAAATAATCTAAGATGTACAACAACCACAGGAGTGCTTATGAAGGAAAAAGTTTACATAGTTCAATAAGACATTCAAAAGTTCAAAAGCATTGTGGCATTTTGGTTTAGCAGCCTACCATCCCCCATTCTCCAGCTCAGAGGTAGACTTGTGGATAGCAGCCCACATTACTGGTGTGACTTGCTGGTGCCAGATGGAGCAATAAAACCTTGTTCTCAAAAAGTATAGTTGTGGGTTTTAACCTGTCTGGAGGCTTCCTGAAGGAATGGCTCAGGGGCTTGTCTGTGTTTTGCACACCCTTGGAACTCTCTCAGAGCTGAGGTGGCCTCCCATACAGCATCTGTTGAAAACATTTAAAGGCGTATCCGTGGCTACCTGGGGCAACAGAGGGGTTAAATAGCCAACAGAGCAAGAAGCCTAGGAGGACGGTAGGGAAGGAGACAGAGCTGTGAAAAGCTCTCCTATGAACTGGGGAATCTAGAAGGCCACACACATGTCCAGGGCTAGATGCATGTCAGAATATAGCTAAAAAGATCCTAAGCTTTCACCTCTCGCTCACTTTTAGGTTCCATGTAAGCAAAAAGTGAGGAACAGTAAACAGCCTCACTAAGCACTGAAGAAGCACCCGCAACTCAAAGTCAGTCTACAAAGTCCAGAAGAAAATTTATTGTTTGTTTGCATATTGTTTTTGTTTTCTTTTTGGCTCCAGGTGTTTAGAGAAATCTGTCAAATCACTAGCTGACCACTAAGCTAATGGAACAGAATGTCAATGACCATACATGACAAAGAATACTCTTTGCAAAAATAGTTTAGAAAAATAACTAAAAAACAAAAAACTACAATCCATAACAAGCAGCAACAATAAATACTGGGATGGTGGGAGACTTTGTTCTCTAAAATTACCACATCATTAAAAATGTCCAGTTTTCAACAAAAAATTATGAGGCATGCAAAGTAACAAGAAAGTATGGTCTACTCACAAGAAAGGAAAAAGTAGAAACTGTCCTTAAGGAAGGCTAACATTAGACAGACATATTAGACTAACTGACTTTTTTTTAATTTTTTAAAGGTTACTTTCCATTTACAGTTATTACAAAATATTGGCTATATTCCCCATCTTGTGCAATACATCCTTGAGCCTGTATTACACCCAGTAGTTTCTACCTCCCACTCCCCCACCCCTATATTACCTCTCCCTCTTTCCCTGGTAACCATTAGTTTGTTCTCTATATTTGTGAGTATGCTTCTTTTTTGTTATATTCACTAGTTTGTTGCATTTTTTAGATTCCACATAAAAGTGGTATCATACAGTATTTATCTTTCTCTGTCTGACTTAATTTCACTTCACATAATGCCCTCCCAGTCCATCCATGTTGCTGCAAATGGCAAAACTTCGTTCTTTCTTATGGCTGAGTAGTATTCCACTGTACATATACACCACATCTTCTTTATCCATTCATCAGTTGATAGACACTTAGGTTGTTGCCATATCTTGGCAACTGTAAATAATGCTGCTATAAACAATGGGGTGCATGTATCTTTTTGAACTACTGTTGCTGTTTTTTTCAGATATAAACCCAGGAGTGGAATTGCTGAGTCATATTGGTAGTTCTATTTTTAGTTTTTCGAGCATCCTCCATACTGTTTTCCCACAGTGGTGCACCAATTGACATTCCCACCAACAGTGTATGAGGGTTCCCTTTTCTCCACATCCTTGCCAACATTTGTTACTTGTGTTCTTTTGGATGACAGCCATTCTGACAGGTGTGTGGTGATATATCATTGTAGTTTTGATTTGCATTTCCCTGATGATTAGCAATGTTGAGAGTCTTCAAATGCCTGTCGCCCATCTACATTTCCTCTTTGGAAAAATGTCCATTCAGTTCTTCTGCCCATTTTTAATCGGGTTGTTTGTTTTTTTATGTTGAGTTGTATTGAGCTGTTTATATATGTTGGATATTAATCCCTTATCAGTCATATAATTTGTAAATTTTTTTTCCCCATTCAGTAGGTTGTCTTTTTGTTTTGTCAATGGTTTCCTTTTCTTTGCAAAAGCTTCTAAGTTTAATTAGGTCCCATTTGTTTATTTTTCCTGTTATTTCATTTACTTTAGGAGACAGATCCAAAAAAATATTGCTGGAATTTACATCAAAGAGTGTTCTACCTATGTTTTCCTTAAGGAGTTTTATAGTATCTGGTCTTACATTTAGGTCTTTAATCCATTTTGAGTTCATTTTTGTATATAGTGTTAGAAAATGTTCTAATTTCATTCTTTTACATGTAGCTGTCCAGTTTTCCCAGCACCACTTACTGAAGAGACTGTCTTTTCTCCATTGTATATTCTTGCCTCCTTTGTTGTGGATTAATTAACCATAAGTGTGTGGGTTTATTTCTGGGCTCTCTATCCTGTTACACTGATCTATGTGTCTGATTTTATGCCACTACCACACTTGCTGTAGCTTTGGAGTATAGCCTGAAGTCAGGGAGCATGATTCCTCCAGCTCTGTTCTTCTTTCTCCAGATTGTTTTAGCTATTCAAGGTGTTTTGTGCTTCCATACAAATTTCAAAATTTTTTGTTCTAGTTCTGTGAAAAATGCCATTGGTATTCTGATAGGGATTGCCTTGAATCTGTACACTGCCTTAAGACTAACTGACTTTAAATCAACTGTCTCAAATATGCTCAAAGAACGAAAGGAAATCACAGACAAGGAACTAAAGGAAACCAAGGGAATGAGATCTCATCAACTAGAGAACACTAATAACAAGATATAAATTATAAAAAAGAACCAAATAAAAATTCTGGAGCTGAAAAGTACAATAACTTTGAAGAAAAATGAACAGAACCAGTGGGATATCATCTTACATACTAATGTATACATAAAGGGAGTTCTAGGGGGGAAAAAAAAGGGAAAGGGTCAGAAAGAATACAGGAAAAAATACTAGCCAAAAACTTACCAAATTTTATAAAAGCTGTAAATCTACATATTCAAGAAGCTTAAAGAACTCCAAGCAGGATAAACTCAAAGAGATCCTCATACTGCCAACCCAATATAATCTGTCCAAAGATAAAGACAAAGAGACAATCTTGAAAGCAGTAAGAGAGATGCAACATGTCACATACAAGGGATCCTCAATAATATAACAGTTAATTTCTCATCAGAACCCACAGTGGGATGATATACTTATAAAGTGCTTTTCAAAAAACTCTATAAATGAAAAATTTTATATTCAGCAAAGTTCTCCTTCAAAAAATGAAGGAACTGGGAACTCCCTGGCAGTCCAGTGGTTACGACTCAGCACTTTCACTGCTGGGGCCCAGGTTCGATCCCTGGTTGGGGAACTTAAATTCCACAAGCCACGTGGTGCAGCCAAAAAAAAAGAAGAAGAAGAAACTAACACATACTCAGGTAAAAAGCATCACCATTAGACCTGCCTTACGAGAAATGTTAAACAGAGTCCTTCGGGCTGAAATGAAAGGACACTAGACAGTAACTCAAAGCTATACAAAAAAAAACTCTAGTAAAAATAACTACATAGATAAATAAAAAAGCCAGCATTGTTGTATTTGTGATTTTTAACTCCTTTTTTCCCTATATAATTTAAAAGACAAATGTATAAAATAATTACAGGACGAGGGGAAGATGGCGGAAGAGTAAGACGCAGAGATCACCTTCCTCCCCACAGATACACCAGAAATACATCTACACGTGGAACAACTCCTACAGAACACCTAACTCAACGCTGGCAGAAGACCTCAGACCTCCCAAAAGGCAAGAAAGTCCCCACATACCTGGGTAGGGCAAAAGAAAAAAGAATAAACAGAAACAAAAGGATAGGGACGGGACCTGCACCAGTGGGAAGGAGCTGTGAAGGAGGAAGGTTTCCACACACTAGGAAGCCCCTTCGCGGGCGGAGACTGTGGGTGGCGGAGCGGGAAAGCTTCGGCGCCGCGGAGGACAGCACAGCAACAGGGGTACGGAGGGGAAAGCGGAGAGTTTCCTGCACAGAGGATCGGTGCCGACCGGCACTCACCAGCCCCAGAGGCTTGTCTGCTCACCCGCCGGGGCGGGCAGGGCTGGGAGCTGAGGGTCGGAGCGCAGGGAGAGGACTGGGGTTGGCGGCATGAACACAGCCTGCAGGGGGTTAGTGCACCACGGCTAGCCGGGAGGGAGTCCAAGGAAAAGTCTGGACCTGCAGAAGAGGCAAGAGACTTCTTCTTCCCTCTCGAGGAGAGGGGATTAAGAGCGCTGCTTAAAGGAGCTCCAGAGACAGGCACAAGCCGCGGCTAAAAGCACGGACCCTAGAGACGGGCATGAGACGCTAAGGCTGCTGCTGCCGCCACCAAGAAGCCTGTGTGCGAGCACAGGTCACTATCCACACCCCGCTTCCGGGGAGCCTGTACAGCCTGCCACTGCCAGGGTCCCAGGATCCAGGGACAACTTCCCCGGGAGAACGCACCGCGCGCCTCAGGCTGGTGCAACGTCACAACGGCCTCTGCCGCCGCAGGCTTGCCCTGCACTCCGTACCCCTCCCTCCCCCTGGCCTGAGTGAGCCAGAGTCCCCAAAGCAGCTGCTCCTTTAACCCCATCCAGCCTGAGCAGACGCCCTCTGGCGACCTACACGCAGAGGCGGGGCCAAATCCAAAGCTGAACCCTGGGAGCTGTGAGAACAAAGAAGAGAAAGGGAAATCCCTCCCAGCAGCCTCAGAAGCAGCGGTTTAAAGCTTCACAATCAACTTGATGTACCCTGCATCTGTGGAATACATGAATAGACAACGAATCATCCCAAATTGAGGAGGTGGACTTTGAGAGCAAGATTTATGATTTTTTCCCCTTTTCCTCTTTTTGTGAGTGTGTATGTGTATGATTCTGTGTGAGATTTTGTCTGTATAGCTTTGCTTCCACCATTTGCCCTAGGGTTCTATCCGTCCGTTTTTTTTTAATAATTAATTTTTTATTTTAATAACTTTATTATATTTTATCATATTTTATTTTACTTTATCTTCTTTATTTTTCTTTCCTTCCCTCCTTCCTTCCTCCCTCCCTCCCTCCTTCCTTCCTTTCTTTCTCTCTTTCTCTTTCTCTCTTTCTTTTACTAATTCGTCCTTTCTACTTTTTCTCCCTTTTATTCTGAGCCATGTGGATGAAAGGCTCTTGGTGCTGCAGCCAGGAGTCACTGCTGTGCCTCTGAGGTGGGAGAGCCAACTTCAGGACACTGATCCACAAGAGACCTCCCAGCTCCACATAATATCAAACGGCAAAAATCTCCCAGAGATCTCCATCTCAACACCAGCACCCAGCTTCACTCAACGACCAGCAAGCTACAGTGCTGGACATCCTATGCCAAACAACTTGCAAGACAGGAACATGACCCCACCCATTAGCAGAGAGGCTGCCTAAAATCATAATAAGTCCACAGACACCCCGAAACACACCACCAGACGTGGACCTGCCCACCAAAAAGACAAGATCCAGCCTCATCCACCAGAACACAGGCACTAGTCCCCTCCACCAGGAAGCCTACACAACCCACTGAACCAACTTTAGCCACTGGGGACAGACACCAAAAACAACGGGAACTACAAACCTGCACCCTGCAAAAAGGAGACCCCAAACACAATAAGATAAGCAAAATGAGAAGACAGAAAAATACACAGCAGATGAAGGAGCAGGATAAAAACCCACCAGACCTAACAAATGAAGAGGAAATACGCAGTCTACCTGAAAAAGAATTCAGAATAATGATAGTAAAGGTGATCCAAAATCTTGGAAATAGTATAGGCAAAATGCAAGAAACATTTAACAAGGACCTAGAAGAACTAAAGATGAAACAAGCAATGATGAACAACACAATAAATGAAATGAAAAATACTCTAGATGGGATCAATAGCAGAATAACTGAGGCAGAAAACGGATAAGTGACCTGGAAGATAAAATAGTGGAAATAACTACTGCAGAGCAGAATAAAGAAAAGAGAATGAAAAGAACTGAGGACAGTCTCAGAGACCTCTGGGACAACATTAAATGCACCAACTTTTTTTTTTTTTTTTTTTGTGGTACACAGGCCTCTCACTGTTGTGGCCTCTCCCGTCGCGGAGCACAGGCTCCGGACGCGCAGGCTCAGCGGCCATGGCTCACGGGCCCAGCCACTCCGCGGCATGTGGGATCTTCCCAGACCGGGGCACGAACCCCTGTCCCCTGCATTGGCAGGCGGACTCTCAACCACTGCGCAACCAGGGAAGCCCAAATGCACTAACTTTTGAATTATAGGGGTTCCAGAAGAAGAAGAGAGAAACAAAGGGACTGAGAAAATATTTGAAGAGATTATAGTTGAAAACTTCCCTAATATGGGAAAGGAAATAGTTAATCAAGTCCAGCAAGCACAGATAGTCCCATACAGGATAAATCCAAGGAGAAATACGCCAAGACACATATTAATCAAACTGTCAAAAATTAAATACAAAGAAAACATATTAAAAGCAGCAAGGGAAAAACAACAAATAACACACAAGGGAATCCCCATAAGGTTAACGGCTGATCTTTCAGCAGAAACTCTGCAAGCCAGAAGGGAGTGGCAGGACGTATTTAAAGTGATGAAGGAGAAAAACCTACAACCAAGATTACCCACCAAGGATCTCATTCAGATTTGACGGAGAAATTAAAACCTTTACAGACAAGCAAAAGCTGAGAGAGTTCAGCACCACCAAACCAGTTATACAACAAATGCTAAAGGAACTTCTCTAGGCAAGAAACACAAGAGAAGGAAAAGACCTACAATAACGAACCCAAAACAATTAACAAAATGGGAATAGGAACATATATATTGATAATTACCTTAAATGTAAATGGACTAAATGCTCCCACCAAAAGACACAGATTGGCTGAATGGATACAAAAACAAGACCCATATATATGCTGTCTACAAGAGACCCATTTCAGACATAGAGACACATATAGACTGAAAGTAAGGGGATGGAAAAAGATATTCCATGCAAATGGAAACCAAAAGAAAGCTGAGTAGCAATTCTCATATCAGACAAAATAGACTTTAAAATAAAGACTATTAGAAGAGACAAAGAAGGACACTACATAATGATCAAGGGATCGATCCAAGAAGATACAACAATTGTAAATATTTATGCACCCAACATAGGAGCATCTCAATACATAAGGCAAAAACTAACAGCCATAAAATGGGAAATAGACAGTTACACATTCATAGTAGGGGACTTTAACACCCCACTTTCACCAATGGACAGATCATCCAAAATGAAAATAAATAAGGAAACACAAGCTTTAAATGATACATTAAACAAGATGGACTTAATTGATATTTATAGGACATTCCATCCAAAAACAACAGAATACACATTTTTCTCAAGTGTTCATGGAACATTCTCCAGGATAGATCATATCTTGGGTCACAAATCAAGCCTTGGTAAATTTAAGAAAACTGAAATTGTATCAAGTATCTTTTCCGACCACAACGCTATGAGACTAGATATCAACTACAGGAAAAGACCTGTAAAAAATACAAACACATGGAGGCTAAACAATACACTACTTAATAACGAAGTGATCACTGAAGAGATCAAAGAGGAAATTAAAAAATACCTAGAAACAAATGATAATGGAGATACAATGACCCAAAACCTATGGGATGCGGCAAAAGCAGTTCTAAGAGGGAAGTTTATAGCAAGACAATCCTACCTTAAGAAACAGGAAACATCTCGAATAAACAACCTAACCTTGCACCTAAAGCAATTAGAGAAAGAAGAACAAAAAAACCCCAAAGTTAGCAGAAGGAAAGAAATCATAAAAATCAGATCAGAAATAAATGAAAAGGAAATGAAGGAAACGATAGCAAAGATCAATAAAACTAAAAGCTGGTTCTTTGAGAAGATAAACAAAATTGATAAACCATTAGCCAGACTCATCAAGAAAAAAAGGGAGAAGACTCAAATCAATAGAATTAGAAATGAAAAAGGAGAAGTAACAATTGACACTGCAAAAACACAAAAGATCATGATAGATTACTACAAGCAACTCTATGCCAATAAAATGGACAACCTGGAAGAAATGGACAAATTCTTAGAAAGGCACAACCTGCCAAGTCTGAATCAGGAAGAAATAGAAAATATGAACAGACCAATCACAAGCACTGAAATTGAAACTGTGATTTAAAATCTTCCAACAAGCAAAAGCCCAGGACCAGATGGCTTCACAGGCGAATTCTATCAAACATTTAGAGAAGAGCTAACACCTATCCTTCTCAAACTCTTCCAAAATACAGCACAGGGAGGAACACTCCCAAACTCATTCTACGAGGCCACCATCACCTTGATACCAAAACCAGACAAGGATGTCACAAAGAAAGAAAACTACAGGCCAATATCACTGATGAACATAGATGCAAAAATCCTCAACAAAATACTAGCAAACAGAATCCAACAGCACATTAAAAGGATCATACACCATGATCAAGTGGGGTTTATTCCAGGAATGCAAGGATTCTTCAATATACGCAGATCAATCAACGTGATACACCATATTAACAAACTGAAGGAGAAAAACCATATGATCATCTCAATAGATGCCGAGAAAGCTTTCGACAAAATTCAGCACCCATTTATGATAAAAACCCTGCGGAAAGTAGGCATAGAGGGAACTTTCCTCAACATAATAAAGGCCATATATGAAAAACCCACAGCCAACATCGTCCTCAATGGTGAAAAACTGAAACCATTTCCACTAAGATCAGGAACAAGATAAGGTTGCCCACTCTCACCACTCTTATGCAACATAGTTTTGGAAGTTTTAGCCACAGCAATCAGAGAAGAAAAGGAAATAAAAGGAATCCAAATCGGAAAAGAAGAAGTAAAGCTGCCACTGTCTGCAGATGACATGATACTATACATAGAGAATCCTAAACATGCTACCAGAAAACTACTAGAGCTAATCAGTGAATTTGGTAAAGTAGCAGGATACAAAATTAATGCACAGAAATCTCTGGCATTCCTATACACTAAGGATGACAAATCTGAAAGTGAAATCAAGAAAACACTCCCATTTACCACTGCAACAAAAAGAATAAAATATCTAGGAATAAACCTACCTAAGGAGACAAAAGACATGTATGCAGAAAATTATAAGACACTGATGAAAGAAATTAAAGATGATACAAATAGATGGAGAGATATACCATGTTCTTGGATTGGAAGAATCAACATTGTGAAAATGACTCTACTACCCAAAGCAATCTACAGATTCAATGCAATCCCTATCAAACTACCACTGGCATTTTTCACAGAACTAGAACAAAAAAATTTCACAAATTGTATGGAAACACAAAAGACCCCGAATAGCCAAAGCAATCTTGAGAACGAAAAACGGAGCTGGAGGAATCAGGCTCCGTGACTTCAGACTATACTACAAAGCTACAGTAATCAAGACAGTATGGTACTGGCACAAAAACAGAACGATAGATCAATGGAACAGGATAGAAAGCCCAGAGATAAACCCACGCACATATGGTCACCTTATCTTTGATAAAGGAGGCAGGAATGTACAGTGGAGAAAGGACAGCCTCTTCAATAAGTGGTGCTGGGAAACTGGACAGGTACATGTAGAAGTATGAGATTAGATCACTCCCTAACACCATACACAAAAATAAGCTCAAAATGTTTTAAAGACCTAAATGTAAGGCCAGAAACTATCAAACTCTTAGAGGAAAACATAGGCAGAACACTCTATGACATAAATCACAGCAAGATCCTTTTTGACCCACCTCCTAGAGAAATGGAAATAAAAACAAAAATAAACAAATCGGACCGAATGAAACTTCAAAGCTTTTGCACATCAAAGGAAACCATAAACAAGACCAAAAGACAACCCTCAGAATGGGAGAAAATATTTGCAAATGAAGCAACTGACAAAGGATTAATTTCCAAAATTTACAAGCAGCTCATGAGCTCAATCACAAAAAAACAAACAACCCAATCCAAAAATGGGCAGAAGACCTAAACAGACATTTCTCCAAAGAAGATATATAGACTGCCAACAAACACATGAAAGAATGCTCAACATCATTAATCATTAGAGAAATGGAAATCAAAACTACAATGAGATATCATCTCACACCAGTTAGAATGGCCATCATTAAAAAATCTAGAAACAATAAATGCTGGAGAGGGTGTGGAGAAAAGGCAACACTCTTGCACTGCTGGTGGGAATGTGAATTGGTACAGCCACTATGGAGAACAGTATGGAGGTTCCTTAAAAAATTAAAAATAGAACTACCATATGACCCAGCAATCCCACTACTGAGCATATACCCTGAGAAAACCATAATTCCAAAAGAGTCATGTACCAAAATGTTCATTGCAGCTCTATTTACAATAGCCAGGAGATGGAAACAACCTAAGTGTCCATCATCGGATGAATGGATAAAGAAGATGTGGCATATATATACAATGGAATATTACTCAGCCATAAAAAGAAATGAAATTGAACTATTTGTTATGAGGTGGATGGACCTAGAGTCTGTCATACAGAGTGAAGTAAGTCAGAAAGAGAAAGACAAATAATGTATGCTAACACATATATATGGAATTTAAGAAAAATAAAATGTCATGAAGAACCTAGGGGTAAGACAGGAATAAAGACACAGACCTACTAGAGAATGGACTTGAGGATATGGGGAGGGGGAAGGGTAAGCTGTGACAAAGCGAAAGAGTGGCATGGACATATATACACTACCAAACGTAAAACAGATAGCTAGTGGGAAGCAGCAGCATAGCACAGGGAGATCAGCTCGGTGCTTTGTGACCACCTAGAGGGGTGGGATAGGGAGGGTGGGAGGGAGGGAGACGCAAGAGGGAAGAGATATGGGAACATATGTATATGTATAACTGGTTCACTTTGTTGTAGGGCAGAAACTGACACACCATTGTGAAGCAATTATACGCCAATAAAGATGTAAAAAAAAATAAATTATAACTCTAGGTCAATGGACACACAATGTATAAATAAGTAATTTTTGACAATAGCAATAAGAGGGAGGTTGGAGCTGTATAGGAATAGTTTTTGAATACTACTGAAGCTATGTTGTTATGAATCCAAACTAGTTTCTTATAAGTTTGAGATCAATATAGCCTTAATCTTCAGGGTTAAGGAAAAGAACTAAAAAATATACAAAAAATAAAACGAGAGGGGATCAAAATAGGACACTAGAAAAAATAAACTAGACACAGAAGAGGGCAGTAATGGAGGAAATGAAGAACAAAAAAGATATGATTTTTTTTATGAAAAAGAAAACCTTACCTATGAATAGTTATTTTAAATGTAAATGGTTTAATTCTTCAATCAAAAACCAGAGATTGGTAGAACAGATTTTAAAAAGTGATCCAATTATATATTGTCTACAAGGGACTCACTCTGGATCTAAAGACACAAATAGGTTGATAGTGAAAAGATGGAAAAACACATTCCATGCAAACAGTAACCAGAAGAGAGGTGGGGTAGCTACACTCATATCTGACAAAATAAACTTTAAGTCAAAAATAGTTATGAGACAAATAAGTACATCATACATTGATAAATGGGTAAATCCAACATGAAAATATGTCAAACGTAAACATATGAACCTAACAATATATCTCCAAAATATATGAAGCAAAAATTGACAAAATAGATGAGAGAAATGTTCTATAATAATAGCTGGAAACTTTCAAAAATATCTCACTTTCATAAAGAAAAACCAGGCAGATAACCAATAAGAAAATAGAGGACTTGGGCTTCCCTGGTGGCGCAGTGGTTGAGAGTCCGCCTGCCGATGCAGGGGACACGGGTTCGTGCCCCGGTCTGGGAAGATCCCACATACTGCAGAGCGGCTGGGTCCGTGAGCCATGGCCACTGAGCCTGCGCATCCGGAGCCTGTGCTCCACAACAGGAGAGGCCACAACAGTGAGAGGCCCACATACCGCAAAAAAAAAAAAAAAAGAAGACTTGTTGAACAACACAATAAACCAACTAGACCTAACAGTCACATACAGAACACTCAACTCAACAACAGCAGAATAGTGCATTCTGGAGTACTCTTCTCAAATCCATGTGGAACATTTTCCAGGATAGAAACACAACAGAGAGAAACAACAAAACCAAAAGCTGGTTTCTGAAAAGATCAACAAAACCGACAAACTTTTAGCTAGACTAACTAAGAAAATAAGAGAGAAGACTCAAACTATGAAAATTAGAAATTATTATGCGGCATTACTACTGACCTTAAAGAAATAAACAGTATTATAAGAGAATACTGTGAACAACTGATTGTGAACAAATTAGACAACCTAGATGAAATGGATGGATTCCTAGAAAGACATGATCTACCAAAATTTACTCAAAAAGAAACAGAAAATCTGAACAGAACTATAACAAGAGATTGAATCAGTAATCAAAGATCTCCCAACGGGAGAGTGGCAAAGATGGCTGAGTAGAAAGACCCTGAGTTCACCTCCTCTCACAAGCACACCAAAATTACAACTATCTGCAAAACAACCATTGATGAAAAAAGAATGGAACCTACCAGAAAAGGTCTTCTACAACTTAAGACATAAAGAAGGAACCACAATAAGACAGGTGGGTAGGAGGGGTGAACTCACAATATAATCAATTCCCATACCCCCAGGTGGGCAACACACAAACTGGAGGATAATTTTATTGCAGAGGTTCTCCCACAGGAGTGTTCTGAGCCCCACAACAGGCTCTCCAGCCCAGGGGTCCTGCACTGGGAAGACAAGCCCCCAGAATATTTGGCTTTGAAGGCCAGCAGGGCTTTAATTTCAGGAGCCCCACAGGACTAGGGGAAATAAGAGACTTCACTTTTAAAGGGCCTACACAAAATCTCATATGCACCAGGATGCAGGGCAAAAGCAGTTATTTAACAGGAGCCTGAGCCAGACCTACCTCCTGGTCTTGGCGAATCTCCTGGAGAAGTGGGAGATGGTTGTGGCTCACCCTGGGGACACAGACACTGGTGGCAGTCATATTTTGGAACATTCTACCACATGAACGCTGCCATCCTGGCTCATTATTGCTAAGACCTCGCCCCACCCAACAGACTATAGGTGCCAGTGCTGGGATGCTTCAGGCCAAACAAGTAACTGGGCAGGGACACAGCCCCACCCATCAGCAGACAGGCTGCCTAAAGACTTCCTGAGCTCACAGCCACCTCTAGAAATGCCCCTAGACACAGTCCTGCCCACCAGAGGACCAAGACCCAGCTCCACCCATCAGTGGGCAGACACTGTCCCTTCCCTCCAGGAAGCCTGCACCAACCTCTAGACCCACCTCACCCACCAGGGGCAGACAACAGATGCAAGAAAACTAAGATCCCACAGCCTGTGGACCCAGCCCGCCCACAGCAGCCCAGACTCTACCCTGGAACGAGTTGGGCCCTGTCCACTTGCAGGCCAACTCAAGCTTCAGGACACCGCAGACCCCAAACTCAACTGTGTCAGGACCCCTGCCCCAACAATCTGAAATGAACTCTGGGATCCCTGGGCTCTGCAGCCAGACTCCAGCACTAACCCCAGGACCTGGCTTCACCTGCCAGTGGGTTGGCAACAGCTCCGGAGTCTTCAGGACCCTGCTTCCGCCCACCAGTAAGCCAGCACTTTATACCCACTAGGATGGCTATAATTTCAAAACCAAAAAGAACAGCTAGGATGTAGAGAAAGTGAAACCTTCATACATTACTGGTGAGAAAATAAAATGTCATAGTTGCTATGGAAAATGATATAGTAATTCCTCAATAAGGTAATCATAATTTCATATTACACAGCAGTTTCATTCCTAACTAAATACATCCAAAAATTGAAAATAGGTGTTTAAACAAAAAAATTTACAAAAAGTTTATAACAGCAGTATACACCATACCCAAAAGGTGGAAATAACTAAAATATCCATCAATGAACAAACAGATAAACAAAATGTGTTATATCCATACATGGAAGTATTGTTCAGCCATATAAAGGAATGACATGGTGATACATGGTATAAAATGGATAAAACTCAAAAACAATGTGATAAGCGAAAGAAGACATAAAAGGACACATGTTGCATTATTCTATTATATGAAATATCCAGAATTGGCAAATCCATGGAGACAGAAAGTAGATTAATGGTTGTCAGGGGCTGAGGGGATAGGGGGAATGGGGAATGATTGTTTAAAGGGTACAAAGCTTCTTTTTGAAGTTATAAAATGACTGTGACTAGATAAGGGTGATGGCTGCACAGCATTGTTAGTGTATTAACTTTCACTGATTTGCATGTTTAAAATTATTAAAATTGTAAATTTTATGTTATGTGTATTTTACCACAATGATGTTTTGAATGACCCAGAACTGCCACAGATATTAGAATTAAGATCGAAGGACAAAAAAAAAAAAAAGATAGAAGGACATTAAAATCGTTATAACCACATTCCACGTATACAAAAAGTTTAGCAGAGACATGGAAGATATTTTTTAGATAGAAATTTTAGAAATGAAAAGTACAGTGATTAAGATGATAATACACTAGATGAGATCAGCACAGAATAGACAATACAGAAGAAAAGATTAGTGAACCTGAAGGCACAGGAACAGAAACTACCTAAAAGAAAGAGAAAAAAGGAATTTAAAAAAAAAAAAGAACATAGGTAAACCACTGAACTTCAAGTGGCCAAATATATGGGTAACTGGAGTCCCCAAAAGGTAGGAGGAAAATATATTTTAAATTTGCAGAAATAATGGCAAAACTTCTCAAACTTAATGAAAATTATAAAGCTAGCTAGGGTTTTATAGCATATATAAAAGTAAAATTGATGAAAAAATAGCATAAAGGCCAAGAAGGGCCTTATAAACTAGCTCAACAAAACCCTACCCCCCCCCACACACACACAAAACTGCATCAACATACATCATAATCAAATTGCCCAAAACTACTGATAAAGAGAAAATCTTAAAAGTAGCTAGAGGAAAGAAGACATGTTATGTACAGAGGCATAAGAATAAGGACAGCACCAGATTCACAGAAACAACATAAGTGAGAAGACACTGGAGCAACATCTTTAAAGTACTGAAAGAAAAAAAAATCAACATAGAATTCTATACCCAGAAAAATTATCTTTCAAAAATGAAGGCAAAAGTAAAGCAACCATACACCAATAATAATTTTTAAAAAAGAGAAAAACAAACAAAAATGAAGGCAAAATAAAGATATTTTCAGACATTCAAAAGTGAAAAGAATTCATCACAAGCAGACCCACATTACCAAAAATGTTAAATGAAATCCTTCAGACAGAAGAAAAATCTTGATACAAATATGGATCTACATAAAGGAATGAAGAACACTAGATATGGTGATTTCAAAGATAAATATATATTAATATTTAAGTCTATTTAAAAATAACTGACTGCTTAAATAACAATGTACTGAGGGTTTATAACATATTTAAAAGTAAAATTTATCATAACAATAGCATAAAGACTAACAAGAGAAATGGAAGTATACTTTTCTAAGGTTCAATACTATATATGAAGTGGTATAATATTCTTTGAAAGCAGATAAAGATGTATACTATAAACATTTATGTACTATAAACCCTAAGCAAACACTAAAATAACCAAATAAGTAGTTATAGCTAATAAGGTAACTGATGTGATCAAGAAGAATCATAGAAAATACTCAACTAATACAAAAGAGGACAGGAAAAAGAGGAATGAAGGAACAAAGAACAAATAGGACAAATAAAAAACAAATAGCAAGATGACAGACTCAAACATAATCACATCAATGATCATATTAAATGTAAATGGTCTATATACTCCATTTAAAATATAGATATTATCAGACTGGATTAAAAGCATGACCCAACTAGAAGGTGCCTACAAGAAATTCTTTAAATATAAAGACACAAGTAGGTTAAAAATAAAAGGATGGGAAAAGATATACCAGAAAAAAAAAAAAAAAGCTATAATGGCTATATTAATGTAAGACAAATTCTTAAAGACTACAACCAGGAATAAAGACAGTCATTTCATAATGATAGGTGAGTAATTTCATCATAAAAACATAATAATCCTAAATGTTTATGCCCCTAATAACAGAGCTTCAAAATACATGAAGCAAAAACTGACAGAACTGCATAAGAAAATAGACAAATCCACAATTATCCAATACTTCTCTCTCAAAAACGTATGTAACAGGGCTTCCCCGGTGGCACAGTGGTTGAGAGTCCACCTGCCGATGCAGGGGACACGGGTTCGTGCCCCGGTCCGGGAAGATCCCACATGCCGCGGAGCAGCTGGGCCCGTGAGCCATGGCCGCTGAGCCTGTGCGTCCGGAGCCTGTGTTCCGCAACGGGAGAGGCCACAACAGTGAGAGGCCCACGTACCGGAAAACAAAAACAAAAACAAAACAAACAAACTTATGTAACAAATAGGCAAAAAGACAAAAACTAGAAATGAAAGCATGGATATAGTAGATTTGATAACACTATCAATGAACTTTATCTGACTGACATTTCTAAAACACACTACTACCCAATAGCAGAAGAATACACATATTTCTCAAGAGTACACAGAGACCTTATGAAGAGAGACCATATTCTAAGAAATAAAACAAGTCTAAATAAATTAAAAATGATTCAAGTCGTGCAAAGTATGTTCTCTGACCACAATGTAATCAATTAGAAATCAATAGCAAGAAGATTATAGGCAAATCCTCAAATATCTGGAAATTAAAGAATACCCTTCTAAGTAATTCATGGATTAAAAAAGGGGGGTAAACTAAAAGGAATTATTAAGTGAATGAAAAGAAAAGCAAAACACATCAGAATTTGTGGGATTGTGCTAAAGAGGTATTTAAGGAGAAATTGACAGCAATGAATGCTTGCTTCTACCTTTTAGAAACCAGAAAAAGAATAGCAAAGTAAACCCAAAGTAAACAGAAGAAAGGAAATAATAAAGATCAGAGCTGAAATCAACAAAACAGAAAATAGAAATAATAGAGAAAATCAATGAACTCGAAAGCTGGTTCTTGAGAAGAGTAATAAAATTAGTAAGCCTCTAACCAGAATGATCAGGAAAAAGAGAAATACACAAATAACCAATATCAGGAATGAAAGAAGAGACATCATTACAGATTCTACAGATACTAAAAGGATAACAAACCATGATAAACAACTTTATGCCAATAAATTTGACAACTTAGATAAAATAGACAAATATTTGCAAACCACTTATATGACAAAGAACTCATATCTAGAATATATAAATAACTCTCAAAATTCAAGAGTAAAACACCAAAGATTCAAGTAAAAATGAGCAGAAAACATGAAGAGACATTTCACCAGAATGGATATACAGATGGCAAATATAATAAGTTCAACATCATTAGTCATCAGGAAATGAAAATTAAAAACATAATGAGATACCACTACATATCTATTAGAACACCTAAAATAAAAAACAGTGACAATACCAAATGCTAATAACAAAGATAGAAAAACTAGAGCTCTAATACAATGCTGACAGGAACATAAATTGGTACACCACTCTGGAAAATGGTTTGGTAGTTTCTTAAAATACACTTAACACTTTCTTAAATATATTTACCATACTACCCTGGAATTTACACTCCTAGACACTCATTCCAGAGAAATGAAAACTCATGTGCACACAAAAACTTGTATACAAATGTTGATAGCAGCTGTATTTGTAATAGCCAAAAATGAAACTGCTCAACTGTCCATGAGCGGGTGAAGATTAAACAAACTCTCATACATTTATACTATGGGATACTGTTCAGCAATAAAAAGGAACTATTGATACATGTAACAACTTGGATGGATTTCAAGGGAATTATGCAGAGTTTTTAAAAAGCCAGTCTCAAAGGTTACATACTGTATGATTCCATTTACATAATATCTGGAAATGACAAAACAGTAATGGAGAACAGATTAGTGGTTGCCAGAGGTTAGAGGATCTTTCTGGTGATGGAATAGTACTGTATCTCAATTGTGATGGTGATTACACAAATCTACACTTGATAAAACTGCGAAGAATTACACACACAAAGGAACACATGTAAAACTGGTGAAAAAGTAATAAGATCTGTGGATTGTACTAAAGTCGATTCCCTGGTTTTGATACTGTACTATAGTTATTTAAAATGTTACCACTGGGGGTTCCCTGGTGGTGCAGTGGTTAGGAATCTGCCTGCCAATGCAGGGGACACGGGTTCAAGCCCTGGTCCTGGAAGATCCCACATGCCGCGGAGCAACTAAGCCTATGCGCCACAACTATTGAGCCTGCGCTCTAGAGCCTGCACGCCTAGAGCCCATGGTCTGCAACAAGAGAGTCCACCGCAATGAGATGTCTGTGCACTGCAACAAAGAGTAGCCCCCACTCGCCGCAACTAGAGAGGGCCTGTGCGCAGCAACGAAGACCCAACACAGCCAAAACTAAATGAATAAAATTAATTAATTAAAAAAATTAAGTGTTACTACTGAGGGGAACTGGATGAAAGACACATGGGACCTCTCTGTACTAATTTTGGAAGTTCCTGTGAATCTATAATTACTTCGAAATAAAAACACCTTTTCACAATACACTCTTCAAAAAAAAAAAGAAAAAAAAAATCAAGAGGTATAAAAGTGTACACAATTAAACCAAACCAGTCTTACTGAGATCTCAGATTTCCAATATCCTAACTCTTTTCCAGAAAAGTCTATGCACACAGAAACATAACTGTGTTTATTAATGTGTGAATATGTATGTTATTTAAACCCACACATACACAACTGTTTTGCAGTAATGTCAGCATACCATAAACATTGTCCTGCCACTTATTTTTTTCACCCAATAATATGTCTTATCATTTTATTAATAAGTAAAGACAACTTGCCCTGCAAAGAAACTGCACACATTTACATTCCTGCCTACAGTGTACGAGAGACAGTGATTCTATGCATCCTTGCCATTATTGAACATTTTAATCTTTGTTAATCTGGAAGGTGAAAACATGCTCTACTGTTGTTTAAATTTGCATTATAATAATATTATTATTATATACTAACGTTTGATACTATATGAAACCATAAGGTGTTGAGAATAAGTGAGGTACCCAACAGAAAGTTTTGCTATGGGGAATTATAACCAATAAAATTTTTTTTAAAGGTTGGAGTTAGAAAAGTCCTTACAGGATAGCTTGATTAAACTGTACTCAATACATGCTTTAATGCCTCAATGACAGAATGTCCACACTATTTTCAGTTCAATTGTTAAAAACATCCTCATTACATACCAGTACTTCCCTTCCTCTAACTTTCACTCATTGTTCGTAGTTCTACCCTCTGGGGATGCAAAAGATACGTTTAATCCCTCTTCCACATGCCATTCCTTCATGTGTTTCACAGAATCACATATTTGAGTCAGGAAGAATATTAAAGATCATTCAATTACCCAATTTGAAAAGCATTACCATATACCACACTAAAGTCTTCTTTCTTCCAGGCTGAAAACCTCAAATATGTCAATTATCGTGCAAGCATCTGTTTCAAGACACTGCTTCATTCCAATTACTCTCCTCTGAACACACTGTCTATCAATGTCCTCCTTAAAATGTGGCAAACAGAACTGACAGCACTAAGCTAAATGCAAAGTAGAAAAGGAAAATCAACTGTGTTTTGGACAACATGCCTCAAAATAACACTGTTAAACGGGTGTTAGCCTTTAGGGCAGTTATAATAAACCATGGACTCACCAACTTCAGACAAATAAGAAGACACACCCAGGCACACACCTGCTTTGAAAAAAAACCACACCTACACCTACTGCTGTTAACCCTCCTAGTCGCCAACCCTGTATTTGGGCAGATTTTTTTAAAAAAATATTCAATTATAGGGCTTTGTTTGTCCCTATCAAATATTAACACACCAAAAATGAAATTATCATAGGGACTTCCCTGGTGGTGCAGTGGTTAAGAATTCACCTGCCAATGCAGGGGACACGGGTTCAAGCCCTGGTCCGGGAAGATCCCACATGCCATGGAGCAACTAAGCCCGTGCACCACAACTACTGAGCCTGCGCTCTAGAGCCCGCGAACCACAACTACTGAGACTGCATGCTCCAACTACTGAAGCCCGTGTGCCTAGATCCCGTGCTCGGCAACAAGAGAAGCCACTGCAATAAGAAGCCTGCGCATCGCAACAAAGAGCAGCCCCCGCTCACTGCAACTAGAGAAAGCCCGCGCACAGCAACGAAGACCCAACGCAGCCAAAAATAAATAAATAAAAAAAATAATTTTTTAAGTGTAAAAATAAATAAATAAAATTATTATAACAAATATTTTCTTAGATACAGTCCACCGTTCTAATTATTAAAAATAAAGTGGGCTAGGGAGGATCCTGATTCTGTCACATAACATACTAGCACTCCCTCACAATTCTGAGAATAACTTATGATAAACATCTTAACAGGACATGCGGGAAGATAGCATCTTGAGGCTCACCACTAAGAATGAACGGCAGTTTAATTTTAATATCAGCCCATTCATTAATCAATTATAAATCCACCTGCCTATGCAATTATCAACTACATTTCTGCATCTTTTCTAAAAAGACATAATAAAAGGCTATCAAATGCTACCTGTATAACCTTTGGGGTCCCTTTCCTCATTTGTAAAACAGGACTAAATGAGGCAATCTATGTAAAGTGTTTAACCCAGTACCCAGCACAAAATTTAAAATCCAATAAATGTAGCTATAATTCTAGATATATTATGGCCAGAGCATCTCCTGATGTACCTACCAGTTTACATACCCTATAAGAAAAAAAGTGAGGCTAGTGTGGCATGACTTGTCCTCTGTGAACGCATGCTGGCTCCTAGTGATTAGTGTCTTCTTTTTGGGTACCAAAAATATATGTGTTCAATAATCTGACAGTTTGTTCAGGAATAACACCAAGCTCACCATTTTATTATTATTATCTGCAACCTTTACTTCTTTTCCAAATTGTGTATCAGCAGCTAAAACACTCTGTTACACATAATACGTGTTCAAAAAAAAAGTTTGCTGAATTCCCCTTTAAAAAAATCAGGATTAATTTCTTAGTTTTGATAAATTTGCCATGGTTATATAAGATGTTAACATTAGGGGAAGCTGGGTGAAAGGCGTATGGGAATTCTTTGTACTTTGCAATTCTCCTATAAACATATAACTATTTCAAAATTAAATGTTTTTTTTTAAAGTCAAGAGGATCTTTTCCCACCTCTGGTAAATTCTTTCTTAAAACTACTCATATATTACCAACCACTATTAGGTGCAAATTCTTTAGCAGGCTTTACAGCCCTATAATTAATCTGGAATAGGAGACATGAATTCCAGCAAATAGGAACTCTCATAATACCCCTAACATATCCTGGCCCACACAGAGTTAGTATTCAGTAAACAATAGTCATCCCCAAATTTTATCTTTGGAAACATGGGCTTAAAAAAAAAAAAATCTATCCCCAAAGCAAATATCTTTTCCCTAAAGCATTAAAGCTCTGTCGAATCCAATTAAAACCTCTCTTGTTGTTCAAATTACTTATTTAGCAGTGGCCTCCAAGTCAAGCTCAAAAAGACCTTTGATTGTATGAGACAAATTACTACTATATTATTAGCATGAAAATCTTTTAAAAATATGTTTTAAAATATTTTATATCATGGCTGATTGGTTTTTGAATTAGGTAAATAAGAGTTTAGGGAAATGATGAATTTCATTTATAATTATTCAAGCTCAAACTTTCACTGTTAAGCAACAAAGTCATGAAAATTCTGATACAACTGTACTTGCCAAAGAAATCCTAAAATATCTAAGAAGAAAGTATCTTGTTCCTAAATACCTCCAAATAGCTTTTGTACTTTAAAGAGTTTCTTTCAGGCATCAACTAATTTTCAAAAACTTGGCTTTCCTTTTTGGAATAGAACTACAGAATAGGTACTATAAACAGAAGTGCTATTGTCAAAGAATCGATCCAATAATAAAAAGAGCTAAGGCCACTTGTCTTATAGAAAATTACTGCCAAATGCTGCCAGACCCTGCTTTTCTTCCTTCTGGGCCAGTAGCCAGATACTAATCATTTTTAGACCCTTTCTAATTTTTAGTACACAGTTTAGTACACAATACCACATCTGAACTAGACAGTATTTTAATGAATGTTCTCCATAATTCGTCTTATGTTTTGGCACACACACATATGATTTACAATACCTTTGGAAGTACATATAAGAAACTGGTAACAGTAGTTGCCTCTAGGGCAACTGTTTGGGTCTTTGAATTTTGTAAGTTTTTTTAATAACTATTCAAGAAATTAATTTATCTATTAAAAGAAAAAACTAAAATAATAAAACATTAATTCCAGTTAAAACATTTTACCTTATAACATAATGCATGTGGTATTCTTCTAATATGTAACTTCAAAAAAAATTTTTGCAATGCTCTTCAGTTATAATCAAAGAAATACAAATTAAAGTCAGATCATTTTTGCTTATTAAATTAGAAAAGGGTTCTTTTTTAAATTTTTTAATTAATTTTTTTGGTTGTGCTGCACAGCATGCAGGATCTTAGTTCCCCGACCAAGGATCAAACCCGTACCCACTGCAGTGGAAGCGTGGAGGCTTAACCACTGGATAACCAGGGAATTCCCTAGAAAAGGTTTTTAAAACTAATACTGATATTGGCATGTAAAGTGGCATAAACTTTCTAGAAAGTAATGTGGCAATACCTAATTTTTTAAAGATCTTCTTGCCTTTTGACTCAACATTTTTATTCCTATCCTAAGAAAATAATCAAGTATGGAGAAATATTTATGCACAAAGACTTTCTTCAAGTGTTATCTGCAGAGGAAAAATATATTCAGTAATTGGGAATGGTTAAATCATTACACATCCATTCAACAGAATATTATGCTGCTATTAAAAATTCGGTTTTGGGCTTCCCTGGTGGCGCAGTGGCTGAGAGTCTGCCTGCCGACGCAGGGGACACGGGTTCGTGCCCAGGTCCGGGAGGATCCCATGTGCCGCGGAGCAGCTGGGCCCGTGAGCCATGGCCGCTGAGCCTGCGCGTCCGGAGCCTGTGCTCCGCAATGGGAGAGGCCACAACAGTGAGAGGCCCACGTACCGCAAAAATTAAAAAAATAAAAAATTCGGTTTTGAAACAATTTTGACAAAGTACGAAAATTTTTATTATATAAATTCATGGTGGGAGAATAAACAGTATACAAATGAATAAATATATTCACGGAAGAAGGAAGAATGTGTACCATAATGTTAGCAATGCTTATATTTGAGCTGAGGCATTAGATCTTTGTCTTTAGTATTTCTCCACATATTTAAAATGAGTTCCTAGAACTTATAAAATAAGGGGGAAAAACAAGCTACACACACATTCCTAAGTTTATAATTTTGGAAGACTGATTGACATTTAAACAGCTGAAATAAATTAAAGCCTTCTAATTAATAACATTTACAAAAGCTGGTGACTAACTCAAATTACTATGTATCATTAAGATCATTCCTACCATATAATAAGCACTACCAGCTAGCTCATTTTTTAATCAATACAATAAAAAAGAAGACTTTGAACTATCATATGGTACAACATGGACAAAAATTAAATCCCATCAAACAGGGTTAAAAATGTAATTATGAGTTAAATTGTAATAATACTTATTATATATATATAATAAGTAATAAGGTCCCTGGAAGAAAAAAAAGATTAAACATATAACATCTAAATTAATAAACATAACCAAACTTTTCCTTTAAATGAACTGAATCTGCCACTGGGAAAAACAATAATTATTAATGAATGGGTAAACTATCATTGCTCAGACATTAATCTGTACAGTTTCAAATGTAGATGGAGTTTACCCCTAAAGATGATTTCCACCACTACTGCCCCCTCGAAAATCACAAATCTCACAAGGTCACTATTCTGCTTAGCACCCTTCAGTGGGTTACCGCTGCCTTAAATCCAAATTCTTTACATTAGTTGTAAGATCCTCCATGATATGGTCCTTGCTTTCACTCCCCACTCCTTCCTTCTCACTTGCTTCCTATGCTCTGGCCCAGTGGTTTGCAAAGTGTGATCCTTGAACCAGCGACATCTCTACCACCTGTGAACATGTTAGAACTCCAAACTCATGAGCCCCACTCCTACCGGGAGATTCATATTCACACTATAGCTTGAAAACCACTGCTCTAGCCCTCCTGAATTGCCTGCAGATACCCAAATCTGCCCTGCTCTCTCTCTGCAAAGACAGCTCCCTACCTACAGTGCTTTTACCCCATTCCCTACCGGGCATCTCATCCACCTTGTTTCCTACTCATCTTTCAAGTCTTAGCTTAGAAATCACTTCAAAAGGGAACTGAAAACTTTTCCAGAATTAGAAAAATATTTCTCATGATTTCTTCTATTATTGTAGGGGTTCTCATTTGCATTCTTCACCAACTAAAGCCATTTCTAAAATTTCTTAAGACCATCAAAGAAAGCCTTTGCTTGACATATCCCAAAACATAACTTATGCATTGGTATAAATGATTTCAAACTGTACAGAATAGTAAAAAATATATATAACGTACAGTAGAACCAAACTGTCAAAAAGAAATGACTTTTTTAAGTTGGGAAAATATAGAAAAATAGCCAACCAGTTCTGAAATTCACACCTTAAAATTAATTAATTTGAATTTCCTCTTTTCTGGACATATTTCTCCCATCTGGAGAAGGGGCATCAACTAATAAAGAACATGATTTTTAAAAAGAGGCTAATCAAGAGGAAAGAGAAATGTGTACAGCCTGGATAAAGTTAAGTGCTACATGTTTTAAGTCAGATATAAGAACAAAAGCATGGACCAGAAGCTGTTCTCCAATATTTTTAATAAGTTTGAGATAATCTCACAGTACATGATGAGTTAATAATTTATCTTCAGTCATTTAATGATCATCTATCATGTGCTAAGGACCACATGGAATTAAGAATTATGTGTATGTATCTATGTATCTATATCTATATGAAGATGAGGTTAACTTCTAGTTTTTTAGCCAAGAAATGAATCTTTATGCCCACAAAAAGACAGGTACAAAATTGTTCTTAGCAGCTTTGTTCCTAAGAGCTAAAACCTGGAAATGGCCCAAATGTCTATAAATAGTACAATAAAAAATATATACTCACACAATGGAATACTATACAGCAATGAAAAAGAATGAACTTCTGCTAACTTAAAAATTGATTTGATTCCATTTATTGCATTGGCCAAAAAGTGCCTTCAGTTTTTAAGTAAAACTAAAAGACACATTTTTCATTTTCACCAAGAACTTTATAGAACAACCTATTCACCCTTTTGTTCCACTACCTTCTGCCATTTTTCAGGCAACTTCATAATTCTATCTTCCCAAAACTTTTCAGCTTTTTGAGCAAAGAACTGTTCCAGGTGCCTTTTACAGTCTTCCAGGGAATTGAAATTTTTTCCATTAAGAGAATTTTGTAAAGATCTAAATAAATGGAAATCCGAAGGTGCAATGTCTGGTGAATATGGCGGATAAATGAGAACTTCCCAGCCAAGCTGTAACAGTTTTTGCCTGGTCATCAAAGAAACATGCAGTCTTCTATTATCCTGATGGAAGATTATGCCTTTTCTGTTGACTAATTCTGGATGCTTTTCATCGAGTGCTGCTTTCAGTTGGTCTAACTGGGAGCAGTACTTGTTGGAATTAATTGTTTGGTTTTCCGGAAGGAGCTCATAATAGAGCCCTTCCAATCCCACCAAATATACAACATCACCTTCTTTGGATGAAAACCGGCCTTTGGTGTGGTTGGTGGTGGTTCATTTCGCTTGCCCCACGATCTCTTCCATTCCACACTATTGTACAGTATCCACTTTTCATTGCCCGTCACAATTTGTTTTAAAAACGGAACGTTTTCATTAAGTAGAGAATCGTATGTGGAAATACGGTCAAGAAGGTTTTCTCTGCTTAACTTATGTGGAACCCAAACATCAAAGCGAAGAACATACCAAGCTGGTGCAGTGATTTTCAACACCTGATTTGGATATTTTGAGTACGTCGGCTATCTCCCGCGTGGGATAACGTTGACTGTTCTCAATTAATGTCTCGATTTGATTGCTATCAACTTCAACTGGTCTACCTGATAGTGGAGCATCGTCCAGTGAGAAAACTCCAGCACGAAACCACTTCTGACATGTTCGATCAGTCACAGCACCTTTTCCATATACTGCACAAATCTTTTGTTTCAGTTGTGTTTTTACCCTTCTTGAAATAATAAAGCATAATAGGCCGAAAATGTTGGCTTTTTTTCTTCCATCTTCAACATTAAAATGGCTACACAAAAATTCACCAATCTTGATGTCTTTTTTTAAAGGCATGCTGATATACAGCTGTCCCATAAAATCTAACAAAATTGTTTCAAATGAAGTTAAAGACAGCTAAGTGCTACTAGAGCCATCTTATGGAAAAAAATTGAATGAAACTTTTGGCCAACCCAATGTATGAAGTTTAAGAAAAAGCAAAACTAATCTACTGTGATGGCGGTCAGAATAGTGGCTACCTTTGGGAAGTACTAACTAGCAGAGAGTAAGGAAGCATGCAGAGGTCCTAGAAGTGTTCTATTCTTGGTGTGGTTGGTGATTACATGCTTACATATGTAGAAATTCATTGAGCTGTTTATGATTTCTGCACTGTATACAATTTAAGTCCTAGAAAAAAAATTTTTTTTTAAATAGAAGAGAAAGTTCCTCATCCTCCATGCCAGCCAGCAAGGAAGGAAGGAAGGAGAGAGGTTAGATCAAACAATCTTCAAGTTTCTGTTTTAAAGTTCGATTGTCTTATTCATTTAACAAAAATGTGAGCACCTACTTTGTAAAAGGTAAAATGTGAGCACCTACTTTGTATCCCCTGGGTGCTGGGGATATAGCACTGAACAAAATGGGTAAAAATCCCTGCTCTAATGGATCTTACATTATAGTAGGGTTAGAAAGATAATAAAAGCAGTGTGTCGGACTGCAGAAAAGCACAAAGAAAGAAAGAATGCAGGGAAGAGGGATAGGAAGAGTATGTATGGGAGGGATGCTGTAATTTTAAACAAGGTATCAGTAAAGGCCTTTCAGAAGGGGTGATACTTTAATTCAGACCTGAAAGAAGGAAGGGAGCGAGACATAACAGATATCTGGAAGAACAAGTTCCAGGCCTTCCAAAACAGCAAGGAGGCCACTGTGGCTAAAGGGAAGTGAACAAGGGTTAGATTAAAAAAAAATACACACACACACACACACACACACACACACACACACACACACGGCCAGATATTCTTTTCTCCAGTCTTTCCCTCCAACTCCTTGTTTAAAGACTAACTTAAATCAAACCTTTTCTACATAGAAACTTCTGCAGCCACTAGCCCAGTCCACATTTACCTTTATCTTCTGAGCTCCTGGAGCTGCATCACTCATGGCATCTTTATATACTGCCTTGCAATTAAATACTTACTGCCTCCCACTCCCAATAAACTGAGCCTCTTCAGGGCAGTGACTACATTTTATGCTTTTTTGTATCCCTGTTAGTTAGCCCATGGTTGGCATGTAAATGGTTACTGGTCAGAATGTTGCTAATAACTTTAGTAGGCAGAAGATTAGTAAACTGTGAATAGATTTTTAAAAAGAAAAAAGAGGAAGGAAAGAAACCAAGACTAGGGAGCTACGTGAGTGAAGAGGCACTGAGGCGTCTCCATGTGTCATGATCCAAAGTCTGGATTTTCTCTGAGCCATGTCCTTAAGACTCTGAGATCCTCAACATCACTTTTCTAAAAGCCACTCTAGGCTTTTTTCCTGGGGGGAACATCAGGCACCTGGTTTCCTTTCAAATAATGGTTTTACAACACCAATGGTCATAACTAGCTTAACAACAACAACAAATCTTAACCAACTACAAAGCTGTGTGATCTTGAGCAAGTCATTTAACTAATCTTGTGTATGTCAGTTCCCTCATCTGGTAAATGTAGGAGTTGGATTAAGTGGTCTCTAAAGTCCAATCAATCTCAAATCCTCTACTTTAGCTTTTTTTGAAAAAGCTGAATAGATAAACCTCACAACCTACTTCTTCAATTTATAAAATGAATAAAATATCTATTAATAATTTTAAATACACTGAATAAGAACTCATATTCAGAAAGCAGTGTAGTATTTTGAAAAAGCATACAATCTGGAGTAAGACAGACCTGGATCTACATAGCCTGCTTCTTAGTAGATAATAACCCTGAGAAAGTTACTAAATTTGCAGGATTTGTTTTGAGAATTAAAGGTAATGTATGTAAAGCAACTATTAAGCCACTATAAAATCCCATACACACTGGCAACAATCATTTCCCATACAGAAAGCAGCCAAGGTAAAATATCTACTAAATCACTGATGTCTAAGATCTGAAATACTCAAACTAGTTCATAATTCTGCTAACAACTTTAGATACAGGGATTAGTGGTTGCCTCAAAATTCTGCATGACTTTTCTGCAAGTTTATCAGAGTAATCCCTAACTCCTACAGTGCTGACAGTCTCTTTTCTTAAACATGAGGATAAGAACTACAGATCTAATGTCAGTTTGCGGTCATAGGGGCAGAGAATAAGATAATGTAGAAAGCCCAACGTTTTAGAAAAATAGGACAAGACTGAGATTTGGGCTTAACTCAGACATTATGAAGATATTAATCTTGGCACTGAGAGTTCAAATCTGTAATGAGAGCCAACTGTGTAAACTAAGCAATAGATAACTCAATAAGTAATAAGACAAATATACATTGGCTTTTGAGTCCAGGAAGAGAGAGACATACATAATTACAGCATACTAATGAACATAAGAGAATGAAAGAACAAGATACAGAGAGTGAATACCTAGTGGGGCTGGAAGAGTGAGGACCAGAGCACACAGAAGACTCAAAAAGCAGACAGAGCTTAAGCTGTATCTTGAAAAATCACTAGACTCTGTCAGTAAGACAGGAGAAGGAAAGGCATTCTAAGCAGCAGGGAGAATATATAAGAAGGCTCTGAGTCAGGAAAAAGTATGGCTCTTTCAGTAAACTGATGTTATCAGTACAGTTGGAGCTTGAGATGTATGGTGGGAGAAATGCAGGAGATGAGCCCGATGATGAAGGGCCTTGTAACCATAGAACTAAATACTGTAGGTAAGGGAGAAGTATGGGTTTTAAGAAAAAAGCACTGAACATATTTGCATTTCAGAAAAATCACATTGGCAGCGGTGTAAAGGATAGATTAAACGGGGTCAACCACTAGAGACCTCATTCTACACACAGAGTTCAATAAGGACATTACATTATCATATAGATACTCTATTACAGAACCAGGGGTCAGAAGCAAAAATAATAATGCTTTAACAGATAAAGCTAAATTACCAAAAGGAAATCATTTACCTTCATGAACGTATATTCTTGAATTAAATATTTCCTATATATCTTAAAATAGAAGAGGCTCTAAAATTAGGTATGATATATAAAAATTACACGGAACTAGTTGTACCCTGAGAACTAGCTACTCTTGTAGCATCTATCCCTTTTTGTAAATATAATACTGTAGATCCGCAACATAAAAACCTATGTAATAAAAACCTTGGAATTGGAATTTATATTGATTACTGACAGGGACTTCTCTTTCTTTAATTTTATATATACGGAAACTGAGGCCCTGAGAAACTAAGGAATCATCCAAGGTCAGATGGTTAGCAGCACAGTTAAGACTGGAATTCATGTCTTATGATTTCCTTTCTAGAAATTGGCTTAGTACGTCATATTTATAATTTCAGAATCTTGAATGATAATCCAAAAGACACTGGTATTGTCATTTTCAGCAGTGTAATAATGAACTATAAAACTATTTTTGTTTCATATGCCTCACAAGAAAAACATCTATTAAGTGTCCATATGTCTGACAAAAAGAAATCCCATCCTGAAATCTGTGCCACAATAAAAACACCTCCTGCCCCGCCACAAAAACACAACCTATTCTTCTCTAGGGAGTCTAAAAACTTCCTTTTTCAAACTCGGGAAACAAATTTGAAATAAGAAAGGCCTAAGATTAATTTATCTTTGTATAATTAAAGATCCAACATCTTTACCATGTTTTAAGATTTAACTTGAGCCTCAGTCTTTTACTTATTCTGTTGTGCTCCCCTCCCCACCCCATTCCTATAATTTTACATACCTGAAATACATTTTTCCTTCACTAGTACGCATAGTAGAAGTGGCAACACTGACAAAATGCCTTATAAATACAGTACGTTTCACAAATTTGCATAGTGACCAAAATTTTAATTTTTAGACTTCTCTAATTTACCCTTAAGTAATGTCTGCTCACTGAAATAAATTCAAATAGTATAAAAGCATATATTAATAACTCTCTTCCATGCCTTTGCAACTCTCTCCTGAAGAATCCCCCGAACACTTAAAAGTCTGATGTTTATCCTTACAGACTTTTTTTATGCTTATATAACAGAAGGTGCTAATCCTCAGAGTCAAAATATATTTAACACTCAAACTCTACTGATCATAATTTAATCTCTATTAATTCAGAAGGTAGATTGTTATCTTGCCTGGTTTCTGGTTAACATGACAGACATCAATTATATTATCATTCAGAGGTTATTTTTTTTTAAGTGAGCAAAACCCCAACTATCCTGTTTATTTCTTCCTTATCAGCATCTCAATTATTTTATGTATTTATTTTATTTATTTGTTGTCTTTCTTTCTCTTGATATAGGTTTCATGAGAGCTGGAATCATTGTTCCTCCATGCTGTGACACTTAGCAGACAATCAAATATTTTTTGACTGATCAGTATGTTTACTTAGAAATTATGAAAGTTGCTTTTTAAAAAGTTACTGACATCTGCTTAATTTTTCATTGGCTTTCAAACATAATGAGGAAAAAAAGATCTGCTTAGAGTTTTTTTGGCTGTGGTTCCAATCAAATATCTGCTCAACTGATCAGTTTTGATAGTCAAAACTATCTTATAAAATTCAATCAGGCATTTTGGTTCGATCAGGAATTTGTAACCAAAACAAAAACCAAAAACAAAAACAAAAACTTTCAGAGAGTTATTCATTGCTATGCAGAATTCCCTTGTTTTTTTAAAATGATTACAGAAGTCAAGTATTAAGTAGATTATCACTAATGTTTCTGGTTCTAAGATCAAAAGAAATGTCATTTAAAAAAAAACTGTCACTAAGAAAAAGAGTGAGGCAGGCAAAGTTCTCTGCTTTGGCATACTCAAATTTGTCTGTTTATCCCAAATTACAGAATTACTGTGAGTACAGTTTCCACTGCCTGCCACAGACAGACTTCACTTACGGGCCTCTATGATAAAGGAGCTATCTAACCAGAAGAACTGTCAAGCAAAGGAACAGACTGTCTGACTTAAACATTAAAAAAAAAAAAAAAAAAAAACCCACATACACATATATACAGGTCATTTTATTTGAATTCCACCTAAGTCTGGGCTAGTTACCAAGGACTCTGCATAGAGTCAAGACTAACTGTACCTTCACAATAAAACTGTTAAGCAGGATTCTCTAAAAGAGCTGTTAGCCATGCTTACAAGTCTCAAATGACGCTTCTGCAGAGCTCTAGCTTTGGAACTTCGAATTCCAATGCGTTATTTGGAAGCTGAACTTGAAGTTCCCCCTCTCCACAAATGCTTTTCAAAGGACAGGGAGAAGCCAGAACACACTTCCCAGCACTGCCTGACTGCCTAACACTCGAGCAAGACTTCAGGACAGACCTAATAATGCAGGATCAGCAAAGCAGACCACCTAGGAAAGGAAGCCAAAACTTCACAGCCTTCCCTATCCTCAGCGGCTTCCACGCTGACCCGGAGGACACTCGCCCCCTTAAGAATCTACAGTCTACATGCCCACTTTAAGGTGTTGCCTGCCACTCTCCCGCTCCCAGAGCAGGGAGACCAGCACGCCTCCACAGGGATCCCGGGACAGAGAGAAGGAAACTGCAGAACAAACCCACTATTTCTCCAACTAGGCAACAACACGGATCAATCCTTCAACTAAGCACTGAGTAAATCTCATCTAGAAAGAGATTTGTTCCAGGATGCTGACCAGCCACAGACTGTGTACTAGGCTGGCTCGGGATGTCACCAGAGTCCCCTTCCCGCCCCGAGCCGACCCAGCGCCTGCAGAGCCGCGCCCTCCCTTCGAGATCTCCCGGGGACCCGCTAACTCGCCCAGTCTCCCCCGAAAAGACTGGAGGCCGTGCCAAGTTACCGCCCCCCTCTGGGCAAAGCAGAAACCCCAATAAAGACGCTGGTCTCCGCTGTAAACCCTTCCGTCCCCAGCAGCCCACCAAGGCGGTCCCGGCCCCTGCAGGACGCAGATACATCGCCCTCTCGCCCGGAGACCCCGATAAACAGACGGAACCCCAATACACTGCTTCTTTATCCCAGGAATGCGAAACGAGACGCCCACTCTCGCTCAAAGGACCCCCAAAACCTCATGGATCTGCCTCTTCAGAGACCTAGGACCTTCCTAAACTGAATCCTCTGCCCCCAAAGAGCCTGAGATCGCGATAAAAGGACCCCTTGTCCCGGAACCGCGCTATACCACCTCAAGGAACCGAAGGGTCCTGATAAATCTCCTTCGACCCCGAAGACCCGGGACCCAATCTGCTGCCAGCCACAACCACCCCAAGCCGGAAAAAAACCCGGACCCCCATTAAACCGCCTCCTCACCCCGAGGAGCCCTGGCACCCGCTACACCGCCCTTGGGCGCCCGCACCCGGATCCCACCCCACTGCCTCGCACTCACGAACCCCTCCAAGCCTCGCGCCCACCAGGCAGCGCCGCGCTGCCCGCGGAGCCGCCCCCGTCGGGAGCCCCCCTGCCCCGGCTGCTCCGTGTCCCCGCTCCCCGACCGCTCCTCAGCGAAGACGAGCTCCGGGCTTCCTCACCTGGGTAGCGTCGGAGGGCAAGAGGACCGGGGAGCCCTCAGGAAGAGAAAGAGGCGGCAGAGAAGGGGCTGCCCAGGCCTGCGTCTGCCGCAGCTACAACCCCTCCGCGAGGAAGCGCTTGTGTGAGGAGATCCCTCCCGCTCCGCGCGCAGCCGGGAGACGGAGCCACAGCCGTGCGCACCGCTCTTCCCGCGAGATCCCAGCCACAGCGAGGGGCGGGGCCCCGGCGAGGGGCGGCTGCAGAGGATCGAGTGACAACCCCGAGAGCCTGTCTGCAGCGGGGCAGGAGGCGGGACTTGGAGCCTAATACTACCAATCGTAAAATAGGAAAGGTGATTCGCCTACCGCTTTTCTTCTCCCTCGCCCCTCATCAATAAACTAGGCAAAAGGAGCAGTGACCTTAAGTAGTCACGGGCAGAGGGACGGTATCTTGGATGGAGAGGTTTGGCTCGTGTCTGGTCCTAGTCAGCCTCCGTAGATATACCTGGTTACGGAAGAAGGTGGTTTTTACACCGCCGTGGACTGGGGCGCTGTTACCCTCGGTTACCGCGCGGCCTGAAGTCCTCAAGAGGTTCGCCTCTTCCTGGTTGAAGGCGCACCCTCCTCGGGTTACCCAGGTCTAAACCTGTTTTCCCCCCATCGGGGCCTCTCCTCCCTCTCCACCTCGAACAGGGCGCCATTGTTGAGATGCCAGTGTTTTCCCAACCCCTACTAGGGACGTCTGGTCTGACAAAGGACACCCTTCTGATTCGTGTTTATTTCTACTGAAAGCCTTCTAGAAGAGTAAAAAGTAAATCTCAGTCACCATTATAACAAATTCCGAAATTAAATGAAAAGTTGTATCTCTGTGGACCCCAGTGTCTGGCACACGCAGGGCACTGAATAAATGTAAAAGGAATGACTGAAGAATGTGATATTTAAATACAGTCCTCTCTCAGTATCCTGGGGTATTGGTTCCAGGACCCCTGCAGATACTAAAATAGTGGATACTCAATTCCCTCCTGTAAAATGGCTGTAGTATTTGCATATAACCTACCTCCCATATCCTTTAAATCATCTCTGGATTATTTATAATACCTAATACAATGTAAATACTATGTAAATAGTTGCCGGTGCAACTTTTTAGAACTTTCTGGAATTTTTTTTCCTGAATACCATGATTGGTTGAATCCACAGATATGGTGGCCAACTATGTATGAAATCTGAACCCACTCCAGAAAATTTGGGCTTTCCTAGCCTTTCCTCTACAATGACAGCCAACCTTTTTCACCCTTAAGCCCAGTCTCTTCATTATTATGCCTATCCTATAGCCTTCATTCGTTCCCTGTCCCACAGCAAGAAGTGTCCTTTCTCCTCATCAAGGTTAGTCCCTGCACCTGTGCACTGGATCACAGCCATTCCCAGATTTTGATGAATCAACTGTTCTTTCCTTGTTATCAATTTTCCCCTCTAATCTAGCTCTTTTCTCCCACAAACACAGTCTCCTCCATGCTTTGAACAGAACAAGACAACTAACCTCCTCCACCCTTTCAAACTACTCTACCACCTTTCTTCTCAGACTCAGTGCTTAAGGGACATGAAACTGTATTTGCTGTCTTTACTTTCTCATCTCTTGTTTTCCCCACTGCAATGCTGCTTACACCCACACAATGGGCTGATCTCTCAGTGATCACAAAAGACCTCTTTCCTCTTTCTATTTTGGGGGATCTTTCCCAATGACCATATTGCAGCCTTTTGACAATGCCAGCCATCTCCTCCTTTGGTACCTGCCTAACTGCTTTCTCCAGATTCTCTAGCTACTCTTCTGATTTTTTTTTTTTAATCCTCTTTCCTCATTCAAAAACTATTGCATATTGGCATCTCCTTATCTTATAGCCATGCCTTGTGCGTAATAAGAAAAATGGTTTCCACACATGGTTCCACACTTTGAGTGTCAATAGGTGGCTCAGACAAAAGCTGTTGGAAGAATCCAGAGGGAGGAGACACGACTATGAGGCTGGGTCTTAAAACAGTAGTTGGCCCATACAAATGCAGAGCAGACACAGATGCTTTTCAGAGAAAAAAAATTGAGTGAACCTGAGCACAGAGGAAAGGATGTAGGCCGAGCCTGGCTATCGGTGCACCAGATTGGTCTACAGAGGATTCCTGCAGAAGAGCAGTAAAAGGTAAGTTTAGGGAAGAACCAATAGTAAAAGGCCTTAAAAACCAGGCCAAGTTGATTCAACTTGATTCTGTATCAAATGGGAAGCCAGAGCCAACCCTAGCATTTGTAGGGCCCACAAAAGGCTACACATGGAGTTCCACATATCAAATGTCTAAATATTATGTAAAAGTTATAAAACAAGCTAACAAACTGTGAAGTTAAAAAATATATCCTTTTGCTTTGACAAATTTTCCTAACAACTTGGAAGGCCAGGTTCGAGCTTAGGGTTCTGGGACTTTTCAGAGTTCCCTGCTTGGAACAGAGAGAGCTGGCCCACACACAGAGCAGTCTTCCCCCCTTTTCTTCCCACACCCAGTTCACCCCCCACTCCATGGGTACCCCAGCCCACATGTCCAAGCTCCATTCCCACTTTTCCCTCTACAAAACTATAATTTCTTAGCCACTCCACAAGTCCGGGAGTTTATGTTTCAGGCTCTAGTGGGGAAGACCACAAAGGCCCTGAGAGTGGGCTCAGGGTCATTGGGGTAAAGAATTTTGGCTTCCAATACCTGGAGCGAGGTCTGAAGGGGTGAAGTCAGCTTCAGGTGGGCATATTCCTTTGATTTGATGGATTCCCATCCCACGTAGGAGTGCAGCTGGAGAAGGGCCAGAGCAGAGCCCCTTAAATGTAGGCCCCTCTCACGTGCATCTAAGGTGGTAGCAGGTAGCAGCAGAGCCCCTGAATGTCTTTAGTAGGGTAATGACATATATAGTAGATCTATAGCTTGAAATATAAATCTGTGTATTTTCTGTTTCCCACCTCCTCTCCTCTTGCACTGGTATCTTAATGGCAGGAATGTACTGGAAAGAAAACTCTATTCTTGACTCCACTCTCTCCTTATGTGGCAACTCCTCTGCAATGCCTGGTTTCACAAATTATACTATTCTATGACTCCCTTATTAATCAGTGTATTAGAAACCTGGGTGTCTCTAAATGTGAGAAAACAGAAAAGCTATGAAGCACTCTTAGCCTGGCCTGGAGCTTGGAACACTCACATTTGACTTCTAAATTAAAATGCTTTGGAAATAGAAGCTCCTGAAGAGGCCCAATGTGAAGAGTACACAGGCAGGAAGAGTACCAAACAGGCAGTAAGCCACCACAGACGGGGGCACCCCTCTCACCATCTGTCTTTATGTCACGATGCTTCACTCTGTGGCCTGACAGTCATGCTCTGTCCTCACAACCTCTCCATCTGGTACCAAGTACACCCTTCAGCACATTGTATGTTGAGAGCTGCCAAGGAGCCAGAACTACCAAGGTTTCTGTTTTCAGGATCCAAGCCTAGAATTCTGCCCATGGATCCTGTACATCTCTCAGTGGTGCTGCAGATGATTTCAGCAGGAGGCTCTGATGCTTCCTTAATCCCAGGACCGACATCTACTCATAGCCACACTCTCACTCACCATCTGTGGCTGGTCTTCACCAATCAGCAGCAGAACAGAACTAGCTAACTTCTTATTCAGGTCTTACCATCTGCTGCTTGTGTCTAAACTGTTAGTCCAGGTAAGTACAATCCAACGCTTCTATCCCTGTTCCTTTCTAGCCCTTCCATCCTTACTGGTGTTCCCCTCTCTGAGCATGTTCTGGGGAAAGCTTCCTCCTGGCCGCTGCGTATTCATGAGGGGCATAAAAAACAGTATCGTCGCAGAATCTGGAAGAAGAAATCTGGCTCTCTCAGACCCAACCTCCACTCCACCCTTTTCAAGTTTTGAAGGAGCACCTATTTGGTTAGGTTAGAAGGCTGAAATTCTGCATGAATTACCCCAAGATTAAGGGAACAGTATTCATCTGTCCATTTGCTGACCACATGCTAAACCTCTGAGTTTGGTTTATTTTGAAGATACCCAGTTACAAAAGGGGGAAATCAAGAGGGTTGTAGTGGTTTATAAATATGTCCACAAAACTTTTTATTTATTCATTTATTTTTTGCGGTATGTGGGCCTCTCACTGTTGTGGCCTCTCCCGTTGTGGAGCACAGGCTCCGGACGCGCAAGCTCAGCAGCCATGGCTCACGGGCCCAGCCGCTCCGCGGCATGTGGGATCCTCCCGGACCAGGGCATGAACCTGCGTCCCCTGCATCAGCAGGCGGACTCTCAACCACTGCGCCACCAGGGAAGCCCAAATATGTCCACAAAACTTTTGATACATCTCCCTTCAAGAGGTGGAGCTTAATTCTCTTCCCCTTGAGTATGGGATTGACCTAGTGAGTGATTCACTTCTAGCAAAGAGAATATGGCAGAAGTGACAGTGTATGACTTCTAAGACTAGGTCGTAAGAGACATTGCAGCGTCCTCCTTAGTTTCTCTCTTTGATCACTTACTCTGGATGAAGCCAGCTGCCATGCCATAAGGACATTCAAGCAGAGGCCCACATGGCAAGAAACTTAGGCCTCCAGCTAACAGCTATGTGAGTGAGCCATCTTGGAAACCTCAGTCCAGCTCCGGTTAAGCCTTCAGATGCCTACAGCCCCAGGCCAACACCTTGACATAACCTCATGAGCCGGGACCACCCAGCTAAGCCTCTCTCAAGTTCCACACAGAAACTGTGTGAGATAATACCTGTCTGGTTTTTTCTTTCCTTTTATTGAAGTATAGTTGATATACAATGTTGTGTTAGTTTAAGGTTACTCGTCTATTGTTTTAAGCCATTTCCTTTCGGCATCACTTGTTATCCAGCAATAGATAGCTAATACAAAAGTGTTGAGAGTAGTTGAGTCTACTCCTACTCCTGGGCAAATATCTAAAAACTCACATCAGGCACTAACATTACCTAAAGAGCAAGGAACAATAGATTTGTAGCTATAATGGCTACATCTAAAATTCAAGCGATGCTGCACCAGAAGAATGTGGAAGAAATCATTTCTTGGTGGGAACAAAGATTCCAAGGCCTTCAGACTATCAAGAGCATCAGAGCAAATTGGAGATTGCAACGATCGTGGAGCCATTTGGAGGCAGTCAATAGGAGGTCTTGAGCAGTAGGAAACTTTTCACCCTCAAAAGCTTAGAGTGCTTCACAAACATACTACTGTCATCCAAGTTTATGGGAAAGTATATATTTCCATGAAAACAGAGGTGGAGAAAACCTCAAACATCCTCTTATCCATCCATATTAACCAAGAATAAGAAGTTGAAGATTCCATCTATAGGGATCCTGTCAAAATGAAATTGACATCCTGACACCATTAGTGCCCATGTGAGAGCAGAGTATGTTTGACAGCAAGAATATTGAAATTCTTTCTTGCATATAAAACTATATTTCTGAAGTCTTAACATTGTGAATTAAGATTCAGTGGGAGAGCAATTTCCCTATTAAGTAAAAAATGAGGAAAAGACATAAAAAGGAGACCAGTTAACTGAGTTACATACATTGCCTGTCTAAATTCATCTTAGATCTGTAAGAACCATCTAGATGGGCCGTATATACAAAGAGTCAAATACTTTACACGTTAACCAGAAGATAACTTAGAACTAAGAAGATATACTTGAGATTCATTTGCAGGTCCATGATTCAAACAACAACACAGTTGTGGGATCTTTCATTTCCTGCGGCAGTGAGGGCAAAAATTAAGTCTTTGAACAACAAGGCCCTAGAAAGACTCTGAATTCTATACCTTTCTCTTGATCCCTCACCATCAAATTTTTTAAATCAGCAAATACTTATTGAATAGCTACTAAGTGCAAGGCATTGTGTTGATGCAGAGTATAAGCCACTGTTCCTGTCATTTAAAAAAAATCATATGAACAAGATGAGAATATAAAACACGCTGTGCTTTGCATGTAGTACTCAATTGCTAGCAGGTAAGTTGATGAAAAAGCATCCTAGGCAGTTACTCTTGGCTACCTCGGCAACAGCAAGAACACCACCCCTTCCGTTTTTCTAACAGAGCCCTGCTTTTGTTCAGCAAAGTTCTCAGCTCCAGGAATGAACCTCGTTTGAGCTAATCCAGGCTCAGCTCTTCCATTCCCCTTTGCCAGATACTCGTTTTCCTTGCCTCCTTACCGGGTGATCCAAGTTTCCTGGATGGTCTCTAGGGAAGCTTTCCTTTTTTGTAGGGAAGTCCTCTCTCCACCTGCTCCCTTCTTCTTTCTGCTTGGAATACTGGTGTTTGAGGCTGTGGTTACGGTGTAGTGACTATGGGGAAATAAGGCCATGATGTTAAGTGATAAATAAATAGTGTAGACAAAAAAGGGCAACAGGAATTCAGAGCCAGGAGAGCCCAATTACACCTGGAGTGGTAGAATGGATATACGTTGTTTTTGCCTGCCTGGTGTCCATCCAGTTCCCCTTCTGGTAAAGGAATCTAACTTTTCCTTTGGGGAGCCACCCAACTCCCACTGTCCATTAAAGTAGTTTTGAGAGGTTTACTCCACCCCTAGGTTCCAGGAGAGGACATATGACCCAGACCTGGTTAATCAGAGCACTATAGCAATGGGTTCAGGATGGCATGTGACCCATCCTTCTCTATGACTTTTTGCTGGAACTTTAAAGAAAGAGAAGTTCACTTTTCCTGAGGTTGGATTTTAGCCTTGAGTGTATGGGGCTACCACGTGAAATATATTGTCACCCACTCCCTGATAAAACTAACTCAGAATGAAATCAGCAAATCAAAAGAATCAGCAGAATCAGAAGAGAGAGAAGGATTACTGATAATATTTTACCTAAAGTCTTATTTAAACTCTATCTCTGGACTTATCAATTACATGAACCAATAAATTCTATTTTTTACCTAAACCAATTTGAGATTGGTGTCATCATTTACAACTGAAAGGTTCTAACATAGGTGGCTAGGGACTGTTATACAGAGAAAATGGGATATAAGCTGTACTCTTAGGTCCGATAGAAGTTTGGTAACAGAAGAGAAGGTGGCGCTTCTGGGGGGAGTAAATAATATAAACAAAAGCATAAAGTCAGTGGATAAAAATGTCTGGTGGAACAAACAATTTACCTTAGAGAGTAAGTAAATACAGAAATTTAGGTCAGAATCAGATTAAAGATGGACTTGAAAGTCAGGTGAAATCTGAGTTTGTTCAGTAGCCAACTCTTTTAAGCAGAGGAGTCACCTGGTCAAATCAGTGTTTGGGGAAGATTAACCCAGTAGGATCTCACAGGGTGGACTGAAATGGGGAAAGCTCAAGTGTGAGACAATGAGGGCAGAATCCAAGTACAGAGTCTGCCCAAGACAAGAGGACCTAAACAGTAGGTAACCACTCAGCAGGGCAGAGCTAATCAGTTTTTTTGTTTTGTTTTGTTTTTGGGGGGGTTTTTTTGGCTGTGTCATGTCTTAGTTGTGGCACGTGGGCTCTTCGTTGTGGTGCCAGGCTTCTCTCTAGTTGTGGCGTGTGGGTTTTCTCTCTCTAGTTGAGGCCACGAGCTCAGTATTTGTGGCGCAAAGGCCTAGTTGCCCTGCAGCACGTGGAATCTTAGTTCCCAACCAGGGATCCAACCTGCGTCCTTTGCATTGGAAGGTGGATTCTTTACCACTAAATCAACAGGGAAGTCCCTAACCAGTTTTTAAATTACCAAATAGTAAGGGAACTCTTGATGAAGTTTTGACTTAGAGACATGGTACTTAAGATTAGTAAGTACTTACGATTAGTACCTATACAGTACTTATGATTGGTCATGGATATGTTCTACAGATATTTACTATGAGCCCAGCACTCTGCCAGATGCTTGGTATATAATAATAAACACGACAGCTGTGAAGACCAGTTGATGAGGTATACATCCATGAAACAAATAACTGAACACAACCATGCTCTGAAAATTATTGGGTACTATGAGATCATGTATCAGGGAACCTAATCCCAGCCTCACTAGGAGTCAGGGAAGGCTCCCCAGAAGAAGTAACATTTAAAATGAGACCTGGGGACTTCCCTGGTGGCGCAGTGGTTAAGAATCTGCCTGCCAATGCCGGGGACACGGGTTCGATCCCTGGTCTGGGAAGATCTCACATGACGCGGAGCAACTAAGCCTGTGCGCCACAACTACTGAGCCTGCACCCTAGAGCCTGTGAGCCACAACTCCTGAGCCCGCATGCCACAACTACTGAAGCCTGCACGCCTAGAGCCCGTGCTCCACAACAAGAGAAGCCACTGCAATGAGAAGCCCACGCACCGCAACGAAGAGTAGCCCCTGCTCACTGCAACTAGAGAAAGCTCATGCACAGCAACAAAGACCCAATGCAGCCCAAAATAATAAATAAATTTATTTTGAAAAAATGAGACCTGAAGCAGGAATAGGAGTTATTATGGTGAAAGAGGTTGATGAGCAGTACACTCCAAGCAGAAGCATGCTAAGATTAGATGGTATCTCTAACAAAGATCTGACAAAATTCCAATTTGGCTTTCCTCCAATGGTGCAGAAAGAGTCTAAAGAGTTAAGTAGGAGGCTGGATTATGCAAGGTCTTATGCGCTAGGAAAAGGATTTGGAGCTTTATCCTAAGAGCAATGTTAGCATGTTTTTCTGAGATTGGTCAATTCCATTCTCTGATGTGATCACAAAAAAGAGCCAATGGGGCTTCTCTGGTGGCGCAGTGGTTAAGAGTCTGCCTGCCGATGCAGGGGACACGGGTTTGTGCGCTGGTCTGGGAGGATCCCACATGCCGCGGAGCGGCTGGGCCCGTGAGCGATGGCCGCTGAGCCTGCGCGTCCGGAGCCTGTGCTCCGCAACGGGAGAGGCCACAACATTGAGAGGCCCGCGTACTGCAAAACAAAACAAAACAAAACAACAACAAAAAAGGAGCCAATGAAGGCACCAACCTCGTGCATATTCTAAGTGGGTGGTCACCAGTTGGTGGGACCTAAGGTTTTGGAGAAGTTCCTCTACTTTGAAACTATCTCTCCTGCTTGCAAACTGATGTCTAAAATTCATTGAACATGGAATATTTGATACAACAAATGGAAAATCAAATGTCAAACCCTGAGAACAGGTTTTGAGGTCACTGAGAGGTGGAGGAAAGGAGGAAATCTGGTACAGAAAGCAGTCACAGAGAGGGGAAAGGGATACATGAAAGAAACACTGGAGCACGTAGGACATGCTCAACAAATACTTGTAGGAAGAAATGGAAGAAAGTAAGAAAGAAATCTCATAGTTTTATCAAGACTTGGCATCTCTTTTGGGCAAGCAAATTGGCTCTTTTCTCCCTGATCCCACACATGTCATGTATTAGGAAGACCAGGGACAAGGAAAGGAGAGGAGAGAGCACAAATACATCCTCCGGAAGTCCTCAGGAACATGAGTTGTGATTCAGTTGGTTCCTGGGACCACAGGGTAAGACAATGGGTTTGTCTTCCAATGAGGAAGACATCCAAATTTTCCCCAGGAAGGTGAGGAGCCTGGGAAATGGACAGGGATGGAGCCCTGTGAGAATAGTAGGCAGAAAACCATGGCAGACACTGCATTTCTGTGCCTGCAAGGTTAAGGCCCAGCATCTGGCCTGTGGGACGCTACATCTCTGAGGCCTCGTTCTCAAAAACCACTGCCCTTCTTCTGACATTTCTTTAGTAGCCCCCGGAACAAACTGTTCATTAGCAACCCCCAGAGGTTTTGTTTAAGTAGCCATATTGAATCATTATTACTGACCAAGAGTCATCCACATCTATGGGCTTTAGTTGGGACAGAAAAATCTAAGAAAAACTGCTTTTGAGTAGTTAAGGATGGTTTCTCTTTTTCTTTCCATGCAATACAAAAGATACACATCCCATTTTCCTTGCGCACATTTCAATTAAATATGTATTTTCGCCATATAAGCCTCTGCTGTCAGAATAAAAATACTTCTGGAATAGCTCAGTAAACTCACTGTGTTACTTGGTAACTTGACCTTTCACTGCTTTTTTTTTCTTTTTTTTTTTTTTCCCGGTACGCGGGCTTCTCACTGTTGCGGCCTCTCCCGTTGCGGAGCACAGGCTCCGGACGCGCAGGCTCAGTGGCCATGGCTCACGGGCCCAGCCGCTCCGCGGCATGTGGGATCTTCCCGGACCGGGGCACGAACCCGTGTCCCCTGCATCGGCAGGTGGACTCTCAACCACTGCGCCACCAGGGAAACCCTTCACTGCTTTTAAATTAACCAACAGGGAAACAGTAAGTTGCCTTAAGTAAAGCATTATCTTCATTAAAGATTATTAGATAAATAGGAAAAGGGCTCCCTGAAAACCAGCGTGTGCTCTGTGGTTATAACAACCCCAGCATTTTGAAAGTAGCATGATTGAAGGGTCTGGAATTGAGTTTGGTGATTGGGTATCTCTGTAAAATATGAACCATGTTAACAATGATTCCTGCTCCCTAGTGTGTTCTAAAGATTGTTTCCATGGCAATCTACATTGTTTTGTCTAAGTTATTCTTCATGCCATTTTTTTCTCTCCATCTAGGTATTTGTAAAGCACCTATCACTTGAGTATCTCTTCTCTGAACAAGTCCCCAGGAGGGAAAAGAGAATATTTCTTGGAAGCAATGAAAGGCTGACACTTGTCTAGAAGAGCCCAATTTGTGAGATTATGTAGGGCCTGATGTTCTCTGTAGACTGCCCCATCGCCTCCCACTGGGATCCACCTTCTGCTCAGGTGATGAGAAGGCAAAAGCCCTGGTCTACATACCTGTCACTTCCAAGATGCCTTCTCAGGAGTCCAGTCCTTTCTAGGCTTTGGACAGAATGATAAACTGGGGGTGGGGTGGGAGAGATGGGCTCTTAGAAAACAGATGCCTCTACTGTATAGCAGAGACAATGCAACTTGTACACCAAACAATTCTATTTTCTCCCAGCACACAGGAAGATTTCATTTTCTAGGTACGGCCAAGTACTAGTTCTAGCAGAAGCAATGAACTCATCATTGCTGCCTCATCAGAGCAGAAGCAATGAACACTACTTCTTGGCCGGGCCCTAAAATGTCCTGAGACATCCTTTGCTATCTCTCCTCCCTCATCCACAGGCTGGCTGGATACGGAGGAACCAGTGAAGGATTCCAAGGTCCTAGAAGATGGAGGGACCACTGGATGGAAGGAGAGGGTCCTGAATCACTGTGTGGTAAACTGTCATACACTTGAACTGATGTGAGTGAGGAATAAACCTGTTATGTGTTAAGCTACTGACATTTGGGGTTGTCACAGCAGCTGGCCTAATGGATGAAATATGGCAGGTTTCTGGGCAGAACCAGCAACAGATGGCAGCAGGAACTCTGTGTAGGGAAACAAAGTGCAGTGACCAGAGGTGAAATGGACAGGAAAATGGTCAGAGTCCAGATCAGGGTCTTCAAGGTGGTATTAGCAGCCATAGCTTGACATTAGCTGAGCATGACAAGAGAGAGTCTTGGGATCCAAGGACTGGGGCTCCCACTGGACTTCAGCCCTTGAGGGCACAGTTTGCACAGTAAGGGTAAGACAGGGCCTGCATTTCAAAGGAATGAAGTGAAGCATTTAGGAAGGAATCAGGCAGGGCAGGGGGTTGAGCAAAAGGATAAGACACAGACCTGGTGACTGGGATTGCAGCACAGCGCAGAGGCTTGAACACGGGAGAACAAGGTAAGAACTGCTTCCCAGGCCCAGGCACATGTCAGAGGAACAAAGTGGCAGCTACAGCATGGCTGACTCAATGTCAGTCTCCTGGGGTAATAATACTCAGGGAGCGATCTGGTCGAGTTGTACTTATAGGAGGGTACAAAGTGGCCTTGGCAACAACAGAGGACAGCAGAGCATGGAGAAAAACCCATCACACAGTGGGCAGTCAGGAAATCAGAGCTCAGGAAGTGAGACAACAGTCAGGAGACCATCTATGGAGTCAGGAGCTGAAAGGTGGTGACAATACGAGGTTAAAAGAATAATCTGAGAAAAAGCAGCAGGCATGGAGCTTAATGATCAGTCTGTTGCCTTCTAATGCCAGGTCAAGTAGACTTCAAGGATGGCAACAGGTGGGCGATGAGAAGGGGCACTGACGAGCCAGGAAGTCAGGCTGTACCTGACACCAATCAACAAGGAAAGGAAACCAGTCACCGCGAGGAAGCATCCTCATTCCTCCCTTGCAGCACTGTGAACGAACTGTGTCAATGCGCTGGTAAGGTCTGGCTTTTCCCGAACATCACTATAACCCACATGTTCTCACACAAAGAATCAGCACTCATCTCATTCAGCTGGTAGGAGGTGGAATTATCACTCTAACTGCAGGCACTGGACAACCGCCTGTTACTTAGACACTCATAAAAGAGTTTTTTTTTTTGTTGTTTTTTTTTTTTTTTTTTTGCGGTACGCGAGCCTCTCACTGCTGTGGCCTCTCCCGTTGCAGAACACAGGCTCCGGACGCGCAGGCTCAGTGGCCATGGCTCACGGGCCCAGCCGCTCCGTGGCATGTGGGATATTCCCGGACCGGGGCACGAACCCATGTCCCCTGCATCGGCAGGCGGACTCTCAACTGCTGCGCCACCAGGGAAGCCCCTTTTACCTCAATTTTAATGGAATTTATATACATTTTCCATTCCAATTTTCTGTTTTTTTGAGGTGTAATTGATGACATTATATTAGTCTCAGGTGTACAACATAATGAGTCCATATTTCTATATATTGCAGAATGATCACCACAATAACACTTCAATTTTCTGAGAAGAGACAAGACCAAAATATTCCGTCCACTAAAATATATTGTTCTCCTTGGCTGGTCATGCACCATCATGATGAGGATTCATGTTTGAATCAGTCTATTCACTAAATTAATGACCTGGTAATTCAGAAAGATAAAACCCAGATCCAAAAGCAGCATGGGAAAGTAGAAGGAGCTCAAATCTGAAGGACTTGGTTCTAGTCCCAGCTCTGCCCTTAGCAGAAGGGTACCAATTCTTTGTCTATCTCTTCATCTCTCAAATGAAAAGGGCTTGACAGACTATATTCTCTAATCATGGCCACAACACCAGCTCTCATCCCACAATCTCTTCTTACAGTGTGATAATGACTCTTGTCCCATCTTGTTCTTTCCCTTGATCATGGGACTGCTTCAACCAATAGAATATAGCAGAAGCAACACTGTGTGACTTCTGAGTCTGGATTATAAAAAAGCCATGCAGTTCTGCCTTGCTTGTGGAACACCAGCTCTTTGAACTCAGCTGCCATTATATGAGGAAGCACAAACTAGACCATGTGACAAGACCACAGAGAAAGGCCATATATAGGTGTCCCAGTCAACAGACAGACCTGTGAGTGGAGACACATCCAGGGGAGTCTAGCCCTTGGCCATTCAGTCATCTCCAGCCTTTGAGTCTTCCCAGCTGAGGTCCTGGACCTCATGGAATTGAGTAAGCATTTCCTGCTGTGCCTGTCTGAAATTCTGACCCAAAGAATCCCTGAACATAATAAAATGGTTCTCTTATGCCATCCAATTTTGGCATGGCTTGTTATACAGCAATAGAAACTGGAAGAGATGGTAATGTCTCTCCTGACTACCTTACAACGTTGCGAAGATCAAGTGAGATTAGTATGTAAGACCATGCTCTGCACAATTAAAAATAACCTACAATAAAATTCAATAAGTGGGGGACTTTCCTGGTGGCGCAGTGGTTGAGAGTCCGCCTGCCGATGCAGGGGATACAGGTTCGTGCCCCGGTCCGGGAAGATCCCACATGCCGCGGAGCAGCTGGGCCCATGAGCCATGGCCACTGAACCTGCGCGTCCAGAGCCTGTGCTCCGCAACGGGAGAGGCCACAACAGTGAGAGGCCCGCGTACCGCAAAAAAAAAAAAAAAAAAAAAAAAAAAAAATTCAATAAGTGGGACTACCCTGGTGGCGCAGTGGTTAAGAACCCGCCTGCGGATGCAGGGGGCGTGGGTTCGATCCCTGGTCCAGGAAGATCCCACATGCTGCGGAGCAACTAAGACCGTGCTGCACAACTACTCAGCCTGTGCTCTAGAGCCCATGTGCCACAACTACTGAAGCCCATGCGCCTAGAGCCCGTGCTCCACAACAAGAGAAGCCACCGCAGTGAGAAGCCCGCGCACCACAAGGAAGAGTAGACCCCGCTCAACTAGAGAAAGCCCACGTGCAGCAAAGAAGACCCAACGCAGCCAAAAATAAATAAAATTTAAAAATAAAATAAAATAAAATTCAATAACCTGATGTGAAGCAGCTGTGCCTGGCTTCACTAACCTCCCCATCTCCCTGCCCTTGTAGGTTCAGAGGCACCACTACGGAACGGTAAGACCTTGAGGAACCCAGTTTGAAAACCACCCTTCTCATCCAACCCATTCATTCTATGGATGAGAAAACAGGCCTAGAGTGACTCATCCAAAGTCACACACTGGCTATGTGCTTGCTCCAATTTGTCACGCCGCCTCCAAAAAGAGAACTATTTCAGGTAGGACCATCCTTGTCTGAGAGCCAGAAAGTTGCAAGAAGGGACAAGCAAGATCATTGTGTGATATTTCTTTACAAGTCTCCAACAGACACTTTGAGCTGTTGCCCAAACATGCCAAAGACAAGCGTACTTTATCCCCCTCATCCCCTCCATGCTCCTCTCCCACTCAGTCCTGGTAGCATAGATCATTCTGTTGGGTAAAACAGAAAGACCAAGCTTCATGTTCCACGCAGAGCTCTGCAGGCTGTCAGCCTGTGATGAATGGAGATCTGAGCTCATGCAGAGGTCTGCCTGGTTTGGGTGAAGCTCTGATCACCCGTCATTGGCATTCAGGGAGAGTTCCTAATTGTGACTTGGTGATGAGGTGCTGCTCTGTGGTTAAGTGCGTGGGAGCCTCTCTCGGTTATTAACCTTTATGTTGCCCCAGTAGCCGAGAGGGCAAAGGCAGGCTGGGATTCTGATCAAGTTATACTTAATGCACTGCGTCTCTTACTCAGCAAATATCCCAACTATTTCAACGGAAGGGGAAAAAAAAAAAAAAAAACCAAACCAAGCAGAAAGGATAAAGGTGAAAACTATTGACCCAAGCACAATAATGTCTTTCCATCTGATGTGATATGTTCCTCTACCTGGGAAGGCCCTAGAGGTATTGATGAAGGACCCCTGACATTCTGAAAGCCACAGATTCATAAATCATTGAGTCCGAAAAAGGCTTTTGTGCCTGTCCCCTGAAATAAGGGTGTCATTCATTTAGGATTTATGGCTCCGGGGAAGGCTATGTATCTAAATGACTACAGAGAACATTAATGGGAAACTTTAGTGTTTCTGATCCAGTGGGAGCCATGGAGCTGGAAGCTTTACATGGGAACCAGGGAATATCAGGTTTCAATGAACTTTCAAAAAATCTATGGATGTAGTAATTACTGAACAATCATTTGGTTGGAATATTGGTGTCAGCATACTCGAAGAAGAGATAATGTAATATCTTTCAAGACAAAGCAAGATGTTTATTATAATGTTTCATGGCAGAGTACTGGGATTTTAAATTTTAAAAAGATTAGAAACAAGCATTTATATTACTATAAAAGTGCATGTTCACTGAATAAAACTCAGTAAATATAGAAAGTCTAAATAAAAATTAAATCACCCATACTCTCACTCAGCAATGATAATCACAGTAAACATGCTGGGTGTCTTTCCTTCCAGTCTTTTTTTCTGTGAGTATGTGTACACACACATACACACACACACACACACGATTTTATGTTATAGGTATATATATATAGTTTAAAATTAAGAGTTTTGCATTACACCTTTGCATTCTACTTTTTTATTTGACATTATGTAAGATCATTTCACATCCTTCAAAAGTATGTTTTTTAGAAGCTACATCACATTTAGTCATATACGTGTACCATAGTATATTCAACAGTTCCCCTATTATTAGACATCTAGTTGTTTCCAGCTTTCACACTGTCTCTGAAATTTTCTTTATGTTAAATCCTAGAAGTGAGATTTGTGGAGGAAAAGATCTAAAATGTTTTATAAGGCACTCAACACAGATTGCCTTTACACTCTTCCAGTCACCTTATTTTCTGTTTTCTTATGCAGTGGGCCATGTGTGAGCTATGGGACTTCAGCCTGACTTTGTACCCCTTCTCCAAGAATGATCACTGGGTGTGTCATTCTGCCCCATGGCTCCTAGCCCCAAGGTTCCACGGTTCAGTTGTTTGCCCTTGTGTTTACTTATTCCCACACCTTCCCTAGGAACTTGTTTACTCAGTGTTCTTTGTGCTTATGTTGCCTTGCCACGCACACTCACTTTCCCCCTTTTCTCTTCTTCCACAAATCACACCCATCTTCAGGGTCCAGTTTAACTCTCTCCTCCCTCACAGAGCCTTCCCAGTACACTCTATCCACAGGCTTCTCTCCTGAACTGCTCCATTTTTTATTGTCTTCATACCACTCCCCTGATAATCACCACTTAACAGCTGCGTGACCTTCAGTAATCCCAGAAACTTGTCGTGAGAATTTAATGAGATCAAGCCTATAAAATAAATACTTATCACAGAGTGGGGCACATGCTGCAGTTGAGCAATAAATGGAAGCTGTTATTGTTATTATGGCCAGTTGGCCTTGTGACATTTCTCCTGTGGAATGTTACATACATCCTCTTCCACTGCTATTTAACTGTGTGTAACCTAGATTCCAAATTCCCTGAGTACAGCTGCTCCCTGGCACCCAGAGGAGCACATAGCAAGATTCAGCAGGATGCAGTGGTTCAGGGCTAGTTTTGTAATTAATTCGATTGAGGAGTAGAAATGTGAGTGCGTATGTGCATCAGAGTTTCTGAGTTGGAAGGACACTTAGAGGTCTCCTTGTCACTTGCACCCATTTTCCAAATATGGGGAGATACCTTAGTGCTGTGCCTGGGTTGAGTGCTAGGAGACCTGAGCTCTGGTTCTTCTATTTACAAATCTTTGTGTCCTCGACAAGTCACTACCATTTCTGGTTTTCAGCTTTTTCATCTATAAAATGGGACAGTTGGACTAGATAATATCTTAAGTGCCTTCCAACTAAATTTTATGATTCTATGAAACTAAAGCCCAGAAAGGTTAAGAAACTTTCCCTAAATTATGGAGAACACAGACTAGAATAAAAATCTGACTTAAATTCCAGCTCTTGGCCTGTCCCTCTAGCCTAACTTGCCAATCGCAGACACTCATCTAGTGCCTTCCATATGCTAGACAACCAGAAGGATCACAAGCAGGGATAAGTCAGGGGTCCAGTTTTTATGGAGTTCATAGTCTAGCTGGGAACACAGACACAAACAGAAAATTACCAACCAGCTAGGTTCTTCCCCAGCATCTATTCTCCCCTTTCACTCACACAACTCGTAGAATCCCCAGTTTTAACTGAGCATGTATTCATGCAGAATGAAGTTGAATCTCTCAACCTTTGTTGCAGTTAAATGTGGCCATGGGATCAAGTTCTGGACAGGGCAATGTTCTCAGAATTGTTGTGTGCAACTCCTAGGTCACTGCTCTCCCTTATCTCATTTTCCCACTGACTGGGATGTGGATGTGGTACTGAGCCATCTTGGACCACGTGAACAAAGGCGCTATCCTAGGGATGAGCAAGAAGATAGCAGAAGTCTGGGTCCTGGTGCCCTGGAGACACCACTGGACTGATTATTCTTGCACTGTTACAGAATACAAGCATATTTCTAGGTGTTCAATGAGGCAAAACTGTTATTTTGGGTCTCTGTTACAGCTTCTAAACTCACATCCTAATATATTTGCCAGCTGAGGGCCAAAGGTGTTCATGGAATACAGATGAGAGGGCCATTCCTGGAAGCCGTGATCGTCAAGATCCTTATAGATGGAGCGTGAGCTGGGTTAAAAGAGTGATTGGTAGAAATAGAGAATAGCCTGCCTAAGTGAGGTTCATGGCAATGAGCCAAGTCACAGAAATGGGAGTATAGATGGTAATTTGGAAAGGGACTAAAGAGAAGTCTTTTGTAAGATGATGATTCCCAACTTATCATCATAATCAACTGGGAGGCTTAAAAACAGATTCCTGGGTCCCAGCAACAAATATTATGACAACAGTAAACCAGACATGGGATCCAAGAATCTGTACTTTAAAGCTTTCAGGTGATTCTGATGATGGAAAGCACTGTGTCTACAATAAGAAGCAGCTAGAATGAGACTAGGTCATGGAGGACTTTAAAATCCATGCTAAAAATCTATTGCTCTCCAAGACTGTGCTTGGAACCACCCCGAGCATCTTAGACTGTGCTTTTAAAACGAATTGTCAGGACTTCCCTGGTGGTCCAGTGATTGGACTCCACGCCTCCACTGCAGGGGGTGTGGGTTTGATCCCTGGCCGGGGAACTAAGATCTCGCATGCTGCCTGGCACAGCCAAAAAATTAAAAATTAAAAAAATTAAAAAAAAATAAAGCTAATTGTCAGGTAAGAGGAATTCTAAGAGGAAGTCCACATGGTATCCTAGAAATATCAGACCTGGGCTCTCATTCTGGCTCTACCCCTCGTCAACTGTGTGACCTGGAGAATGAGCGTCAATGTCTTTATTAGGACAAATAGAGAAAATAAGCATTGCTGTGGAGATGAAATGGAAAAATATACGCACAAATATCTAGCTCAGTGTAAACACCCTATAATGTCATTGACAGGTTAGTTGCCCTCCGGGCACTGAGCTCTTGCTCTGCCTGCTGTGCTCGAGGTGGGTTGATTAGGAGGTATGTACGGGTGGAGGTGGGGGTGAGGGTGGGGCTGGTGGTCTAGAGACCAGGATTGCAGTCCTGCCTCTGGCATCCACTCACCTGTGACCTTGGGCCCCTAGCACTCTGCTAGCAGTGGACTAAACTCACATCCTAATATATTTGACAGCTAAGGGCCAAAGGTTCATGGAGTACAGATGAGAGGGCCATTCCTAGACGCCGTGATGGTCAAGATCCTTATAGATGGAGCGTGAGCTGGGTTAATATCACTTTGGCCCCTGGATAAATAATTCAACCTTGTTGTTATTTAGCATTGTGTAGTCAAGGCTGGAGACCCGCCGAAGTCAGGCCAGGCCTCTGTGGCACTGAAGGGCTCTCATGGACACCCCTGCAAGCTCGGCCTTCAGCCCTGATTTCCATCAGCTCAGGATGGAGGAGAAAGGGCACATTCTAGAAGCTCCCAGGGTTCTACATCGTGACTTGGAGAAAATAAAAAGGCTTAATTACTTTGGGCTAAAGTACACAAGCCTTTGACATTTTGAAAAATGGTTTTATGACATTTCTTTGATAGGTCTGGACCAAAGGCAGCTGCTTATACTTTAGGGAAGTGACAGAAAAGGGGAAGCAGAGAGAGCAAGTGAGGAAAAGTAGCATTTTAACAATACTCCTAACATTTACATTTAACAGCTCCTGGGGGCTGCTTTATACTTTTCAAAGCAGCTTTACATTCATTACTAAATTATTTGATTTTTACAATTACTGAGCCAGAGACAGAACAGAGGTGAAGAAGTTCTGCCGCTTACTAACTGGATGTGCCTTGTCAGATTAACGTCTCTGAACTCAGCTTTCTCTTCTTTGAAGTGGGGATATTGCCTGCTGTGCCGGCTTGTGGTAACAATTAAATGAAATGCAAATTGTAAACAAAGTCCCTAGCGTAGCTGATGGCACAGAGCAGATGCTCACTAGCTGTGAGTTTCCTTTGCCTCTCACTATATAGATGTGCCAACTGAGGAGAGAGAAATAATTTGAGCCCATAACGTGTTGGAACAAGTGCCTGGCCCAGGGATTTTTCTCACTACAGCATATAGACTCTCAGGAAAGGCTAGTTCCCAAAATACAACAAATGCTGCTTGTGGCTTTCCCCCCAAATTCCATACTGGAAGTAGAATCTGAAATGGGTTTGTGGGGCTCCTAATAGGAGAATGACAGGCAAGTAGGAGGAGAGAGACTCACTGTGGAAGGCAACAGCCAAGCAGATGGGTGAGGGGAGAAGGAAGCTCATGGTGAGTCTGGCTTCAGGCAAGGCATCTTTCTGCCAAGCTTCCAATAGAACAGGCTGGCAGAAGGTACAGAACGAAGGGCATCCAGAGCTACGGCAAGTTCCAGCACCAGGCTGGGAAGACCTGCCACAGCAATGCAACACGAAATCAAGGCCGGAAATTATCTTGACAGATCGAATGAAATGAGTAGGATGAAATCCAAAAGAACTAAACGCGAGGTCATGCACTGAGTTCAAAAACCCAAGGGCACAAAATATTGAATTAGAAAAGCTGACTTAAAAGCAGAAGATGCTTTCCACTTCCTTTTTGAAATGTCAAGCGATCAGAAGGCAGCCTCACGTAAGAGAAAGGGTACCTGACCAGTAGGAGTCCCTATTCTGTCCTCACTCTACATAAGCTGTGAGTCACTTAACCTCTCTGGACCTCAGTTTCCTTTCCTATAAAATTAGTGGCTTGGACTACTAGATAAGTCTTATGGTTTATATTAACTTTAACATATAACTCTCGCATTTTATCAAGTCAAGAAGACTTGGTAGGGCTTCCCTGGTGGCACAGTGGTTAAGAATCTGCCTGCCAATGCAGGGGACATGGGTTCGAGCCCTGGTCCGAGAAGATCCCACATGCCGTGGAGCAACTAAGCCCATGTGCCGCAACTACTGGGCCTGCGCTCTAGAGCCCGTGAGCCACAACTACTGAGCCCGCCCGACTAGAGCCCATGCTCTGCAACAAGAGAAGCCACTGCAATGAGAAGCCCACGCACCACAACGAAGAGTAGCCCCCACTCGCCACAGCTAGAGAAAACCTGTGCGCAGCAACGAAGACCCAATGCAGCCATACATAAATAAATAATTTTTTTTTTTATAAAAAAAGAAGATGGTAGTTTTAGTTGGCTGTAAGTTCAATAAGAGCCAGTAGGATGCAAATAGTAGTTGACAGCAGGAATATAGTGGTCACTTAAGACAAGGCGGTAGCCCAGCTGACCTCAGTTGCTGGGCAGACCTCTTTATAGCAGTCAATTTGAGGGGAAAGGGCACATTTTGAGGGGTGTATAGGAAAGCTAGAGTCTTCCCAGAGAAAGCTCTTCAGGATTGTGAGAGCTCATATTTGAATTTGGAAAAGTTGAGAAAACTGGAAATATTTACTCTCAGGAAGAAAACCCTGAAAAGGCACGGAATAGCTATAATTCCAATATCTGATGGGCTGCAGCTCAAAAGGTGAATCAGGATTACCCTGAGCTCTAACTTCTGCAGTCCAGACAAAGTGGGTCCGCTTGCACTCAACATATGAATCTGCCACAGTGCAGCTGGGACAGGAGGCCCATCACTCAGAGGGAGCAGGCTGCTGCTGGAGGTGCCGGCCTGCACCCTGGGAACGGCCTCGGGAGGCGCAAGGGGAAAACACATGCATCCAAGATCTCTTTTAATTCTGAGATCTGAGGATTCAAATCAAGGAAGGAGCAGGAGGGACTGAAGACAAGACCACTGGGAAAATGAGAGGAGCAGGCTGAAGCGGGGTAATGAGCAGAGAGGGCCTGGCTGCCTCTCTGTAAATGCCTCATTCATCCCATGGCCACTGCAGGCAGCGCTGTTAGACCAACTAGCAAGTGGGCAAGAAGCAAAGCAGCATGACCAGCGGACTGCCCCTCACAACCTGAGTGTGGGGAGCTAGTTAGGGTGGGAGTGATGGGACAGCAGAGCTCAGTGGCTTCCGGTTTCTGTTGGTTTTGTCTTTAGTTGGTTGATCCCCAGAGAGCAGGGATCTTATTTAGATCTTTCTGCTCCCGCACCGATTAGCTCCTGGCTCCACTTCACACACACCACTGGTGCTCAATAAACATCTTGTCAAGTGCCTGCATGAATGGACGAAGGAACAGCTGGAGCTCAATAAACAGCTATTGACTCAATTAATTAATTAATTAATTGATGGGAAATTGACCCGGCCTTTCATTCTGCTCTCAGGAGGGTGAAACTATAAGAAAGGAAGCTCACAATGGAAACAAAGATGGAGGAGATGAAAACTAAGGAAGTAAGAAACATATTGGCAGAAGGAAAGGAGAGAGAGGCGGGGAGGAAAAAATTGCAGTAATAGGGGACCACCAATACTGGCTTCCAGGCGCTCCATCCATCCATCCATCTATCCATCCAGCAATTCGTTGCATGATTCCTTTATTCATTCCCTGGAGCAGCCTTCTTAAAGAGCCTACTATCACTCCAGCTTGTTCCTGAGACTACCTGAGACACCACGAGGCATAAAATCCAGCTACTGTTTCTAGTGTCTATACCAGAGGCTCATAAAAAGAATGCTGCTAGAAAATAATATAAGATGCGTGATGCCTCAAGATCACACACCAGCTCTGTAGTTTCCTGAATCACCAGGGGCCAGATTGGAGGCAAGCTCTAGGAATACTATTTTAAAAATGTTTGTCTGGCTGCCTCCATATCCTCAGGCACCTCAAATTTCTTCCCATGTAGTTCTGAGGGTTATCAGTGGGTGACACAGTGTGTTTATGGGGGTCTCAGGGCCCCTGACACCAGCCTGCTCATCGGCCCTGCCTTGATGAGCTGAAACCTTCAGTCACCTTCTGCAGCAGCCACAGAGTGTGCCTGTCAAAACCTGGTGCACCGGCGGCACCACGAAGGGCCCTGCTACTGCTGCTGCTCTCTGGTACTTGTATTGAAGCCACTCATGTCCCAAACCTGCCCATGCTCCACACTTGCCTATATCCAACACCCAGCATAGGTGACCAGGCTGGAGACGCTGCTTCTCTTCCCACTGCAGCAGCAGCTGCTGGCCCCAAAGCAGCAGCTATCTGAGACCATTAGCGCCTATGACTGTCATTATAAGGCTGTTCTTTTATAATTTTTTGGTAGCTCTTCCTACAGAAAAGGGCTCAGACATTAGACCAGTGGACCTGGGTATTAGTCATTCTGAGTGGCAGAATCCACATCCCCACTCCCCACACCCTGGGCCGTTATTCTTAAATCTAACTTCTGTGTCTCCCTTCTCTCTTCTCTTAGGATAAACTCTTTTCCAGGACACTCCTTGGTTCCTCATGTAAATAGAGCCCTAGTGGGTCTCCCAATAGCTACAAAACTGGGACTGCCCCACCATCAAGGAATGAACCATATTAGTTGTACAGGAAGTGGTCTAGGTCCTAACTCGTTATGCAGACTGGAATGGTGGGTTGAGGATCAAGGCCTACAGAGCCCAATGCAGTGATCGATTATTGATGCCTGCCACATGCACTGGAAGGGCAGGGGCATCACATGTGCCAAGTGTAGGCCCTCCCTGATCTAAGTTACTGTTTGCCTTAGGAGGGTAATGAGTGGACAGGAAGGGAAGGGACTTGAGATTTGATTATACAAAATATTTTCACAGTGAATATCTCATTATATCTCACAACAACCCTGAGAAAGAGATACTACTAATAATCCCTTTTACAGATGAGAATCTAAAACTCAGAAAAGGTAAATGATTTGTTTAAAGCCAGACAGCTACCAAGGGCATAGGCAGGATCCATGCACAGGTTTACTCGAAACCAGAAGCCATGCTTTGTCCACCATGTCTCTTAGTGCTTAGGTTGAAATGGGATGGACCACAAGACCATTGAAAGCAGTGATGAGGATTTGGGTCTTATCCCAGACAGAGCTTTATCCAAGCTCCATACATCAGCAGGCATTTCAGTAACTTACCCTGGCAACGATGATGGCTGGTAATGATAAAGACTGTGGGGATATGGACCAGGTCCCCCTCCTCATAAAGGGATGGACTTCACAGCAGTAGAGAAAGGGTTAGTTGCCCCCAAAGGCATCTTTATATGTGATAGATTACCAGACTAACTCCTGACCATTTCAAAACGCACGTATTCATCAGCATTACCGAAGCCCCACAGGAGCAGTCTGCCGGGAGATTCACCCAAATGCTTTTCCTAAATGCAGACTCTGTCTTTGTCCTCCTTGCTGACTCCGACCCCTGTGGCCAGTCACCTTTCACTCCCTGCTGTTCTTGACCATGAAGGTGTCTGTGTGCAGTAGCTGGATTTTATGCCTAAAGCTTTCCTGTGGCAGTTTCCAGTTTAACACAGCACAGCACACACATGCTTCGATTCGACATTTATGTATCTCCAAGTCCAGCCACTTCAGTTAAGGAGTGTTAAGGTTCCACGAGAGGTATTAGAGTACACTCTCAAGTTTGCCCTGCTCCATGACACACAGCAACAAATTCCCCCTTCCCCTATTCCACGCCGCTCTGGGGGCAGGAAGTGGAGTTACAGCCCAGGTCGGCTACTTTCTTCAGTAACAGTGGATCATCACAGATATACTGAGCACTCAGCCCAGTGCTGGTCACCGTGGAGAACACAAGAAAAGACAGAATTCACAGTCTCTGCCCTTCGAGATATGAGGCAACAACCAGGCACAACCACACCACGCAGCAGAGAATAACGTGCTGGATTTTGAGGCAAACAAACAAAAAAAAGAGGGTTTCCCTGGTGGCGCAGTGGTTGAGAATCTGCCTACCGATGCAGGGGACACGGGTTCGAGCCCTGGTCTGGGAAGATCCCACATGCCACGGAGCAACTAGGCCCGTGAGCCACAACTACTGAGCCTGCGCATCTGGAGCCTGTGCTCCGCAACGAGAGAGGCCACAACAGTGAGAGGCCCGCGCACCGCAATGAAGAGTGGCCCCCGCTTGCCGCAACTAGAGAAAGCCCTCGCACAGAAACGAAGACCCAACACAGACAAAAAATAAATTAATTAATTAAAAAAAAAAAAAGATTTGGGGGCTTCCCTCATGGCGCAGTGGTTGAGAGTCCGCCTGCTGATGCAGGGGACATGGGTTCGTACCCCGGTCCGGGAAGATCCCTCATGCCGCAGAGTGGCTGGGCCCGTGAGCCATGGCCGCTGAGCCTGTGTGTCCAGGGCCTTTGCTCCGCAATGGGAGAGGCCACAACAGTGAGAGGCCTGTGTACAGCAAAAAAAAAAGAGAAAAAGAAAAAAAGATTTGTAAAGTCAGAGGTAAATGTAAACCTGCCTTGTCAGGGGAGGCCTCATGAAAGGTGGCAGGGTGTGGGAGGATTAAATCTGGGTCTTAAAAGAGCTAGGATTAGAATTCAGAGACAAATCTGGGCTGGGGGGCTGGGCTCTGTTCCTCACTATCTGGGTAACCTTGACCACATGCCTTCTCTGTGTCTCAGTCTCCTAATCTACCAAACAGGATAATCATATGCCCTCCTAGGACGGTGGTCCTGGCCACCCCCTGTCCCCCAACAAGTGTCCAGTAAAGTGTCAGAATTACAACATAATCCCTTAGCAGCGATTCCGATATCCCTAAGGCTCTGAGAACCCAAAGTGATTTTTGTAACTCATTTGGCAGCCACATCTGACCTGACTTGCTGTATTGAGTGGTAGAACCTGGCCTGAATTGATGGGAACCTGTGGATAATCTTATTTATCCCACGTAGTGAGAATAGTCATATATTTCACGACAGAAAAACATTCATGTGTTTGATTACGGCATGCTGCCTCAGGCCCCACAGCGCGATATAGAATACACTACGGAGTATGTATTCATATACCAAACTCTGAACAGTTCTGAGGTCTGAAACACCTCTGGCCACAAGAGACCTCTATTATTACACCTGTATTATTATACAGCCTTGTCTAAAGGGAGAGCACGGGCATTTCCAGCGACTAACCCCTAGGACTGCGACAGTTGTTATGTAGAGCAAGGCTCGGCAGATGTTTTTCTGTCAAGGGCCAGAGAGTGAATATTTTAGTCCTGGTAGGGCACATATGGTCTCTGTTGTAACTGTTCAACTCTGTAGCATGAAAGCAGCTACCACAAATGGGCATGGTTTGTTCCAATAAAACTTTATTTGCAAAAAACAGACAGCTGGTTGGGTTTGGCCCATGAGCTGTGATATGCCAACTCGGATGCAGAGGAACAGGTTTGAGACCTGGAAAGAGCTCCTGAGGTCACCTACTTCGTTTCACCCCCATTTCACATTCTGATCTCCGAGGGGGGGCAGGAAAAGGCTGACCCAGGTCCAAAGGGCAGGCCTCTGGCCCTGTCAATACCCGTGTCGGGTGGCAAGTCTCCCCTCCTCCCTGGAGGGGACTCCGCCCTGCCACACAGGCCTTCCAACACCTGGGAGCAGGGCAGAGAGCCAGTGAGCCTCTCTGGATCCTGATTCAGTGCCAGGGAGCGTCGGAAGCAGAAGAGAATCTGAATTTCCTCATTCAACAAGATGAAAAATGCCAACTCAAAAATCAAAAGCGATGCGAAGTAGAAAACCAAGTCTCAGTGCTCTTGGCCCACTCGCCAGGCTGCAGGGTGGGTGTTGCCAGCCCAGACCGCAGCCAGAGTGAGGGTGGCAGATGACAGCCACCCAGGGCCCGGGGGCAGGGGCAGCTCTGCTCGCCATCTGCCATGCTCCTTCCGGCTCCTCAGCCAGCTCGGGAAGAGCCCTGCCTTTTGGCCAGGCACCGCAGGGTGCCAGCCCCTCCCAACTTCACCCCAAGAAGCAGAAAGCAATGACAGATGCCCACCGAAGGCCCTGGTGTGGGGTGAGAGGGCACAGCTCGGGTAGAAGACACAACCCTGTGCCTGCTGAGAGAAGGGCAGCTGAGGGCAGGAGCTGTGCAGCCAGCCTGGGCCCAGGAAGCCAGTGGAAAGATAAGGCCCTGAGGGCAGTACTGGAATCACAGAGCCTTCGCACAAAGAGCTTTAGCAATGCTGCACTTCAACCCCTGCTCCCATTTTACAGGGGAAAAGACTGAGACTTGACATCACACGCTCATCAGCAGCAAAGTGGGATGTATAAGCCCGCTGTCCTGACTCTTCTCTTACCTAAAAGGCTTTTGACAGTGGGAAATGTGTCAGCCTATCGAAATGGATATGACAGTAGTAGCTACATCACGGGGTTGTTTTGAAGGTTAAACGACTCACTACACAGTATAAGCTTTCCCAGAACTGGATTTCATCACCTGGGCTGTCCTGTTACTCCTCTTTGTTGGTTCAGTCTGACTAATTGATTTTTTTCGTGGATGAAAAGAATGGCCTAACTGGTCATTGATCGGCTCAGCATAAAGACTTCTGCCTTTGTATTAGCCAAGAGAGGAGGGATGATATGCTGCTGACTGTATGTATATATCTCCATCCTCCATCCATATCTGTCTTCTATCTCTATCTCCCATCTTGTTTTCATATATACATATATTTAACCTTGTCCTGGAGACCTGCTTAGAAACCAACCAATCAAACAAAACAGTCACTTTCCACTGTCTACTCTTCCCTCCCTAAGAATAGGGAGAGGGTGAGCAGATAGCCCAGAACGCCTTCTCAGGTGCCCCGCTCTCTGCAGTAGCCCTCACTCTCAGAAGCCCCAAGAGACATCATCAATTTCCAGGTGGATGCTTCCACCTCAAAGCAACAGGTCCCAACCTGGAAGCATCAACCTTCTCATACACTGGCTCCCTTTCTCGATCATACTGATGGAGCCAGGATCACATAGTGGCTAAGAACTCAGGGTCTGGGACCCAGGATGCTGGGTTCACATGTCAGCTCTACCATTTATTTGCCAGGTGACCTTGGGCTAGCTAGTTAGCCTCTCTGTACCTTGGCTTCCCTATCTGTAAAAAGGGAAGAAGAATGGTACTTCCCTTATAGGACTGTTGTGAGAATTCACCAGTTAATACACTACATACACATATTCAGCACAATACAAACGTGAGCTAATAGCATTCCATGCCTACAGCCACCACTCTTAACTTTTCCCAGGCCCAAAACGTGGAGCAGGCTTGGCTCCAGTCAGAGTGGGCCACAACTCTGTGCCCCAAGCATGCTTTATACTTCCGGCTCTGCCCTCGCATATGCCAGAGCCTCCGTCATCTTCCCCATCCCACCTCCCCTGTGAGTGGCCCCTGTTGACCCCTGTTGAGAGAGGGCTTTCCTTTCTCAGAAATCTTAAGCACACCAATTCTGCCTTCCTCAGGGGCCACTCTGGGGCATGGCCTTGCACTGTTGGTTTCCTTCTGTTTTTCATGAAGAAGAAGAGTTTGCTTTCCAAAATTTTTATTTCAGGACCCTTGAATTCTACTTCCTACCACTGAGTCAGCTCTGCTAACAAGGTCTGTCAGTGGAGACACTCATACCCTGTTCCTCTTTCCTTCCTTTAATATTTAAAGTCACCGGGCAGCTTTCAAGAGTGGCTCACTTTTTAGAACATGTGACAACATTTTGTCACTAACAGAGGCCTCAAGGCAGTGATCAAGCACCTCAGCTGGATTGTGTCCCCCAGAGCACCTTGAGAAGGGCTCAACACAGACAGAGCTATCGGTCAGGTGACTGACAGTCCTTCCAGTGAGCCTGGCGCAAAGCCCCGGGGCCAGCTCACAAGGGAGGGGGGCCTGGGCCTGGGCCACAGCGCCCAAAGGAAGCGAATGTCAACTCCACCCTAGTTCCTTTGATCTTACTTCAGTTTCCCTTCTCCTCGGGGACACACTTAGGCTCAGACTGGCTCCTGCAAAGATCCTGCTGGGCTCCTGTTCTATCAGGGCAGTACTCTGCTCCTGTGAGTACTGGTGCAGCCTTGACGGACTCTGCCTGGCAGGGGGACTGGGGCCTAGTTGCCCAATCGATACTGCTCAGCAGAGGCCTTTTCAGAACAGAACCAAAGAGAAATAGAAAGGGTTGTTTGCTTAGTAAGTGGACCTTTGCTGGATGGGGATGGTATTTTTTTTTTTTTCCTCTTAGCTACTTGTCAGTCATTTTAGCTTCTCTTTTCTCTTCTTTTTACCCTCCTCTGCCCTCCCCTCTCTCCAACACAGTAAAAGGTATTGTATATCTTACGGTAACAGAGTAATAGCTTATAGTTTTGTTACATCTGCCTCAAATAATTTTTGGAAGAAGATGAGGTATACAATAAATGGATGGATGGATGGGTGAGTGGGCCACAGCTATCTAAGCATATGGCCCTTGAACTTGTTGGCCATGTCTTGCCTTTTTTTCACCTGGTTTCCTGAAATCATTAGGACAAATTAAATGCTAACCAAACCCTCCTGATAATTCTGTTTTCTTTTAATTGGGGTTCCTCACTCGTATTTGTGGATTGGGTTCGTCAGCCTATTTCATCCTTCCTGGGTAATATATCTGTAATCTAGGTAGGCTGTCGCCAGGTAGCAGGTCACTGATGCCCCTTTGTGGCCTGCTATTCAAATGTCTGGAGTTTCCATCGTCAGGGCTGAGAAACACAGAATGAACTTCCCCATTTAACAATTGGGGAAGGTAAGGGTGAGTGGGGTTAGGTGACCAGTCCAAGGTTATGCAATGAGTTAGTGACAGAGCCATGGCTAAGGTAGACAGATGGCACGAACTTCCTGGAACCCAAAGCAGGGTTATTTGGGATTAGAGTCAGTCGAGGACTTTCTGCAGTTGGACGGGTAGAGGAAATTCCAATGACTGGAAGACCCAAGGAACCCCACAACTTAAGTCACCTTCCCCTTGGATCTTTAATTTCTAGTTTGCTGACATTTGTGGAAAAGGACAGAGTGGAAGTTTCTCTCTTTCAGATACTTTTTTTTTTTTTTTAAGGCAATGGGGGAAAGAAACAGAAGACAAAAAGGTGTCTTGAAAAAGCATGAAAGAGGATACATTTTGGCTGGGATTTGACTGAGAACACAAACTTGGGAGGCCCAGTGTTGCGAAGTATGAGGATTATAAAAATAACCATTTCTCTGGTGCCCCAGGAAACAATGTGCTGGGTGCTACCCGTACATTACCTTGCATCACCACAGCCAAGAGTATAACTAAAATATTTAACAGCCAGCAAGGCGCAGACACCAAACTCTCAGAACTGACCCTGCCCACAGCTCTGGAACCGGGTCCGAAGCTCCTGTTGTGTCGGACATGGCCTTCAGGCTGCTGATGCTATGGACGTCTGAGGGTCCCAGAAGCGGGTGGCTGGAGTGTTTGGGAGCGAGGGAAATCCAGGGGCTTAGGGCAGTGGTTTTTCACCAACTGCTACAGATGCATCTGAATGTTCTAATGAGCAGAACACCTCCACTGGTGGGTACCAGCTGAATTGCAACTCAGATGTTGCTACCCCAGTTTCATAGATGAGGATGCCCAGCCTCAAGTGGTGAGGAGATTTCCCCGAGGGCCGATGGCTAGTAAGTGGAGTGCTTGGCTGGGAAGGAAAGGATGTCAGAGTTGCTAAGCGGGTGTGGGAGTGTCTGCGCTGTGCTTCAGAGAGAGTAAAAGATTTGAGCTAGGAAATCTCCCCTGACAGTTCTCATCCGAGGAGCTTAGAGAAAAGCAGCTACTCATCGAAGAGCTTACAAGGGGGGATCTCAAGGCAACGTCTTCCTCCCCAGGGAGCCCCGAGTCTCATGGTAAATATGATGAAAGCTCAGCAGCCGTGCCCAGACGCTGAGGCCTCCCACCCCGCGAGGGACAGTGCAGCGTTCCAGCTGCTCAGCTGGGCAGCCCTGTGTGCAAGGAACAGAATAGAATGGAATGTCCAGATATTTCCGGGCTGAGAGCCATGGAACAGAACATTTCAACGTGGCTGCAGGAAAGGCTGGCAGAAGTCAAACCAACTGGCCGATCATGAGTATTTAGGAAACACTTGGCGTGTGTAGCATTAGCAGGTGTGAGAGGTCAGCTGAGAGGCCTTCCACTGGTGTCAAGTCACACAGCCAGTGAGGAGACCGCTTGTCCCTTTCACCCCGTCTCCCACCTCCAAGGTGCATATGTACCCATTAACAGCCGACTGATGCTTTAACCTCAGCACCAGGACATTGATTTTTGCAAACTGAAAAAATTGTTTTTACTGGATATTTAATCTAGGCTCACTGGAAGAAAATTAAGAATTATATATTAGAAATAAAGAAAGGAAAAATCGCCCCAAATCTCATTTTAATGAGATATTCTTCCAAACATTTTTCTATCCAAATGAAATCCTACCTTATTTCTTTAGTAAATTCACTTTCCCACATTTCTCACCTCATGTTTCTTTGAGCAAATAGAAGCCCTCCCTCAGACATAAACTCTCTTATCCTCTCACCACCAGGCCTGTGAACTTCATCTCCATCTGTACACACACCCTCACCTTCCCTCCTATTTCAGTGGAAGTGGACTTGCTCTTGTCAAAAACCAATCCCTCCAGCCACTGAGGCACTGGATGCCGTCCTCTCTCTCCTCCTGGTGACTCCACTCTGGCCATTACCCAGCACTCCTGCATCCTCAGGGTCTCATTCTCTCCATCATTCTCAGTAGAATACAAACTCTCCCCTGTTTAAAAATCCCCTCATGGAATGTAAATTGGCACGGCCACTATGGAAAACAATATGGAGATTCCTTAAAAAACTAAAAATAGAACTACTATATGATCCAGCAATCCCACTCTTGGGCATATATCTGGAGAAAACTCTAATTAAAAAAGATACATGCACCCCAATGTTCACAGCAACACTATTCACAATAGCCAGGATATGGAAGCAATCTAAGTGTCCATTGACAGATGAATGGATAAAGAAGATGTGGTACATATATATTATACAATGGAGTACTACTCAGCCTTAAAAAAGAACAAAATAATGCCATTTGCAGCATAATGGATGGACCTAGAGATTATTATACTAAGTGAAGTCAGACGAAGACAAATATCATATGATACCACTTCTATGTGAAATCTAAAAAATGATACAAATGAAGTCATTTACAGAACAGAAACATACTCACAGACATAGAAAACAAACTTATGGTTACCAAAGGGGAAAGGGGAAGTGATAAGTTAGGAGTTTGAGATTAGCAGGTACAAACTACTATATATAAAATAGATAAAAAACAAGGTCCTACTGTATAGCACAGGTAACTATATTCAATATCTTGTAATAAACCATAACAGAAAGAATCTGAAAAAGAATATATATATATGTATATATATAGACTGAATCACTTTACTGTACACCAGAAACTAATATAACATTGTAAATCAACTCGACTTCAATAATAAATAAATAGATAAATATCTCCTCCCAGACCACTGTATTCATTTCCTATGGCCGCTGTAACAAAGTACCAGAGACTGGGTGGCTTAAAACAATAGAAATGTATTGTCTCATAATTTTGGAGCCTAGAAGTCCAGAATCAAGGTGTTGGCAGGGCCACGTCCCCTCCGAAATCTGTAGGTGAGAATCCTTCCTTGCCTCTTCCTAGCTCCTGGTGGTGGCTAGCAATTTTTTACGTTCCTTGGCTTGCAGTGCCTCTCCAGTTTCTACATCTGTCCTCATGTGGCATTCTCCCTGGGTCTTTCTGAGTCTCTTCTCCTCTCTTATAAGGACACCAATCGTTTTCTATTAAGGGCCCACCCTACTTCAGCATGACCTCATCTTAATTTACACCTTAGGATATAAATTTCAAAATAACAGTCACAGGTACTAGGGGTTAGGACTTCAACATAACTTCCAGAGGGGTTCAGTTCAACCCACACAACCTCTGCGGCCCTCCTGCGTCTACTCCATCTCCATTTCCCTCCCCCATGATACTTCTCCAAAGCAGTCCCATCTCACTATCTTTATCTCTGTAGCTCCCTGTCTTACTCTCCAACCCTCCACAAGCCCACTGTACCATGGAGATCACTTGTGTCATCATCCAAGCAACCATCACCAGAGTACTCTTACAGACTCCTAACTGGTATCTCTGCTTCCACTTTTGCCCCTCAATTCATTCTCTGCACTAAGCCAGAGGGATATTCTTAAATATAAATCAGATCCTGTCATTGCTCTACTTAAAACCATCCTTTACATCACACTTAGAATGAAAGCTAAATTTGTACATGACCTACAAGGTTCTTCTTTATCTGCCCCTGCCTGCTTCTCTGACATCCCCTCCTCCACACTCCTCTTTGCTCACTCTTCACTGTTTATAATGACCTTGCTTACTTCTTTATGATCTCTTCCCTCCCCCTCCCCTAGAATGTGACCTCCAGGAGAACAGACACCTTGCCTCTCTTTTTGTGTGTGCACCCTCAGTGCAGAGACAGTAGGTTCTGATGCTCAGCAGGTACTCAAAAATTATTTATTTATTTTGGTAGATGTTACTTTATTTTATTTTATTTTTTTAACATCTTTATTGGAGTATAATTGCTTTACAATGATGTGTTCGTTTCTGCTTCACAACAAAGTGAATCAGTTATACATATACATATGTTCCCCTATCTCTTCCCTCTTGCATCTCCCTCCCTCCCACCCTCCCTATCCCACCCCTCTAGGTGGTCACAAAACACTGAGCTGATCTCCCTGTGCTATGCGGCTGCTTCCCACTCGCTATTTTACATTTGGTAGTGTATATATGTGCATGCCACTCTCTCACTTTGCCCCAGCTTACCCTTCCCCCTCCCCGTGTCCTCAAGTCCATTCTCTACGTCTGAGTCTTTATTCCTGTCCTGCCCTTAGGTTCTTCAGAACCTTTTTTTTTTTTTTTTAAGATTCCATATATATGTGTTAGCATACGGTATTTGTTTTTCTCTTTCTGACTTACTTCACTCTGTATGACAGACTCTAGGTCCATCCACCTCACTCAAAATAACTCAATTTCTTTTCTTTTTATGGCTGAGTAATATTCCATTGTATATATGTGCCACATCTTCTTTATCCATTCATCTGTCGATGGACACTTAGGTTGCTTCCATGTCCTGGAAAAACTATTTATTGAATGAGTACAAACATTGCAGTAGACAGCCCTCCAAGATGACCCAATGATCCCTGCCTCCTACTATTCATGCTATTGTGTAGTCCCTTCCCACACTGCATAGGGCTAACCTGCATAATCAATAGAATGTTGCAGGAAGTGACAAGGTGGGACTACTGAGGTACGTATGGAAGACATTGTGACCTTTGTCCTATTCTCTAGGATCCCCTGCTCTGGGGTAAGCCAGCTCCCATGCCATGAGGATACTCAAGCTGTCCTATGGAGAGATCCGTGGGGTGAGAAACTGAGGCCTCCTGGCAACAGCCATGTGAATAAGCCATCCTGGAAGCATCCTCTATCTGCATAAAGACTTCAAGTGACCGTAGCCCCAGCTGACATTTTGACTATAACCTCATGAGGGACTATGAACCAGAAGCCACTTCTGAATTCCTGACTCACAGAAACTGTGAGGCAACACATGCTTATTATTTTAAGGCACAAAGTTCCGGGAGTAATTTGCTATGCATCAATAGATAATTAATACACTTGTAAATGCTATATTTTTTCATTAAAAGATAAGATCATAATATACATACTGCTTAGAAAACAACTTTTTCATTTAAATAGTATATCGTGAATATCTTCCATGTCATTAAATCCATATCTATAATCATTTTTAATAGATATTCAGAATTTCATTGAATAAATAAATGTACCACAAATTAGCTAATCGCTCTTCTAAGTCTCAAATTTTTCACTACTATAATAAAAATTGCAATGGCCATTTTTGTGAGTAATTCTTGATGACATTTATGGGTTTCTTAGGATATATTTAGAAGTGAAATGCCTGGGTCAAAGGGTATATTTTGGGAGACACACTTCCAAATTGTGTCTCCAGAAAGCTTGCACGTTTCCTTCCAGAAGGATCTGAGAGCACCTGTGTAGTAGGCAAACTCTTCAAAAAGCTTTTACTATTTTGCCCATCAGATAGGTTTTCAAAATGACCTTTGATGATTTGAACATTCATCTCTTTGATTCTTAATTACAGCAGCTTTGAAACTATGTATATGAGCAGCCCTGGGTGAGGAGGTCTCAGAGACGGAGAGGGCTCTGCCAGCCCACTCCTTTGCCCAGCCCACCATCCCTCCCCACGCAGCCCTGGGGAAGGCCTGGACTTCCTCTGTTTCTAAGCCATCCCCTTCTTTTTCTCTCCCCAGGGCATGGGCAGAGGAGGAATAAGGGGTTTCCTTCTTGAGGCCAGGCTTGGTTTGCCCCTGCGGATTAAAGCTCTGGCATTGCTAGGCCCCCCAGCCTGCCGACCCCGTCCTGCAGGCTGGCGGGCTAGCGTCCAGCTGTCTGTCCTCTCCACCGTTAAGTGGGGAGATGCATGTTCTCACAGATAAGGAAAAAACACTCATCGGTAAGGAGAAGGAAAGAAACGGTATTTAAATTAGTAATGCCACCAGCAGGAGTCAGGTTAACTTTGCAGTCAGACCAAGGCATTTAGAGCTCCACTCATCAGAAAGAAGATGGATCCCACTGTCCTCAGGGAGGCTTCCTGACCCTCCTGCTTGGGGTTCCCACAGCTGGGATCTCTCCAGTGGGCATGCTTCTCTCCACTTTCTGGAGTGTGAGGAGAAAGCAAAGGGAAAGGGGAGAAGGGGGAGGAGTATCGGGCCAGAGGGGAGGGAGGGAGAGAGGGAGGGAAAGGGGGAGGGGAGAAAAAGCGAAGAAAGATATGGGGGAGAGAGGAAGGAAGGAGAAAAGAGCAAAAGCAATGAGGCAGACGGATTATGGGAGCCCAGGCTGGGTCTGTCTGGCAGTCAGTGATACCGTCAAAACACACCACTCGACCCCCAGCACTGGGGTGAGCAATTCGGATTTTATGGTGATTCCTTGGGGAGAAGCAACGGGTTGTGTCACACCTCAGAACAGCAGACCCTAATCAAACTTTCCCATTTTCCTCTCCCCTAACTCTCCCAAAGTCTATTTCTGGAAAAATCCCTTCGATCTCCAGATGCTTCGGATCTTCATCTCAGCTTAGGTACCCCGCAGAGCACGAGCAGGACGACCCCTGGTCTGAAGGTTGGCTGAGCCCCTCACACCTGGAGACCCTCCTGCCTCCCTCTCCATCCCCCCCCCCCGGGTTATTCCAGAAGCCAGCTCAGCAGTCCGCCCAGAGTTGTGTGGTTCCCTGAAGGCTTCTGTCTCCCGGAGTCCCCACGACCACTGCAAGACCCAGCTTAGTCCTCCAGCGTCTCCCTAACTTGTTTTTTCTCAGGAATGGGACAGATGGTGACTGCCTGGTGGATTTTAGGATGTCAGGGTGTCGTGAAAACACTCAGCTGTCCTCTGGAGCTGTTCATCCCCGGAGCATGCAGGGGATGCCCACCTTCCTTCTAGGTAATGAGAATGCTGACCTTTTATATACCCGGTGCCTGTTTACACATGTTCACAGAGTTCACGGTTATCTCCTAGAGCTGGGACTGAAAGGAAGGGGAGGAGAGGGGCCCTCAGTCCTCTCCTGCGCTTGTAGGCACTGAACCAGGAGAAAACTGCCACCCCAGGTGAATGATTTGCTCAAGGTCATGGGGTCAGCAGGTCTGAGGTGGGACCACAGCTTTGTCTCCAGACCCCATTCAAATCTCTTCCATACCCCACACTCGGGGCTGCGTTTTATGATCCCCCTGGGCCTTAGGCACTTAAGTTTTTGTGGACTTCTTCTCCCATAAAAAATATTAAAAATGGTACTTTATGATTGCATTGGTATAAAGATAGACTCTTGGTGGGATTCATTATTCTATATTCATTATTATTATATTCATTTTTTCTTCTGATTTTAAAATCAAAATTGTTTTATGGCCCCTCAAATTCCCATGGGCCCCAGGGACAGTGCCTGCTGTCCCAAGGGGCCGTGGGCCCACCCCACTGCCTTGCCTTAAACACTCTGCACTGATACACCGCAGCCCACTTTTCAAAGTGCTTCCACAGCTTTGGAGGGAGATGAGATTATTAGGAAGAAAAAAAAAAGGATCTAGCTGATTAATAATGTAAAACACCTGTGCACCTTACAGACCACCAGCTGTGAAACACACAAAAGCCGCAGTTGATCTGACAAATAGCCAGGGGGCTGGAGTTCGGGTTCCCCTGGGATGGTCACTCACCTCTTAGTCTCCACCTCCCCACCCCACCCTGACAAAACCAGCTTCACCAAACATCTGTCTAACGCCACTACAGAGAGAGCACTCCTCTTTATTTCCTGGCGAGTCGACATCAAGGACTTTTATCACAAAGATCAAGAGGAGGTGCGCTGTGACTGGGGACAGCTCCACCATTCCAGAATGATACCGCGGGACGGTGTTCAATTAAGAGGCTGAGTTACTCTTTCTGTGTGAGCCTTTGAAGATCCCAGGTAACGGCTTCTATAATTCTACTGCAGGTAACTGTCTACTGCAGGTAACAGCCTGTCTTTTTGCCTTCAGGGAGGGGGCAACCAGAGCAGAGACGGCAAATGTGGGCTACACGTGTGACTGGGTCCCTTGCCCAGATTGGAGTAGATACTTCCACTCAGTCACGCACTCTGTCTGCAGAGACTGGGGTCTCCTTGGAATCCTTCACAGCCCTGATAGAACAGTGTTCCTCTGGTGCCTGCAAGTCCACCCATGTGAGACCTGCTAGCCATTCCCAATCTCAACCATTCTCTTCAGTCCTTACTCCCTACACTCTTTTTGAAACTTTAAAGAAATACATGCATGAGAAACCCAAACAGCACTGCATATTTTTAACCCTTGAAATTATTATAAGTATATGCATACACTTATATATATATATAAAATCACTGTTCTCATTTCACAAAGGCAGAAAGTGAGGCTTGAAGGGGTTAAATATTTAACCCAGAACGTAATTACTAACAAATGGTAGAGCTGGCGTTTGGATAGAGGCTGACTCACCCAAGCCAGAACATAGCTTAATGGAGATGCAAGTTCTAATAGGGATGCCTTAAATTAATGATGAAACGTTGGCTCTGGAGTTCCCGGCAATGGGAAGCTAGGGAAATTGGGGTGTCGTTACCCCAGAACCACGTCACGTGAGCCTGCCTAGTGAGACTGAGATCTTAATTTGTCCTCCCATCAAAGGCTCAAGAGGCAATGGGAAGACTTTAAAAGAAAGGGAAGCAGGCTGCTCTGAGACACATGCATCTGTTTCTCCAGGGCCACATCTGCCTCTCTTCAGATGCTCTCAGCTGCCTGCCTTTTGGCTCCTTGGGAGACCCTGGCAGTGTCTGTGCAAGAGTCAGGTCCCCAGGGTGGCCTCTGTATCAACTGCTGGCTCTCTTCTTAACCGGGAAAAGGTGAGCAAAGAATCCGCCCCACCCAGCATCTGGGAAGGATGGTGGTGAGACTGGGCCACTGGAGGTGGACCCTGCCCCGAAGGGCCAGCCCCTGCAAAACAGAGGGCACCAGAAGGGTGAAGTCTGAGGGGAGCTCCTTATTCTCCCTTCTGCTCCTTCTCTGTCTCAGCATCCCATCCGCCTCTATAGTCTTTCTCTCCTGGTCCACGCTGCTGCGATTCACCAATCCCCATCTGTGTGATCCTCTCCCCTACCGCGGCACTTGACCTAGACTCCTCTATGAGACATGAGGTGAGGTGGGGTGGGGAGAGGATATGAGCCCTCATTAAGCACTTAGTATGTGCAAGTGCTTCATGTATCTTATTTCGTCTTCGGCCCTTTGAACTGGCTGTACAATCTGAATTTTTTAATGGTGCAGACGAAAGCTGAAGAGATTAAATAATTTGCCCACAGAGCTAGAAGGCAGTGCTAAGAGTCTGTCCCGAGTCTAAACACAAATAAGTCCCTCCCCCAGATCCTGATGTCAGAGTCTGGGGTGGAACCTAAGAATTAGCATTTTTAAAATATTTATTTATTTGGCCATGCCAGGTCTTAGTTGTGGCATGCAGGATCTTTTAGTTGCAGCATGTGGGATCTAGTTCCCTGAACAGGGATCGAACCCCGGGCCCCCTGCACTGGGAGTGAAGAGTCTTACCCACTGGACTATCAGGGAAGTCCCAGAATTTGCATTTCTAATGACCTCTCAGGTGCCGCTGCTGCTGGGGTAGAGGGGGAACCACACTTTGAGAACCGCTGTTTTAAATCGTAAGATTGGGTACCTAACGGTGGAGTTTCAACTTTCTAGCAGGAAAATATGTGGGGCTCCAGGGATTTTTCCAGCGACCCTGGAATCATATCAAGTAGACAGCTGCCTCCACATCCCCGGGCAGCCTGCTTTTGCTCAAGTCTTTGATGTGCTTCAACGTGGAGTCATAGCGTGTGCCCAGTCACTTGATCTTTGGAGAAGGGCACCTCAGTGCCGGGACTCTAGCCCTGGTCGTGCGGAGGGCTGGAACTGCCGAAGCCCGCGGGAAACAAGAGGAAAGGCCAGGACCGCAGCTGCGGGGCTGCTTCGGAGGCTGCAACTAAGCTTTTCATCAGCTGGAGCCCTATTTGCCCTCAGGGTGAGTCTGACGGGGGGCTGACAGGCCACAGCAGATGCCGCCCAGTCACAGCAGCTGCTTCCACCTGCCCTGTAATCAACACAAAGCGGCAAGGAGGTTAAAAGGCAGAGCAACTGCTCCCCTCGGGGCTCTGCACCCGAGGCTGGGGGAGCTGACGCACAGAGGGTGGAGGGAGGAGCTTCCTGCTCACCCAGGCTGTCCCAGAAACACTCTCCTTAATGGGGTAGGAAACGCAGGATCAAGAGGAATTAGGTAATGAGGGCAGAGTCTATTTAAGAAAAAAAAAAAATGTCATGAAGAACCTAGGGGTAAGACAGGAATAAAGACACAGACCTACTAGAGAACAGACTTGAGGATATGGGGAGGGGGAAGGGTGAGCTGTGACAGGGCGAGAGAGAGGCATGGACATATATACACTACCAAACGTAAGGTAGATAGCTAGTGGGAAGCAGCCGCACGGCACAGGGAGATCAGCTCGGCGCTTTGTGACCGCCTAGAGGGGTGGGATAGGGAGGGTGGGAGGGAGGGAGACGCAAGAGGGAAGAGATATGGGAACATATGTATGTGTATAACTGATTCACTTTGTTATAAAGCAGAGACTAACACACCGTTGTAAAGCAATTATACCCCAATAAAGATGTTAAAAAAATTAAAAAATAAATAAAAATTAAAAAAAAATGCCCATGAAGGTGCAAATAGCGCCCCCCATTCTAATAGGAGCTCACATTTTTCGGGCTCCTACTGTGTTCCAGGCAAAGCACATTAGATGGATTACATAATTTACTCCTTACGACAGCGCCATCAGAAATTTACTGTCCTCATTTTCCTGGTAAGGAACGTGGGGTTCAGAGAGATTGAGGAAACTGCCTAAAGCAGCGCAGCTACGAAGCAGAGCCGGGATCTGAGTTGAAATCTATTTTCTCCAGATGCCATGCTCTCTCTTATAATGCCTCCCTTCTAAGGCTGGATTCCCATAGCTAGTTCACTTATTCATTCACTCATTCATTCATTCATACATGCATTCCCTCCCTTAAACATTTTAGGCACTGGGAGTAAGAAAGGAAGACCTAGTCTTTACACTCAAGAAATTCACAGATGTGGAGAAGAAAAACAAGGGATTCACAGAGGGATAAATGCCATGAAGGGCAAGTACAAGGGTGCAAGGACTAGGGGTGTTAGATGAGGGCAGCTCACCCACGTGGGCAGGGACAGGGCCCTGGATGCATCGTCAGAGGTGGTAATACTTGAATAAATGAATGAAGGAGGCAGTCTCCTGACCCCCAGCGAAGGGCTGGCTTAGTCTGGACGTGGCACAGGTGACAGCAGATCATCCCATTTGGGAGGTTTGCGAACTTCCTAGTCCACTGATTCTCAACTCTGTTGCACAATGGAATCATCAGGAGAGGTTCTAAAAGTCCCTATGCCCTGGCCCTGCCAGCCAATCAGAATTCTGGGGTCGGGACTCCCCAGGTGGTGCCAGTATGTAGCAGAGTTTGAGAGCCACTGTTCTAGATGGACCATGGGCATCCGATAGAGCATTGCAGGCCTTCACCCATTGCTTGCTCCTGTTGCCCAGCAAATGAGCCAGGGTTCGAGGAAAACTAAAGTGGGCCCCTGGTGAGTCTGGAGTTTCAAGCAGAGGCGTTCTAAAGGCCTGGGAACACCAGTTATGCTTTTGTGACTTCTTCCAGCTGAAGGTTGAAACTTCAGAAAAGTGGTTGTGAGAAGGGAACCACTGGATAAATACATAGAGAATGTAACTCCAGATCTAGATTTATCTTTAGCTCTCTCTCCAATTACACAGTCAGATCTCGGGATCTGGTACTTTGACCCATGACTGATGCCAAAGAAATGGCTACCTCATAGCAAGGGACTCAGTGCATCTCAGGAAGACATGGAAGAAACTTTTTGGTAAGAGAATGGTAACAACAGCAATGACCACTTTTGAGTTCTTAATATACACTGCTCCAGGCCAAACACTATTCCTTTGATCCTTACACCAAATTCGAGAGGTAAGTATTATTCTTCTTCCCATTTTAGAAAGGAGGAAATGGAGGCCTAGAGAGGCCACCCAGCCAATAAGTGGTAGAAGTGAGATTCAAACCCAAATTCCAAAGCTCTTCCCACTGGACCATGTCATCTCTACTGAGTATAAGGGAGTCACTGACATGCAAAAGGGAACTTTAATCTAAATTTTAAGGGGAGTGAAGGAAACCAGATAATACTGCAAAACCAGACTCAGTGGAAGACTCTCCTCCATCAATTTTTCTCTATTTGACCATTTCCATCAGTAAATGTAAACTTGTACCTCCCATCTTGTAAAAAGCCCTCCCTTGACCCCACTGCCCCCGCCTCCCCAATTACTGCTCCATTTGCAGGCGTCCACCCATTGCTTGCTCCTGTTGCCCAGCAAATGAGCCAGGGTTCGAGGAAAACTAAAGTGGGCCCCTGGTGAGTCTGGAGTTTCAAGCAGAGGCATTCTAAAGGCCTCTCTGCAAAGCACAAAGTTGTTTGCATCAGTGTGAGCAGAAGTGCGCGAGATGAGCTGGGAAGGGAGGTTTGGGGGCATCCTCTGGACTGGGGGGCTTTGTGTCCTTTAAGGTGCTGGTGGGGAGGCTAATCCTGTCTTCCCTTTCCCATTTCTCTCTCTGCCTCCCAGGAAGGGCTGTGTCGAGGCTGGGGCAGATGAGGGGTGCAGATGGTCAGACAGGGTGGGGGCAGTAGGGAACAGACGCTAAGAGCTGAGATCAGAGCCAAGATCCTGCTCATCAGAGGTCAGGCCAGAGCTGCCTGTGATGTGGTCATTATTCAGACCATATTCTCCCAAGCACGGTTATAACTCAACTAACTCCCACAGCAAATCACTGAAGAAAGTGTGTTCCTATTTTAAACATGGGAAGTCTGAGGCTCCCAGGTTATGTATTCGAGATCTGAAGGAATCCAACATTTGCAGAAACCCTGGAATATCCTAGATACTTTGCTAAGTGTTGAACATACTTGATTTCATTTACACACCAAACAATGTCGTAGGGAAGGATGTCTTCACTTTACAGAGGAGGAAACCAAGCATGAGAGATTAAACTCCTTGAACGAGGCACCCAGCACATGTTAAAAACTTCAAACCAAGAAAGGGCCCGGGAGGAAACTGCCTTGCTGGCTTTATCTCAAAGAGTATCCCCAAAAATTTGTGGGCTGGGGGAGAAGGTAGCTCAGTGGCCAAAGTGACCTGAAACCCACTTAGATGCCATTTCGTGCCTCATCCTTTGGAGGTAAACAACCTGACTCCAGCCCAGATGCTGGGCCAGCTCACAGGGAGCATGGCACTGTGATTACCACATCCACACAATTCATAGCCATACACGTCAGGAGGAGCACCAGGTGCCATCATTTCAAACAGGCTGTAAAGAGACAAGTGAGGGATAATTGGGGCAACCTCATGATTTAGGCAGCTTGGCTGCGGGCAGGGGGAGCTTCCCAGAGGAAAAGGGGTTTCAGAAATGCTGGGTTGGGAGTCAGGTCAGGGTAGTGCTTGGAAAGGGGGATTTGGACTCAGCTTGGTTTCTAACCTGGCTCTGCTTACCAGCTGTGTTGGCTAACTTCTCCCAGCCTCAGACTTACCATCTCCAAAATGGGAACAAACTTTCTTCAGCGATTTGCCTTGAGAGTTAGGTGGGGTAAACTGTGGAGTGCTGGGCACATCAATGGTAACTTCATGAGTGGCAGCCAGCTAATACAGAGAGAATCGGTTTGGCTTGTGGAAGCAAGGGGAGGAAAGCCATAGCTCAGAGATAAGCGAGACTGTTTCTTTCTACCCTCAGACCTGAGAAAGGACAAGCTCAGCATCTGGGCCACCCGCTTCAGGATTCTTGGAGAAGAATCCCAAGAATCCATGGAGATTCTCCATAGATTCCTGAAGAATTTTGCTCTCAGTTGCTAGAGGATAGAGGTTTCCTAATGTCTAAATGTGACTTAGTTCCCCGCAGCTCGTTGTGAAGGGAGGAGCCACTGCCCACTCCCCACCTACCCCAGCAGCGGGGCAGCTCTGTAGTAATAACGGGGTGATCTGGAACAGCCAGGGATGTGGTTCAGAGCCAAGAATATCTCGGGCACAGTCGACAAGAGACAGCTTTCCAGGCCAAGCACCGTGCCCACCGATGGGCACGTCCTCTGCCTGCATCCCCGAAATCCCATCAGCCCGCCTGCCACACGCCGCTCCAAGGCAGGGCTTCCTGCTCTCAGCACATCTGAATTGTTCACCTCAAGACAGCCCTGAAAACAGGACACAAAAGAAACTGGTGTCATCCTCTTTCAGGGAAGGCTTAGAAATGGCTTCATTCATTAAGCAAGAAGCAAGGACCAAAAGGCATGTCCTTGCTTTCAAGGGAATGTACTACACAGCTGAAAGCGTGCAGAGATATCACAAAGTTATTAAGGATCCGAAGGAGCGCCCCATACAACAAGCACTTGAGCTGTTTGAAGGAGGCTGATCTCTGGAGGCTGGGGTGCAGTTGGGAAGGCTTAATGGCAGATGTGGGGTTTGGGCTGGGCCTTGGGAAAGAAGGATTTTACTGAGAGAGAGAAATGGAAAAGGTTTTTGTTTTCTTTCGGATGGAGTGGCTGGTAGGAGCGAGGTGTGAGGGCAGGAAAGCGCAGAGCATGTTTGGAGGTGAGGAGGAGGCAATTTGAAGGGCAATCTGGGTACGGGGGCCGGGGAGCAGACGCAGGGGAGGTAGGGGAAGCCGTGCCCACCAGGCCATCGCGGGTGGTGACGGCGGCCGAGGACTGATGGACGGGAGGCTCGGGCTTGATCGTGGGAGCAGTGGGGAGTGGTTGCAGGATATTGAGTCGGGGCTTGTCTGTTCACCTTGGCAGAGAGAGGCATGCAGGGCGGACTCTGGGGTGGGGGCCGGGATGTAGCCATGCAGAGGTGAGAGCCGAGTGGAGATGGGGACTGAGATTGCTTGTGGCAGCCGCAGGCACAGACAGCGGGAGAGAGAGGCAGCTTCCAAGGGAAGAAGGCTTGAAGGGGTGACGTGACTCACTGCCCTGTGGGAGTGGAGGGGGAGACAGGAGTCTGAGGTGACTCCTACTTTCCAGCTAGAGTGACTGGATAAAAGGAGTCATAGAATCATGAAAGGCGATGAGGTAGTGGGGGAGGGGCTGGCTTTTCAGGGCAATTGGCCGGAAATGCAGAATGCACACGGCTGTGTGCGGAATAGGGAATGAGGAATCTGGAGTGTGAGATGGGTCTTGAGAAGGTTTCTCTTCGACTCCAGACACAATGCAACAATATCAGATGCTCCCTGGGGAAGGCTCAGTGCAAACACGCACCCATCCCCACCTCCTGGACCCCTCTTTTTGCCCCGCCCCTAAGTCACGAGTAGAAGCTCCAGAAAAAGCCCTAGGACTGCCCTGATGTCCTCATCCCACATCATCGTTTAATTATTTCACTCCCAGACCGTAGGTGCCATGTAATAATATTGTTGCGTCCAACAGCAATTGAACAGTAAAAAGGTTAATTGCATTTATTTCTAAAAAACTTTGTGCAAAAGGAAGGTGTTCAAACAGTTGGGCAGACTTGTTGAAAGCTAATGTTGTCACTAAATTGAATTTCAAATGAACTTTACATCCATATTTCATTTTGCTAATTTCATTCTCTGCAGCTTGTAATTTGTTGACAGTGATTGATTATTTAAGTGAATAATATCTGTGTACCGGGATCATTTAGTAATAGAAGATGCCACACATGATCATAACGTTAATGAGTATTGTTTACTTAAATTTTCATCACCTACTTAGTCTGTTGAAGGTATCGGCTCATCAGAGCTAGCCCCAAAATTCAGGGGACCAGAATGACTGTAGGAACACCCGGCATTGGAGAGATCTTCACACCAAGGGCTAGATGGCTTCCTATACATTTAAGACACCCGACCACAGATTCACATCATTCGTAGGCCACTATCACTATTTTTTTTTTCTTCCAGCAAAAAGAAATCAGAAACACACACAGATTTCTGGGTTTGGAATCTCAGAATCTCTTTTGGATGGATTACTGGCTATGCTGGTGATGAGAAAAACATGACTTGTACATGGGGAGTACAGAGGAAAGGTGAGGAGGGGTTTAGTATAGAGCCACAATAGTGCTATCTGGATGGAGCTACAAGTAACAACACACACACACACACACACACACACACACACATCCTAGGGCCTGAAATTCTCAAATCTCAATGAGCATCAGAATCATCTTGATGCTAGTTTAAAATGTAGATTCCCAGACTCCACTCTTGAAGACATCTAGGAAGGGGTCCTAAAATCTGCATGTGAAATAAACACCTAAGGTGATGCTACTCTGGGCGGCTCCTGATGACACTTTGAGAAACGCTATTCATCCCTAAACATTCACCGTGACCCGCCTCCAATTCTTTTCTCAACTGTTTTGGATCCATTCTACTCCTTACTGCCTCCTCTCCCACCCTCAAGACAACTTTATGAAATAATCCCTATTCTTATGATTGAGGAAACTGAGGCACAGAGAGGTTAAGTGTACAGTGATTACAAGTCCAGATTCTGGTAACAGACCAGGAAAAGAATCTTGCTTTTGATTCTTACTGGGTAACCTTGGGCAAGTACATTACTTAACCACTCTGACCTCAGTTTCTTCAACTGTAAATGTACTATTAATCCCTCCCCCAAAGAGGATTAAGTGGGATTAGGTACTAGATATAACGCCTAGTGCCCAGTAAGCATCCAATGAACTGCAGCTGTTACTCTTAGCTGGCTCTGAACACAAGCCCTGCCCAGAACAAGACCAAAAGAAGCAGGGAGCACGGACAATGAGATGGCCAGCCCAGAATTTTGAACGATATGTATGTATGACATATTGAGAAAACTAATAATATAATTAGAAATAGAAAAAGCATACTAACAGCTATTTATTTACTCACTCACAAAACAAATGTTCTTTTAATGCTCAGTTCTTTTGCACATCTGCTTGTATGGAAAAGTAAGAGCAAACAGAGGGAAGGCAACCCCCCTTGCAATTTGGGTAAATTCCAATACACTCTCCAAAAAGGACCAGGACTGTCACACCTCCAAGTTCATCTTCACTACAGAAGACGGTTCCCATTTTTAAATTTTTTTCCAAACAAAAGGCGAGTCAGACACATCAACTCAGATAGAAATTACTGCCTATCGGAATGCCATTGCCAACCTGTGTCCATTTCTGCAGCCTTCAACCCCCAGTTCTATTTGGTGAAAGATGAGAAACAAATACATTGGCAGCTTGTCATGAAATATTTTCTCCCTAAATCCAATATACCATGTGTGATTCAAATCTAATTATACTCTTAAAAAATGAAAATCAATGCTTCTGTTTTTAGTATTTGTTCTTAGCGAGTTTGACTTCACAATGAAGAGACTATAAAGTCTGGTGAGAACTTGGTCCATTCAGGAAAACTGTGTGTTTCTACAGGTGGTTGACGGGGCCAAGGTCCTGGCATAGGCGGAAGTGGTCAGCACGAGCAAAGCCAAGGTCAAAGGTGTCCTATTTTATTGACTGTCAGTTTAGTTATGTTTTATGGCCACAGAATGTAAGTCCTTGAAGTTATGCTTTGGGGGTAAAAAGGAAGGCAGTAATTTGCCTACCGTATTGGAGTTTCAGTTGGTACAACTGATTCGTACGTTGCTTGAGATGTGCATATTCTCCAACCTGGTCATTCCTCATATGGGCACAGAGCCTACAAATATTCTCACGTATGTGCACAAAGCGTATTGCTAGGATATTACCTGAAGCACTCGTAGTGACACCATAAAACTGCAAACAACCTGAAAGTCCATCAACAAACACATTTTTTGTACCATCTATAAAATGGAATACTATGTATTTTATGAAAGCCTGGACGCATAAATTTGCTAGCGTCTGCCATAACAGATGCCACAGAATGGGTGGCCTAAACCACAGAAATTTATTTTCTCAAAGTTCTGAACTAGCAATCCAAGATTAAGGTGTAGCAGGGTGGCTTCTTCTGAAGCTTCTCTCCTTGGCTTGCAGATAGCTGCCTTCTCTCTACGTGTACACGTGCCTGATGCCTCTGTCTGTGTCCTAACCTCCTCTTCTTAAAAGGACACTAGTCATATTGGATTAGGGCCCACACTAATGACGCATTTTAACTTAACTACATCTTTAAAGGCCTTATCTCCAAATACAGTCACATCTTGAGGCACTGAGGGCTAAGGCTTCAATATATGAATTTTGGGAGACATAATTAAGTCTGGAACACTGGACTAGCTCCATATACTCTGACTTGGAAAAATGGCCATGAAATTCTGCTTAGAGAAAGAAGTAGGTTGCAGAAGAGTATGTATGGTATCATCCTGATGTTGCTTTAAAAATAATTGTGTGTGTGTGTGTGTGTGTGTGTGTGTGTGTATAGAGAAACGTCAGCAGGGGCATACCCTAAACAGTTAACAGTGGCTCTCTCAGGAGAGTAGAATTGGAGTGCAGAAGACGCCAACTTTTTATTTTATAAATGCCCGTGTTGTTAGTTTGATTTTGTTTTGTTTTTTTTACCACAACCAAGCAATAAGTTTGTAATTCAGTTTTTGCAAACCTGACAGGAAACAAGGAAGGCTGCTCTTTCTTGCTGGGAAGGGCCAAAGACAATGTCTGCCTCAGTATTTGTGTCATCATCACCATATCAAGTACCTAGTATTTCACTACAAATCTCATTTGATCGCCCACCATAATGCTGTAAGCTACATATTAGTGCCCGCTTTTTACAGATAGAGTACCTGTGCTCCGAGAGAGTAAACAACTGGTCCCGAGTTACCCAACGAGTAACTGGCAGAGGCAGGAGTCAGGCCTGGGCCTTCCAGAGGCCGTCCCCTGGGCCATGTGGATGGCTTGAACCAATCCTTTCCTTTCATCAGAAAACCAGCTCGGGGCGCCTGTTGCTGAGCTTGGTGGCGGAAGGGAATTAGTGACATTTCCTTAGAGAAGGGGGTGCCCCCTCTTTAGCGCCTGTGGGCTAGATCAGGAGGTGACCAGCATGAGTTCTCCAACTGCTGCTACCTCAAGCTAACATTCATGAGTGCCCACGACATGCCTGGCTCTGTTATAAATGCTTAACATCAGTTAATAGATCCCTCAAAAACACCCCCATTTTATAGATGAGAAGAGTGAGCTATTTCACAAAAAGAGAAGGAATCTGAGGGAGCATGTGCTGCTGGCTTTGTGGAGGCTGGTGAACAGCTCGGCGCCCTGCTCGCAATTACTCACAATAATGAGGAGGCAGGAAGGGCATGAATAATACAAATTCCCTGATAATCAAAAAGGGCCAACTGAAAACTGTGGGCCAGATGGCAGTGGGAGCGTGCGGATTCACCATTAGGTGAGATCATGGATTCTGCTGCGCCAAGGACAGTGCTTGGCACAGTGTGTGTCCCCCTGGCCAAGCAGAAGTTCAGTCTCAGGCACGGGCAAAGGGCTGGGTGCCTGGGATGGGTGCTGAGCAGGGGCCACACTGATCCTTGGGCTACCGGGCGAGGGCTGACATCCAGAGCTGAGACTGAGACCCAGAGCGAAATACACAGTTCGATCAGGAACCAATCTGGGAATCGCAGACCAGAGCTGAGAGTTCAGACTTAGTGATATGGGGTGAAGCCTGGGGGTTCTTCCTTGGCCACAGGGGCAGAGCTGCAGAAGGGGTCTCTACAGTGGGTGGGAAGCGAGGATGAGGGAGCTGGCCGGCTTGAGCTCAGAATAGGTGTCAAACGCAGGCTAGTTTCCTTCCATTCTGAAGCTAAGGGGTGTTTTTAGCGCATTGGTGACATTTGGGGTGACTTGGAGCTCCATATTTCTAGCTGACATTTTAAGTAATGCCCTCAAGATGGGTCAGAATTCATCCGGGTATTGGGTCCAGCTGGTGATTTCATGGAAGGAGCATTGGTCAGAGCTGCACACAAAGGCAGGGAGAAATAGACAAAACTCTCCAAGACAGAACGGGGACCAACAGGGAGGAACGCAAAGTCAGACAGTGAGGTTCAAAATATCACTGCACAAGATGGCTGGAGAGGCAGCCTGGACAACCCTGTACATGAAGACTTGAAGTTACTCACTTAGCCACAAGTTCCATGCGAACTTAAAGTATAATGTGATACAGCTGCTAGGAAAGGTCCTACCAATTTAGTCTGCATTCCTAGAAGCATGGTGTTTAGGTCAAGCGAAGTGAGGGTCCCACTGTCCTCAAGGGCAGTTGTAGACCAGCAGCCCAGGGGCTGGACCCAGCCTGCAGACACACTTTGTTTGGCTTACATCATGCTGCAGGAAAAACGAAAAAGGAAGAGAAAATTGATCTGATAAAAATCGAAAGTTTTCCAGTAGAAACCCAGGTTTCCGGCCGCATTTGAAGAGTTCAGAAACTCTGCCACCACCTTTATGACGGCCCCGGCTGGATGTGAACACTGTCCGCTTGCTTTCGGTCACGCACTCGCTTCGCAGTTTGCCACAGTACTCACCACCCCGTGTCGTCCCCAAATAGCGAGACTGAGGGTTAGTTGCTTTTGATGGTTGAATTTGCAGAGACAAACTTTTCAGGATCCGTGTCTCTATGAAAAGTGGGAAAATAAAAGAAGGAGAAGCCCATGTGAGTTTACTGTACCTGGCCTGCTCTATTTATTTTCATTACTAGTCTGGTCTCTGTAGAAGTCTGAATTTGCAGTCTGAGTGCAGTATACATAGAGGAAGAAGCACAGCATGTAGGAAGGTCTTACGGGGCAGGGTTATAGTAGCTGTAGATATTTAGCCTGGGGAAGAAAAGGCTCAGGGGATGCATGATTCTGGAACTGCAGATACTGGAAGGGCTGTCAGAGGACAGAGGGACTGGCTTATGTGTTACTTTGGTGGGCAGACAGATGACGCAAGTTCCAGAAAAGCAGATGTCAGCTTAATATGTGGAGGAATGTTTAAGAAACCAAGCTTTCCAAGTAGGAATGAGGAGAAGTACCGGCAAAGACAAACCAGTCTCTGGAGGAGTGGAGAGCTAGAAGAGCCTGGAGTTGTCAGGGGATGGGATAGAAAGAACTGAGGAGAAGGCAGTACATGTTCAGGAATTCTGGTCCAGCCATTTATTCACTGTGGCCTTGAATAAGTTGCTTAACTCGATGCCTGGAATACAGACATTAAAATCATGCCACCTTTTAGAGACGTGGTAAGGGTAAAACTAAAGTAATAAATACAAATCAAGTAAATTATTTTGTATAACATTTGGCATGTAGTAAATAAATGTTAGCTATTATTGTTTGCAATTGGGTGAAAGGTTAGATCATTTATTTCTAAGAGCATTGCCAAGTCCAAGTTCTGTGATTTTTATGTCTTATTCATCTCCATTTCTCCCTCCAAGAAGTTGCTGAAAAGAAAGAAAATGAGTGAGTTCCAATCTCATTTTCTTTTATTGCTTTTCTCCCACTCCCACCAAGCCACTTCTAACTCACGAAATGGCCACAGGCTAACTTTGTGAACTACAGACTTTATTTTTAGCTCCTTCTATGGCCTCTTCTTTTGTGCCACACATCCTGAAAGTCAGCTAAGGTTTGCAGAAGGTATGCCCATTTGAAAATGTCTGCTCATCGCCATTGCTTCAAATCTAAAGTTGACTGCCCCGAGATCTTTTATCAGTAATGATGTTATCAATGGACTGAATCAAGTTCAAGATCAATCATCTTCTTACCAAATGAGCCTGGAACCAGACTGTCGTGTATTGATTTGATATCATTTCCAAGCCACTTGTTTACGACTTAAGTGAAATTGTTTTTATCCATTTATGACAAAGACAAAAAAAAAGTTGGCTTTAGAAGTAAAATGGTTTTGATGTAAGAATGAAGTATGCTGTATCAGGATGTCCTCATCTGTTGTCAGTGAGATAAAGCACTTAGCAGCTCAGCTGCTGAGGGGCCCTGCTGGGGGCTTATCAGTAAGAACAAGTGGAGAAGCCCCTATGGCAAGGGGACATTTAACATATAAATAACAAGTGTTGTATTGGGGAGTTTAAGTCTGGGCAAAGCCACCATTTGCTGACCTAGCTCTGCAAAGATCTTGAGACACTCATTCCTGCGTGAAGAGGCTGCTCTTGGTTGGCAGAGGTGTTAAACCGTGTGGCAGTCTCAGCAAGAGAAGGGACATCCGTTCCTGCCTCAGGGAGGTACTCCTTCTAAGCAGTGGCGCAAACCCTGCCACAGTCCCTGGAGTGATAAACCTTGGAGTGGCCTAGCCTGCCTGTCAACACTGGTGCACCTCCGTTCCCTAGTAACGTGCTCTAGCAGCAAGACACTTTTATTTTTGCCCTGGTAGCTGGATGTCAGCTCTCAGCTGACAAAGCCAGCTCTCCCTAGAAACCACAGCTCATAGAAAAGGTACACCTTGAACTAAATTTGGACTTTCTTTCTGTCATCTCCCCTTGCCTGGAACAATAGTGTGATTAATCTATCATTTGTTTGGAATGTGTTATTTCTTTGTTGGCTTATTAAGAGACACTATCCTGGATGCTATTGGCTTGTGAAATTATTATAATTCCCACAGTGAACCAGTCTCTGAGCTTAATTTGCCACTCCCCAAACAAAACACAGACAGACAAAGATGAAATGCTGAGCCATTAAATTAATAGAGACCTCATCCTCGGAGCATGGGATAGTTGTGTGCTGGGTGTACAGGCTGCTGGGCTGGTCTAATGGCTACATTTGGTAGAGAAGGGGAAAATCGTGAAATACACATTTCTTTTTCCAGCAGAAGCTGGCTGTGGCCAACACTGCAAAGTATATACCCCTTCCTCCTTCTTCCTTACCAGTCGAAACCCCATTTCATTGGGGATGTGAATGCGCCTAGCTAATTGCACTTCCCTAGTCCCCCTTGGTGCAGCTGATTCTGACCAATGATTAAAAGTTTATTTCTCCTGACATGAGCATGATAAATCTCTTACTTGCTTAGGCCACTGTTTCCCAGATGTTCTGCTACTTCCTGCCAAACGCAATCTCTACAATTCTCAAATCCTCAACTGGGTGTCCAACAGTTCAAGGCTGACACTCTTACTTGGAGTTAGCATCAGACCCCACAAGTTAAGGGCTCAGTCCCACATGACTCTGCCCACGTTAGATACCAATCAGGAGTCCTGGGCCACCTGTACTTCTGACCAATCAGGGGTTCTCATGACCCCCTCCTCAGGTTTGATGAGTTGCTAGAACGGCTCACAGAACTCAGGAAAACACTTTACTTAGTGTTTACCAGTTTATTAGAAATGACAGAATTCAGGAACTGCCGAGTGGAAGAGATACGTGGGGTTAGTATGGGTGTGTGTGTAGACACAACTGACTAAAATCACTGGCCATTGGTGATTAAACTCAGTCTCCAGCCCCTCTCCCTTCCTTGGAGGCTGGGTGGGTTAGGGTTCTAAGTTCCAACCTTCTAATCATGCCTTGGTCTTTCTGGTGAGCAGCCTCCATCCTGAAGCTATGCTGAGACCCCAGCCACCCGTCATCGCATTAGCATACAAGAGACATTATCATTCAGGAGATTCCAAGGGTTTTAGGAGTTCTATGCTATGAACCAGGGACAAAGACTAAATATTTATTTTTTATTCTACCACAGAATTATCTGATTCATAGGCCAACTACTCACAAGGTGTCTCCATTAATTTTCACTGAATAAAAAAGTACAGATGGTCCCTGACGTATGACGGTTCGACTTTTACCACAGTGGGAGAATGATACGCATTCAGTAGAAACCTAATTAGCGTTTTGAATTCTGATCATTTTCAGGGCTAGTGATATACGGTAGGATATTCTCTGGTGGAGCTGGGCGGTGGCAGTGAGCCACAGCTCCCAGTCAGCCCCGAGATCCCGAGGGTATACAACCAGTACACTTACAACCATTCTGTACCCAGACAACCATTCTGGTTTTCACTCTCAGAACAGTAGTCAACGAACTACATGAGCTATTCAACACCCTTATACATAGGCTTTGTGTTAGATGATTTTGCCCAACAGTTGGCTAATGTGAGTGTTCTGAGCAATTTTAAGGTAGGCTAGGTTAAGCGATGATGTTTGTAGGTTAGATATATTGAAAACACATTTTCAGTTTATGATCTTCTCAATGTATGATGGGTTTATCAGGATGATTAATCCATCATGAGTCAAGGAAGATCTTTACTCCAAAACTTAGTGGCTTAGAACAACCACCATTTTATTATTTCTCATGACTCTGGGTTGCCTGGGGCTCAGCCGGATGGTTGAGCCCATCTGTTGGTCTGTCTTGGGGTCTCATGTGGTTGCAGTCAGACAGTCCAAGATGGCTTCATTCCCATGCCTGGCACCTTGGCAGGGACGGCTGAGGGGTGGGGACCTCTTTTTCTCTCTACATGGTCTTTCCATACGGCTAGCCTTTACATGGCAGCTGGATCCCAAGAATAAGCATTCCACTGTGCAAGGACTTATCAAGGCTTTGCTGTCATCATGCTCGCTAATGACCCACTGGCCAAGCCCAGAGTCACTACGGGAGGGGACTCCACAAGGGCCACCAAATTAACAGTCTACCACACCAGGGATGTTGTAGAAGTGATATATTCTTTCTGTAGGGATAGGACCATATAAACCCTCAGGTCACTTCTAATAGTAGATTCCTTCTTTTTACAATGTTTTCCCTGATGTTCATCTTTCTTCCCCTTCTTACTCTTTTCCTTTTCCTCTCCTTATAGCTAACCCTCACCCTAAAAAAGCAAAAAATGTGCCAAGTTTCTGCAGAAGCATTCCAATGAATTGGGATCTAGGAAGTAGAATCTGAACTCTTTAAACTAGTGTTATAAATTAATAGCCCACAGGCGTGTTTTGACTGGGGCTCAGTTTTTAAAAGTTGGGAAATTTCATATTAGAATTCAGACTCCCAGCTTCTCTTGAAATTCAAAACAGCAAACCATTCCTGGGCCTCCATTCTTTCCTGGCAACAACAGCAAGAGCAGAGTTGAAGGGGAACAACGGGCTCCCCTTCTAGAAGGGCCAGGTCTTTCCAATTCACCATGTCCCCCTGCCACTCCATGTTCTTATTCAAATCGGAATCACAGATTCTAATTTGACTTGTCTGCCTCACTCATTTCTGTTATCCGTCTGGCCTCTGAAGGTTTTTGAGTTGCAACCCCTGCTTTATTATTTATTTATTTAATTTATTTTTGGCTGCATCGTGTCTTAGTTGCAGCATGCGGGATCTTTCATTGCAGCCCGCGGGCTCTCTCGTTGAGGCACACGAGCTTAGTAGTTGTGGCACACGGGCTTAGTTGCCCCATGACACGTGGGATCTTAGTTCCCTGACCAGGGATCGAACCTGCATCCCCTGCACTGGAAGGCGGATTCTTACCACTTACCACTTGTTATTTTTCACTCATTCACCACAATTCCATTCTTGTACCCTATGGAAAGCCTTTCCCAGACTGAAGTCAGCTCATCAAATAATCCCTCGCCTCCCGTTTAAGCAGCGTCAAAAATCTCACCTCCTTTTAAAAGCCTTGCTTGACTTAATAACAGTAGAAAAAGTATGGATTCATCTGGATTCCTCATGTTTAAATCCAGAACCCTGGATTCAACTCCTCCTTCATAATGCCTCAGGCCAAAGCTTGACTACAAATACCACTGTTTCTGGGTTATAGATTGATGTCCAAGACACAAGCACAGTCATCATGTAAAGCTACAGTCTATAACATTAGGACCAAGAAACACAACTGAGTCCTTTTCAGAGACACATAGGGTCCAAATTTGGAGAATCACTGAGGCTAGTGGTTCTCAAAGTGCAGTCCTTAGAGCAGCATCATCACTAATCTTGTTAAAAATGCAAAGGCTCGGTCCCATCCCTGACCTAACGGATCATGCACTCTAGGATGTAGGGTCCAGCAATCTGTGTTTTAAACAGCCTTCCAGGTAGCTCTGATACATGCGGTAGTTGCAGAACCACTGACTTAGAGCCATCCCATACCGTTAGACTTCATGGCTCCAGTCTGAGCTAAGTAGAGTAAGTGGACCCACCCCCCACGCAAGCGGCAGCTTGATCTGCTGCCTTTTTTTACATTTTCCGAAGTGCCTTGTAGCTGCAGGTAAGTGATTCCCACAGTGACTCAGCATGGGCACTACCTGAGGAGTGATTTCCAGCCTGCCTCCCCGTTCCCAATCAATAAGTCTGGGCTGGAGCCCAGAAGAGTGCAGCTCCACGGAGCTCCCGGCGATGCTGGTGACCACGTGGTTTTGAAAAACCTTTGTAGAAAGTACCTGCTAATGGGGTCACCTCTTTCCACCTCCCACTACACACAGGCTGGGGCAGTTTGGCACTTGAATTCCTGGAAAAACTGCTTTCAGAGCCTCTCGGTTCTGCCGCTGGCTTTGCAAGGCTGCTGGGTGGCCGCGCGGCATTTGCGGAGCGACGCTTCGTACCACTTGCACATGCAAACTTCTGCTCTCCAGCCCAACTGCCCACGTGGCCAAGCCATTCGGTCGGCCCACCCTTTGGGGCTTTCTGTAACGGCATTTGACCCATAATATGCTTTCTGCCTGGCCACAGGGGATTGTTTGCAGACCTTCTGGAGGGTTAATAAATAAATGATGGGCTTCTTTCTGGCCACGGGAAACCATCTCAAGGTCAATGCTATTGCAGAGTAGGGCTTCACAGAGCTTGCTAAGATTAAAAAATCATCAGCTCCCACTAACCACATCCCCTCTTTTCTGAAATTTTGAAGCTTCTCTGCTGTAAAAAGGAGCACAATTAAGCCTCGATAAAATTTTAATAGCGGGGAATTATGCACTCTGCAACCAGCCTACAATTAGCCGTTGCTATGCTACGGGCAGAACCTAATCACGATAATGAGGCAAACAAAGGGAGGGAATTAATCAGGGCTATAAGGTTAGCACACAGCCGTTCCATCTCAGAGCACTGATTTCTGAAACACAGCAGTTGGGCCCTTGGGAAATCTCAGTCCTACGCCAGGTTAGATTCACTGGCGTGGGGTGTGTGTGTGTGTGTGTAATCTTCTGAGTAAGGAAGACTGTTACGTGCAATATTGTTTCTACCACCACCTTGAGGATGCATTCATTTTAAAAAATGATGAGGCCCCTATGCTGTGCAGGAAACCATGCCAGATTTTGTGAGAGAGATATTGTTATCCAAGACACAAGCCCTGCCCTCTAGAACTTTGCTATTCCAAGTGTGGTCCCCGGACCAGCAGCATCGGTACCATCTGGGAGCTTGCCAGAAATGCAGGCTCTCAGGCCCACCCCAGACCTCCTGAATCATACCTGGATTTTAACAAGATGCCCAGGTGATCTGTGTGCACACTGAAATTGAGACGCCTGCTCCGGGAGATTTCAACCTAGTAATAAAAACAGTTGTTATTACAAAGATAATATCTATTGTTTCTGCCAGGTCCTGTGTGAGGCATTCTACATGTGTGACTATCTCATTTCATCCTCACCATAACTCTATGAGATTATCCCCATTATGCACGTGAAGAAATTGAGGCTCAGGGAAGTTAAAAAACTTGCCCAAGTTCACTGGAGTAGTAGTAGGAGGAAATAGAATTGTAATTTCAGGGTTTCTTGATAGCAAAACCTGTCTTCTTACTTAGCCCCTGGTCTGGAATGCCTCCCGTCACATATAGAGGGAGGCTGATTAAAGATACACAGTTCAGTTCAGTGTATGATAAAAGGTCACTAGTGAGTTTATAATGGATAGTTTTAAGAGATGATAAAGGGGCAGTGGTCCCATTTGGTTGAGGTGATCAGGGCTGGAGGAAGTAGCATTTAATCTGGAATTTGAATGATAAGTTGGATTTATTTAGGAAAAACTGGTGGGAAGGGCATTCCAGGCAGCTGGATCAGCATAAGCAAAGTCCAATGGTTTGAAGACATGAAGGATGTCTGTGGAGCTAAGGAGTAGAACACTTCATTTAAGTATGATATATGTGTGAGGTGGGGCTGGATTATGGAAAGCCTTAAAAGCCAAGATAAGGGGGCTTCCCTGGTGGCGCAGTGGTTGAGAGTCCACCTGCCGATGCAGGGGACATGGGTTCGTGCCCCGGCCCGGGAAGATCCCACATGCTGCAGAGAGGCTGGGCCCGTGAGCCATGGCCGCTGGGCCTGCGTGTCCGGAGCCTGTGCTCCGCAATGGAAGAGGCCACAACAGTGAGAGGCCCGCGTACCAAAAAAAAAAAAAAAAAGTCAAGATAAGGGTTTGAACTTCATTAGGAGGTGATGAGGATCCACGGAGGATGTCTGAGCTGGAGGTGTGTCATGGTCAGGCCAAGCTCTAAAAAGAGCCGTCTTGAAGATTATGAACTGCATAGGGAAGGCCAGAGGGAAGGCTGAGAGCCCCAAGCCACCATGGGGTCTGAGAGTCAGAAAGGAAGCGGGGGTCACAAGATCCTGCGGTGTGGGTAGCGGGGTGGGCAGAGCGGTGGGATGAGTCAGAGCCTCCAACTCCGGCCTCCAACCTTGGTGACTGGGAGAACACTGAGATGGAGGGAGGGATAGTTTGGGGAGAAAAACAGTGGCTTGGAGATGTATTACATTTGACATGATTCGCAGTCTTTCATCAGCAGCATTCATGTTCCCCCGACAGCCGTTTATTGAGAGGGACAGCAAAATGAATAAGGCGCAGAAGCAAACACATGAAGCTCACGGGAACCGAGTACCAAGTGCAAGGCCTGACCTCAGTGCTTTCCAGGCATTGCTTTTCCGAGCCCACTATGGCCCCCTGAAGTGACTTGTCACCCAGTTGCTCAAAATCCGGGACGCACATTATAATCACCTGGGGAGCTTTAAAAATTACCAGGACCTGGAGGCCCTCCCACCCCCCTGAAAGATTTATGCCCTGTTACTGCATTGAGTGAGGGTCCTGGTCTAAGGTGGTGAGGGTCTCAACTGGATCTTGGTGGAACCTCCAATTCTGTCGATGCCCTTCAGCCAAAGACCACCAGGAAGACATCTATAGTTAAACCAGCTGAAATCGTTCTTCACTATGGAGAGGGAGAGCGTCGCCGTGGGGAATCTTGGGGGTGTTCTGCCGACTAGAGGGTCTTAGAAAGAACCCATCATAGCGCTGAGCTTTGATGGGGTGGTTTGGCGGAGGGTCTCAGGAAATGAGGTTGCTCTAGATCGGATGGCTTCAGAAAGTGGGGCGCTTCTATTTCAGTAAATCTCATCTATGGGGAGGGGGGACGAGAATAAAGAAAGTTGAAATTGGTAAAGAAGTAGCAGTCACTCGTTTTGGCCAAGAGAGGAGGTATTTGGTGGGTGGCTGAGTAACTGTTTTTGTCTTAGACAAAATTGTGAAGTGGCCTTGCTTCATGTCATTTTATCCTGGTCTCAGAGTAAGCTTGTCTGAGGTTGGTGTTCTGTGAAATCGTTTAAACCTAACAGGAGTATAACCCGGCTTAGCTGTGAGCATCAGGCCAACTTCTAAATGTCAGGGCTGCCGGCTTTTTTCTTTCTCACTCCCGGTGTCTTCTTGCCACTCCCCATCCCCCATCCTCCTCCACCACCCACAAAGGAAAAAGAAGACAGAGTAGAGGGGAGAAGGAAGCATGCAGAAGGTTCAAATTTAAGAAAGTGAAAAGAGGAAAGAGAAGGAAACTGTGAAGGTGGGTGTGGGGAGACTAAACCGTGTGGGTTCCGCTTCCCAGCTTGAACATATGTGGCAGGGCAGGAGGGCCCTGAGCCACCAGGATGACAGGGAAGCCATTCGTTATCTTTCCACTGCCCTGCAGCCCAGCCCTCACTGTCAGCAGTGACCTTGCTGCCCATCCCCCCTGGAAACAAGCGCTCTTTCCCGCCATCTGTTTGGCATCAGGCGATTGGTGATGCTCAGCTTGGTGTGAAGGGGAAATCTGCTGATGGAAGGGGAGGAGGGTTAGCAGTGAGAGGATCCAGGGAGCCAGGCCCACGCAGGTGTGTGTGTGTGTGTGTGTGTGTGTGTGTGTGTGTGTGTGTGTGTGTGTGTGTGTGTGTGTGTGTGTGTGTGTGTGGTGTGTGTGTGTGTGTGTGTGTGTGTGTGTGCGCGCGCGCGCGCACTCTGGCTTAGAGAAATCTTGGCCAGACTATTCCTACCCAAGGTGTGTGGACTGAGGGCTCTCCCTGAATCTGGAGTCTGGCCCCAGAGCAGGCGTCTGTGGCCTCCCCACCCAGCTCCAATTTATGGAGAGGAGATGGGGGCACGGCACGTCGGGCCCACCTGGCTCGGGGGCTGCCGTCTGAGAGGCCTGGCCATTCCTCCACTTTGGGGCTGGCTCTGTGAAACCCTGATGATTCCGGGGCCTTGGAGGCGGCAGGAGTCAGAATGGCAGCAACAGGCCATCTTTTGTGCCTTTCTTGCCTTGACGTAGGCTTTCCCTCTTTCTGGAAAACCTGTGCTACCCTGCCCTAGTCAGCCTTGTGACAAAGTGATAGAGTGGCATGCACATATATACACTACCAAACGTAAAATAGATAGCTAGTGGGAAGCAGCCGCATAGCACAGGGAGATCAGCTCGGTGCTTTGTGACCACCTAGAGGGGTGGGATAGGGAGGGTGGGAGGGAGGGAGACGCAAGAGGGAAGAGATATGGGAACATATGTGTATGTATAACTGATTCACTTTGTTCTAAAGAAGAAACTAACACACCATTGTAAAGCAATTATACTCCAATAAAGACGTTAAAAAAAAAAAAAAGACTAAATGCAAATGCCAGCCTCCCCCAGCGGAATCAATTATCCCCGCCTCCGCTCCCGGAGGGATGCCTTTGCCCCCTGCTTCTGCTTACACTCTACTTCTTATTATATGTTGCTTACCTGCGTGTCCCTCCAACGGGACAAAGAACTGGCTTATTTATCGCTTGGCCCTCAGTTCCTGGAACTCGGCCAGACTCATGGTGGACGTTTGGTAGATGTTTGAGAAGGTAAAGGAAGGGGAGGGGAGAGGATCGGTTGCTGTTCTAAACCAGCAGCAATGTCCTAGGGGTGGCGAGGGCTGCAGAAGCCCTCTGTCTGCAGAGCAGTCAGCCCATGCCCGGTTGCTGCTGAAAAAGGCGGCGGGCGTCTCACCTGGGCCAGGCTGCAGCTGGGGCCCCTGCCCTTGTCTTCTAGGGAGTCAGGAGTGAATGAGGCAGACCTGGGAGAGTCCTAAGCTCAGGAAGACTCTAGGCCCCAGAAAGCAGCAGGTGTCTTGGCGTTATTCAGGACGTTCTCAAAGGAAGGGTGACTGGCAGGTGGCTTCCCTGTTGACACAGCCTGGTCACGATTTCAACCCAGTGACTTCGGTTGCTCTCTAGAACCAGCTCCTCACCGAAGCCGCAGAGAAAATCCAAAGCAAACCAGAAACTAAAGGAAAGTTCCCAGGGAAATAAGATGTGGGAGTTGGGGATTAGGAAACATTACTCACCCCCTGAGCTCCGTTGGGCAGAAGCAGAGCTATGGCACTCATCTGGGGCGGCCGGGTCCCTGGGCAGATGCAGGCTGTCCCCTCCTGGCTTTCACCTGGGCCCCCGCAGCGGGGACCCTTACACCAGGATGGGCAAGCGGAGCAGAGCCTCCTCTGTGCAAACTCAGATGCGGAGCTTTCCAATTACGCCCTCGGCCCCAGAGCTTCAGTGGAGATGCTAAATGAAAATGACCATCGGCACAGGCATAACGATGCAGAGCAGCTGTGACTGGTGAGGCACATAAAGAGAAGTGGGAGAGGCAGTTCAGGTGGGGGATTTCTTTTTTTTTTTTCAGCTTGAAATGAGCTGGGTGGTCAGCACCTCAGGACTCATCACCTGTCAAGTCCTACCTCGGCCCCGTCAGAAACCACAGAGGCTCAGCGGATTCAGCGGGGGGGGTGGGGGGTGGGGGGGTGGGGGAGGTAGGGGGAGGTGGGGGGAAGGGGGAGAGAGTTGGGAATAACATCTGAAATGTCCCCCTGAGTCCATCCCATGGGGCACGAAGGGACACAGGGGCAAGATCTTGGCGGCGGAGGTTTCAAAATGGCCCGGCATAATGTTGGGAGCAAAGACTTGGAAGTCAGATAGATCAGGGTTCAAATCCCAGTTCCACCACCTACGAGTTCTGTGATCTTAAACAAAGCACTTGAACTCCCCGAGCTTCTGTTCCATCTTCTGTAACAGAGAGAACATGGCCTTCCTCTGAGGCTGTGGGATTTGGATTAAATTAAAGGAGATGGCCTATAGGACGGGAGGGAGCACAAGGCCTGGTATATTGGAGAGGCCGGGAAAGGAAGTTCCCTTTCCTCCACCCCACCCCCTTCACAGGATAGCAGCATGCCCTCCCAGCACCCCACCCTCCCAGCACCCCGCTCTCCACCCCCTCCCCGACCCCTCGCCTCCACAGCCAATGACACGCCAGACAGCCTTGTTTCCCACAAAATTACTTATCCAGGAATTCACCAGAATCTAAACACTCTGTGGGTATGTCTTTGGCAAAGAGGAAGCAGCTGGCTGGAGGTGGTGGTCAGTGGGTTCCAAATATTGACTCTCCCATGGGTAAGGCAGAACTTCTAATTTGTCCTAAAGTCTTTCCATCCAACTGCAGAGAGGGCTTCAAACGGTAGCAGGCAGGGACTGGACAAGGGTCTCTCCTTCCCCATCATCATTTTATCGACTCTAATCACCTCTCTGTCCAGACTTCCAGCCTCTAAGTTTTCACCTTCAAGTGATTCATCTCAAAGGCCACCCCCATGGACCCCTCATCCGCTGTTTAATTGGAGAAGGGGGTGCTAGAGTCCCCAGAGCCTTAATTGCATTTGTTAATGGGTAGGTGCAATTATCCCTGCCACACTCCTGCACACTGCCAGGCAGACAGAAGATGATTAAGGGGAACTTGAAAACTGCAGTTCCCTACAGCCCTCTCCACTAATTGAGCAGTGGAGGAAGTGTTATTGAGCTCCCCCACTCCTTTCTTTAAATTAACTCCTGGCTCCGAAGCCCTCCTCGGCACAGTGCTTTGGCCGCATGGCTCAGAACACTCAGTTCCAACCCCATCCGTCACCCTCACTTAGGCATGGGGCCCAGCCGGATGTCAGTGGAACCATCCATCGCCCACAGACTGGGAGTGAACTGTGGGTGGGTGGTGCCTTCATGGGTCCTGGAGGGTGACATCTAGACTGACTGTAGCACCCGATTTAACTGCGAGGCGGCCTACAGCTGTCCCACCATCCTCTGTTCTTGGCCACCCGTATTCAGCCCCAGTCTGGACCCCCACATCGCCTATTAACGGGTCCGTTGTGCCCTGATTTAGTGTATTCTTCACCCGGCAGCCAGAGGGATCCCTTTGATTCATAAATGGGGGTCAAGCACTGTTTACCCAGAATGCAATGGGTAATCCTTGTCATGTCCTGTGAGGCCCCAGGGGGCCTGGTGCCTGGCACATACCCCAGCATCAAACTGTATCCCCCCTAGCCCTTGCTTACTAAGCTCCAGCCACACTGGTCTTATCATTCCAGTGCCCCAAACATACCAAAATCTTTCCAGCCTCAGGGTCTTTGCATGTGCTCTTTCCATTGCTTGGAAGAATTTGCCTTCCCACTTTTCACCACCACCCCCTTCTCACCCTTCAGGTCTCTGTTTAAATGTTTTGTTTGTTTGTTTGGCTGCATTGGCTCTTCATTGCTGCATGTGGGCTTTCTCTAGTTGCGGCGAGTGGGGGCTACTCTTCCCTGTGGTGTGCGGGCTTCTCATGGCGGTGGCTTCTCCTGTTGCGAAGCACGGGCTCCAGGTGCACGGTCTCCAGTAGTTGTGGTATGTGGGCTCAGTAGTTGTGGCTCGCAGGCTCTGGAGATCAGGGTCAGTAGACATGGCACATGGGCTTAGTTGCTCCATGGCATGTGGGGTCTTCCTGGACCAGGTCTCGAACCCATGTCCCCTGTATTGACAGGAAGATTCTCAAGCACTGTGCCACCAGGGAAGCCTTCTGTTTAAATGTCGCTTGAGAGAGGCCTTCTGTCCTTCCATGACTGCCATATCTTAAGTAATTTTCCACCTTCTTTTTTTTTTAACACTTATGTGTTTACTCTAAAGCATGTATTACAATTTTTCATAAGTTTAGTTTTATTCTTTTGCTATATATTTGCATTGTTGTTTCTGTGTTACTAGACTAAAGCTCTGTGAGGTCAGGATCCTGCTTTCAGTTCACTACTGCATCCCGAGTGCCTATTGGAATGCTTGGTACTTCCACACTCGTTCAGCATTTACTGAGCACCTACTATGTGCCAGGCACTCTTTTATGCACTGAGGACACAGCAGTGAACAAATAGGAGAAAACTGCTGCTCTCCTGGGTTTTATACACTAGAGGGGACAGGAGAGGCAGGCAATAAACAACTAACATAAAAACATAATAAGGAAATCATATAGAATGTTAGAAGTTTACTAGGGCTCTTTCTAACAACCAAGGCTAAAAGCTAAAGAGAATAGGAGTGTGTGGAGTGTGTGTGTGTGTATTGGGTGTGGAAGGTCACTTAGCATGGATAACATCGTTTGCCCCATCATGGTGTAGTACAGTCAGGTGAGTTTGCGTTTTGGCCTGCCTGGCGTTCATTCCCCTTTCTTCTGGAAACAGCATCCCAAGTTTTTTGGGGGGACCTCTCCCTATCCCACTGGATATAGGCTTGGTAGGCCTGTCCTCAGCCCCTGCCCTCTCCCAGCCAACAGGTGGCACTGGACCCAGGGCCTTCTGAACCTGAGTCCTAAATGGAGAGACAAAAAGATTTAAAAACCGAAGTTTATTCATTCTGATGAAATGACTGTTCATTCCTCCCACCCTGACCCTTGAAGCTGCCCTGCGTCCTGTTCTTTCCAATCACGTGTCTCACTTTTCCTTTTTTCTGACACCGCACCACAGTCCCTCCATACATTCTTTCCTGTTTACAAAAGCTTTTGTTGCTTTGCAGCCAGAGATCCTGACTTCTGCTGACCCATGCTGAGTGCATCGGTACAAACTGATACAACTGCAGACCAGTTCTCTCCTTGTTTGTTGGTGGGTGAACCTGGACCTCTACTTCCATGTCAGTAAAATGAGAACAGTAATAGCATGTTCCTCTCAGGGTTATTTTGAGGATTAAAAGACTTGAAGTGTTTGCATGTCGAAGTGATATCACCTTCCTGGCAGTCTGGCCCTCATCCCCCATCCTCTTCCTAACCTCTCGCACAAGTCCAGGAGGACCTGTGGTGAAGCAGGGACAGTAGGCCCCCACAGAGGTTGCTATGGGAACCCCACTACTTGTGCAGTATCCTGGGGGTGCCTGCAGATGCTAAGGGGTTGGCTGCAATGATTCTGCCTTTTGGAGCAGAAAGGCCCGGCTCTTCCCCTCCCACCAGGTCCCGACTCAGCTCAATTCACAGAACTGCAAACAGAGCATCTGTGCAGCTTGGGAAGACAGGCAGAGGAACATACTTTGTATAGCTCTTGGCTTCCGGGCTCAGGAGAGGCTGGCAGGGAGGAAGATCAGCCCTCAGCTCTGAATTCTCAGACTGGAGACAAGCCTTCAGAAGCCATGTAGTCGATCAGTCCAACAACAAATCTTCAGTGAGTCGCTTCTGGGAGCCCAGCACCAAACCGGGTAGGCAGTGAGAGGGATGGAAAATCAGAAAACACTAGTGGAAGGACGTCAGTGAAAATAAAAACAGAAATTAAGAATGGCAGCCGCAGTTATCATTTGTGGAGTACCCACCACGTATTAGCCACTCTGCAAAGTTCTCTCCATGCATCTCTGTAGCCAATACTGTCGACTCTGCCCAGAGGCATTTGTGGGTCCTTTCACCCCCATGGAGGCTGAGCTCAGAGAAGCTACAGTGCATACCCGAGTAGTCCCCAGCCAGGAAAGCTCACCTGGTACGATCTGACCATCGTACAGACCAATTCGTTTATTCACTCACTCCCAGGAGTTAGTTGAGTACTCGTATGTTTTGGGCTCTGTACTGGGTATGCTTGGAGTCCAGTGGAAGCAGCTCGTGTGTACACAGGTGACGATGGTACTGGTGAGGCCCAGAGAAAGCACAGGGGAAGCAGTGGGATGGGACAACCGGCAATGCTTTGAGTGTCAGGGTGAAGTGGGGAGATGGTGGCTGAGCTGCGCCTTCGTGAAGGATGGCTGGTGATGGTTTAGCAAAGGAAAGGGTGGAGGTGGAGGTGGAGGAGGGGATTTCACGTGGAGAGCCGGCAGGGGCAGCTTCTTGCTGGAGTTCCCCGGCTGGAGCCTGAGTGCCTGGGACTCCAAGCCAGGAGCTGAAGCTAGAACGCAAAGGGCCTTATAGGAGATGCCAAATGATTTGAATTATATCTGGTAGGAAAGGGGAGCCCTCTGAAGGGTTTTAAGCAGGGAGTGATGTGGATAGATTTGCCTGATACCCAGGCCACCCCTGCCCTTGTGTGTAGGATGGACTGAAGGCTGGACCAGAATGGGGGCAGGGATCCAGCCAGGATGGGGTTAAAAGGACTAGGGCTGTGGCAGGGTGGGAAAGAGGGACAATTAGGAGAGGCATTTCAGAGATGGAATCAGTAGACTGTCGTTGGCAGGAGGCTAAGGACAAAATTACGTCCCTTACCAGAAACCTCGGGGTGTGTCTCTGTAGTGATTGCGTGTGCAGGTGTGTGTCTATCGACATGTCTGTCACATACATGCGCACCTGCATGTGAGGATGCTGTCTGGGTGCGCTTTGGGGGCCATGTATGCTCCCGTGTGCATGAGCAGCGGTTTGCGCTCAGGCACATCTGCACGGCCGTATCTGTGTGTCTGCACCTATGGCCTGTGTGTCTGCGCCTATGGCCTGTGTGTCTGCGCCTGTGGCCTGTGTGTCTGCGCCTGTGGCCTGTGTGTCTGTGCCTGTGGTCTGTGTGTCTGTCTGCTGCTCCCAGTCCGGCTGTGAGTCCCTCCCTTGTTGTGCTCCAGGCTCAGGGCAGGATTCTGTGTGCCAGGCACCCCCAGGGACTTAAGCTGCTTTAGAGGCTCCCAACTGCTAATGCGAGCTGCCTCTTCCGTCCCTGTTTGATGCTGCAACACGAACCCCAAGGCAGTTCTTCAAAGGGAGCGACTGGGCATGGACAGCAAGAAAGTAAACATCAGGATTAAACCTGTGCACTCACTCCACTCCTGCTATAGCCCTGGCCCAGCGAACTCCGCCGACTGCATTTTCCCCAGGCCGGGATCCTGGGGGCTGAGGGGCTTCTGGGAAGGGCTTGCGGGAGGCGGTGGGGACTCCACAGCTCGGGGAAACAGGCAGCCAGTGGGCCTGCCCCCAGGGGCATAGACAGAGGACCCCCTCCTTTCCTTCCTTCCCTCCCTCCCTTCCTCTCTCTCCTCCTCTCTCCTTCCTCCACCCTTCCCTTCCCTTCTCCTTCCCTAACTGCCATTTCCAGAGGACTCCAAGGCTTGAAAGGCTTGACTCCCGTCTGTGTACCAACTCTGATTTTTAGCAATTATGGGATTGTGGGCATGGTGGCCTCTGTTTTACAGGGCAGCTACTCTTCCCTCACAGGGTTGTTTGGATGAAGTAAATCCAGCTGTGTGAGCGCACAGCGCCGTGCCAGGCCCCTCAGAGGAACTGGCCAATGGCAGCCATCAGAGCTACTGTCATTGCTGTTCAGCCGTCAATAAGGCATCTCCGCATCTCAAACGCCTTCCTCCACATCAGAGGTTTACAAAAGGCAGGATGCTTGGAGGGGGCTCAGAAGGGCAAGGGCCCACTCTTCCTAGAAAAAGGGTGGGATCCCAGAGAGCTTCCTGGAAGAGGTGACTCCTGCATCTTAAAGGACAGCTGAATTTCACCAAGTGAGTCCAGGGTGAGGGCATCCAGGCCAAGGAGAGGATTTTGCTGAGGTGTGAGAGGGGAACTGCAAAGACCCTGCAGTGCCTCCAGGCCTCGGGGCTTGTGTGGGAAGCCTGCTTCGGGCTGCAGAGCCAGGCAGGTCCTGTGAGTGAGCAACAGCCCTGGAAGAATTCAACCAAACTGGGCGTGCTGGAGCTGAAGAGCCCCAGAAAATCTTTCTAGGCCGAAAGATCCTTTCGATCCAGGGGGCAGGTTGCCTGTGGAGGCTGCCCAGATGCCCCTTCAGTGAGGGACCTGCCGGGAGGGTTGTAGCAGGCCCAGCGCTCAGCCCCTTCACGGGAGCCTCAGCTGCAGAGGGAAACCCTGCCCAAGATTCCTCCTTTTCCCCCACGGCCCACATCCAGCTACTGACAGAGTGTAAAGATCTGGCCATTGCAGTCCAAGTTAGGAAAACGCTGAGGGGTGGATCAAAGCTCCAGGGCTTCTCCGAGGGGTCGGCCGAGGCCGTCATGGGCTGAACCTCAGCCTAAACTTTCCCTCTGCCCCATCCCCTTCCTTCACTCCCTCCCACTGGTGTGGATCCCAAGGAAGGCTCTGCTCACCAACACCACTCAACTCCATCTCAGAGTCCACTGCTCGCCACTTTGGGCGGCATGTTTTCCTTCCATACTTCCATACTCTTCCTCACTCCCACCTCTTTTTCGAGTAAACTCTTTTGCCAAAAGGTGCAAAACTTGATGAAGTATGTACAGCTCAAATCTTTGCAAAGTGCACCTAGCTTATAACTGTCACCCAGATCAGGAAACAATTTTCCCAGCACCCCCAGACTCCCTTTGTGCTGCACTCCTTCCCAAAGGGAACCACTGTCCTGACTTCTGACGCCATAAACTTAAGGCTTGCTTGTTTCTGGACTTTAAATTAATGGAATCATATAGTACATACTCTTATGTGTCTGGCTTCTTTCTCTCAACCTTGTGTTTGTGACATTCACACACGTTGTTACAGGTAACAGGAGTTCATTCATTCTCATTGTTCCATACACGTCCACTGTCTACATTACTACATTTAATTTATCCATTCACCGCTAAGGGTAGTTTGGGTAGTTTCAAGTTTGCGACTGTTACAAATAGCTCTACAATAAACATTCTTGTGCATGACTTTTGGTGCTTTATAAACAAATTTCTGTTAGATACATATCTAGGCTCTGGATTTCTGGGTAACATATGAATACGTCCATCTTTAGTGACACTTCTGGACTGTTTTCCAAAGGGGCTGTACTCATTTACCCTTTCACCAGCAGCATAGGAGAGTTCCAGTTGCTCCACATCCTTACCAACACCTGACATTGTCATTCTTTTTAATTTTTGCCATTTGGGTGCAGTTCTAATTGGAATTTCCCTGACGGCTAATGAGGCTGAGTGTCTTTTCATGCTTATTAACCATTTGGAGATCCTCCTTTGTGAAGTGGCTACTCTAAGTTTTTTACCTATATATTTACTGGGTTTTTTTGCCTTATTGATTTGTAGGAGCTCTTTATATATTCTGTATACAAGTCTTTTGTCAGATCCCATTGTTCCTTTTTTTTCTTTCTTTTTTTTTTTTTTTTGAGATTCAAATACCCCCAAAGGAGGGGAGGGGGAAAGGTGGGGGTGAGGAGGGGTGGGGCCCAGCATCACCAATACCTGTGTGGTACCAAATTGTTTTCTCCTGTCTGGGCTTGGGAAGCCCTTCCAGAAAGAGGCCTCGTCAGTGAGGCTGCACTTCCCTTGTTCTTCTCAGCCTTCTCTCAGCTGGGAGAAACTGGAATACAAAAGAGGGTACACAGAGAGGAGCCAGGAGCAAAGACTGGAGTTTTCACAGCAGGGGAGAGGAACCCCGGGGAAGAGTTTGACCTCACCCTCCACCTTCTGGGCACTAATACGTGGTGAGCATCAAAAAACAAAAACCAAACAAACAAAAAAGGGACTTCCCTAGAGGTCCAGTGGTTAAGACTCTGCGCTTCCACAGCAGGGGGCACAGCAGGGGGCATCGCTTGCCACACACGGCCAAACAAACAAACAAAACAAACAACAAAAGTGGTAAGCATCTACTGTCTGCCTCTGAGTGAGGAGATGTGGGAGGACAGCAGGAGCTTCCAGGCTCAGGACACCTGGCAGGGGACTGTAGGAGACTGAAGCACCTTTTCTTTCCAGAGAGACAGTGTACCTCGCCCAGGGGGGCACTGGAGAAGGATATGAGAAGGAAAAACCAGGGGCCAGAATGTCTTGGGGGACGATGTCCCCTCAGTGGACAGGACTCCATCTTCTTCATTCCCACATCCCTGGCCCTTAGCAAAGTAAGTGCCCCAGATTTGCCCAGCAGAAAGTAAGAGACATGTAGAACTTCCTGAAAGTAAGCTCTGTGAGAGGAGGGCCTGTAGGTGCTCATTAGAATGAGTTGAATGAATGAAGTTCAAAATGCCATGTAAATAATAATAGCTCCGTTTCTTGAGCCTCTAGCAGGAGTCAGGCACATCTACATACTAGCAGCTCATTGAATACAGTAAGTAGTTTCAGTTTACTTAACTTGCCCAAAGGTCACTAAGCTGGAATCCACACCCAGCCTGCCTGACCACCCAGTGCACTTTCCCCCTAAGCCAGGCAGCTTCTCATTAGGGGAGCCAGAGAGGGCAGCTGTCCAAGGTCTTCCACAAGCAGGAAACCCACGCTCTCCCTTCCAGGTGAGGGATTACAGACACCAAATCAGAGGGCCTCTGAGTAAAGCGGGGGATAAAGGTGAAGTCACAGGCACTATTCCTCTTATCCTGCCTATAACCTCCCTCAGGCTCTATATCAGCACTTTCCTCCCTCCCTCCCTTCCTTTCTGCCACACTTACTGAGCACCTACTGTGTGCCAGACCCTGTGCTAGGACCAAAGTGAACACAGTAGACACAAAAATCCTGCCTTCACGCAGGTTAGGCTCAAGTGGTGAACACAGGAGACAGTCATTCATCAAGCGACTACGTAATCAGGAATAGAAGGGATGGTGGAGATATTCAAACGAGCTTGCTCTCCCTGCGGCAGACACTGGCCCCAGCACAGGAGGAAGCCCAGCGTTGGCGAGTTCTGTTCCCAGAGGCCTTTGTGTTGCTGGGTGAGCCTGAGCTGCAGGCTGCTGTTGCCAAGCACCCAGAAGACACCCCTCCCCTTCCTGGCTTTTGTTTTGTGAAAACACATTTTCTTGGGAGGAATTATGCTGCACTGTCTGAGAGAGGGAGGGCTGGGAGGGGGCAAGATGGAAGCAGCTGGAGTAGAGAATTGGGGAGCTTCTCCCAACCAGAAAAGGGCGCAGGTTTGGGAGGTGGGTACTGTGCCCTGGGGGGACCTTGGACAGGAGTGGCCTTCGGGCACCCTACTTGTCACGCAGGCTCCCAAGCTTCGCAAAGATGCAAATAGTCCCCTACACACACACACACACACACACACACACACACACACACACACACACACACACACACACACACACACACACACACGCTTGGCAGGGACATCCTAGAGATTCCAGTCTTCAGGGTCTAGGAAATCTGGACACAGCCATTCCCTGTGGCTTCCAGGGTAGAACACAGACCAGAGGACCTAGCCTGACCAATGTGGATTCTCTAGGTCCCTTGAGACGCTTGCTGGAGCGGGGAGGAGCCCCAGTGTCCAATGAGATGGAGCTTCTCGCACCCGAGATCACCCCCGGCTCCTCACCTGGCTCTCCCCACTTCATGTTCAAACTCTTACCTGGCCTCTGGACAGTCATATTTTGTCTAACCTTCCTCATTGATCCTCCACCCATTCCCTAGCTCCAGGGTTGACCTCAGTCCAGAATCCATGTCTGCTTTTCCAGCATCTTCCCCCCATGTCTGAATCACGGAGACAGGGGTGACACTCTGGGAGCGATGGGGGTGTGAAAATAGCACTACACGTTGGGAGGTTGTGAGGATTCAATGAGACAATCCATGTGCAGCATTTCGTGCTGTGCCTGGTCCACGGAAAGTGCCCCCAAAACGTGAACTATTGTTATTAACGATCTCTCCAGGCAGAGGGAAACGGGCATGCAGGCGCACAGGCGTGGAAAGGCATGGCATGTTCAAACAGTTTTATGACAAACAGTGGGTGCAGTGCTGGACTCACGTGAAGGTAGCCAAAGACGGAAGGGACCTACCGTCTAGACCACGTACGTGACCACATGCACCATGCTAAGGGGTTTGCAATTTATTCCAGCAGGCCATGGGAGGTACTGGTGTCTTTTAGGCAGGGATGTGTATTTTAGAGGGCCCACTTGGCCACAGTGTGGAGGATGGATGTGACTGGGGAGAGACTCAAGGACGTGCCATTGCACACCACTGACCCTGGTTGATGAGGACGGTACTTCAGTATCTGGGCAGGCAATATAAAGAGAAGGGGAGTCTAACCTATTTTCCAACAACACCTCATTTTTAGTGAGTAAGCAACTTTAGAATCATGTTAATTGTACTGTCAGGGAGGTGATACAGCAGGAGAGGGGGAGAAAAACTGTAAAGAGATTGCAAAATAGAAACTCCACTGATGTGGCTCTGTAGGTGATACTGATTCAAGGACACAGAAGTGTCCAAGTTTCTGAAATCCTGACACCTCCCCTCCCATCCCATGCTCCACCCTCTGACCTGAGGAGGTCTATTCCTCAGCTTGTGAGGACTCTGCTTTGCAAGCAGCAAAACAAACAAAACTCTGCTCAAACTGACTTCAAGAGTAAAGGGAAGTGACTGACTTGCATAACTGGAAAGCCTAGAAGTAGGCTAGCTTCAGGTAAAGCTTGATCTAGTGGCTCAAACAATGTCATCTGAGACCTGGTCTCTCTCTGTCCTGACACCTACCATTTAGGCTTCAAACTCAGGCCTCACTTTGAGGACCTCCAGCAGCTCCAGGCTTTCCCCTCACAATTTTAAATGGCTGCATTGAGGCCTGACTTCACATCCTTATCCTACTCTTTCCAAGCCAAGGAGGAGTCTCTCTTCTGGTAGAAGAATTCCTCTTTCCCCCAAAGCCTGCCTTTCCCCCATGCCTCCTTGCTGTTGGCACTGAGAGCTTATACACCGTCCCTAAGCCAATCAAAGGAGGGGGGGCTGGGATACAAAGTTGCCTAAGGACCGAGCCCCTCCCTCCCCAATCACTCAAACCACATGAAAGACAAAGGAGGAAGGGCGGCTTCTCAAAGGAAACTGTCCTCAAGAAGTGGGGTATGGACATGGGGCCACCATGATATCACCTCCTCCGGGTGTTCTCCTTACTTTCCATGCCCCCTCCTCTCAGACTCTGGGGCTCCTATCCTTTAAGTATAGGGGCCTCAGAGTGCTGTCTTAGGTATCCTGTCTCCCAAGCTGTCTCTTCCGCCTTCCCTGACCAACCATTTATTGATGACTACTGAATCCCCATGGCCAGTCCAGATGTCATTCCTGTACCATGAAACCGTAGCTCCAGCTGCTTCTGGGCCTGTCCACTTGGAGGTGGCCCAGAGCCCCACATGTCTAAAACCCAACTCATTCTCACTTCCCCCAGCCCCGCGGCCCCCAACCTGCTTCCTTGTTTGTATTCTTCATCTCGGGTGGCCTCTGCCTGCAGTGGCTTGAAGCAGGATTTCGGTTCCCAGCCAGGGATTGAAGTCAGGCTGCAGCAATGAGAGCACTGACTCCTAGTCACTAGACCAGTGGCCAGTGACAAGGCCCTGGCCCGTCAGCTTTGTAGAAATGAATTCCCACAAAGATGGAAAGTAGTGAAACAAGAGAAGTGTTCATCAGGAGGAAAAAGAGTACATGTGGATAGACACACGGGCAGGCTCAGAGAGTCTCGGCCTCATGGTAGTTTGAATCATGTATATGGGGCATTTCTTCTGGGTTTCCTTTGGCCAATCATCTTGCTTTGCCTGGTTCTGAGTCTGTATTTGGTATATCTCGGGGTCCTCCCATGTGTGCGCACGCAAATCTTAGCCAAGATGGATTCCAGTGAAGAGGCCTATGGGTAGGTTGACATCACTTACTAGGCGGTGATGCCCCCTCCCTTTTGATGTCCAAGGAGCCTTTCTGTGCATGTGTAGTCGGGAGGGTCTCCTTGACCTTGAGAATAAAAAATATGTGGTCTCTTATCTGGGCAGAGCTTAGCCCTTCCTCCTCTTTGTCGTGGAGTATCTGCCCACAGGGGACAGACTCCAGCTGTTCAGCCTGGGGCCCATCTATCTCCTGCCTCATTCTCAACATCTCCACTGAGCTGGATCATCCCTGACTCCTTCCCTCCCTCACACCCCAAATTTAATCAAGCCCCAGGCCATAAACCTCTCTGGACTCCATCTCCTTCCTTCCAGCCGTACCGCCTTGCTCGTGCTAGGTGCTCAGGAAGTCCTGGGTGACCATGGGTCTCTATTTTAGCCAAGGTGCCATCCCCCGTGCTGCAGGACCTTCTCACCGCTCCCTCCGTCCTCTCTGTGAATGAAAAATATTGTCTATCATATCAGTAAACAAAGGATGTTGCAGCCATCAGGCCATCACATTACAGCTGCCCTGATGGTGCACCCTGAGGAGACTCAGGATGAGAAAGCACAGGACACTGGCCCCAGGTAGCTGAGATGCATATCAAAGGAATGACGTCAGTGAGCCCAGACTCTTGCATCTTCCCATACATAGAAAAGCGCTAAATTCCTTAACTTGAGATACCTGGTTTCTCTTAATTATCAGTAATTTTTTGATGTTCTGACTACTTGGTCCCTGTTGCAACACCTCCTATGTATCCTGGCTCCCTGCTTGCCTCTTCAGAGCCGTCCCTCAGAATTATCTGAGATGCTGTGTCCCAGGCTTAAGTCCTCAGTTTTGTCTACTGAATAAAACATAACTCGCAACTCTTAGGTTGTGCATTTTTTTTCAGTTGACACCTTGTGACTTTGTCGTGAGGGCAGGGTCTGTGTCATGGTCACTGCTGCTGCACTGACCAGAGCCCAGGACTTAAAGATTTCCACCAAAATGTGTGGAGAGAACAAATAAATGGGTGAATGATAGAGAAAAAGGTGAGGGAACTCTTCTTAGGAAACAGTCAACCTCCCTGTAGGCCTGGACAACAGGAGGGGACTCTGACCGACCACCTGTGCAGTCTCCAGCGTTTGGACACCGCCTTACCCATGCTCATCATGCTAAGGGCTGCCCACCATGGGCAGGGTGTTGCAGAGAGGCTTCTGGTGAGAGGTGGCCACCCAAGCAGAGGATTCCTGAAGACCCTTCAAATCTCCAGATTCTGGGCTTCCAAGAGCTCAGCTTCTCCCGTCAGCTCAGTACAGTTGGTCCCAGTTACCTCTTGGAGCAGCTGTAAGCTGAATTTCTCCATTTCTTGTTCAAATTCACCAGAAAACTACCATCTCTACAGGGGCCCTGGGAACTAAGTGTGCTTGTTTCTGTCCCACCCTAGTCACGGGTGGTGGGCATGTGGGCCAATGACACCTGGGATTTCAGCTGCTGCAACAACATTAAAGTTGTGTCAGGGAGAAGGCAAAATGTGCCTGCTTGGCTCTAAACAACTCACAGAGTTTATTAACCTTCTGTGACTTGGCAAAGACGGCAAGCTGGTGGCAGACACATAAATGTGGGAATAGGTATGTGGCTTCGTGATGGTTTTCTCTATGAGGTTGCTGTACTTTTATAGGCAGAGACTTGCTCTTACCTCTCTTGTTAAACAAGGCATCCTTCAGCCCTCGACAGGCTTGGAAAGAAAGGTAAGGAAGGAGAAGAAAACTTGGTTTTCTTCTGTTCCTGCCTGGGCTTGTCGCTGCACTGGGCTCTCCCAAACATTGTCTTATTTAAGCCTCATAGAAACCCCGAAAATGAACATCCTCGTCATCCTGATTTTACAGATGAAGAGACAAAGGTCCAGAGAAGTCCTCTGACTTACCCAGAGGTTGAACGATTAAGGAATGGCAACACTGGGACCTGAATGCAAATCTGTTTTCCCCACAGCTCTAGAGGCACCAGGCTGACAACACAATGATGTTTAGATCTGAGGGCCTTGGTAACCCATGTCCTGGGGATTTATCACACTTCTTTTGACTGTTGCCCAAGGAAAAGCCTGAGTAGCAAACCTTATAGAACAGCCCAGTGCTTCCTGTTTGCAAGAAAATAATACATATTGGGTTGGCCAAAAAGTTCGTTCGGGTTTTTCTGTAAGCTGTTATGGAAAAACTCGAACAAACATTTTGGACAACCCAGTATATACCATACTAGATTCTCTGTCAGATTTCTCCCTATGTGGTCCACCTTTTATTGCATTGGGGTTTTTTTTTTTTTAACATCTTTATTGGGGTATAATTGCTTTATAATGTTGTGTTAGTTTCTGCTGTATAACAAAGTGAAGCAACTATACTTATACATATATCACCATATCCCCTCCCTCTTGCATCTCCCTCCCACCGTCCCTATCCCACCCCTCTAGGTGGTCACAAAGCACAGAGCTGATCTCCCTGTGCTATGCAGCTGCTTCCCACTAGCTATCTACCTTACGTTTGGTAGTGTATATATGTCCATGCCACTCTCTCACGTTGTCCCAGTTTACACTCCCCTGCCCCATGTCCTCAAGTCCATTCTCTATGTCTGCATCTTTATTCCTGTCCTGCCCCTAGATTCTTCAGAACCATTTTATTTTTTTAGATTCCATATATATGCGGTATTAGCATGCGGTATTTGTTTTTCTCTTTCTGACTTACTTCACTCTGTATGACAGAGTCTGGGTCCATCCACCTCACTACAAATAACTCAATTTCATTTCTTTTTATGGCTGAGTAATATTCCATTGCATATATGTGCCACATCTTTTTTATCCATTCATCTGTTGATGGACACTTCGGTTGCTTCCATGTCCTGGCTATTGCAAATAGTGCTTCAATGAACATTGTGGTACATGACACTTTTTGAATTATGGTTTTCTCAGGGTATATGCCCGCTAGTGGGATTGCTGGGTCGTATGGTAGTTCTATTTTTAGTTTTTTAAGGAACCTCCATACTGTTCTCCATAGTGGCTGTATCAATTTACATTCCCACCAACAGTGCAAGAGGGTTCCATTTTCTCCACACCCTCTCCTATGCTGGGTTTTGTTTTGTTTTTTTTAAATGCAAAGAGATACCAAGAAACAAACCAAACATGAGTTATAACCTCCTTGGTCAAATTAGCCTTTGTTGACATTAAAAAAATTATTAACTATACTTATTTCATCATTTTATAATCTATACATGTATCAAATCATTATGTTATATACCTAAAACCAATACAATGTTACATGTCAATTATATCTCAATAAAACTGGAAAATAATTTAAATTTAGAAAATTCAAACAGCAGGAAATTTAAAAAATTAAATGCCACTCCCCTCTATTCCTCTCCTAAAGGCAATCTTTCTAACATTTTCTTGGGATTCCTTCCAGTAAAAAAGAACGTATGTAATATGATATGGATGACTCAGTTTTGTTTTTCACACAAATGGGATCGTGTGATACTCCTGCAGCTTATTCTTTTTCACCCAATAACCCATTTGAGAGAATCTTTCCATTTCAGCACAAAGCCATCTACCTTTCTTTTCCTTGAACACATAGCATTCATCATATTCTTTGCTCATTGAGAAATCTGCCGTAGGATCTTTTTCTTATCAAACTCTTTATATATTCATCAGTTCTTGGTCAACTTTATGGGTTCCAAATATGTTTTCCTTGTTTTTTACTGTTTAATTTCAAATACATGTTGGCATTTCTTGTTTCTAGAGGTAGGTCAAACGATTGCCTCACAGGGACTGCAGGGGCTATATTGGCTTCCTATTGCTGCAGTAACAAACTTCCACAAACTTAGTGGCTTAAAACAAATCAAATGTACTATCTTACAGTTCAGGAGGTTGGCCGTCTAAGGCGGGTTGGCGGGGCTGCATTCCTCCCTGAGGCTTTGGGGGTGGTGCGGAGAATCCATTCCCTCACCTCTTCCAGCTTCCAGGGATCACCTTGGCTCGTGGTCCCTTCCTCCACCTTCAAACCCAACAGTGCAGCATCTTCTTCCCTCTCTGGCCTCTGCTTCCACCCTCACATCTTTTCTCTCTGTCTGAGCCTCCCGATTCCCTCTTATAAGGATCCCTATCCTTGCATTGGGCCTATCCGGATCACCCAGGATAATCTCCCCACCTCAAAATCTTTAATTTAATCACATATTCACAAATTCCAGGCATTAGGACAGGGAATCTGTGTGTGTGTGTGGGGGGCATTATTCAGGGAAGAATCGGGGGAGGGGGTGGGAGGGAGGGGCAATAGTATGGCTCCAAAGAAAAAGCATAGCCATCCCTCCATCTCTAGAACTCTGGAACGCTCTACACTGCATGTGACCTAAGCCTCATCACAGACCTCTTCTTGCAACCCCACCTAAAAGGCAACATCCTTGTTCTTCAAGGCCTGTCACATCGCTGTGTGTGTCTCGTATTCACCTCCCCGCCATAGGGCACAGGAACAGCTTATGGAAACCAGGCACCTGTGCTGGGAAATTAACACTCCCGCGTGGGTCTTCCCTCCTCACCAGGTTATAACCTCCTGGAAGCCAGGGGCCAAGACCTAGGCTTCCATTGTTGTTGTAGTCCACAACATGCCTGGCACGGCACCTCATGCAATTGCAGAGAAAAGGAAGGAAGGAAAAAAGGAAGCGAGGGAAGCAACTCTCCTGGCTGAGTCCTGGGCAAACCGTGCTCCCTCCCTCCTCACCTGGGCTCCCCCTGCCCTGGGGCCCAGCTTGACTCCACTTGCCCCTCGGGTGACTGGGTCTTCTCAGAGGACACTGCCCACAGGCAGGTCCTAGAGCCACCTGGGAGCAAAGACTCTGCAGGAAGATCATGCCCTATTTTCTATTTAGGAGAACGCTGGAGACATGAGCGTGATAAAGACATTTACCGGGAAGTTGAACCTCTTTGTGGGTTCTGCTGGAGCGGAAGGATGAAGGGGACAAGGGGCAGCTTCTGACATGGGGAAGAGGTTCAGCTATTGTGTCTTGTTCAGGTACTTCATCTCAGAGGCAGGGGAATGGACTGGATGACTTCTCAATATTCTTTCCAGCCTGACATGGTCATAACCGCCATATCCCCACCCCTGCAATGCTGCCTCAGGCCACTTATTCTGAAACCTCCATCCTTGAGACCTCCCTGGGCAAGTGGCCATGACATTTTTTCCCTCCTGACTGTAAAAATAGCACTTATCTCTTATTACCCCCCCCAAAAAAAAGGACCAATTCAGAAAAGCTTAAATAAACAGGAAGATATGATAGCCATAATCCAGATATTCAGAGGGAACCATGGTTAGCATTTAAGCCTATTTCCATCTGTGTAATTGTGACTCCTGTGAAAGCCTTCTTTCTGGGGTCTTCTGGGGAGAGGGTGTCAAGAGATCAACTTGCTACCTCTGCGTGTCCCCAGTGGGCGCATACTGCGCATGACCCATGCTGCTTCGGCCCAGGGCTTTGTCCGAGCCCAGCCTTTCTCCGAGGTGCCCCTGGGACCTTAAGAAAGATTTCAGTTCTGCACTGAATGAGAACAGATCCAGGGTCCTATTTGGCGGGGATGGGAGGGAAGGTGGAGTAGGTTGCTGCATGAACCTCCCCAAGGTCTCCTACTGGGATCTCTTGCCCCCTCTCCTTCTTCCAGTTGTCCCTCTGACTCTTCACCTCTTTCTGCTCAGAAATCCAGCTCATCCCCTTCTGGGAACGACCTCTCTCCCTCAAACAAATGAGGAATTCTTGAAACGACTCCTATGCCTCCCGCATTCCCAGCCTCTGGCTTTGAACGGCCATGTCTTTTTCCTATGCCGCCAGCTGCTGCTGCTACAGCAGAGGAGAAGCAGGTTTGCTGGGGAGGTAGGGTGCAGGGGAGGAAGGGGAAGCACGGTGCTCTGGGGTACAAATGTGGGAGGCGGAGAATGGGGGGTGTCTGCTACGTAAATGGCAGCTGTTTTACCCAATAGTGCATCTAAAACAGAACCTACCTTGCTACCCCAAGATTAATTTCTTCCAGGGGAAAAAAACCCCCACAACCATACAAATAATATTTGACCCGCATAAGAAATTAATATTCTTCCTACTACTGTACTTGTAACTCTATTTCCTGTGAGCAAACACCCTGACCTTGTTGGTGGAAAGCACATTTACCTCCTCTCTGCCAAGGTTAGATGCCAAGATATCCTTCATTAACTTGACAAAAAAGCATATGGCTTTAATTGCTTGGAAGGGAAATAGGGGTGGGTGTGGGGTAGCAGGGAGGGTAGGGTGAGAAGCCTCTTTTCACTCTATCACACATAGTTTTTTTTTTTTTTTTTTTTTTTCTTTGCGGTACGCGGGCCTCTCACTGTTGTGGCCTCTCCCGTTGCGGAGCACAGGCTCCAGACGCGCAGGCTCAGCGGCCATGGCTCACGGGCCCAGCCGCTCCGCGGCACGTGGGATCCTCCCGGACCGGGGCACGAACCCGCGTCCCCTGCATCGGCAGGCGGACTCTCAACCACTGCGCCACCAGGGAAGCCCCGCACATAGTTTTTAACGTACTTGAAATTATACAGTTTTGTAGCCTGCTTTTTTCACAATATGGTAAGCATTCTCTCAAGTTTTAAAACCCTCCCTAAACACCGTGTCTTATATAAGCTCCATTTTAAATGATTGTATAACATTCCATTGTAGAGCAGAGCACAGCCTGGGATTTTTAGGGGCAGAAAGTCAATGTTCCAGGATTATTCTTGCTAAAGTAAATCCTTATGAGGCTTAATAACTAGCTTAGGAGCTGCTGAAGACTTGCCAAAGAAATTGCTAACAGGCAACAGCCTTTTTAGGTTGGGAATGAGGCTGTAAGTTATTGAACTGTGTGCAGAAGGTGTTGATGCCAGCCCTGCTGTAACACGTGAGCCAGGTCAAGAAGCATACCATAGGTACAGCCAAGGTAAAAGTGTAAAACACAAAAACCAAAACAGATACAAAAGACACATTACCTGGGTGATTGTGTCAACAGCCATCAATCTGTCCCCAGGGAGTAGAACTGGAGACATTTCATCTTGGACACAGGCAGACAGCTGTGTTACTGGATAGGAGTGGACAGGCCTGGGGCCAGCAAATTCCTAACTTTGAATGAACTCTGACCATCTCTGAGACTGTGTAGCCCTTGGTTCTCAACCCTGACCACATTAAGGGAAAAAAACAAAGGAAATTCCCAGGACTTATCACATTCTGATTAAAGAAAAAAATCTGATCTTTTTGCTCTGGAGAATCCTAGAGAAAAACAATGCTCTCTGTTCATTTTTTCCAGGTTCGATAACCGAGAAAGCATTTCTGGAGGCAGGAGACGGGGTGGGCTATAGGACCTCTAATTGGCTCCCACCCTCACCCACCGGAAGTTAGGAATCTATGTTCCTTAGTCAGAGCTTGGTAGGAAACACTGGGATATCAATAATTTTACAGAGCATTTTATGCCCAGTTTTTTTTTTTTAATCTTGCAAACCCTATTTTCAGGTCTCATCATCAGGGAGACTGGGTTAATAGGACAGAAATTTTGGAATGGCAAGGAACTCTGATTGACTCAGGTCTTCTCGGAGGTCTCCATCAGAGTTTCATACAGATATCTGCAGGGGACCTCCCAAGGAACGGGTGGAAAGCTCACTGTCCCATTAGGACTCTCCTACACTCTTCCCAGAGGGCCCAGCCTAAACAGAGTTGGCTTGGAACTTGGCAGGAAGCTGCAGAAGAGGAAGCCCAGCTCCATGTCACATCACAAGCAGCTTCCAGTAGCCTGCCCTAAAATTGTCCACCCCCTTCTGGTCCACACCCCCCACCCTCACTCAAACATCTAATCAGCCAAAGTTATCAACGCACCTCCTAAGTCTGTCTTGGGTCCACTTCTCTTCCTCCCCAACATCAACTCCCAATGCAGGAGCAATCTCCTCTCTGGTCTAACAGCCTGCCATCTTTCTGCCTCAGTCTCTCACTGCCACAGCCAACATAGTCTTTCTAAGCTGAGAACTTCTCATTTGAAGGTGATGTAAAGTTAGCAATCCCCTTTTCTTTTACTGGAAATAATCTAAAACTGAAAAGGAATTGAGTAATTACAAACTCCATTTTTAGTGAAAGTAGGAGATGCTTAAAACACAAAATGGGTAGAAGAGTTGCCTCCAAAGCAGAGGCACTCAGGGAATTCCCTGGCATCCCAGCGGTTAGGACTCTATGCTTTCAGTGGATTCAATCTCTGGTTGGGGAACTCGGATCCTGAAAGCAGGGAGAAAAAAAAAAAAGCAGCAGAGGCACTCACAGGAGGAAGGTGGAGTGAGGACAATTCATTGCAGAGTCTCAGGGACAACATGCAAAACGCTCACCACAGGGTGAGGGGCACACCTGGAGGTGCAATACAGAAAGCCCTTGTTTACAACAGCAGGAAGCAGGCACAGATGCTGGTGGCATGAGCTCTGCTGGACCAGGACTAAATGAGGCATCACCCAGACAAGCCATATTTGTAGGAAGTGGTCTGTCTCTGTGGCAACAGGGGAGGAGAGGCTTTACACTGGAAAAAGCATCACCGTTGGCTGGAGATAAATCAAGGCTAAGTGCACTTATATTAACCCTGGGTCATAAGGAAAATTTAGACCACCTGGAAGGCAACCTCGGCCACTCTCATACAGGAGGTCCACGGGCAAGGAAAAAAATAAATCACCAGCTTCAATGATGAATCATCTATACAGAGATTTGACAAGAAAAAAGGAGGGGAAAAAAAAAAGCAACAGCAGGCAAAGGCGCACCAAAAAAATGTTGCCACGGAACACATGAAAATTCTAACCAGAAAATTAAGAAAACATAGTGAAGAGACCTCAGGGAAGAGGTCATGAAATAATAGGAGGAAATGAATCCTGAGCCAGCAGGGCTCAGGGAAGACGTGGAAGAAAAAAAGAGAACTGTTTAACCTTCATTCTTAAAATGAAGTCTAAAATCTGAAGGAGAAGAAATAGAAATTCAGAGGGAGAAAGCAAGAGAAATAAGGGAAGTCAGAAAATTAAATGAAAATAAAAAAAGGGTTAGAGAGAAAATGATAGAAACAAAAGACAAAGAAGATCTGTTTGTATGTGCGTTAAATATCTCTGCAAAGACACACAAGAAATTGGTAACATGGTTTGCTTCTAGGGAGGGAAATTAGGTCATAGGGGCCAGTGGGTGGGTGGATGGGAGGAGGGCAGGGGTGGAAGGGAGAATTCTCAGTCTTTTAACATTTTGACCTGTATGAACATGTTAGCTCTTCAAAAAAATTATCATTAAGCAATCCTCACAACCCCCCGACACACACACACACACACACACACACACACACACACACACACACTCACAAACCTGATTGTGTGGCTCTCCTCATTTAAAACCCTGCAATCTTTCTCATCACTGTCAGGATAAAGAGCGTCTCAAAATGGCTTATTAGTAGGGTGACAATAGAACCTACTGCCCAACAGGGCACTTCTGAGGTTGAAAGGAGGTGAGACAGATGTAACCCGAGACTAAGGTCACTTATGCGGCGGATCGCAACGTGGTGCTTGCTGCCTGCTCTAGCCTCACCTCCCACTTTCCAGCTCATGGGCTCTCACCCCAGCCATACTCCTGACCTCCCCGCACATGCTGCTCCCTCTGCGGTAGTGTCTCTCCTGCATTCCTCCACACTCTCTCAGGGAGGGATGTGTGGAGATCAAAGTTAGGAACTTGCTGCCCTCAGGCTATCCTCCCCTGCCCAGGAATCAGGAATTGGGCTCTAGCCTACGGCTGCCTGCCTGTGTCCAAGATGAAATGTCTTCAGATCTCCACCCAGGGACAGACTGATAGCTAGCGTGGGGACGGTGTCTTTTTTTTTTTTTTTTTTGCGGTACGCGGGCCTCTCACTGCTGTGGCCTCTCCCGTTGCGGAGCACAGGCTCCGGACGCGCAGGCTCAGCGGCCATGGCTCACGGGACCAGCCGCTCCGCGGCATGTGGGATCTTCCCGGACCGGGGCACGAACCCGTGTCCCCTGCATCGGCAGGCGGACTCTCAACCACTGCGCCACCAGGGAAGCCCCGGGACGGTGTCTTTTGCATCTGGTTTTATACTTTTACATTGGCTCCTGCTTGCTCTACTTCCTGTGCAGAGCCAAGTCTGCAAGGGGACCCCTCCTATACCATTTCCGCCGTGCCTGGCCTCAATACCTTCTGCGCACAGCTGTGAGAGCCTGGAGCAACATTTCCAACCTCCCAGCACAAGCCACTCTCTATTAGCAATTTCTCTGGAAACTGTGTAATTCCCAGTGTGTAATTTCTATTAGTAACTTCATTTTGAAATCCCATCAAGTTACCAGGTGCTATCCCAGCATCCCAATAGGCAAACACCCTAACAGCTCCCCCTTTAAAAGCAAAGATTGTCCTCCTTCAGCTCAAAATTTCCAAAATCGTTACATCCCTATATGTGGACTCAGGAGAATTAAAGAGGGAGAAGGAAAGATTAGGGTCCAAGGACACCCGGGCATGAGGAGCACAGCTCTCCTCTTTTCCTGTGACTGGCCTCTGAAGCCCCTCCTGCTCAAACAAGTTGAAGGGAAGACCCCCAACTGCCTCAGCTGGAGCTGTGTGACCCCTGTGAGCCTCAGCTCTCCATCCATCAGTGATTTCGTGAGGATCAGAGGCGACATAACTGAAGCCACACGTCCCGCACATTGCACGTAGTAGGCGCTGTGATGGCTATTCCCTCCCTTCTGCTTTCTTGTCTAGAGAACTTGATTGTGTTGGGACTTTTCTACAGCATTGCTCAATGAGCCGGAAATGGCAGCCCTGCTGGCTGGGATGCTGGTTTGCCGGGAACAGAGTGGTACTGTTGACATTTGCGGAAAGCTTTCTTGCTAAACTTTAAACACTTTGCAGATCCAATCCCGCTGGCATTGCCTGCTAGTGATATTTCTATGGCTATGATGGACACGCTGAGTTCAGTCAGACACCTGGGGAGAGGGCAGGATAATTGGTTTCCTTTAGGGTCCCAACAAAGTTAGGTGGACACCAAGTCCATTTTGGCATGAGGAAACAACATATATTGACCGTTATCTGTCTGGCACATGGGAGGAGTTCAGTAAACACTGACAAACTGAATAATGTGAAGCAATAAATGAATTAATTGCACATGCCAGAAAAAACTATGCAGTTTTACTTTGTACTGTATGTTTTGCTAGGTATGAATGGCTAATTTCAAATGTTTATATATTTATTTGGGCACAGTGGTGTGTCGGGCCCTGCTCTAGGTTCTGGGGACATAACTACAAGCAAAACCAAGTCTCTCTGCCTTCTGAGACCTCTCAGTGCAGAGAGGGTGACAGAGAAGAAATGGGAGTATTACCTATATTAGTCTTCTGGGGCTGCCATAACAAAATACCATAGACTGGGCAACTTGAACAACAGACATTTGTTTTCCTGTAGTTATGGAAGCTGAAAGTCTAAGATCAAGGTTCAGCCAGTTTGGTTTCTAGTGAGCATTCTCTTCCTGGCTTGCATATGGCTGCCTTGTCGCTATGTCCTCATATGGCCTTTCCTCAATGTGTGCAAGAGAGAGAGTTCTCTGATGTCTCAACATCACGCCTCCTCAAACTCTTACAAAAATTTGAGAAGGGAATGCTTCCAAACTCATTCTAGGAGGCCAGCGTTACCCTGAAACCAAAGCCACGTAAGGACACCACAAGAAATGAAAACTATAGATCAATATCCCCGTGAATATAGGAACAAAAAGTCTCAACAAGGTAGCAGCAAACTGAATTCAAGAACTCTTAAGAAGGATTATACACCACGACCAAGTGGAATTTATACCTTGTATGCAAGGATGGTTCAACATATGCAAATCAATAAATGCAGTACATATTAATAAAATGAAAGATAAAAATCACACGATCATCTCAATAGATACAGAAAAACAATTTGACAAAATACAACATCGTTTCATGATAAAAACCCTTAGCAGATTGGGTATAGAAGGAACATACCTAAACATGATAAACGTCATGTATAACAAAGGCACAGCTAACATTATACTCAATGGAGAAAGATTGAAAGCTTTTCTTCTAAGATCAGAAATAAGACAAGGATTTCCACTCTCACCATTTGTATTCAATATAGTATTGGAAGCCCTAGTTAGAGTAATTAGGCAAGACAAAGAAATAATAGGCATCCAAATTGGGGAAAAGTAAAACTTATTCTTCCTGTATATAGAAATGCAGGTGATATGATCCTGTATATAGAACACCCCAAAGACTCTACCAAAAAACTGTTGAAACTAATCAGTGATGTCAGTACAATATGAACATACAGAAATTAGTTGCGTATCTATACACTAAGGATAAAGCATATGAAAAAGAAATATAAATATCCCATTCACAACAGCATCAAAACAATAAAATGCTTAGGAATAAATTTAACCAAGGAAGTGAAAGATCTGTACAACAAAAACTATAAGACTTCTGAAAGAAATCAAACAAGACAAAACAAATGGAAAAATATCTGTGCTCATGGATCGGAAGAATTAATATTGCTAAAATGTCTGTAATACTCAAGACCATCTACAGATTCAATGCGATCACCATCAAAATATCAATAGTATTCTTCACAGAAATAGAAAAAAAAATCCTAAAGTTTATAAGGAATCACAGAAGACTCCCAAATAGCCAAAGTCATCCTGAGGAAAAAGAACAAAGCTGGAGGTGTCACACACTTCCTGATTTCAAACTGTACTACAAAGCTACAGTAATAAAAACAGTACGGTACTGGCACAAAAATAGACGCATAGACCAAGAACAGAATAAAGAGCCCAGAATTAACCCCAGCTTATACTGTCAACTTATATTCAACAAGAGAGCCAAGAGCACTCAATGTGGAAAAGATAGTTTCTTCAATAAATGATGTTGGGAAAAACTGGATAAACACATGTAGAGGAATGAAATTGGACTCCTATCTTACACCACTCACAAAAACAAACTCAAAATGGATTAAAGACCTACATGTAAGACCTGATACTATAAAACTCTTAGAGGAAAACATAAGCAGAGCACTCTTTGACATCAATTGCAGCAATATCTTTACTCTCCTATAGTAATGGAAAAAACAACAAAAATAAACAAATGGGACCTAATTAAACTGAAAAGCTTTTGCACATCAAAGGAAACCATAAACAACATGAAAAGACAACCCACAGAATGGGGGGACATATTTGCAAATGATGTGACCAACAAGGGCTTAATTTCCAAAATATAAAAACAGCTCATACAACTCAACAACAAAAAACAACCCAATCAAAAAATGGGCAGGGGCTTCCCTGGTGGCACAGTGATTGAGAGCCCGCCTGTCAATGCAGGGGACGTGGGTTCGAGCCCTGGTCCGGGAAGATCCCACATGCCGTGGAGAAGCTGGGCCCGTGTGCCACAGCTGCTGAGCCTGCACTCTGGAGCCTGCGAGCCACAACTACTGAGCCCACATGCCACAACTATGGAAGCCCGTGTGCCTAGAGTCCGTGCTCCGCAACAAGAGAAGCCCCCGCAGTGAGAAGCCTGCGCACCATAACGAAGAGTGGCCCCCACTTGCTGCAACTAGAGAAAGCCTGCGAGCAGCAATGAAGACCCAGTGCAGCCAAAAATAAATAAATAAAATAAATTTATTAAAAAAAAAAAACATGGGCAGAAGGCATAAATACATCTCCAAAGAAGGCATACAAATGGCCAAGAGGTACATGAAAAGATTCTTAACATTGTTAGTTATTAGAGAAATGCAAATCAAAATTACAATGAGATATAACATTGCACTGGTCAGAATAGCCCTCATCAAACAGTCTACAAACAATAAATGCTGGAGAGGGTGTGGAGAAAAGGGAACCCTCTTGCACTGTTGGTGGGAATGTAAATTGATACAGCCACTATGGAGAACAGTATGGAGGTTCCTTAAAAAACTAAAAATAGAGCTACCATAGGATGCAGCAATCCCAGGCCTGGGCATATATCCAGAGAAAACCATGGTTTGATTGGATACATGCACCCCAATGTTCATTGCAGTGCTGTTTACAATAGCCAAGACATGGAAGCAACCTAAATGTCCATTGACAGGTGAATGGATAAAGAAGATGTGGTACATACATAAAATGTAATATTACTCAGCCATTAAAAAGAATGAAATAATGCCATTTGCAGCAACATGGATGGACTTGGAAATTAGCATACTAAATGAAGTAAGTCAGACAGAGAAAGACAAATATCATTTGATAGCGCTTACGTGGGGAATCAAAAAAAAAAATGATACGAGTGAACTTACTTACAAGACAGAAACAGACTCAGACCCACAGACTCCAAAAACAAACTTATGGTTACCAAAGGTTAACCAAAGGGAAAGATAAATTGGGAGTTTGGGATTGACATATACACACTACAATATTTAAAACAGATAACCAACAAGGACCTACTGTACAGCACAGGGAACTCTGCTCACTATTCTGTAATAACCTAAATGGGAAAAGAGTTTGAAAAAGAATAGATACATGTATATGTCTCACTGAATCACTTTGCTGTACAGCTGAAACTAACACGACATTGTTCATCAACTATACTCCACCCAAGCACCCCGGACAGCACCCTTCCTGGGCTGATTTAAGGGGACTGATTGAATCAAAGGCAATCATGTGATTTAAGGGGGCTTATTGTTTTAAGGGTGGTCAGGAGATTAAGAAGGCCCATTGATTTAAAGGGGTACAGGAGAATTAAGAAGGCAGAATGGGGACTTCCCTGGTGGCTCAGTGGTTAAGAATCTCCCTGTCAATGCAGGGGACACGGGTTGGAGCTCTGGTCTGGGAAGATCCCACATGCCACAGAGCAACTAAGCCCACGAGCCACAACTACTGAGCCCGCATGCCACAACTACTGAAGCCCACGAGCCTAGAGCCCATGCTCCACAATAAGAGAAGCCACTGCAATGAGAAGCCTGTGCACCGCGAGGAAGAGTAGCCCCCGCCCCCCCACAGCCGCAACCAGAAGAAAGCCTGCGTGCAGCAACAAAGACCCAATGCAGCCAAAAAAAAAAAGAAGGTAGAATGACTTAATGGGTGTCTGGAGAGTTAAGAAGGCAGATTGATTTAATGGGGGTCAGGAAAAGTAAGGGGTTTGATTGGTATAATGGGTGTCAGGAGATTTAAGAAGGATGGTTGATTTAATGGGGGTCAGAATATTTAACAGGGCTGATTTAATCAAGGGGAGTCATGTGATTTAGGGGGCCGGTTTAATATATGGGTGTCATGTGATACAAACATGCTGATTGAATCAATGGGAGTCACCTGATTTACGGGGACTGATTTATCAGGAGTCACATGATCCAAGGGGCTGATTGAATCAGCCCAAGCACCCTCCCAAGGAGGACAGCACCTATGTACACAACTGTGTGTATAATATGTGTCCACAAAGGAACTTTGGGTACTCAATGCATATATACAACTGTGTATATACTAAGTGTCCACAAAAGGCACTTTGGGTACACAATACATATACACAACTGTGTACCACAGGCAGTGCATCTGGGGCCTCCAAGCACCCTCCCTGACCTCTCATCATAGACACTTCTGGTATTTCTAACTTTTTTTGCTATTACAAGCAAGGAAACAATGTCTATTGTATTAGTTATTTACTGCTGCCTAACACATTATCCCAAAACTTTGTGGGTTAAAACTATAATAAATATTTAACATGGCTCACAGTTTTTGCCAGACAGGAATTTGGGAGCTGCTTGGCTGGATGGCTTCCAGCTCAGTGATTTTCATTGGGTTGCAGTCAGAAGGTTGGCTAGGGCTACAATCACTATGGTTTGACTAGGCTGGAGGGTGTACTTGCTCCAGGGCTGGCAAGTGGATGATAGCTGACGGTGCAGAGCCCTCGTTCCTAGTTCCCCATGTAGCCCTCTCCATGAGGCTGATTGAGTGTCCTCACAACATGGTGGCAGGATTCCCCCAGAGTGAGTTATTCAAGAGAGAGCAAGCAGAAGCAGAAATGCCTTTTATGACCTAGCCTCAGAAGTCACACACTGTTACCTCTGCCACATTCTGTTCATCAGAAGTGAGTCACCAAGTCCAGCCCCTTTGAAGGGAGGAGTGTCAAAGAGTTTGCAAACATATTTGAAAGCCCTCAGTACTATCCTTATACATAATCTTTATGTACTTGTGTGAATATTTCCTTAGAATAGATTTTTTTGAACTAGAATTGCCAGATCAGGTGATATGTAGACTTTTTTTTTTTTTTTTTTGGTGGTACGCGGGCCTCTCACTGCCGTGGCCTCTCCCGTGGCGGAGCACAGGCTCCGGACGCGCAGGCGCAGTGGCCATGGCCCACGGGCCCAGCCGCTCTGCGGCATGTGGGATCCTCCCGGACCGGGGCACGAACCCTTGTCCCCTGCATCGGCAGGCGGACTCCCAACCACTGCGCCATCAGGGAAGCCCAATATGTAGACTTTTAATTTGGGTAATTCCTGTATGTGTCAAAACTGCTTATTTTCCCCCAGTAAATATTTTCTCACTTTTTCCTTTAGCAACGAATCTCCTGAGTTTTAGCTGGGCACAGCTTGAGAATGGATTTCCCAGGCTCCCTTGCTGCATGGGAACAGGTAACTAAGTTCTGGCCAATGGGAAGTACTGTGTGAAATTTCTGGGTCATGCTCGTAAAAGACGCTGTCGGCCTACTTCCTCTTTCTCCATGGAGAAGGCTGTTTGGAGATCAGATGTGGTGGCAGTGAGAACGAGCTTCCACCAGGTGATGAAGACAGTACTTTTAGGGATGGTGGGGTGATGTATAGAAAGAACCTGGGCGTCTGGATAACCCCATGCAGCCAAGCCACGCTTCTTCTCAGGACTTCCTACCAGCTTAGCTTTTTGAGAGAAAAATAAAACTTCTGTCTTATTTAAGCCACTGTTGTTTACTGATGATTTGCCTTCTAAAAAGGCTTCACCAACAGTATATGAGTATCCATTCCCCCATCCTTGCCCACACACAGTATTATCAATCTTTAAAGTTTTACCAATCTAATGGACTCCCCCCTTTTCTTACGACTTTATCAGCTCCCTCCTTTGCTGCTGGACCAAATACTAGGAACAGGAGGAGGGATACTGATCAGAAAGCCCACCACAATCTGGATTAACAGAAAACACAAAGATACAATGTTGCTCTCGAAAAACTGATCATCGTACAACTCTAAAAGTACACATCCATCACCAAAAAATGTCTCCGCGGAGATGCTGTGCCTGCCCTCAAAGGCATTACAGCCGTACTGGGGAGAGGAAGCACCTGGAAAGAGACAACTAGCTGTGCAAAGTGGAAGGGTCTGGCTGTCCAGTTATCGGGGCTGACCCAGGGACCTCGGGGAGGGAGCTATGATGGAGGACATTAGCCTCCCCCCGGGCCGTGGTTCACGAATTTCTCATGCTACTCTGGCCAGAAGAGGGGAGGAGGGAGTGGGTTACCTGGCAAAGTTATGGCAAATGGCGAAGAGCACAGGCTTTGGATTTAGAGCGCCTGCATCACGTCCCATGCCTGGCCCTTCACTCTGTGGACAGGGATGCCCTGAGTGCCTCCTGAGACCCAGGCACTGTTGGCGGTGCTGGGAGTCCCATGAGAAACCCTGCCGTATCCAGAGCTTACCTTTAGAGTGCTGAGACAGACAAGCCAGGCTGCGCCAAGGCTCCCTCACCTGCAGAGTGAGAGGGCTGCTGGGAAGACTGAATGAAAGAACACGTGTGTGAGATTGTGCCCACAGCACCTGCGTAGCAAAGGCTCAGTACGGGCAGCTGCTATAATTAAGAAAAGCCGTGAAATATCATGATATCACTTATATGTTGAATCTAAAAAAATTATACAAATGAACTTATTTACAAAACAGAAATAGACTCACAGACATAGAAAACAAACTTATGCTTACCAAAGGGGGAAGCAGGGGGAGGGATAAATTAGGAGTTTGGGATTAATATATACACACTATTATACATAAAATAGATAACCAGCAAGGACCTACTGTATAGCACAGGGAACTATACTCAATATTTTGTAGTAACCTATAAGGGAAAAGAATCTGCAAAAGGATATATATCTATACATATATATGTATAGATATATGTCTGAATCACTTTGCTGTACACCTGAAGCTAACACAACATGGTAAATCAACTATACTTCAATTTTTTTTTAAAGCCATGAAGGAGAGAACCCTTCCATGAAGTCTCCAGGACCCCCAAATTTCCTCTCTGTGACCTTTCGTTCCCTCACAGGTGACTCCCGTAAACTTTGCATTAATGCCCATCCCCACCTAGGAAAAAGAAAAAACACAACAACCCTGCTTCCGTAAAAGATCTTTCTCACTGAGAAATAGTTGGTGTGGTTTTATGCACTGATCCTGTTACATTTACACTTCAGTGGGGGACATCCTGTGTTTGATTAAACCAGAGGAATGAAAGTCTAATTATGAAATTTTTGGCATCAGTCAAGCTAAATGGGGACACCTGGCCCAATTGGAGGTGCTTCACTGATGCTGTTGAAATCATAACTTTTAGGAGATGGCCCCGACCTCCTCTCCTCTCCTCTCCTCTCCTAGTCTCTCTTCTGCTCCCCTCTCTCCTTCTCTCCCCTGTCTCCTGTCTTTTTCTTGCCTAAATGGCCATCTGAGTCTCTGATGATTCAGCGTGATTGCGTTTCCATAGGCAGGTGTGTGTCTTGTTTAGTCACATTAAAAATAAATCACTTGGCCACACTCAGTCAATCTGTTACTTTTCTCTGCTTTCCAGGAACAGACTGCTCAAAAAGCACAGGACTGTTGGGTGAAATGCGAGCGGGGAAAGGAGTGAGGTGGAGTGGACAGAGCCCTTCCAAGCTGGCCATCCGACTTCACATCTAATCAGAGAGTGAATCAGTTATGCCTGCAATTATGCCAACAACTCAGCATCATGGCTGCTGCTGGAGACCCATGACAGCGAGCTGTGGAAGAAATAGGTTTGGGGTGGAGAGGTGGTGCTCATATGTTACTGAAAACCTACCGTGTGCCAGGCCCTGTGTTTACTGGACACCTACTACGTACCAGGCCCTGTGCTTGCTTTTGCATCTGTTTTCTTCCAAGGGAGGATTAGGATCCTGGTTGAGGGACCCTGGCCAATTTCAGCTTTCAGGGTCTTGTTTCTGCAGACTAGAAACATTACATCATTCTCTAATGATCCTGTTTGGTATGATGGAAGGGTCTTGGGGTTAGACAGACAGAGCTCCACCACTGTGAGCAGATGACCTAACACTTCTGAGCCTCAGTTTCTTCATCTCTAAAATGGGGATGAAGATCAGGATTGAACGAAATAATATTTAAGACACCTCATAAATAGGCAGCTAAAAATGATAGTGTTTAATCTCTCCTCATAACATACAACTTCATCCTCTTTGAGATTTTTATTTTTTCAGGTTAGGGTGGCAATGTTCCCAGAGCTCTGTGCGTGTGCGTATGTTTCTTATTCTTGATAAAAAGACAGTCTGAGGGAGAGAGAGCTGAGTCTTTTGTAGCAATCTTGGTGCTTTAGAAAACCAGACCCCCACCTCGATGAAATGCCATTGGGCATTCCGTCAGCAGGCAGAGTGTCCAAGACACCTCCCCATGGTCACGCCCTGCATGGTGTCCTTCCACATTGGGTCTGGGCTGGTCTGTGACTTGCTTTGAACAATAAAATATGGTGGAAGTGACACTGGGCCTAAGCCTTAAGAAGCACTGGGAGCTTCCACCTTTGTGCTCTGGGGGAGGCCTTGAGCCAATGTATAAGAAATTTGGTCTCTCTGCACTGTAGAGATGTTAGGCCAAACAAACCGAAATGTGGCAGTTTGGAGCAGAGAAAGGTTTATTGTAGGGCCACGCAAGGAGATGGGTGGCTCATGCTCTGGGCAGCTCAGGCCCCCCAAAACCCCCGAGCTCCCCAAAGAGGCTCCCCTAAGGGGCAAAGCATTTTTAAAGGCCAGGTGAGGGAGGGGCGTTGCAAGGTATGCAATCAGCTCATGCACAGTTCTCTGATTGGTTGATGGTGAGGTAACAGGGCGCTGTCACAGGGGTTAACATCATCAATCCTTAGGTTCCAGGAGGTCTGGGCCATCAAGTAGTTAACATCTTCCATTTAGTGGGCGTTTTTCACATCTGTAAAACCACTCAGGAAATGTACATTAAACACTGTTATCTAGGTACAGAAGTACCTGGAGAGGAGCTAAAGCAGAGGATATGCGGGAAGGCCGGTCCCGGGAAGGCCCCATAGGGTCCTGCTCCATTACAGAGACAGTATAGAGAGCTGGTGGAAAAGGAGAGACCCTGAGAATCTATGGGAGGAGAGAAAGAAAGAGAGGAAGAGAGAGAGAGAGAGAGAGAGAGAGGGGCCCAGCGGTCCCAACTGAGGCCAGCCTTCCAGCCACCCCTCTGTCGACTTAAAACATAGGCACAACCTAAAAGTTGAGAGTTATGTTTTACTTGGAGGAAATCCTTAGGCCTTCGAGCCACGTAGGCAGCATCTGCAGTAATCCTGAGAGAACTGAGGTGAGGGGGGAACAAAGTTATATAGGAGTTTTGCAACAAAAGGCAGGTAGTCTGAATATCAAAAGATTATTGTTAATTAAAGAAAACCAGGTATCTCAAGTTAAGAAATTCAGCACTTTTCTATGCATGGGAAAATGCAAGTCTGGGCTCACTGAAATCATTCCTTTGATATGCACCTCAGCTCTCTGGGGCCAGTGTCCTGTGTTTTCATATCCTGAGTTTCCTCAAGGCTCCCCATGGGGAGTGACTGCAGTTTGATGGCTGCGAGAGGGCAGGTATCCTTTGTTTCCTTCCTGAGTTCCCTCAGGGCTCACAAGCTCATGCAATCTCTGATGACTGTGACATCCTTTTTTTACTGATGCGGCAGGCAATATTCCATTTCTGACCTCCAAGGCACCAGCCACGTGAGTGACCCATCTTGGATGCCCCAGCCCAGTCCAGCCCCCAGATGGCTGCAGTCCCAGCCGATATCATATGCAACAGAACTACCCTGCCATCCCAATCAGCCTACAAACTCATAAGACAATAAAATGGTTGTCTAAGCCATTAACTTCTGGAGCGGCGAATTACACAGCAATAGATAATTGAAGCAATCAGCGATATTTTTGAACTTTCACTATGTACTACGCCACGGTGTCTCACTATGAGAGATACAGAGAAATCACCCTCAGGAACTTCGTTTGGGCAAGAAGATGGTGCATAGGCGAGTATAAAGATTTGAAGCATTTACTAATCCACACTCAAATGTGTGCTTAGAAACATGATGCAGACTATTTGGTGATAGGGTTGGGAGGCCGAGGAAGGTAATATTTCTGAGAGAAAAATATTTGAGCTGGATTTTGCAAGAAAGGGCAGATGACATTAGATGACATTACAGAGAATGGGGGGAGAGAGCGGGGCATTGATAGCAACGTGGCAAGAAAATAAATTGGGAGCCCCAGGAAGAGAAGTAGAGAAGCTTAAAGTTTGATATTAGCTGTGAAACTGCATAACTCAGATTGCGACTTGAACCCACCGTCTTTTAATTGAGATCACACACCTGGTCTCAGGACTTAATGAAGCTCAGCTTCCTGATGTCTCATCTCAGAAAGAATTCAGTGAGAGACAAAGCAAAAGGTAAGAAGTGGATTTATTTAGAGAGAAACACACTCCACCGACAGAGTGTGGCAAGATGCCCTGAAATAAGGGGTGGTTAGTATTTATGGGCTGGGTAATTTCTTAGGCTAAGGAGTGGGAGGATTATTCCAACTATTTTTTTTGGGGGGGTGGATTTCCAAGAATTGGGCCACTGCCCACCTTTTGACCTTTTATGGTTGGCCTCAGAACTGTCATGGCGCTGGTGGGTGTGTTGTTTAGCATATGCTGATGTATTACAATGAGTGTATAATCAGGCTCAAGGTCTACTGGAAGTCGAATATTCTGCCATCTTCGACCTAGTTGGCTCGAACCAGTTTTTGTTGTGTCCTATGCCTGTGTCAGCCCTTTAAAGGTTGTGCCCTGCCCCCTTCCCTCCTGTTTCAGCTGGGTATAAAAATAATGGGGCTATTACAAAGTCAAGTTTTAGGTCTGCAGTGAGGACCTCAGAAAAGCTGGTCATCTCATGATCTTTACTTTTTCCTACCCATTTGGTAGAAATACAACTCGCTTACCTGCTGACTTATAAATGCTCGTGATTGTGGAGTCTCCTGGGGGAAGTTCTCTTCAGCACCCATTGGAGTGGGTGCAGGAGGATGTTCAGAACCTGTCCGCAGAGGGCCCTTTTAGGTGCCCCCCAAGGACAGCTTATGGGGGGTGGGAATTGAGGTTGTCAGGGCCCTTTGTGTACTGAGGAGGAGCAAGGCTTAAAAGACTGTGGAAGCAGCAACCTCCCCAGAGCTAATTGGTTGGTAATTAGCAGGTTAATGGCTCATGTGGGGGATAATGCAAGGCTAGAGCCATGGGGCAGGAAATGACTTTAAAGTCTCTCCCCCCCCACCCCCGACAGCTTTGCTCCCCTCCCCTCTAATGTTTGGTGGGGCTTTTGGGGTCTCCTACCTGGGAAGGGCTGGGTCCTGTTTGCCTCCTCCGCTCTGGGGGTCAGGACAAGGCCAGAAGGTGATGTGTAGCACCAAAACACTGACTCACAAAAAAATGAGTGACTGCCCTTCCCTTGAAGAAAAGGAGGGGTGCAAGTGCAGGTTGGAGGGGGGAGAGGGGTAAGTGGTCCCCACTCTAGGCAGAGAAAGGTTGAGGGCCAGGGAGCCAGCTGGCTCATCACAGCATCTTTTTACAAATTTTAGGGTGCCACCTGAGATTGTGGGTCCACCCAGCCTACTCCATTAATCTTAGCATACACAGATTTTTACAGATACTGAATCAGTTAGGAATATGTTTAGTTGTAAGTAACACAACCCCTAAAAGTGGCCTTAAAAATAAAGGCATTCCCTCAATCCACAGAGAACTATTGAGAGGTGACCTCATGCCCAGCACTGTTCTAGGAGTTGGGGACACAGCAGAGAAAAGCAAACTTCCTGTCCCAGAGCAAGAAGGTACTGGGTGAGGGCAGAGGCTTGACACTGCCTGGAGTGCCCAGGGCTCTCTACCTTTGCCCTCCAGTCACCCTGTGTATTGGTTTCTGCCTCCTGGTCATAGGATCCCTCGGATGTCCAGGAATCTCGGCCAAGACAGGAAGCAGGAGATAGAGGGGGCACCAGCCTCTCCTGTTCCTTTTATCAGGAAAATGAAAACTCTCCCAAAACCCCCAGCAGATTCTCACCATCACTGGGGAGAACAGGCACATGGCTACATGAATTCTCAGGACTAATTAATCTGGTCATTATTTTCACCTGGGGTTGCCCAGAACACCATCAGGGGTCAGTTTGCAGAGACGAGGGAAGGATGTCGGGGTCAGGTTGTTCACCGGCCTCGCTGTTCACAGGGCGAGGCCCTGACAAAGGGACAAATATCCTATTGCAAATCTTAAGTAAATAGTAAAAGAATTAAAAATGACATTGGATGCAATCCAAGATCAGGCAAAAAGTCTTTACTTACTGCTGTTTACTAAGCTCTTTTCCAAGTGCTCTGTAGGAAACGTGAGGGGCGGGAGAGAAAGGATCCAGCCTCAGGGAGCTTTCAGGCTAGCTGAAGATGACAGCCACACAGACGAAACAACCTGGGACCGCGAGAGAGTGAAGAGGCTTTGGTTGGGTCTGAATGCACAGTATCGAATAGAGGCACAAGTAAATGCCGTCATGGTAGGAAGCAGGATCACTGCCTGCCCTGCCCACACCCCTTCTGGGGAACCTGTCACAGCTCCTAACCGTGTAGTCCTATGACGTCCAGGCCCCTCCCCAATCCCAGCCATGGCTGATGGGACCAGACGTGGACCCTGAGCCCAAGGCAGCCAATCCACTGCCTGGAAGCAGGGACACGTGAGCTGAGTCACTCAGATGTTCCCTCTTGAGAATCTGAAGTAAGAGATGCAGAGACTACTGCCCAGGGTGAGAAGTCCTGACACCCTGCAGGACGTGTCAAGAGACCACAAAGGACCTCAAGAAGGGAAGGGCAGGGACTTCCCTGGCGGTCCAGTGGTTAAGACTTCACCTTCCAATGCAGTGGGTGTGGGTTTGATCCCTGGTCGGGGGGCTAAGATCCCACATGCCTCGTGACCAAAACATAAAACAGAAGCAATATTGTAACAAATTCAATAAAGACTTTTAAAAAATGCTTCACGTCAAAAAAAGTTAAAAAAAAAAAAGGAAAGGGCAGCCTCACTCCTGACTTGGGTCCATCCTGAACTGGAGTTGGTGTTGCCCATTCCATCCTGACCATCAACATTCCTTTTACCAGGGCTGCTTTGAACAGGTTTTGTGTCTCGGCTTGAATGGTACGGTGTGGGAAGGCTTTGTCCTCACCCCTCATCCCTGCATCCCCCTCTTACCCATTCCCCAATCCATCCCCCGCCTCTGCCTTAATCCAGGTGCTCTTCCACCAGCTGCTCCCCCTGCATTTGCTCTCCCCTTCATTTCATCGTCCACACTGTGGACAGTGGTCTTTCCAACATGACCCTGCCACGCCCTTCCTTTACATCTGTGGCTCCTCATAGCTCAGCCTCCAGGCCTGTCTCCACCGTGCACTCCCTCCCTGGCTAGGTTCCTGACCTGCCCTCCAGTCACCCTGAGAGTAGACAGTCACACCTCTGTGCCTTTGCACATGTCCAGACTTGCGCGTAAAAATACACCCTCCACCCCTGCTTCCCATGTCTCCTCCAAGATCAAGGTCAGGGGACATCTCACCCCCACCCTGACCTTGGTTCCCCTCTCCTTTGGCCATGACAGCAGTTCATGAGGCCCTGTGCTGGCATCTACTTCATTGTGTTAGCACCACGCTTTGTGTCCTTGCCACCTGGCACTGTGCTTGTGGGGTGGATGAATGAATGAATGAATGAGTGATTCTCTAATAGTAAACCTCAGCTGACTTGATAGGATTTTGTTGGGAGATTTGGGTGTGAGCAGGGCCTTTCCTTCCTGGGAGATTAGCCTCGGTCTAGCCTGGACGGGGGAGTCAGGTTGTTTTTTGAGGCCCTCCTGCCTCCTGCCCTTAAAGACCATCCCACCTGCCTGCTCCCCTGGTGACGTGGGGACAGCCTCACTGAAACTGGCCTTCTTGTCCTCAACACTGAACAGAAATTCCCCAGGAGCACTTCTCTGTCTTCCTCTTCTGGACAAGAGGCACACAGACAGAGCCAGAGCAGAGGGCAACGAAGCACTCAGATTTGAGAAACAGGCAGGAGATTCCAGAAGCAATCAGGGGAGAAAAGAACCTACATGATCCCCCGAATTCACAATGCAGCCCTCACAAGCTGGAGCGCCTGTGATTGGATCTTCCCATCTTCCCGTGTCTCCTGCAGCCCAGGATTAGCCAGTTTGGGAAAGGACGCAGTGATGCCCACACAGCTAGCCAGGGCTTCCCCGGGGACGTGTGAGGGCGATGTCTGGGGACTCCTGGGAGCCAGGTGGTCCTTCCTGGGAGGGGAGGGCATTTATCAGGCCCCCAAATATGTCTGGTCACAAAGGACCTGAAGACAGAAGGCTGCAGACCCCTTCTGATGGCAGAGGGGCAACTTGGAAGAGATTCCTCACCAGAACCCGACCACACTGGCCCCCTGATCTCAGACTGCAGCCTCCTGAACTGTGAGAAATGAATCCTGTTGATTATGAGCCCCCCGTTCTATGGTATCATGCTATAGTAGTCCCAACGGACTAAGACAGAAATAACCAGCATCTGTTAAAACTTACTACCTGCCGAGCACTGTCTTAAGCACCTCATGCACATTTATTTATTTAATCATTTTACCATTTCTCTATCTAATAGGTACCATTATTCTTGTTGTCCCCATTTTACAGATGAGGAAACTGAGAGCAGGGACTTTGACTCTTTTGTCCACTGTTCAACTCCAGCACCCAAAACGGCAGGAATTCGACAAACTCATCCACTGAACAGCACCAAAATTGCTCTAATGTGGAGCCTGGGGGCCAACAATCTCCCAGATGATGATGTAGTGGGACCTTGGAGATGCACAGAGGCTCTGATGCCATTCAAGAGGCTCTGCCCCTCCCTCCTGCCCTCTTTCCTTCCATACTTATTTTTCAAGGGCTTCCTATATGTAGAACTTGTGCACAGAGAGGAATCAGATTTCCCTTCTGCCCCCAAGTGGGTTATAATTACAGTGTAATAAGCAGCAGTAACCTATGCAGAAAAATTCCAGTAAAGTAATAAAAAACACAAAGAGAAGCAAACCATGTGCTGTAACAAGTTTGCCATCCATCCATCCATTCACTCATCCAAGGAGCATGCATTGAGCTAAGCCCTGGGATGCAGGGATGAATGGGATGTAGGTCCCCCTTCTGGTGGGTGAGGCCGTGGCTGCCTCCCTCAGGGAAGCAAAGGCTTGGGGAGAGCAGGCTCCAGGATTGAGGTCTGCCCCCTCCATCTATCTCTGCTCTGCTCCAAGGGGCGCTTTCCCCAGAGCTGGCCCAGCCCAGAGTGCAGGCTCCAGGGCTATGGCCTGTCGAGAAAAGCAGGTCAGTAAGACTTGTCCCCAGGCTTTGGGCTGACTGTCCTCTTTCAGTGTCCCTCTGGCCTCCCTCCCTCCCTCCCTCCCTGTGGTGCCTGGCAGAGGGCCTCGGGCTCCCGGCTGAGCCACTCACTCACGCACTGAGCCATCCGCACAGAGAGCGGCCATCTCCCCCCGCCGGCCCCCAGAGCTCTGCGGGGTGATTGATGGGGCTACTCTGTTCCTGGTCCCAGAGAGCTCCTTTGAATAATAACTTGGCAAAAAAACTCTCTCTTTTTTTTTTTCTTTCCCTATTTTCTGATTCATTGGCTCTAAGTCATTCATCTCTTTTGAGTTAGAGGAAGAAAGAAGAATGAGGAAGAGGAGAAGGACGTGTCCCAGAGGTACAAGGGACCCTGAGCCCCACCTCCTCATTCTACAGGGGGAGCTGCAGGTGGAGCCCACCTCTGCCGTTAGGATTTCTATATTAATCCTGACCTCCGCTTGTAGAAGAGAAGCAAGTGTGGGAGGGATGGGAGGTGGGGGAGGCAGGGATCTTTCTAGGGCCCCTGAAGTTGCACCTTGAAGGCAGCTGCCCACTCTATCCACATGTAAGGCTGGTCCAGTCTGCCTGCAGGGATATTGCAGTTTGCTCATCCTTGAGGGGTCACAGGCAGAGCAGGTAGGGAAAGGAAGGAGACACGGGGGTTCGTTCAAGTGAGTTATGTCAGCTCATCAACACCAACACTTGATCACCTACTATGTGCTAGGCACGGGGGAGACAAAGATGCATAAACCCTGTTCCTGCTCTCAAGGAGTTCACAGACATGTATAGGTAAAGCCAGTGCCTGCGACAGATGCTCTCGTGGAAGTAGGTCCCACGCAATCACACCGAGGAGGCTGTTCTTCTGCGCTGAGAGGGACCAGCAAGGAAGTCTTCATAGATGAGCTGATAAGGTGTTCTGAGATCTCAATCTGAAGGCGGGGAAGCGTGCTCCAAATGTTAGGCACCGCAGAAGCAAAGGCTGGAAGGTGTGAAATTTCATGGTGGTCGGGGAAACTCTGAGTTATATGGTGTTTTTAGAGTATGAAGGTGAGATTGATGTTGGCAAGACACAGGAGGAAGGGCCAGTAATGATACCGGCTGCAGATCTTAATCGAGTGCTCATGTGGGGAGGCCTGTGTGCCGGTCTCAGGAGTTCGATGACTGCGATAGGACAGTTATCCAACAGGAAGGGATGTAATCAGATCTGCAACAGTGTGGAGGATGGATCAGACCCGGAGAGACTAGAGAAAGGAAGACAGCCAGGAGGTGGATGTAATTAGTCCAGGCAAGAGGCGATTGAAGGACTGAACCAAGGCCGGGCCGATGCAGGAGGGAATGGATTTGACAAACGTGTTGACATGCTTGGTGGTTGGCTGAAGGCTGAGGATGGGGAGATAGAAGAGTCAAGGGTACCTCATGGGCCACCAGCTGAAACAGGGATCATAGCACAGAAACATTCACGAACAACTGCCAGGGACCTATTAGATGGTAGCGCTATTCCCGGCACAGAGACAAATAATTCATGTCCCTTGGACGTACTTCACGGTTTCTTTAAGACAAGCTTAATCTGTATACACAGACATCCAACCAAGTTTGGGGGAATCTCAGAACTTTTTTCTTTTACCAGAAAAATAATGCACCCTTTCCCCTCCACCACACTGAAACTCCCTTCCTATTTTATTTTGTTTCCTCCAGGAGGTGACACTCACACAGCTGGGACGATTCCAGGTGGCCCCACTTGTCCCGGGGTAGGATCAGGGCAGCTCATTGGGGGCCACTGCCACGTGGCTGAGGTTGGGAGCGGGAAGCTTCCTTGAGAGTCGAGTCTTTCTCTAGCCATCTCTGCCTTTCAGCTGGAGTCTCCTTCCCCCTGGGATGGATTTCCCCATAAAATAAATGTCTTGTCTGAATTAATCTGATTTTTAAAAGGAGAAAGTCATCATATTGTAAAGACAGATCATAAAAAGACGCGTCAGTCTGTCAGGAAGACTGGTTAATATGAATATTTGTTTAGCAGAGACAGTGCACCCGAGGCAGCCTTTCTGGACCAGCCCTGGGCCTGGAAGGGGCCTTTCATTTGCATACTTAGAGCATCTAGGGCTGGCAGCTTTGCATTCTGAATACGGGCACTGTAGCAGCTACACTCTGCAGAAGAGGCCGGGAGAGGCCCCCCAGCTGGAGGGACGGCTCCCTCAGTCCCAGCCATGCCCCAAACCCTTCCATTCGAGAACTAATCAATATGAGGGATCTTCAGAAGACACCTCAGACAATCTCTCCATTTTGTTTCATTCTTTAAAAAATGACATAGGCCATCACATAAGTATGTAGATAAAAAACGAGTAGTATATGAGGTACATGGTATAAAAATTCTATGCTGTGAAACATCACATGGGTAACACATAAACACACGAAACAGAACAGAGAAAACCACAAAAGTGCGTTTGCCTTTTGCACAGTTGACCACTGTGGACTGTTTGGTGTGCATCTTTCTCAACGTCTTCCGGTACATGTCTATCTGTCTCCTGCATGATACACATACACTGTTTGGTTTTTGTTAGATGGAATAGAAACATATCAAAACTTGGTACTGGAATTTTTTTTTAATTAACATTCTACTTTGGGTTTCTTTTTAAAAATAAAGCTATAAAACGAATACATGTTTATCACAGAAACTTCAAAATCGATAGAGGGGTAGAAAATACAAAGTAAGAAAGAACCCTAAAACCCCAAAAAGAAAATCTTTTCCTTCCTTTCTCTTCATTCCCACTCCCCAGAGCAAACAGATAAAATATATTTTTGTGTATCTTTTTGGAAATGACTATGCACGTACAGGCATTTAAACACTCACATCCTCCATCTGTTCACTGAGGAAGTGAGAGCTCGGAGAGGTCACAGGGCAGATCCAAGGTCACACAGCTGACTGGGGCAGAAGCAAATGCAGAGCCGGGCGCCCCAACTTCAGAGGGCAAAGGCCTTTCCACGGCACATCTCCAGGGAGTTTGCCCAGAGCCAGTCTCAGCTGGTGTGGCTAATCCTAACCTCCACCTCGTCTGCCAGGCGGTGACACTTCTCCATACAGCCCACGTCCCCCCGCCCCGTTCCCCCAACACTGCTGCCTCGCAGTGTATTAACGGAATGCACTTGTGCGGCTTGCTCGGGGCGGGGGCCTGACGGTTTGTTTCACTAACACTGCTGTCTCTGCCAGAGCTGTCGTCACGGCAGAACAGCGTCGTGGAGCCTCCTGGCAAAGCAATTCGTTCAGTGAGCTTGTGCCTGCGCTTTTGTTCCCCAGATTACAAGTGACAGTTACAGGCAGAAGACCCTTCCCGAGGATGATTCCATTTAAGTAATCCCTTGCCCTGGTGGGAGCTGGTATCCGGTTAGGGCTCTTGCCCCTCCCTCTACAGGAGGCTATGGGGCCACAGGCCTGCCCCCCAGGAGCTCACAGCTTGGTGGAGGAGGGCAGCACACACCCTGATACACCCACCGCTGATCTGCAGGTCGCCTGTGTTCCCCCTCTGTTCTGTGTGTGTGTGTGTGTGTCGACCTTGGCCATCTTGGCCCCAGATGTGCCTACAGCATTGCCAACATCTGGGTGGAAGGAGAAAAGTCAGCCAGCCAACGGGATGTATTTGTTTCTGGTTGACGGCAGGATGGCCCCCATCTGGGCATCTAGGAAACATCTAGACGGACAGCCCGAGTAATCTGTATACCCACATATTTGATCCTGCCACCTATGACAATGTGAGGTGGCAGAGCCTGGACCAACGAACCCCATCCCTCCAGCCAAGCCAGGCCTGTTCTGACCTTGCAGACAGAAAAGAGGGAAGCCCAGAACCCGGACACTGGTACAGGGATGGGAGGTGTGTGTGTGGGGGGGGGGGCAGGGGGTTGGGAGTGTGTGTGTGTGTGTGTGTGTGTGTATGGGGGCAGGGGGTTGGGAGGGGAGGGCTGTGCATGCATTTATGTGTTGCGGTAAGGGGCTGGCAGCTAGAGAAACTCTGATCTAGAAAATGAAGTCTCTGGACTTCACGGTTCTGCTCGAGTCTGGGGCTGCAGGTGTGGGCCAGGGCCGGGAGCTTTGGGGTGGGGCACGGTCTTCCCTGGCTCTTCCTGATTCACTACCATTCAGCAACCAGTGTCCCTCCCAGCAAAACAAAACCTCCCGAGATCGCTGGTTCCGCAGTGCCCTCCAGTGGGCAAGCAGAATATGTCTGGAGAGAACGCCTTCGCCACACGTGGTCACAAGTCACACGTGTGGACCCTTCAGGCATTTTAGAATCGAGGTTCAAGTTCCTCCACCTGCTTCCATGCCCTTTGGAAGATAAGGTTCTAAATGAACAGTTGGCTGTTTGTATAGAGGAGTGGGAGACCAGTAGAAGTCTGTAAAGAGAGAGCAAGGGACTGAGGACTGGGGCACCAGTGTTTTAGGGCATTGTGGACAGAGACTGGATGAAATGTAAAACAATGGTGACGTGTGTGTGTGTGTGTGTGTGTGTGTGTGTGTGTGTGTGTGTGTGAAGTCCTGTGCTAAACAGACTCTGCCCTGCCAACTCCCCCCGTGACTTTGCTATATCCTCTTTAGATACCCCAGCGCATCAGGACCTCCTAGCTTACCTCTCTCTACCCTCCGTAGAGTGACAGTTGTTTCTTGTTTTTGTTTTTTTTTGCGGTACGCGGGCCTCTCACTGTTGTGGCCTCTCCCGTTGCGGAGCACAGGCTCCGGACGCGCAGGCTCAGCGGCCATGGCTCACGGGCCCAGCCGCTCCGCGGCATGTGGGATCTTCCCGGACTGGGGCACGAACCCGTGTCCCCTGCATCGGCAGGCGGACTCTCAACCACTGCGCCACCAGGGAAGCCCGACAGTTGTTTTTTGTTCTTGTTCTTGTTCTTGTTTTTGTTTTTGCTTTTCCAAGCCTTCCCAAGTCTGATTACGAGGGGAAAACACAGACTCAGCAGGAGGAAATGGGTTCCAAGAGTGTTGCCAGTTAAGCTGGTAACAACTTCTCTTGGTCTGAGTTTCTCCACGTGAGTTGGGTGCCTATCCCAGGCTTGTTGGAAATTAAAGACGATCATGCACAAGTGCCCCAACACGAGGCCTCCCAGATATGCTGGCTCCCAGCCCCAGGAGAGGCTCCTTGAGCCCAGTCCCCCGTCTTCCTGCCCTCCATACGGCACGTGGTTGCCTCCTTCACCACAGAGCTGACGGCTGGGTCCCGCTCTTCCTCTTGTATTCTTCCTCCAGCTCCTCCCACATCTTGAATATGATGTCCTGTGTCCCGTCTTTCCTCTGTCTCAGTCCTCACTCTGCGTTGCACCCTCTGCCCCAAGATGCACATCAACGTCCTCATCCACCATCCCCTTTTCTTGCTGCTTCTTTTTGAAAAGAAATTCCCACCGACTTTGTTTCATTGTCATCCGCAAGATGACTCCAAGGGTCCTCTCTGCTCGTCCTCTGCACTCCCCTCACTGGCTGCATCCAGCCGCCCTCCCCCTTTGATGCCCAGCCCTTTATAACGGGTGTCACCATCATGGTTGTCACCAGCTTCTTTACCTGTTCTACGCCAAGTACTTCCTACCCACAGAAAAGAAAGGTACAATCGACAATCCCATTGAAAAGTGCCTGATTCCAACCCACTGAAGGCAGCTTTGGGGAGGAGAGTTTAGGCTGCAAGGCCTAAACCAGCTGCAAGGCAGAGGATGCCCGGGAACAGTGGGGTCACCAGGGGCTTGCAGTGTGGGGCAGAGAGAAAATGCCCAGCTCGGATCCGACAGGTGAGGCTAGCCCTCCTGCACCTGCCTGCCACCTAGGACCCCTCCTCCCCCAAGAGTCTCCTAGGGGGGCTTTTGTATTTTCTGTCCTTGCCATCCACTCCTACCCGGACAGTGACAGATGCAGACAGAGGCTGGAACACAGACCAGAGGGAGCTAGGGTGCAGAGAGAAGATGCAGAGACTCAGATGCCTGGAGCAATAAAGAGCCACCCAGGGACGGAGGATGAATGTCCTGGGCACGAATGGTGGTATATCATCTCACCCTCAGCAACCGTGATCAGGGAGGACGGGGCACCGGGCCCATACTCCAGATGAAGAAACAGGCTCAGAGAGGTTGCCAGGGCCACGTCACTGGGGCATGGCTGAACTGAGCGTCAAGTCACAACCTGCTAGATTCCTGGGCACAAGGCCTTTCTGTGACCACCATGGAGAGACACACACAGAGACGCTGTCTCCATACTGCTTCTCTAATGACTCAGTGTGTGCAGAGAAGGGAAAACTGTCATGCAGAGCAAGGGAGGGACACACACAGTGGGGAGACACAGGGAGAAAGGCAGACAGAGATAAATAGGGAGAAAAGGGACACAGATAAATAGGGAGACGGGAAGACAATGACATAAGGAGAAGGGAAAAGTAGCTGCTTCTCTCTCCCTATGGGAATGGATTGGGGATAAAATACACATTCCACGTCTCACCCCCTGATCTTCAGAATCGGAATTTCTGGGAGTGGGACCCAGGAATCTACATTTAAAGAAAGCTCCTCGGAGTAGCAAAGTGTGCTTTGAAATGCATCAGATAAATGGGATAGATTTGTGGACAGCTAGAGGGAGGGATAGATGGAAAATTCGCAGTAAAGCAAATACAGCAAAATGTTAACCGAGGAATCTAGAAAGTGGGTAACAGTGTCCACTGCACAATTGTTTTAACTTTCTGTATGTTTGAAAACTTTCATAATAACATGCTGAGTGTGTGGAAGTTCCTGAACAATCCTGATGATTAGGCAGGTCTGGGACCACTGTAGCAGGAGGGAAGGCATCCTCAGAGGACTTCTAGAGAAGCTGTTGCCCTGAGAAGGCCCCCTGCACTCCCCAACCATGTCACCTCCATCCCTCGCCCCCAGTCTGACCAGTCCCACAGCAATCCCAGAACTCACAGCAGCACCGCACAAGGCCCTGCCCTTCTCCCTGGGCTCTGAAGGAAGTCCATCGGTCCCCTAGGGCCTCCTGTTCTGCACGGTGAGCAGGTTTTTCTGGGTCGTCTGAGGCTGGTCTCTGCAGGGCCCTGGTAGCAATCCGATCCGGCTGGCGGGCAGTGCGGGTTTGGGCAGAGCTTGGAGAGGCAGGGCTAGAAGTTCCCTTGGAAAAACTTGAAGCCGAAATGCTTACAATGGTCCTTGAGCACCTTGGCCAGAGCTGGGAAGCCACAGAAGAAGACCTGCACCTTGCCCTTCTTCTCAGTGGCTAACTTCTGGAACACCTGGACTGCACAGGGCTGGGGGAGAGCAGAGGGAGAAGAGGGGGGACCGTGGACCCGCCCAGTGACACACCCAGTGGAGCCGAAGAGGTAATGGGCCAGGATGGCTGTCCTCCCCATGAGGAGCCCCAGGGCACAGCTGCTTGGCTTCAGCCATTATTTTAGGAGCCGTTTGCTCAGTGAGTAACCTGACTCCGACCCCAGGGAGGGGCTGGACCAGAAAGAAATAAGATCCAGGCCCTCGGTTCAAGGAGCTGCATCCATGGGGGAGATGTGCACTAAACCAGCTGCAGTGCTATAGCCGATGGCAGAGCCCAGAGGGTACACTGACCTCCAAAGGCCCAACCTCATGCTAGCCCACGGGCCTCCATCAAAATGCCGCTTTCCTGAAGTCAGGCTTTCTCCCCCGGCGAGGACCCTTTTCCACCCCAAGTTCTGCTTAAGAATTGCCTTTGCCTAAAGTTCTCTTGGTGCTGAAGCCCCGCCGGCATCCCGTTCCCCCCAGGCTCTCACTATCTAAACATGGATCATCTATAGCAGTTTGAAAAGCAATACCTTCTAGTCACTTCAGGCAAACTCTGCACCCCAACTGGTAAGTGCTCAGGGAGGAAAAATAATAATAAAACCAATCTGAGGAATAAAATAGAAAGACTGCAAACTATTCTGTGGCCCTGGGCCTCAGTTTCCCTGTTTGTACCAGGAAGGGATAAGACGATGCCTCCCCGGGACTCTGTCCACTGGGGCCTTCAGACTCTGGTTTGCAGGGGGTCAGGGCTGGGAGAGGCCTTGGAGGTTATACGGTTATAACCTCCTCTGTGATCAGATGGGGAAACGGAGGCTAGGGGTGGAACAAACGGTGCTAGTGATGGAGCCAGGATGTAGGTCCCCTGCCTCCCGTTCCAGCCCTGAGATCCTGGCTGGACTCGGATGCTGGCCTCAATCTTTGCCCCTGCTTGCTTGGCCCTAATCTCCCCAGTCACTGCCTCAGACTCTCAGACCCACTAGTCCCTGCAGGCTTCAGGGCTCCAGGTGGCCTTTACCTCGTTCCAATCTGGCCACCCAGGCTGGCTGCGTGTCTGGAGGCCCGTGATGGAATCCTTCTTCTCCTTCTTGGCCTGGAGATCGAGGGCCATCTGCAAACCAATGGCCTTCATGTCATTCTTGCCCAGCGCGGAGGTCATATACATGCGCAGCTCCAGGAAACGGCCTACGTGGGGGAGGAGAGGGCAGGATTGAGGGGCCAGCACCCATGATGGGGACAGGGCAGGATACCAGCCACCTTGTCCTGGGGCTTGAAGGAGGACTCACACTGTCGGCCAACCATATTCACCCAGTACCTCCATTTGACCAGTGCTGTAGAGAGGAAAGATGGCTCTCTTGAGCTGCTCGAGCACAGATGAGTTATCATATAGCCATTGTCTAATGTAAGTCTCACAACCACCCCAGGAGCTGGACCTTATATTTACAGAAGGTAAATGAATCCCAGGGCAGCGTGGCTGTCCTTGGTCTCTGAACTCATGCCCTTCTGTGCCTCATGGTGTCTGCTCAGCCTAGCTGGAGACACAAGCTATGCACACATGGAAAGACCACTGAGACCAGAGAGTCAAGGCTTGAGTAAGTGGATCAGATGGCAAATGCTACTGATATACAGGGCAGGCTGAAGCACACGCAGCCGCTTCCTGGGACGGTGGGGACTGGGCGAGGTCTTGGAAGAGGGCTGAGACTCAAAGGGGAGGTGAAGGAAGCACCCTAAGAAGGGAGTAGCATGAGACAAAGGTGGGAGGCTGGAGTTTGTGGGGCATGATGTGACTGCCCGGCTGGAGCAGAGCATCCTTGAATGGGTGCAACAGCGGGTAGGACTGGATACACAGTGAGGCCAGAATGTGAAGAATCTGGAATACCCAGCTAGGGAATGGGGGCAGGGAGAGGGTACTGGAGCAGGGCATGATGAGATGAAAAGAGCATTTCAGGGAGGGGAGTCAGAGGACTGAAGGGACAGGGCAGAGACTGGCATCTAGGAGACCCATTAGGCCTGAGCGTCCACAGCTCTGTGTCTGCAATGGGACAGGTTTGTGAGATACTGATCCCACCAGCTCTAGGGCAATCGGTACATCCAGGTGGGCACCTCTGTGCTCAGGCAGTTTCCTCCATTCTCCCAGAGGTGGCAAACAAATGTTGTCATTTTCCCAGTGTGCCATGATGGGGAGAAGACTGGCCAGGGCTGCCCCACACCCCTGCCACAATGCAGGCCAGAAACGGCGGGGCCTGATCTACCACGTTGGATTCACGAACTGACAATCCTTTATCCTTAAAGGATTCTCTCTCCCTAAAGGATTCAGGCCAGCCCAGCTTGTTCTCTATTGTTTCATACACCACGATTAGCCCACTTTTCCTTTGGCTCAAGATCTCAGCCATTGTTAAAATGCAAATGGCCCTAGGAGGGACACCACATTTCATTTCACACATCACTGAACTTGAGTAGTGTGGTGGTGCAGGAGGGAAGAAGACGTATGGTAAGGGATGCCCACCTGAGACAGCCCTGGCCCTTCTTCCTCAGAGTCACTGCCCCCCCATTCCCCCACACAGGGGTAAGAAAGGAGAGAATGAGACATCAGAGCGGGAGGGAGAAGGAGGCGCTGTGGAGGTTTTCGCTCTCTCCAAGACAGCGTGTTCCAGACAGTCCTCCCATTTCTGGGACACTCTCTTAAGGAAATCATCCAAAGGAAGGGGAAAACAAAACTATGTGCTCATGCATATTAATTGCAGCTTTATTTATGATAGCGGAGAATTAGGAATAAACAAAATGTCCAGTAGTAGGGGCATGGTTAAATAATTTATGGCAAACCACCGTATCCTTCATTACATAGCCATTAAATACTACTAGTACTGGTACTACTCTTACTACTAAATTTATGGAGCAATTCCTACTACTACTATTACTACTTCTGCTACTACTATTAAATTTATTGAGCAGTTACTACTACTACCATTACTACCACCTCTACTACTATTAGTACGACTTCTACTACTGGTGAATTGACTGAGCAGTTATTAAACTCCAGCCCTTATTCTAAGTGCTGTACAGATGATCTCTCACCCAATCCTCACAACAATCCCATGAGGTAGGTACTTAGTAGTATCCATATTTTTCAGATGAGGAGATAGAGGCAAAGCAATGTGCCCAAGGTTCTATAGCTATTATGGGATAGAGTAAAAGACTCAACTCAAACAGCACAATTGAAGCTTAAGCTATAGAAATTAAAAATTATAAACCACAAATTCTTTGACTCAGACCTCGGTATATGATTAAAGTTGAAATCAGAGGCCGTGTGCTTCAGCTGCAATGAGAAACCTTGGAAGAAATTTGAGGTAACAAAGTTGTTGACTCAAGTGGCTTTGAGAATGCAAAGCAGTGGGTTAGCTGTTACCCTTTGCTTACACAGATTAGGAAGAAGCAAACAGCAAATATTTATATACCAGTAACTAGAAAACTTTAATTAAATCTAAACTTCTCCCTTAGGCTGTCATCATAAAAGCAAGTTTCTTATGAATTAATATACTTAAAAGCATTTAGAACAAAGTCAATGCTATATAAATATTTGCTTTAATTGTTATTTACAAGAAAGGGCAAGAAGCTTTACTACAATATTCTAGGGTTTATTTGTTCTCTTCCAAAGACTGTTGACTGGTGCTTTAAGGCTTTGGATGTTTCTTACAGTAAACTATATGTGTTTGAATGTTTTTTGTAGAAAACTGTGTCTGATTACTTGAACTTATAAACTATGTTTAGCATAGGAATTTGAATTTATTCATGGCAACCTTGTGATAATTAACCAGCCAAATAAGATCTAGTTCCAGTGGACTCAACACTGTAAAAAAACTCACCAATTCTCTTGAAGTTAGAAACATATCTAGAGATATTCCTCCTTATCTAAGATCTTCCGTAAGTAAAACATAACAAAACAAAATAATGACTAACAGATTAACTTTAAACATAGTACAAAACCTCAGTATTCCACAAAGATGTCCCATGAGGACTATTAAATAACCCAGAGAAACATGTTATCATGCAATGCTTAGTAAAAAATGTAGGATACAACACTTGCTGGGCGGGGAGGGGAGACTGCAGGGACTGGGGAGAGGACATTTAAACATTCCAATTTAATGAACACATAAAAGAAGGGACCAAAAGAATTCGTACAAATTCGTACAAATCAGCAAAAGAATTCGTACATGCCAAGCTGTATAATTTTTATCTTAGACCATTTTCTAAACTTTTTGATTGCTACCTCATCAGGAAACATATTGAGCACACACCCCCAATAAATATATGTTTGTTCACATGTTCATTTCTACTTACAGTTTACGTCTATTAAAAATTTTATGCTTGAGTAAAAGGAACCATATTACTCTCTCACCTTGAACAACTAGAAAAATAAGCAAGATATATAAAACAATGGTTTCCAGACATTGGTCAACAGGTCATGTAGGACTGTCATTACTGAGGGAGGAAACACTGAAGTGAGCCTTACAATTACCTGGTGTTGGCCTCACTGAATTGAGGAGACAGAAATTGGAGATCAGGGAGCCAGGACAGCTAGAACGTGCCAGGCACAAAACTAGAATAAGGGCAACTGCAGAGAGGAAGAGAGACCGAAGGAAGAAGAGAAAGAGGAAGGGAGGATGAGGGCTCACTAGCTCTGGAAATCTGCATAAAGTTCCCCCTCAGTCTTTGGCTCAGTGTTAATCTGTACACTTGTGAAAGAAAATTACCAGAAAACATGAGGCTTCACAGTACCTGGAGCTCAAACAGAGCTGGCAATAGTTTGTCTTCCACCATCAAGAGTGCAGAGACCTTCTAATATATAAGGCAGTAGGATGAGTCCTCAGAGGTGCAGCACCTTAGCCCTGAGGCTGAATTAGCCCCACAATAAAGCCTGCTCTGGACTCTCCCTAACAAAAGTTAAAAGCAAGTCTTGAAAGTATCCAAACCATCCTAAACAATGTCACTGTGCACCAGAGCAAAGTACAGTGCTATTTAAAGAAGTACCACAAAATCCAGAACACAACATGCAATTCACAGTACCTGCCATCCAGTAAACAATTACCAAGCATGTAAAGAAACAGGAATATATGATTCATAACTAGGAGAAAATTCGTCATTAGAAACAGACCCAGAAATGACAGAGATGATGGACTTAGACAAAGATGTTAGAGCAAATATTATAAATGTCCTTGAGAATGTAAAAACAAAACAAAGCAGCTACGATGAGAAGAGGAATGGAAGACATAAAAGATACCAAAATGGAACTTCTAGAGAAGAACAACACAATAAGAGAAATGAAAAATACAATGGATAGGATTAATAGCTATTCTAGGTGCTTTGGTTTTTCCCTATAAATTTTAGAATAAGCTCCTTGATATCTATTTTTCAAAACCTGCTGGGACATTTATTAGGATGGGAAGGATAGATAAGTTGCTGCAGAAGAAAAGATGAGTGAACTTGAAGACATAGCAATAGAAACTATCTGATATGAGGCACAGATTGAGAGGAAAAAACAACAACAACCATACTCACAATAACCTGTGAGATATCAAACAGTCTAAGATCTGTGTAATTGAAGTGACAGGAAGGAGAAGGGGAGACAGGAAAAAAACATGTAAAGAAAGAATGGCTGAAATTTATCCAAATTTGATGGAAACTATAAGCCCAGATGTCCAAGAAGTTCAATGAACTTCAAGTACAAGAAATATAAAAAAACTGTTTCTCAGAAATGTTTTGTAGTTTTTAGTATACAGATCTTGCCCATATTTTGCTAAATTTATCCTTAAGTATTTCATGGTTCTTAAAATTCTATTTAAAGATTTTCAAATACTAATTATTTGTTGTTTGTAAATAGAAATAGAATTGACTTTTGCATATTCACCTTATAACCTGGACCTTGTTGAACTCACTATGAGACTGATCTAAATAAAGAGCTAAAACTATAAAACTTCTGGGAGAAAACCTAAGAGTAAATACTCATGACTTTGAGTGAGGTAAAGGTTTTAGTTAGGACACAAAAAGCATGAAGAATAAGGGAAAGAAATCTGATAAATGGGACATCATTAAAATTTCAAAATTTTGTTCTTCAAAAGACAGTTTAAGTAAATGAAAAGACAAACCACAGACTGGGAGAATATATTTATAAAACGTACACCTGGTAATGGACCTGTTTCCATAATATATGAAGAACTCTTACAATTTCATAAAAAGAAGACAAATATCTGGATTTAAAGAGCAGACAAAATATTTGAACAGACACTTTACAAAGAAGGCATACAAACAGCAAATAAGACCATAAAAATATCTTCAGCATCATAATTAATTAGGGAACTGCAAATTAAGAGCATATTGAGATATCCCTATACACCGCTAGAATGGTTAAAATTAAAAAGACTGCCAACATCAAGTGTTGATGACTTGGTGCTTTGTGACCACCTAGAGGGGTGGGATAGGGAGGATGGGAGGGAGGCTCAAGAGGGAGGGAATATGGGGATATATGTATATGTATAGCTGATTCACTTTGTTGTATAGCAGAAACTAATACAACATTGTAAAGCAATTATACTCCAATAAAGATGTAAAGAAAAAAATGTTGATGAGGTTGTGGAGCAACTGGAACTCCACTGCTGATGGAAATACAAAGTGGTACAGTCATTCGGGAAAAATAATTTGACAGTTTATAAAACTTAGCACATACCATACTACCCAGCAATCCCAATTCTAAGTATTTACCCAAGAGAAGAGGAAACATATGCCCACACAGAGACTTTCATAGTCAAAAATGGCTAAAAAGTGGAAATAACTCTAACATCCATCAGCAACTGAGTGGAAAAATATTGTGGTATATCCAGAAAATGGAACACTTCTCAGCTATAAAAAGGAATTAACTACTTACTTTAATTTAACCTGCAACAGCATGGATAAATCTCAAAGGTATTATGTTTAGTGAAAGATGTTAGAAAAGACTACATAGATATTATATGATTCCATTTTTATGAAATTCTAGAAAAGGAAAAACTATAGTGATCGAAAGCAGATCAGAGGTTGCCAGGAGCTGCAAGTGGAGAGAGGGTACTGATGCAAAGTGAGATGAGGGAGATTTTGGGGTAATAGAAATGTCCCATGTTTTGATTATGGTGATGGTTATACAACTGGACACACTTGTCAAAATGCCGTTGTCTTTACTGGACACTTAAAGTGATGAATTTTATTGTATGCAAATTATCCCTCAAGGAAACTTTAAAAAAAAAAGTGTGAATACAAATCGTCGGAGAATCGTGTTAAAATGTACCTTCCCGGGCCCTATTCCCAGACAATCCGACTTGGAAGGTCTGGAATGAGGCCTGGTTATCTAACTTTTTAATAAGTGCTCATTTTGAATAAAAAGAAATGCCATAAAAAAGAGAAATGGGGTGGGGGAGGCTATACATTTTTATAAAATGTGAATAAGAAAAAATATCAGAAGGAAATCCTTTAAAATGCCTGGATACCTAGATGGGATTATGAATTTTTTTTCTCTTCTCTCTTTTAAGTTTCACAAAATATTACATTTTATTGGGGGGAAAAAGCAGGCCCCTCTCCCACACATTTTTTTTTTTTTTTTGCGGTACGTGGGTCTCTCACTGTTGTGGTCTCTCTCGTTGTGGAGCACAGGCTCCGGACGCGCAGGCTCAGCGGCCAATGGCTCACGGGCCTAGCCGCTCCGCGGCATGTGGGATCTTCCCAGACCGGGGCACGAACCCGTGTCCCCTGCATTGGCAGGCGGACTCTCAACCACTGCGCCACCAGGGAATCCCCTCCCCCACATTTTTGATAGAATAATCTAAACACTTTCTTAAAAAGACCCCGAAACCCGCTGCCCCACCTCCATCATCCTCAGGTCCCGCCCCTCTCCTACCCTCCTGAGTCTCCTCGGCCTGGTCCATCTCCACTCTGGTCAGACTCAAAAACCACTCGAAAGACCGCTAGTCTCGGTTGATCCAGATGGAGTCCACCTACGGAGAAGGGTCCAGTTCAGAGGGGGCCTACCTCATTCACTCATATCTGTGATCCCCAGGGCCCTGGTGTAACCACCCTGCTGTGAGCAGGGCACACATTATCGCCCCCATTTAAGGGAGGGGGAGACCGAGGCTCGCAGAGGTGAGGAACATTGCCCAGGCCACAGAGCAGCATGCGATCAGAACTCGGGGTCCTGACAACCAGGTCAGGATTTTCTCTAATCATCTATTGTTTACAGCAAGCAGTATTCTGAGATCTTAAGTTTAGAACAGCCAGAAAAACATTACTTCATTGTTTTTTTTTTAGAAACTCTTTGAAGTGGCCTACACAGAATAATAAATTTTCAAACGGCAAACGTTTTCATTTTTAAAACCACCGTCAGGTCACGGCTAGCAAGCATCATGGCTGTAACTGAATCCCGGCTGCCTGACTTTCAGGCTCCGTGTTCTTTAACGAGATGCCCGCCTTTAGGGCCCAGAATGTCTCTCTGGGGGAGCCCTGAACACAGAGACCAATGGATCCAAGCCGGGGAGAGGTCATCTCTCCCTCCCTTGCCTCTGCACAGGGGGCACGTAGCTCTGGTGTCTGGGGAGCTCCCCAGTCCTTCCTGCAGGAGGCGGTGCTCGCTCACCTTGTGGAGCTTCACGTCAGCATCCTGCACACACACCCTCCCTCCCGGAGTGCTGGCAGTGGGGGCAGATGTGCGTTCTCTTCCGGTGCCTGAGGGGAGAAGAGAGGAGGGGCTCTTGAGTTTGGGGTGAGTATGAGATTTCTCAGGACCCCAATGAACAGTGCAGGGCACAGGGAGGGAGGTGGGGTGGCAGGGCCCACCCCATGAGGAGGGGGAGGGGTGAGACCCGAAAAAGAGCAGGAGAGGAAAGAGAGAAAAGGGGAGAGGGAGCCAGGTGAAAGGAGGGAGAAGGCAGGGCGGGGAGGGGAGGCCGTCTCTCAGGACTCTGCCCTGGGATGCAGGCAGGGCCACAGCCTGTCCACCCACCTGTACAAGATGCTCTGCAGGATGGAAGCAAAGGGGGTGATGCCGACGCCTGCCCCGATGAGCATAGCATGCTCGGAGGCGAAGATCCTGCGGTTGGGGGTCCTGTAAGGGCCATCGATGTAGCACTGCATGCAGGAGGGGTTAGAGGAAAGACAGGATGGGTGGGTGAGGCAGAAGCGGACCCCGACGCTTCAAGACCTCCCTTTATATACAGGCAGTCATCTCCTGGGCTGGAACCCAGGAGTAAGTGGCTCCCACTCAGAGCACATTCTACACGCTGTGGTCTGAGCCAGAGTCTGGGAGAGCCCTAGAATGTTCACATGCAGAGCTGGTGAGAGCAGGGCCCAGCCAGCACGCCCCGTGTGCCCTGGGAGGGCAGGGGTTTGGTTCCGTTATCTGGAGACCTGGGAGTCAGACCATGGGGACTGTGGACCCCGGGTACCAAGAGCCACAGCAAGCCCTCCCCGTGGGCAGAGGCTTCGATTCCTCTGCTTGGGGCCACCCCCTTGAGCCTCTCACCTTGATGTTACAGAACTGGTGGTTCTCAGAGGACACCTCGGAGACCTGCAGGGAGTAGAGCAGAGAAGGTGGGTCTCTGGGAGTGGGCGGGCCAGGCATTTCTCAGAGGCTTCCTCACCCTTGCCAGTCTGAGCAACCTTACAGAAAGGGAATTGCCTTTTCTGCCCCAACCATTCCAGGGAGCATGGGGCACTTTTGAGGGAGAACATCAGTGGTGTGCTGGTACACGGACTCCTCAGAAAAAGAAAGCACCACCACCAGCAACAACAAACTCCTGATTTTTAGTGTCTAGATTTCCGGTGTAAACACTGCCATCGTGGCTCCCACCAATGACTGTGCTTAATAACTGGCTCTCAAAATTCCTGAAAATGTAACAATCGCTCTAGAGGTCCAACACAAGTCAGCTTCAGGGTGTGATGGGAGAAGACTCACCCCAGCCACCTCTTGGGCTCAGCCACTCCCCGATAGCTTTCATGTTTCTAGACACAGCCCCGGCCTTGAACGTTCTTTCCCTGTGCCTAGAGCACGCTCTCCTCTTGCCCAGCTGGCAAATTCCTGTGCATCCTTCAGTGTGCAGCTCCCTTGGAGTGGCTGCTCCTCCTGGAAGCTTTGCCCAGCTGCTCCAGGCAGAAAAGCCACGAATGGGCCTGGTTCAGAGTTCGCCCCTGCCCTTGGGACCCTGCTCTGGGCTTGCTGACAGGGAGCTGCCTGAGGGCAGGGAAAAGGCCTCCTCTGCTCTGCCTAACTCCTCCAGCCCCGAGGACAGGCAGACCAGATTCCCTGAGGTCAAAGTGCTTCCTTCCTGAAGATGAAGGAAACAGAACCTCCCCCCACTCAAAGGGCTGCAGGGGCCTGTGACAGTTTCTCTCTGGTGAGGAGTGACCTTCACAATCATCCAAGCAAATCCCTTATTTCACAGAGAGAAGCCGAACCCGAGAGTGTGGAAATGACTTGCCCAAGTTCCCATAGAGCTCGGGGTGGAGCCTGGGTCTCCAGCTGCCCATCCTGCACTCACCACGTCACACCACGTTGCTTCTTTGGCGGCAACCGAATTCTGTGTCCTCCACAGTGCTGGATGTGAACTACTTGTGAGGATTATTTTAGGAAGTACACTGTGAGAGGGATACTTCTCTTACAATTTTTTAAAATTCTTCTGATTGCAAGGAGAAAGCCTTACACCATGGTTATTATATCTTTAACATCTCTCTAACACTTACTAATCCCTCCTCCTTTTTTTTTCTTTTAACAATCTGAGAAAGAAAGAGATGGAGAGCATGACAGAGAGAGAGAGAGAGGGAACAAGCAGTGGATGCAGCTCAGGCTCAGAGCCGCACTTAGCAGGCAGCAACATCTGGCAAGAATTTAATTACATCGTTTTTGCTTTCAGAGTTATCTTCTGTTTACGGCACGTGATAACTGGTTCTTCATTAAACATGGCAATCTAAAGAGTCCTTTTAAAATACGATTAGGTTGAAAGTAATGTTGGGATGTAAGGAGAAAGATTCAGTAGGAAATATCACCTGTGGGAAGTAAATATGGCAAAAGTTATGAAGGTGCCATGCAGGTGACTGGCTACAGAAACACCACATGGTGTGTGGTCCTTCCTGAATGTGGCCTGCCCTTGAGGCCTTCTCTTCCAAGTTCCAAGGACCCACCCACCGTTCCTGGGAAGAAACATCATTGGCTCTCCAGGCTCCAGCCCCAGCTTCCTCAGCCTTACCTGGCCCAGGTCTTCGGTTGCAGCTTCCCACTGTGCCTGAACCCCGTCCTTTGTCCCCACGTACACCAGGCCTTCATCCCCCTGCTGTGGAGTTCCCTTGGGCCTGTAGGGCATCATCTCCACAGAGACATCCTTTTTGGAGGTCATTGCACCTTGTGCCGAGGCTCCAGAGTGGATGGGCTGGGGCTGTAAACCCTGTTTGGTTTCAAAAAAACCAGTGCTTTATGATTTAAACCTCAAGATCAGTACGTGTTAGTTTTTTTTTAAAGATTCAGAAACTACAGAACTTTAAAGAATAATGTAAAAAAGTACCCTGAATTGGAAGACACAACTTCTCTAAACATTTTCTCTGTCCTTCCAGATCTTTTTCACACAAACACACACACACACACACAGTTTCACATAAATGGAACGTACTGCTTTGTAATTTGCCTTTTCCACTTACTACATCTTGACCAGCTTACGTGCTAATGCATATACATTCACATAGTCTTTTTTAGGCAACTTACTATTCTATTAGACGGGCGATCAGTAATTTATTTAACTGCTTCCCTACCGTTGGGCATTTTGGTTAATCTCATTTTCTCATTCTTGTTAGCAACCACGGTATATTATATAAATTAGCTCTTTCCCTTTACCCTGATTTTCTTCATAGCATTTATTACCACGTGACACATTTTATATCTATTTGTGCATTTACTGTCTATCTCCCCCTCCGGAAGGGAAGCAGTGCCAATGGCTATTTTGCTTATTGACATATCTCCAGCATCTAAAACAGTACCTGGAAAACAGTAGATCCTGTGCTCAATAAATATTTGCTAAATGAATGAATGAACAAGGTGGTTAATGTACTTCTTGTGTACGTGTCCAATCAGCTTGTTAGGCTAAATCCCTAAAAATGGCATTGCTGGGCCATTGGGTATAGATATTAAAACGCTGACACATATAGCCAGACTGCCCACCAGAAAGATTGTGCCAGTTTATTCTTTGGCAGTGGTGCTTAAGACCCCAAGGAAACACTGCTTTTAGTGTATCTAGTCACCAATCTCAGTGTGCCAAGACTCGCCCGGGTTTGAAAATCAGCTTTCTCCTTCGGGAGGTTTCCCCTGATTAACAGGAGAGAACATTCTGCTTGTTTCTACCTACCTCTCCCTTTCCCGGAGCTTTGCTCTTGGCACTGTCCTAGAAGGTCCCTCTGGTCTGACCAGGCAGGATTCCACATGGTTTTCTCCCCTGGACTTTAAATTCCACAGGGGCAAGGCAGGGCTGGGCCAGGCCTGCGGGCTTTCTTCCTTTGACCTTCAACAGGGTTTCCACATATTAACCTGTCTCCCGGCTTAGTGGTACAGCCTACTAAGTGTTCGGGCACCCTCAGCCTCCTACATCTATCCCTGCTTCCTCAGGTGCTGCTCTGATCTCTCTGTATTCCTCCCAAACCTCCCAGAACCTGTGTTCACTCCAGGCACTGGCAGATTGTCAATCTTGTGCAGTTCATCAGGGCTCAAAAGATAACAATGCTGATGGTGATGGTGATGGTGATGGTGATGGTGATGGTGATGGTGATGGTGATGGTGATAGTGATGGTGATGGTGATGATGATGATGATGTGATGATGATAATGATGGTGGCGGTGGTGATGGTGATGGTGATAATGAATGATCCCTCTGGACCATGTTGCTCAGTTCACTCAATACTTGACATGCATTCATTCCATCGGTCCTTAAAAGAATCATGTGTAAAAGGAAAGCCAACGGTGGGAAGCACGTCCAGTTTGTAGATGAACAACCTGAGGCTCAGCAAGGCTAAAAGATGTGCCCAAGGCCATACAGTTAGAAAGCGTTAGAGCAGAGAGGTGGGGGTGGGTTTTTCTCAACTCAATTTCCCCCTCTTTGCATTGTCCCCTTCTTTCTCATGGAGCACACTGGAGCGGGGAGGATCTGGCGTGGTCAGGCTTCGAGGAGGCTCTTGGACCACACAGTCTGTAGTTGCCTCGCCCTGTGTGCCACCGTCCAGCCGGTGTACACGACAGCTGCTCAGTGGTTGCCAACTAAGAAGGCAACTTGGTCCCCATGGGTTTGTCACCATGGTGGAGCCTTACTTCCCTGCAGTCACTTCCCTGCGGCTTCCTCTGACTCCTTCTCATCTTCAAACTCCTTGAGAGCCTCTCGGAACCATAGCCCACTGGGTCTGATTTCTTGAAGGACTCATACAGCCTGTTGATCCACTGGCCCTGGGACCGGGTGTGTAGCCAGATGGTGTCTGAGCAAGAGACAGGGAGGGAGGAAAGGGTTCAGCACTGTTCTCCAGCAGGGACAGGTCCGTCTCACTTGGAGGGATTGGGACTGGGTGTCCGCCCCTTAAGCCCTCCTTTGAATGTCCTTCTTCAGGCCCAAACTAGCAGCCACAGTCATGGGACTTGGAGAGCCGAGCTCTCTGTGCAGACCTGGCAATCTTGCTCGGTGAGGTCAACCTAAGGGTTCAGTCTCCTTTGCCAAGGCAGGGGTCAGAGTGCCCCTGAGCACACTGGGAGCTCCCTAGGGGTGGGGGCCAGGCGTCCTCCATCAAGCCAGGGTCTCACCAAGGTGGGGACCCTCTCCCTCCCACATTCAACTGGGTGCCTGACAACGGCTCTGCACACAGTAGGTGCTCAGTCAATGGTGGGAACCACAGCTTGCACTGCCCCCAGTGTCTGGGATGCAGGGGTTGCTTACAAAGGTTCCCTGTTGAGTGGATGACTGATGGAAAAGCCTGGGGGGGCTATCCCTCTGTTGAGGGGTACCAGAAAGAACCCACATGAGAGTAAGGAGGCCCCTAAGAGATCTCCTGGTCTGGGGTTCTCATCCTTTTTCTTTTATTTTAAATCACGGACTCTTTTTGGCAGTCGTATGAAGGAAATGGATAGACTCCTTCTCAGAATAAGGTTTTTAAATACATTGAATAACATATGTAGAAATTACAAATGAAACCAATTATAATGAGACAGTTATCAAAATATATTTTTTAAAATTTTGATTTAAGAATACATGTGCGTTTTTGTTAATACATGAAATACTGAGATGCAGCAGGAGTCACATGGCCACTGGAAACGTGAATTAGCAATAAGCATGAATGATATCCGAAAGTATGGACAGCAACCGTAATGTGATATGAAGAAGAACCCATGGTTTTCATTTCGAAAAAGGCACACGGGTTGGTAATGCTACTATGTATTGTTACCTGCATTCATACCTGAAGAAAATGCTAAATTTTAGTTAGCTGTTAGTGAAAACAAAGATGTCACACTTTTTTGTCCACCTAAGTTCCTGAATGGACTGGTTGGACCCTGTGTTTACAGAGAAGTGAGGCATGCTCTCACAGCTTTGTGAGGAGGGGACTGAAAAGTCACGTGCTTGGATCCCTACTCCCACGCGCCTTCCTGGCGCTTCCTCACCCTGCAGGGTGCAAAGAGGCAGGAGGGCTGGGCTATGCCCTGTCGCACAGATGCACCCTGAACTGCCTCACACAGTGACTCATACGGAGAAGGTCTCTTAAATGTCAGCTGAATTCAATCAGCCGCACCTGCCAGCCTGAGTTCCACTCCTGATTCTGTAAGCCAGCTCTGCAAACAAAGTTGGAGGATTTACCAGCCCCCGTATAGACTCACTTAGCTCACTGCAGGGGACTCGGGCCAAGATATGGGCAGATTCCAAGTTGAGACCCTGAAGAAACCCCTTCAAGAATTGGTCAAATAAATAATACATCCATAAAATAAACATGGTCATTATAATCATATTAGTATTGATACGCTGGAATAGTATGCAGCCATAAAAAGGAAAAGTTCTTCTTTTAAGAGAACTGACATGCAAAGATTTTCATGACATACTATTCACGGAGAAAAAGTGGGCTTCAAGACAGTGTGGACAGTGATCCCTTGCATGCAGAATTATCTCTGCTTCTGATTATCCATGGAGATGTATCGAGATCTGGAAGGCAATGGTTTTATTTTTTTTTTCTTTTTAAAATTTTATTGGAGTATAGTTGCTTTACAATGCTGTGTTAGCTTCTACCGTACAGCAAAGTGAATCACTATACGTATACATATATCCCCTCTTTTTTGGATTTCCTTCCCATTTAGGTCACCACAGAGCACTGAGTTCCCTGTGCTATACAGTAGGTTCTCATTATGGAATCTATTTTATACATAGTATCAGGAGTGTATGTATGTCAATCCCAATCTCCCAATTCATCCCATCGTCCCTTTCCCGCTTCGGACAATGGATTTCTTTGGGTGGAATTACTTGAGGGATTTTAATTTTCTTCAGGACATGTTTCTATACTGTCTGAATTTTCCGGAAGCATATCTGTTCTTTACAAAATAGCAAAGGAAAGAAAAATAGGAAGAAGATAACCCACCCTCTCTAACCCACACCCTCACCCCATTGTACCTCCAGGCCACCACTCACATGATTCCAGGGTGGGTGTTGTGCAGCTTCGGGTGGGGAACCCTGGACTTGGGTCTGCGCCCTGAGCTGAGGGAGCTGGGCCAGGGGGTGGGAGGCATCCTGAGTGAAGCTACAGCTTTTAATGGGGGTGGGTCAGAGAACCCTGGCAACCAGAAGCCTTTACTCCTCAGGAAGCCGAGCAAGGGTCTCGCTGTAACAGGCCACACAAGGCCTCCTCTGTCAGAAGCACCTCTTGAGGTGGGAGGGCCAATGCCTGGCCAGGAGGTCAGAGGTCCAGCCTGTGGCCCGACCAACAGCTCAGGACCAGAAGGCAGGCCCACGCATGGCTGCGAGTCAGAGGACAGCTGGGCAAAGGGAGGGTCTGCTGAGCGGTTCTATGGGCGCTGGGTATCCAGAGGGAATAGGGGCGGTCCAGGGATGAGGGAGAAGGGTGCGAGGGCTTCTGCTGCCTTGACGCCCCACAGGGCTCATGCCCACATGGAGTGCGGAAGCCTGGCTTCCTGTCACAGCCCCTTTGGAAACGACCTGGTCCCCTCTCCTCTGAGCCGCTGTTCCTCCGCTTAAGACCCCTGCGGGCTCCCAACCGCCTGCGCCATCCTGCGTTCCACTCTGCGTTCGAAGTCTTTCACAGTCCCACCCTGGTTCTCATCGACTTTGCCACCTTTCAAAGTTCAGCTTGTATCTCGAGGAGGCTAGAGAGAGGAAAGCAAAGCTAGACCTAATACTTTTGGACTGACCATGTGCCAGGTGTGTGTAGTTATTGGCTTCACATGTATTATCTCATTTAATTCCTAAAATATTAATAACTTCAAAGGTAGAGAATTATAGCTCCGTTTTACAGATGACGACAATGAGTGACCCGTAAGTAGTGGGGTGGGGATTAGAATCCCGAAAGCCTGTGTTCCTTCCCCTCCCTGTGCCCAGTTTAATCCAATTAGAGCAAGGGGATAAGCCAGCAAAAAAGCCAGAAGAATCTTCTAGAGCAGAACATTTTCACTCAGCAGACATAAAACTACTGCCCAATGGCAGAACCCCAAATCACACGTCCGTAGTACGCAGACCGCCTGGAGCTTCCTGGGCTCTGGAGTAATTTAGAGGGAACGCAGCATGAAATGAAGTTGGGAGCCCAGGATGGGACAGGCAAAGGGGCAAGGGCTGGGGCACCTCAAAGTGGCCGCTCCTGTGGACACAGGAGCTGGAGCAGGCGGACATGAGAAGCAGCAGTAGCAGCAGGGCCACACCGGTCACGGAGGCCGAGCCGTGGACCTAGCCAATGCCAGGCCTCGTGGTGAGCAGCAGTTCCCAAAACTGGAAGGGGCTGGCCTTGCACTGAGCCCGGAGTGCTGGAGACGAGCACGAGACACGCTCTGCCCACTGCACTTTCCCTTTGGGGTTCCCACCCCTCCCCCTTCTCTGCCCATCGGGCCGGCAGGACACACAGGGGCAGGATAACTGAGTGGTTTGTGGAAAGCCCAGGTGCCCCCCGCCCCCAGCCCCAGGCTACTCACCGAAGTTCACCACGTGGGCCACGGTGTGGACGAGGGAGAGACCGACCACCACGTAGCCCATAAGCTGGTGGAACTGGAGGTTGTGGTGCAGCGGCAGGACCTGAGCCAGCCACGTGGCCCACAGTCACGTGAGGCAGCGCCTAAGCATCGGCACCTGGCCGGGCAAAGCGGTAGACAGCCCCACCTGGCTCGCTCTCCGCCCTGTCCTCTGCTCCCCAGCAGCTGTTTCCCTACCCTGAGCCTGTTGTGCTTCCTAAACGGGGCCCTGTCACCACCTCCCCTGCCCCCAAGCCTCCGCTGCTCCCCAGGTCCAAAGCTGGGGGCTGCAAAGTAGGATCTCCAGAATTGGCGAAGAAAAATTGTTACAGAATGTCTGCTGGTATCACTTTTATCTCGACACGTGGGAAGCACATACGCTTTTACTAATATTTAGTATCTGTGTAGACATGGTGCCTTCATTTAGTCATATGTCAGCCTGGCACCAAGTCACATGTGGTTCTCGAGATGTCCTGGGGACAGATGGGGCTTTTCAAGGGGTTTATGATGAAGCTCCCCTCACTTGCTCGTTTACTTCAATGTATTTATGCATGCCCTAATACGTGGATTTGCAGATTACATTAACTGCTTTTAAGTAAGCTAACCATCCCTCAGCAGGGACAAGTAGCTTAAAAAGATTCCCTACAGAGGGCTTCCCTGGTGGCGCAGTGGTTGAGAGTCCGCCTGCCGACGCAGGGGACACGGGTTCGTGCCCCGGTTCGGGAAGATCCCACGTGCCGCGGAGCGGCTGGGCCCGTGAGCCATGGCCGCTGAGCCTGCGCGTCCGGAGCCTGTGCTCCGCAACGGGAGAGGCCACAGCAGTGAGAGGCCCGTGTACCGCCAAAAAAAAAAAAAAAAAAAAAAAAAAAAAAGATTCCCTACAGAGAAAATAAAGACTGAAAATAGTGTTAATAAGGCAGAGCAAGTGACCACAAAAATGAGTCACATGTCTCCCACCCCTGGTGTGAATTCTTTGTAGCCAGTTATGAGGTTATAAATAAAACCCACTCTAATAAGAAGCTGATATTGTCAGGAGGAGTATTTGGACTAGAGATGTGCATCCCTGATCATCAAGAATGAACCTTGGGACTTCCTTCGCGGTCCAGTGGTTAAGACTTCGCCTTCCAATGCAAGGGGTGCGAGTTCGATCCCTGGTCAGGGAGCTAAGAACCCACATGCCTCGCGGCCAAAAAACCAAAACATAAAACAGAAGCAATCTTGTAAAACATTCAGTAAAGACTTTAAGAAATGGTCCACATCAAGAAAATCTTAAAAAAAGAAAGAAAAGGATGAAGCTTGCCTTATAGTTATATGGTGCCATAAACCTACTGGTTAATGATAATAGGGCATGCATATAATTGTAAGTAAGTGAGCATATACTAGGTAATTGGGAGGGGTTTTTGTTTTCTGTTTATTTTTGTTGTGTTTTATTTCATTCCACTGCCAAAGTGTGTCATCAAATACACTTGGAGACCTCAGTCTCTGGTCCCCAGGATCACATTCTGGCATTCAAGGCCTCTGGAAGTATTCTCTTTCTGGTTGGGGCTCTGCACAGGAGCCAGCCCACCTCCTCTGGGTCCACCATAGGATTATTGTGAGGATGAGATGGAAAGTGCTTAGCACTGTGACTTGTACATAATAGCACACAAAAATGCCAGCTATGTTATTTACCTGCTGTGTGACTATGGACAGCTCACTGCCCCCTCTGAGCCTTAGTCCCCACCACTGAGTGTTGGCCCAGTTGAGTTCTAAGATGCCATCCTACCCTGACACTGCAGGTGTCCACGTGTGGGTCATTTTGTCTAAGAGGAGCCTACATCAGTCCCCCTACCCGCTTCCCTGTGTTGTGCCCGCAGAACCCTACCGCGATAAAGCTGCAGTCAAAGCTGAGGCACTGGCCGCGGCCTTTGCGCACCATGACACTGGCGCCAAGGGGCCGACGTGGAGGCCCACGTAGGCGGCCAGGCAGGGCAGGTGGCTGTGGTGGTTGTGCCAGTAGGCAGAGATCAGCTGGTGAGGACGGTGTCAGGGCGGCCCGGCGGCGCGAGGAGTCAGCCAGTGGGCAGCACTGTGAGAGAGGGCTCCACTCAGAAGGCCGCGGTGTGGCGGGGACCACCAGAGTCTGAACCTAGAGACCCCATTCCCTCTGCGGCCCACTAACTCTCAGGGAGCCTCGTGGCAAACAGGCCAGCTTTCTTTTACACCAGGAAACAGAGAGGTCAAGTGACTTGCTTACAGTCACACAGCTAGGTGGAACTGGGATGAATCTCTGGTCTTTCGGATGCCACACGCACGACTTTTTTTTTTTAACTACCTCTCCTTACTTCCCAACTGGGGGCGGGGCGGGAGAGGTAATCGAAAAGGATGGAAGAATCTGAGACATTTTGTGATAACCCATGAGAAAGTTAATACACAAAAAGAATGAACTACAAAACTGGCACTATTCAGAGCTTGGAGTCAGACAAACTTGTGTCTGTTGTTACACCCTTTTTATATTATTTTCTCCACAGCGCTTATCAAATTTGTATTTATCTAGTTATGTACTTGTTTACTGGTATCAATTACCTGTCCCTCAGTCTGGAACGTAGCCCCAGCAGAGCTCTGCCATTACTGAGAACAAGGCTTGGTACATAGTAGCTGCTCAACCAAGTTGAATAAATAACTGTCTTTGCTAACTATCTGTGTGATCCTAGGCATGTTACCTCAGGTGAAGTAACTTTAATGTCCTTTTGTAACTTCATTCCTTTTGTAACTTTTATTTCCTTTTCCATGCTATGCACTGGTATATTTGTAAAAATGCCCAGCACTTAATATTGTGAGTTGATTCTAAAGAAACACTGTAGAAAATGGACACATGACAACAGCTGCCCTGCAGTACAGACCTGTGTCCCCAAGAGAAAGCAGGCAAAGAGGGGAGGGGCTGGGCGGGGCTTATCTGGGGGTGGGGCCGACTTGGGTGGGGAGGGGCGGGGCCGGGCTGAGGGATCCTCCCTGCGTTCAGGCCACACTTCCGCACCTGGTGTCTAATCCCAGCACTGGCAGTGCCCCTGCACGAGACAGGGCGGTACCTGATGGTCAGGTTCTCCATGACCCCGGGGAAGCGCCGCAGCTCGTCTCGAAGCTCATCGAAGGTGATGGCGCCGCTGCAGTCCTTTTCCGCCAACTTGAAGAGCGCCAGAGTCAGCTGGTCCAGCTTCTCCTCGGGCAGCGAGATGGCGCTCTCACGCAGGCACGACAGCAGCACGATGCGCAGCTCATCACGTTGATGGAGCCGCTCCCTGGCCCAAGTGAGGATGAAGCCGAGTGGGGGCCTGCCCCCAGACCTCGCTCTGTACTTGCAGACTCGCCCTGCCTTGCACAACCATTGCATCAGTGGTTCGTTCACCTTCATCTTTCTGCCAACCAACTCTGTTTAGGAGCATAGACCAGGCAATCGAAGGACATAGGGCACCTTCCGCTCACAAACCTTCCATGGCTCCCTATTGCCAAGCTCAACAGAGGTGAACATCTCCCCAAGCATGGAGAATCTTTGGACTCGGTGCATGCCTTCCTCCAGAATATGCAGCCTCCTGTCTAAGTACCACTCAACTTCCAAGATCATCTGCCCAGAAGATACACTTGCTTACTTAATCTATAAGGAGCTACGTGCCCAGAGCTTCAGTTATCCAGAGGCGAATTGCATATGAGGTGGTGGTGAAGAAGTTCCCTGTTGTTCCCCGACATGTAGCAAACTTTGCTCATCCATGTTGTCCTGAGAGGCTGCAGCTGGGCCCTCAAGTCCAGCCTTGTGGCCTTATGTGAACATGAGTGGCTAAGAGTGATGTGAAAAGGAAGCCAGAAGTACTGTCGACCCTCCGAAAGGTTGCGTTCTGCATCCGTGGATTCCACCCGCGGGTGGTTGAATCGGTGGACGTGGAACCCACAGATACCGAGGGCCGACTGTATGACTCCATTTTATCTAAGGGACTTGAGCATACACGGATTTTGGTATCCACTGGGGTCCTGGAACCAATCGGGGAAACTACTGTACCAACTGAGATGGGATCTGGGGCACTTTTTTTTCCTGTATATATTTTCATTCTTCATGAGCAGTAGGACTCGTGATTAGTGATTTCTGGGCCTGTTTTGGATATAGACACACCTGAGTTAGCAACACGCTCCTGCCCCTTACTGTGTGATGGTGGGCTATAAGTCCTTTAGAGTATTGCACCTTACTTTGCTCATCTCTAAAATGGGGCTAATTATTCCTCCCTTTCAGAGTTGGTTCAAGGATAATAGATAATTATAAAGCACTTAATGCAGTATATGGAAGACGGTAATTGCATATGAATGAAAAGTCTTATTGGTACTGTGATCATCACTTGGGCCAAAGTCAAAGTCTGTAATCACGTACAGAGTCTAATATGCCACTCTCCAGCCACACCTCCCGTCCTTCAGTTTTCCTAGTCAAGAGCCAGCATGAAGCATACTTTAAAGAAAACCTTAGCAAAGCTCTGCCAAGAAACTCATGCACCCTGGGCCAACTTGCTTCCTATTGCACTCTTCAGGGTCCGTGTAGCCCCCAGGAGTGGTCTGAGACTTAGCCCATTTGAAATGACCTATGGGAGGCCTTTTCTTACTACTGACATTCTACTGGATGAGGACATAAACCAGGCCCTGAGATATACTATTAATCTAGGACAAGTTCAGAAGGCAATCCAGGACTATGCCCACAAGACACTGCCAGCTCCCACTAAAAATACAGAGGAAGGAGCAGTTCCTTCACAAATAAACCCCGGGGATCAAGTTCTTCTTAAAACCTGGAAAGAGGGGGTCCCCCCAAGACCAACTATTGCACAGGATGGGTTGAAGCCTTCGCCACCCGATCTGAAAGGGCTATGGAAGTCTTTAAGTCCCTTTTAAAAGAAATACTTCCTCGGTTTGGACTTCCAAAGTCGCTGCAGAGTGATAACAGGCCCTCTTTTTATAGCCAGAATCACACAGGGGTTCACAACGGCCTGTGGGCGCTCTGACCACATCCAGAGCGCCCATCCCTCCCCGCCCCCTTCACACCCTCTCATCCATTCAGCTTTATACTCTCCTTAGCCAATTTCAAATCCAGGGTTCTCCTTCAGAATTATTGTTGTGCACATTTTTATTCCTTATCCCTCTGTCCTTCTATTGCACTGACCCTAAAAATATCTCATCGCTAGGTGAATTCCAACTACCTGTTTTCTCCTTTGCTGCACCAGGGCAGCTAAGTGAACATTGCTGAAGAAAAGCACCTAAGAGAGCAGGAAGTGTCTGATCCCAGCCATGGCAAGGCCTTCAACTTGCCCGCAGTCCTCTCATGCTTCTCTAGCATGGTCACAGTCCCGCTGTCTGCCGAGACCACTTCTCACCTCCATGCCCATTTAGTCCCTGCCTGGCTCTCAGAGAAAACTGGAACCCCTGGAAGCGAGTGCCCTCTAGTTCCTGCCTTGAAACTACAAACCTCCTCTCGCCTGCTGTCTTCTTCCCCACCTCTGTCTGCAAGGGGGAGGTGAGCGTGATGCTTCCTCCTGCCACAGGCCAACCTCTCCATCTGAGGTTGTTGATCAGCCCCAGGTGTGGGCCAAGCTTGGTGGTCAGAAAGCAGGCAGTGAAGAGGGTCCCGTGGAGATTGGGGTGGGGTCTGAGGAAGATGCTCCGGAAGCAGGTACAGTCAACTGCCCATGTAGTGGTGGTGGTGTGGGTCAACTTGGGAAGTGGGTTCCAAGAATGAGGTCTGGCTAGACTGTCAGGCGGGAATGGGAGGTAGAGAAACCCCATAGGCCAGAGGGCCTTGCCCAGGAGCAGATCTGCAGCTGGGTTGAGTTTTCAGGATGCAAATCCAGCCCTGTGACTCCCCTGCTCAATGCTCTTCAATGGCTCCCCATTGCTCGTTGTACTGAGACTCCAAACCATGGCCCCTGGGGCCTGCCCCGTCTGGCCTCACCAACTACCCCAGTCTCATTGGGTGCCTTTTTCCCACTTCAGCCTCCCTTCCTTTGATGATTCTGGGTCTTTAGACACCCTTTAAGCCACAAAGTTGTCAAAGAATGAAGGTCATTGCAGTGTCACTTACAATGCCAAAAAACAGAGTGGGGAACAATGAAATTCTCCCTTTTGGAAATGGGGTTTGAGTAAATAGTAATAAATAACAGCTGACACCTGTAAAGGTGGTACCCCGAACTAGGCACGTTCCTGAGTTTACATAAGTTAACTAATTTCATCCTCCTAGCAACCTCACGAGTATGTGCTATTATGATGGTCATTATTTTTATGTGACACGTGAAGAAAAGCAGGGAGAAGTTAAGTAACTTGCCCAGGGTCACATGATTAATAACTGGTGGAGCTGAGATTTGAACCTGGGTAACCTGGCCTCAGACTCAGAGACCTTAGAGTATATACTAGATGATTCTATTTATTTGAAATTCTAGAAATGGTATGGTCATAGAAAGTGGTGGGGTGGGAAGCATTGATAGCAAAAGGGGAGGGAACATTTTAGTCTAATAAATACGTTTTCTTTCTTGATTGCAGTGGTTGTGGTTTTTACAGATGTATGAATTTGTCAAAGCTCATTGAACTCAACTCTTAAAATATTGTATTAAATATTTCAATAAAGTTAATTTTACAAAAAAAAGAAAAGAAAAGAATCAGAGATCTTAACTATTAGGCTGTGCTGCATGGAACATAGGACACAGACATACGGTGGAATATGATGCAGCCACTACAGATGAGGCTATAACAACATTGAGTTACCACTTCACACCCATTGGGATGGCTATTATAAAAAAAAACAGAAAATAACAAGTGTTGGAGAAATTGGAACCCTTATGCATTGCTGGTGTGAATGTAAAATGGCATAACCACTGTGGAAAAAGAGTATGGCAGTTCCTCAAAAAAAAGAATTGCCCTGTGATCCAGTAATTCCACTTCTGGGTATATGCCCAAAAGAATTGAAAGCAGGGTCTTCAAGAGATATTTGTACACCCATATTTATAGCAGCATTATTCATAATAGCCGAAAGATGGAAGCAACCCAAGTGTCCACTGAAAAATGAATGGATAAACAAAATGTGTTATATATAGACAATGGATAATATTCAGTCTTAAAAAAGAATGAAAGCCTGTCATATGGTACAACATGGGTGAGCCTTGAGAACATTATGCTAAGTGAGATAAGCTAGTTACAAAAGGACAGCTATTATATAATTTCACTTATATAATTTACCTACAGTAGTCAAATTCTTGGAGGAGGGGGAATAAGGAGTTATGATTAGTTGGTACAGTGTCAGTTTGGAAAAATGAAGAAGTTCTGGAGATAGATAGTGGTGATGGTTGCCCAAGAATGTGAATTTACTTGATGCTTCTGAACTATACACTTAAAAATTGGTTAAAGTGGTAAATTTAATATTAAGTATATTTTACTACAATAAAAATGATATTATAAAGCAATACAGTCTTACATGAACAATTGTTTATATTGTTTAGTGAAAAAAAGCAGTGTGTATAGTATAATCCCATTTTGTTTTTTAAAAAAAGTGGATGGTGAGTGTATGCTATCAGAAGACAGTATAGAAAAATGTTATGGGTGATTTTTGTCATAGTGGGCTATTATGATGATTATTAAAAAGCAACAAAACAATTTCTTTTTGTAAACATATAAAAGAACAAAGGAAAGTTCTGGTTTCTGCTGAGTTGAATCAAGGACATTTGTCTCCCTGCCAGGGACCCACTTCTCCCCCAACAAAAGGGAAGCAGAGACCAGAGACAGGGCAGGGAACCCCCAGAGAGAGAGAGAGCTGTCAGCCTCACCTGGAGAAAACAGCCCCATGCTGGGTAGTCACTGAGATAGGCCGATTCCCTTTGTCCTCCCTACTGAGTGCTGCCCCCCCACCTCACAAAGGGCCCTTACCGTCAACATCATGCACCTGGAAGAGGAATTGGAGTTTGTCTGTGGGACTGCCGTGGATGAGCAGGGTCCACGCCTCCTGCAGCTTCTGAAGCGTGATGGTGCCACTTCCATCCGAGTCAAACAGAATGAAGAATCTGTTGGCAAAGAAGGACTGTGACCAGAAGGGGGCGGGAGTTGGGCACAAGTATGGCCACAGGGCCCAGGCTTTGAATTCATTCACTGCATCTGCGTGTGTGTGTGTGTGTGTGTGTGTGTGTGTGTACACACAGTGGGGTGGTGGGAATCAGGGAGGACCCAGGTGCCTGAACACAGTGTGTGATCTGCCCACGAGGCCACACCAGGGGGCAGTGTCCATGGCCCATCTGGCCAGCTGAGAGCAAGTTCGGGGTCTGGTGAGAGAACTGTTCAGCTGTAGCAAGGATGGGCTTGTGTCTGGGCCTCTGGCCCCCTTCTGGCCCCCGGGCCTGGTAATTTGCATAGGCTCTCCGTCCCCACAGTCCATCACCCCCATCAGCCTTGCAGTCCAGACCTCTGGCGGCCCCTTACTCAACATGGGAAAAGGGTCAGATCGAGGGTCCCTCAAAGGCTCCTCCCAGGTCCTGTCTCATTCCCCTTGGGGTCACCCCAAGGGATAGTGAAGCCAGGAAGGGCTTAGAAAATAGATGTCACTTGAGTACCTGTGTCTTTGCCTTTACCTGTTGTTTGGGCTGCCTACAGCCTACATTTAAGTGTTCTTAACGTAGACTTGTTCTGAACACACCTGTTCTCAATTGCCGATTTACTCACTCCATTCATCATTCATCCATTCATTCATTCATTCAACAATCATGTCTGTGCAGCCTCTGCTTGCCAGGCCTGGTGTTAGGCTCTGGAAACACAGAAATTAAGAAAACAGGCTGGGTCAGTGTCACAGATATGCCAGGCCCAGAGGCTCCCCTTGAGGCAGGGAGAGGAGCCTAAGGGCTTTGGTGTCTGACCTCAGTTCACAAGCAGGAAGTCTACTATGGGCAGTCCAACCCTGCCTTGGCTTCACTCTTTTTCCCCTCGGTCCCTCGAGTAAGGCCTTTATCACTCTCTACCATCCCAAATGGCCTTTATCTTAAGATATTTTACAGCCCCTGTTAGGCAGAAGATCTTTCTTTCCTTCCCCATATTGACTATGAAAGGAGGCAGAGCATTTAGAGTTCTAAGTAGTATCTCCGTTACCAGCAAATGAGGGGCTCTCCCATCAAAATAGGGGCACTCAAATGCTCACTGGCTTGCGCCCATCGAGGACACAGGCCACCATGAGATGCCAGCCCAGAGGACACCTGAGGCGAGACTCACTCCTTCCGCCTCTCTGCTAAGGTCTCCGCTGTTTGTCGGGCATGCAGGCTGTTATGGGGATGGGCAGAGGACCTATGAAACCAAGAGAGAGGACTGGGGATGGCGTGGCAGTGCAAATGGGCCTTTAATGGATACAAATCATGGAAAAGCTTATTTTGTGGCAGGCACTTAAGTCATAGCATCACCTTTGCCCGCGAGGCTAGCAGTAACTGTGAGGGCAATAATGTTTCTTAAGATTTGACAAGCTACTGATTTCCAACTTCACGTATTGTTTAGAAGACCCCAGGAGGCCATGGCTACCATGAGGGATGGAAGGACCCCAGTAGCAGAGACAGAAACATCCTCTGGCCCTGCTTAGAAGTGGAGCCTCAAGCCCAGAGAAACCCGGGGAGCAACGTTTCCCTCCTTGTGAGGTACTGTGTCCTGCAAAGCAGATTACTCTTCCTCTATAAAATATGAGCGCGGGGTCCCCACCTCTGGAGTGGACACTTGCCTCTTTCACGTTCAGGGCTCTTTTGGGCTCTTGCAGGTTGATTTCCCTGTCTTCTCCCGCAGTGGTCTCAAACCGGTGTGTCACCCACTGAAGCCACTTGGCGTCCTCCTCGGCACTCATGGTGCTGGCAGACAAAGGAGACAGGTTTGTCGGTTTGGGGTGGCCAAGGACTCAGGAGGACTCATGATGGCCCCAGGACTTCTGTCTTCCCCCAGTTAGGGCCACGGGCCTCCCATGGGGTTGAACCAGCTTCAGGGCGGGAGCAGTGCTTCCCCACAGCTGCTTCTTTACATCTCTAAGTCCCCGTTTCTTCCTTCCATCTGGCATTGGCCGGCCCAGGCTTAAGTCTCTTTAGCTTCTGGAATGACAGGGCCCCAGTGAGATGGACCCCAGACCGTGGTCAGAGAATGGCCTGCTCCAGGGGTGCTAATAACATGATGACAGTGACTGTCCCACCTCACGTTTTCATGGCTCTTTACTGTTTTCAAAATCCTTCCCACGCACTATTTCCTCTGGTCTCTGTTACCAAATGTAAAATACTCAACTTCTCTGAGCCTATTTCCTTCCTATGATATTTTACAGAGAGAAAACAGGCTCAGAGCACTTGAGTTATTTAGCAGAATTTATTCAGCAGGTTAGAGACAGAGCTCAACTCTGAGGCCAGTGCTTTTTCCATCACGCCCCAGAGCCTCCACCCTCTACCTGAACACTTCAGGTACAAGCCATGCCAGGACTGAGACCTCAGGGCTTGACTCTCCAGGTCCAGGGCGTATTCTACAATGTCACAAGGGCATCAGCCATCTAAACCCCTCACAGATGGGCTAGCTATACTGTGATCGGAACAGAGGTTAGTGATGAAATGAGGACAGCACTTTCTGTGGCATCAGGACCCAGCAATACAAAATTGAGTCAATAAGTGAGAATTTGTAGCATCTTATTCTATAAGTTTCCTCTGTGAGAATGGCTTTTGTCTGTATCCCATGAGTTTAATATAACCTTAAATGATTTAGCTACAATCAATCTTCATTATTTGCAGATTCCACATTTGCGAATTCACCTACTTGCTAAAATTTATTTGTAACCCTCAAATCAATACTTGCAGCATTTTTGAAGTCATTGTGGACATGGGTAAAGTGGGAATACATTTGAGTCTCCTGATGTGCATGTTCCCACCTAAGGTCAAACAAAGCGATGATCTGCCTACTTGTCTCAGCTCTCAGACTGTAAACAAATGTCCTTCCCACGATCTATTTAGTGCTGTGTGTTTCACGTTCTTGTGCTCTTCGTTGGTGATTTTGCTCTTTAAAATGGCCCCCAGGAGTAATGCTGAAGGACCGTCTAGTGTTCCTAAGCACAGAAAGGCTGTGATCTGCCTTATGGAGAAATTACATGTGTTAGATAAGCTTTGTTTGGACGTGAGTTCTAGTGCTGTTGACCGTAAGGTCTATGTTAACGAATCAACAATTTCTGCTTTTAAAGGAGTCTTTAAACAGAAACACATGTAAAACAAAATTATGTATTGATTATTATATGAAAAATTTGTGCCCATAGGGTGGCAGGAACCAGACCCTGTATTTATTTTCCCTAGGAGTAAAGGTTCAGAATTTCCTCATTCAGGGTTTGTGGTGACTTTATAGAAAACAACTATCATGAAAAATGAAAATTAACTGTATTTATAAATAAAGATTAAAAATAAATGAGCTAAAGTGAAATCAATCAGAGAAAGACAAATACTTTATGATATCACTTATATGTGGAATCTGAAAAATAAAACATACTAGTGAACATAACAGAAAAGAAACAGACCCACAGATATAGAGAACAAACTAGTGGTTACCAGTAGGGAGAGGATAGGGGGAGAGGAAAGATAGAGGTAAGGGATTAAGAGGTACAAACTATTATGTATAAAATAGGCTACAAGGATATATTGTACAACACAGGGAAGGTAGCAAATATTTTATAATAACTATAAGTGGAGTATAACCTTTAAAAAATAAAATAAAATAAATGAGCTAGCTTCCATTTAAGGAACTAGAAAAAGAATAAAATACACACATACAGGAATAGAAGGAGAGATTCTTAAATATAAGATCTGAAATTAAGGAGCTAAAAAGATAAAAAAGGTCAAAATGGTAAATTGATTTTAATCATGACAATGGTTTTACAGATGTATGCATATGTCAATACTCATCAAATAGTTCATTTTAATTATTGTACATCAATTATGCCTCAATATAGTGAAAAAAACAAGTCGGTTCTTTGAAAATACTAAGTGAAAAAGCATGATTAAAGAAAAAAGTGAAAAAATATAACATTAATATTGAGAAAGGCAATAGAATCCAGAAAAAGGAAGGGCTACAGAAATATAAGAGTATTGTGTGCAAATGCTTGGTGAACTTAGAGACACGAATTAATTTCAAGAAGTAACCACCTGAACACACCAATAATCATTTAAGAAATTAGAAAGGGGGTTAAATGTCAACCATTTAAAATAATGTCAGGTAGTCCCTCCCATCAGGAAGCTTGCACAAGCCTCTTAGATAGCCTCATCTACCAAAGGGCAGACAGCAGAAGTAAGAACTAAAATCCTGCAGGCTGTGGAACAAAAACCACAATCATAGAAAGATAGACAAAATGAAAAGTCAGAGTACTATGTCCCAGATGAAGGAACAAGATAAAACCCCAGAACAACAATTAAATGAAGAGGAGATAGGCAAACTTCCAGAAAAATAATTCAGAATAATGATAGGGAAGATGACCCAGGACCTCAGAAGAAGAATGGAGGTAAGGATCAAGAAGATGCAAGAAATGTTTAACAAAGATCTAGAAGAATTAAAGAACAAACAAACAAAGATGAACAATACAATAACTGAAATGAAAAATGCACTAGAAGGAATCAATAGCAGAATAACTGAGGCAGAAGAACAGTTAAGTGACCTGGAGGACAGAATGGTGGAATTCACTGCTACGGAACAGAATAAAGAAAAAAAGAATGAAAAGAAATAAGGATAGCCTAAGAGACCTCTGGGACAACATTAAACACAACAACATTCACATTATAGGGGTCCCAGAAGGAGGAGAGAGAGAGAAAGGACCCGAGAAAATATTTGAAGGGATTATAGTCGAAAACTTCCTTAACATGGGAAAGGAAATAGCCATCCAAGTCCAGGAAGCACAGAGAGTCCCAGGCAGGATAAACCCAAGGAGAAACACACCAGAAACATAGTAATCAAATTGGCAAAAATTAAAGACAAAGAAAAATTATTAAAAGCAGCAAGGGAAAAATGACAAATAACATACAAGGGAACTCCCATAAGGTTAACAGCTGATTTCTCAGCAGAAACTCTACAAGCCAGAAGGGAGTGGCATGATATACTTAAAGTGATGAAAGGAAAGAACCTACAACCAAGATTACTCTACCCAGCAAGAATCTCATTCAGATTTGATGGAGAAATCAAAAGCTTTACAGATATGCAAAAGCTAAGAGAATTCAGCACCACCAAACCAGCTCTACAACAAATGCTAAAGGAACTTCTTTAAGTGGGAAACGCAAGAGAAGAAAAGGACCTACAAAAACAAACCCCCCAAAATTAAGAAAATGGTCATAGGAACATACATATCGATAATTACCTTAAATGTGAACGGATTAAATGCTCCAACCAAAAGACACAGGCTCCCTGAATGGATACAAAAACAAGACCCATCTATACGGTGCCTACAAGAGACCCACTTCAGACCTAAGGACACATACAGACTGAAAGTGACGGGATGGAAAAAGATATTCCATGCAAATGGAAATCAAAAGAAAGCTGGAGTAGCAATACTCATATCAGATAAAATAGACTTTAAAATAAAGAATGTTACAAGAGACAAGGAAGGACACTACATAATGATCAAGGGATCAATCTGAGAAGAAGATATAACAATTATAAATATATATGCACCCAACATAGGAGCACCTCAATACATAAGGCAACTGCTAACAGCTCTAAAAGAGGAAATTGACAGTAACACAGTAATAGTGGGGGACTTTAACACCTCACTTACACCAATGGATAGATCATCCAGACAGAAAATTAATAAGGAAACACAAGCTTTAAATGACACAATAGACCAGATAGATTTAATTGATATTTATAGGACATTCCATCCAAAACCAGCAGATTACACTTTCTTCTCAAGTGTGCACGGAACATTCTACAGGATAGATCACATCTTGGGTCACAAATCAAGCCTCAGTAAATTTAAGAAAATTGAAATCATACCAAGCATCTTTTCTGATCACAACGCTATGAGATTAGAAATCAATTACAGGGGAAAAAAGGAAAAAACAAATACATGGAGGCTAAACAATACGTTACTAAATAACCAAGAGATCACTAAAGAAATCAAAGAGGAAATAAAAAATACCTAGAGATAAATGACAATGAAAAACACGACGATCCAAAACCTATGGGATGCATCAAAAGCAGTTCTAAGAGGGAAGTTTATAGCTATACAAGCCTACCTCAAGAAACAAGAAAAATCTCAAATAAACAATCTAACGTTACACCTAAAGGAGAAGAACAAACAAACCCCAAAGTTAGCAGAAGGAAAGAAATCTGAAGATCAGAGCAGAAATAAATGAAATAGAAACAAAGAAAACAATAGCAAAGATCAATAAAACTAAAAGATGGTTCTTTGAGAAGATAAACAAAATTGATAAACCATTAGCCAGACTCATCAAGAAAAAGAGGGAGAGGACTCAAATCAATAAAATTAGAAATGAAAAAGGAGAAGTTACAACAGACACCACAGAAATACAAAGCATCCTAAAAGACTACTACAAGCAACTCTATGCCAATAAAATGGACGACCTGGAAGAAATGGACAAATTCTTAGAAAGGTATAACCTTCCAAGACTGAACCAGGAAGAAATAGAAAATATGAACAGACTAATCACAAGTAATGAAATTGAAACTGTGATTAAAAATCTTCCAACAAACAAAAGTCCAGGACTAGATGGCTTCACAGGTGAATTCTATCAAACATTTAGAGAAGAGCTAACATCCATCCTTCTCAAACTCTTCCAAAAATTGCAGAGGAAGGAAAACTCCCAAACTCATACTATGAGGCCACCATCACCCTGATACAAAAACCAGACAAAGATACTACAAAAAAAGGAAATTACAGACCAATATCACTGGCGAATATAGATGCAAAAATCCTCAACAAAATACTAGCAAACAGAATCCAACAACATATTAAAAGGATCATACACCATGATCAAGTGGGATTTATCCCAGAGATGCAAGGATTCATCAATATACACAAATCAATCAATGTGATATACCATATTAACAAATTGAAGAATAAAAACCATATGGTCATCTCAATAGATGCAGAAAAAGCTTTTGACAAAATTCAACACCCATTTATGATAAAAGCCCTCCAGAAAGTGGGCATAGAGGGAACCTACTTCAACATAATAAAGGCCATATGACAAACCCACAGCAAACATCATTCTCCATGGTGAAAAACTGACAGCATTTTCTCTAAGATCAGGAACAAGACAAGGATGTCCACTCTCGTCACTATTATTCAACATAGTTTTGGAAGTCCTAGCCATTGCAATCAGAGAAGGAAAAGAAATACAAATTGGAAAAGAAGAAGTAAAACTCTCACTATTCACAGATGACATGATACTATACATAGAAAATCCTAAAGATGCCACCAGAAAACTACTAGAGCTAATCAATGAATTTGGTAAAGTTGCAGGATACAAAATTAATGCACAGAAATCTCTTGCATTCCTATACACTAATGATGAAAAATCTGAAAGAGAAATTAAGGAAACACTCCCATTTATCATTGCAACAAAAAGAATAAAATACCTAGGAATAAACCTACCTAGGGAGACAAAAGACCTGTATGCATTAAACTATAAGACACTGATGAAAGAAATTAAAGATGATACCAACAGATGGAGAGATATACCATGTTCTTGGATGGGAAGAATCAATATTGTGAAAGTGACTATACTACCCAAAGCAATCTACAGATTCAATGCAATCCCTATCAAATTACCAATGGCATTTTTTACAGAACTAGAACAAAAAATCTTAAAATTTGTATGGTGACATAAAAGACACCGAATAGCCAAAGCAGTCTTGAGGGAAAAAAATGGAGCTGGAGGAATCAGATTCCCTGACTTCAGATTATACTACAAAGCTACAGTCATCAAGACAATATGGTACTGGCACAAAAACAGAAATATAGATCAATTGAACAGGATAGAAAGCCCAGAGATAAACCCACGCACTTATGGTCAACTAATCTATGACAAAGGAGGCAAGGATATACAATGGAGAAAAGACAGTCTCTTCAATAAGTGGTGCTGGAAAAACTGGACAGCTACATGTAAAAGAATGAAATTAGAACACTCGCTAACACCATACACAAAAATTAACTCAAAATGGATTAGAGACCTAAATGTAAGACTGGACACTATAAAACTCTTAGAGGAAAACATAGGATGAACACTCTTTGACATAACTCACAGCAAGATCTTTTTTGATCCACATCCTAGAGTAATGGAAATAAAAATAAACAAATGGGACCTAATGAAACTTCAAAGCTTTTGCACAGCAAAGGAAACCCTAAACGAGATGAAAAGACAACCCTCAGAACGGGAGAATATATTTGCAAATGAATAATCGGATAAAGGATTAATCTCCAAAATATATAAACAGCTCATGCAGCTCAATATTAAAAAAACAAACAACCCAATCCAAAAATGGGCAGAAGACCTAAATAGACATTTCTCCATAGAAGACATACAGATGGCCAAGAAGCACATGAAAAGGTGCTCAACATCACTAATTATTAGAGAAGTGCAAATCAAAACTACAATGAGATATCACCTCACACAGGTCAGAGTGGCCATCATCAAAAAATCTACAAACAATACTTGCTGGAGAGGATGTGGAGAAAAGGGAACCCTCCTGCACTGTTGGTGGGAATGTAAATTGATACAGCCACTATGGAGAACAATATGGAGATTCCTTAAAAAACTAAAAATAGAACTACCATATGACCCAGCAATCCCACTATCGGGCATATACCCTGAGAAAACCATAATTCAAAAAGATACACATACCACAATATTCATTGCAGCACTATTTACAATAGCCAGGACATGGAAGAAACCGAAATGTCCCCAATAATATTGTTGCATGATTACAAAATTATTAACATTAACTGTAAAGAATTAGAAAAATACCTAAAAGCACACACACACTTTAAAAAAGATTTTAAAAAAAATCACTATAATCTACCTACCCAAATAAAATCACTGCTAATGTTGAGCATCTATTTCTAGTCACATGCAGAAGGTAGCCCAGCCTGGGATTCAGAGGGGGGTTGTGTTTGATGGACTCATTCACATGAGCTGGTTTTGAGGTAGGAGATAAATGGGCCCCTGGGCTGGACAGCTGGTATGTGTCAAGTGGAGGAAAACTGAAGCTTTGTTCTCACCCAGATGCTCCAAGGACAAAGCTAGTGGCAGAAGATGAGCTCTGCTGAAGTAAAGAGATAAGATGACCGCTCCGGAGGTCAAGGAAAACTTCCCTGTCTGCACATGGGCGGGAAGGCTCCTTGGGGGTCAAAAAGGGAGGAGGCGCCACCCCATAATAGGTGTGGGACATACCGCCACAGGCCTCTGCAGTGGGATCCATCTTAGCAAAAAGTTGGCAGGCATGTTGGGGAGGGTCCTAGGGCAGGTCAGGTGTGGAAAAAGAAACCAGATAATTGGCCAAAGGTAGACAAAGACCAGGAAGAAGTGTCCTATGTAAGTGATTTAAATCACCTCTTTCCTGCACTCCTCCTCATTAGGAAGGATGGCTATACCCTTTCTCCCTGGGTGTGTATTTCTGCCTTGCTTCTGACTTAAATAAATACACTCTTTCTCTGTGTGCTCTCCCATACATTGGGCTGTGTGTCTAGTAATAAACTTTGTACGTATTTTGCAGTTTTTGCCTCCTTGAAACATTCTTGCTTTCAATGGGGGAAAGAGCTAGAGGCACTTTGCTTCTAGCCTCTAGCCCCTGGTGGACTAACGGCTAGGATTCCTGGTTTTCATCCAGGCTACCCAGGTTCAATTCCTATACAGGGGAACTAAGATCTGTCTCAGGACCGCTCACTGCTGTCTCCTAGAAATCAGTGTCACCTGTGTGAAAGGGGCCACTGAGGAGAACACTGTAAGTGGAGGGCTTGGGGGTGAAACCTGGGAAGAAGGAGAGGGAAGCACGGGTCTGTTCTTCAGCTCTGCCCTTGAACTCTGGTCTGAGTTCTCTGAAGAGATAGGGAAGGCAGGGAGTTCTTTGCAGGGACTGCAGGAGACTCCGGTACTGTTTGGACTCGGGGGTCTTGAATGTTTGGAAGTCCAGGAGATCACCCCTCTACTGGGAGGTGCTAGGACAGTACAGCCAGTAGGAGGGCTGCCAGGTAGTAGACAGCTCCAGGAGCACGAGATTGGTGGGATTTGAGCAGGCTGGCTCGTGAGCACATGTGAGACACCCAAGTACCTGGGGAAAATTGGGAGTGGAGTAAGCAAAGCAGTTAGCAAAAGGTGGGCATAAATGCTAATGACACTTCTTCATAGCCACAAGCCAGAGTCAGAAAAGTAAGAAGCTGAGACTTGGGACTTCTGGTTAAGATGGTATTACATTCACTCTTTGAGGCCCCCTCATCTGTACCACATACAAAGCAATGATAGATTAAAAAAATTTTTTTTTAGTTTAAAAGACCAACTGATCTCAAATAAGATAAACATCTCTGTTGACCAGAGATGAAGCAGAAACATGCCATGCCCCTGCTTATGGGAGAGGGCTGGAAAAAGCTGTGTCTGACCATTGCCTGGGACTGTGATTTATATTTTGTACTTAGCCTCCTAGCCAGGAGCTGGACCACAACAACTGCTGCTTGGTGACTGGACCCATGGTATCCTCAGCTCTCCCTGGATGGGAGCCCGAGGCCACCAAGGTAAGGCTAATGTTGAACTGAGGGGACCAGGAAGCTGGGTGGAAGCAATGCAGAACTTCTAGAGAAGGGCTGAACACAAACACAACACAACACAACACACACACACACACACATACACACACACACCATTCAAGATGAGTCAACAAGCTGCTATTGCAAAAGACCTCAAAAGAATGACTGCAAAGAAGACAGCCAATCAAACCAATAATAGGGGGAATTCATTTTGTAAGAAGTGAAAATAATAGACATTAAGCATATTTAGAATTCTCAAAGAAGGAAAGGAAAGAAAAACATTCATAAAAAAAAGAATAAGAACTTAAATAAAAATGGGCAGAAATGAAACCAGCCCAGCTGGTATGAAGAAAATGCAACTAGAAATATGGAGACACATATGGTTATTAAAATTTTAAATAATTCAATACATAATTTTTAGTCTAGACCTAATTGAAGAGTGGATGTACAATCCCTAAGATGGAATTGAATAATTCACTTGGAATAATTTTGTAACTTTTTTTCACTTACCAACATATGTTAAACATTTCTCCATATTATTAAATATGAATGTGTCAAAAATGTTGTAAACTAGTCTTCTATGTTTGGACAGTTAACTTTCTTATATTTATTCCATTACCATAAACAAGTTTTTGAGAAATCTTGTTATTAAATCTTTGTCCAAGTTTCCAATGGTTTCTCTAGGCTGGATTCCCAAAAGAGGAATTACTGCGCCCAAGAAGTATGAAATTTCCTAAGTCTTTTGGTTACAGCCAATAGCCAAACTGCTTCTCAAAGATCTTGAACCAATTTTTCACTCCCACCCATGTTTTAAGAAATGCCTGTTTAACAGAACATTTTTGAATACTAAGAATTATCCCTTAAAATATTTGTCCACTTGCGTCTCCCTCCCTCCCAACCTCCCTATCCCACCCCTCTAGGTGGTCACAAAGCACCGAGACGCAAGAGGGAAGAGATATGGGAACATATGTATAACTAATTCACTTTGTTATAAAGCAGAAACTAACACAGCATTGTAAAGCAATTATACTCCAATAAAGATGTTAAAAAAAATGAGATAACAAGACAAAAAAAATATTTGTCCATTTGGCAAAAAATGATATTTTCAATTTTTTTTTTTGCAGTACGCGGGCGTCTCACTGTTGTGGCCTCTCCCGTTGTGGAGCACAGGCTCCGGATGCGCAGGCTCAGCGGCCATGGCTCACGGGCCCAGCCGCTCCGCAGTATGTGGGATCTTCCCAGACCGGGGCACGAACCCGTGTCCCCTGCATCGGCAGGCGGACTCTCAACCACTGCGCCACCAGGGAAGCCCAATATTTTCAATTTTTATTTGCCTTAGTCTGATTAGTAACAAAGTGAAACATCATCATGGAAGGAAAAATAGTGAAAACCTCTTTTCCTCATTTCTTGGGTAAAGTAGGACATATTTTACTGTAGAGGGGACACAGAGCTTCGTTCCATGACATACCCCCAACTGGTTGTTTTTTGGCTTAAAACACTTTTCTTCTACATTTTTCTTTTGTCAAAAGCATGGTATCTTCACTCCAGCCCTACAACATATTATTTGTTGATTCTTTGGGCTGATTTTAAGACCTGAGTCTGTAGCCCATGGATTTGCTCTGCTTGCTGTAGGGTGGGAACACTGCTACGGCCGCTTTCCTCTGCCAGGATGAGTCCAGAAAGGCAGCTGAGATGTGGACAAGCCATAGGGAAAATGATGGCTCACCTGCATGTGCTCCTCTCTGCGGCTGCCTCGCTCCCTGTGCCCTGGAGTCCTCATCCTCTCACCCACTCAAGGATTGTGACCTGCAATTATCTCCTTGCTTTCTGCATCATTTTCCTCTTTGTTTTCCTCTAGCTATTGCCCAGTTTCTCCTTAATAGCAAAACCTCCTGAAAGAGTTGCTTATATTCAGTCTCCACTTCGTCATTTCCCTTTTTTTTTTTTTTGGAACCCACTCCAATCAGACTTCTATTGCCCTTATTATTCTTAATAAGATGAATAACAACGTCCTCATGGCCAAGCCAAGGGGTCATTCTCAGCCCTTAGCAGTTTGACGAAGGTGAATTCTCTTTCCTTCTTGAACCTTTGTCTTCTCTTGACTTCCAGAATCCCACCCTCTCCTGGTTTCCTTCTAACTCACTGTCTCCTTCTCAGTGTCCTGACTTACGGATAGATCCTGTTCTTTTATTGGCCTTTATAAGTTGGGCTTAGCCTATCTTTTCTATCTAAACTAAATTCCTTGTGAACTAGCTCATCAACAAGTGCATGTCTCCATTCCCAACCTTGGCCCTGAACTGTGGTCCAGTAATTCCAATGGCCAGTTAACGTCTCCACTTGGATGTCAATATGCATCTCAAACTTAACACGTCCAAAACTGGACTCACGGTATCCCTAACTCTGAGCCACCCACTGTTCCCATCTCAGTAAACGACCTCTTCCCCATTCACCTCAGAACTATGGAGTACTCATCTATTCCTTTCTTTCCCACATGTCTGACATCCAACCCACAAGCAAATCTTGCTGCTTCTACTTCTACATTAGAAATAGATATAGAATCTGACTGCCCCTCCGCAGGTCCCACCCTAGCCAGAGGGACCATCACTGCTCACCTGGACAGCCTCCTAACTCACCCTCTATTCCACCCTCATCCCCTTATAGTCTGTTCTCCATTCAGGGCCCTGGAGATCCTTTTCAAATGTAAATTAACGAGTCACTCCCCAGCTTAAAACCTTTAGATGGTTTCTCATCCCACTTAAAATAACCACAAAGCCCTCCGTATTCCCCCCATGACATGGCCCCATGACCTCTGTGCCCTCATTTTGGGCTCTCCCCTTGCTCACTCAGCTCCAGCCACATTGGCCTCCTCAGTACTTCTTGAACATACCAGGCACACTTCTGCCCCAGGGCCTTTGCACTGACCATTCCCTCTGCCTGGAACATTCTTCTTCCAGAGATCTACCTGGCTAACTCCCTCCCCTCCTTCAAGCTTTTGCTCATCTCACACCTTCTTAATGAAGTCTACCCTGAGCACCCTGTCTTAAAGGTGGTTCTCACCCACCCCAAACTACTGATCCCCATTATCCTGCTCTACTCCCTTCTTTCCACAGCACGTTTCATCTTCTAATGTGCTATATAATGTGCTTCCTTATTGTTTTTTGTCTGCCTCCTCCCCCACTAGAATGTAAGCTCCATAAGCGTGGGGACTTGAGTCTGTTTTATTCTCGAATGAATCTCAACACTAGAGCAGTGCCTGGATTATAATAGTTACTCAATTGATATTTAGTGAATGACTGTAGTAGACTAGCCACATCAGCGTCCCGCAGAGGAATCTCCCCACTCCAGTCAACCGTTCCCGATGCCCAACTCCAGTTCTAAGCAGGGTCAGCAGGAACCGAAACAGCTCCAGGCATTAATCAGGAGAGGGGGCTTCTATGCCCAGGCTAACTCACTGTCTGGCCTGGGAAAGTCACCTCCCCTGTTCAGGATCCAGTCCCTCCTCTGCTCAATGGAGATTTTCTCCTGTTCTCCCTGCCTTGGCACACAGTGTAAGAGCAGACACAGGGGTATACATTTTTAGAACCATCAAAGTTGACCTCACCCACATTATGCACCTTGTGTCTGGGAGAGAGGCTCACAAGAAGCTGTTCCCTGGGGCCAAGAACAGTAAGCAGAGGCTCTGTTTTCCTGCTGATGTCACTAGGGCTCATGCTAATGAGATGGAATATGGCCTATCACCCCACCCCAGTCTCACACCTTTGGGGTTGAAATGACCTTCTCATGGAAAACAGGGCAGTTAAGTTGACCTAATATCATTCCAGCAAGTTCTATTATCATTTTCAGCTGATATACAAAATCTCAGGGGATATTAAGTTTTCACCCGCTTTTCTTATCTCCTTTTTAAGCCCTGGATGGCTGGCACCCGTCTTCCTCCTCTTGTATCCCCTGTGGGGCTCCACCCACAGTAGCAGCTCCATAAACGGTTACTGATTTGGTCAGTGTTTGTTTCCTGGGCCTTGAGTTGCCATCCCTCAGCTTGAGGAAAACACAGAGAGAACAAACACTGTGCCTGCCTTGAGCAACAGGTTTCATCTTGGGATTACAGTGAGTATTTGCAAAACATTTCTCAGACCGCAAAATGCTTGTGCAAACACATCCCAGGAAATCCCAACAAGATCCCAGTGGGGTAGACATTCTGACCTCCATCTGTCAGGCAGACAAACTGAGGGGCAGAGCCTGGGCCAGAACACTCTGAGCCCCGCCAGTCGTGTCCAGTCTCCCTTCTCTCCAGAGCAGAGACACATCCTCTGTTGGAGAGCTTGAGCGTGTTTTGCTCGTTTCCAACACGGAAACTTTGCAGGAACTGCCTCTTCAGGGCAAGCATCTGGGGGCTCCACACCCCTCAAACCGGACTCACCCCTCAAGGTCCAGCCCAAAGTCCAACTTCTTCTAGAGGCTCTTCCTGCTCTCCTCAGCCCAGAATTAGTTGCACTGTGTTCCTGCACCACAAATGCTGTCTTGCAACATGTCATACCGTTGCTTTGCATGGTAACTTGGTCCTTGGATCATTATTTAACTTTTTGTGTATATATCTCTTCCCTCCGCAATGAGCCTATCAGCTCTAGGTAGGAATCACCTCTGCTCATTCCCTATTTCATTCAAACATTCCTTCAAGAAATATTCTATGCCATCCAAGAGATAAATAGATGACCAACGGTTCCTGCCCTCACAGAACTTATATGCCTTATTTCTTCCTTATGTCCCCACAGGACTTGCTATAATCCACCTGTAACCAGCGGGCAAGAGTTAACAGTGACAGCCTCTGGCCAGCAAGTTCCAGCAGTGTGTCCCTTTGATCTAGTCAAAGCTGAGTGAGGACTATTTTTAAGTAGAAAAGCAGCAAGGACCACAGAGGTGGGGTCTCTGTGTGGCTGCCTCTGGATGGCAAACCTAGAAAGGGATTCCTTCTGGGCCCTGCTCCTGGGAGAGATTGGAAGCTCCACCCATAAAGGGTCAGGGGCCATGGGCCCTGAAGAGGGCTTAAGGCTCACCAAAGGCACCCTCATGGCATAGATGGGGAAACTGAAGCTTGCAGTGGGCTTGTGCTTGCTCCAGTACTAGACTCCCAGCACAGCGCTCCTTTCCTAGGAGCCCACTGAGGTATAGTTTTCTGCTAAAGGGAAAGACTTGTTTTCCCTTTAGCTGTTGGAAGGCTTTCTGGCACACAGGAGCACACAGGTGGAAAGAGGGGTGGGGGAGAGCAGTTCACAACAGTGGCTTCAAATACTTTAAAATAGGCTGGAAGACACTCATGCTCTGGTTCTGAGCATCTCCTCCGTACCCAGCACTGGGTCAGGGACAGGAGGGAGGGGCTGACTGTACTCATGGAACTCACGTGGGACAATCAGCTGTTTGGCAAGTGTGGCCAGCGGGCCCCCTGATGGGAACAAGACCTGTGAGTGAGAGGGGCTGGCCTTGGCTGGAGCTCTGCCCTCCCTGGCAGCCCCCTCTCCCTCTCTGAGTTCTCTGTGGGGGGTGAGGGGGGTCTTCCCCGAATACCAAAGCACATGGTTGTGAGGATTCAATGAAACACCACAAGGAAGCACCTGACCCAGAAGAGACACTCAGTTCATTTTCACTCATTCAGAAGGCCGTTTTGATTATTCTCAACCACCTGCTTTGTTTCCCAAGTCCCAGAAAAAGAATCCTGACTAGTCTTCTTGAAGCAGAAATAGGTGAGTTCATGTGGCCCCAACTGCCTACCCAGGGGTCATGGTCCCGATACTCCCGCTCACCCCACCGCCCCCAGAATCAGCACTTGGGCTCACCACTTGTTGCCTGAGGCCAGTGTGCTTCCTCTCCCTGTTCCCCACCTTTCTTACCTGTAGAAAGGGACTGCTCCTGAAACAGGGAAGAACAAATCTGACTCCATGTTGGGATGGTGCTTCACTTTAACCTTTGTATTGTATTCCTTCTGCTACAAGTTAATCACTCAAGGGATGTTGCCTAGAGCTTAAAGTATACATAATGGCCCATTCTCCAGGAACCCTGCCTCCCATGCCTGACTGTTAAGTTAAAATACCTTTGTTTAGCTCACAGGAACCCCCCAACACACACACACCAGGCCCACCTGTGAATGGCTGCAGGAAGGAAGAAATTATCACATCCCCTCTGGAGTCTGGCTGGAACCAGGAAATATTTCCAACAACCGATCACCTTCTTTTTACTTTACCTCCTCACCTCCCCCTCTTTGTTCTATAAAAGGAACTAGCGTCCAAACCTGGGCAAGATGGTTCTTTGGGACACGAGTCCACCATCTTCTCGTCTGCTGGCTTTCTGAATAAAATCGCTGTTCCTTGCCCCAACACCTCGCCTCTCAACTGACTAGCCTGTCATGCAGCGAGCAGTATGAGCTCGGACTCAGTAACACTCAGACTTAGCCCCATGAGGTTGTGTGACTCCACTGAGACACCGCAAGTACACACTCCAGTGGGTCGCACTGGATACGTGATCTTGTGCCCCTTGCCTTCTCCTTCCTGGAGTGGTCTGTTCTCCAGAAAGTGTGGGGCAGGGCTTGGAGCCTGGGCAAGAACCTCTCCTCCTCAGCCACCCCGCTTCCCTCCCACCCGCTTCTGCATCCTTAGCACAGGAGACCCCCTCACTGCTCCAGCCATCAGAAACATGTGCAGCAAGAGCCAGCTGCCAGTGCCACCACCATTCAGCCCAGGAGACAGGTGACATGTGTGAGACACACTCCTTTATTAAAAGAGGGCAACGGTGGGAGGGTTGCTGCGGGCACCTGGCTGAAGCCAAACCACCTCCCTCCTCCCCACTCTGCCTCCACTTTTGAGCATGGAGAAGTCTAGAGACTTACAGAAATTAGGTCTGGGTACAGCCTTGAAGATGATTTATTCCAGTGGCTTCCAAACACTTTAAATTAATTTTCAGTTATGTGGGTAAAATTTTAACTGACTCCCCTCCCTAAAAAATGGGTATGCAGATTTTTTTCTATGAAACATCTAGTGCAACCTTTCCTTTCTAGATGGGGAAACTGAGGCCCGTGGAGTGGATGTGGTCTCCTGGCGGTATCTCAGGAGTTGGTGGAGTTGGGACTAGAGCCCTGGTCCCCTAATGCGGCTCTTTCCACCAGCCTCCACCCTGAGGTGGTGACTGCAAAACCCGAGGCTGGGCTCTGCATCTCAGACGCAAAGAAGAAGGCAGGGTGGAGCACATGTGGCGTAAGTGGAAAAAGAATCCTGGGCCGATCCAGGAACTCTGTAAATTTATGTCCTAATCCAATTTCCTAAGAATTGGTTCTTGGAATAAGGCTAGTAGCTATAATGCAGACTTTCTGTTGGAGAAAATTAAAATATTATTTTTGCCTTTTGCTTTTGAGAAGTGCCAAGAACCATCAGGCTTTGGGAGTCCCAGAGGAAGGAAACGTGAGCCTCGAATAATCAGGCCTCGGAGGATGTCTGTGAATCATGTTCCCACTGTGAGTTGTGGCCTGAGACCTTCCCCAAAGCAAACTTGCCTGGCCTTTCCTGCTTTCTCCACCATGCCTTGCCTTTCTTTTCTCCCCAGTCTTTTAACCCTGTCTAGTTTGCACCCACAGAAATCACAGCATGAATGGTAAGGCCTTACTTTAGGGCAGCAGTCCCGGCCTGTTCCCAGGACACTGGTTCCACAAGAGAAGTGGAGTATCTGGCAATTCGGTCCACATCGGCGTATTACAGGCTCCATCTGGACTGAACATGTCCTGGCCAGCTGACAAGACAGCATCGCCTCTCTCCAGGCTCTAAGTTCACCTGAACATATGCCTTCAGTCCTGGAGACAGAGAGGGGTCGGGGCCATGGCAGCATGTAATAGTTCGGAAAATCTCTGGTCAGAGTCAGGTCCCTGGTTTTAGCACCAAGCATAGGACAGCTCGCCTTCTCATTTCTTCACCTGGTGAACTCCTACCCAACCTTCAAGGGCCACCACAAAAATTCCCTTCCCCAGCCCACTCCTCCCCAAGAGAGCTAATTTAGTTCTCTCCTCTAGTTCTCACTGCATTTTACTTTTATTCTATCAACACACACTTGAGTTGAAGCAGAAGAACCTATTGGGAATTTAATGTATCACAATAGTTTATTAAGAAATTAATTTATATCATTTATTGCCCTTGTTGACTCACCAGAAAAGAACAAAAGCTGTCTTGACATGAGCCCCACACACTGGACGGTAGCTCGATTTTCCTCTTGTGGTCAGTAAGGGTTCTCCAGCCCCTTAAGAAGCAATAAACAATTCTCCCTGTTTCTGGGTCTGAGAGAGGAAGATGAATGGGCTGGGAGGGGACCCTGGTGTGAGAATGGGCTGCCCCCAAGACAACCGCTAAACCAGACTCTGTGTTTAGAAACCAGTAGAGGCAGTTAAACCAGATTATCCCAGCGGGGAGGAGAATGGGGCTTGGTGCTCCGAGGTAGAGGTTAAGATGTTTTTAGGTAAAGAACATTTGTCTTTAGAAAGCGTACACCATGCAGTGCAGACCACTGAACGCAGTGTCTTCCTGAAATCACACAGCTGACTCATCCCATGCTAGCACTGATAGAGAAGTCTTTTTTAACATCTGGTACCCAGGGTGGTGTGCGGGTTCCAAGCCCCCTGCTCACAGGGCTGGGAGGGCCAGGCCTGCATCTTGTGTCACCAGGAGCAACAGCTACCATGGCAACTAGAGGCTGCACAACCCCCTTTTTAGACTGCTAAGTCCCTAGAGGGCCTTTTGCAAACCCAAGGGAGAGGAGAAAGCAAGGATATGGCGATATGAGGATACAAATATACAGGATACGTTCCTTCTTGCTTAAGGAGGGTCCAAAATGATTCCATTTCCTTTTAATAAAAGCAAGTCACGCACGCAGTGAAAACTGAAATAGCACGAGAGAGTAGACAAGGAGACGAGTATCCCTCCCTCCTCAGCCGCTGGTCTCACTTTCCACAGGTGATACCATTAGTGGTGTTTGTGTATGTACACATGACATCTGATTACAGAGCTGCCACACACACACACACACACACACACACACACACACACATACACACACACAAGCCAGAATGTACCGTTCCGTCCTTTGCCTTCCGTCATCTGCTTTGAAGGTTGTTCTACGTCAGCTACCTCAGTGCGACCTCATTCTTTTTAATGGCTGAAACCACCCCATTTCTGGTCCCCTTTCAATGGATTCAATCTGACTTAGACACCCTCAGGAGTGTGACGTTAACTGCACCCAAATGTCATGGTATTATTTCATTCCTATACTTACATAGGTATTTACTATTCCTCATATTGCCAAGATTTGTATCTGCATCTCTCTCCCTCCAAAGAGGTGAGCCCCCTAAAAGCAAGGTCTGAGATGGAAAGTAGTTTAGCAGTGGCTGAGGAATGGGGGGGTGGGGTGTGGACAACTATGAAGGGGACACAGAGGGAGGTCCTTTGCAGTGACAGAAAAGCTCCATGTCTCGATTGTATGATGGGCACACAAATCTATACCTGTGATAGCAGTACATAGAACCACACACACACACACACACACACACACACACACATACACATACCCCTGTACACACATTAATTAGTACATGTAAACACTGTGTGCTTGTACCAGTGTCAGTTTCCTGGTTTTACTATTACACTGTAATTTTATTCCAGATGTTGCCACTGGGGAAAACTGTGTGAAGGGCACTTGGGACCTTTCTGTACCATATTTACAACTTCTTGTGACTCTATAATTATTTCAAGGTGAAAAGCTAAAAGGTCGGAGTCTGTGGCATCCTGGTATTCTGTTCCCAGGCTCTGGTGCAAGCCCTGGCACAGAGAGGTGCTGGGTAAATATAAGCTAAAGGAGTGGAGAGTCTCTCCTTTCTGGGTCTCAGTTTCCCCATCTGTACAATGAGGCCTGTGGACTAAACAGTCTTCACATTTCCAGTCCCCACGTTCTGTTCTGTGCAGCGGCATGTGGTCCTGCCTGTGAAACCAGTCAGCTGACTCTCTGAGCACGGACCCCTCACACTCTCCCTGCTCTCCCTCCCAACCCACAGGCCCCATAGGCGGATACCCCACGTCTCCAGCAGAATATAATAGTAGTGTGACAAAATGAGTAGTCAAACTAAAATCGAAGGTGTAGCACTTTTTGAAAACTGATCTTTCTGCATACCTCTGACGTGAGCAGTGGAAGAATGTGTCAGATGTGTGTAACTAAGCCTGGTTTGTCCTACAGGCTGAAAGCACACAGCCAAGTAAAAGAATCATGTGATAATTAAGTCTGGGGTCTCTGGACGCCAAGGCTCACCTTCCTCCAAACAAGGCTGCCTTTCCATTACCTCTGTCGACCAAGCCCTGGACTTGCTGGGACTTGAAGGAGACACTGGCTTGTCATGGACAGTGTTGGTGCTGCATCCAGAGCACCTTTCATCATTTCTGGGCTCCTGTCCACCTCCCACAGCAGCACTCCCACCTCTTCTGGGGGAGCTGCCCTCAGCTGCTGGAGTGAAGAATGCAGGGCGTGCCTGGAAGTAGGCATCCTCCTCCTCTCTCAGCGGGTGGTGGGCCACAGCATGCAAGCCCAGCTCAGCTTGGGACATCTGAGGTGTTCTTCCCACTCCAGACTTCCCTGCGGGATGGGCAGAAGCTGCCCTCATAGGCCTTTGTCTGAGGGGCCCCAGGCTTTGTCCTGCTTCCCCATCCCCTTACCTATGTCCCCTAAGAGCTTAATAAATGGCTTGCTACAAATTCATGCCTCTCTATCTGCTTCAGGGCAACCCATTTGAGCAATGCTATACCTCAACAGTTCTAGCCATTGAGACTTTTCTCAATGCCACTCCTAAAGGAAGGGAGTTTGCCCCTCCCAGACTGAGGCTCAGTGAGCAAAAGATGGTTAGAGGAGCAGAGAGCTAGGCCTAAAGAGGAAGAAGAAGTAGTTTCTCCATCAAAGCTAACATCAGCTACAAGTTTAACTTCCTATTGACAAGCCACGACCCAGCAAGAGGTCTAGGACCCTCCAGAAGAGCTGGGGAGAGGAGCCTCGGTTCGCCTCTCATGGCCAGTCTGGCCTCTACATGAAGCTGGCCTGTTGACCTTTGCCCCCCACTCTCTGTTTCATCTTCCACTCCCCTCCCTGCCGCCCCCCAGCTTTAGGCACCAGGGATCTCTCCAGACTATATTATTTAAATAGTGCTATTAAGGTAAGAATACATATAATGAACTACAAATATTTCAAATGTACAATTTGATATGCTTTGACATATGTAGAGATCCATGAAACTGTCACCACAATGAAGACAGTGAACATATCCATCACCCCCAAAAGTCCCCACTGGCTTTGACACTTTGTCAGTGTCAGAAAGACACAGCAACGTGAGAGTATCAACAGTGAGAGTCCAGGGATGGGGTGCCAGGTTGCATCCTGATCACACTGTTCCTGAAGGTGAATTTGCTGTGTTCCTAGCCACTAGTTTCCTCTTGGTGTGTAATGATTCTTACGCTGGCTTTCTAAATTCTCTATCAGTTCTGTTAATGTACCAGTAGTCTTCTAATCAGTGTTGCTTAAGTTACCCAGAGCTGGTATCTGTTGCTCATAACCTAAAACCTTGACTGACAGATGGTGGGGGTAGAGGGTGATTGTAAACAGATCACTGGACAGAGAGTTCTAAGCAGGGGTTGCCCCAGGGCCCTTCAAATCCATCAAGACAGGTTGCTCCAGAAGGTTGCCTCCCACCTAGGATCCAGCTCTTCCGTGAGCCCTTTATAGCTCTCAAGTGGGGCTGCTTAGGACCAGGACCAGAGACACGGCTCAGCTCTCCCACCTGACCTCTGCCCTCACATGGGAGCTTATGGGGACACCAGACTGCCCTGTCCCTGTCTGCTAATGTAATAAAAATAATAAGGCAACTACTCAATAATAATTGAGGCAGATCAGAGTGGAGGTTGGGAGTGCAGCCTTTCAGATTGGCATGCCTGAATTCTTAATCCTGCCTCTGTTATTTTAATTGCGTGTACTCAGGTCTCCGTTTCCTCATCTGCAAAATATAATAGCACCCACCTCACAGACTGTGCTGAGATTTAATGAGATGATCCATGTACAGTGAGTGCTTAGGTGTGTGCCTGACTATGACAAAGCTACCTGATATTTGTTTTGTCAGGTAGGGTAAGACATGCAGACATAGAGACAACTGTCACAAAGGAAGAAGAGTGTTATACTCACAGATCCCTAGAAACAGGAGGCACCCCACACCTCGCAGGGCCACATTGGGTAACACCAGGGCCAGTCAGGACAGAGAGAGCAGAGGAAACTGGGCAAGAGCCTTTATTGCAGTTTCCATGGGAAGGATGGGTGAGGCAGGGTAAGCAGGCTTAGGCCTGGCCAGTTTGAATAATTCTAGCAGGCTCTGGGGCACAGGGGCTGTCCCTAGCTATCTGGTACTTGCTCCTGGAATGATTAGGGCAGGGGGACAGATACAGCAATCCCTCAGCCACCAAAGGACTACATGAGGACATCTGTGAGGCCAGCGAGGCTGTTAGGGCTGAAAGTCATCGCCCAAGAGACTCAGCTCCCTTTGTGGATCTGGAAGCCCAGCGGGGGCCATGGTCCGGACACAGGAGCAGCAAGGGTCAAGGGCCTGCGGGGATGTGTAGGAGTGGGGGAGAGGCTGGCTGCGTGTGCATGTATATGCGTGTATGCATTGAGTGGTGGCAGGGGAGCAAGGGGCCTCGGAAGCAGATGCATTAAATCGAGGACGCATTTCCAAATCCTTCCCCCACCGTGTTCACCTGAAGAAAAGGTCTGATTTGTACATTCTGCAGGACCCCATAGATGGGCATCGTTGGTCAACAGCTAACTTACCCGATAATGGGCTGTATCATTATTTCCTGGGGTTTCTCTTGTCTTGATGGAGCCTTGCCACCTTAGCTTAAACAGACATGCTCTTTCTCTGTTCTCCCCGTGTATGAGTCTCACTTCCCCTCATCATCAGGCAGGTTGCTGAGGGCCAGCAAGGGCTTGCCTGGGCCTGCCTCTTGTCATCATTCACCTGGACAGGGACAGAGCTTTCAGGCTCAGGCAAAACCACTGTCCATACCCTCATCAGCTGAGAAAAATCAAGGGAGCCTTGAAAAATCAAGGGGCCTCAAATCCAAATCGAAGTGAAAGGACCCCCTTTTGTCCTCTTGAGGCTGAACTGTCCCAGACACAGGAAGACCAGGACTTTCTCTGTTTAGCACTGAACGGCCTGTGCCCCGCAAAACTCCTGGATCCCGGCTAGCTGGGACAGTTGGTCCCCCTACTTGGACACTAGTGATCCTTGCCCTGCAAGCCTTTGCCCAGGACTTCTGAGGGCAACTGGTAGGGAACAGATCCTCCTGGGGGACCTGCTGTGTCTATACCGAGGTGTCCCAGGCACAAGTCCCACTCACAGCTCCCTGCCTGTTAGCTCTTGGCACCAGCAGCAGGTTCAGTTCCTCAGAAGTCTGGGTTAGATCCCATCAGCTGGAGTGACTCAGAGGGCCACCAAGGGACCAGAAGATCATGCTGATGGAATGACATGAGGTCAGTAAGGAAACAGACTGAATGAGGTTCTGTTGAAAGGCGAGATCTTGGCTTGGGACAAGCAATGTGACAGGATGCTCCGGGAGACAGGAGGCTTGCATGTGTGTGATGAAGACAGGAACAGACGACCTCCCCCACATGGCTAAGAGCTTATCAGACAGCTGCATGCTCAGGCAGTGGTCCATGAGCCAGGACTGCCAAATAAGACTTACCAGCAGACACAGTGCACTGCTAAAGTAAGATGGAAATGCTGTAAAGACTCTGGTTTCTGTAGAAAAATTAAAATGTCAGCTAAGAATTTGAAAACAAGGGGGCAAAGATAAGGAAGGTGGGTCTGAAAGAATTCAGAAGCAAGTCAGGAAAGCCCAGCCTGGCTTGAGCTGAATGAACAGAGGCGTAGGAGAAGAGAACAATGAGAAGGTAAGGCCCTGGGTCTGGGAGAGGGACGTCTCCACCAAGGGGAGGGGCAACTCACTGAGAACCAAACGCCCACCTGACCAAGGCCTAGCCCCAGTACAGAGCTTTACAGTTAGCAAAAGCCTCCACAAGCATGTGGTCATTTGATTTGATCTTCACAGTGACCCTGTGATGTAGGAAGGCAGTGGTCACCCCACTTTATGGGTGACATCAAGAGAAACACTCCCATAGCCACAGTGATGAGCCTCATGAGACTTCAGATGCAGACGGAAAAGTTTGGAGAGATCACCGCCCACCTTGGCCACCAGTGTGTCAGCTCACATCTTCCGTTACACTGTGACAGTGGCTGGTCCAAGCTGCCCGGGTTTTCCATCCTCGTCTGCAAAATCTTCAAAAATCCACCCTATGCTGTCCCTGATCCCTAAAGCAAAAACACAATCACTGAAGCATGTATAGCTCAGGTTCATGGAAGAACTGGGAACAGTTGGAACAAAATGAAAAGCAAGAGGCTCATTTCAGCCAAAAAATCATTAAGGGCTTGGAAGCAAGCAGAGGACATGCTCTCGGCCTTTGTGTCAACAGATTTCTACAGATTGACTGGACACCGGCTACGAGCCAGACCCTGGTCAGATGAGTAAGACACACATCATAACTGTGAGAATCTTCCTATCCAGAAGGGAGCAGACACAAAATGGACGAAGAGCAATCATCGTGGCTAAGATTATAGCTATTATCTGCTGAGCCTGAGCCCATGCCGGGTCAACACTTGGTGTTATCTCATTTAACTGCCACCACAACCTGGTGGGACAGCACTGTGATCAGTTGAAACTGCATGTGAGGCACTGGGCCTGGGCAACAGTGAGCAGGTGATGAATACTAGCTATGGTTTAAAATAACTAATATTCCTTTTTAGAGAAGAGAGAAATGAAGCTTAAAGGGGTTAAAGTGATAGGCCCAGGATTCCACGCTCTGTACTGTTTGATTCCAAAGTCCCTTAATCTTGATACCATTGATACCAGTGGTTCTTTTTTTTTAACTTTTTATTTTATACTGGAGTATAGTTGATTAACACTATTGTGATAGTTTCAGGTATACAGCAAAGTGATTCAGTTACACATATACATGTATCTATTTTTTCAAATTCTTTTCCCATTTAGGTTATTACAGAATAGTGAGCAGAGTTCCCTGTGCTATACAGTAGGTCCTTGTTGGTTATCCATATTAAATACAGCAGTGTGTACATGTCAATCCCAAACTCCTGACACCAGTTGTTCTTAAATTTGTTTGTTAAAAATACTGCTTCTTGGCCTTCCTGTTGGAGGTTTAGATTTTGTCAGTTTGATGGGGGCAGGGTGGTCATGATGACAAGAAGAGGTATAACTGGTGTTTAAGAGCTCGGCTTTGGTCTGAGAACCAGCTCTGCTCCTTACTAGCCTTGTGCCCTTGCTTAATCTCACCAAGACAGTTTCTTGGTCTGTAAAATGGGGTAGTAATTGTTACCCATTATGCTAATATCCCCTAAAGGCAGTTTAATCAAATGGTTGAGAGCATGAACTCCAGAGTCAAACTGCCCAAATTCAAATCTGGCTCCACCACTTACCAGCTCTATGACCTTGTGCTTTTCTGTGCCTCAGTTTCTTCATCTATAAGATGACAGTGATACTAGTATCTCCCTCCAAGGGCTGTTAGATTTTAAAGTGTTCATACTCGTAAAGTTTAGAACAGGGTCTGGTGAGCAGTAAGGGCTCAATCAGTGTCAGCTGCTGCTATCATTAATATTATTATTACCATCATCACCATCCCGGCAAGAGGACAAGAGGCTTTAACTAAGGCAGTGGTAGTAGGACTAGATAAGAAGGAACATGGGCACAGAATTCAAAAGATGAGCTCTGAGGAGAAGCAAGAATAAGAAAAGGAGAATGTGCGGACCTTCGTCCCCAAACTGGTGGTGAGGGCAGTGGGTGGACTTGGGGCAGTCCTGGTTGTGCCACTGGCTTTCAGGGTGACCCTGAGCAAGGCCTCCCCTCTTGTGACCTCTGTCTCATCATCTGTAAAATGAGGGGCTGGGGTCAGCCTAGCTCGTAGATCTCCTCCAATTTTAACACACTGAGAGTCTAAGAAATTTCACAGTTGAAAACATTTTAATGTTTTTTTAAAATGCTCTTGTGTGCTGGTGGGTTAGGGCATCCTCCTGTGTTCACAAGTTGTAATATTTTAGGCTTTCTGAAGGCCACGTTGATTTTCAACACCACACGGGAACAGATCTATGAAACCTGGGCAGGGGAGGCTGTTTTGTGACTGAAAGTGAAGCCCAAAGGCTACTGGTTGACACATCCTCCAGACCCCGTCTTGGTGACCCAGACCAGAAAACTCATCTGACAACCCCTGCCTCCTTCAAGAAATGGGAAGTTTGTAAGAAGTTTGGCCCTATCCCCATCTCCTGCCACCTACATAGGGACAAAGTACCCAGGACTGAGGAAGCCCAGTCAATGGAACTGGCCACCGGGGTTAGTTGCCTGCTCAGCTCACTCCTGCAGAGCTGAATAAGGATGTAAGGAACCCCAACCCACTCTAGTAGAGACAAATCCAGAAGCCTGCCTCCAGACTCCTAGTCATTCCTTCAAAGCAAGAACACAGAGATGTCCAGAGCAGCCGAGGTATTTGGCAGTAAACCCTGCCTTTGCTCCTGAGTGGGCTAATTTAGTATTAGTTTTCTAGCCGATGTTGAAATGGTAAAGTTGCTCACCCCTGCTACAGTTAGTGATGCAAATGGGAGACCAGGCCCTTCCCATGACTCATGGAACACGCTCCACAGAGAAGGAAAATTCTCTTTCCATAGTGGGAGAGGTACTCTGCCTAAAATAATTATATTAAAAACCAAAACCCCCCCAAAATCTACAGAGCCAAAGCTACTGCCAGTTCTTTGTGCTGCTAAACACAGACCCTGAGGAGACTGACAAATATTTATCAGGGTCTCTTGAGGCATTTTGACCTGTGAAGGACTCAGAGCTTGATGTAGAATTGGGTTGGAGAGCTGGAAGGTGCTGGAATTTTGGGTTGAAGTAGGCAGCTAAAAACAAAAGAGTTGTGGAGTAGATGTGGAGGATCCAAGATGATGGTGGCAAGCTGGCCAAAGAAGGGAAGTTTCTAAGTATGTTGGGGAATTTAGAAAATCACACACATACTTAGAAAAGACCTGAGAAGATCCTAAACCTTCACTTCTGGCTAATTTCTAGACTTGGTACAAGCAAGAAGCGAAGGCTAAGGCTAAACAGCTTGCCCCAGCACAGAGCTAATCTGTGAAGACTAGGAGAGGTGGTTTGCTTGTTTGTTTGTTTGTTTTTAGCTCCTAACATTCAAGGAAATCTCTGTCAAAACACTAGCTAACCATAAGCTAAAGGAATGTAGACTTCAACAACAAAACATGGCAAGGAATATAATCTTTGAAAAAATAATTTGGAAAAGTCACTAAACCATAGGTGACTGAAGCTTCAAAGAGACAATCCAAAATGGCAAATCCTGGGGAAGAGGAGATTTAATTTCCAAAGTTTCCACATTGTAATATTCAAACGTTCAGTTTTCAACAAAAGTCACAAGACATACAAAGAAGCAGTAAATCCAGGCATTGGACAAAAAGACATAGACTTTATATCAATTATCTTTAATATGATCAGAGAGCTAAAGGAAACCATGGTCAAAGAACTAAAAGAAAGTAGGAAAATAAAGAACAAAATGAGAATACCAATAAAGAGATACAAATTATGAAAAGGAACCAAATAGAAATTCTGGAGCTGAAAGGTACAATACTTAAATGAGAAATTCACTAGAGAGGTTCAACAGGTCTGAACAGGCAGAAGAATTAATGAACCTGAAGATAAGATTATTGAAATTATAAAAGTCTGAAGAACAGAAATAAAAAGTATAAAGGAAAGTGAACAAAGCCTAATGGACGCATGGGACACCATCAAATGTACCAACACACACATTTTGGGAGTCCTAGTAGGATGTGAGAAAAAGAAAGAAGTAAAAAGAATATTTGAAGAAATAATGGCTGAATACTCGCCAAATTTTATTAAAGACATGGATCTTCATATCCAAGAAGCTCAATGACCTCCAGGTATGATAAACTCAAAGAGATCCATACTAAGTGCTATCGAATGAATGTTTGTGTCCCCACCTTCTCCAAATTCATGTTGAAATCCTAACCCCCAATGTAATGGTATTAGGAGGTGGGGCCTATGGTAGGTGATTAGGTCATGAGAGCTTTTCCCTCATGAATGGGATTAATGCCTTTATAAAAGAGAACTCTGAGAACTCTCTTGCCTCTTCTGCCATGTGAGGACACAGTGAGAAGATGGCTGTCTATGAACCAGAAGCAGACACTCACCAGAGAGTGAATCTGCCAGCACCGTGATCTTGGACTTCCCAGCCTCCAGAACTGTGAGAAATAAATTTCTGTTGATTTTAAGCCATGTAATCTATGGCATTCTGTTATAGCAGCCCAACAGATTAAGACACTGAGACATAATCAAACTGTTGAAAGACAAAGAGAGAATCTTAAAAGCAGCAAGAGAGAAGTGACTTATTATGTACAATGGATCCTGAATAAGATTAGCAGCCTATTTCTTAGAAGAAACCATGGAGCCAAAGGCAGTGGGATGACATAATTAAGTACTGAAAGAAAAAGAGCTGTCAATCGAGAATTCTACATGTGGCAAAACTATCCTTCAAAAATGAGGGAGAAATTAAGGCATTCACAGATAAAAGCTGAGGGAATTCCTTATCAGTAGATGTGACCAACAAGAAATGCTAAAGGGAGTCTTTCAAGTTGAAATAAAAGGACAGTTGTTAGTAACACAAAGCTGTATGAAGAAATATAGGGGGCTTCCCTGGTGGCACAGTGGTTGAGAGTCCGCCTGCCGATGCAGGGGACGTGGGTTCGTGTCCCGGTCCGGGATGATCCCACATGCCGTGGAGTGGCTGGGCCCGTGAGCCATGGCTGCTGAGCCTGCGCCTCCAGAGCCTGTGCTCCGCAATGGGAGAGGCCACAACAGTGAGAGGCCTGCGTACCGCAAAAAAAAAAAAAAAAAAAAAAAGAAATATAGGTCTCCAGTAGAAGTAACTACATGGGTAATCATGAAAGCCAGCATTACTGTAGTTTTAGTTTCTAACTCCACTTTTTATTTCCTACATGATTAAAAGAAAATGCATTTTAAAAACTATAAATCTATTATTGAGCACACAGTGTATAAAGATGTGATTTGTAACAACATTAACATAAAGGGGTGAAGACAGAGCTCTATAAGAGCAGAGTTTTTGTATGCTGTTGAAGTTGGTATCAATTCAAACTAGATCATTATAAATTTAATATGTTATATGTAATCCCTTTTATAACTACTAAGAAAATATCTAAAAATTATACACAAAGGGAAATTAGAAGTGAATCAAAAAAGTTCACTACAAAAATCAACTAAACACAAAAGAAAAGAGTAGTAGAGGGAATAAGAGACAAAAAGATATTAGACATACAGAAAATAGCAAAATAGCAGAAGTAAGTCCTTATCAGTAATTGCTTTAAATGTATATTCTCCAACCAAAATGCAGAGATTGGTAGAATGAGTGAAAACAAACAAACAGGATCCAATTATATGCTGTCAAAAAAGATTCACTTTAGATCTAAAGGCATACATATGTTGAAAGTAAAAGAATATAAAAAGATATTCCATGCAAACAGTAACCAAAAGAAATGTGGGCCGCTATCTGCTATCAGATAAAATAGACTTTAATTGAAAAACTGTTACAAGAGAAAAAGCAGAACATATATTCACAAAAGGGTCAATTCGTCAAGAAGATATAACAATTATAAATATATACACACAAAATACCAGAGCTCCCAAATATATGGTGAAAATGTTGAAGGAACAGAATGAATAATAATAGAAACTTCAATATCCCACTTTCAATAATGTATTAAGCATCTAAATAGAAGATTAATAAGGACATAGAACAGAAAGAAACTTGAACAACACTATAATCAAACTAGACCTAACAGACATATATAGGATATTCCACCCAACAACAGCAAAATACCTGTTCTTCTCAAGTGCACATAGAACACTCACCAAACTAGACAATATATCAGTCCACAAAAAAAAAGTCTCAGTAAATTTTAAAAGATTGAAATCATTCAAAATATTATCTCCAAACACAATAGGAAAGAACAAGAAATCAATAACAGAAGTAAAACTGGAAAATTCACCAATATGGGGAAATTATACTATGCGCTTTCAAACAACAAATGGATCAAAGAAGAAATTACAAGGGAAAGTAAAAAATACTTAGAGACGAATGAAAATGAACATACAATATACCAAAATGTCTTGGATGCCATGAAAGCAGTGCTGAGAGGGAAATTTATAGCAGTAAATGCCTACATTAAAAAGAAGAGGACTTCCCTGTGGCACAGTGGTTGAGGGTCCACCTGCCAGTGCAGGGAACGTGGGTTTGAGCCCTGGTCTGGACAGATCCCACATGCTGTGGAGCAACTGAGCCCATGAACCATGGCTACTGAGCTTGCGCTCTAAAGCCTGCGAGCTACAACTACTGAGTCTGTGTGCCACAACTACTGAAGCCCGCACACCTAGAGCCCATGCTCCGCGACAAAGAGAAGCTACCGCAATGAGAAGCCTGCACACCGCAACAAAGAGTAGCCCCTGCTCGCCACAACTAGACAAAGCCCGTGCGCAGCAACAAAGACCCAACGCGGCCAAAAATAAAAATTAATTAATTAATAAAAAAATAAAAAGAAGAAACATCTTGAATAAATAATTTAGGGGCTTCCCTGGTGCCCGTGCTTCCAATGCAGGGGACATGGGTTCCACCCCTGATCGGGGAACTAGGATCCCACATGCCCAGTGATGCAGCCAAAAAATAAAAAATAATAATAATTATTTAACATTACACCTTAGCTCTTTCCTCAGCTGCCGCTAAGGTGCTCGGTCCTTCCAAGGAAGCTAAGGCTGCATTGGGGTGAGGCCCTCACTTCATCTGGCGACTAGCACTGCGCCTGGCAGCCCCTGCCTAGCACTGGCCCGCACCATGGGCTCCGTCTTGGAGCTCGCCTGCATCTACTCAGGCCTCATCCTGCACGACGATGAGGTGACGGTCACAGAGGATAAGATCAATGCCCTCATTAAAGCAGCTGGTGTAAATGTTGAACCTTTCTGGCCAGGCTTGTTTTCAAAGGCTTTGGCCAATGTCAACATCGGGAGCCTCATCTGCAATGTGGGGGCAGGTGGACCTGCCCCAGCAGCTGGTGCTGCACTAGCAGGAGGTCCTTCCCCCTCCACCACTGCTGCCCCAGCTGAGGAGAGTAAGTGGAATAAAAGAAAGAGAATCTGAAGAGTCTGATGATGACATGGGCTTTGGTCTTTTTGACTAAACCTCTTCAGTAACATGTTCAATAAAAAGCTGAGCTCTTAAAAAAAAATTACACCTTAAAGAATTAGAAAAAGGAGAACACGGTCAACACAAAGCTAAAAGGAGGAAGGAAATAATATTAGAGTGAAGATAACAGACTTAGAGAATAGGAAAATAGAATCAATGAAAATAAAGTTAGTCCTCTGAAAAAATCAACAAAATTGACAAACCTTTAGCTAGAATGACACAGAAGGAGAATGAGAAGATTCGAATAACTAAAATCAGAAATGAAAATAAGGACATTACTGCCTACTTTACAGAAATAAAAATAATTATAAGAGAATACTATGAACCATTGTATGCCAGCAAATTAGACCTAGATGAAATGGACAAGTTCTTAGAAACACAATACCAAAAACAGACTCAAGAAGAAATAGAAAATCTTGACAGACCTATAACCAATACAGATTTAATCAGTAATCAAAAACCTCGCAAGAAAGAAAAGTTCAGGACCAGATGGCTTCACGAGTGAATCTATGAAAGATTTAAAGAAAAATTAACGACAATCTTTCACAACTCTTCCAAAAAAAAAGAAAAGGAGGGAATACCTCCTAATCCATTCTATGAGGTCAGATAAACACATTACAAGAAAAGAAATCATGGCTCAATATCCTTTATGAATGTAGGTGCAAAAATCCTTAACAAAATACTAGCAAACAGAATCCAGCAGCATATTAAAAAGATCAGACACCATGTCCAAGCAGGATATATCCCAAGAATGCCAGTGTGGATCAACGTAAGGAAATCAATCAGTGTTATACACCACATTAATAAAATAAATGAAAGAACCATGTTATCATCTCAACTGATGCAGAAAAAGCATTTGACAAAACTCAAACACCCTTTCATGATAAAAACACTCAAAAACTAGAACTGATTGGAACTTTCTCAACATGATAAAGGGCATTTATAAAAACCCCACAACTAGCATCATACTCAATGGTGAAACACTGAAAGCTTTCTCCTTAAGATCAGGGAGTAGATAAAGATGATCACTTCATCATCATCATCATCATCACCATTGCTATTCAACATTTACTGGAAGTTCTAGTCAGAGTAATTGAGCAAGAAAAAGAAATTAAATGCACCCAGAAGGAAAAGAAGTCAACCTATCTGTATTTGCAGACGACATGATCCTATATATAGAAATCTCAAATAATCCACAAAAGAGCTACTATAACTAACAAATAAATTCAGAAAAGTTGCACAGTAGAAGATCAACACCAACAAAATCAGTCGTGTTTCTATACATCAGCAATGAACCAAGTTGAAAACAAATCCATTTACAATAGCATTCAAAAGAATGAAGTACCTGGGAAAAAATTTATCCGAAGAGGTGAAAGGCTTTTACACTAAAAAATACAAAACATTGTTAAAAGGCATTAAAGAAAACCTAAATAAAAAAAATCATAGAATATTGCTATTTTAAGACAGAAATACTACCCAAAGATATCTACAGATTCAATGCAATCCCTTTTAAAATTCAAACAGCCATTTTTTTTTCAGGAATGAAAAAGGCAGTTCTCAAATTCATATGGAATTACAAGGTGCCCTGAATAGCAAAAACAATGTTAAAAAAGAAAAACAAAGTTGGGGGACTCACATTTCCCATTTCAAAACTTACTACAAATCTACAGTAACCAAAATAGTGTCATAATAGCATAGGAATAAACATATAGATCAATGGAATAGAATTGAGAGTCCAGAAATAAACTCATTTATCTATTCCAGTTGATTTTCAACATTGGTGCAAGACCATTCATTGGGGAAAAATAGTCTCTTCAACAAATGGTGCTGGGACAACTGGATATCCACATGCAAAAAGAATAAAGTTCAACTCCTACCCCACACCACATACAAAAATTAACTCAAAATGGATCAGTGACCTAAATATAAGAGCTCATACTACAAAACTCTTAACAAAATTTACACTATCATATGCACCTTGGAAAGCAAGGACTAAAGAATTTTCAAATGAACAAACAAAAAGAGCTAACACTGGGACTTCCCTGGTGGTCCACTGGTTAAGACTCCAAGCTCCAAGCTTCCACTGCAGGGGGCACAGGTTCGCTCCCTGGTCAGGGAACTAAGATCTCACATGTCATGTGGTGTGACAAAAAAAAAAAAAAAATATATATATATATATATAATATTTCACCAAAATATGAACACATAAAACAGTATCTTAAAATGCCTTAATCCAATGTAAACATTTTCTCAAAATAGAGTTTCAAGCACTTTGCCAGAATATAAAGGAGATATTTTGAATGTTCTCAAATCACGCTATACGGCACTGGCCCTATATAACCACAGAAAACCTCTGTAAAGCTGCAAGTAATACAAAGCTAACATTTATTAAGCACTTAGTATGTACTAGTCCCTTCACATATGCTATTGCTTTTAAACCTTCTAACTCACTCAATATCAACAGGTATTCTACATCACTAAAAAAGACAATAGAAGCTACACTAAAAAAAAATAGAAGCTACAATCTGGAATTCCCTCAGTTTTTTGCTACCGAACCTATAAGCCCACCTTTATCTCAATACATTCTTTCTCCTTCCCTCCTATTGCAATAAAGGAGATGTTAAATCTTTTCATCTAAAGTAAAAATCCTCTACCAGTGCTCTGGATCTCATTTGTTCCATTAACTATCTTCAACCTCTCCTTTTCTACTGGCTCCTTCTCATCAGCTCCTAAACATGACTTAGTCTCACCTACCTGAAAATAACAAACAAATAGTTTCCCTGGGTTTTACTTTCCCCTCCAGATATCATCTTTTTTTCTCATTCTAGTCAGTTAAATACTTCATGAATTGTCTACATTTTCTATTTCCATTTTCTTATCTCAACTTACTCTTCCAATATGCCTTCCTCATCAACACCTCTACCACAACCATTTTTGCACTAATTGGGTAGATGATTTTCAGACTTTATCTTGCTCAATTTCTCAGTTACAACAGTGTTAACTCCTCCTTCTTTCTTTAAATATTTTGCCTTTGGCTTCTATATAACTATACTTTTCCTAGTATACCTTCTACTTCTCTATTCTTACCCCCAGTTGCTTTAGGAGCTCCTTTTCCTTATTTGTCTCTTTAAATTAGAGTTCCTTAAGCCTTAGCTCTAGGTCTTCTTCTCTTCCCTATATACTATATAGAGAATCCCCCCACTTCAATGGCTTAAATTTCCATTTATATGCAGATAGCTCCCAAATACTTATTTACAGCTATTTCTTAAGCTCTAGACCAATATATCTAACCGGGACACGTCTCATAGGCATCTTAAATTTAATGTATTCAAAAATAACATTTCCAAAATCATCTCACCCATAAACATGCTTCCTCTTAAATATAGTGTAATACGTTAATACTTACTGAACATATAATTATGGGCCAGGCATTGTGCTAAGTGCTAGGATTACAGCAATGAACAAAACTCTCATGGCCCCTGCTCTCCTAGACTTAGTCTGGTGAGGGGAGACAAACATTAAACAAATAATTATACAAATAACTATAAAATTATAATTATGATAAATGCTATTAAAAAAACAAAGTACACTACCATGTACCCAATGGCTCAAGTCAGAAACATAGAAATCATTCCTGACTCCTTGCTTTGTCTTGTACATCAATCACCAAATTCTATTGATTCCTAATTCCTAAATATCTCTCAAATTCAACTACTTATTTCTATTTCCTCTGTTACCATCCAAATCCAGAACATCATCATCTTTCACCAGATTCCTATAAGTCTCCTAACTGGCCTCTACTTCCAGTCTTGTTCCTTCCTATCCTTTATCTACACTGCAGCCAAATAGAATGATTTGTTAAAAATGCTTAAAATCTTTAAAAATATTCTTATTGTCTTTAGGATAAAGCACAAACTCTTAAACACAACTAAAATCCCTGGACATCATATATAAAACAGACATAAGTAGACTCTAAAAGGTGGACCAAAAAAAAGGTATACAGGCTAAAGACCTCTGAACCCAAGAAATGACATGGTACTGCATTCTCCAGATTTCTTTCTTTGCCTCATATATCCCAGACTTGGAGCTAAAGAAGCTGACAACCCAGAAACAGGAGAAGGCACATACATAAAAATCTCATAAAAGCCACTCTCTTTAGCCATAGGATCTGGAAGGGGCAGGCTAGCAATTTAGAAAACTTTTAGCCAGTAACCACTCTATTCCAGCCAAATAGTACAGAAAAACTGTGACCTCCAATCCAACCATCTCCACTAGCAAAAGCCAAGTAGGGATGCTGCCCTCACCAGCGTGGTGTCAGAGAAGGCTGAGTAAGAAGCCAGAACTTTCATCCCTGTTGGGTGTACTGAATCCCCCACTACATGTTAGTGGAGACCATATGGAGAGCCTGGACTTCCATCTCCGTTCAGCAATAATAAGTCATCCTTCTTGCTCACCACTACCGTGGTATCAGAGGAGGCCTAGTGGAGAGTCAGAACTTTCACCACTACCCAGCAGGAATGATAATCAACTGATGTCAACACCAAGATAACAGAGATGTTAGAATTATATGATAAAGATGTTAAAGCAGTCATCATAAAAATGCTTCAATGAACATTATAAACATGATTGATATCAATGAAAAAGTATAAAATCTCCCCAAAGAAATAGAGTCTTAGCAAAGAATTAGAAGATATAAAGGAGTACCAAATGAAAATTTTAGAATTAGAAAATAACTGAAACAAAAAGCTCTGTGAATGGTCTCAACAGAAGAATGTGGGGCAGGGGGTGGGGAACAGAGGAAAGAAAAAGTAAACTTGAAGGCAGAATAATAGAAATTATCCAAATCTGAATGAGAAAGTAAACAAAAAATAAATGGAGAGAGCCCCAGGACCCATGATACTATAATAGAAGATCTAGCATGCCTGTCATTGGAGTCCTAGAAAAAGAGAAGAAGGTAGAGTTGAAAAAGTACTCAAAGAAATAATGAATGAAAAGTTCTCAAATTTGGCAAAACCCATAAACCTATAGATTCAAGAATCTGAACAAATTCCAAACAGGATAAATCCAAAATAATCCACACAAAGACATATTATAGGCAAACTTCTCAAAATTAAAGTGAAAGAAAAACCCTTGAAAGCAGTGAGAAAGAAGTGACATCTTACCCTAAGGAAAAACAAAACAAATGACAGTGGATTTCTCATCAAAAACCATGGAGGCAGGAAAAAAGCAGTACATTTTTCAAGTGATGAGAGAAAAGAAACTATCAATCCAGAAGCCTATGTCCAGCAAAAATATCCTTTAGAAATGAAGGGGAGGCTTCCCTGGTGGCACAGTGGTTAGGAATCCGCCTGCCAATGCAGGGGGGACGGGTTTGATCCCAGCCTCGGGAAGATCCCACATGCCGTGGAGCCCACAACTACTGAGCCCGTGAGCCACAACTACTGAAGCCTGTGTGCCTAGAGCCTGTGCTCCACAACAGGGGAAGCCACAACAATGAGAAGCCTGCACACTGCAGGGAAGAGTAGCCCCCACTCGCTGCAATGAGAGAGAGCCTGCACGCAGCAACGAAGACCCAACACAGCCAAAAATAAAAAATCAATAAATTTAGAAAAAAAAGAAAGGAAGGGGAAATGAAGATATTTTCAGACAATGGAAAACTAAGGGTACACTAGAGAATTCTACCAAATGTTGAAAGAATTAACACCAATTTACGCAATCTTTTCCAGAAAATAGAAGAAAGAGAAACACTCCCAACTCATTTGATGAAGCCAATATTACCCTGATACCAAAACTTGTAGACAAGGACAGTATACACACACACACACACACACACACACACACACACACAAAGAAGAAAACTACAGGCCAATAGTTTTCATTAATATAGATGCAGAAATCCTTAATGAATATTATTAGCATATAGAATTAAGCAATATGTTAAAAAAAAGATTAGGGGGCTTCCCTGGTGGTGCAGTGGTTAAGAATCCGCCTGCCAGGGCTTCCCTGGTGGCGCAGTGGTTGAGAGTTCGCCTGCCGATGCAGGGGACACGGGTTCGTGCCCCAGTCTGGGAAGATCCCACATGCGGCAGAGCGGCTGGGCCCGTGAGCCATGGCCGCTGAGCCTGCACATCCAGAGCCTGTGCTCTGCAACGGGAGAGGCCACAACAGTGAGAGGCCCGCGTACCGCAAAAAAAAAAAAAAAAAAAAAAAAAGAATCCACCTGCCAATGCAGGGGACACAGGTTCAAGCTCTGGTCTGGGAAGATCCCACATGCCGCGGAGCAACTAAGCCCATGTGCCACAACTACTGAGCCTGCGCTCTAGAGCCTGCGGGTCACAACTACTGAGCCTGTGTGCCACAACTACTGAAGCCCACGCTCCTAGAGCCCATGCTCTGCAACAAGATAAGCCACCACAATGAGAAGCCCACGCACTGCAATGAAAAGCAGCCCCCGCTCACCGCAACTAGAGAAAGCCTGTGCGCAGAAACGAAGACCCAGCGTGGCCAAAAATAAATAAATAAATTTATTTTTTAAAAAAATTAGGGACTTCCCTGGTTGTCCAGTGGTTAAGACTCCATACTTCCACTGCAGGGGGTGCAGGTTCAATCCCTGGTTTGGGGACCTAAGATCCCACATGCCCTGCAGCACAGCCAAAAAAAAAAAAAATTAAACACCTTGGCTATTTTAGTTTCCTAGGGCTGCCGTATTAAAGTATCACAAACTGGATGGTTTTAAACAACAGAAATTTATTCTCTCATGGTTTTGGAGGTTACAATTCCAAAATCAAGGTGTTAGCAGGGCTATTCTCCCTCTGACACTCTGGGTAGACTCTTTCCTTTCTTCTTCCTTGCCTCCAGTGGTGCCTGTTGATCCTTGGCATTCTAATCTCTGCCTCTGTCCTCACATGGTGTTCTCTCTGTGTCTCTGTTTTCACATGGCATTCTTATCTCTTTGTAACAGGACACCAGTCATACTGAATGGGGGACCTTGCATTTGGCAGTTGTTCCTTAGATATAACACCAAAGCACAAGTAGCAAAAGGAAATATAAATTTGACTATCAAAATTTAAAACTTTTGTGCTGCAAACAATACCATTTAAAAAGTGAAAATACAACAGATAAAATGGAAGAAAATATTTTCAAATTATGTATCTAATATGGAACCAGTATCCAAAATATATAAAGAATTCTTATAACTCAATAATAAAAAGGCAAATAACCTAATTTTAAAATTGTAAAGGATCTAAACAGACTTTCCTTCAAAGATGATATACAAATGGCAAATAGACACATGAAAAGTTACTTGACATCATTAGACATTAGAGAAATTCAAGTCAAAACCACAATGATATACCCATTTTACTCTCACAAGGATGGCTATAATAAAAAAAAGCAGACTTTGACAACTGTTAGGAAAGATGTGGAAAAACTGAAACTTCATACATTGCTAGTGGGAAAGTAAAATGGTTCACTCCTTCGGAGGACAGTTTGGAAGTCCCTCAAAAAGTTATACATAAAGTTACCATATGACCCAGCAATTCTGCTCCTAGGTATACACACAAGAGAATTTAAAACATATGTCCACATGTACATATATAACAGCATTATTTCTAATAGCCAAAAAGTGAAAACAACCCAAATGTCCATAAACTGATGAATGTATAAACAAAATGTGGTATATCCACATAATGGAATATTATTCAGCCATAAGCAGTAATAACGTACTAGTACATGCTACAATATGGATGAACTTTGAAAACATTATGTTAAATGAAAGGATACTGTATGATTATATCAAGTATCCAGAATAGAAAAATCCATAGAGACATGACACGGATTAGTGCTTGCTAGGGGTTAGGGGAGAGACATAGGGTTTCCTTCTGGGGCAATGAAATTCTGGAACTAGATAGTGTGATGGTTGTCAGACTTTATATACTAAAACCACTGATTTGTACACTTTAAAATAAACATTAAATAATAGTGATAACACAAAATGCCTACAAGGTTTCAGAGAAACTCATATATTTCTGGTGGCTATATGAAATGATACAGCCACTCTGGAAAACTGTGGGGAGTTTCTTATAAAACTGAATACAACACAGCCGTTTCATTCCTGGGCATTTATGCCAGAGAAATGAAAACTTATGTTCAAACAAAAACCTACTAATGAATGTTTATAGGAGCTTTGTTTGTAATAGCCAAAAACTGAAGAGGTGCTTGACCTGTTTAAGAACAAGAGGTTCTTAAACAGGTGAATGGTTAAACAAACTGTGGAGTGCTACTCAGCAATAAAAAGGAATTAATGGGGCTTCCCTGGTGGCGCAGTGGTTGAGAGTCCGCCTGCCGATGCAGGAGACATGGGTTCGTGCCCCGGTCCGGGAAGATCCCACATGCCGCGGAGCGGCTAGGCCCGTGAGCCGTTTCCGCTGAGCCTGAGCGTCCGGAGCCTGTGCTCCACAACGGGAGAGACCACAACAGTGAGAGGCCCGCGTACCGCAAAAAAAAAAAAAAAAAAAGGAATTAATGATACATGCAACAACCTTGATAAATCTCTGGAGAACTGAGTGAAAAAAGTCAATCCCAAAAGATTATGTACAGTTTGATTCTATTTATATAACGTTCTTAAAATGACAAAATTATCAAAATGGAGAACAGAACAGTGGTTATCAGTGGTTAGGGAGAGGTGAAGGCAGGACAAAAGTGGGTGTGGCTATAAAGTGACTGGGCAATCTGAGGGACCATTGTGTTGATGGAAATATTCTGTATCTTGTATCAATATTTGTATATTAGTTGTGATACTGTACTATAGTTTTTAAAGATATTACTATAAGTGATATGAGTAAGGAACACATTAACTAGATTTCTTTGTATTCTTACAACTGCATATTTACTTATATTTATCAAAAAATAAGAAGTTTAATTAAAAAATAATAGGTCACAACAATGAGACTACTACACACACCTATTAGAATGGTAAAAATTCAGAACACTGACACCACCAAATGCTGGTGAGGATGTGGAGAAACAAACTCTCATTCACTGCTGGTGGGAACACAAAATGGTACAGCCACTTTGGAAGACAGTTAGTTAGTTTCCATAGAACTAAACATACTCTTACCATATGATCCAGCAGTTGTGCTCCCTGGTATTTACCCAAAGGAACTGAAAACTTGTGTCCACACAAACGCTTGCATGTGGATGTTTACATAAACTTTATTCATAATTGCCAAAACTTGGAGGCAACCAAAATGTTCAATAGGCAAATGAATAAACTGGGATACATTCAGACAATGGAATATTATACAGAGCTAAATGAGCTATCAAGCCATGAAAAGACATGGAAGAACCTTAAATGCATATTACTAAGTGACAGAAGCCAATCTGAAAAGCCTACAAGCTATATGATTCCAATATGACATCCTGGAAAAGGCAAAACTATGGAGAAGGTAAAAAAGATCAATGGTTGCCAGGGATTAGGGGGAGGGATGAATAGGCAGAACACAGAGGATATTTAGGGCACTGAAACTACTCTTTATGATACTATACACTTACCCAAACACAGAGAATGCACAATACCAAGAGTGAACTCAAAGGTCAACTATGGATTTTGGGTTATAGGCTCATCAATTGTAACAAATATCCCACTCTGGTGGGGGACGCTGATATGGAGGAGGCTACACATGTATGGGGATAGGTGATATAAGGGAAATCTCTATCTTCTGTTTAATTTTGCCTAAAACTGCTCTGAAAAATAGTCTGATTTTCAAAAGGTAAAACCATTAAAACACTATAATAGAACAGGGGAATTCTGTAAAATCTCAGAGTGGGAAAGGCAAGACACAAAACATAAAGACACCCAAAGAAAAAATGTGTAAATCTGATTTATAAATGTTTTAAATTTCTACATGGCAACACCAAAATACAAATAATAAACTAGACAAAATATCTGTAAAACTATGACACAAAATTCCGATTTTCTTATTATATTAACAGGTTGTATGCATCACTAAGAGCAAACCAGTAGAGAAGTAGAAATGAATAGATCATTTCTACAGATAAAAATATAAATATGAAAAGAAGGCCAACTCATAATTAATAAATATACACTAAAACAACAGCTAGCTAGCATTTTTCATCAACCACATTGGCCAAATGTAAAAGTTTGTTAAAGTATCTCACTTTCAAAGTGTGAAAAAACTGGCACAACTGAAAATGTATGTCCACACAAAAACATGCACACAGATGTTTATGGCAGCTTTATTCATAACTGTCAAATCTTGGAAGCAACCACGATGTCCTTCAATAGGTGAATTGATAAACTATGGTACATCCGTACAATGGAATGCTATCTAGTACTAAAAGACATGAGCTCTCAAGCAACAAAAAGACACGGAGGGATCTTAAATGCATATTGCTAAGTGAAAGAAGCCAATCTGAAATGGTTATATACCATATGATTCTAACTATCTGACATTCTGGAAAAGGCAAAAGTATAGAGACAGTAAAAATATCTGTGTTGCCGTGGGCTGGAGGGGTGGGAGAGACAGAGATGAATAAGTGGAGCACAAGGCCTTTTAAGGACAGTGAAACCATTGTGTATGATATTGTGATGGTGAATACATGTCATTTTACATTTGTCAAAACTGATAGAATGTACAACACAAAGAGTAAAACTTAATGTAAACTATGGACTTCAGTAATGATAATGTATCAACATTGGTTCACCAATTGTAACAAATGTACCACACTAACACAAGATATAAATAATAGGGGAAACTATGGGGAAGAGAGGGAGGTATGTGGGAACTCTGTACTTTTTAATTTTTCTGCAAGCCTACAACTGCTCTAACAGAATAAAGATCTAATTTTTGAAAACTGGGCACCATTGGAGGATTCTATGAACAAATTGTTTTGAAAACTGTTCAACACAGAGAAAGATTCAAGCATTTGATACCTTTCCAATACACACTGGACTACTGCGGACTCAAACAACATATGGGAGGAACTTTCTCTTTATAGACATATTCCAGCTAATAAAGGAAGGAATGATATCCCCTTCTTGTAACATTTGATCAATTTATCTACGTAATAATCATCATAGGCTGCTAATAATACAAAAAGAAACATACCAGATTGAGGAATACATCAACATCTTAACAAAAAACAAACAAAAAAACCAACCTGAGTCTGATAAAGCCTCTCTAGAGTCAACTACCAACTTACCAAAAACATACTAAATGGCACTATGGGGATATAATAAGCAAAATCTGTGCTGTGTAAAACCATAGGTCCAATGACCAATTTCGCTGACAAATAAATCTCAAGAGGAAAAAAAGAGGTGTAGTTTAAAAGAGACTTAACGAGTCAAATCAACCAATCTCAACGTGTAAACTTCATTTGGATTTATTTAGTTTGTTTCATTCAAACAAACTAAATTTTTTAAATTATTAGACAATCAGAAATGTGAACACTGACTAGATTTGATGATTTAAAGAATTATTAAATTTTTATGTGTGATATTGTGGTAGTGGTTTTTTAAAAAGCTTATAGAGCTTCACACTCCTATACTTACAGATGAAATGAAAAAGTATCTGGCATTTAATCCAACATAAAATAGAAAAGAGGGAAAGCGGTTTAGGTGGAATAAGACTGGTCATTAGTAGATAATTGTTGAAACTGGATGATGGGTACATGGGTTTATTAATCTGTTTATTTTGCACGTTTGAAATTTTCCATAGCAAAATTATTTTTTAAAAATAAGCAACAGTAGGGCTTCCCTGGTGGCGCAGTGGTTGAGAGTCTGCCTGCCGATGTAGGGGACACGGGTTCGTGTCCTGGTCCGGAAGGATCCCACATGCCGCGGAGCGGCTGGACCCGTGAGCCATGGCCGCTGAGCCTGCGCATCCGGAGCCTGTGCTCAGCAACGGGAGAGGCCGCGGCAGTGAGAGGCCCGTGTACCGCAAAAAAAAAAAAAAAAAAAAAAAAAAGCAACAGTAGTAAACGGTAAAAGTGTTATTATGAAATAAAACCTTTGTAGTCCTTTTTGTAATATAGCTAATTGTGTGTGAATTATTTCTGATCCCTGCTACTCGCTCAGTCACCATATCCATTCAATCACCAAATCTTGTTGATTCTACCTCTTAACTGCCACTTCTTTCCATCTCAGTCCAAGCTAAATTTGGCCTGGGCACAGTACACTTCAACTTTTGCCTACTTTCAAAACCATAGCCAGAGTGGGTTTTTTTTTTTTAACACAATTTTGATCATACCTAGCCTTTGCTTAAAATCTACTAATGGCTTCTCATTGATCATGGGATAAAGGCTAAAATCTTTCATATGCAATTTGAGGCCTTGCAAGATCTATTCCAACCCTGTGTACCTTACCAGCTCCATCTTAAGATGCTCTCCATTGCCCTTCTATACTGCAGCTACTTCTTGAACTTGCCATACTCATTCTCAACTCAGAGCACTCACACGTGCTGTTCTCTCTTTCTGGAATGCTCCCTTCTCCCTTACACACACCCTCATCCTTCAGATCTCACTTTAAATGCTACTTTCTCAGGATAGCTTTCCCATTATTCTTGGTCTTGGTGAGGTCAAATTTCTCATACTTCTATAACAACTGAAATTTAAAAATTGTTGAAGTTATGTCTGTCTTTGCTGCTATAATACGATTTCAAACAGAGAAGGAACTAAGTATCCCCAAATCCAGCATTTTGTCCTGCACATAGTAAAAGGTCAATAAATATTTATTAAACTATAAATGACTCACTTGATAAGTGAATAAATAAATGAATTTAAATATAATACCGGTCAAATCATGAAACAGAATTACCTGTACCATAATTACAATATTACAGTTAACCTAAATTGTGTTAGTCATACTCCCAATAAAAGATTTGCAAAGCTTCAGTGTATATGTATATAAACAAACAAAAAGAGAAAATAAGTGAGAATGATTTCATTACAAATCCCGGTTACAGTCCCTCACTGATACTCCAAAAGTATTTAACAACAAAGGAACAGGGATGTACCTTAATGTATCATCCACCTTTCAGAGGAGGCACATATATATTCAAATAAAAGTAGTTCTGATACATACTCCAACTATGCTATTCAGATAGAAAACTCAGATCCTCTGAAAGAGTAATAAAGACCACATATCCTAAAATTTTACATATATATGCAATTATTGAAAACCAGCGACATATACAGACTGCACAAGTCTCTTAAGTCTTATAAAATGGATGAATTTACTAACCTATTCAAGTAAAATCAAAGCTTAAACATTTTATGGATTAGATTTTTATAACTTTTAAAATTAATGAGAAAAAACTACAAACTCCTGAACCAAAATTTTATTTTAAATTGTTAGGTTTTAGTGTATATGAAAACTTTTCATAATACATGACATATAAAGATGTTAGCACATTGAACTACAATAGAAAATATTTTTATACAACTTTTGAATCACTAATATGCTTATTTCCCCTGTGAATGAATGCACAGTTAGCTTAGATCAACTTTGTCATGAATATCAAGTAGTTTTTAAAGTTTTATATTATTGTTTAATAACTTCCTAATGAGGTTTTGAGTTTCTCCTTGACTTACACATAATACTGTTTTTAATATATTGAATACTGCAGTAGCTTTTCCTCTCATCTCTGGTGGAACATATTTAATATCTAAATATTCAGGTAATTTAGATCTAGAATTATACAGCACGTTAATAACAGTTTCAATGTCATCAACTCCATCACTGCTTTGTCCTAGTGGTAACATCTGGGATTTATACATTTTTTCTAATTTATGTTCTGCTGCTGCTGCTAGAGCAAGGCTTCGTTTTAGGTGTTCTTTAGAGGCTCGAATGTCTGCTCTATATTCTGGCTTGAAACTCTCAGGAAGAGGTACCTGTTGCACCTGTGAGCCGGTATCTTCAATTTTTTTCAAAATGTCTTTATTATACAAATTGTGTGGTTCCGGATTTTCCATTTCATAGTTGCCTGAGAGCTGAGGAACACCTTCTGTGGCAATATCCAAGTCAGTGTTCCTACTTATTAAAGAGGTGACACCTTGACTTGTAAATGATTCAGTAACACTTGGCAATTGCTCTGGTGCCTCAGTTTGCCTTACAGTTGGCTCTGGCTCTGGCTCTTCTTTCTCAATATAACGTTCTTTTGCATGTAAATCAACAGAAATGTTATTTGGTTTAATTGACCAGAAAGCTGTACTTTTAGTATGCTTTTTTTCCTCTATTTCCAGTGTGAAGCCCCTAGTAGGGAAAGTTGTAGTTTCTTCACTGACAGGATTGATTAAAACATCATTCTCAGCTGGAGCTTCATCATGTGTAAACTTTACCTCCTTAAATTTTGATACCCTTGATCCTACAGAATCAGCATTATTTGGAGACTTTGATCTTTTCTGATGACCTGGCTCCTTAGTGGGAATACTTAGTACTAGGTTCTGTAAAACTTGTACATAATGATTCAATTTTTGTTCTTCATCAGGCGTCACAGTTATTCCTTAAGGGGAAAAATCCAAACAATAAGTAACATTTATTATCATGTATGACATACTGACAGAATCTACTCACCTAAATTTACTTCATATGCCATCACTTAAAAGTTGAGATAAAGAACCAAGAAATAAAGCACCTTTGACACAGTCAACTCTCATTTAAAGGAACAAAATTATTTTTTCAGATTCTTATTAAAACAGATGAGCAAAATTAGTGCAAAAGTTACATATTAACACAATTCTCTATATCTCTTTGCTTTTACTCTCCCATATAACTTATGATTCAGTAGGCAACTTACTAAAACAAAATTCTTGGTTATGTCCTCTAACACAGTGGTGTGCCATAGTAGGCTCAGAGTGGCTCACCAGAGCCAATTATTAAATTTTTAGGAATTTTGTGAGCCAGATGGTAAACACAGACATTGTTAAAAATTAAATGATCTGAATTTACAATTAAGTAAATGTATTCAAAACAAGGTAATATTCAAAACTTATCACTTTTATTTTATTTCATTTTCCTATTATTTATGCTCTTGAGGTTATTTACATCTAGTATGTTATAAATGCTATATATGCTATATAATGGTATGCCATTGTTTATCTCTTTCACCTCCCTGATGAGTGATATCAAGTAGGTAGTTTGAAATCAACCATGGTGAGAGTATCTGCCTCATGTAAATGGGCAAACACCATAAGTCAGGGTGTACCCACCTCTCGGAAAAGCCAGTTGTTAAACATTTACTGGTATATCACTGCCTTCAACCCAGCAAAAATCTAACTACAGCCTGTGGGTCACATCCACCCAAATATTTTCATTAATAAAGTTTTTTTGAAACTCAGTCAGTCTTGCCCCTTTGTTTATGTATTGTGTATGGCTGCTTTGGGCTGCAGCAGTAGAGTTGAATAGTTAGAACAGAGACGATATGGCCTACGAAGCTGAAAATACTATCTGGCCCTTTACAGAAAAAGTTTACTGATTCCTGGTTTAAATCATCCATATTTTACTCTTACAACAAAATGGCAGTTCTATTTATACTGGTATTTTGCAGTATCTGAGTGGTGAAGCCTCTCATTTCCAATGTGGAAAACGGAAAAGATTATTGACTAATATATTCTGAAATTCTGCTCAACTCCCCAACTCCAGAGTCAGAAGTTTTTAATTTTAAGTGCTAGAATTTTGTGTTACATGTAATTTTGAATTGATTTCGCCACTGTCATGGATACAAACTGATTTAATTCAAGGAAGTAAGTCACTTTTTCCCAAACACTAATGAATAACTTCTATCTGAACCCTCCCTCTGCAGGCAAAATGAAATAACAAACTTTCTGCTCAGGAGGCACTTTTATTCAGCTCTTTGGCAAGCACAAAATAGTCCAAAAACGATTTACCTCCTCTCTTCCTTAACTCATCTGTTACAACTTAGAAAGACCAGATGGAATTTTAATCAAAATTGAAATTATATTTCTAAATTTTAAAAATCTTAACCAGAACAGTTTAGTGAGTCAATGTGATAGTGGAAAGACACTAGACTTGTCTACTAGAGATCTAGATTCTAAAAGGAGACTCTGTGTTTTATGTCATGTTCAGAAAAGTCTTGCATACCCCGAGATCCATTTGATGATGATGGGTGAAAAAAGAAAGATACAGAACATAAGGTAGATTTGTATATTATCCCTATAATTTTTTTTTTTTTTTGCAGTACGCGGGCCTCTCACTGCTGTGGCCTCTCCCGTTGCGGAGCACAGGCTCCAGACGTGCAGGCTCAGCAGCCATGGCTCACGGGCCCAGCCGCTCCGGGGCATGTGGGATCTTCCCGGACCGGGGCACAAACCCGTGTCCCCTGCATCGGCAGGCAGACTCTCAACCACTGCGCCACCAGGGAAGCCCTATCCTTATAATTTTTATGAATCAGTGACATAGCATCGTACATTTGTCTGTGAACTGAGAACTTTTTTAATGGATTAGAAGCATGACATACCAAATTCATGTGGGCATTTGCCCCAGAGGAGAGGGAATGGGACTGAAGTTGGTTATTAAAGGGGTCATTAGACCTATCTATAATGTTTTACTCTCTAAGCACACACACACAATCACTTAACATAGTAAACCATTAAAGGTCACATCTTAAAAAGGAAAATAACTTATTTATGTATTCTTATATTTATAAAATGCATTGTCCTGAATCTAGAGTTTTCCTGAAGGAAAATATTAAGTAAAATGAATTTGTAGCCTAGTGCAGTCAAAAAAACCTTTCATTCTGGTCCTGGTTCTACCAGTTTCTAGCATCATGACCTTAGGTAACTACCTAATTTCTCTGAACATTTACTTAACTATGAAATTAAGATACTATATCTGCCCTTTTATCTCACAGAACTAAATAAATTAGTTATTTGAAAACACTTGAAAAGCTACAGAGCACTGTATAAGATAATATTATTCTCTATGAAGGCAAAACTGGTTACATTTCTCATTTTAAAATATAAATTTAAATCCCTAAAAAGAAATAGGCTTTGGATTCTATTTAGTAAAAAAACACTAGAAGCTCTCCTGCTAAAGATAAGGAACAAGATCAGAATACTAATATCTCCATTACTCTTTAACATCATGTTGGAGGTATCAGTCAATGTAATGAGACAAGATAACTGGAAGCATGAGAATTGGGAAGAAAAAGATAAAACTATCTTTATATGCAGATGATATAATTATACATTGAGATAACACAAAAGAATCCATTGAAAAGCTACTACATGGAGTAAGAGAATTTAGTAAAGTAGCAAGTTATAAAATCAACATACAAAAATCAATATACAAATATAAACCAGTTAGAAGATAAAATGAGAAAGAAGATGCTATTATAACAAAAAATGAAAGAAAATATCAAATCATAAATTTAAAAAGACATGTCCAAAATATATATGAGGAATTATACTAGGCTGAATATAGACATCCAGAGACCAGGTCCTAATCCCTGGAACCTGTAAATGTTACCTTACAAATAAACGAGTCACAGGTATGAAATATACAGTATGGAGAATATAGTTATAATTATGTAATATCTTTGTATGGTGACAGATGGTAACTAGACTCATGGTGGTGATCATTTTGAAATGTACAGAAATATCCAATCACTGTACTGTGTAACAGGAACTAACATAGTGCTGTAGGTCAATTATACTTCAAAAACAAACAAACAAACAAACTCACAGAAAAAAGAGATTAGATCTATGGTTACCAGAGGTGGGGGGGGAGGGGAAATTGGATGAAGGCAGTCAAAAGGTACAAATTTCCAGTTATAAGATAAAGACTAGGGACGTAATGTACAATACGCTAAATATAACGCTGACGTACATTACATATGAAAGTTGTTAAGAGAGTAAATCCTAAGAGTTCTCATCACAAGGAAAATTTTTTTCTCTACTTCTTTAATTTGGTATCTGTATGAGATGACAGATGTTCACTAAACTTACTGTGGTAATCATTTCATGATGTATGTAAGTCAAATCACTATTCTGTATACCTCAAACTTATACAGTGCTGTATGTCAATTATAACTCAATAAAACTGGTGGTGGGGGGGAAAGAGAGGTAGATAAACAATAATTTTTTAAAAGAAAAGAAAAAAGAGTCCATGCAGATGTGATTAAGTTAGGGATCTTGACAAAGGAGATTAACCTGGATTATCTGGGAGGGATCTAAATCCAGTGTTTTTATGAGAGAGAGACAGAGAGTAGAGTGAAGTGGTCATAATATAAAGAATGAGAGACAAAGAAAATATTTTCTCCTAGAGCTTGCAAAGGGACCACAACTCTGCCCTACACCTTAATATTGGCTCAGTAATGCTGATTTTAGATTTCTAGCCTCTAGAACTGTGAGAGAATAAATTTCTGTTGTTTTGAGACACCAAGTTTGTGGTAATTTGTTATAGCAGTCACAGAAAACTGATATAGGAATATAATAAAATCTTCTGAAAGACATAATGTAAACTTCAACAAACAGACATACCATGTTCTAAGACAAGAAGATTCAAAATAAAAATGCTCAGATGTCAGATTCTCTGTTAATTTTACACTTAATATGCTCCTAGTAAAATATGATTAATATGTTAATAATATTAATGAAGTTATAAAAATAGATTATAAAGTTCATTTGAACAGAGTAAGAATAGCCAGAAAAACAAGAGGCTAGCCCTATTATATATTAGAATATATTGCAAAGCCTCTATTATAAAAATAGTATAGCACTGTACATGAATAGACAGATGAATGGAACAGAAAATACAGAAATAGATGCAATTGCATATTGAAATACAGCTAAAGGTGAGGGAAGGTTTCAATTTATGAATTATTCCAGCTAATAAATGAAGAAGCCATTTATAATTAGAACGTAATTATTTTGCAATGTATCAATGATTATTTATATCACAAAAGACAAAATCAGACATATGCTTCCTGATAAAAGGACACAGTACCACCTATGAAGTGGTCTTGCAAAAAAGGTCAAACCTGAGTCTAACAAGTTTCTCTAGATGTAACTAACAACATATGGAAAGTACAAGAGACAACAAAAGAAAATATAAAGTATGCCATGGGCATATACTCAGCAAAATCTAGACTACGGAAAGCTATAGGACATATGATCCAATTTCCTCAACAACTGCAAGGGGAAAAATAGAGATGAAGGAGGAACTACAGATTAAAAGAGAATTAACAAACATATCAATGAATTACATGCATGAATCTTATTTGAATCTGAATTCAATTAAACTGGAAAAGAGAGAATCAGGAAAGTTTGAACACTGACCAAGATATTTGATAATATTAAGAAATTATTATCTTTTTAGGTGTGAAATTCACATTGTTGTAGTTTTTTTAAGGTACTTATATTTTAGTGCTTTATACTGAAATATTTACTGATAAAATTATGTGACGTCTGGAACTTGCTTCTAAATAATCCAAGTCTTAGGAGTTGGGGAGAGGGACCAAGCCTCGGGGAGAGGGATAAAGGAGGTAAGGTGGAAAGGAATGTGGGTGGAAATATCAATGAAACAAGATTAATTATAGGTTAATAATAGTTGAAACTGGTTATAGATATATGACGATTATACCATTCTTTCTACTTGTATATATATTTAAACTTCTCCATGATAAAATGTTTTTAAAAACCTGTTTTGGAAAAATTTCAATTCTGGGCAACTATTCGTAAGCAAATCTAAAGTCTGCAACCAACAGTGGTTTAAATGCTTCTTAAAAGACATTGCTATTAGATTACAGTCTGCTAAACATTCAATTTTTAATAACTTGTCTCTTCTCAAAGTAGTAAATAGGATATCCAGGTTACTATTAGGCAAATTAGATTGTCAAAGGACAGAAATAGGTGATACTTATTGCTAGTTGATTCCTAAAAGAACTGAAGTACTCATAATCCCTTTATACTGAAACTCAGGCAACTCTAAAAATCCTGTTCATGGCTGCCTAAAAACAGAGCACCCTACCTTCTACCTTGCTTTCCCTCCCCTCTTCATGTACTCTTTGTCTATGCACTGTTCTATTGTTAAATCCATCCTCTCCGCACACACTTCCCACCTCCTTTTTTCGTCCAAAAACATCTACATATTTCATATTGACTGCTCTTGCCAGTCAATTTGATCATTATAAAATTGTTCACAAAGCATCTGAAAAAGAATAGATATATGTATATGTATAACTGAATCACTTTGCTGTATACCTGAAGCTAACACAACATTGTAAATCAACTATACTCCAATATAAAATAAATTTTTTTTTAAATGTTCACAAAGCAAGGTAGTAAAAGATAATGAAGGCTCAAATATCCCTACAAATGGCCCTGGCCACTGTGAAAATCTGCTTTTCCCCATTCTTCAGGAGGTGCTAGAAAGATGAACAAAATTCATATTCTTACAAAGACCAGACTACTCTGCTAGAAGTTTGGTTATTATACTTTGGATATTTGCAGTCTACGCTGGTGTACTTTATAATATTCCCTCTATGTTCACCAGTTAGTGATCCAACCAAATACCGCAATGTCTTAGAATGTGGCTAAAGTAAGAATCTCTTCCACCCTGAGAAGCCATAATGCTGCCTGGAAAGTGCCTCAACTAAGCAGAATGGCTACCTGCTAATGCAGGCTTGAGGTTTAACAGGAATCACAGATATGGAGATTATATCAATAGCTGAGCTTGGGACTGCCTGCACTTTTCTTCTTGAAATAATACAGGGAGAATTAGTCACATGACAGAAATAACAGAAAAGTAAACAAAATAGTAAAACTGTAGGAACAAAAGTAGCATGAAATCTGAAGGGGAAATTGGAAAACAGTGATTGAAAAGACCATAACAGCTCTGACTGACTGAGCGATTACTATGTGCCAGGCACTATACTAAAGGCTTTGGATGTGAAATGTTCTTTTTAATTAATTAATTAATTAATTAATTAATTTATGGCTGTGTTGGCTCTTTGTTGCTGCGAGCAGGCTTTCTCTAGTTGCAGCGAGCGGGGGCTACTCTTTGTTGCAGTGCACGGGCTTCTCATTGCAGTGGCTTCTCTTGTTGCGGAACACAGGCTCTAGGCGCGCGGGCTTCAGTAGTTGTGGCTCACAGGCTTCAGTAGTTGTGGCTCGTCGGCTCTAGAGCGCAGGCTCAGTAGTTGTGGCACACGGGCTTAGGTGCTCCGCGGCATGTGGGATCTTCCCAGACCAGGGCTCGAACCCGTGTCCCTTGCATTGGCAGGCGGATTCTTAACCACCGCACCACCAGGGAAGTCCCGTGAAGTGTTTTTATAAAGCGGAAAAGGAGGACACCTAGAAAGGATAAGTAATTTGCCTGATATTATATTTAATTTATAAGTGGTAATAAGGGATCCAAAAACAGGCTGCCTTACTTCAAGCAGGTACACATAACAACTACACAATGTTGTCATAAAAAGATGACACTAGGATGCTGGCAAAATAGTAAAAGTATGATAATAAAATTGTTCTGAAGGAATTCAGCTCTATTTTTAAATACACATGAATACTAAAATATCATAAATAAATAGGTAAAATATACAAAATTTTGCTCTACTGTCAACTGGACCAAAATTTATCCCTTTCATGTATTAAGATGTATTGACAATATTAAAAATAACTGATCCAAATTTAACATGTTTTCTTTCTTTCTCTCTTTCCTTCTCTCTCTCTCTCTCTCTCTCTCTCTCTCCTTCCCACACCACGCTGTGGGATCTTACTTCCCTGACCAGGGATCAAACCTGCGCCCCCTGCAGTGAAAGCACAGTCTTAACCAGTGGACCACCAGGGAAGTCCCTAACGTTTTCTTAACACAAAGTATGGGTAGGAACTGACAGTCAATGACTTACAAAGGAATATATTCACTTCACACAGAGGTAAAAAAGTAAATTAATTAATTTTGAGTTTATTCTGAGGAAAATAATAAAATCATGATTTAAAATGAGTAATGAGGGCTTCCCTGGTGGCGCAGTGGTTGAGAGTCCGCCTGCCGATGCAGGGGACACGGGTTCGTGCCCCGGTCCGGGAAGATCCCACATGCCACGGAGCGGCTGGGCCCATGAACCATGGCTGCTGAGCCTGCACGTCTGGAGCCTGTGCTCCGCAACGGGAGAGGCCACAACAGTGAGAGGCCCGCGTACCGCAAAAAACAAAAACAAAAATAAAATGAGTAATGAAATATAAAACTTCAATCAACAAACAATAGATTCAAAACACACACTTCCTCCTCATAGAATAGTCAATTAAAGGAGGAAGAAGAGGGTTAAGGAATAACATAAAAGTCAATTAGCATGAAAACTTGCTAAAATTCACTGTTCATAAACAAATGCAAGTTAAAAACAATTTTTCTTTTACCAATTAGGCAGAAAAAAATTTTAAACAATAAAACCTAGGATTGTCATGTGCGTATGTTACTTCTTTAGTAAAAGAAGTAACTTCCTTACTTTCTGATCCCCAGATTTTTCATTAGTCTCTCTCTAGCACGCTGGTCTTTTCTTTATAAAACTTGGGATAATTTTGATTATGTATATATTTAATGTTTGCTAACTGCTACACATGATAAGCTCTTTGAGAGCTGTGACCATGTCTGCTTTGTTTTCTGTTTCCCCTGTTCTAACCAGTGCCTAGCACCATAGTAGATAGTCAAAAGGCATCTGTTAAATGAATGATTAAATGAATGAACCAAAGGCTGGCAAGTATGTAAATTAATTGTACTTCCCATAATTTACCTTAAGGAAATAATCACACGCAAAAAAATTTCTACAGAAGAATGCTGTAGAGGAAAACTAAGCTCCATGTTATGTTTAAGATAAATCTGCTGGTCTAAAGACTGTTTTTTATTGTTTCTTTGTTTTGATTTGGTTTAAGTTTGCTTTTTGTTTGCTTTTGGCTAATAGTCTAAAAATAATTAGAGAGAAAATCTGGACAAGTAAAAAAAGTTCTTATTTAGGCAAAGCAGGCAGTCTTTTTATAATAAAAGATACTGCTTTCACCATATTTTTCTGAATTTCTAAATCTGGTTTATCTAAAACAACATCATAAACATTGTTGTTAAACAGCTCCAATTTTCAGGAAGCCCCTGAACTTCTAAGTGGTTCTTACTAAAAGGCATAATATAAGTTGAGATCACATAAATTTAACTAAATTTGCTTATGTTCTATTAATTTTCTTTTATTGCATTTTATCAATCTCTAAAATAACATCACATTAACATAACTTTAAGAAAATTATAATCTTAGGCAATGTTAAAATATCTTCATGGTTTATCTATTACATATTTTAAAGTATACAATTTAACGGTTTTTAGTATAGCCACAGTTGTGGAACCATTACCACAATCTAAATTTAAAACACCACCCCAAAAAGCCCACCCCTACCCCTCAGCCTTAGGCAACCACTAATCTACTTTCTGTCTCTCTACGAAATGCCTATTCAAGACATTTCATATAAATGAAATCATACAATATGTGTTCTTTTGTGACTAGCTTTTTTCACTTAGTATAATATTTTCTAGGTCATCCATGTTGTAGCATATATCAGTATGTCATTCTTTTTTTTTTTTTTTTTTTTTGCGGTACACGGGCCTCTCACTGCTGTGGCCTCTCCCGCCGCGGAGCACAGGCTCCGGACACGCAGGCCCAGCGGCCATGGCTCACGGGCCCAGCCGCTCCGCGGCACGTGGGATCCTCCCGGACCGGGGCACGAACCCGTGTCCCCTGCACCGGCAGGCGGACTCTCAACCACTGCGCCACCAGGGAAGCCCTGTCATTCATTTTTATGTCTAAATAATGGACCATTGTACTGATGTAACCCATTTTGTTCATTCATTCATCAGCTGATGGACATTTGGGTCATTTCTACTTTTTAGTGATTATAAGTAATGTTGCTATGAACATTCATGTACAAGTTTTTGTGTGGATGTATTAATACATTTTCATTTCTCTTGAGTACATGCCTAGGAGTGGAACTGACACTATGTTTAATCCTTTCAAGAACTACCAAAGCAGTTGCATTCTCACCAGCAGTATATGAGGGTTCTAATTTCTCCATATGATTCCAATACTTGTTATTGTCTGTCCTTTTGATATGGCCATCTCTGTGGGTGTGAAGTCCTATCTTATTGTGGTTTTGACTCATATTTCTCTAACAGCTAATGATATTAAGCACCTTTCCATGTGCCTGTTGACCATCTGTATATCTGTTGTAGAGAAATGTCTATTCTGATAGTCTCCCCAGCTTTTAATTGAGTTGCTTTATTATTACTGAATCGTAAGAATTCTTTATATATTCTGGAGATCAGTCCCTTATCATTTATATGATCTGAAAATATTTTCTCCTACTCTATGAGTTGTCTTTTTACTTTCTTAAAGTTATCATTTGTAGCACAGAAGTTTTAAATTTTGACATAGTTCAATTTATCTTTTTTTTTCTTTTGTTGCTTATGCTTCTGGTGTCATACCTAAGAAACCACTGCCAAATCCAAGGACACAAAGATCTACACCTACATTTTCATCCAAGAGTTTTATAGTTTTAGCTCTTACATTAGATCTATGATCCAGTTTTAGTTAATTTTTGTATATGGTTTGAGGTAAGGGTCTAACTTCATTTTCTTTTCCTGGTGTCCGAGCACCATTGGCTGAAAAGACTATTCTTTTCCCCACTGAATTGTCTTGGCATCCTTGTTGAAAATCAATTGACCATAAGTGTAAGAGTTCCTTTCTGGACTCTCAATTCAAACCCATTAATATATATGTCTATTCCTTTTTTTTTTAAATGTGTGGCACACTTTTATATTTTCTATTCTCTTCTTTCTTTTTAAATTTAATTTTTATTTTATATTAGGGTATACTTGATTTACAATGCTGTGTTAGTTTCCAGTATACAGCAAAGTGATTCAGTTATATGTATATATACACCTCTATTCTTTTTCAGATTCTTTTCCCATATAAGTCATTACAGAATATTGAGTAGAGTTCCCTGTGCTATACAATAGGTCCTTGTCGATTATCTATATTATATATAGTAGTGTGTATATGTTAATCCCAAACTCCTATATGTATATGTCTAATCTTATGCCAGTACTACACGGTCTTGTTTACTGCAGCTGTAATACTAAATTTCGAAATCTCCTTGAACTTTGTTCTTTTTCAGGATTGTTATGGGTATCTGAGTCTCTTGCAATTCCATATGAATTTTAGTATCAGTTTGTTAATTTCTACAAAAAAAGCAGGCTAGGATTTTGATAGGGACTGTGTTGAATGTGGGATCCTCCTGGACCAGGGCACGAACCCGCGTCCCCTGCATCAGCAGGCGGACTCTCAACCACTGCGCCACCAGGGAAGCCCGCCTTTGTATAATTTGACTACATTCTACTCCAATTAATGAACAGTCAAATTATCTTGTTTGGGGTTACTTGTAATTTTTAAAATTGTTTTGTTGTTAAATATACAGTTATCTGATGTATTCTCTATTCAAATTCTTTAATTTTAATTTGAGATTTTTGATGTTTTAATGGACAATTCTTTCTTGGTAGCAGCATTACAATACTAGAGTTTAAGGGAAGGCTGTTTTTTATTAGTATACTTTATCAGATGGATGAAAAATATAAGCAGTTTGATCTGTCACTGTCAAGAATTTTATTTGATTAACCTAATGACTCATGTGGTTATGTGCATAACCTTTCTATACAAGGTATGCATGTACTACAAACCTTTCTTTTTTATACAAGTTCTTTCTGGTAAACCCAGTTTTGTATGTGCAAGAAATTTAGAAAATTCCAGTCATTTAAATTTCTATGCAAGATTTTATATATTTGCATACATTAAAATATAATGCTTGGGCTTCCCTGGTGGCACAGTGGTTGAGAGTCCGCCTGCCGATGCAGGGGACACAGGTTCGTACCCCAGTCTGGAAAGATCCCACATGCTGTGGAGCAGCTGGGCCCATGAGCCATAGCCGCTAAGCCTGCGCATCCGGAGCCTGTGCTCCGCAATGGGAGGGGCCACAACGGTGAGAGGCCCACAAACGGCAAAAAAAAAAAAATATATATATATATATATATATATATATATATATATATATATATATATATATATATATATATATATATATATATAGTGCTTGTAAACTAGTTGGTAATATTTTGTTTCTTGGTTTAGGCACTGGTTACACAGGAGCATTAACTATAAAAATTCATTAAGCCATACATTGTGATTATGCACTCTATTCTACATATATTATATATTTAAAATCTCATTTTTGTAACTGTTTTGCATTATAGTTACTAGACATTAACACATTTTTAAATCATTTTTAAAGAACCAGAATTTATAAAATTTAATTTTATCAATAGATGTTATTTTCATTTTAGTTAGCAGAGCTAACTGAAGACATATATAAACCAAGAGTTATATTTACCAGTTTCATTATGCCATAACTTTTATCACTTTAAAGAGGAAGTTAATATAAAATTTCTTAAATTTAAGATTATGAATCTGAAAGTAGAACTCATAAGATTTTTTTCCTTCTACCAAAGAGTTAGGAGTGGTTTGGTTCCCCTATCACAGCTAAGAAACTATGGTTTATGTGACCAAAGATATTGTAAATTTTTTTAAATTAAAAAATATGATTTTTAGGTTTAGTTACTCATTTTAAGCTATAAATAATGGTTTTAACACATGTAAATTAACTGGGTTATTTTATTTGCTCAAGAAACTGCATAAAAAACCACTCCAAGAAAACTTAGTGCTCTGTTTTCTGTGCAAATATACTGTACACTAATCAAGTTTTGAAAATGATATTGGGAAGTCTCAAGTTCTTAAAAATACACCATTAAGCACCAATTAAAATATCTAATTTCATGAATATATCTAACTGAATAAAACTTCAATTGGTAATAGGTGTGAAAAAAAAATTTCTACAACATCTATTTAAAAGAATGGAAATATATAAATGTATTTTTTGTAAACATCCCAAAGGCTACACCTTTATCTGTTTCTGGAGAGATTTCCTAATCAGTAAAGCTAAAACGCATTAAGTGTTTTAACTAACAATTTTTTCCAGAAAAACCTTACTCTCAAAAAAGGGGTGGGGGGAGAGTTTTTATGCTCCTAAAAAGTGACAGCATGCCAAAAATTACAATAAAATGTAATGACAGTAATAAAATGCTAACATTAAAAAGCTTATTTAGAAACACACCTAGTTCCTTTGAGACTAAAATTTTAAAAAAGGAAAAAACATGTCACCCTAAATCTTGGCCAAAGAACCAATAGTTTCTAAGCCGAATAAAGAGGAAACCTAAACCACGCCCACTTCTTCTTTGGTTAAAAAAGGGTGGGCGTGGGGGTTTGATTTCTTTTAAAAGATATATAACCTCAAATTTGGGAGCTTTAATATGAAAAATCTTCAAAGGGTAATAAAATATAGGGTAATAATAACAGTAGGTAATTTTAATATATCTTTGGGAAGTTCTTTATTTAATGTAACAATTTAAAATTTCAGAAGAATATTGGTCAATTTTAGGTCTTTTTAAAAATTCTACTTTCAAAAAAGTATTTTTATGTGTTTTACTTGTATGGTGATTGCGTAGTTATCACAGAATACAAAACTGGAAAGCAAATAGGGCACATCCAAATCTATGCAGAATTTGGGTTTTTGCACTTGAGGTCCACATAGCTAAACTTTCCAAGAACTGTACTGAACAACACATAAATAAAATGTGAATATGAGATCTCACTTGAAATGTGTTACAAACCAAACACTTGGTATCTTAAAAACTGGTTATTATAAAACTTATACAATACTGTAAAGTCACCAGGACCAACAGAATTCTTCCATTAAAATGTGCTATGTAGAGTCTACCTTTTATAGTCCTCTGATAATACTTAATATGAATTGTATTTTACTTTGACATTAACTTGGTTATAATTACTGACATTCTTAATTATGAACCTGCAAACTAAAACAAGTTTAGATTAATAGCATAGGTATTTATCTAAAGATTTTTAAAAAAAAAACTTGAGGTTTGGCATCAAACTGATTTTAAAGTAAAAAGAATGTTGCTAGTAAAATAATGTACACCAGTTAATTGCCTATAATAATTAAAAATTAAAGGAAAATTTTAGATAAACTCTCAAAATATTGAATTTATTTACAGTCTCTCTAAATTATTTAGAGTACTATGAATCACTACTCAGATAAAATTCTATCTAAATAAATTAAATGGATATCTGATAGTCAATTGAGACTTCTCTCTGCTTTCCAACAACTAGTACCTTATACACAAACTGGAAAATAATATAGACAAAAGCACTGTAAACTTAATTCCAACATATTTTGACCAAAATTAAAAATAAAAACAGGGGCTTCCCTGGTGGCACAGTGGTTGAAAGTCTGCCTGCCGATGCAGGGGACACGGGTTCGTGCCCCAGTCCGGGAAGATCCCACATGCCGCGGAGCAGCTAGGCCTGTGAGCCATGGCCACTGAGCCTGCGCGTCCAGAGCCTGTCCTCTGCAACGGGAGAGGCCACAACAGTGAGACGCCCGCGTACCACAAAAAATAAATAAATATAAATAAAAACAGGTCATCACATAATTCCCATGCATGTCCTACTTAGGTACTCTTGTTTACTTGTAAAACACACTGCCTCTTCCATAAGCCCCAAATAAAATGTTTTAAAACAATATATCTGGACTTCCACTTCCAAAAAGATAGAAAACATGTATTTTTCCCCGTATCCTTACTACTAAGCACAGTTAAAACCCCTGAACATTATATGTAAGACAAGCATGAGATGAGAAGACTTGGAAAGGTGGAGAGAGGAAGAGAGACCAACTAGGGACTTCAGGACCTGAGTAATGACACAGCAGTGAATTCCCTGGGTTTTCTTTTTGCCACATATACCCTAGACTGGGGACTGGAGATGCTGGCAATCCAGAAACACCAATGGACACAGACAAAAACGGCTCCAAGAAAAGATTGCTCTCTGCATAGCCAAAGGACCAGGAAAAGAATAGCTGAGCAAGACAAAAAATTTTTTTAAGAAGCCAAAACCACAGAAAACACTGCAATCCTACCCCTCCACCAGCAAAGGCTGAGTGGAGAACATAGACTTTCACCCTCATCAAGCTTCACTGAGCTGCTCCGACCCCTCTGCCCTTATCCCACAGAAATGCCGCTGCAAGTGTGAATACCCCTTCTCTTCAAATAGAGAAGACTAAGCAAGGAGCTAGGACTTTCTTCTCCACCCTGTGTTAACAACACAACACTCCCCATCCACCACTGAAGTGGTGTCAGAGGTCTATTTAAATCTGTAGCAGAAGAGCTAAAGAGATGTAAGAGATGATACAGATGTTTGAATTATCTGACAGGGATTTAGAAGTAGCCATCATAAAATTGCTTCAACAAGCAATTATGAACATGTTTGAAACAAATGAAAAATAGAAAGTCTTAGCAAATAAATAGAAAATCTCAGCAAAGAAACAGAATATATAAGGATGAATTCAGTTTTAGAACTGAACAACACAATAACTGAAATGAAAAACTCAATGGGTAGGCTCAACAGCAGAAAGAGGAAAGAAGCAGTGAAGTGGAAGAAGAACAATAGCAATTACCCAATCTGAATAACAGAGAGAAAATGAAAAAAAAAAATTGAACAGAGCCTCAGGGTCTTGTGAGACTGCAACGAAAAGATCTAACATTCATGTCATCTGAGCCTTGAAAGGAAAAAAGAAAAAGGATAAGTCTGCAAAAGCATTCAAAGACATAATAATGGCTGAAAATTTCCCAAATTTGGCAAAAGACATGAATTTACAGATTCGAGAAGCTGAGTGAATCTCAAACAGAATAAACCCAAAGAAATCCATGTCAAGACATATCATAGTCAAACTTCTGAAAACTCTAGAGACAAAGAAAAAAATCTTGAAAGAAGCAAGTTAAATGACAATTTGAATTCTCATGAGAAATCATGAAGGTCAGAAGGAAATGGCATAATATTTCTCAAGTGTTAAAAGGAAAAGGACTGTCAACCTAGGAATTCTTTATCAAGGGAAAATATCCTTCAGGAATGAAAGGATAATCAAGACCTCTCTGATGAAGGAAAATTAAGACAAGTTGTGGCCAGAAGACCTACCCTAAAAGAATGACTAAATGAAGCTCATTAAACAGAAAGGAAATGATAAAAGAAGGAATCCTGAACGTTGAAAAGGAAGAAAGAATAATGGAAGGAGGAAAAAGATGGGTAAATTCAGTGAGCTTTTCTTTTCCTCTTGAGTTTTCCAAATTAAGTTGAAGCAAAAACTATAATACTATCTGATGTGGTTCTCAATGTATGTAAAAGAAATATATATGACAATTATATTATGAATGGGAGAGGGTAAAAGAACATAAAGGGAGGTAAGGTTTCTACATTTCACTGAAACTGGTAAAATACTGAAACCAATAGATTGTGATGTTATGTATACATAATGTAATACCTAGGCAGTACAAAGAAACACACTCAAAAACACTACAAGTCAAGATGGAATTCTAAAAATATCTATATCTCTCAATATAAGATGGCTGCTATCTGATCATGTGCTTAAAATGCAATTTATGTTTTATTAAAAAACTAAGGCCTTAAAGCCCAATAATATTGTTAATTTAAATTAAAAAATTGGTATGACATTAAATACCTGGTAAGTTAAAAGTACTAGCAAAATGTTCCATATAACTGGGGGAAACCTAGTAGCTCAGTAAAGAAGGAAAGATCAATTTTTAAACTTTTCACATAATGACAAAAAAAGTTAAAGTTCAATGGAATATGTCTGGTCATTGTGCTTTAAGAACTCATATGTTTTTACTTTGCCCTTGGCCTGTAATCTTGATACAGCAACTGGTGATTGTACCCAAAATTTAACCAAAATCATGGATGCTCATCTTTTAAAAGATTCAAATATAACTAGGATTTTTATTACCACAAGAGTGAAAACCAGAATGGCTTTATCAGTAAAGAACTCATGTATATATATAAAGCTTAACATACACCCACACACTGAATCATTTATAGGTGGGCCAGACTCTGGCTGAATGTCTTAACTTCGGAGAACAAATTGCTTGTATTTTCCGTCCATGTCATGAAATGGGCTCACAAAGAATAGATTTCCCATACTCTACAGAAGTGTTTGCAAGTAAGGATTAATACCTGAAAGCTGTCATCATGCAAGAACTGCCAGCTAAAACACCAACACCTTCAAATTAAAATGAACTTGAATAACTGAACTGAAGTACTTCCAACTCAAATCAAAGTTGTAATAACTATGCTTCATTAGAGGTGTGTACTCAAAAAATGATCACAAAAACAAACATTGCATCTTGTTATTCTTCCAGCAGTTTTCCTATAATTTGTTAACTCAAATTTTAATTTTTGCTGGCAGGTAAAACAAACAAGTAATTATGTTTATATTAATTAAATGTCCTGTTAAAGAAACATAACGTTAGGGCTGGGGATAGGGGCAATAGGGAGAGAGGCTGGTAAAAGGGTACAAACTTTCAGTTATAAGAAAAATAAAGCCTGAGGATCTAATGTATAATATGGTGACAACAGTTGATGATACACACAAAAATGTAAAGATGTGAGGTGATATGTGTTAATTAACTCAATGGTGGGAATTCTTTCACAACATATACATATGTCAAATCATCACATTGTACACTTTAAATATATTATAATTTTATTAGACAATTATGCCTCAATGAAGCTGAAAAAAAAAGAAGAAATATAACTTTATGGCTTTGCACTTCTTGGTATTTATGTTTTTGGGTAGTGTCTTTCTTCCCCCACTGAATACAGGCTCTCCCTATGTGATTGTCTTGGCCTGTTACAGGACATTAGCAAATCTGACACTGCATAGGCTTTATAAGAGCTTGTGTACAGGGGGCTTATAAAGCTCCCTCTTGGAAGCAAGTTGCCATGGTATAAAGACACTTGGGCTAGACCTACTCAAAGATGAGAAGTCATGCAGAGAAAGACCCTGGAATATGAGCAGCCATGTTGGATGCTCTCATCCAAGTTGAGCTTCCTCAACTCCACCATATGAAGCAGAACTGCCCAGCTGAGTCCAGACAACCCATAGAATCGTGAGAAATAATAAAATTTGGGGGTGGTCTTTTATGCTGCAACAGATAACCAAAACAGCTTCACTAAATTATATTTTGAAAAAGGAAGACAAATTTAGTTTAGGTAAAGAGTTAAAAATCAGGAAGTTATCCTATGAGTACTGTTAAAATTTAATCAGGACCAAAACAAATGCATGACCTTAAAATATATCTCTTCTAGTTCTGTTGAGTAAAGTAACCTAAATAATAATATCACCCAGCACTGATATGCATCCCAGATACTTTGGTCTCTAATACCATGTTCTACTTTGTCTCCTCAAAAGGAGGGCTAATCCCATTCAGAACACAGAATATACAAAGTGGTCTTGGTACAACTGCTTAATGTCAGAAAACAAGAAATCTTTAAAAATACATGAGATCCTATCAAAAGAACACAGAAGACAGCTGAAAAGAACAGAAAAACAGAACTTTTTCCCCATAAAATATTAATAGAGAGGCTAATGAAACTACCATACCTCCAAAGGCCACCCTCTGGACATTTGCATTAGAAGACATGCTCCTCATTATCTAAAACATTAACAAAGTGTGTCATGACATTCCGTTCACAGGTTTGAAAGACTCTCCCAAGTGCCATGGCCTTGGGCCTTGAAACAGTGAAAAGTGAACTTGCAGCACCAGAACCAAGCGAATTTTACCTTTTTAATGTTCTTGAAATAAAAGGAATCTGCTTTTCCTTCCAATTTTTCCTTTTCAATTCCATCAATTGCCAATAGATTTGAATAATTATTGCCTTACTACTACTTCCCTTGCCTTCTGTGGTCCATTAGGACAAAAGCCTTCCTAAAGACAAAAAAGACTCACATATTGAGCCTTCTTTTAGCACTAACCTAGAGAACCAAGTTAAGAGTTTTTGTTGCCCTAGCTTAAAACAATCCTCTATCATTACCTCTACTCTTGCTGATTTATCCAAAGAGATGACTAGGAAAAAACAAGTTATTCATGAGATACCCAGAAAAAGGCCCTAAAACTATTTATGACTTAGGTTGTGCTATGTTTTCATTTTTGAAATCTATTTCACATTCTTGCATTTATAGCTTCAGGCCCATGAATATCTAGTGATTTAAAATTATAAAAGGCAGATTATATAATTTATTTTAATAGTAGTTAATAGTATTTAAATATATAACTATTATGTTAATATTACTTTAGAAGTTATACTTTTTTAAAAAAGCAAAAAGTATTCTCTTTAAAAAGAAAAAAGTAAGTTGTACAATGCAATGCATTAAAGAGGCATGATTTTTTTTTTTGGGGGGGGTACGCGGGCCTCCCACCGCCGCGGCCCCTCCCGCCACGCAGCACAGCCTCCGGACGCGCAGGCCCAGCGGCCACGGCCCACAGGCCCAGCCGCTCCGCAGCATGCAGGACCCCCCCAGACCAGGGCACGAACCCGCCACCAGGGAAGCCCAAGAGGCATGATTTTTAAAACTGAAAAAATACAACTAAAACTAAGGAAAAATCAAATATAAGGAAATTAATTAAATGTATATAAATTTAAGTACATAGTAAAAAGATGTTTATCCAGCATCATCAGGATCTATGTGTATGTAGACGAGTGCAGACTGCTGTACACCCAACTCATTTGTATCAAGCTGAATTTAGATTAAACTGGTACTAGCTAATCTTGGGTTGGGCCTATTAAAAAGGTATGAGTAGTTACAAGAAGTACTGATGTTTTCAACAACTGTAATTACTTAATACATACCTGTGATGTTTGTATAAGATAACCTCAAAACTGTCTTGTATTCTAAAAAAAAAATTGTTAAAGATGCACTTTTCATTATGAAAACCTATTTGCCTTTTCTTTGGCATGAGAGAGCATTTTTTTTATATGACTCTCTTGCCAACACCGTTGGAATAGTGGACATACAAAATAAAGAATACATAACTGACTTAAATCAAACACAATGAAAAGCCTAGTTTCACAGAGAAAGTAGCCATGTTAGCATTGCCCTACATATCCCTTAAGCCCTTCCATGGAAAAGACGTAAAGTACATTTTCTAAGGTATCTTCTATGATCTGTGACCTGTATATATTTTCCTTATGTCTTGTATCATCTATATCTTCAACACAAAATCATTCCTTTTTCTGAGAAGTATCTTTTCATTTCCTACAAGCCTTAAGAAAGTTTAGGTTAAGAGGGTACAAAGAAAAAGCACAGGCCATGGAATTATGGAGTTAGGCCGGAGATTGTGCTGAGTTGAGTATCCAGGTATTGCTAACCAGCAGTCTCAGAGAGTACTGTGTGACAGAATTAATGTCACTTCAACTAAAGTCTGCATATATGTTAGTCAGTGTGACCTACTGCTCTACAACTACCAAAAGGCAATAGCTGGTGTTAGTAATAATGACCACTAGACAGCAAGAAAAGAATATTATCCTCTTCAGTGTGTTCTGTTCCTTTACCGCAAAAAAGAAAAATTTTACAAAGACTTTTGTTTAGAACAGCTATCATAAGGGCTAGTATTGAAAGGGCTAACTTTAGTTATCTAGGGCACTTTATTCAGAACTTTATCCACTACTATTTATGACTTAGGTTATGCTGTGTTTTCATTTTTGAAATCTAATTTTTAACTAAGACCTTCTAACAAGTCTGAAATACAGCTCTGCATAGCTAGCATGTACTTTAGTACTTTTTTCACACCTACCGGTTAAATTTTATTTAGATAGTTAAATCAAACCCCAACATGACTAGATGCTACAATGAACTACAGTTAGACTAGATGAACAAGCCTCATGGTCCTATCTGGAATATCAGCTATCAGACACTTAAATACTTAAACACCTCGAGGCGTCCGTGTGATGTTAATAGTCTCAGCACCCCTGAATATGACCTTATTCGTTTTCAGCCACGGGGGAGGGACAAGTGGGAAGCTGTAATTCTGCTCAGCTAGGGTTTTGAATCCTGTGCACCCGAGGATGCTCTGTGGAAGTGCATAGGAGGTCAGCGAGCGTCCCAGACAGCTGCCCGCAATCCACATGCTCTCCCCGTTTAACCACAGGCTCAAACTCTTTCTGTAAAGGGCCAGAGAGCAAATAGTTCAGATTTTGCAGCCCATCCTGTCTCCGTGGCAACTACTGGACTCTACAGTTAAAAGGCGGGAAAGCAGCCTGGACAACACATAAAAGAATGAGCTGGCTGTGTTCCAGGAAAACTTAACGAACAATGAAATTGGAATTTCGTACTTCCTGCGCAAGTCACGAAAAGATCACATTTCACATTCACGGCTAAAAATGTGCAAACCATGCCCAGCCAGCCAGCCAGCCATACCAAAGCCGGCCGCCCGGGCCCTCTGGGCGCAGGTGGCCCACCCCGCTTTATCACAGCTGCAGCGAGTCTCCGGTAAACGGGGTCAGGGGAACAAGGACCGTCTCCGCCGGGGTGAAGAGGTCACCCCCGCGGCCCCAGGGACCCAGCCCGGCACAGCCCGGTCACGTTTGGGATCCACTGCCTGGATCACTGCCTGGTCGCGCGCAGGTGGGGTCGGAGTAGGACAGGGACAGACCTCGGTACCAGAGGTAGGACTCCTGGACAGTGGAGCTGGGGAGGTATGCAGGACCAAGAAAAGGAAGAGCCGGGTCTTGGACGGGCCCTGAAACCCGGGAATTTCCCCCAGCAGTGTCCCCTGGGGTGGCTGCTACCTCGGGCCGGTCACTCACTCAGATACGTCGGCACGGACGAAGTCCATAGCAACAGCGAAACTAGAAGGACTACGAACTTCATGGGCATCGTCCGCAGCACTCCACCATACGTCGGGAACGTCCTGGGGCCGCCTGGCCGGTTACCTCAGGCCGAAACTGGATGGCGTCGGCGGCCGACGCTCCTACCTCAGGGCCGTGGGCGCCAGGCAACGGTTGCCTCCTGCGCGCAAGCCCAGAAGCGGTGGATGAGGGGATCGCGAACGGCCGTGGCCCCACCCACTCTTAGCGCCGCGCAGAGGGGCGGGGCCACGGTGCCTCGCCCCTCCCTCGTGCACATGCTTGCTAAGGCTTCGCGGGCCTCCGAAAATCTTGACACCCCGGGGAATACTGGGGCTTTAAGGGTGGGTGTGCGGTGGCGTCCGCCCATGCGGGAAACTGGACTTGTAGCTGTGCCTAAAACAAGGCCTCTGCGCAGAAGGAAGTGTCTCATGGAAGAGATAGATAAATAACCGGCCATTACAACAGCGTGGAAGTGCCGTAATGGAGAAACACTAGGCACTGTGCAGAACAGAGGAGGGGCCCCCATTCCAAAGGGCAGGGACGGGGGAGGTTGCCTAGATGGAGGAAAGCTTGGAGCTCCCCAAGAACTGAAAATAGTTCAGTCTAATTGCCAGGGCGGGGGAGGGGCAGTTGTTGGAGGTGAGGGAGGAGAGCTAGGTAGAAGCATTTAAAGCCGCCTTAAGGGGCTTTTTTCAAAAGATTGCATTACATTTTTTGGAAAAGACAAAACTATAGCTGTAGAGAATAGATCAGTGGTCGTCAGGGGTTAGGGATGGGGAAGGGCTTGACTATAAAGGGATAACATGAGGGGTTTGGAGGGAGGGTGATGGATTCTTGTGGTGACCTCAGAATCTATATGTGTGTTAAAAGTCACAGAACTGTAGAATCAATTTTACTGTATGGTAATTTTTTTAATTTACAGACACGCATATCTCTGCCTCAGGAAGCAAGGGCCTTGGATCTTATTCTGAGGCAGTGGGGAGAGAATACAAGGTTATGAGCTGGGAAAGGTGTAATTCGATTTGCACTTCAGAAAGCTTACTATCCTTGCAGTGTCAAGAGTGGGTGGGAGGGGGAATTCCCTGGTGGTCCCATAGTTAGGACTCAGGGCTTTCACTGCTGTTGCCTGGGTTGGATCCCTGGTCAGAGAACTAAGATCCTGCAAGCCGTGAAGCATGGCGAAAAACAAAAACAAAAAGAAAGTGGGTTGGAGGGAAGCAAAACTAGAGGCAGGTAACCAAGTTAGGGGCCTGATCCAGTAATCCAGGCACCATTCACTGATACAGTCCTGAACTCATAGTGACAGAGGACATGGGACATGTGGACTGATTTGAGAGACGTTTAGAGCTAGAATCAACAAGACTGGGAAATTAATTGAAAGTGAGGAATGAGAGACATGAATGCTCATGTCTCTAGCTTGGTCACCTCACATGGGTGTGAAATGGGGGTTACAGGGGTGGCAGGGGTGGAGGAAGAAGCTAAGTTTAGTTTCAACATTGTTCTATTGAGATGGGCTTGGGGCTTCCTACTGGAGTGGCCTGTCCAGTGACCAGATGGACATAGGGCTCTGGAGGTAGCTGAGAATGGAGCTGGAGGTTTAGGAGGCATCAACATTTAGAAGTAGGCATGTATGAGATTGCCTGAGGAGATGTAAGCAGGTAGGTTAGGGGGTCCCAGGAGAAGGAGAACCAGGAATGGCTTCGACATAAGAGAAGCCATTTTGGCCTAAGCCACTTTGTGATCTAAGCCCGGCCACAATCCTTGCCCTTAAACAGGTCTCAGTAATAATGATCTTAAGAAAAGTAAGGGAATGCAGGAACAAAGGAAAAGCAGTCAAGAAATAAATTTTATTCAGGAATAAAACAGAGTCCTAGTTCCTCCTCAAGGGATGTACATGACTATGTGATATAGTCTTTGAGTTCTGCAGGAACTAAGGCCCCTATCCAGGTGGTGATGTTGACCCTCCTAATTTCACCCAACTAAAGCTTCGACTGTGTCGACCTTTGCCCCAATTCTATAGTGAATTTTCCTCTGTTCAAGCCCCTTCATGAATATGCATATACCCTTAGCTTAAAACTTCCCTGGTTTTGGTGTTTGAGGGAGACACCTCCTACCGCGGAGAGATCTCCGGTGTTCTCCTTACTTGCTGCAAGTAATAATAAATCCATTCTTCTCCTGATCTTTGGCTTGGTTGTGTCTTTTGGCTCAACACCCACCAAGAGGTGAACCCAGTTTTCGGGTATCAGAGAGTGAAAAGGTGATTAGGCCTAAGACAGGTCCCTGGGAAATATGGGCAGGCTAGAAAGAGGAGGACAGACCTGCAAAGGAGACTGAATATGGGGAGAAGAAACCTAGGAGAACATAGAAGCTTTTCAAATGCTTTTAGGAAGTCAAACAAGAGAAGGACTTAGATTTAGCAACAAGATCTTTGGCAGAAGCAGTTTCAGTGGAGTGGTTTGGGCAGAAGCCAGACCACAGTGAGTTGAGGAATGAGTAAGAGGTGAGGATGTGGTGACAGCTAATACAGATAGCTTTTTCAAGATTGGGGCAGGAGTCTTTATGCGCTCTACCAGTGCTTAATGCAAGTACGACAGCCCTCTAGACTCAAACAGTTACAACTATTTGGAAAGCAATTTGGAATATGCAACAAAATCCTTAACATAATATAAATACTATTATGTAAATTACATAATACAAATTTGGGGTGGGTGGGGGAGTATGTCCTAAGATAACCATAATGGATCATTTATAATATAATTTAAAAAAAATAAGAGAATGGTAAATTATATTTGTTGGTTAGAATACTGGGCAACCATTAAAATGATGCTTATAAAGTATACCTAATTTGGGAAAATGTTCAAGTTGTAGTAGATCATATTTGAGGTATTAACTCAGGTCTCACCCTCCCTGGGCTTCCTTGTCCTGTTACCTTTCATTCCACCATTGAGATATTAGTGCACTTGCCTCAGGGAAGACCAGCTAGAATCTCAGAGACTTAAAAGAAGGGCTGGGGCTTCCCTGGTGGCGCAGTGGTTGAGAGTCCGCCTGCCGATGCAGGGGACACGGGTTCGTGCCCCAGTCCGGGAAGATCCCACATGCCGCAGAGCGGCTGGGCCCGTGAGCCATGGCCGCTGAGGCTGCGCGTCCGGAGCCTGTGCTCCGCAACGGGAGAGGGCACAACAGTGAGAGGCCCGTGTACCACACAAAAAAAAAGAAGGGCTGATTATTTTTTTAATTCACGGTGGGGTTGAAAGTCAAAGCACTTTTGTAGGAGCTGCTGCTTGGGTAAAAAGTTTTGTTAATTTGTTTTGTTGGTGTTTTAGTGGACATGCTTGGCTTTGGATGTCAAAGGTCAAGGAAATTGGACAGCAGGAGAGCAAAAACCATAGATTGGATGTGGATTCAGGAGATGGAAGTTCTGCTTCCCCCATGCAGGGTGAAATTTCTGGGAGCAGAGAAGGGAGTTTGTAGTTTACAGACCGAAGCCTGGACAGGTTTGGGGGTTGCAAAGATTGTTTGTGTCTCCCTTTCCAGGATAGAGTTCAAGGGAATTGGGTGAGGAGCTTTAAGTGAGAGTTTCAAATAAGATATCTGTTTGAGGGCTTCCCTGGTGGCACAGTGGTTGAGAGTCCACCTGCCGATGCAGGGGACACGGGTTCGTGCCCCAGTCCGGGAAGATCCCACATGCCGCGGAGCGGCTAGGCCCATGAGCCATGGCCACTGAGCCTGCACATCCGGAGCCTGTGCGCCGCAACGGGAGAGGCCACAACAGTGAGAGGCCCGTGTACGGCAAAAAAAAAAAAAAAAAAAAGATATCTGTTTGAGATAAATTGATTAAAAAGATGTGGTATATTATATATAAATACAATGGAATACTATTCAGCCATAAAAAATAATGCCATTTGCAGCAACATGGATGGGCCTAGATATTATCATACTAAGTGAAGTAAATCAGGCAGAGAAAGACAAATATCATATGATATCACTTGTATGTGGAATCTAAAATATGATCCAAATGAACTTATTTACAAAACAGAAATGGACTCACAGACATAGAAAACAAACTTATGGTTACCAAAGGGGAAAGTTCAGGGGGAGGGATAAATTAGGAGTTTGGGATTAGCAGATACAAACTACTATATATAAAGTAGATAAACGACAAGGTCCTACTGTATAGCACAGGGAACTATGTTCAATATCTTATAATAAACTATAATGAAAACAGAATATGAAAAAGTGTATATATATATAACTGAATCACTGTGCTGTATACCAGAAACTAAGACAACATGGTAAATTAACTATACTTCAATAATAAATAAATAAATAAGAAAAAAAAAAGATGTCTGTTTGTTAGGTCCAGAGTTGGGATTGTTTTTGCTGTTGTTTATATAAATCAGATAAGACCTTAGTGGCTCTCACCTTATGGACCATTAAAATGGACATGGTGAAATAGCTGAGGTATAGCCTTACTGTGGAATTCTAGTTAAGAAGAATGAGTTTTAACTCTATGTACTAACATAGAAAAATCTCCAAAATATGGTATTGAGTTTTAAAGAAAGAATGCAGAAAAACACATATATCCATTATGTGAAATCACAGCAGAGTTATATATTATATACATACACTAGAAATCATTCTGGAAGAAAACACACCAAGCTGAGAGCATCGCTTGCTTTTAGGAAAAGAAATGCGATTGGGCAGAGAACAGGAGATTTTAAAGGAAGAATTTTACTCTAAATATTTTTCTTATCCCTTGCATTTTTCCAAACATGCATTGCTCATGTAATAGAAAATAAAAACAATAAGTTTTTACAAAATCTGGAAGCTTGGAGAAGGGGGGCAGTGGTATAAATATGTATCTTACGCTTCATGCTTTCTCCTGCTGACTTCACTGAAATAGTTTTAAAGTGGTTAATTCACTACCAAAAAAAAGAAGTATTTAGCCTGCATTTCTGCTTCACCTCCGGATCATTTAGTATTACATGACTTTTTTTTCAGGGATGTATTTTTATCTCCCCTTTATGGTGGTTCTCATGCTCCTCTATTTCACATAGCACCTTCTGGTGCTCAGCGAAGACTGACTAAACAAATAACAGCTCATGCTCTTCCAACCTAAAGATATGGTGTCCTTTCCCCCATGCCCAACCTCGCAGACATATCAAAATCCTGTTGTGTTCCAAGGCTTAAATATCACATTTGCTAGGAATCCACCCCTCCCTTACCCCTCTAAATAGAACGTACTGTATCTTCCCTATACCATATTTCCATAATGCTATGTTATAGGCATTATTTTATTGAATTACTGTATTTCACGTTTTTACAAGTCAATCTTCTCTAGACCAAGGTCCTTGAGCGCAGGAAACCAAATCTAAGTCATTCCTTTATTGTACTCTTCCCACCGAGCCAAAGTCTTGCATTCACCAGGTGCTCAATAAATGAATGTTTGAGTTCAATGGAAATTAAAAGGTTGGGAATTTTATAAAGGCTTTTACAGAATCTTAAAAGGAGATAAGAACAGTAACCAGCCACAGAGGCAACTGCCAGAACAATTTTCAATCTCAAGAAGGAATCCCTCAGCTCTAAGCATCTGTGATGCCATCGTTTAAGCCCAGGTGAAGCTAATGGTACGTGCTCTTTTCTCTACATACCTCTGCAAGTAGTTCTGGGCACTGAATTCCTAATGGTGGAATTGCTATGTCAAACGGAATGCACCAGTTTCCATACCCATCAATACTATAGTGACTTACTGATACTGGGTGTCATAATCTTTGAAGCTAAGCCATGTTAAATATGGTATCCTGTTGTTTTAATCTGGTTCACTTATTTTTTTCAGTGAAGCAAAGGGTTTTGCCTACTCTCTCTTCCCGTCCCCACTTCAAACTTTCCCTGTGTACTTTCTAGTGTGTATCCAAAGCTCACATTTACCTACTCTCTATTCTTTCTCTTGTTAACCCAGTGGATTTCAACTAATAGGCTATGAGATATGTCTGTGCCCCTGGGGGAAGAAGCATATTTGGGAAATCCTGCCTCCATTTTCATAGGTCACTTCTCCAGTCCTTGCCACTGTTCCTACTATTCTCCTGGGACCAACACACAGGACAGCTCTGCCCATGGCCCTTGCCTCCTTAATGCCGAGGCGGTTTTCAGATCTCAGATCTCAAATGCCACTTCCTAACAGCACTTGGCACAGTGCCTGGCAAAACAGTTGAAATTCTATATTTATTAAATGAATGAGTAAACGAATGAATCCACCCATCTCCCTCCCTATCCGTTCATCCACTCTGCCCTTCTGAAAATCACCCTAACATCAGCACTAGAGCACCAGCATTGTCAGAGAAGGGCTTCGGCCACCTGGGGGCAGCAGAGCCCCACCAATGGCTGGGATGGTACTTGGAATTACTTCCAAATATTCCTCCTGTGAGCTTAGGAACAGGATTCTGATTTTGTTGCGCTGGAGCATGTTTTGCTACTGTGTGTTTTGTTTTACTCTAATGCTTTGCTTTATAAATGCACCAGATAGCATGTAAAAATACTTTAAATGATTAAATAATAATAGCCTTTATTTTCCAAGTGAGATTTTCTTCATTGCAGGCTCTCAAGAGGAATGATGAATATCCAGTCTTTCTCTGACTGTTTAAACTACTTCCTTTTACAAATTGATTTCAGTCCAGACAAACCTGGAGTGAAATCAGTCTGTAAAATGAGACCTGGGAAAATACAGATGAGGCAGGCTGACACTTTCAACAGGTTCTGCCCTATTTGAAGTAAGCAAAATGTGTTTTTTATTCACAGTTACAGGACTCTGAATTGGCTCCATGGGATGTCTTTGTTTTGTTTTAATAAATACATGGCAAAGAAATCCTGGACTGGAGATGGGGCTAGCTGGGAAGGGTTGACAAGAATGTGAGTCTCAGAGTGTTTTTACTTTTGTCCAGGAAACCCTCCCCCTTTCCTTTTGGCTCTTCTAAAGTCAGTGTGCAGCTCCGTGAAAGTCTGAGGATATAGCTGGTGTCTTACAGAGAAGTCAGAACAATGATTTATTGCTCCATGGATCCATCCATCTAGAAGGGTCCTGAAATTCTAAAGGAGTGCTCAGGGAATTCCCTAGCAGTCCAGTGGTTAGGACTCTGCGCTTCCACTGCAGGGGCACCGGTTTGATCCCTGGTCAGGGAACTAAGATCCCACATGCCACATGGTGTAGCCAAAAAAATAAAATAATAAAATAAAGTGTTTCAATAAAAGGGAGTAGTTAAGATAACTATACAATTTTTTAAAAAAGGAGTGCTCAATATACATTTAATTTGAATTCACTTAACTTTTGAAAAATGGAATACATTCCCACAAAAAAGGAAGATTCATAAGGACAGGACCGTGTCTTTTTGTATCTATGTCCCAGGGACTTTTCACAGTACCTGGAAGAATGTGTAAGTATTTGTTGAATAACATGTGAACCTTTCTGGCGGATGCTACCAAATCAAGTAGAAGGTGACCTTTGGTAAGAAGGACCTTGATCTCTATGGATCTCATTTTCCTCTTATCCCTCAAATAGTAACCTTTTATATTTTAATACTGGCTTTAGTCTAAACCTTATAGACTTTATATTTCCTTTTATACCCACAAGCCTACTGGGAGGGTGAGCTACACAGGTATTAGCATCCCAGTTCTGTGGATGAGAAAAATGAGGCTCAGGCTAAAAGATCTGGCCAGCCACCCAGTCATTTCCTGATGCAATAAGACTACAAAACCCAGGTCTTTTGACTCTAAGTACAGCAAACTTTTCACTGACTATTAGACCTCTTGGAAGCTTTTTTGCTAGCTCCAGCAGTGGGTCTCAGTCCTTACTGTACTTTATAATTAGTGCAGAGCTTTCAAAAAATATTAACCAGTAATCAAGACTATGTGGTATTGGCAGAGGGATAGACACATAGATCATTGGAACAGAATAGAAAATCCAGAAACAGACCCAGACATATCTGCCCAACTGATTTTTTCCAAACTGCGAAAACAAAACAATGGAGAAAGGATAACCTTTTCGAGCAATGGTGCTGGAGCAATTGGACATTCACAGTATTAAAAATGAAACTCGACCCAAACATCACACCTTATACAAAAATTAACTTCAAATGAATCACAGATGTAAGTAGAAAACTTTAAGAAAAAAAAACAGGAGACAATCTTCAGGATCTAGGATTAAGTGAAAAATTCTTAGGCTTGACACTAAAAACGTGATCTCTATAAGAAAAAAATTTAAGTTACACCTCATAAAATTAATAACATTTGCTCCAAGAAACAATGAAAAGACAAGCTACCAACTTAGAGAAAATATCTTCAAGCCACAAATCTGACAAAGAACTAGTATCTAGAATATATAAAGAGTTCTCAAAACTCAAGAGTAAAAGAAAAAAATTCAATTAGAAAATGAGCAAAAGACACAAACAGACACGTCACTGAAGAGGATATAGAGATGGCAAATAATACACATGAAAAGATGTTCACCATTATTGGCCATTAGAGAACTGCAAATTAAAATCACTACAAGATACACACATATCAGAATAGCTAAAATAAAAAGAGTGACAACATCAAATGTTGCTGAGGATTCAGAGAAACAGGATCACTCATAAATTGCTGGTGGGATGTAAAATGATGTAGCCATTCTAGAAGACAGTTTGTCATTTTCTTATAAAACTAAACATGAAGGGACTTCCCTGGTGGTCCACTAGTTAAGACTCTGCACTTCCAATGCAGGGGTGCAGGTTCAATCCCTGGTCAGGGAAAATAAGATCTCACATGCTGTGCAGTGCAGCCAAAAATAATAATAATAAACATGAAACAACTATATGACTCAGGAATTGCAATCCTGGGCACTTATCCAAGAGACTTGAAAATGTACAAAAACTGAACATGAATATTCATAACAACTTTGTTCATAATAACTAAAAAAATTAGAAACAACTGTCATTCAATGGATAAATGGTTAAACAAACTGTGATTGATGCTGCAGAATACTACTCAGCAATAAAAAGGAAAGAGTTATCGATTTGACAACTGGGGTGAATCTCCAAGGACTTATGCTGAGTGAGAAAAGCCAATACCCACTTGGTCATGGTGTAGAGTCCTTATTAAATATGCTGTTGAATTCAGTTTGCTACTATTTTATTGAGCGTTTTTATATCTATATTTACATACTGGTCTGTAGTTTTCTTTCCTGTGATGTCTTTGTCTGGATTTGGCATCAAGGTAATGCTGGCTCTGTAGAAAGAGTGAGGAAGTGTTCCCTCCTCTTTTATTTCTTGGAAGAGTTTGAGAATTGGTATTAATTCTTCTTCAGAGTTTCATAGAATACACTATTGAAACCATCTTGTTTGGGACTTTTCTTTATTGGGAATTTTTAAAAATTACTCATGCAATCCTTTTATTTGTTAATGGTCTGCTGAGATTTTCTATTTCCTCTTAAGCCAGTTTTAGTCATTTATATGTTTCTAGGAGTTTTCCATTTCATCTAGGTTATCCCATTTGTTGGCATGCAGTTATTCACTGTATCCTCTTACAATCTTTTTTATTCACATAAGGTCAGTCTCTACGTCCCCACTTCCATTTCTGATTTTAGTTAAGTCTTCTCTCTTTTTTTTTCTTAGTAATTCTAGCAAAAAGTTTGTAAATTTTGATCTTTTCTAAGAACCAACTTTTGATTTCATTGATAATCTCTAAGAAAAGAATAGATAATTCTATTTTCTATTTTGCTTGTCTCCTTTCTAATCTTTATTATGTACTTTATTCTGCTTGCTGTAGGTTTAACTTTCCATATTTTTTTCTAGTTCCTTAGTTGTAAATTTAGGTTGTTGATTTGAGATCTTTGCTCTTTTTAATGTAGGTGTTTACATCGATAGATCTTTCCTCCTAGCACTGCTTTCATTGCATCCCGGAAGTTTTGGTATGTTGTGTTTTCATTTTCATTCATCTCTAAATGTTTTGCAATTTCACTTGTGATTTCTTCTTTGACCCATTGATTGCTTAAGAGTATGTTGTTTAATTTACACATATTTTAAAACCTTCCAGCTTTCCTTATGTTATTCAAATTCCATTATGGTTGGAGAAGATGCTTTGTAGGATTTCAATCTTTTTAAATGTACTGAGGTTTTTCTGTGGCCTAATATATGGCCTAACCTGAAGACTGTTCCATGTGCACTTGAGTGGGATGTGTATCTGCTACTATTGGGTAGAATGTCCAATACATGTCTGTTAAATCTAGTTGGTGTATAGTGTTGTCCTATTATTATATTATCAGTCTATTTTCCTATGATCTTTTTAATTTATTTATTTTGGCCGCACTGGGTCTTAGTTGCAGCATGTGGGATCTCTTATTGTGGCACATAGACTTCTTAGTTGTGGCATATGGGATCTAGTTCCCTGACCAGGGATTGAACCCGGGCCCCCTGCATTGGAAGCGCAGAGTCTTAGCCACTGGACCACCAGGGGAGTCCCCTTATGATCTTTTTAGATACCCTATTCATTACTGAATGTGGGATATTGAAGTCTCCAACTATTATTGTAGAACTGTCTATTTCTCTATTCTTTCACTGTTCATATATTTTGGGGCTCTGTCATATGTTTATAACTGTTATAACTTCTTTTATGAATCAACCCTTTTACTAATATATACTGTTCTTCTTTGTCTCCTATAATAGTGTTTGACTTAAAGTCTATTTTCTCTGATTTCAGTATGGTCGCTCCAGTTCTCTTTTGGTTAGTATTTGCCTGGAATATATTTTTCCATCCTTTCACTTTCAACCCATGCATGCCCTCAGATCTAAAGTGCCTCTGTTGTAGACAACATATAGCTGGATCATTCTTTTAAAAAAATCTGCTCTGCCAATCTCTGCTTTTTGTTAGAGTCGTTTCATCCATTTACATTTAAGGTAACTACTGATAAGGAAGGACTTATTTCTGCCCTTTGCTACTTATTTTCTGTATGTCTTATACCTTTTTGTTCCTCATTTTCTCCATTACTGCCTTCTTTTGTGCTTATTTAACTTTTTGTAGTGTGCCATTTTGATTGCCTTCTCATTTCCTTTTGTGTATAATTTTTAGATATTTTTCTTAGTAGTTACCATGGGGATTACAATTAACATTCTAAATTTATAGCAATCTAGTTTGAATTTATTCCAACTTAATTTCAATAGCATACAAAACTCTGCTCCTAGACAGTTCCATTTCCCCCTTTAAGTTGTTCTTTTCACAAAATATATCTTTATATGTTTGCACCCACTGAGACAAATTTATAATTGTTTTAGGCATTTGTCCTTTAATCATGTAGGATGTGTCAATAAAAAGTAGAATTAGAAGCCAAAATACAATAATACCAGCTTTTATATTTACTTATGTAGTCACTTTTACAGGAGATCTATATTTTTTTCATATGGCTTTGGGATACTGTTAGTGCCCTTTTATTTCAACCTAAAGAACACCTTTAGTGTTTCTTGTATGGCAGTTCTGTTATCAATAAATTCTCTTAGCTTGTATCATCTAGGTATGTCCTAATTTTTCCTTCACTCCTACACAATTCTCAGCTGCTAGGTTTCTTCTTTCAGAACGTTCAAAAATGTCATCCCACTCCCTTCTGACCTCCATGTGTCTGGTGAGAAATCTGCTGTTGATCTTATCGAGGATACTTTTACATACAGACTCACTTAACTCTTGCTGCTTTCTTTTTGTCCTTGGCTGTTGGCCTTTTACTTATGTGTCTCAGTGTGGATTTCTTTGTGTTTATCCTTCTTGGAATTTGTTGAGTTTCTTGAATGTATAGATTCATGTGTTGTATCAAATTTGGGGAGTTTGGGTTCATTATTTCTTCAGATATTCTCTGTGTACCTTTCTCTCTCTTTTCTCCTTCTGGGATCCTCATTATACATATGTTAGTATGACAGATGGGGTCCTACAGGTCTCTTAGGTTCTGTTAAATTTTATTCATTCTTTTTTCTTTCTGTCCCTAAAACTGGGTATTTTCAATTGATCTATTTTCAAGGTCACCAATTTTTTTCTTCTTCTTGCTCAAATCTGCTCTTGAAAGCTTCTAGTGAGTTTTCATTTCAATTATGGTAATTTTCAGCTCCAGAACTTCTTTTTGGCTCTTTTTTTATCATTTATATTTCTGTGTTACTATTTCATAATTTTTCATATTGTTCTCCAGATCTCCTTTATCTATTTGTTCATGGTTTCCTATTTGTGGCAAGAGTGGGCACCCTTGTCTTGTTCCTGATTTAGAGGAAATGCTTTCAGTTTTTCACCATTGAGAATAATGTTTGATGTAGGTTTGTCATATATGGCCTTTATTATGATGAGATAGGTTCCTTCTATGCCCACTTTCTGGAGAGATTTTATCATAAATGGGTGTTGAATTTTGTCAAAAGATTTTTCTGCATCTATTGAGATAATCATATGGTTTTTATTCTTCAATTTGTTAATGTGGTGTATCACATTGATTGATATGTGTACATTGAAGAATCCTTGCATTCCTGGGATAAATCCCAGTTGATCATGGTGTATGGGAATATCTGCATTTCCTGGACTTGACTATTTCCTTTCCCATGTTAGGGAAGTTTTCGACTATAATCTCTTCAAATATTTTCTCAGACCCTTTCTCTTTCTCTTCTTCTGGGACCCCTGTAATTTGAACGTTGGTGCATTTAATGTTATCCCAGAGGTCTCTGAGGCTGTCCTCAATTCTTTTCATTCTTATTTCTTTATTCTGCTCCACAACAGTTATTTCCACCATTCTATCTTCCAGCTCACTTATCCATTCATCTGCCTCAGTTATTCTGCTATTGATTCCTTCTAGTGTATTTTTAATTTTAGTTATTGTGTTGTTCATCACTGTTTGTTCTTTAGTTCTTCTAGGTCCTTGTTAAATGTTTCTTATATTTTCTTTGTTCTATTTCTGAGATTTTGGATCATCTTTACTATCATTACTTTGAATTCTTTTTCAGGTAGATTGCCTATTTCCTCTTCATTTATTTGGTCTTGTGGGTTTTTACCTTGCTCCTTCGGCTGCAACATATTTCTCTGTCTTCTCATTTTGTCTAACTCTCTGTATTTGAGGTCTTTCTGCAGGCTGCAGGGTCATAGTTCCTCTTGCTTCTGATGTCTGCCCCCAGTAGGTGAGGGTGGTCTAGTGGCTATGTAGGCTTCCTGGTGGGAGAGACTGGTGCCTGCATTCTGGTGGGTGGAGCTGGATCTTTTCCTTCTGATGGCAGAGACACTTCAGGTGGTGTGTTTTGGGGTGTCTGTGGGCTTAGTGTGAATTTAGGCAGCCTGTCTGCTGATAGGTGGGTTTGTGTTCCCGTCTTGCTTGTTGTTTGGCATGGGGCATTCAGCATTGGAACCTGCAGGCAGTTGCGTGGAGCCGGGTCTTGGAGTTGAGATGGAGAGCTCCAGAAGAGCTCTTGCCGATTAATATTCCCTGGGGCCAGGAATTCTCTGGCGTTCCAGCATCCTGGACTCTGCACTCCCACCCCAGAGGCTCAGGCCTCACACCCAGCCTGGGAAACAAGACCCTACAAGCCATAGGCTTAGCAAAGAAGGGGGAAAAAAAAGAAAAAAGAAGGGTGGGAAGAAAACAAATGAAAACAAACAGACAAACAAAACCCAAGACAAATAGCAAAGACAAAAACAAGCAAACAGCAACAGCAACAATTAAAAACAAACGAACAAACAAAACCCCAGACTAATGGTAAAAGCAAAACCAAACAAACAAAAAACCAAAGAAACACACACCTACAAAATAAGAAACAAAAACAAAAACAGAGAAAACAGAAAACAAGAGAACAACCAGACAAACAAAAGAATCCCAAAATGAAATCAATTAAAAACAAAAAATAAAAAACAAAACGAAAGCAGAAGGCAAACTGAAGGAAAAAGCAAAGAAAACAAAACAAACACACAAAATGTTTTAAAAGAAGATAAAAAAAAGAATGAATAGAATAAAGGGAAAAAAGATAAAAACAAAATAGAATAAAGGAAAGAACGAAAACAAGGAAACAACACAGAATGACAAAAAAGTAATGTAGAAATAGAAATACTTTAAAAATAAAAAATATATTAAAAAAAATTTAACTAAAAAAATTTTTTTAAAATTAAAAACAACAAAACAAAACATTAAAAAAATAGTAATAATTATATTTTCCTGGGGTCTCAGCTGTCAGTGTCCTTGCCCCCACTGTGAGTTACAGCCAACTTCTGCCTCCCCAGGAGGCCCTCCACAACTTCTAGGTAGGTCTCTGGTCCCTCTGTGGGCACTGTGAGGGCAGCTCAGACTTTGACTTGGCCCAGCTCCCACGTGTTCTAGTCCCCAAAGTCCACAGCTGCTAGAGCTAAGTCGGTTTCAGTTGTGGGAACGCTCATTGTCCATTCAGATATTCCATAGATACAGGGTTTACCAAGCCAGTCACGGGGATTTAATCTGCAGTTTGTGCAGCTGCATGGAAAGATTTTTGTTCCTCTTCCTTAGTCGCCCCACCCCTGGGGCTCAGCTGTGGTTTTAGCCCCACCTCTGTGTGTGGGCCACCCACAGGAGTCTGGTCCCGAGGCTGCCCTGGAGCACTCGGGTCTGCCCCGGTGAGGACAAGGCATGGAGGTAGCATGAATGCGTGGGTCGCAGGGGCTCCGGTGGCAACAGGTGCACGGGAAAGCTGGTGGCCATGGGCGCGAGAGATCCGGCCCTAGTGGGAGCCTTTCCCAGTGCCTGCTGGCCAGTGTGAAAAGGTCAGCCCTGGTGGGGGCTTTTCCTAGTGCCTGGTGGGGCAGGGGGCTGGCGCATGGGGAAAGAGAGGCTGCAATGGTGGTTCCACCCCCTGTGCATCACTCATCAGTGGTGCCTTGCTTCTATGGCAGTCTGGGTTTCCTCCACAAGCATTCCCGGTTGTGGATTTCCTCCCTCCCATCCCCTCATGCTGTCTCCTTGAAGCCAACAGCACTCCTCCTCCTGGGTTTGCCCTGCAGTCCCCACGTTCCAGCTTTCAGCCCCCGTGGGCATTAGCGGACACATGTCCCAGTCTGAGGCGTGCAGGGCTGTGGCACGGACTGTCTGTGTACGTCTCACTCTGTCCCGTCTGCCACAGACTGGCCATTTCACCCTCCTCTGACAGCCTCAGATGCTCCCCTTCTGTCCCAACTGATTTCCCCGTTGGTGAGGGGGCTCCCCCAGATGTGGGAACCTCTCCTCTGTTTTAGCTCCTCCCCAGGGGCACAGATTCCATCCTGCTTCCTCTTCTCTTCTTTTTCCCTTCTTTCTTTCATCCTACCTGGTTATGGCGGGATCTTTCTTGTTCTTTCCAGTGCCCAAGGTCTTCTGTAGTGTTCAGCTGGTGTTCTGTGAGAGTTGTTCCATCTGCAGATGTATTCTTGATGCATTTGTGGAGAGAGATGAACTCCACATCCTCCTACTCCTCTGACATCTTGGTTTCTCTGTACATATGTCATTTAAACATTTTTCTTCTTTTGTGAGTCTGCTTTTTCTCAGTTTCACTTCTGGGCTCCAGGCACTGAACCTCGTGGTTGGCCCCGAGGGCAAATAGGGCTTTGGCTGTTGGGTCCCTCCTGAACGAGGCGGTGGTGCGGCTGTGGACAGGGTTGGGGGGTGGCACTAAGGTCTTTTTCCAGTAAGTTCAATAACTTCCTTAGGGACGGTTTCCGTTAATATCTTCTGTGAATGGGCCATACTTTCTTGCTGCTTTTCATGGTTCATAATTTTATTTTGAAAACTGAGCATTTTGAATATTATAATGTAGCAGCTCTGGAGATCAGCTTGTTCCTTCCGTCAGTGTTTGTTTTTGTTGCCTACTGTAAGCTTTGGCTGTTTGTTTGCTGAATTACTTTTCTAAATTATTTTTGTAAAGTCTGCAATCTTTGTTGTATGTGGTCTCTGAAGTCTCTTTTCCTTTCGCTTATATTCAGCTAGCATTTTGACAGATTTCCTTGGATACCAGGAAATGAATGCAGAGAGAGAGAGGGAGACAGACACGGAGAGAAAAACCTCTCCCAGCCCTTGCACAGTGGCTCAGTCCTATGGCACTACTTCAATGCTCCTTCAACATGTTTCATCTCCTAATTGTTCTGGCTAGAACTTCCAGAATAATGTTAAATAGCAGTGATGAAAGAAGACATTCTTATCTTGTTTCTGATCTTAAGGAGAAAACCTTCAGTCTTTCACCATTGAATATGATGTTAGCTATGGGATTTTCATAAATGTCCTTCTTGGGGTTTTTCTCTTGTTTTCTTTTTGTTTTCTTGTTAAGCCCATACAAAACCACTGGTATGGTTACCAAAAAAATGACTGAATGTTGAAAGTGGAAAGGACCTCAAAGTTTAAATCTCCCATTGTACAGATAGAGAAGCTGAGGCCCAGAGAAGACAAATGTCTTATCCAAGGTTACTAGGGTTGTTAAATGCAAAGCTTGGAACAATAATAATAAAAACTATGCCTTATCACCTGCCTACTGAATGTCAGTTACCATGCCAAATAACACTATCCCATTTATTCTTATTATTAATCCTATGAGGTAGGTACCACCATTTGCATCTTATAAGTGAAGACGCTGGAGCTTAGAGAGTTTAAGAAACTTGTGAAACTTTCAAAGGCTTATAAAAGTTTGTCAAAGGAATAAGCCAGGGGCTTCCCTGGTGGTGCAGTGGTTGAGAGTCCGCCTGCCAATGCAGGGGACATGGGTTCGTGCCCTGGTCTGGGAAGATCCCACATGCCATGGAGCAGCTGGGCCCATGAGCCATGGCCGCTGAGCCTGTGCGTCTGGAGCCTGTGCTCTGCAACGGGAGAGGCCACAACCGTGAGAGGCCCGCATACCGCAAAAAAAAAAAAAAAAAAAAGGAATAAGCCAGCTTGAAGGGGTTCTACTGGCCAAATGTATAACAATGTAAACATAAAAAAATACTTAATGTAACTGTTTGAAATATTTAGAATTCATAATGATATCATATTAAAAATCCATAATGATATTCAAATAAGAATAAAACAACAAACTCATTTGTTATCAGTGGTGGTGGCTAAACATTAACTTTGAAAATTGGTAATTACTTTCTTACTTTGAAAACAGTTTTTTAAAGGAAAGTAATTAGGCATTTATTCTGCTTTTTCATTAGGAATTATTATCAGGATAATCAAATAAACCTTGCTGATGAGGGAGAGCCTTAGTTATAGAAGAATGCCAGATAATAAATGTAAAAGAAATAATAGAATTAGGAAATCAATTTACAACCCCTTAGTGAGAGAGTTGATTCAGGTAAGGATCAACAAAAGATGTTAAATGCATTTTATGAAAGATCGATGGGGAACCAGTGTTTTACATGTTTGCAAAATTTCACTTCACAGATTACTTGCTAAAAGCACAAGCAGGAAAATGTAATTTTATAATCCTAGGGTAAGGCTGTTACCATCTTCACCCAAGGATCAATCTTAGCATTGCAAATATTGAGAGAATTAGATGTATGTGCCTTCTAATATGATGAAATATGAAATATACATCACCACCTATAAAGTATTTTTTTGCCAAAAAATATTTAACTCCTAGGTGAAAGGAATTGGCTGAGATGAAGACACAGCTCACACTGCTCTGAGGAAGCGAGCAGACAAATCCAGATGGTGGGGCTTCAACAAGTGAATGGTAAGGTAGTCCAAGATGAAGAAACATACGGCAAAACAACACATGAATAAAGCAGCTGTAAAGATATTTGGGGAACAGTTGGAAAATCTTGAGTAACTTCTAGATATTCGATTATATAATGGAATTATCGTTAATATTGTTAGAGATGATAATGTTATTCTAGTCCTGTAGGAAAAGGTACTAATTTTTAGAAATATGATAACATCTGTATTTACTTTACAACACTTTAACAAGATCAGTGTGGCAAATATGGCAAATGTTAACAATTGTTAACTCTAGTTGATTTGTATGAACTCTTCAATTTTTTCTTTCTTTATGTTAAAAATTTTATCACGGAAATTAGGGCGAAGCATTTCAGGTAAAAATGGATCCCTTTTGGAACCCTCCTACACCGTTGGTGGGAATGTTAAGTTGGTGCAGCCACTATGGAAAACAGTATGAATGTTCCTCAGAAAACTAAAAATAGAATTACCATATGATCCAGCAATCCCACAATTGGACACATACCCGGACAAAACTGTAATTCAAAAAGATACATGCACCCCTATGTTTACAGCAGCACTATTCACAATAGCCAAAACATGGAAACAACCTAAATGTTCATCGATGGATGAATGGATAGAGATGTGGTACATATATACAATGGAATACTACTCAGCCATAAAAAGAACAAAATAATGCCATTTGCAGCAACATGGATGCAACTAGAAATTATCATACTAAGTAAAGTAAGTCAGAAAGAGAAAGACAAATACCATATGATATCACTTATATGTGGAATCTAAAATATGGCACAAATGAACCTATCTACAAAACAGAAACAGACTCACAGACATAGAGAACAGACTTGTGTTTGCCAAGGGGGAGGGGGAGGGAGAGGGATTGCCTGGGAATTTGGGGTTGGAAGATGCAAACTATTACATTTAGAATGGATAAACAACAAGGTTCTACTGTATAGCACAGGGAACTATATCCAATCTCCTGGGATAAATCATAATGGAAAAGAATATAGAAAAAGAATGTAGATATTCCAAGATATGGAAGCAACCTAAGTGCCCATCAACAGATAAATGGATAAAGAATTTGTGGTGTGTATATATATACATATATATATATGTATGTGTATATATATATATATATATATATATATATATGGAATACTACTCAGCCATTAAAAAAGAATAAAATTTTGCCATTTGCAGCAACATGGATGGACTTGGAGGGCATTATGCTCAGTGAAATAAGTCAGACAGAGAAAGACAAATACTGTATGATCTCACTTACATGTGAAATCTAAAAAAAAATACAACAAACTGGTGAATACAGTGACAAAAATGCAGACTGACAGATATAGAGAACAAGTGGTTCTATAGTGGTTCTACTAGTGGTTACCAGTAGGGAGAGAGAAGAAGGGAGGGGCAATATAGGGGTAGGGGATTAAGAGTTACAAGCTATTAGGTATAAAGTAGGCTACAAGTATATATTATACAACACAGGGAATATAGCCAATGTTTTATAAGAACTATAAATGGAGTATAACCTTTAAAAATTGTGCATTCTATGTTGTATACCTGTAACTTATATTGTACATCAAGTATACTTCAATAAAAAATAAGAAGGTATCCCTGTTTGCCCTTAAGACATACAAGCATGAAGAATAAATTTAGGAAAGTTCCAGGATAGGAGGTCAAAATCCACAAGGAACAACTTAGCAGCACCACTAGAAGTGACCAGAAAGGAAGGAGGCTGGGCCAAGATCCCTGCGCTAAGATGGAAGGCCACCAAAGTGCTTTGCTCTGGGCCATCCTAAAAATTCTCAGCAGAGGAACTGGAGAAAAAAGTGGCATAAGATGATGGAGTACGTCCTACGGAGGGAGGAAGCCACTGAATACCTGCAGTGACTGGGAAGGTGAAATGGGGGTGATGGCTAGAAAACTGGAGGCTCTACCTGGCAAGTCTACCCACTCCATGAACCAAGGGGTGTATCCACCTTCTTCCTGGAGGAAGTGGTGAAGCAGGACATCTCCCTGCAGGTACCATCAGAAGCCCCAGAGAAACTGATGAACTTAATCACTTTTTCCTGATTTTCCTGCATTTCCCAGGAAGGCTGTTGAATCATAAAGCTTCCCTTTGTAAGAGATAAACCATGTTGATAAACTGGAGAACTCAATATTGTGACAACGTTGATCCTTCCCAGGAGAGCCCAGAAAGAGGCCCACACGTATACTGTCACCTGACATTAAGAACAATAAGGCATTCCTGGGGTATTGATAATGTACTATGTCTTAATCTGTGTGCTACTTACATGGAAGTGTTGAGTTTATGAAAATTTAACAAGCTGTGCATTTATTATATGTGTACTTTTGTGTTTGTAAACTCTACTTCAGTTAAAAGTTTTTTTAATCCCTTTATAAGAGTTCAAATGATGTTTTCCAAGGTTAAACTGCTATTATTCAAAGCAATTGAATAATATATTTTTAATACTCTCTGTTAGTTCTTTGGCTGCTTTCACAGGTACTATGTTGAGGCATTATTCACGGGTGGAGACAGAAGTGTCATAGTGGTGAGTCCTCTTGGTCTTTGGGTAGTTGCTCTTCAGTCTCTTAATAATTGTTGTATTGCTTGTTGGATCCCACAAGTATGTCCTGACCCACTCCATTCCCTTAGCCCACTTGGAAACGTCCAGAAATAACATTTCTTTTAGAGCCACTCACAAGACAGCTTCTGCTTCCTGTTTTAAAATATCTTAAAATTTACTTTAATTGAATGGTGTCTAGAGAGAGACAGATGTAGGCCTGGGAAGACCCAGGAAATGAGAAATAACTTAGGGAAGAGGAAAAAGCATTCTCCAACCTCCAAACTTAAAATAGAGCAATATAAATAGGCACAAATATATAACTTTAATTCCTTAAATAAATATATTATCTCTATTTGATAAGTGACTTTAGTACATTACCCAGCTGAAATCTTTTGCCAAAAATACCATAGGATAGAGCAGCTCTCTCTTTTGACGGCGAAGCCTGGTTTTACTTACAGTGTCAATGGTGTCTTTTTATAGCCAATCACCACCGTCTTTTGTCTCGGATGTGGTCAGTGCAAGGGAAAAGTACGACGATTTTCGGTCAGGACCTAACTGACAACATGTTCCCTGGTTCTCAAAAGAAAGAAAAAATAAATTTTGTCTTAAAACACAAAAAGTAAGGTAAGTACATCCTAAAAAATTCAAATGAAGCACCCCCCCTCCCCTCCCAAGCATTAGCCACCCTTAACAGTTTGCTGCAAATATAGTATTTCCTGAATTATTTAGCGGTGCACATTAAATGTGTATTCAGATTGTTTTCTTAAACTTATTTTACAAAATAAAATCATACTATGCATGCTGCCCTGCAACTTGCCATCGTCTCCCCAATATATCCCAGTCCTATTTCCAAGCCAAAGCACATAAACCTACCTCCTTCTTTCTGATGGCTGCATAGCATTCTTCAGTATGGATCTGCAATGAAGTTTTTAACTCTACTAGGAGACATACAGGTTGTCCACTTTTCACTATCACAGATATTATAAATATTCAGCAATAAGCTTTCCTTGTTCATATGTTTTTGCAGATCCGTGCCAATATGTCAATGTACCAAATTCTTAGACATGGCCTTGCTCAGAGGACATTGTATTTAAAATTTTTGTATAAGGCCAAATGGCCTCCCCAAAAAATTGTACCAATATACCTTCCAACAAACACAGATGTGAGTGTTCAAATCATACCCTTGTTCTGGGACCTTCCTATTTGGCTCTCCACTTTCATGAAGCTAATGCATGTTCAATCATTCATCAACGACAATTGTCTTTGTTCTGACTGACCTTGCAGCTTAATTCTTACGGGTACTGCAAAAGACCAAGTTTTAAGTGTTCAGTTAATGAAGTTTCTGTAAGCTATTCTTCTTACATGTCGATGATTATCTTTCAGACCTAGATGCCTTTTATTTTATTGTTTTTAAAGTAAAAACAGGCAAAGATGTTCATCAAACTTGATCACAAATGACTTATTTCAACAACTGAGTCCTGCCATAAATCATCATTTATGGATTGCCCCGGGTCATGCCTTTGGTTGGAGGGCAACACAGTATGCATGAAAAACTCCACCAGTCTCTTTTACTGCTATCTGTTTCAGCACAAAATCACCACAAGACAATAGCTTGGTTGTCATAACACTGTGTATTGATTTTTTAGTTATTTACCTCACATGGAGTACAGTTTTAGCAGGAGCATATACTCTCCAAGCCTCTTATTTCATTACATAGTCCGAAGTCTGGATCCCTCAACTATCTTGGACACTTCAAATTTCAGCTCTGAAACCCCAAATCCAGGGCTTTCTGATTTACATCACACAGGTGCAGCAGCAGCCTCAGATGATCTTCAGAAAGCTAAATCTCTATGTTCGTTAAAATTGGCAAAATTTCTACATTCTTCTTGCATTAGTTGTAAGACACTGTACTGTGACTTATATAAAGGACATTACCTAATAGCATTTGTTGTTGTCATCAAAGAAATGCTCTGTTTGAGTTAGAGAGAGGTCATCAGTTTAGGGAGGAGAGGACAGCGGTATATGGAGGCAGTCATGCTTCTAGGCTGAAGGCTCCTAGTCTGAGCGCCTGTTTCAGCATGAAGGGGAAATGGCTGGCTTCTGCTTCTCTTCAGAAAAGACTGCCAGACTCAGCACGTGAGAAACCAGCCATCCTATAAGATCAGAGCGTGCTGTTCTCTGAGGGGCTCAGGTAGGATGGCTAACCATCTGGGTTTGCCTGAACTGTCCCAGTTTTAGCACTGAAAGTCCTGTAACCCAGAAAACCCCCCTTAGTTCCTAGAAAACTCATAGGATTGGTCACTCTAGTAGTGCAAAGAGGCTCAGCTACATCTATTACTTTGTCATTTTGTAGAAATGACAAAATGGTTATTAAAAATTGTGGCACATTTTAACATTGACATATAACAACAAAATAACCTACTTTAAACACCCCAAATGTACAATACATTATGCTTGTGCTAGTCAAAAGATAATTTCAGAATTTTAAACAATATTAATGTACGTGTAGCAGTCCAGTAATGACACAAGTTAAAAACTGTAAGGTGAACATCTTCCTTCATTCTTGTTGGTCTGTCTCTGTGACCACAAGAACAGCTTCATAAGGTTGAAAGAAATCTACTACATAATAACATTCTAAGTGAAAGAAGCATCATAGGGAAAAGCCGAACCGTGAAACTAAACAATAAGGAAACAGCACATCAGGAAGTACCTTGACTACGATGCTTAAGAGTTTATACTTTTTACTGAAGAAAATAGGGCACAGTCAAATAAGTTTGAACAGAAAAGGAAATTCTCATTGTTAAATATTAAGAAGATTCCTCAAATCCACATTCACAATCTCACCTCTTAAATCAATATCCTCCACTTGTGGAGGATGTATACAAACCTTCAACATATACAGACAAAGATAATTGTGTATTTTTTCTCAACCCACCACAATTAGAGTTTATGTGGAAACTAAAATCATATATGCAGAATTTCAGTTCATTCATTTAATATTCATTCACTAAGCATAAAATTTTGAGAACCTAGAATACATAGGACACAGAATTAAGCACTGTGGATAGAAAGGTGAAGAAGAAATAGGTCACTTTCCTGAAGAGTTCACATTCTAATGTAGAAGACAGGCAGCCAGGAAGTAATTACCATGACTACTAATTAGTAATAATAATAATTAGGTAGGAAGGTTTACAGGGCCTCAAAAAAGACAGCAAGTAAGAATGTTATGGTCTTCATAAAAAATATGATCCTTGACCAAAGATTTGAATTAGACATGTGGTATGTTGTATGGGAATTAGGATAGCATAATATCTTTCAACTGAAACAACATATCAGAGTAATAGAACGCAGAATACAATGCTGACGCAAACAGGATTGTGCACTCAGTGAATAGCAAGTTATGGGTTTGGTCCCAAAACTTCCAGGGCCATAGAATAAATACCATTTCATATATTAAAAAAAAAAAAAAAGAATAGATTCCTATAGAAGGTACATCTAAATGTAAAACCCTCTGTGAATATGAGCCCTGGGCCGTGATAGGCTGCTGGCGGAGGTGGGCTGGCGGGTGTGAGTCAGTGGGTATCTCACCATTAAAGTGGCAAAATGCAAGAGACTTGGGAGGGTGGATTACCAAGGGCAAGGTAAGCAGGCAACAGGGGAACACTGAAGAGAATTTAGAAATAATAATTAAACTGACCAAAAGCTGATCTGCTTTTTGTTATCACTACTTCTGACATTTCTAAAATATGTCAATGATAAAATACTCTTCACTCTCCCCCAAAAAAACACTCTTCCCTGGGGGAAGGAAAGTACTAGGAGTTTGGGATTAGCAGATGCAAACTATTACATATAGGACAGATAAACAACAAGGTCCTACTGTATAGCACAGGGAGCTATAGTCAATATCCTGTGATAAACCATAATGGAAACGAATATGAAAAAGAATATATATATATATATATATATATACACGTATAACTGAGTCACTTTGCTGTACAGCAGATATTAACACAACATTGTAAATCAACTATACTTCAATAACATTTTTTTTTAAATACTCTTCCCTGAAAAAACATGTTATTGGTCTATGTTCTAAACAATAGTAGTTATTGTCGAGTTTTAAGAACATATGTAAGCTTTGCATTAGCACATTTGTTTATCACTTATACTTTGGTAAGCATTATGCTTTATGTGGAGACTAATTTGGGAAACTCCCAATTATAGCATTGACCCCAACACACTCAGCTATGCACTTTTGTTTTGAGATTAAGTTCAAACCATTCAGGATCGTTCAAGCTTTCTTTGGTGTAGTGTGTGTGCCTCCAGAGCTTGTGATACGATTTTAGGTGCATTTAGATGCCTTTAGATGGTAAATTTGACATTAAGCAATGAGGGAAGAAGCAGAGCCTGAGTTACTTCAATTCCATCACTCTTTGCGACCTCTTAGAGTTTTTACTGAAAACTGAAATAGCGTGCCTATTGTGAAATACATTTTTTATTGGTAAGTGCAAATTTTACTTCACATGTGAAATATCTTTAAAATTTATATCAATTCTTTTTTGTTTTGGCTGCGTTGGGTCTTCGTTGCTGTGCGTGGGCTTTCTCTAGTTGTGGTGAGCGGGGGCTACTCTTTGTTGCAGTGCGTGGACTTCTCATCACAGTGGCTTCTCTTTTCACGGAGCACGGGCTCTAGGCGCGTGGGCTTCAGTAGTTATGGCTCGCGGGCTCTAGAGTGCAGGCTCAGTAGTTGTGGCGCACGGGCTTAGTTGCTCCACGGTATGTGGGATCTTCCCGGACCAGGGCTCGAACCCGTGTCCCCTGCATTGAGCAGGCGGATTCTTACCCACTGCACCACCAGGGAAGCCCTATATCAATTCTTTTTAAATACTTAGTTGTTATAAAAAACTAAAGAACAAATCAAGAAAATTATTATTACTGATTATTACAGAAAATAATCTTGTAAAGATTATTTATAGGATATGGGATGTTAAATATGTTAGTATTGGGTTGGCCAAAAAGCTCCTTCATTTTGGGCGGGGGGGGTTTTAGGTTTTTTTTTTTTTTTTTTTTGATGTGGACCATTTTTAAAAATCTTTATTGAATTTGTTACAATATTGCTTCTGTTTTATATTTTGGTTTTTTTGGCCGCAAGGTATGTGAGATCTTAGCTCCCGGACCAGGGATCGAACCCGCACCCCTTGCATTGGAAGGCGAAGTCTTAACCACTGGACCGCCAGGGAAGTCCCTGTCCCTTGGTTTTTAAGTAAAAATAAAAGACATATTTTTCATTTTCGCCAAGAACTTTATTGAACAACGTATTTACCCTTTTTGTTCCATGACCTTCTGCCATTTTCCAGGCAACTTCATAATTCCATCTTCCCAAAACTTTTCACCTTTTTGAGCAAAGAACTGTTCCAGGTGCCTTTTAGAGTCTTCCAGGGAATTGCAATTTTTTCCATTAAGAGAATTTTGTAAAGACTGAAATAAATAGAAATCCGAAGGTGCCATGTCTGGTGAGTACAGCAGATGAATAAGAACTTTCCAGCCAAGCTGTAACAGTTTTTGCCTGGTCGTCAAAGAAACATGCCGTCTTGCATTATCCTGATGGAAGATTATGCATTTTCTGTTGACTAATTCTGGACGCTTTTCATCGAGGGCTGCTTTCAGTTGATCTAATAGGGAGCAGTACTTGTTGGAATTAGTTGTTTGGTTTTCCGGAAGGAGCTCCTAATAGAAGACTCCCTTCCAATCCCACCGTACACACAACATCACCTTCTTTGGATGAAGACCGGCTTTTGGTGTGGTTCGTGGTGGTTCATCTCGCTTGCCCCACGATCTCTTCCATTCCACATTATTGTACAGTATCCACTTTTCACTGCCCATCACAATTTGTTTTAAAAACAGAACGTTTTCGGGCTTCCCTGGTGGCGCAGTAGTTGAGAGTCCGCCTGCTGATGCAGGGGACATGGGTTCGTGCCCCGGTCCGGGAAGATCCCACATGCCGTGGAGCGGCTGAGCCCGTGAGTCATGGCCGCTGAGCCTGCGCGTCCGGAGCCTGTGCTCCGCAACGGGAGAGGCCACAACAGTGAGAGGCTCGCGTACCACAAAAAAAATAAAAAATTTTAAAAAAATTTTTTTAAAATTAAAAAATAAATAAAAAATAAAAACAGAACGTTTTCGTTATGTTTAAGTAGAGAATCGCATGAGGAAATACGGTCAAGAAGGTTGTTTTCGCTTAACTTATGTGGAACCCAAACATCAAGGCAATTGACATAATCAAGCTGGTGCAAATGATTTTCAAAGCTTTATTTGCATATTCCCAGTATGTCAGCTATCTCCCATGTGGTATAACATTGATTGTTCTCAATTAATGTCTCGATTTGATCGCTATCAACTTCAACTGGTCTACCCAACTCTGTGGGACATCCTCCAGTGAGAAATCTCCAGCACGAAACTTCGCAAACCGCTTTTGACATGTTCAGTCGGTCACAGCACCTTCTCCATACACTGCACAAATCTTTTGCATTTCAGTTGTGTTTTTACCTTTCTTGAAATATTAAAGCATAATATGCCAAAAATGTTGCTTTTCTTCTTCAATCTTCAGTATTAAAATGGCTACACAAAAATTCACCAGTTTTGATGTTTTTTTAAATGCACGCTGATATGACAGCTGTCACATACAATCTAACAAAATAGTTTCAAATGAAGTTAAAGACAACTAAGAGCTACTAGAGCCATCCTACGGAAGAAAAGCCAAATGAACTTTTTGGCCAGCCCAAAGTTGGCATGTATCTTCTTTAACATTAACTTTTCCTTCTATTTTGTTTACGTCTTTTGTATATGGGTCAAGTGGCTTGCTCAGGATCACACATTCAGAAACTAAACGAGCAGAAACTTAAACTCTGTTCTTTTGATTCTGACATCAGTACTTTCCACAACCTCGCAATCATCTTTCACAATCTGTTTGTGCTCATTTTTCAAGTGTAATTCAAGGTCGAAAAGTTCAGCTGCAAAAGAATCTATTGTTTAAAGTGCAAAACAATAAAAACAAATTTTATTTTGTACACAAAGGCAGCCATGATTCTCCCAAATGTTTTCGTTTTCTTTTTTTCCAATATAAATTAATGTCTGTGAGACCTTCCAGACAGCGCCTCTATAAACTGTGGGCCCCTCTGGAATGCTCTTCAGTGAGTACACAGGAGAGCTTGTTGGGAGCTAGACCAGAAGCAGGAATATTCAGGGGTTAGTGCCCCATCCCTGCAGGCTCATGGACGAGGTGAGACCCACACAGGGTCCCAACAGTTAATTGCAGTGGTTGGGGACAGACCCATAGCAGACACTTGAAGATGTACTGTATTGCACATCTGCATGGCCAGCTCCACCTTGGTCCAATATTTAAATAGACCCTAGGCATTGTCAAAGAGTGTTCCATTATGCTGGTAATGACACCATCAGGTGGAGAGGTTTTACATGTCCAGTGAAAGCATAGGTTGTTCCAAACTTTTCCATTTTCTTCCCAGGCTAGCTCTACCATTTAGTGATGGGTCATATCGATACCATGATACTCTCTGCTTCTAAGGACAGACATTTATGGGTTTTTTCCTCCCCCGAGGGGCGGGAACATAAAATACGTCAATACGAACACTTTATATTTATTACAAAAGCATGGTAAACTAAGCTGCATGTTTACCTTTAGCTTTAATTTATTGAGACATTCTGGTCTAGCTAGTGTGGGCCCTCACTGAACAGTTTCTGAACATTTTCTGCTCTTACCTTTGAAAAGCTTGTATAACTTAGCTTGAGCAATTTGGCTTGCTTCTTTACTAATTTGTAAAAGAATGAACTCAAAATGTCAGCTGTGTGAAGAGTGAAATATTTTAACAGTGTATTAATAATTCAATGGATAACATAACTCTGTCTTCACTGGATGATTTTTCTACTCATTCCCAGGACCTGTGCTCAATTCTGACATACAGGAATGGTCGTGGAAGGCTCATATACACTTGGCATATGCTCCTTCTTTGGCATCATTTAGTATATTTAAACCCAGTGTTGTATCCCGAGGCAGACAATGTTTTCACCATGGGGTTTTCAATATATTAAAAGATAATCTTCCAGCAGCATACCAGAATACAGACCTGCTGGGTTCTCCCTGGATCTCACAGCGACTCTGGAATGTCTGGGCCGTCCCCCACTCTGGCTCTGTCCTCGGGCAGGCAGCCCTCTTGTCCCCTCCTCCCATGACAAAATTCACCTTCTCTTTATTTCATGTGGTCCTTTAATTCAGTAGACAGGCTGCCTGTTATTTATTTTCTCTGTTTGTGAATTGATTTTTTTAAATTTTGAACTTCCCTTTAGGAGTATATTTTAAAGCCAGAATCAGTCAGGATTTCACCTTTAGTAATTTAAGCAATTGACTTTCCTAGTTTTAGCTAGTGTATGCAAACAGAAATCAAAACGTATTGCTACCAGTGAAAATTAAATGATATTAAATTACAAAATGTGAAACAGGCAAAATATTCACTAATATCAAACGCAAATGAGTTGATCTCTTGTTTGTTATTCAGTAATATAAGGGAGGAAAAAGCTAGCCTCCATTTTTACCTCAAAGAAACAATAAAATAGAGCAAAATATATCCAGACCAAAGCAATTCAGGTCTTGGCAAAATTGGTCTTTCTAGATCAGCAATAAAGAAGGAACATGGGGTCTTGATGACATTATAACTTCACTTACTAATAATTATACGAAAATAGGAATTATTCAATATAGTACTCAAGCCACAGGTTTTTTTATTTGGGGAAAAAGATAAGTTAGATCCTGTTTTCCTACCTTACGCCAAAAAAATGTGTAGGTAGATCGAGGAGTTAAATATGTAAGCATCAAGCCATAAATAGAAAAAAACAGAGTTGCATATCTGTCAGGTTCTATTGATCAAGCAGCATATCTCCCTAAATAACTTCCTAATTTTAAGAGCAGTGTCAGAAACTCAGAGGAAAGTAGCAGCACATTTAACAGCATTAAAATGCTTGAAATCTATATGAGACTATAAACAAAATTAAAAGACCAACTAGAAGCTGGAAAAAGATCGCAACAAATATAAGTGGTAAATATCTTTACCAAATAAAGGCCTCCAGTAGAAGTAAGAAAACCATCAAGGATCAAACAGATCAATAGGCAAAAAATATAGACGATTCTAAAAAAAAAAAAAAAGAAAGAAAAAATAACTAACAGGCAAAAATACATTTAGCCTCACCTGTATGCAAATTAATGTAATAACAAATGCCATTTTGCCTAATACAAATAGTGTACAGTATTTAAAATTAATTATACAATAAGCAATTCTGGTCAAGCTTCAGTAAGATGAATTCTTGTTCATTATGGTGGGTGTGTAAATTTTTAATTCTGTGGAACTAGTTCAATAGTGTATACCAATAATCTGGAAAGTGGTGATATTCTTTAATGAAAAGGTATCTTTAAACTGACTGTATCCTTGTGATGTTGTTTAACATGTTGGATCCACTTGTTGATTAGACTCGGGTTCAGGATTTTTTCTTTCTTAGGCAAGGGCACTGCCTCTGTGCTGCTGTGCACTGCACGTTTCATCACCTCAGGAGGCACGGCACATCTGGTTGTCCCATTCTCAGTACTGCCATGTAGCACGAGTAAACCACTCAGCCTTTATATGTGGGATGTAACTCTATTCCTTTTTGACATATGTAAGATAATCAAAGTCATATAAAAATTATCTCAGAAACTACAAACATAAGTTCTATTTGTAAAATATGTAGGGGAGTGCTTTTTCTAAAGTGTGGTATAATTTCTTTTTAAATTTTACTGAAGTATAGTTGATTTACAATGTTGTGTTAATTTCTGCTGTACAGCAAAGTGATCTAGTTATACATATATATTCTTTTCCATTATGGTTTATCACAGGATATTGAATATAGTTCCCTGTGCTGTACAGTAGGACCTTGTTGTTTATCCATCCTATATATAATAGTTCGCATCTGCTAACCCCAAACTCCCAATACTTCCCTCCTCCACTCCCCCCACTTTGGCAACCACAAGTCTGTTCTCTATGTCTGTGAGTCTGTTTCTGTTTCATAGATAGGTTCATGTGTGTTGTATTTTAGATTCCACATATAAGTGATATCATATGGTATTTGTCTTTCTCTTTGTGACTTACTTTGCTTAGTATGATCATCTCTAGGTCTGTCCATGTTGCTGCAAACAGCATTATTTCATTCTGTAAAAAAAAAATTTCTTTAATGTCAAGCATGTGGTTAGTCATATATACGTTTTTGAATACTTCAACTTACAAAGTGATTGATTCAAATTTGGTACAATTAGAATGCCATCCAGAGAAGTCTTCTTTCAACGTTCTAGACCACATGAAAGAATAATCATTAAGATACGTGAAGCCAGGACGTTTCTAAAAACTTAACTATAATGCATTGGATTTTGATTTGATTATCAGTCCAGGAATTTTCCAATATCAAATTCTACCACTCAGACTAAGGAAGGGCTCTTTCCATATATTCCTTTTATCCTCATTTACTCTCTGTAATGGGAGTTCTGGCTCCTAGGTAACCCTCTCCAATCTCTGTACTACATGAAATAAGCTGTTTGCCTCTGCTTAGAAGAGCTGAACGGGACACATCCATACATGAACTGGTAGGGTTTTAATGGATTCCTCTTCTGGGAAAGGGGCACTATCCCACATCACATTATAAGCTCCATGGTCCTAGGCATCATTTTAAAAGTGTTCTTAAAGATGTATATATATATATATGGTGGATTCTCAACCACTGCGCCACCAGGGAAGCCCTATACATCTTTATTAAAATAGATCTTTATTGGAGTTCAATTGCTTCACAATACTGTGTTAGTTTCTGTTGTACAACAAAGTGAATCAGCTATATGCATACATATATCCCTATATCCCCTCCCTCTTGAGCCTCCCTCCCACCCACCCTATCCCACATCTCTAAGTCATTGCAAAGCACCGAGCTGATCTCCCTGTGCTATGCTGCTGCTTCCCACTAGCTATTTTACATTTGGTAGTGTATATATGTCAATGCTACTCTCACTTTGCCCCAGCTTCCCCCTCCCACCCCGTGTCCTCAAGTCCATTCTCTATGTCTATATTCCTGCCCTGCCACTAGGTTGATCAGTACCATTTTTTAAGATACCATATACATGTGTTAGCATACGGTATTTTTTTTCTCTTTCTGACTTACTTCACTCTGTATGACAGACTCTAGGTCCATCCACCTCACTACAAATAACTCTATTTTGTTTCTTTTTATGGCTAATATTCCATTGTATATATGTGCCACACCTTCTTTATCCATTCATCTGTCTATGGACATTTAGGTTGGTTCCATGTTCTGGCTATTGTAAATTGTGCTGCAATGAACATTGTGGTACATGTCTCTTTTTGAATTATGGTTTTCTCAGGGTATATTCTATTTTTAGTTTTTTAAGGATTCTCCATACTGTTCTCCATAGTGGTTGTATCAATTTACATTCCCACCAACATTGCAGGAGGGTTCCTTTTTCACAACACCCTTTCTAGCATTTATTGTTTCTAGATTTTTTGATAATGGCCATTCTGATGATAAATATACATCTTTAGGGCTTCCCTGGTGGAGCAGTGGTTGAGAGTCTGCCTGCCGATGCAGGGGACACGGGTTCGTGCCCCGGTCCGGGAAGATCCCACATGCCGCTGCCACTGAGCCTGCGCGTCCGGAGCCTGTGCTCTGCGACGGGAGAGGCCACAACAGTGAGAGGCCCGCGTACCGCAATGAGAAAAGAAAAAAAAAAAAAAGTCAATTCCTTAGGTACACCTTTGCTAACCCCTAGATGAGTTCAGGCTGCCCTGTTCTTAGCTGTAGTAACTATTAAAGAATTGCATACTTATTTTATTTAGACTGTAATCTACATGAGAACAGAAGACTGGTCTTTTTGGTTCACCATCTCTTATCACAGTGCTTAGCACCTAGTAAGAGCTCAATAATATTTTGTGAAGGGAATCAATCAAAGAAAAACATCCATCAGTAATTTTAAATGAAATTCTCCTTGTATAATGGTTCTCAGCCCTGGCTGCACGTTACAATCACCTATGAAGTTGGTTTTTTTTTTTTTTTTAACAATACTAATGTCCATCCCAACCATAGACGTTTTTTTTAAAGGACTCTATTTTTTTGGAACAGTTTTACGTTCACAGAAAAATTAAGAGGAAGGTACAGAGACTTCCCATATACCATTTCACTCATCTATAAGCATATGTAAATGTATATATACATGCATCATAATCAAATACATTATTGCCATTATTATTTTGAACAAACTATTAAATCAATTAAGAATAAGAAAAATGTAATAATAGTATTTAACAATAAATAATAAATTTAAAAGAATAAGAAAAATAAAAGTTTTTGTTTTACCTTCACTTAATCCTTTGATGTTCTTCCTTTCTTAATGTAGATCATATTTCTGACCTATATTATTTTCATTCTCTCTAAAGAACTTCTTTAACATTTCTTGCAAAGCAGATCTACTGGCAGCAAATTCCCTCTGTTCTGTTGGTCCAAGAAAGCCTTTATTCTCCTTCAGTTTTGAAGGATAATTTCACACAGTACAGAATTCTAGGTTGGTGGTTTCTTTTCACTCAACACTTTAAATATTTCACTCCATTCTTGTCTTGCTTGCATGGGTTCTGAGGAGACATTGGGTGTAATTCTTATCTTTGATTCTCTATAGATAAGATATTTTTTTCCCCTATAGTTTCTTTCAGGATTTTTTCCTTATCTTTGATTTTCTGTAATTTGAAAATTATGTGCCCAGGTGTAGGGTGTTTTTTGGCATTTATCCTCCTTGGTGTTCTCTGAGCTTCCTGAATCTTTGGTTTGGTGTCTGACATTAATTTGGGGAAATTCCCAATCATGGTTTCAAATATTTCTTCTGTTCCTTTCTTTCTTCTCCTTCTGGTATTTCCATTGTGTGTGTCACACCCTTTGCAGTTGCCCCATAGCCCTTGAATATTCTGTTCTGTTTTTTTTTTTTTTTTCAGTCTTTTTCTTTTTAGGATTCTATTGAGATATCCTCAAACTCAGAGAGTCTTTCCTCAACTGTGTCCAGTCTACTAAGGCGCCCATCAGTGACATTCTTCATTTCTGTAAGAGTGTTTTCTATCTCTAGCATTTCTTTTTGGTTCTTTCTTAGGATTTCCATCTCTCTGCTTACATAGCCCATCTGTTCTTGCACACTGATTACTTTACTCGTTAGAGCCCCTAGTATATTAATCATGTTATTTTAACTTCCCAGTCTGATAATGCCAACATTCCTGCCATGTCTGGTTCTGATGCTTGCTCCATCTCTTCAAATTTTTGCCTTTTGGTGTGGCTTGTAATTTTTCTTGATAGCTGGACATGGTGTACCAGGTAGAAGGAATGGCTGTAAATGGGCCTTTAGTAATGTTGGGGGGAGGGGGCAGTGTGGTGAGGAGGGGAAGCTTTCCGTTGTCCTGTGTCCTGTGATTAGGTCTCAGTCTCTTAGTAAGCCTCTGCCTCTGCACTGTGAGCTTCACAAGTGTTTCTCATCCCCACTCCCTCCCCCTTAGGTGGAACAGGCTGGCTACAATGGGCTGGAGTTGGGTTTTCCCTTCCCCCAGGTCAGTTATACTCTACTTAACTAGTTTCTTCTGAGGGCAGGTGTTAAGAAGAACAGAGTGCTCTGGCATATTTCAGAATGGTTCCTTTTCCCCTCCCCCTCCTGGAAGCCTGAGGGGATTTTTCTCTGCTGTTTACTGTGGAACCTGATCAAGCTCCTGGAGGTAAATCTCATAATACTGTGGCGGTCCCCCCGTGATGGGGTCCTCAATTCGTCATTACAGTTCAGGTTTTCCTACCCAGCACTGGCTCCTGTAGTCATTTTGCCTGGTGAATCTCTGCTCCATTAAGCTGTTATTCTCTGTACCTGCTTGTTTGTCTCTCTAGTCTTGGGGGCAGTGGTTTACCCTGTGTCCTATCTCTCTTAGGGATCCTAAAAGAGTTGTTGGTTTCTCAATCTGTTCAGGCAGGGTGTCTCCTTGTGGCTGCTGCCTTGCCTGGGTGAGGTAACATGAGGTTTTATTCTTTTCCTGCAGACAGAAGAATGGGCTCTGTGGACCGCATTGTTTTGTCTTGACACAGTGGATGGTGGGAAATTCTTGGTTAGGAGGGGTTGGAATGGACAGGTCTGGGAGGCAACAGCCATCTTTCCTTTTGGCTACCCCCAAGTCCAAGTCCAGCCTTCAGTCTTAGCTGCTTGGTCTCAAAGTTTAAGGCAAGTCCCCACTCAGCTTGTTGCCTTCAAGACACAGCTAGTGTCCCCAATACTAGCCATCACTTTGCTGGCAGAAGTATTGTGCCAGAATACCCAACTTTGTGCCTGAATAGTTCGTTCTCATATCTTCAGGGTCTTCCATGGGCCAGACCCTATGCTAAAGATTTGACTATGTCCACACATTAACTCCCTAGATTGTGAATACCACCCTGCAAAATAGCTATTACTATGCCATTTTACAGATGAGGGAGCTTGAGCTCAGAGAAGCTAAGTAATTTGCCTGTGGGCACATGCATCTTCTGATTGTGAGGCCATGGATGTAGCCACGTTAGACAGACCTGGGATCAAACCCCAGCCTCGCCATTGACAGGCTGTGCAAACTTGGCACACCTGTCATCTTCCTTAGGTTCCGTTTCTTCATCTGTAGGGATGAATTGTTATGGAAATCAAACAACGTACAGGAAAGTACAAGTAAGATACCCAAACATGGTAGGCACTTCATAACTAGTCTGTCTGTTCATTTTCCCTTCCTCCCTATTCTTTCCAACAGGAGTAAGGTGGGCAATCAGATGTGAGCTCTAAAACGGAGCAAGGTCCACCATTCCAGCTCCTTTGGAGTACTTCCAGCTCTGGGCACTCACTGCTACACGGTGACACTCCTTTCCTGATTGGACAATAAAGCCCTTTCTCACACGTACCTTCCATTAGATAGAAAGGTAAGTATCAGTATTCCCAGATGGTAAATATGCTGAGATACTGAAACACTTTTACGAGGGAGGAAACTTCTTCCCAGGAAATTCATAGTTCTTCAATTGTCCAGCGGGATTTGAATGCCCAGAGACAGGAGATGGACTAGGCCAGCATGAGGTCAGCGTCTTCACCATGTTCTTCTCACATACCCGTAAAAAAATTGTACACTTTCTAAAAGTTCATCTCAAAAACTTTTGTTATTTCTTGCACATTACAGAAATTGGCATTTTAAAAGAAAACTTTCACATCATTCTTTTAAATACACTCAATGGAAAGTAAACACCATGCACTTTGATTCCCATTTAAAATATATTATGAATGAACTCATCTTTAACAGTTAAAAATTTTACATAATTCTTTTTTCTCCTTGAACTCAGAATTTTACATAAAAATATACATTTATATTTCAAAGTTTTGAAAACTGATTACCTTATCATCCTTATCTGCAACTAAAACATGGGAAAATTGATTTAAATTTAGCTGAAACATCATAATTATAAATTTTTATATTTCTTAAACATAAAATTTCAAGTTACATTATATGTATCATATTTAAATTATATTAAAGTATGTATGTATTTCTTATGAAATGACTGGGGCTTTTGCTTTTCAATTAGTTCTATAGCTGTGATAAATATGACTGATTATTAGAATGAAACAAGGGTCAGCATAATTTCTATTCCTCTTTCCATTTCTATATATGTAAATCATTAGAAAATATGTTTATATATATCAGTGGGTGGAAATGGGAGAAATTTTGTTAAGTAATGTCATTCAACTTTTAAAATATTCTTAAATATTTTAAATCCTATTTAAAATATTTTTAAGCCCCAAATCCTATCATCATCTAATGCTATGCTGTGTCCCTAACACATAAATGTCTAACTAATGAAAAACACAAAGCCTTGCCTTCAATTTATGGTGTCTTGATTAATATTAATAACTAATATTTCAGAGTACCCTTTGGTGCTCCAGAGGCAAAGAAGCATAGTAAGAAGGGAAATGGGTAAGGTGCATTCCTTCTGTAAAGTAAGAGAGGCAGGATTATAAAGGGAGACAAAAGGGAAAGCTTCATGATACAGGGGTTGTAGACACACTACCAGACAGACATAGGGGCTTGTTTTCTTATGACAGCAAGCTGGGCTAAGGACATGGACTTGTACTACGTAAAGCAAAAGTAGACAGAAACAGTCTTACAATATGTAAAGCAAAAGTGGAAAGAATTACAAGGATAAATAGACAAATCTGTAATTTCAATGGAATATTTTAATATGCTCATCTCGGTAATTAATAGGACAAGCAGACCAAAAAATCACCGAGGGGTACAGATTTGAAGAGCACATGTAACGCACATGATGTAACACACATGGTGTGTCTGCAACAACCATCTGCAAAATATACATCCTTCACATCACACCTGGAATATTTATAAAAATTGCCTGTACAGTAAGGCCATAAGTCAAATCTCAACAATTTCAAAGCATTAGCTATAATGCAATTAAGATAGGAATCAATAATAAAAACATAATGGAAAATCCATCCTCCCCAGTGACACGTTGAGAAAAGAAGCACAGCTTGTGACCTCAGAGATGTGGAAGCTATAACTTCTTCCCATGGGATATATTAGGATGCTTCTGAGTACCTGTCCACTCAGAGTCCCAGAATTCTTGAGTAATCCTCAATCCAAATCAGTAAGAAAAGAAAAACCCAGTAGAGAAATGGGCAAAGTCTCGAGGAAGGAGTTCTCAAAAGAAGAAATCCAAAAGTCCAGTAAACATAGGTTCGACATCAGGAAAATGCAAAGTAACACCACGATAAGATACCACAGGACACTGGTCAGACTGGCAAAAATTGTAATGACTGTCAAACCAATTAGAGTAATCTCACACACTACTGGTGGGAAGGAGAATTGGAGCAACCACTTCAAACACCAGTTTAGCACGATCCAGTAAACTTGAAGATGGCCACAAACAATGATTTAGCTGTCCCCCTCCCTGAGCAACTTGTGCTCATGCACACCAGGAGACACATATAAGCATTTTTCACAAACGTCCCATACCAGAAACAATCCAAATGTCCATCACCCGTAGAACGGGCAAATAAATTCTAGTGGAACATATAATAAAATGCAATGCCACATTGAAATCAATGAATGCATCTCACAAACATATAGTTAAAATGAATCCAGTTTACTTTTCTGCAAACTCTATTGAACCTAACGTGTATACAGAAAACTATACAAGTTATTGTTGTACAGCTCGATGGATTTTCACAAAGTAAACATACTCTTGTTACCAGCACTCAAAAAGAAATATATTACCCCATTAGGTGATGAGTTTCTTTAGAGCAGGGATAACCATGTCTTTCTTTTCTTGTTTTGTATCCTTTACACAATGCTTGGACAGAGGGTAAGCTCTATAAAGTTTGTTGAATGATACAGAGCTCTTTTGATTGGTACCACCAAGCCAAAAGATGACCTTGGGTACAGGGGATTTTAATATGTCCACATCTTATTTTCCTAACTTTTTAATAATAGCCCCTTGTATTTTCATTACCTTTTGACTTACTAATACCTTGCACACACTCTCTCATTTCACCCTCATAACAATCCTAAAAATAGACTAAGCAGGTATTACTTATCCCTCTGTCACAGTTGTGGAAATTGAGCCTCAAAAAAGCTGAACGTGTTGGCCAGTCAGGTGGATACCAGATGGGCCTATGTGAGGATGCCCAGGTCTCCTTTGCCTTGATGCATCATTCTTTCTCCTACATGACACTGGTCTGGTCAGCTGGACTCATTAGCCTCCAAAGGGCATCTTCCAGCTCCAAGAACCCATGATGCTTTGGGGTCACAGACTCCAAAAAGGAGTTGAATATGACCTATCTGGGACCAGAGGGAGGCAAATGCAGCAGGGAGTGTACCAAGCAGTCCTTGATTAAACTATGCACTCATGGTTTGGGAAAAGCTCCTGGCACCCTCATTTCTAGTGTCATTTTATAGCTAAAAAATTTAACTATATTTTTTCCTTTTTTTAATTGAAATATAGTTATGTACAATATTATGTTAGTTTCAGGTGTATTACACAGTGATATTCACATTTGAATATATTATGAAATGATTACCACAAGTCTTGTAACCATCTATCCCCATACAAAGTTATTACAATATTATTGACCACATTGCTTACACTGTATGTTATACACCCATAACATTTATTTTATAACTGGAGGTTTCTACCTCTTAATCCCCTTCACCTATTTTGCTCCCCCCCCTTCATCCCCTCTGGCAATCACCCATTTGTCCTCTGTATCTATGAGGCTGTTTTTGTTTTGTTTTGTTGGTTGGTTTGTTTTGTCTTTTAGATTCCACATATAAGTGAGGTCATATGGTATTTGTCTTTATCTGACTTATTTCACTTATAATATGATCTAGGTTCATACATGTTGTCACAAATGGCAAGACTTCATTCTTTTTATGGCTGAGTAGTATTCCACTGTGTGTGTGTGTATGTGTGTGTGTGTGTATATATACGTATATGTATATATACCACATCTTCTTTATCCATCATCTATTGATGTACACTTAGGTTGCTTCCATATCTTGGTCATTGTGAATAATGCTGCAGTGAACATAGGGGTGCATATATCCTTTCAAATTAATGTTTTGGGGTTTTTTTGAAAAATACCCAGAAGTATATAGATTTTCTAGATTGTACGGTAGTTCTATTTCTAATATTTTGAGGAAACTCCGTACTGTTTTCCATAGTGGCTACACCAATTTACATTCCTACCAACAGTGCGTGAAGGTTCCCTTTTCTCCACATCCTCTCCTTCACTTGTTATTTGTTGTCTTTCTGATGAAAGCCTTTCTGAGAAGTGTGAAGTGGTATTTCATTGCAGTGAACAATTTTTTGACATTTTATTTTTTGAGTAAAAATTCATGAATAGGATGCAATTTATTGTATGTAAATTATAAATCAATAAAGTTGATTTTCTAAAAAAATTATGCATACTACTGGTGGTCCCTTGGGTGGTTAACCCTTCTCACTGGTAACAGTGACCACACGATGGCAGACTTGAACTCCAGGGCAAGATCTATGATATAACTTTAAATTACTTCTATGGGGCACAAGAAATTACTTGAACAAATATAAATTTACCACATGCATGGGAAGGATCAATCAGTATGTCAAAGATAGCAATTTTCCTTAAGTTAACATGGGTTTTTTCATCTGTATATGTGTGTCTAGACATGCTGGTTCTAATTTTTTTTTAACAATAAGACAATAAATAAACAATGATATTTAGAAGAATTCTAATAAAAATAATGAAGGGCCAACATTCCTTTCACATATTAAAACATAAAACTATAGTAATTTAAAAGGTGGTACTGAAATCAACGGAAAATAATAGAAGATTCAGAAATAGATCTAAATACAAACAAAAAATGTGGTAATAAAGGTGATAGTTCTAATCAGTGGGGAAAAGATGAATTATTTAATAAATGGTATTGCAACATCTGGGTAGCCATCTGGGAAATCAAGTGAACACCCATGTCTTACAACTTACATAAGGACAAATGACAAATGGATCAAAATGTATGTATAAAGAGTGGAAGAAACCATCAAAGTACTAGAATAAATAAAGGTGAAAAAATGTCAATATAAGAAGTGAGGAATTCTTTTCTAAGACAAAAATCCAGAAGCCATGCAAAAAGGGGCAGGAGGGGAATGTGTACATACATATACGTACATATATACATATATGATAAATCTGGCTACCCACACACTCAACATTCCATGAGAAAAATCAAAATGCGAGTGCCAGAAATACTCCAACTACATCCCAAAGGGACATACAAATCACTGGTAGACAAATAACTCAATAGAAAAATGGATAAAAGATTTGAACAATCAGTTCACAGATAAAAATGTATTCATGCATTCATCTTAGACATATAAAAATATGCTCAACTTCACTCTTATTAAGGAAAAACAAATTAGAAACCCACCAAGATATCATTTTTAATCTAGTAGACTGGCAGAAATCAAAAAGATTGATAACACATTAGGATGGTAAAGATTCAGATAAACAAGTTCTCTCACATAGTCCTTGTGGGACTGAAAATTAGTACAGCACTTATGGTGGATAATTTGGCAGTATCTATCAAAATCATGAGTATACATACCTTTTGCCTTGGGATTTTCCTCTTCTCAGAATTAATCCTTACAGATATTTTCACACATGGGAATTGCACTGTATCAGGTCATTCTATGTAACACTGTAATATCAAAAGATTGGAAACCATCTAAATATCCATCAATAGGTGACTGGTTAAATAAGGTACCATACATACATACAGAGGAAAGTCATGTGATTGTTAAAAATAATAACAAAGCTCTTAATGAACTAATATGAAAACACCTCTGAGATAAATTAAATGAAAAAAGTATAAGACCACGGACATGGTATTCTACCATGAGTGTGCGAGGGATAGAAAAGAATAGATGCTTGTTGAGATACACATGCACATATGTATATAAAACCTCAGATAGTCACAAGGATCTGACAACAGTTACCTCTGGAGAGAAGGACGGACTGGGGGATAGAAGAGAGTTTTCACTGTATATGACCGTTTATTGCTCTCGAATTCTGGACTATGTCATCGTATTACCTATTCATAAACATTTAAATATATTAAAATAAACAGAAATCAAAGAGAACACAGGAGGTCAGTGGACAGAACTGAACCTAACAAGTCCAACCAGCAGCCCCTACACTAGGCCAAGGCCGCCTCAGGGGCTGATGACAGTTAGGTTTGGTGGCAAGTCAGAGAGGGTCTCCTGCCAGGCTAGAGTTGGCGGGGAGCTCTCCTAGTGAGTGACTGAATGTTCCTGATCTGCCATCAGACCCCCGGGCTGGAGAAGCCACCATCACTGTCTCTGCTGCCCACAGAACAGGCAGCTGTGGGCCTGGTCATCCCTCCTACACAGCACCTGCCTGGTCATCCCTCCTACACAGCACCTCCTACACAGCACCTGCAGGAGTGACAGGCTCTCAGGTGGGGCTCCTGACACCTGAAGTGAGCCCCTCCCCTCCAGCGGCTCTGGGCTTCTGTAGAATAACCTCCTCTGAGGAGGACTGCATGCGAGGACTGCTCTCTTGGACCTTACCAGCCCCTGCAGACCCAACTCTCTACCTCCTTCCCTGCTGAGGCCGCCCCACAAGCAAGACCCTCTTCTTTTGTGTGGTGAGAACTTTAAAGATCTAGTCTTTTAGGCCCCTTCCAACTGCACCCCTGCAGTGGTCTCCAAGGGGCTGACACTTGGCCCACACAATCACGCAGCAGACTACACATCACCCAGTCTCAAGGGCTCTCTCTTTCAGGATAGATGCAGAGCTGCCTTAGTTTACCCCGCACAGGACACACAGCGAAATCTGACCGCCTTCCGGGTTAGCCCTGGCCTAAACCACCCGTCCAGGAGAGCTGCTGAAGAGCGTGTTCCCCAACATCACAAGCTCTGCCACCTCTACTAGAAAGCAGTGGAATCCGTCTGTAGATGCCGCGGACAGATCTGCGCCCTCAGATTTCACCTACCTCACTGGGCCCTGAATTCTTTTACTGTCGAATTTCAGATACACAGAATTAGATTAGTGATAATACTTAGTTCATATCACACCGATACCATGACATCCACATGTTCTCCAGGGGAACCCCAGGAGGTGAGGGATGAGAGGTGGGTCCATGACCTGGAGCAGCTGACAACGGTGCCCTTGAGAGTTTCCTCTCTTCCAGCCAGTGGCAATGCACTGACATTTACCGGCATTGGGTTACATGGATTTACAGACTATATTATCTCCTTTTAACTTAAGTAACCCTCCCAAAATATTGTAAAATTGGGCGTCAAAGGGGCCTTGGATCAAAGATAACACTAACAAAGCAAGCACAACTGAACAACAAAAAAGAGGCAAACCTGATATATCTCCTGCCAGTTTACAAGGTTGAAAACAGCAACTATCCGGTAATCAGGTTTGACAAACAGTCAGCCAAAAAGCCTTGAATTTATCAAGAAAACTATCAGAGATACATTGCTTACACACCCTATTGTTAACTATCAACATCACCTCAAGTATACACTAAGCCTTAAAATATTAGCTATGACACTATAAGGCAAGACATTTCAATAGCTCTGTGTATATGTGTGTGTGTGTGTGTGTGTGTGTGTGTGTGTGTGTGTGTTAGCTTCGAATAAAAAGGCATCAGAGAGATTCCTTTTTTTGTAAGAAAAAGTTCAGAATAATCTTTTATGTCAATAGCAAAATATAAACTATTCAATCTCGATCGTGTCTGACTTAAGAGTGTATGAGATATTGTATACAGATTGTTTCTCCAAGTTGCTGAACATTTCCTGACTTTATTTCTAAGAAGACTTCCTATTTAAAAAAAAAAAACTTTAGAAATAGTGAATAACAATTAATGCTAGGGTGTTCTGAGTATCTGGCATCCGATTCATCAATAAGAGAAAAAAGAAAGGCTGTACTCAACTCTCAGAATTTGGTGAGGATATTATATGTCCAACAATCTGCTTCGAACATCCATTTAGCACATAATTTATAATTAAGTGTATAGTTGTTTATCACTGTTCAATGCCAGGCCATGAGCAGCAAATGACAATGGTGAGGATTATATTGCTGTTCTGAAGAGAAGTCAGAAATTATTTTTAAATTCCCCCTTCACAAAGTTGAAACAGAAATTCATTCTGTTGCATTTTTTAGGCTCCAAACCCAGAAAGCAAATTTATCTGATAGGTGAATTACATACTTAGGAACAGCTTAAATCTCAGGGTCATTAAATATCTTTACACCTTTCATATTTGGCCTCAAAAACGTATTTTGTTGTTCATTGAGCCGATCAGCTCACAGTTTAATATGACCAAATATCACCTACTCCTATTCAGCCCGCCAGGGCAGGAATGATTACTTTCTTCTTGCGTGCTTGTGACACTTCATACATAAATGTAGTCTGGCACTGCCCACAAAAAGCCATCATCATGACTTTTATTGCTCTGCAGCTAACTAGATGAAATTCTTCTAAGTGTGAAGCCACTTTTCATTTCTTTCCTGCATCTCCCAGAGTGACTGACACAGAGTAGACATCAGAAAGTGTCTACAAAATTAATGTATTTTCCTGAACTATCTGTACCATTTCTGAGCTTCTTTAGATTTCAGTGGATATATATTCTGTATCTACCAAGTAACTTGCAAGACTGTGAGTTTCAAGAGGGGCTCAGAGTAAGAGCAGATTCTTTAGTGGGTACAGGCTGTCACTCAGGCCTATGACCCAACAGATTCAATGGTACTCAAAGTTTTTTGGAATAGGAAATCTCAGTAAGAGAATCACAGCATAGTCCCATAGAGTTTGGAAGCAAAGCTTTGCTTTTCTCAGCTGATAACTATTTTTCCTTTGAGAAGAAGACCCTGGCATGCCTCAAGGACTTCATAGAGTCTAAATACTTGACTGTGTGTTTGTTCCCCGCAGAGCCAAGTCTGAGATGGAGACTGGTGTACAGGAGACATACTGGGGACTGCACTTGGGTGCAACAACTGTAAGAGAGTGAAAGAGTCAGGACTGGGCAAGGGGAGGAGTTGAACTGTGATGCAGTTGCAACAGAGGCCTCAGTTGATCACACAGGGAGTTCTGAAGTTGGGATGTTTCTATAAAGTTGTCTTGCCTTGAAGAGGAAAGGGAGCCAGGTATTGCCACATCACCCAGGTACTGGATGTGGTCTTTGCCCCAGGGAGGGGAGCATAACTTTGAGCAAGGCTGCTTCCATGGGCTCTGGGAAATTTCCAGAAGGGGATCAACTGTGATCATGTTCTCATAATAGTGTCATTACAGCAGGGTAATGAGTGTCTCAGTCCTGGATTGGGACCTATGGGCAGGGTGACATAGGATCCACTATACCATTGCCTCTGAGTGACTATGTTGCTTGAGCTTCCTGTCATGAATTGAGTGCTCTCTGATTCACTAAGCCATAAGCGTTGGTGTATACAGAAACAATTGCTTTTCAAATGGAAGTGGTATCTAGGAGGTCAGGTTCAAGTAGATCTGTATGGCATCAGCAAGTTACATCTACCACCTTCTGCTGTAGTGCTGGTGCTCCTTCACTTCACACCTGTGCCCTTCTGAGGACCTTCCTTTGCGTAGTTGATAGAGAAAGAAAGAACTCGAGCCTGGTTTACAGGTGCTCTAGCCAGAAGTGGAGGCTGCCATATTACAGTCTAATTAGGCATGACCCTCAAGGATAGTGGTGAAGGAAATTCCAGCCAGTAGGCAGAGCTTGGAGCAATGACTGTTCACTACGGGGGAAGAATAACCTGAGAAATGGATCTACACTGAGTTTGGGACAGTGGCTAACACCCAGTTAGGGACTTGGAAAGAATAAGAGTGTAAGATTGGTGACAAGAATGTTTGTGTAAGAGGAATGAGGATGGACATCGTAAATAAGAGTGTGGGGATATTTGTGTCCCATGTGAAAGTTCACTAGAGGGCATCCATTGCAGAGGAGTCATTTAATACTAAGGTGGCTACATCCACCAAATGGAATTATGAATCTAGATTGGATCAGCTAACAGCAGAAACCAAGGCTAAACACCATTTCCCAGGAGGACCCATTAATAGTCAACTACCCATTAGCAACTGTGCTATATTGGACTCATCAGTTTGTCCGAAATGGGATAAATTACTATTTGAGAGTATTGGTTTCTCTTCCCTGTCTGACATTCTCTTGCAAGCATACCATCTGTGGAATTAGAGAAAATCTTATTTACCATTGTTAAATCCCATACGAGAGAGATTGGACCAAGATGGCGGAGTAAAAGGACGTGCACTCACTCCCTCTTGGGAGAGCACCAGAATCACAACTAACTGCTGAACAATCATTGACAGGAAGACACTGGAACTCACCAAAAATGATACCCCACATCCAAAGACAAAGGAGAAGCCACAATGACACAGTAGAAGGGGTGCAATCACAATAAAATAAAATCCCATAACCACTGGGTAGGTGACTCACAAACTGGAGAACACCTATACCACAGAAGTCCACCCACTGGAGTGAAGGTTCTGAGCCCCACGTCAGGCTTCCCAACCTGGAGGTCTGGCAACGGGAGAAGGAATTCCTAGAGAATCGAATTTGAAGGCTGGATGTGAAGGATTTGATTACAGGACTTCGACAGGACTGGGGGAAACAGAGACTCAACTCTTGGAGGGTACACACAAAGTAGTGTGTGCATCAGGACCCAGGGGAAGGAGCAGTGACCCCAGAGGAGACTGAACCAGACCTACCTGCTAGTGTTGGAGGGTTTCCTGCAGAGGCAGGGGGTGGCTCTGTCTCACTGTGAGGACAAGGACACTGGCAGCAGAAGTTCTGGGAAGTACTCCTTGGCGTGAGCCCTCCCAGAGTCTGCCATTAGCCCCACCAAAGAGCCCAGTAGTCTCCAGTGTTGGGTTTCCTCAGGCCAAACAAGCAACAGGGAGGGAACTCAGCCCTACCCATCAGCAGACAAGCGGATTAAAGTTTGCCTGAGCTCTGCCCACCAGAGCAACACCCAGCTCTACCCACCACCAGTCCCTCCCACCAGGAAACTTGCACAAGCCTCTTAGATAGCCTCATCCACCAGAGGGCAGACAGCAGAAGCAAGAAGAACTAGAATCCTGCAGCCTGTGGATAAAAACCACATTCACGGAAAGATAAACAAGATGAAAAGGCAGAGGGCTATATACCATATGAAGGAACAAAATAAAACCCCAGAAAAACAACGAAATGAAGTGGAGATAGGCAACCTTCAAGAAAAAGAATTCAGAATAATGATAGTGAAAATGATACAGGACCTCAGAAAAAGAATGGAGGCAAAGATCAAGAAGATGCAAGAAATGTTTAACAAAGACCTAGAAGAATTCAAGAACAAACACCTAGAAGAATTAAAGAACAAACAAACAGAGATGAACAATACAATAACTGAAATGAAAAATACACTAGAAGGAATCAACAGCAGAATAACTGAGGCAGAAAAAACGGATAAGTGACCTGGAAGACAGAATGGTGGAATTCACTGCCACAGAACAGAATAAAGAAAAAAGAATGAAAAGAAATGAAGCCACCCTAAGAGACCTCTGGTACAACATTAAATGCAACAACATTCGCATTATAGGGGTCCCAGAAGGAGAAGAGAGAGAGAAAAGACCCGAGAAAATATTTGAAGAGATTATAGTTGAAAAATTCCCTAACATGAGAAAAGAAATAGCCACCCAAGTCCAGGAAGTGCAGAGAGTCCCAAGAAGGATAAACCCAAGGAGAAATACACTGAGACACATAGTAATCAAACTGATAAAAATTAACGACAAAGAAAACTATTGCAAGCCACAAGGGAAAAATGACAAATAACATACAAGGGAACTCCCGTAAGGCTAACAGCTGATTTCTCAGCAGAAACTCTAGAAGCCAGAAGGGAGTGGCATGACATATTTAAAGTGATGAAAGGGAAGAACGTACAGCCAAGATTACTCTACCCAACAAGGATCTAATTCAGATTCGATGGAGAAATCAAAAGCTGTACAGACAAGCAAAAGCTAAGAGAATTCAGCACCACCAAACCAGCTCTACAACAAATGCTAAAGAAACTTCTCTAAGTGAGAAACACAAGAGAAGAAAAGGACCTACATAAACAAACCCAAAACAATTAAGAAAATGGTCATAGGAACATACATATCTATAATTACCTTAAGCGTGAATGGATTAAACGCTCCAACCAAAAGACACAGGCTCCCTGAATGGATACAAAAACAAGACCCATCTATATGGTGTCTACAAGAGACCCACTTCAGACCTAGGGACACATACAGACTGAAAGTGAGGGAATGGAAAAAGATAGTCCATGCAAGGGGACATCAAAAGAAAGCTGGAGTAGCAATACTCATATCAGATAAAATAGATAAAATAAAGAATGTTACAAGAGACAAGGAAGGACACTACATAATGATCAAGGGATCAATCCAAGAAGAAGATATAACAATTATAAAACTATATGCACCCAACATAGGAGCACCTCAATACATAAGGCAACTGCTAACAGCTATAAAAGAGGAAATCGACAGTAACACAATAATAGTGGGGGACTTTTAACACCTCACTTACACCAATGGACAGATCATCCAAACAGAAAATTAATAAGGAAACACAAGCTTTAAGTGACACAATGGACCAGATAGATTTAATTAATATTCATAGGACATTCCATCCAAAAACAGCAGATTACACTTTCTTCTCAAGTGCACATGGGACATTCTCCATGATAGATCATATCTTGGGTCACAAATCAAGCCTCAGTAAATTTAAGAAAATTGAAATCATATCAAGCATCTTCTCTGACCATAATGCTATGAGATTAGAAATCAATTACAAAGAAAAAAATGTAAAACACACAAACACATGGAGGCTAAATAATACGTTACTAAATAACCAACAGATCACTGAAGAAATCAGAACATATCTAGACACAAATGACAACAAAAACACGACAATCCAAAACCTATGGGATGCGCAAAAGCAGTTCGAAGTGGGAAGTTTAGAGCAATACAATCCTACCTCAAGAAACAAGAAAAACCTCAGAAAAAACACTCTAACCTTACACCTAAAGGAATTAGAGAAAGAAGAACAAACAAAACCCAAAATTAGTAGAAGGAAAGAAATCATAAAGATCAGAGCAGAAACAACTGAAACAGAAACAGAGAAAACAATAGCAAAGATCAATAAAACTAAAAGCTGGTTCTTTGAGAAGATAAACAAAATTGATAAACCTTTAGCCAGACTCATCAGGAAAAAGAGGGAGAGGACTCAATGAGATTACAAATGAAAAAGGATAAGTTACAACAGACGTTGCAAAATACAAAGCATCCTAAGAGACTACTACAAGCAACTCTATGTCAATAAAATGGACAACCTGGAAGAAATGGACAAATTCTTAGAAAGGTATAACCTTCCAAGACTGAACCAGGAAGAAATAGAAAATATGAACAGACCAATCACAAGAAATGAAATTGAAACAGTGATTAAAAATCTTCCAACAAACAAAAGTCCAGGACCAGATGGCTTCACAGGTGAATTCTATCAAACATTTAGAGAAGAGCTAACACCCATCCTTTTCAAACCCTTCCAAAAAATTGCAGAGGAAGGAACACTCCCAAACTCATTCTATGAGGCCACCATCACCCTGATACAAAAACCAGACAAAGATACTACAAAAAAAGAAAATTACAGACCAGTATCACTGGTAAATATAGATACAAAAGTCCTCAACAAAATACTAGCAAACAGAATCCAACAAAACATTAAAAGGATCATACACCATGATCAAGTGGGATTTATCCCAGGGATGCAAGGATTCTTCAATATATGTAAATCAATCAATGTGATATACCATATTAACAAATTGAAGAATAAAAACCATATGATCATCTCAATAGATGCAGAAAAACTTTTTGACAAAATTCAACACCCATTCATGATAAAAGCTCTCCAGAAAGTGGGCATAGAGGGAACCTACTTCAACATAATAAAGGCCATGTACGACAAACCCACAGCAAACATCATTCTCAATGGTGAAAAACTGAAAGCATTTCCTCTAAGACCAGGAACAAGACATGGATGTCCACTCTCGCCACTATTATTCAACATAGTTTTGGAAGTCCTAGCCACGGCAATCAGAGAAGAAAACTCAATAAAAGGAATACAAATTGGAAAAGAAGAAGTAAAATGGTCACTGTTTGCAGATGACATGATACTATACATAGAGAATCCTAAAGATGGCACCAGTAAACTACGAGCTAATCAATGAATTTGGTAAAGCTGCAGGATACAAAATTAATGCACAGAAATCTCTTGCGTTCCTATACACTAATGATGAAAAATCTGAAAGAGAAATTAAGGAAACACTCCCATTTACCATTGCAATAAAAAGAATAAAATACCTAGGGAGAAAAAAGACCTGTAAGCAGAAAACTATAAGACACTGGTGAAAGAAATTAAAGATGATACAAACAGATGGAGAGATATACCATGTTCTTGGATTGGAAGAATCAATATTGTGAACATGACTACACTATAGAGCAATCTACAGATTCAGTGCAATCCCTATCAAATTACCAATGGCATTTTTTACAGAACTAGAACAAAAAGTCTTAAAATTTGTATGGAGACACAAAAGACCCCGAATAGCCACAACAATCTTGAGAAAAGAGAACCAAGCTGGAGGAATCAGACTCCCTGACTTCAGACTATACTACAAAGCTACAGTCATCAAGACAATATGGTAGTGGCACAAAAACAGAAATATAGACCAATGGAACAGGATAGAAAGCCCAGAGATAAACCCACGCACTTATGGTCAACTAATCTATGACAAAGGAGGCAAGGATATACAATGGAGAAAAGACAGTCTCTTCAATAAGTTGTGCTGGGAAAATGGGACAGCTACACATAAAAGAATGAAATTAGAACACTCCCTAACACCATACACAAAAATAAACTCAAAATGGATTAGAGACCTAAATGTAAGACTTCACACTATAAAACTCTTAGAAGAACAGGAAGAACACTCTTTGACATAAGTCACAGCAAGATCTTTTTTGATCCACCTCCTAGAGTAATGGAAATAAAAACAAAAGTAAACAAATGGACCTAATGAAACTTAAAAGCTTTTGCAAAGCAAAGGAAACTACAAACAAGACGAAAAGACAACCCTCAGAATGGGAGAAAATATTTACAAACAAATCAATGGACAAAGGATTAATCTCCAAAATATATAAACAGCTCATGCAGCTCAATATTTAAAAAACAAACAACCCAATTAAAAAATGGGCAGAAGACCTAAATAGACATTTCTCCAAAGAAGACATACATATGGCCAAGAAGCACATGAACACCTGCTCAACATTACTAATTTTTAGAGAAATGTAAATCAAAACTACAATGAGGTATCACCTCACGCCAGTTAGAATGGGCATCATCAGAAAATCTACAGACAACAAATGCTGGAGAGGGTGTGGAGAATAGGGAAACCTTTTGCACTGTTGGTGGGAATGTAAATTGATACAGCCACTATGGAGAACAGTATGGAAGTTCCTTAAAAAACTAAAAATAGAATTACCATATGACCCAGCAATCCCACTACTGGGCATATCCAGAGAAAACCATAATTCAAAAAGACACATGCACCCCAATGTTCATTACAGCACTATTTACAATAGCCAGGTCATGGACGTAACCTAAATGCCCATCAACAGACGAATGGATAAAGAAGATGTGGGACATATATACAATGGAATATTACTCAGCCATGAAAAGGGACGAAATTGGGTCATTTGTAGAGTTGTGGATAGATCTAAAGACTGTCATACAGAGTGAAGTAAGTCAGAAAGAGAAAAACAAATATCGTATATTAACGTATATATGAGGAACCAATAAAAATGGTACAGATGAACCAGTTTTCAGGGCAGAAATAGAGACACAGATGTAGAGAACCAACGTATGGACACCAAGGGGGGAAATTGGGGGTGGGGGGTGGGGGTGGGATGAATTGGAAGATTGGTATTGACAGATATACACTGATATGTATAAAATGGATAACTAATAAGAACCTGCTGTATAAAAAAATAATTTTTAAAAAAAACCCCATATGACATTTATTTTTTACCAAAATACTCAATTCATAGCAATAGAAATGCATCAATAGACCCCTGCCTATGAAATTCACTGTTTTGTTTTGTTTTTGGTTTTTTTGCGGTACGCGGGCCTCTCACTGCTGTGGCCTCTCCTGTTGCGGAGCACAGGCTCCAGACGCTCAGGCTCAGCGGCCATGGCTCACGGGCCCAGCCGCTCCGCGGCACGTGGGATCTTCCCGGACCGGGGCACGAACCTGCGTCCCCTGCATCGGCAAGCGGACTCTCAACCACTGCGCCACCAGGGAAGCCCGAAATTCACTGGTTTTATCACCATACCCCATCACCCAGAAGCAGGTGCCCTAATAAAACAGAGAATGACCTGCTAAAGACTTTTTGTGGTATCTACTGGGAGATAACACCTGCAAGGCTGAAGTGCTGCCCTGAAGGGTCTGGGAACTAAGGTGTGAAACTGGAAATGGCTACTCTCACTGTTACACCTGATAAATCACTGGAAGAGCTCTTGTTTCCCATCTGCAAACCTTGGGGCTCTGCTACTTTTGTGATCTAGGTCCTCAGGAGAAGTATTATTTCCTCAGGAGATAAAATATTAAATGTGAAGTTGAGTATGCCACCTGACCATTTAGGATTCCTCAGGTCACTGAATTGTCAGGCTGAGAAAGGAGGATTTACTGTCTGGGGTTATTGGTATCAATTATCAAGGGAAAATTAGGTTGCTGCTATACATCTGGTGCAGGAATGACCATATCTGGGACCTGGGAGAGTCAATGGGGTGCCATTTAGAATCTGGAAATAGTTGAAGAATAGTAATTGCATGTCCAATATTAAAGTTCAATTAAAGACCAAAGTAACCCAATAAAGTCATGGGAAAAGAAGGATTCAGACCACTTGGGTATGAAGATATTTTCATCAAGCAAATAACCCCAAAGAGCCCCAAACAGCCAAGGTACTGACTGAGGGACAAGGTCCCTTCATGGATTTGCAATGGGAGGTTCTGGAGGGAGATTATGATGTGGGAGGGAGAAAATCCAGCCCTCCTCGCATCAGGTGGCATCTTCAGAAGTAGCTGAATTTCCTCCATTGTTCTAGTTCCCACTGGAAAGGTCTGCCATCATCATAGCCTCTACCAGGTGACCCTGGCCCTGGGCTCTGGTTACACTGCCTTTTCCCTCTCTCCTTATGCCTAACACTTTAGTGCCTTCTTGCTGTTGCTAATCTTTGGGTTATCTCATTTCCCCTATTTTATTTCTCAGCTTTCCTATCACCTTTGTGACCAATTCCCTGCATTAAATTCCTTCTGTTCTAAGGTTTCATGTGGTTTCTATTTCTTTGTTTTTAATTGCACTATAATGGATTGTCTATTTCTTAATTAGCCCCCGACAATTAACTGTTCATGAAGAGGGAACTGGTTAAAGGATGATAATGACAATCACAATAGTTTATATATATTAAGAATTTACTAAGATCTAGGCCCTGTGCTAGAGATTTTATATGCATTAACTAATTTAATCCTCTCAATAACTCTAAAAGGCATCCCCATTTTTTTCAAGAGGCAGCACAACTTGCTTGAAGTTACACACTCAATGGCCCAAGTGAGACTTGAACACAAGTCTGTGTGACACTAAATTCATATTCATCACAGTCATTCATCACCAGGTGCCCTAATAAAACAGAGAATGACCTGCTAAAGACATCATTGTCTTTAGCATTGTACATTGTACAATGTAGCATTATACATTGTACAAACATCAAAACAATGTTTTCAAAAAATAAATATACAGAAAAATGCCCCTAATATAATATTAAGTTTTTAAAAGTAAGATAGAAAACTCCATGTATGGGATCCTAAGAGTTTTTTTAAAAATCGGATATGTATTTATCTTATAAACAGATATGTCAAAACCAGTCATTTCTACATGGAATTACAGGCCATTTTTACTATCCTTCATATGCGCTTATCTACTTTTCTGAATTTTTCCCTTTTAAAAAATGGATGCATATGACCCTGTATTAGTCAGGATTAGGTATGACACCTCCAAGACTTCATCAAAGACCCAGACCCATGCCCTCTTGCGGCTCCATCTACCTCGGTGTGCCACCTAGGGCCTTCCCATTCTCATACCAGCAGCAGGAAAAAGAAAGGGAGCGCCCTGCCCTTTGAAGGAGCCTTCGCGGAAATGGCATACACTTCTTGTTTCCATAGCATTGACCAGAAGTTAGTCACAGGGTCACCTCGGGCTACAAGGGAGGCAGTAAATATAGCCATTCAGCTGAGTGACAATGTGGGTTCAGTTAGTTAAGAATGGATGTGCAGGGACTTCCCTGGCGGTCCAGTGGTTAAGACTTCACCTTCCAATGCAGGGGCTGTGGGTTCGATCCCTGGTCGGGGAGCTAAGATCCCACATGCTTCATGGCCAAAAAACCAAAACATAAAACAGAAGCAATATTGTAACAAATTCAGTACTTTAAAAATGGTCCACATCAAAAAAAAAATCTTAAAAAAAAATCTTAAAAAAAAAAGAATGGATGTGCAGGCAATCGGCATGCTCTTGTACAGACCCTTGTAATCAGTATAAAATAAAAAATAAATTATGTTGCTTTAATTGCTCAACTCTACTGCACAGTTTCTAACTAACTGGGTTCCATTTATATCCAAACAGAGATGTTTAACCTTTCAGCCTTTACAGAGGGTGTAGTACATGGGGGAGTGATTTTTTAAAATAAACTTTTAATTTTGGAAAATTTTTAGACTTACAGAAAATTGCAAATGTAGTACAGAGAGCTCTTCATTTACCCAGTTTTAGTTTCTCCAAATACTGTCATCTTAAATTACCATGGTGCATTTGTCAGAACTAAAAAGGCAACGTTGGTACATTATCATCATCTAAACTCCAGATTTTATCAGATTTCACCAGTATGTCCTCTTTCTGTTCTGGGATCCAATGCAAGATCCCACATTACATTTAGTTATCATTTCTCCCTAGTCTCCTCTAGTCAGTGAGTTTCTCAAGTCTTTCCTTTTTAAATTTTTGTTTCTAATGACCTCAACAGCTTTGAGAAGTACAAGTCAGGTATTTGTAGAATGTCCCTCAGTCTGGGTTTGTCAGATGTTTTCTCAAGGTTGGACTGGGATTACAGGTTTGGAGGAAGCACAGCACAGAGGTGACGTGCCCTCCCATTACATGCTATCAGGGGTAACTTGTACCCCTGATACCCCTGGTACATACATATCACTGATGATGTTGACCGTCATCACTTGATAAAGGTGGTGTTTGCAAGATTTCTATACTATAAAGTTATTATTTTTTCCTTTCCTATGTGCTACCCTTTAGAAGTGAGTAACAGTCCAGGCCATACATGAAGTAGGAGGTGGGGTTGTCTACATATATTATTTGGGACTCCTCTGTAAATAAGGGTTGCCTCTTCTCACTGGGGGAGTAAAATGCATTGCTTTTGCTTCAAGACATTAACAAGTTATAAGAATATCTTACAGGCATTGTGGTCAGTTCTAGGACACCCTGATATATCCCTAGTTTCAAAGAACATACGATCTTGTCAAGGACAAAAAAATATAATGAAAGAGTCATAGTCCAAAGTGAGAGGTGCTCTAAGAGGTGTATGTACCATGGAGCCCGGATTGCTCAGGTGAGAGAGGGTTTATTCTCTGGGAGAGAGATGGTCAGAAAAAGCCTCCAGGATGAAAGGACATATGAGGTTAAATACATTGATCTAGTTAAGTAAATTGGAGATCCCATTAACCATTATCCAAAAAGGGGGACAAAAAGCTGGTCTGCAGGCCATGAAACTGCGAGTGTTTGGTTTGCTGAATTTGAGGTGGGAATGTCCAGTAGAAACTTGGAAATTCTGACCTGGGTCCTGGGAAGAGGAAGGAGTTTCAGAGACAGATTTGGAAATTTCCCCTGGGATGGGCAGAGGCTCAGGGGGGCCTCGAGAGGGGTTAAGTCTTTATAAGAGAGCATGAAGAGTGAAAAGGGGTGGCAAAAGGAGAAAAGGCAAGGACACGAGGGTCCCTCCTACTTATAAGGTTTCTCAACACACATACGCTACTAAGAGACTCAGACAGGCAGAGGCTTGCACCTTCATTATGCTGTGAAGCAAGATCACATTTACTGGCAGAAATGAAGTACGTGTGGATGGAAATCAGGCTGCACCCAATCTCAAAGCAAATACTCTACACAAGGATTTTTCAATGACTTAATGGTTGTGTAATGGATGATACTGAGCATGACTTCTATCTCCCTGGACCCTTGCGGCAAGAGCTCCATGCAAGATTAAAACCAAGGAAATATGTCTCTTTCTTGACTTTAAAATGTTCAGGTCCGTGTTTGTGCTGACTATGTTATATCTGCTCAACACAGACAATAAATGAAATTAAGAAACAAGTAGTAAAAGTTACTCATAATCCCTCCTCACGAAATGATCAACTACAACTAGAAGTTTTATATATGAACACACACACATATACATACAACAAATAGATATCATAATATAATACATTTATACTGTGGAAAAAAATTTTATATGATAGATAATTGTATGTAAAAACTAATGTATATAACCTCTTGGAGATTTTTTAATACCTGTCTTTGCATATCTTATTTTTTAACCAAAAAATGGAATCATAGTTTGTACATTGTTTTATAACTCTCCTTTAAAAATATGATCATTAATCATTATTATTACCATCGTGAACATTACTATTTATTGCAACATGTACTTTTAGGGAGGTATCATTATCCTCATTTTACAGATAAAGAAATCATGGATGACAGACATTAAGTAAATTGTGATCCACAGCCATTTTAACCCAGTCTTGCAGAGTCCAAACCCATGGAGTTTATGTCAATACATGCTCATTTAGAATATTAGTTTAAAATTAATTGTTCAATTTATTAAAATTACAAATACACTGTATAGCACAGGGAACTCTATTCAATACTCTGTAATGACCTATCCATATAGTTCCATATATCCCATCATAGAATCTAAAAAAAGAGTGGATATATGCATATGTATAACTGATTCACTTTGCTATACAGCAGAAACTAACACATTGTAAATCAACTATGCGCCAATAAAAATTAATTTAATAAATAAATAAAATTATTCAATTTACAATATTAATCACTTTCTTATTTTCCTTATAAGTGTAGAAAATTTTAATAATCATTAATAAGGAGCTTGTATTAATTTTGGTCCTATTTACAAATTTAATTAAATGCTTTAATTATTTCAATTTGAATTTTGAATCTAATATAGTCAATTTCCTGTTTAAGTATTTCAGTATCTGATTTACAGGGAGACCTCTCTGAAGTATTTAAGAATATTTGTAAATCCAATAAGTTAAATATAAATATGAATCTAAAATGCCTTTAATTGTTCCCATACTGTTTACAAAATAAGTGAGATTTAAAGATTAAGCAACAAATTTAAACAAATTATTTAATTACACATTATAAGTTAGAATTGCAATCCTAGCATGCCAAATTCTATGAAACATTACAAACACCTAAAGTACCAAACAGAAACAAATTCATTAATATGTAAATATTATTACTGCTTGTTTGATTTACTTCTTCATCTTTATAATGAATTCTAAATAACCTTGAATCAAAACACACCTATCAGGTTGTAGGTTATGGAATGGAGGAGTAGCCTGTATTAGATTAACTCTCTTGCCAATAACAATTGTAAATCCTGGACAAAATATAAAAAACAACTGTGTGAAGGCACTGGAGAGCAACCCAAAGTAGAGGGAAATGGGAAGGATGTTATCCTTGAAGAAGAGAAGTTCACTGGGTGAGACCGACATTTAATCAGCTTTTCCCCTTGGGGCATTTCATAGTTTACTGAAGTGCCTAAGCTAATAGAGCTCAAGCATAGAGTGGCAGTTTTACTAGTATGAGACAGAATTCAGAGCTTTGGAAATGATCCAGAAGCACTGGAAATCAGGGAGCAGGAAGGGGCAGGGGAGAGAATGACCCAGAAAGGAATCAGTCACAAAAGAAGGAGATCCAAAATTTTAATATAAATATCCCTTTAATCCTTGACTGATTCCTAAATTGTGTATGCAGAGGACAAGACTTCAAGAAACTCAGCAAAAAAGAGGTTAAGGAACTGAGCTGAGATTTTAGCAGCTGCCTAGGACTCAGGAGTTTAAGTCTGACATTTAAGTCCAACCAAAATAGAGGAGCTTGGCAAACAGCTAGAGCTTTCCACTGACATTCCTGAAGAGCTACACCTTAGGAGCAAAGACCACATCTGAGGACCAAGGGAAAAACTGAATATGCCTTCTCTAATGAAGGCTAAAACTAAGCCTCCAAGGATCAAGATAATCTGTAAGTAATTTAACTGTTGTCACAACAAAATGCAATATTCTTTAGAGGAATATAACTTAACCTAGATTTTCTATAATATATTGTATACAATGACCCATAAGTGACTTATATGTTCGATTTGGAATTAGCTGAAACAAGTATAATAAATATGATAGAGAAACTATAGGAAAATGTAGCCACAGTGGATGAACAAACAGGGAATCTCAATGGAGAAATGAGAAAAGTTTTTTAAAGAACCAGATAGAAATTCCAGAATTCTAGAAATTCTAGATGCATAACCTAAATCTAATCATGAGAAATTATCAGACAAACTCAAATTGACTGATATTCTACAAAATACTTGCCCTGTAATATTTTAAAATATCAAAGCCATGGAAGTCAAGGAAACACAAAAAAACTGTTTTATAATGCTCAGCATACAGATTCTGTATATTAGATTAATACTCATCATAGCCATTCAACACCATAATGCATATTATAAGCCATCAAAACTATTTTGAAGAATATATAGAGAAAAGTGTTTATGATATAATACTAGCTTCTTAAAAGTAAGATTAAAAAGTCAATGTATAGGATCCTAAGAGTTTTATTTTTTAATCTAATAGCTATCTATCTAGCTAGCTATCTCATAAATATACTAGATATGATGATAAAGAACACCCTTCTTTACACAAGATTGCCAGCTAACAAATGTAAAAGTAATGATAAAAATTATCATTTTACTACAACTGAAAAAAATTAATTCAGGCAAGCTTGTCAATGGAAGCCAAAGCATTTGAATGAAAGGTTGGTTGGGAACCAGCTATTCACATAGTTCATGAGTCTCACACCACAGGTGTGATATTAACAAGAGGGAAAAATTTACATTGGAGGAATCAGGTTGTCAACACCTTAACACAATGATCAATCTTATCATCCTTCATGGTAAGACAGCAAGACATATATGCCACCTGGTGTGATGTAATATGAACAACACAGTAGTACTAGAATGTTCTTTCCAAAAATATGTAACCTCAGTTTAACTGATTGTTTATGTCTAATTTTCATTTAATGAGAAATCTGGGGATGGAGGAACAGGTTAAATTGACACCATGAGGAGTCAACCAAACAAATCCAGAAGGTAGAAGATACTGCTGGACAAATGCCCAAGTCCCTTGAAAAAACATCCCGTGATGAAAAAAATGCAGTCTCCTGACTGTTCTCGATTTTAGAAGACTTTGACATGTAACCATGTTACATTGGCCCTTGATTGGATTTTGGTTTGAATAAATTAAATTTTAAATATACTTTTGGGATAATTGGAAAATTTTAAATATAGCTGAGTATTAGATGATATTAAGGAATTGTTGTTAATTTGGTTAGAGGTGACAATGGGTTGTGATTAAGTAGGAAATGTCCTTACTCTTTGGAAATGCTTTAGTGATGTATTATTGTTCTCAATTATTTGATCCTTCTTTTCTGGATAAGAATTATATATCCTCCCCTCCCTTCATCTCTTGCCCTGTGATATACAGGCTTTCCTCTAGAAGGAGTATATTTTCCCTCTCCATTGACATCATGCTGACCTTTGATCAGTGAAATATAAGCAGAAGTGGCACTTTGCCAGTCTGACAGAAGCTTGAAGTGGCACTGCAAATTTCTGCCTGCTCTCTTCTTCTTTTCCTTCTTCCATGGGAATGGCATGACCTAGCTAGGGGCTGCTCCTTCATCCTGGATCCCAGGATGAAGAGTGAGGTGAAATAGACTCAGCCTATCCATATGCTGGAGTATAGCCAATGGTGATTAACAATTTACATGTAATGCGAAGGAAAATAAACCTTTGTCATATGTTGCTGAAGTTTGGGGCTGCTTTTTACAGCAGCATCACTTAGTGGAAGCTGAGCTTCCACTCTGATACAGAGGCATACTGGGGTATTCAGGGATGACATATTTTTAATTGTTTAGCAAAAATTCAAAGAAATATGAAATATAAAAAGAACCAAATGAAAATTTCAGAATTTAAAAAGCAACAACTGAAATTTAAAAACAACAACAACAACAACAACTCACTGGATGGGCTCAGTAAAAGAGTGGAGATGACAGAGGAGTGGACCTAAAGCGAGAAGGATAGAAATGATCCAATCTGAGCAACAAAGAGAAAACAGATGAAAAACATAAAGAGAAATTCAGGAATCTGCTGTACAATATCCTGCCTATAATTAACAATACGCTATTACACACTTAAAATTTTGTTGTGAGTAGATTTCATGTTAAATGTTCTTACCACAATAAAAACAAACAAAAAATCATTACCATCAACAATGACAAAGCTAAGGTAAGAAGGTGGTACTAAGAAGCATGGACTATTAAAAATAAACGAATCTAAGGACTTCCCTTCTGGTCCAGCGGTTAACACTCTGCACTCCAAATGCAGGGGGCCTGGGTTTGATCCCTGGTCAGGGAACTAGATCCCACATACCACAGCTGAAAGATCTCGCATGGTGCACCTAAAGATCCCGCATGCCACAACCGCAGCCAAATAAATAAAAAAAATAAATGAAATAATTTTAAAATAAATCAATAAATCTAAAAAACGTCACTGTGTATAAAATAAATAAGCCATGGGGATGTATTATACAGCATAAGGAACACGGTCAATAATACTTTGTTTGAGGACAGAAGGCTGCTAGAGTTCTGGTGGTGATCACTTCATAATGCATGCAAATGTCAAATTGCTTTGTAGTACCCCTGAAACTAACATAAAATTGTACACCAACTATATTTCTTTTTTTTAATTTAAAAAAAATTTTTAACATCTTTATTAGAGTATAATTGCATTACAATGGTGTGTCAGTTTCTGCTTTATAACAAAGTGAATCAGTTATACATATACATGGGTCCCCATATGTCTACCCTCTTGCATCTCCCTCCCTATCCCACTCCTCTAGGTGGTCACAAAGCACCAAGCTGATCTCCCTGTGCTGTGCGGCTACTTCCCACTAGCTATCTATTTTACGTTTGGTAGCGTATAAATGTCCATGCCACTCTCTCACTTTGTCCCAGCTTACCCTTCCCCCTCCCCGTATCCTCAAGTCCATTCTCTAGTAGGTCTGCATCTTTATTACCGTCTTGCCCCTAGGTTCTTCTGACCTTTTTTATTTTTGCTTTTTTTTTGATTCCATATATATGTGTTAGCATACGGTATTTGTTTTTCTCTTTCTGACTTACTTCACTCAGTATGACAGTCTCTAGGTCCATCCACCTCACTACAAATAACTCAGTTTCGTTACTTTTTATGGCTAAGTAATATTCCATTGTATATATGTGCCACATTTTCTTTATCCATTCATCTGTTGATGGACACTTAGGTTGCTTCCATGGCCTGGCTATTGTAAATAGAGCTGCAATGAACATTTTGGTACATGACTCTTTTTGAATTATGGTATTCTCAGAGTATATGCCCAGTACTGGGGTTGCTGGGTCATATGGTAGTTCTATCTGTAGTTTTTTAAGGAACCTCCATACTGTTCTCCATAGTGGCTGTATCAATTTACATTCCCACCAACAATGCAAGACGGTTCCCTTTTCTCCACACCCTCTCCAGCATTTATTGTTTCTAGATTTTTTGATGATGGCCATTCTGACCGGTATGAGATGATATCTCATTGTAGTTTTGATTTGCATTTCTCTAATGATTAATGATGTTGAGCATTCTTTCATGTGTTTGTTGGCAATCTGTATATCTTCTTTGGAGAAATGTCTATTTAGGTCTTCTGCCCATTTTTGGATTGGGTTGTTTGTTTTTTTGTTATTGAGCTGCATGAGTTGCTTATATGTTTTGGAGATTTATCCTTTGTCAGTTGCTTCATTGGCAAATATTTTCTCCCATTCTGAGGGTTGTCTTTTTGTCTTGTTTAGGGTTTCCTTTGCTGTGCAAAAGATTTTAAGTTTCATTAGGTCCCATTTGTTTATTTTTGTTTTTATTTCCATTTCTCTAGGAGGTGGGTCAAAAGGGATCTTGCTGTGATTTATGCCATAGAGTGCTCTGCCTATGTTTTCCTCTAAGAGTTTGATGGTGTCTGGCCTTACATTTAGGTCTTTAATCCATTTTGAGTTTATTTTTGTGTATGGTGCTAGGGAGTGTTCTAATTTCATTCTTTTACATTAGCTGTCCAGTTTTCCCAGCACCACTTATTGAAGAGGCTGTTTTTTCTTCCCTGTATATTCTTGCCTCCTTTATCAAACATAAGGTGACCATAGGTGTGTGGGTTTATCTCTGGGCTTTCTATCCTGTTCCATTGGTCTATATTTCTGTTTTTGTGCCACTACCATATTGTCTTGATGACTGTAGCTTTGTAGTATAGTCTGAAGTCAGGGAGTCTGATTCCTCCAGCTCTGTTCTCTTTTCTCAAGATTGTTTTGGCTATTCGGGGTCTTTTGTGTCTCCATACAAATTTTAAGACTTTTTGTTCTAGTTCTGTAAAAAATGCCATTGGTAATTTGATAGGGATTGCATTGAATCTGTAGATTGCTCTGAGGAGTGTAGTCATGTTCACAATATTGATTCTTCCAATCCAAGAACATGGTATGTCTCTCCATCTGTTTGTATCATCTTTAATTTCTTTAATCAGTGTCTTATAATTTTCTGCATACAGGTCTTTTGTCTCCTTCTGTAGATTTATTCCTAGATATTTTATTCTTTTTGTGGCAATGGCACATCATTTGAGATGTTCATATGGTTTTTCCCCTTCAATTTGTTAATATGGTGTATCACGTTGATTGATTTGCATATATTGAAGAATCCTGGCATTCCTGGGATAAACCCCACTTGATCATAATGTATGATCCCTTTAATGTGCTGTTGGTTTCTGTTTGCTAGTATTTTGTTGAGGATTTTTGCATCTACGTTCATCAGAGATATTGGCCTGTAGTTTTCTTTCTTTGTGACATCTTTGCCTGGTTTTGGTATCAGAGTGATGGTGGCCTCATAGAATGAGTTTCAGAGTGTTCCTCCCTCTGCTATATTTTGGAAGAGTTTGAGAAGGATGGGTGTTAGCTCTTCGCTAAATGTTTGATAGAATTCGCCTGTGAATCCATCTGGTCCTGGGCTTTAGTTTGTTGGAAGATTTTTAATCACAGTTTCAATTTCAGTGCTTGTGATTGGTCTGTTCATATTTTCTATTTTTTCCTGGTTCAGTCTCGGAAGGTTCTGCATTTCTAAGAGTTTCTCCATTTCTTCCAGGTTGCCAATTTTATTGGCATACAGTTGCTTGTAGTAATCTCTCATGATCCTTTGTATTTCTGCAGTGTTAGTTGTTACTTCTCCTTTTTCATTTCTAATTCTATTGATTTGGGTCTTCTCCATTATTTTCTTTATAAGTCTGGCAAATGGTTTATCAATTTTGTTTATCTTCTCAAAGAATCAGCTTTTAGTTTTATTGATCTTTGCTATCATTTCCTACATTTCTTTTTCATTTATTTCTGGTCTGATCTTTATGATTTCTTTCCTTCTGCTAACTTTGGGGGTTTTTTGTTCTTCTTTCTCTAATTGCTTTAGGTGTAAGGTTAGGTTGTTTATTTTGAGATGTTTCTTGTTTCTTAAGGTACACTTGTATAGCTATAAACTTCCCTCTTAGAACTGCTTTTGCTCCATCCTATAGGTTTTGGGTCATTGTGTTTCCACTGTCATTTGGTTCTAGGTATTTTTTGATTTCCTCTTTGATTTCTTCAGTGATCTCTTGGTTATTAAGTAGTGTGCTGTTTAGCCTCCATGTCTTTGTATTTTTTACAGATTTTTTTCCTGTAATTGATAACTAGTCTCATAGCATTGTGGTCGGAAAAGATACTTGATATGATTTCAATTTTCTTAAATTTACCAAGGCTTGATTTGTGACCCAAGATATGATCTATCCTGGAGAATGTTCCATGAGCACTTGAGAAGAATGTGTATTCTTTTGTTTTTGGATGGAATGTCCTATAAATATCCATTAAGTCTATCCTGTTTAATGCATCATTTAAAGCTGGTGCTTCCTTATTTATTTTCATTTTGGATGATCTGTCCATTGGTGAAAGTGGGGTGTTAAAGTCCCCTACTATGATTGTGTTCCTGTCAATTTCCCCTTTTATGGCTGTTAGTATTTGCCTTATGTATTGAGGTGCTCCTATGTTGGGTGCATAAATATTTACAATTGTTACATCTTCTTATTGGATTGATCCCTTGATCATTATGTAGTGTCCTTCTTTGTCTCTTGTAATAGTCTTTGTTTTAAAGTATATTTTGTCTGATATGAGAATTGCTACTCCAGCTTTCTTTTGATTTCCATTTGCATGGAATATCTTTTTCCATCTCCTTTCTTTCAGTCTGTATGTGTCCCTAGGTCTGAAGTGGGTCTCTTGTAGACAGCATATATACGGGTCTTGTTTTTGTATCCATTCAGCCAGTCTATGTCTTTTTGTTGGAGCATGTAATCCATTTACATTTAAGGTAATTATCAATATGTATGTTCCTATTACCATTTTCTTAATTGTTTTGGGTTTATTATTGTAGGTCTTTTCCTTCTCTTGTGTTTCCTGCCTAGAGAAGTTCCTTTAGCATTTGTGGCAAAGCTGGTTTGGTGCTGCTGAATTCCCTTAGCTTTTCCTTGTCTGTAAAGTTTTTAATTTCTCCGTCAAATCTGAATGAGATCCTTGCTGGCTAGAGTAATCTTGGTTGTAGGTTTTTCTCTTTCATCACTTTAAATATGTCCTGCCACTCCCTTCTGGCTTGCAGAGTTTCTGCTGAAAGATCAGCTGTTAACCTTATGAGGATTCCCTTATGTGTTACTTGTTGTTTTTCCCTTGCTGCTTTTAATATTTGTTCTTTGTATTTAATTTTTGACAGTTTGATTAATATGTGTTTTGGCATGTTTCTCCTTGGATTTATCCTGTATGGGACTCTCTGTGCTTCCTGGACTTGATTAACTATTTCCTTTCCCATATTAGGGAAGTTTTCAACTATAATCTCTTCAAATATTTTCTCAGACCCTTTCTTTTTCTCTTCTTCTGGGACCCCTATAATTTGAATGTTGGTGCTTTTAATGTTGTCCCAGAGGTGTCTGAGACTGTCCTCAATTCTCTTCATTCTTTTTTATTCTGCTCTGCAGTAGTTATTTCCACTATTTTATCTTCCAGATCACTTATCTGTTCTTCTGCCTCAGGTATTCTGCTATTGATTCCTTCTATAGAATTTTAAATTTCATTTATTGCATTGTTCATCACTGTTTGTTTGCTCTTTAGCTCTTCTAGGTCCTTGTTAAACGTTGTATTTTCTCCATTCTATTTCCAAGATTTTGGATCATCTTTACTATCATTACTCTGAATTTTTTTTTAGGTAGACTGCCTATTTCCTCTTCATTTGTTAGGTCTGGTGGGTTTTTACCTTGCTCCTTCATCTACTGTGTGTTTCTCTGTCTTCTCATTTTGCTTAACTTACAGTGTTTGGGGTCTCCTTTTCACAGGCTGCAGGTTCGTAGTTTCTGTTGTTTTTGGTGTCTGCCCCCAGTGGCTGAGTTTGGTTCAGCGGGTTGTGTAGGCTTCCTGGTGGAGGGGACTAGTGCCTGTGTTCTGGTGGATGAGGCTGGATCTTGTCTTTCTGGTGGGCAGGTCCATGTCTGGTAGTGTGTTTTGGGGTGTCTGTGGCCTTATTATGACTTTAGGCAGCCTCTGTGCTAACGGATGGGATTGTGTTCCTGTCTTGCCAGTTGTTTGGCATAGGGTGTCCTGCACTGTAGCTTGCTGGTCGTTGAGTGGAGCTGGGTCTTGGCTTTTAGGTGGAGATCTCTGGGAGATTTTCACCGTTTGATATTACGTGGAGCTGGGAGGTCTCTTTTGGACCAGTGTCCTGAACTTTGTTTTCCCACCTCAGTGGCACAGCCCTGGCACCTGGCTGGAGCACCAAGAGCCTGTCCTCCACACAGCTCAGAATAAAAGGGAGAAAAAAAAGAAAGAAAGAAAGAATAAAATAAAATAAAAGTTATTAAAATAATTATTATGAAAAAAATTTTTAAGTAACAACAAAAAAAACAACCAGAACCCTAGGACAAATGGTAAAAGCAAAGCTATACAGACAAAATCACACACAGAAGCATACACATACACACTCACAAAAAGAGAAAAAGGGGAAAAAATATATATATCGTTTCTCCCAAAGTCCACCTCCTCAATTTGGGATGATTCATTGTCTATTCAGGTATTCCACAGATGCAGGGTACATCAATTGACTGTGGAGATTTAATCCGCTGCTCCTGAGGCTGCTGGGAGAGATTTCCTTTTCTCTTCTTTGTTCGCACAGCTCCTGGGATTCAGCTTTGGATGGGCCCCGCCTCTGCGTGTAGGTTGCCGGAGGGCGTCTGTTCTTCTCTCAGACAAGATGGGGTTAAAGAAGCCTTTGATTCGGGGGCTCTGGCTCAATCAAGCTGGGCGAGGGAGGGGCACGGAGTGCGGGGCGGGCCTGCGGCGGCAGAGGCCTGCGTGACGTGGCACAGCCTGAGGTGCACCGTGCGTTTTTCCGGGGAAGTTGTCCCTGTATCACGAGACCCTTGCAGTGACGGGCTGTAGAGGCTCCCGGAAGGGAGGTGTGGACTGTGACCTGTGCTCGCACACAGGCTTCTTGGTGGCGGCAGCAGCAGCCTTAGCGTCTCATGCCCGTCTCTGGGGTCCGCGCTCTTAGCCGCGGCTCGCGCCCGTCTCTGGAGCTCCTTTAAGCGGCGCTCTTAATCCCCTCTCCTCACGCACCAGGAAGTAAAGAGGCAAGAAACAGTCTCTCGCCTCTTCGGCAGGTCCAGACTTTTTCCCGGACTCCCTCCCGGCTAGCCGCGGTGCACTAACCACCTGCAGGCTGTGTTCACGCCGCCAACCCCAGCCCTCTCCCTGGGATCCGACCTCCGAAGCCCGAGCCTCAGCTCGCAGCCCCCGCCCGCCCCGGCGGGTGAGCAGACAAGCCTCTAGCTGGTGAGTGCTGGTCGGCACCGATACTCTGTGCGGAAATCTCTCCGCTTTGCCCTCTGCACCCCTGTTGCTGCACTTTCCTCCGTGGCTCCGAAGCTTCCCCCCTCCGCCACCCGCCGTCTCCGCCCGCGAAGGGGCTTCCCGTGTGTAGAAACCTTTCCTCCTTCACAGCTCCCTCCCACTGGTGCAGGTCCCGTCCCTATTCTTTTGTCTCTGTTTATTCTTTTGCCCTACCCAGGTACCTGGGGAGTTTCTTGCCTTTTGGGAGGTCTGAGGTCTTCTGCCAGTGTTCAGTGGGTGTTCTGTAGAAGTTGTTCCACATGTAGATGTATTTCTGATGTAGTTGTGGGGAGGAAGGTGATCTCCGCGTCTTACTCTTCCGCCATCTTTTTTTTTTTTTGCGGAACGCGGGCCTCTCACTGCTGTGGCCTCTCCCGTTGCGGAGCACAGGCTCCGGACGCGCAGGCTCAGCGGCCATGGCTCACAGGCCTAGCCGCTCCGCGGCATGTGGGATCATCCCGGATCAGGGCACGAACCCGTGTCCCCTGCATCGGCAGGCGGACGCTCAACCACTGCGCTACCAGGGAAGCCCTTTTCCGCCATCTTGAAGCTCCTCCAAGTTGTACTCACTCTCTGCCCGGGGAGAAATTCCAACGGCAGGTATTGGTGACACATCCTCTTCTTTAGCAGGTGGCAGACTGGCAACTCCTGGCACAAGGTGGCCATCCCTGGTTTCACATCAACATGATCTCAGGCACAAACCTCCTTGTTTTTACATTTTGTCTTTAAGTTACTTGTTGAAACAACTCGCCCGCGGTCCCAAGGACTGTCGCGGCTTCGGCTGGTGGGGCTCCTCCAGAGCCAGCAGCCCCAGTGAGGCCGCCCTCCCCTCGGGTTCCAGGGCAGTTCAGTAGCAAGATCTTTTCTGATCCACCTCCGGAAAATTTTCCCCAGGACCAGCCTTCAGATGCCTCTCCTCACTGAATCACAGTTACAATGAATCTCTTTCATATTCTTCTGCGAGGCCGACGCCGTGTATGAGGTGCTGGAAAATGAAGCAGGAAAGACTTCTGCAACTCTTCCAGAGTCTTTGCTTCAAAACACTGGACTTATACCTTCCAGCGACCGGAAGACTTCCCCAGGTCCTGGCTTTGTTAGAAGTGCTAACGAACGAGGTTCAGTGGCCGAATGCACAGCAAGCCAAACGCCAAGACTCCAAGGTTCTCAGCCCAGCGCAGATCTCTGATTGCCTGAAGCGCAGGGCTCAGGGCACTTGTGGGATCCCAACTATATTTCAATTTTTAAAAAAATCAGTGTAGAGAGGTCAAATGGAATTCTAAAGTATGTTCAAGGAAAGTCTGAGAAACAACACTTCAGCAGGGTTACAGGCTACAAAATCAACACACAAAAATCAAACATACTTCAATATACTAACAACAAAGATGTGAAAAAAAATTAAAAACACAAGACCATTTATAACCACTCAAAAGCAAATGAAATACCTAGACATGAATCTAACAAAACATGTACATGATTTGCGGCTGAAAATTATAGAAGACTTTCTCATGTTTCCATGACTTTCCTGGCTTTAACACTTTTAAAGATCACAGGGCAGGTATTCTCCTGAATGTGGGTCAATTGGGGTTTGTATGATGCTCCTTCATGATTAGATGCAGTTTATGCATCTTTAGGATATGAGAGCGATCTGCTTGTGACATCTGTCACCCTATTGATTGCCAGGGTTGATCTGATCTGGCTGGCTAGGTGGGTGTCCCCGTCCTTGATCATGGTTCCACATGCTTCCTCCCAAAGCTACACACTGACTGGGTCAAAGAGGACGAATTTCCCTGAAAGAGGAGGACGGATCTTCCACCAAGGGTATAGCTGTGTTCCCCTGCTAGAACCTCCAAACGAGTTCTCAGGTTATGCATCTTTGGCGCGAATATCACAAAAGTGATGCTGCATTCTTCTCGTTGCATCCCCTAAGGGATCACAGGGCTTCAGTTTGTCCCATTACTGATGATGTTCACTTTGATTGTTTGATTAAGGTGTTGTCTCTCAGGCTTTTCCACTTTTTGATGCACAGTTCTATAAGCTTGGAAAATACATAGAATCATGTAATCATTACCATAGACGAGATGCAAACAGTTTCATCACGCCATAAAATATTACTCCAGAAACACTGTAGTGAAGCCCTCCCTCCACCCCTAATACCTGGCAACCACTGATCTGTTCTCCATCTCTGTAGTTTTGCCTTTTCATAATGCCATATAAATGGAATCATACAGTATGTAGTTAAAGTTGCTCTATTGCCCTTTGTAATTAATAAATATTTAGGGGGAAGTAATTTTAAACTATGTACTATCCTGCTCCTCATCAAACTTTCTGCCAATTTGTTTACCTATTTATATCAGTATGAACTTCCTGATTAATTAAATGGTTATAATCGATTACTATTTTTGATTCTCAAATTGTCCCTGACTTGACTAATGGGAATCCCTTCAAATTACTATCAGTGTCTTTTTGACATAGTCCCATCATTTTTGAGTACCTCCTGGCTTTCCATCAGAACATATCTCAGGCTTACTTGTGCTTATTCATGTTGGGATGTTCCTTCTCCCAGGTCCTTTCAGTAGACAGAGCAAGAGAATACATACGTATACACACACACACACACACACACACACACACACACATTTATTTCTATCTCTATTGAAAACTATAAGCTCACACCAATACCTTGAATTCCAATCCAACATCACAGGGTTTATTCAAGTCATGTTTGTAACGCCTTTCTCTAATAGTGAGAAACGTGGCTGCATTCATCCTTATTATGCTTAGTTATATAACCAATTTTGCATCACCGCCGCCAGCCCCTCTCTCCTGCAAAATTCCCACTCAGGTTTTGACTTCTCACATAGGACAAGCCCACTGCATGAACACCCTCCTCTCCCTGCTTGGGCTCCAACACCCTATGCCAGGCTGGCCTTCTACATGGATGCCCACCTTTCCACTGCTCAGGCTCTGAAACCCAACTCTGGGCCTCCCCAACAACCCTATGTGATTTCCTTCCCCACCCTGCTCAGGACCTCACACTCAAGACAGCCCCTTCTCCTCGCCATTGGGATATCCTCCTCACCCTTCTTGGGCTCTGAGTTCCCAGGATGGGCCACCTCCACTTGTGAATGCATTTCCTATGCCAGCCTGCCCCTCCCCTACCCCATGGACACGCTGGTCACCCTGTGCTGGCAGCTCTGCAATGAAATACCCTCCCCATGTTGTTCTGGCTCCTACACTGGGCCTTAGGCCAGCTTCCCACATGGATGCCCTCCTCACACTGGCAGACAGACAGATTAAGGCAGATCACCTTGGTCAAGTTAAAGCTGGTCTATGTCCAGTGTACATTTACCTCTAGAGCAGTACCTGTTCATGGGTCTCAGTTGGTGAACTTTAAACTCCTACTTGTGTCTCCTCATAAATGTGAGACTGCCAAAATCTCTGCTTAGCTCTTTAGCCCCTTGGTAACTTTATGTTCATTTTCTTGGAATCTCATGAGCTCAATTTAAGTGTCAACAAATGTTGAGATGGGATTATAAATAGAATTTCAGGCTCACTTCTTTGCATTTCTCTCTCTTCTGGGATCTTTTCCCCTCAAATCCCACCTACCTAGGTAGCCCTGAACTCCAATTTTTGTCTCCCTTAGCCCAGTAAACTTGCTGCAGGTCCTATGCTTCTGCTTTATATTCAGTCTCTGTGGCCAGAGCCGTGAATTGGCAACCACTCTGAGAGGAAAAAGTCACTAAGAATGTAGAACACAATCGATGCACTTCTCTCTGCTTTAGGACAATAGTCCTTCAAGTCCTAGCTATCTTGCTTACTCTCGAATGCCTTCAAAAGAAAACAAACAAAAAACAAAAAAAAAATCGTTTTACAGTCAGACAAGAAAAAGGAATAAAAGGTATTCAAATTGGAAGGAAAGAGGTAAACTGTCACTATTTGCAGATGACATGATACTTGATATACAGAATCCTAAACACTCCACACAAAAATTATTAAAACTAATAAATGAATTCCTCAAGGTAGCAGGATATAAGATTAATATACAGAAGTCTGTTGCATTTCTTTATACTTACAATGAAATATCAGAAAGAGAAAGTTTTTAAAAATCCCATTTAAAATCACATTAAAAAAATACCTAGGAATTTAACCAAGGAGGTGAAAGACCTTTACACTGAAAACTATAAAACATTATTAAAGGAAACTGAAGGTGATTCAAAGAAATGGAAAGGTATCCCATGCTCTTGGATTGGAAGAATTAATATTGTTAAAAATGGCCATACAGGGCTTCCCTGGTGGCGCAGTGGTTGAGAGTCTGCCTGCCGATGCAGGGGACACGGGTTCGTGCCCCGGTCCGGGAGGATCCCACATGCCATGGAGCAGCTGGGCCCATAAGCCATGGCCACTGAGCCTGCACGTCCGGAGCCTGTGCTCCACAATGGGAGAGGCCACAACAGTGAGAGGCATGCGTACCGCAAAAAAAAAAAAAAAAAAAAAAAATGGCCATACTACCCAAGGCAATCTACAGATTTAATGTGATCCCCATCAAAATACCCATGACATTTTTCACAGTACTAGAACAAATAATTCTAACATTTATATGGAAGCACAAAAGACCCAGAATTGCCAAAGCAATCCTGAGGAAAAAAACAAACTGGGGGCATAACCCTTTCAGACTTCTGACAATACTACAAAGCTGCAGTTATCAAAACAGCATGGTACTGGCACAAAAACAGACATATAGATCAATGGAACAGAATAGAGAGCCCAGAAATAAACCCACACACTATGGTCAATTAATCTACAACAAAGAAGGCAAGAATATACAATGGAGAAAAGACAGTCTCTTTAACAATTGGTGTTGGGAAAGCTGGACAGCTACATGTAAATCAATGAAATTAGAATACTCCCTCACACCATATACAAAAATGAACTCAAAACGGTTGAAAGACCTAAATATAAGACATGACACCATAAAACTCCTAGAAGAGAATATAGGCAAAACATTCTTAGACATTAATTGTAGCAATATTTTCTTAGATCAGTCTCCTGAGGCAAATAAATAAAAAGCAAAAATAAACAAATGGGACCTAATCAAACTTGAAAGCTTTTGCCCAGCAAATGAAACCATCAACAAAATGAAAAGACAGCCTACGGAGTGGGAGAAAATATTTGCACACAATGTAACCAACAAGGAGTTAATATACAAAATATACAAACAGTTCATGCAACTCAATATCAAAAAAACAAACAACCCAATAAAAAAAATGGGTAGAAGACCTAAACAGACATTTCTCCAAAGAAGACATACAGATGGCCAACAGTCACAAGAAAAAACACTCAATATTGCTAATTATTAGAGAAATGCAAATGAAAACCACAATGAGGTATATCCCCCAACACCAGTCAGAATGGCCATCATCAAATATCTACAAATAATAAATGCTGGAGAGGGTGTGGGGAAAAGGGAACCCTCCCACACCGTTGGTGGGAATGTAAATTGGTGCAGCCACTATGGAAAACAATATGGAGGTTCTTTAAAAACTAAAAATAGAGTTACCATCTGACCCAGCAATCCCACTCCTGAGCATATATACAGAAAAGATGAAAACTCTACTTCAAAAAGATAGGTACACCCCAATGTTCATAGTAGCACTATTTACAATAGCCAAGACATGGAAACAACCCAGTGCCAATCAACAGACAATTGGCTTAAGATGTGGTATATATATACAATGGAACATTACTCAGCCATAAAAAAGAATGAAATATTCCCACTTGCAGCAACAGGATGGACCTAGGGAATATCGTACTAAGTGAAGTAAGTCAGACAGAGAAAGACAAATACTGTATCACTTATATGTGGAATCTAAAACAATAATACAAATGAACCTATATACAAAACAGAAACATGGGAATTCCCTGGCGGTCCAGTGGTTAGGACTCCGCACTTTCACTGCCGAGAGCCCAGGTTAAATCCCTGGCTGGGGAACTAAGATCCCATAAGCTGCACAGCATGGCCAAAAAAAGAAAAGAAAAGGAACAGACTCACAGACATAGAAAACAAACTTATGGTTACCAAAGGGGAGAGCAGGGGAAGGATAAATTAGGAGTATGGGATTAACAGATACAAACTACGTATACATAAAATACATGAGCAACAAGGATATACTATATAGCACAGGGAACTATATTCAATATCTTGTAATAACCTATAATGGAAATAATCTGAAAAAATACATATAAAACTGAATCACTTTGCTGTACACCTGAAACTAACACAGTATTGTAAATCAACTATATTTCAATTTTAAAAAAAAACAGCTTTTAAGCAAATTTAGTTTTCATAGTGGTTTTCAGTAGGAGAATAACTCTGATACCAGCTCCTCTGCCATAGCTAGAAGCAGACATCTACATCTGAAGTTTTGGGTTTGTTTTGTTAAATGCTCCTTTGAATTGGTGAGTCAATAGGTTCACTGTGTGATTTGGGCAGTGGGGGGAGAATTGGATTGGAGTATGTGTAGACCACCGTCCTTCTAGAGCAATTGCCTACTTAGGCACTGGAAACAAACTAGGTGTATTCTGTTCTTCTCTAGAAAGAGCTAATATGAAACCAGCCATCCTATAAGAGCAGTGTTCTCCGTACCCTAAAGGGCTCAGATGAAGGTGGAAACTGTTTCTCTTAGTAGACAGCACATTTCTTCCTTTTATCAAGTCTATATTATATCAACATAAAGAAATTTCAAATTAGGGTTACAAAAATTATAGCATATTTTAAGTGTTTATATGTAACAAATGTGACCTTTATAAAAAGGCAAAACATGCAATTCTTTACGTTTTATTTACTAGCTACTTATGAGAATATGAATTACAGTGCACTATCAGTACTGATGTTCATTAAAGGGCCACAGTTTAAAGCTGTAAGTGTACTTTGTAAAGAGAGTTATGAACTTATTGGTATATGACATTTACAATTTAAATGCGAACGTTATTCTGTGAATTGTGGGTCCCTGGCCATCTGGCTATGACAGGCTCTAGCTGGGAGAACTTCCCAAAGAAACAGAAGTTATAGGGAAATCCCTGACTGTGGACCTTCCCCTTGGCATAAACTCTGAAGGAAGAGGATTAAGGTATTTAAAATTTACCACCTTTACAAGTGTTTTAGTAGGTTGTCTTCACACCCAAGTACCTGAAGGTAACTTAATTAATTTGGGGATTGTTTCCCCTAACGTAAAGAGAGATTATCCATCTTAATCTTACAGAGTTGTGAGAATTCAATGAGACGAGGGTACACGAAAGCACCTGGCAAATACTAGTTGCTTTTTTTAGTGACTATTTCCAAAGATGGTTCAAGATTTTATTAATGATTGCTAAGACTGTGTGGACACAATGTCTCGATTATCTGTTGCGTGTGTAGAATACTTTCATTTTCCACAATGGCTGGCAAAATTTTAATTCAGTAGTCTAGTTGGGTGAGAGCAGCTATATATAATATACATATATTCACAGTTTTCATGAACATGAAGTGATAAAGACCTAGAAGTCTCTTTAGGATTATCATGGTTGGATCTCTTTATTTCATGGATGAGGAAATGGAGACCCAGGAGGTGAAGTGTCTTGCCCTAGTATCCTCGTTGGTTACTGGCAGGGTGAGACCAGCATGTAGGAGCCCAGACTTCTGACCGTGTTTACCTGGAGGCCTAGGGTCATAACTGGTGCTTTGTCTCTTCTACCTGATTCTCATGGCCAAAGCAAGTCACATAGCCCACCCAGATTCAAGGCTGGGGAAGCGGGGTCCACCTCCTGGTAGGAGGAGCCACAAAGTCACATAACAACAGGCATGGATACAGGACAGGTTGGAGAACTGAGGATATTTTTGCAATCAATCTACCACAAAAAGCAAATGCTTCCCATGGCCCTGACACTTTTTTCAAGTACGAGCATTAAGCGTGTTTTTTGACTTTCTAGACATCTCGGCACTGTGGAGAGGCCTCGGGAAGGAAGTCCTGTGAGTAACTGCGAGCCTCTTGTGGGCTCTGCCCTGCGCAGGATGCTGAGGGGAGAACAAAGAGGTCGCAATATGCGGGACTCAGTGACCTGGCCCTGCAGGCTCCCGAGCAAGGTAACATACACATGGGGACAATCACAAGACAGTGAATGGCACGGAGGACAGGTGACCCAACGTGGAGAAGGAGGGGAAAGCAGACTGCCAACAGTCTGAACAACAAAACTTCCTTGAAAGAAATGAAATTTACACCAAGCAGGGGAAGGCAAATAGAACTTAACTAGCCAGACAGAGGGAGGGAAGAACGTCTTAGCTGAGGGAAATGATGTGATAGAAAGCGCAACATCAGGGGTGAGCTTGGGTTACGGAGGGAAGATAGCATTCGAGGTGGAAAGACAGGGTTAGGCCAGATAGTAGAATCTGTCCACCCAGGATGGCTGGGTCACAGTGAGGTGGCTGGAGCTGCACCTACAGGAGGGTCTGTGAGGCAGGATGTGGAAAAGGAGGACAGACCTGGTGGTACCTGTGAGGCAGGGCTGGGGCAATTTCCGGAGCAGAGAAAACAGAGAAGCCTTCTCTACCTGCCCAGGTGCCAATGGAAAAGAACTTGGGTTAAGGTCTGGGTAGTGAACCTAAAAGGTTAGCTGATTTGAAGGGAGAATTGGTAGGATTTGGAACATTTACGTCCCTTGCATTCAGACACTTATGGCAAACTGTATAAGCTAGTTCCGTGTTTAGTGATATTGAATGCAGATGTGTAAAACTGGAGGTTCTTCCCCTCCATCACCACTGTCATCTCCACTCTTTTAAGTGCAAAAATATTAATCACTTGGTAGGTAAACAGAATTTGTCATCTTATTTTTTCACCCCCGACAAAACATTTTAGTACCAAAACAAATCAAAAGTACATGTTAGGAAAGTTCACTTTTGCAAATTCTGTATTTGATATTGCTCCTCTGTAGCACTTAAAACCAATCCCATTTAGACTCAGTATTTCAGTATTTATATTCTAGACCTGCACTGTCTAGTCCAACAGGGAAGCCACTATTGAGTATATGAAATGTGCCCAGTCCAAGCTGAAATGTGCTGAAAGTGTAAATTATATGCCAGATTTCAGAGACACTTAAATCAAAGAATGTAAAGTATCTCTTAAATAATTTTTATATTGATTACTTATTGAAATGATAATGTTTTGGATATATTGGATTAAATGAAATATATCATTAAAATTCATTTTACCTATTTCTTTTTACTTTTTAAACATTACTGTTAAAAAATGTAAAATTATATATGGGTTCACTTTGTGGATCACATTACATTTCTGTTGGACGGTGCTATTTTCTTTTCATATACACTTATTTTTTTTGGCCATGGCGCAGCATGAGGGATATTAGTTCCCCAACAAGGGATAGAACCCACACACCGTGCATTGGAAGAGTGGAGTCTTAACCACTGGACTACCAGGGAAGTCCCAAGGACTGCTATTTTAAAGCTTCACTTTGTCTAGAAATATTATGTTATGAAGTGGCCCATACTGCAGTTAATGGCATTAACAAGTGGAATGATTTTACTTGCCTAATGACGTGAAAAATTGTTCCATACATTTCTGTTTTCTTCCAGGTTGAATCTGTGATTTAGTGATAAATCATACAAATATCGTGAAGCACATGCTATATTATCTGCTTTCAGGCACAGCCCTTCATGTGATTATAATTTCTTTTCCCATAAGGGAGGGAATACGAGAGATTTACAATAAAAATTTACATTCATTAAAAAATTTTAACACTGAGTATTTTAGATTATCATTAAAGCATGATAAATAATGTGCCTGCGTCATTTTAGCATCAATTTACAAAATCTATATGCAGCCAGCAGTTAGGCCCTTACTGCACAGGTGTTGTGTTTTGTTGCGGTTGTTATTGCTTAATTCGGTCTCTCAAATGTCTTTTTTCTTTTAAATAGATCTTTACTGGAGTATAATTGCTTCACAATACTGTGTTAGTTTCTATTGCACAACAAAGCGAATCAGCCATATGCATACATGTGTCCCCATCTCCCCTCCCTCCTGAGCCTCCCTCCCATCCTCCCTGTCCCACCTCTCTAGGTCATCGCAAAGCACCGAGCCAATATCCCGGTGCTATGCGGCTGCTTCCCACCAGCCAACTATTTTACGTTCGGTAGTGTATATATGTTGATGCTACTCTCACTTGACCCCAGCTTCGCCCTCCCACCCCATGTCCTCAAGTCCGTTTTCTATGTCTACCTCTTTATTCCTGCCCTGCAACTAGGTTCATCAGTACCATTTTCTTTTTTTTTAAGATTCCATATATATTCATTAGCATACAGTATTTTTCTCTTTCTGACTTACTTCACTCTGTATGACAGACTGTACAGCAGTCCCATTGCTGCTGCTGTTTCTTTTTCTTCATGGCATTGACTTTTTGAAGATTTTAGGTCAATTGCCTTGTAGAATATCCTACATGGCATCCTTTCACTTGTCCCACTATCCCCTGAATTCCTAGAAAATGGAGATCAGGTCTAGAGAAGCTTGATTACGTTCAGGCAAACGATTTTAGTAAGAATACTTAATAGTTGATGTTGTGTACTTAATATTGCCTCATATTAGGAAGCACAAATATCAAGCTTTTCTACAATTTGTCATGTTGAATTTGACCACTTGTTTAAAGTTGTGATCGCCAGACTTCTCCATTGCAAAGGTATGTGTTTCCATTTGCAATTAATATGTAATCTGGGGATGATACCATGTGGATGTATGGTTTCCTGATAATTGTTCACTTAATGGCTGCAGCATATATTACTAATCCTTGCTTGAACCAATTATTTCATTAGGAGTTGCAAAAAATGATGATTTTTAAGTTCTATCATTCCTTGTCCTCTTCCATAAAGAATCACTTTTTTCTCTCTCTCTCTCTCTCCTTTTTATTACCATGAATTCATAGATTGTTATTTATGCATTATATTACAATTACAGTCATTGTTCTTTTCGATGCTCAAATTGTCCCAAATTTGGCCATTGTCCTTAAGACATGTCCCATCATTATTTGAGCACTTCCTTGATTTTTGGCACAATGAAATGTCCCAGGCTTACCTTCTACCTTCTCTGCCCCAGATTGGGGCTGCTTTAGTGAAGAAAGATATTTAGAAGCCAAGATCTGAACATTAGGCACGCTCAGTGCTTCTAGGGTCTCTCAACGAACAGTTTTTCAAATTGAGATGTAATTACTATATGACAAAATTCACTCTTTAAAAGTGAACAATTGGGGACTTACCTGGTGAAACAGTGGTCAAGACTCTGTGCTCCCAATGCAGGGGGCCCAGGTTCAATCCCTGGTCTGGGAACTAGATCTCACATGCATGCCACAGCTGAGAGTTCACATGCCACAACTAAGGAGCCTAGGTGCCACAACTAAGGAGCCGGCGAGCCGCAACTAAGGAGCCCACCTGCAGCAACTAAGACCCAGCACAACCAAATTTTTTTTTAATTAATTAATTAATAAAGAGAGGTAATGCCTTAAAAGCAACCAATTGAAAATGCAAATCAAAACCACAAGTGCTTGCTTCAGCAGCACATATACTAAAATTGAGATGATAACAGAGTTTAGGATGACCTCTGCACAAGGATGACATGCAAATTTGTGAAGCGTAAAAAAAAAAAAAACCCAGGGCTTCCCTGGTGGCACAGTGGTTGAGAGTCCGCCTGCCGATGCAGGGGACACGGGTTTGTGCCCCGGTCTGGGAAGATCCCACATGCCGCGGAGCGGCTGGGCCCGTGAGCCATGGCCGCTGAGCCTGCGCGTCCGGAGCCTGTGCTCCGCAACGGGAGAGGCCGCAACAGTGAGAGGCCCGCGTACCGCAAAAAAAAAAAAAAAAAAAAACCCACAGTAAGATACCATTTCACGTCCATTAAGGTGACTATCATTAAAAAAAATTTTTTTCTTTAAACAGAAAATAACAAATGTTGGCAAGAATATGGAGAAACTGGAACCCATGTGCATTGCTGGTGGGAAGATAAAATAGTGCAGCAATTATGGAAAACAGTATGGTGGTTCCTCAAAAAAATGAAAAACAGAGTTTCTCTATGACCCAGCAATTCCATTACTAGGGATAAACCCAGAAGTACTGAAAGCAGGGTTTTAAAAAGATATTTTGAACACCTATGTGCATAACAGCATTATTCACAACAGCCAAAAGGTTGAAGCAACCTGAATATATACAACCCGTGTATATATTCACATATAAACTGAATATTATCTTCCTTTTAAAAGAAAGGAAATTCTTACACATGCTCCAGCCTGGACGAACCTTGAGGACATTATCTCAGTGAAATAAGCTGCTCGCAAAAAGAAAAATACAGTACGATCCACTTACATGAGGTACCTAAAGAAGTCAAAATCATAGAGACAGAAAGTAGAATGGTGGTTGCCAAGGGCTGGAGAGAGGAGGGCATGAGGAGTTATTGTTTAATAGGCTATGGAGTTTTAGTTTGTAATATGAAAAGAGTTCTGGAGATGTATAGTGGAAATGGTTGCACAACAATGTAAATGTACTGAATTTCACTGAACTGTACATTTTAAAATTGTTAAAATGATAAATTTTATGTTATGTATATTTTACCACAATTTTTAAAGTGTACAAGTTGATGATTTTTAGTGTGTTCACAACCATCACCACTATCTAATTTTAGAACATTTTAATCACCCCCCCCCACCAAGAAACCTGGTAGTAGCAATTACTATTAACAATCACTCCACAGTCCCCATTTTCCCTAGACCCTAATTGACTTTCTATTTCTATATACTTGCCTATTCTGGACATTTCATATAAATGAAATCATAAAGTATGTGGCCTTTGTGTCTTTCACTTAGCATACTATTTTCAAGATTCATCCATGTTGTAGTATGTATCAGTAATTCATTTCTTTTCATGACCAGATAATATTCCATTGTGTGGATATACCACATTTGCTTTTTCATTCATTAGTTGGTGGATATTTGGATTGTTTCTATGTTTTGGCTGTTAATGCTTAAAATGGACAACCTAGAAGAAATGGATAAATTCCTAAAAATGTACAGTCTCCTAAGACTGAACCAGGAAGAAATGGAGAATGTGAACAGTCCAATTACCAGTACTGAAATTGAATCAGTAAAAAACAAACAAACAAAAACAAAACAAACAAAAATTCCCAACAAACAAAACTCCAGGATCAGATGGCTTTACAGGTGAATTCTACCAAACATTTAGAAAAGAGTTAATACCTATCCTTCTGAAACTATTCCAAAAAGTTGCAGAGGAAGGAATGCTTCTGAGCTCATTCTATGAATCCACCGTCACCAGACAAAACCAGACAAAGATATCACAAAAAAAGAGAAAATTACAGGCCAATATCACTGATGAACATAGATGCAAAAATCCTCAACAAAATACCAGCAAACAGAATCCAATAATACATTAAAAGGATCATACACCATGATCAAGTGGGATTTATCCCAGGGATGTAAGGAGTTTTCAATATCTGCAAATCAATGTGATACACCACATTAACAAATTGAATAATAAAAACCATATGATCATTTCAATAGATGAGGAAAAATCTTTTAATAAAATTCAACATCCATCTGTGATAAAAACTCTCCAGAAACTGGGCACAGAGGGAACCTACCTCAACATAATAAAGGTCATATACGACAAACCCACAGCAAACATCATTCTAAATGGTGAAAAGCCGAAAGCATTTCCTCTAAGATCAGGAACAAGACAAGGATGTCCACTTTCGCCACTATTATTCAACATAGCTTTGGAAGTCCTAGCCATGGCAATCAGAGAAGAAAAAGAAATAAAAGGAATCCAAATTGGAAAAGAAGAAGTAAAATTGTCACTGTTTGCAGATGACATGATACTATACATAGAAAATCCTAAAGATGCCACCAGAAAACTACTAGAGCTAATCAATGAATTTGGTAAAGTTGCTGGACACAAAATTAATACACAGAAATCTCTTACATTCCTATACACTAACAACAACAAACTATCAGGAAGAGAAATTAAGGAAACAATCCCATTTACAATCACATCAAAAAGAATAAAATAGAAACAAACCTGCCTAAGGAAGCAAAGACCTGTACTTGGAAAACTATAAGTCACTGATGAAAGAAATTGAAGATGACATAAACACATGGAAAGATATACCATGTTCATAGACTGGAAGATATAATATTAAAATGACCATATTACCCAAGGCAATCTACAAATTCAATGTAATCCCTATCAAAATACTAAGGGTATTTTTCACAGAGCTAGAACAAATAATTTTAAAATTTGTACAAAAACAAAAAAGACCCTGAGTAGCCAAAACAATGTTTAGAAAAACGGAGCTGGAGATATCACGCTCCTTGACTTTAGACAATACTACAAAGTTACAGTAATCAAAACAGTATGGTACTAGCACAAAAACAGACACGTAAATCAATGGAACAGAATAGACAGCCCAGAAATAAACCCATGCACTTATCATCAATTAATCTACAACAAAGGAGGCAAGAATAGACAGTGGAAAAAAGACAGTCTCTTCAATAAGTGGTGCCTGGAAAACTGTACAGCTACATGGAAAAGAATGAAATTAAAACATGCTCTAACACCATATACAAAAATAAATTCAAAATGTAAGACTGGAAACCATAAAACTCCTAAAGGAAAACATAGGTGGAACACTCTTTGACATGAATTGTAGCAATATATATTTTTTGATCTGTCTCCTAAAGTAAGGGAAATAAAAGCAAAAATTTTTTAAATGGGACCTAATTAAACTTAAAAGCTTTTGCACAGCAAAGGAAACCATCAACAAAATTAAAAGACACCCTACTGAATAGGAGAAAATATTTGCAGATAATAGGACCAATACGGGGTTAATATCCAAAATATATAAATAGCTCATACAACTCACCATGAAAAAAACAAAAAACCCAGCTAAAAAATGGGCAGAAGATCTGAATAGACATTTTTCCAAATAAGACATATAGATAGCCAACAAGTACATGAAAAGGTGCTCAACATCACTAATAATCAGGGAAATACAAATGAAAAGCACAATGAGATATCACCTCACACATGTCAGAATGGCTATCATCAAAAAGAACGCAAATAACAAATGTTGGAGGATATGGAGAAAAATGAACCCTCATACGCTGTTGATGTAAATTAATGCAGCCACTGTGGGGAAACAGTATGGAGGTTTCTCAAAAAACTAAAAATAGAACTACCCTACCATATGACCCAGCAATTCCACTCCTGGGTATATAACCACAAAAAACACAAACAATAATTCAAAAAGAAACATGCACCCCAATGTTCATAGAATTATTTACAATTGCCAAGATATGGAAACAACATAAACATCCATCAGCAGATGAATGGATAAAGAAGATGTGGTATATATATAATGGAATACTACTAAGCCATAAAAAAGAATTAAATTTTGCCATTTGCAACAACATGGATGGACTTGGAGGGTATTATGCTAAGTGAAATAAGTCAGATACAGAAAGACAAATACCGTATGATATCACTCATATGTGGAATCTAAAAAATAAAGCAATCCAGTGAATGTAACAAAAAAGAAACATTCACAGATATAGAGAATACACTAGTGGTTACCAGTGGAGAGAGGGAATCAGGGAGGGGCAAGATGGGGGCAGGGGATTAAGAGGTACAAACTACTATGTATAAAATTAAAAAGCTAGGGAATCCCTTGGCGGTCCAGTGGTTAGGACTCCACGCTTTCACTGCTGAGGGCCCAGGTTGATCCCTGGTGGGGGAACTAGGATCCCATAAGCCATGCAGCACGGCCAAATCAATAAACCAATCAATCAATAAATAAGGTACAAGGATATATTGTACAACACAGGGAATATAGCCAATTTTTTGTAATAACTATAAATGGAGTATAACCTTTAAAAATTGTGAATCACGTTGTACACCTGAAACTTATTTATTAATAATATTGTACATCAACTATACCTCAATAAAAAATTTTAAAAAAGAATAACGCTGCTATGAACATCAGTGTACAAGGTTTTGTGTGAACATATATTTACATTTTTCTTCAGAATATTCCTGGGAGTGGAACTGGTAACTCTATTGTTTAATTTTTTGAGGAATTGCCAGACTGTTTCCCACAGTGGCTGCACCATTTTACATTCCTACCAATGTGAAGGTTTCAGGTGAACAGTTTTTGAATCTTGTCATTTTCTAAACTTTCTAAAAAGGTTGTATAATTTGGTTTAAATTATATAGTTTATGTTTTGTTTTGCAAATTTGTAATAAAATAAGCTGGGAATGCCACACATTATTTCAATAATAAAAAATGTAATACTACCTCTGATATCTATAAACTAGATTATTTTTCTATTCAACCCTAACACCTGTCGCCTTCTGACTACTTCCCTGACCGACAGGAAAACATGCGGGTGATTCTCAGATAGACCTGGCACGTGGCGCTGGCGAGACTGTTTTAGCATTCAGCATCACTCCCATCCGTCCTCCGCAATGCAGAGCAGCAGGGAACTACATTTCCCAGAAGACACCCCCTTTTTCCACCTCCCACCCCTGCTTCCAGGCAGGAGTTTGCATGAAAGGAATTTGGGGGAAATTTGGAATGCAAAAAGGAGAGGGAATCCATTATTCTGCAGAGGTGGCAACAGCCAGATGCTGCACAGATATGAGTGAGAAGGCTTCCCAGCAAGCTCTCAGGAGCCAAACTTCAGGCTGACACCTTCCACGTCCACTTCTACCTTCGCAGTAGCTGCCCTGAGTTCCGCTCCCTCGGCTCTTCCAACAGTCCTGTAAGCCCCTGTTGCTATATTATGCCCTTTATACCCGGAAGACATAGAGTGGCTTGTGTTTTCCTGAACAAATCCTGAGTAATACACATGCATATTGGGACAGAGGTACCATTTAAAGTTTAAAATATTTAAATATAACGAAGGCGCGGAAATGCAGTGTGTCTAGAGACAGTGGTTTTTTTTCACCAACGGGGAATTTCTGTTTCGGAGCCAAACTTGAGTCCAGGCTCGCTATTTTTTAATTTATTATGAGCATTTTAAAAAGGCGCCGTTAAAAACTCATTGTAAACACCATTTAATGGTAGAATAATCATCAGATATCCTGTGACTTAACGAACTAGTTCCATAATGTTGGCATTTAGGTTGTTTTTATTATTTTGGCTATTATGAATAATCCTGAAAAGAGCGACTTTTTTGATTGCTTCCTTTAGACAGATTCCAAAAAGAGACATTTCTGATTCAAAGAATAGAAACATATTAAAGATTATTGATACACATTGCTAGATTGGTTTCCAGAAATGTAGTAATTTACACTCTTACATGTGACCAAGTATTCGTCTTGCCACTCTATGACTGCCATCAAATACTGTAATGTAAAAATAATGTGTGCTAATTTGAAAGGTAAAATTTCAGGTTTATTTTTTATTCACTTGTTGATTAGCCATTTCTCTTCTCCCCCCTCCCCCCCCCCCCGCTTCCTTTCCTTCTGTCCTAAAGTCCCTCCCCTCCCTTCCCCTTTGCTCTCCTTTCCTTTTCTTCTTTTTTTCTCTTTCCTTCCTACTTCTTTTCTCTCTCCCTTCCTCCTTCCTTTCCTCTAGTCTTCCTTCATTTCTAGAATTCACATACTTTGCCTATTAATCTGTCAAATGTTATGTTTTTATAAATCTCCCACTTCCTGTTGCATTTAATTTTGTTTATATTTTATTATATAGCAGTATGTTTATGTAGCAGAAATCTATTCCTTTAGAGTTCCTAACAGTGCTTTTAATATTAAATAGTTTATCTGCCATTCAGAAATCAGATGAGTATTAACTTCTGTTTTCTATTAGTTATGGCTTGATTTAAAATTGTGGCTGGGTTTTATACATTAACTCTTTGACTTACCTGAACTTTTTTTTTTTTTTTGGTATATTTTAGAAGGAGAAGATGTAACTTAATTTTCTCCCCAAACAACTACCTTCTTGAGCACCCTTTGGTGCTCCCTACTATTATGTAATTATATTTTTTAGATTCTAAATGTGGCTCTTTTAAATAAGCAGGACATGCTTGTTGGAAAAAAGTCCAAATACTTTGGAAATACATAGTGTGGAAAGTGAAAGAATCCTACCCTCTAGAGATAACCATTGATAATGATTTAGTGCATTTTAAAAAATTGGCCTTTTAAGTTGAAGCATACGAATAACATGCATAGATTTTAAGTGTATAGTGTGATGAGTTGTTGTTTTTTGTTTTTGGTTATTTTGCGGTGCGCGGGCCTCTCACTGTTGTGGCCTCTCCCTTTGCGGAGCACAGGCTCCGGACGCGCAGGCTCAGCGGCCATGGCTCACGGGCCCAGCCGCTCCTCGGCAAATGGGATCCTCCCGGACTGGGGCACGAACCCGTGTCCCCTGCATCGGCAGGCGGACTCTCAACCACTGCGCCACCAGGGAAGCCCAGTTTGATGAGTTTTGACAAATATATACACTCAAATAACCCCCATCCAATCAAGATATAAAACATTCCCACACCCACAAAGTTCCCTCTTGTCCCTTTCCAATTAATCCCCATTTCCCCAAAGCAACGACTATTCTAATTTCAATCTCTGTGGTTTTGTTTTAACTGTTCTTGAACCTCATATAAATGGAATCGTAAGTGTAAATTCATCTAGGTCTGGCTTCTTTCACTCGATGTTATTCTTTTGAGATTCAACCATGTTTTTCTGTGTAATAGCAGTTCCTGTATATTGCTGAATAGTACTCCATTGTATGGATAAACAACAACTTACCCATTCACTTATTGATGGACATTTGGGTTCTTTCCAGTTTGAAACTATGTCAACTAAATCTGCTAAGAACATGTTAGTACAAGCCCTTTTGTGGATATTTCTAGAAGTGGAATTACTAGGTCATAAAGTAGGTGTAACTTTAATTTCATAAGAAACTGACATACAATATTCCAAAGTGGTTGTACCATTTAACCATCTACCGGGGACAGCTGCTCTATAGCCTCACCAATACTTGGTATTATCTTTTTTGTGTCATTATAATTTTAATAATTAAAAAAAAATAGCACAATCACAGAAGTTGCAAGTACGGTACAAAGAGTATTTTTCTTTCACCATTTTAAAATAAATGGCCAACCTGGTGCCCCAACTCCCCCTAATTCTTTAGTGTGTATTTAATACAAACAAGGAAATTCTCCTACATAACCATCCTAAGTAGTAAGTTAATATTGGTGCATCACAACCATCTAATCCTCAGACATTATTCAAGCTTTAACAATTGTCCCAGTAATGTTCTTTCTAGTAAAAGGATCCAGTTCAAAAAGTATATATTGCATTTAATTGTCAGATGTCTTTACTCTCCATCACTGGAACTGTTCTTGTTTCCTTTTTTACAGTTTTGAAGTGTCCATGCCAATTACATTGTAGAATGGCCCCAAATTGAGGGTTTCTGATCTTTCTTCACAATTACATTCACGTTATACATCTTTGGCAAGATTATCGTAGAAGGGACATGACTTTACTTTGTCCTTTTACTGAAGATGTTCATTTTGATCATTTGAATCCCCAGTGGGATCACCCTCTTCACTATGCTTACTCTCTGATACTCCACTCCTGATCACTCCTCTACCAGAACACCCTCCTCTCCTTGCTCAGGTTCAAGCTTTGGGCCTCCCATCCAAGTAGATGACCTTCTTAGTCCACTTAGGCTCTGACTCTACATGTTTGGCTCAGGCTCTAAGTTCCCATGTTGGGCTGTCTCCCGTATGGACTCTCTGCTCTTCCTGTTCAAGCTCTGACATCCAACACTGGGCTTCCCTCTGTATGAGCACCTGTCTCACCCTGCTTATGCTCTAATATGCCACGTTGGACTGTCCCTGAACATGGTTGCCCCCCTCACTCTCCTAGAGCGCTGTTCTAACCCATTGTGGCTGTTCCCTCTCCTCCAGTCTCCACTGTGTGGCACCTACCTTGCTTTGTTCCACATAATGGCCTGAGGACTGAATCATTTTGAAAGGGAAGAACAAAAGGAAAGAGGAAGTGGTGTGGAAGTATTGTCATTCCTTTAAATCTTAGTTACTCTAAAGGGTATGACATGGTAGTCATTATGTTTTTAATTTGCATATCTCTGATGACTAATGATGTAGAACTTCTTTTAAGTGCTTATTGGGCATTTGTACACCTTTTGTCAAGTGTCTGTGTGAGGGTTTTGCCCATTTACAAAGTGTGTTTTCTTTGTCTTATTGATTTGTAAGAGTTGCTCATAAAGTCTGGATCCAAGTCCTTTTTAAATGTGTGTATTGAGAATGTATTCATCCACTCTTTGGCATGTCTTTTTATTTTCTTAATGGTATTGATGATCAGAAACTTATACTTTTTATGAAATCCAATTTGTGAGTTTTAAATTTCATGGCTAGTGGTTTTTGTGTGTCATCTGAAATATTTGCCCACCTCCAATTCATGAAGATATTCCCCTGTATTTTCTTTTAAAGGCTTTAAAGGTTAGATTTTATGTTTAGACCTTTGATGCATCTCAAATTAATTTTTGTGTATGCTGTCAGACAAAGGCCAAGATTACGTTTTTTCCATAGAGCTGTCCAGTTGTGCCAACATTTGTTGTTGAAAAAGATCTTCATTTCCTGATGAATGATCTCAGCTATTTTGTCAAAAATCAATTCTCATATATGTGTGAATTTATTTCTGGACTCTGTTCTGTTTCATTAATCTGCAGTGTACCAAGGTACGAATACCCCCATTGTACTTGATAACTGTAGCTTTATATTCAGGTGGTGTAAGTGCTCCACTTTTGTTCTTTTTCAAGATAGTTTATGCTACATCCTTTGGATTTCCATTAAACTTTAGAATCAGTTTCTTGATTAGCTACAAAAAAAATGCTGCTTGGAATTAGGATAGTGTTGAATCTGTAGTTCAAATTGGGGAAAATTACCACCTTAATAGTATCAAATTTTCTATTCCAGGAACATTTTATATATATATATATATATATATATATATATATATATATATATATATATACACATATTCATTTAGGACCTTGTTAAATTTTCTCACAATGATTTATAATTGTGGGATAAATGTCTTACAGATCTTTCATCAAATTTATTCCCAAATAATTTGTTTTTGAATGATATTGTTAAGTGTTTTTTTTTGTGTGGTTTTTTTTTTGCAGTACGCGGGCCTCTCACTGTTGTGGCCTCTCCCGTTGCGGAGCACAGGCTCCGGACGCGCAGGCTCAGCTTCCATGGCTCACGGGCCCAGCCGCTCCGCGGCATGTGGGACCTTCCCGGACCGGGGCGCAAACCTGTGTCCCCTGCATCGGCAGGCGGACTCTCAACCACTGCGCCACCAGGGAAACCCCTGTTAAGTGTTATTTTTTAAAGTACATTTTTTTCTATTGTTTTTGGTAGCATATACAAATACAGCTGATATTTATATATTAACCTTGGATCATGCAATGTTCTTTTTTATATTGAAATATAGTTAGTCTACAGTGTTGTGTTAGTTTCAAGTGTACAGCAAAGTGATTCATTTATACATATATATATTCTTTTACAGATTCTTTTCCATTATAGGTTATTACAAGATATTGAGTATAGTTCCCTGTGCTATATCATAGGTCCTTGTTGTTTACCTGTTTTATAAAGAGTAATGTGTATGTGTTAATCACAAACTCCTAGTTTATCTCTCCCTGCTGCCCTCTCTCCCCGACTCCACTATCCCCTTTTGTTTTTTATGTCTGTGAGTCTATTTCTGTTTTGTAAATAAGTTCACTTGTATCCTTTTTTTTTTAAGATTTCCCATGTAAGTGATATCATATGGTATTTGTCTTTCACTGACTTACTTCACTTAATATGATAATCTCTAAGTCCATCCATGTTTCTGCAAATGGCATTATTTCATTCTTTTTAGAACTGAGTAACAGTCCATTGTGTGTGTGTGTGTGTACACACACACAACATCTTCCTTATCCATTCATCAGTCGAGGGACATTTAGGTTGCTTCAACGACTTGGCTATTATAAATACTGCTGCTATGAACACTGGCGTGCATGTATCTTTTTCAATTAGAGTTTTCTCTGGATATATTCCCAGGAGTGGGATTGCAGGATCATATGGTAACTCTATTTTTAGTTTTTTAAGGAACCTCCATACTGGTCTCCATAGTGGCCGTACCAATTTACATTCCCACCAACAGTGTAGGAAGGTTCCACTTTTTTACACCCTCTCTAGCATATTTTTTTTAACATCTTTATTGGAGTATAATTGCTTTACAATGTTATGTTTCTGCTGTATAACAAAGTGAAGCAGCTATATGTATACATATATCCCCATATCCCCTCCCTCTTGCGTCTCCCTCCGACCCTCCCTATTCCATCCCTCTAGGTGGTCACAAAGCACTGAGCTGATCTTCCTCTGCTATGCAGCTGCTTCCCACTAGCTATCTATTTTACATTTTGTAGTGTATATGTGCCAGTGCTAATCTCTGACTTTGTCCCAGTTTACCCTTCCTCCTCGCCATGTCCTCAAGTCCATTCTCTACATCTGCGTCTTTATTCCTGTCCTGCCCCTAGGTTCTTCTGACCATTTTCTTTTCTTTTTTTTTTTAGATTCCATATATATGTGTTAGCATACGGTATTTATTTTTCTCTTTCTGACTTCACTCTGTATGACAGATTCTAGGTCCATCCACCTCACTACAAGTAACTCAATTTCATTTCTTTTTATGGCTGAGTAATATTCCATTGTATGTATGTGCCACACCTTCTTTATCCATTCATCTGTCGATGGACACATAGATTGCTTCCATGTCCTGCCTATCGTAAATAGTGCTTCAGTGAACACTGTGGTACATGTCTCTTTTTGAATTATGGTTTTCTCAGGGTATATGCCCAGTAGTGGAATTGCTGGGTCATATGGTAGTTCTATTTGTAGTTTTTAAAGGAACCTCCATACTGTTCTCCATAGTGGCTGTATCAATTTACATTTCCACCAACAGTGCAAGAGGGTTCCCTTTACTCCACACCCTTTCCAGCATTTATTGTTTGTAGATTTTTGGATGATGGACATTCTGACTGGTGTGAGGTGATACCTCATTGTGGTTTTGATTTGCACTTCTCTAATGATTAGTGATGTTGAGCATTCTTTCATGTGTTTGTTGGCAATCTGTATATCTGCTTTAGAGAAATGTCTGTTTAGGTCTTCCACCCATTTTTGGGTAGGATTGTTTGTTTTTTTAATACTGAGCTGCATGAGCTGCTTGTATATTTTAGAGATTAATCCTTTGTCAGTTGCTTCATTTGCAAATATTTTCTCCCATTGTGAGGGTTGTCTTTTGGTCTTGTTTATGGTTTCCTTTCCTGTGCAAAAGCTTTTAAGTTTCATTAGGTCCCATGTGTTTACTTTTGTTTTTATTTACATTTCTCTAGGAGGTGGGTCAAAAAGGATCTTGCTGTGATTTATGTCATAGAGTGTTCTGCCTATGTTTTCCTCTAAGAGTTGCATAGTGTCTGGCCTTACATTTAGCTCTTTAATCCATTTTGAGCTTATTTTTGTATATGGTGTTAGGGAGTGTTCTAATTTCATTCTTTTACATGTAGCTGTCCCGTTTTCCCAGCACCACTTATTGAAGAGACTGTCTTTTCTCCATTGTATATCCTTGCCCCCTTTATCAAAGATAAGGTGACCATATGTGCGTGGGTTTATCTCTGGGCTTTCTATCCTGTTCCATTGATCTATATTTCTGTTTTTGTGCCAGTATCATACAGTCCTGATTACTGTAGCTTTGTAGTATAGTCTGAAGTCAGGGAGCCTGATTCTTCCAGCTCTGTTTTTCTTTGTCAAGATTGCTTTGGCTGTTTTGGGTCTTTTGTGTTTCTACACAAATTGTAAAATTTCTGTTCTAGTTCTGTGAAAAATGACACTGGTACTTTGAGAGGGATTGCACAGAATCTGTAGATTGCTTTGGGTAGTATAATCATTTTTACAATGTTGATTCTTCCAATCCAAGAACATGGTATATCTCTCCATCTGATTGTATCGTCTTTAATTTCTTTCATCAGTGTCTTATAGTTTTTTTGTAGTTTTTTTAAAGGAAAGCCAACGTTGGGGGAAGATGTGGAATCTTTTTTTTTTTAATTAATATATTTTTATTTTTGGCTGTGTTGGGTCTTCGTTTCTGTGCAAGGGCTTTCTCTAGTTGCGGCAAGCGGGGGCCACTCTTCATTGCAGTGTGCGGGCCTCTCACTATCGCGGCCTCTCATTGCAGAGCACAGGCTCCAGACGTGCAGGCTCAGTAGTTGTGGCTTACGGGCCCAGTTGCTCCACGGCATGTGGGATCTTCCCAGACCACGGCTCGAACCCATGTCCCCTGTATTGGCAGGCAGATTCTCAACCACTGCACCACCAGAGAAGCCCAGTGTCTTATAGTTTTCTGAATACAGGTCTTTTGTCTCCGTAGGTAGGTTTATTCCTAGGTATTTTATTCTTTTTGTTGCAGTGGTGCGTGGGAGTGTTTCCTTAAATTCTCTTTTGGATTTTTCATCGTTAGTGTATAGGAATGCAAGAAATTTCTCTGTATTAATTTTGTATCCTGCTACTTTACCAAATTCATTGATTGGCTCTAGTAGTTTTCTGGTAGCATCTTTAGGATTCTCTATGTATAGTATCATGTCATCTGCAAACAGTGAAAGTTTTACTTCTTATTTTCTGATTTGTATTCCTTTTATTTCTTTTTCTTCTCTAATTGCTGTGGCTAAAACTTCCAAAACTATGTTGAATAATAGTGGTGATAGTGGGCAACCTTGTCTTGTTCCTGATCTTAGAGGAAATGCTTTCAGTTTTTCACCATTGAGAACGATGTTGGCTGTCGGTTTGTCATATATGGCCTTTATTATGTTGAGTTAGGTTCCCTGTATGCCTACTTTCTGGAGAGTTTTTATGGTAAATCGTTGTTGAATTTGGTTGAAAGCTCTTTCTGCATCTATTGAGATTATCATATGGTTTTTATCCTTCAGTTTGTTAATATGGTGTATCACATTGATTGATTTGCGTATATTGAAGAATCCTTGCATTCTTGGGATAAACCTCACTTGATCATGGTGTATGATCCTTTTAATGTGCTAATGGATTCTATTTGCTAGTATTTTGTTGAGGATTTTTGCATCAATGTTCATCAGTGATATGGGCCTGTAGTTTTCTTTTGTTGGGACATCTTTGTCTGGTTTTGGTATCAGGGTGACGGTGGCCTCGTAGAATGAGTTTGGGAGTGTTCCTCCTTCTGCTATATTTTGGAACAGTTTGAGAAGGATGGGTGCCAGCTCTTCTCTAAATGTTTGATAGAATTCGCCTGTGAATCCATCTGGTCCTGGGCTTTAGTTTGTTGGAAGATTTTTAATCACAGTTTCAATTTCAGTGCTTGTGATTGGTCTGTTCTTATTTTCTATTTCTTCCTGGTTCAGTCTTGGAAGGTTGTGCTTTTCTAAGAATTTGTCCATTTCTTCCAGGTTGTCCATTTTATTGGCATATAGTTGCTTGTAGTAATCCCTCATGATCCTTTGTATTTCTGCAATGTTAGTTGTTACTTCTCCTTTTTCATTTCTAATTCTGTTGATTTGAGTCTTCTCCTTTTTTTTCTGGATGAGTATGGCTAATGGTTTATCAATTTTGTTTATCTTCTCAAAAAAACAGCTTTTCATTTTATTTATCGTTGCTATTGTTTCCTTCATTTCTTTTTCATTTATTTCTGATCTGATCTTTATGATTTCTTTCCTTCTGCTAACTTTGGGTTTTTTTGTTGTTCTTCTTCTTTCTCTAATTGCTTTAGGTGTAAGGGTAGGTGGTTTATTTGAGATTTTTCTTGTTTCTTGAGGGAGGATTTTATTGCTAGAAACTTCCCTCTTAGAACTGCTTTGGCTGCATCCCATAGATTATGGGTCATCGTGTTTTCATTGTCATTTGTTTTTAGGTACTTTTTATTTCCTCTTTGATTTCTTCAGTGATCTCTTGGTTATTTCGTAGTGTATTATTTAGCCTCCATGTGTCTGTATTTTTTAGGGTTTTTTTTCCTGTAATTGATATCTAGTTTCATAGCATTGTGGTTGGAAAAGATATTTGATACAATTTCAATTTTCTCAAATTTACTGAGGCTTTATTTGTGACCCAAGATATGATCTATCCTGGAGAATGTTCCATGAGCACTTGCGAAGAAAGTGTACTCTGTTGTTTTTGGATGGAATGTCCTATAAATATCAAATAAGTCCATCTTGTTTAATGTATCATTTAAAGCTTGTGTTTCCTTATTTATTTTCATTTTGGATGATCTGTCCATTGGTGAAAGTGGGGTGTTAAAGTCCCCTACTATGAATGTGTTACTGTCGATTTCCCCTTTTATGGCTATTAGCATTTGCCTTATGTATTGAAGTGCCCTAGGTTGGGTGCATAAATATTTACAATTATTATATCTTCTTCTTGGATCGATCGCTTGATCATTATGTAGTGTCCTTCTTTGTCTCTTGTAATAGTCTTTATTTTAAAGTCTGTTTTGTCTGATATGAGAATTGCTATTCCAGCTTTCTTTTGGTTTCCATTTGCATGGAATATCTTTTTCCATCCCCTCACTTTCAGTCTGTATGTGTCCTTAGGGCTGAAGTGGGTCTCTTGTAGACAGCATATGTATGGGTCTTGTTTTTGTATCCATTCAGCCAGTCTATGTTTTGGTTGGAGCATTTAATCCATTTACATTTAAGGTACTTATTGATATGTATGCTCCTATTACCATTTTCTTAATTGTTTTGGGTTTGTTATTGTAGGTCTTTTCCTTCTCCTGTGTTTCCTGCCTGGAGAAGTTCCTTTAACATTTGATATAAATCTCGTTTGGTGGTGCTGAACTCTCTCAGCTTTTGCTTGTCTGTAAAGCTTTTAATTTCTCCGTCAAATCTGAATGAGATTCTTGCTCGGTAGAGTCATCTTGGGTGTAGGTTTTTCCTTTTCATCACTTTAAATATGTCCTGCCAGTCCCTTCTGTCTTGCAGAGTTTCTGCTGAACGATCAGCTGTTAACCTTATGGGGATTCCCTTTTATGTTATTTGTTGCTTTTCTCTTGCTGCTTTAATATTTTTTCCTTGTATTTAATTTTTGATAGTTTGCTCATATGTGTCTTGGCGTGTTCCTCCTTGGATTTATCCTGTATGGGACTCTCTGCACTTCTTGGACTTGATTGACTATTTCCTTTCCCATGTTAGGGAAGTTTTCAACTATCATCTCTTCAAATATTTTCTCAGTCCCTTTCTTTTTCTCTTCTTCTTCTGGGACCCCTATAATCTGAGTGTTGGTGTGCTTAATGTTGTCCCAGAGGTGTCTGAGACTGTCCTCAATTCTTTTCATTCTCTTTACTTTATTCTGCTCTGCAGTAGTTATTTCCACTATTTTATCTTCCAGGTCACAATATCTGTTCTTCTGCCTCAGGTATTCTGCTATTAATTCCTTCTAGAGAATTTTTAATTTCATTTATTGTGTTGTTCATCATTTTTGTTTGCTCTTTAGTTCTTAGGTCCTTGTTAAACTTTTCTTATATTTTCTCCATTCTATTTTCAAGATTTTGGATCATCTTTACTACCATTATTCTGAACTTTTTTTCCGGTAGACTGCCTCTTTCCTCTTCATTTATTTGGTCTGGTGGGTTTTTACCTTGCTTCTTCATCTGCTGCATGTTTTTCTATCTTCTCATTTTGTTTAACTTACTGTGTTTGGGGGTCTCCTTTTCACAGGATGCAGGTTCGTAGTTCCCAGTGTTTTTGGTGTCTGCCCCCAGTAGGTGAGGTTGATTCAGGGGGTTGTGTAGGTTTCCTGGTGGAGGTGACTGGTGCCTGTGTTCTGGTGGGTGGGGTTTGATCTTATCTTTCTGGTGCACAGGACCACGTCCAGTGGTGTGTTTTGGGGTGTCTGTGAACTCAGTATGACTTTAGGCAGCCTCTTTGCTAATGGGTGGGGTTGTGTTCCTGTCTTGCTAGTTGTTTGGCATGGGCAATCCAGCACTGGAGCTTGCTGGCCATTGGGTGGAGCTGGGTCTTAGTGTTGAGATAGAGATCTCTGGGAGAGCTCTCACCGATTGATATTACATGGAGCTGAGAGGTCTCTGGTGGTCCAGTGTCCTCGACTTGGCCCTCTCACCTCCGAGGCTCAGGCCTGACACCCGGCCGGAGCACCAAGACCCTGTCACCCACACGGCTTGGAAGAAAAGGAAGAAAAAAAAGGAAATAAAATAAATAAATAAATTTTAAAAAGAGAGAGAGCAACCAAACCAATAAACAAATCCAGCAATGATAACAAGCACTAAAAACTAAACTAAGAGAAGCATAAAAATCAGAAACAAATCAGTCACAGAAGGCAAACCCCAAGTCTACGGTTGCTCCCAGAGTCCACTGCCTCAATTTTGGAAACATTCTTTGTGTATTCAGTTATTCCATAGATGCAGGGTTCATCAAGTTGATTGTGCGGATTTAACCCATTGCTCCTGAGGCTGCATGGAGAATTTTCCCTTTCTCTTCTTTGTTCGCACAGCTCCTGGGGTTCAGCTTTCATTTTGGCCCCACCTCTGCGTGTAGGTCACCCTGAGGCATCTGTTCCCTGCCCAGACAGGAGGGGGTTAAAGCAGCAGCTGATTAGGGCTCTCTTGCTCACTCAGGCCAGGGAGAGTGAGAGGTACTGTAGTCATAATTGGAATGCAGGGCGAGCCTGCAGTGGCAGAATTCAGCATGACATTGCGATAGCCTGAGGCATGTCGTGTGTTCGCCCTGGGGAAGTTGTCCCTGGATCTCAGGACCCTGTCAGTGGTGTGCTGCACAGGCTCCCAGGGAGGGTGTGGATAGTAACCTGTGATTGCACAGAGGACTCTTGGTGGCAGTGGCAGCAGAGTTAGCATTTCCTGCCCCTCTCTGGGGTCCGAGCTGATAGCTGCAGCTCACGCCCATCTCTGGATCTCGCTTATTCAGTGCTCTTACTTCTGTGGGCACAGGGGGAAGGAATCCCCTCTCCTTGTGCACCCCAAAACAATGGTCTGTTGCCTCTTCGGCAGGTCCAGACTTTTTCCCTGACTCCCTCCTGGCTTGTTGTGGCGCATTAGCCCCCTTCAGGCTGTCTTCACGCAGCCAGCCCCAGTCCTCTCCCTGGGGTCTGCACTCCAAAGTGCAAGCCTCAGCTCCCAGCCCACACCTGCCCCAGCAGGTGAGCAGACAAGCATCTCAGGTTGTTGAGTGCTGGTTGGCACCAATCCTCTGTGCAGGAAGTGCACTTTGCCCTCTGCACTCCTGTTGCTGCACTCTCCTCTGTGGCTCTGAAGCTTCCACCCCGCCCACCGCGTGTCCCCGCCAGTGAAGGGGCTCCCTAGAGTGTGGAAACTTTTCATCCTTCACAGCTCCCTCCCAGAAGTGCAGGTCCCATCCCTATTCTTTTGTCTCTGGTTTTTCTTTTGCCCTACCCAGGTACATGGGGATTTTCTTGCCTTTTGGGAAGTCTGAGGTCTTCTGCCAGTGTTCAGAGGTGTTCTGTAGTTGTTCCACATGTAGATGTGTTTTTGATGTATTTGTGGGGAGGAAGGTGATCTCCATGTCTTACTCCTCCGACATCTTGAAGGTCTCCCCTCGAGCATATATTATTTGTAGACTTTTTGAAAAATGGCCATTCTGACCAGTGTGAGGTGATACCTCATTGTAGTCTTGATTTGCACTTCTCTAATAATTAGCAATATTGAGCTTCTTTTCATGCTGGCTATCTGCATGTCTTCTTTGGGGAAATGTGTATTTATTTCCTCTGCCCTTTTTTTTTTGCAGTATGCGGGCCTCTCACTGTTGTGGCCTCTCCCGTTGTGGAGCACAGGCTCCGGACGCGCAGGCTCAGCGGCCATGGCTCGTGAGCCCAGCTGCTCCACAGCATGTGGGATCTTCCCGGACCGGGGCACGATCCATGTCCCCTGCATCGGCAGGCAGACTGTCAACCACTGCGCCACCAGGGAGGCCCTGCCCTTTTTTTTAAAATTGGACTGTTTGGTTTTTTTATATTAAGCTGTGTGAGCTGTTTGTATCTTTTGGAAATTAATCCCTTGTTGGTAGCATCATTTGCAAAACTTTTCTCCCAGTCCATAGGTTGTCTTTTTTTTTTTTTTTTGCTGTACACAGGCCTCTCACTGTTGTGGCCTCTCCCGTTGCGGAGCACAGGCTCAGCGGCCATGGCTCATGGGCCCAGCTGCTCCATGGCATGTGGGATCTTCCCGGACCAGGGCACGAACCCGTGTCCCCTGCATCGGCAGGCGGACTCTCAACCACTGCGCCACCAGGGAAGCCCCATAGGTTGTCTTTTTGTTGTGATGATGGTTTCCTTTCTTGTGCAAAAGTTTTTTCATTTAATTAAGTCCCATTTATTTATTTTTGTTTTTATTTCTATTACTCTAGGAGACAGATCCAAAAAACTATTTCTGTGATTTATGTCAAAGAGTGTTCTGCCTATGTTTTCCTCTAGGAGTTTTATAGTATCCAACCTTACATTTAGGTCTTTAATCCATTTAGAGTTTATTTTTGTGTATGGTGTTAGGGAGTGTCCTAGTTTCATTCTTTTGCATGTAGCTGTCCAGTTTTCCCAGCACGACTTATTGAAGAGACTGTCTTTTCTCCGTTGTATATTCTTGCCTCCTTTTTCACAGATTAATTGACCATAGGTGCATGAGTTTATTTCTGCGCTCTCTATCTTGTTCCATTGATCTATATTTCTGTTTTTGTGCCAGTACCATACTGTTTTGGTTACTGTAGCTTTGTGGTATAGTCTGAAGTCAGGGAATGTGATTCCTCCAGCTCTGTTCTCTTTTCTCAAGATTGTTTTGGCTATTTGGGGTCCTTTGTGTATCCATACAAATTTAAAACTTTTTTTGTTCTAGTTCTGTGAAAAATACCATTGGTAGTTTGATAGTGATTGCATTGAATCTATAGAATGTTTGGGGTAGTATAGTCATTTTCACCATGTTGATTCTTCCAATTCAAGAACATGGTATATATTGCCATCTGTATGTGTTGTCTTCAGTTTCTTTCATCAGTGTCTTATAGTTTTTGGAGTACAGGTCTTTGCCCCTTAGGTAAGTTTGTTCCTAGGTATTTTATTCTTTTTGATGTGATTGTCATGGGATTGTTTCCTTAATTTCTCTTTCTGATATTTGTTGTTAGTGTATAGAAATGCAACAGATTTCTGTATATTAATTTTATATCAAGCAACTTCACAGAATTCATTGATGAGCTCTAGTAGTTTTCTGGTAGCATGTTTAGGATTTTCTACGTATAGCATCATGTATCTGCAAACAGTGACAGTTTTACTTCTTCTTTTCCAATGCAGATTCCTTTTATTTCTTTTTCTTCTCTGACTGCTGTGGCTAGGGCTTCCAAAACTATGTTGAATAAAAGTGGTGAGAGTGGGAATCCTTCTCTTGTTCCTGATCTTAGAGGAGATGCTTTCAGCTTTTCACCACTAAGTATGATGTTAGCTGTGGGTTTGTCATATATGGCCTTTATTATGTTCAGGTATGTTCCCTCTCTGCCCACTTTCTGAAGAGTTTTTATCACGGATGGATGTTCAATTTTATCAAAGTTTTTTCTGCATCTATTGAAATGATCATATGGTTTTTATTCTTCAATTTGTTAATGTGGTGTATCAGATTGATTGATTTGTGGATATTGAAAACTCCTTGCTTCCCTGGGATAAATCCCATTTGATCATGGTGTATGATTTTTTTTTTTTTTTTTTTTTTTTTTGTGGTACGCGGGCCTCTCACTGCTGCGGCCTCTCCCATTGCAGAGCACAGGCTCCGGACGTGCAGGCCCAGCAGCCATGGCTTACGGGCCCAGCTGCTCCGCGGCACGTGGGATCCTCCCAGACCGGGACACGAACCCATGTCCCCTGCATCGGCAGGCGGACTCTCAACCACTGCGCCACTAGGGAAGCCCGGTGTATGATCATTTTAATGTATTGTGGGAGTCAGTTTGATAGTATTTGGTTGAGGATTTTTGCATCTATGTTCATCAGTGGTATTGGTCTGTAATTTTCTTCCTTTTGTGATATCTTTGTCTGGTTTTGGTATCCGGGTAATGGTGACCTCATAGAATGAGTTTGAAAGTGTTCCTTGCTCTAAGATTTTTTGGAATAGTTTCAGAAGGATAGGTGTTAACTCTTCTCTAAATGTATGGTAGAATTCACCTGTGAAGCCATCTGGTCCTGGACTTTTGCTTGTTGGAAGTTTTTAAATTACTGATATAATTTCAGTACAGGTAATTGGTCTGTTCATATTTTCTATTTCTTCTTGCTTCATTCTTGGGAGATTGTACCTCTCTAAGAATTTGTCCATTTCTTCTAGAATGTCCATTTTGTTGGCATATAGTTGTTTGTAGTAGACTGTTATGATCCTTTGTATTTCTGTGGTGTTGATTGCACCGTCTCCTTTTTCATTTCCGATTTTATTGTTTTTGGCCCTATCCCTTTTTTTCTTGATGAATCTGGCTAAAGGTTTATCGATTTTGCTTATTTTTTCAAAGAACTAGCTTTCAGTTTCATTGATCTTTTCTTTTTTCTTTTTTTTTTTTTAGCATCTATTTCATTTATTTCTGCTCTAATCTTTTTTTTTTTTTTTTTTTTTTGCGGTACGTGGGCCTCTCACTGTTGTGACCTCTCCCGTTGCGGAGCACAGGCTCCGGACGCGCAGGCTCAGCGGCCATGGCTCACTGGCCTAGCCGCTCCACGGCATGTGGGATCTTCCCAGACCGGGGCACGAACCCGTGTCCCCTGCATCGGCAGGCAGACTCTCAACCACTGCGCCACCAGGGAAGCCCTGCTCTAATCTTTATGAACAAAACTTTGGGTTTTGTTTCTTCTTTATCTATTTGCTTTAGTTGTAAGGTTAGGTTGTTTATTTGAGATTTTTCTAATTTCTTAAGGTAAGCTTGTATTGCTATAAACTTCCCTCTTAGAATTGCTTCTGCTGTATCCCAAAGGTTTTGGATCATTGTGTTTTTATTTTCATTTGCCTCTAGGTATTTTTTGTTATTTCCTCTTTGATTCTTCGGTGATCCATTGGTTGTTTAGTAGCATATTGTTTAGCCTCCACGTTTTTGTAGTTTTCGCATTTTTTTCATTGTACTTGATTTCAAGCCTCAGAGTGTTGTGGTTAGAAAGGATGCTTAATGTGATATCAGTTTTATTAAATTTACTGAGGCTTGCTTTGTGACCCAGCATGTGATATATCTGGGAGAATGTTCCATGTGCACTTGAAAAAAAATGTATATCCTGCTGCTTTTGGATGGAATGCTCTATACATGTCAATTAAGTCCATCTGGTCTAATGTGTCACTTAAGGCCTGGGTTTCCATATTGCTTTTCTGTCTGGATGATGTGTCCATTGATGTAAGTGGGGTGTTAATGTCCCCCACTATTATTGCGTTACTATTAATTTCACCTTACAAGTCTGTTAACATTTGCCTTATACATTGAGGTGCTCCTATGTTGGGTGCATATATATTTACAATTGTTATATCTTCTTTTTAGATTGATCTTTTGTTCATTATGTAGTGTCCTTCTTTGTTCCTTGTAACAGTCTTTATTTTAAAGTCATTTTGTCTGATGAATATTGCTACGATGGCTTTCTTTTGATTTCCACCTGCATGGAATATGTTTTTCCATTGTCTCACTTTCAGTCTGTATGTGTCTCTAGATCTGAAATGAGTCTCTTGTAGGCAGCAAATATTTTGGTCTTGTTTTTATGTCCATTCAGCCAGTCTGTGTCTTTTGGTTGGAAAATTTAATCCATTTACATTTAAGGTAATAATCAATATATATGTTCTTATTGCCATTTTGTTAATTTTTAAAATTTGTTTTTGTAGTTCTTTTTTCTCCCTCCTTTTGTTCTCTTGTGACTTGATGACTATCTTTAGTGTTATGTTTAGATTCCTTTTTCTTTTTGTGCATATATCTATTATAGATTTTTGTTTTGCAGTTACCATGAGGTATTTGTTTAGGAGTCTAAATTTTTATGTGCTTAAGTTGCTGATCTCTTAATTTCAAATGCATTTTAGATACCCTGCATTTGTAGTCTCCTCCCCTCACATTTACTGTTTTTGCTATTATATTTTACATCTAATTGTTTTGTGCATCCCTTAATTGCTTATTGTGGATACAAATGATTTTACTAATTTTGTCTTTTAACCTCCCTACTAGCTTTGTGCATGGATGATGTTCTACCTTTATTGTATGCTTACCTTTACTGGTGAGCTTTTCCATTTTGTAATTTTCTTGTTTCTAGTTGTGGCCTTTTCGTTTTCCTAGAGCATTTCCTGTAGCAATTGTTGTAAAGTTGGTTTGGTGGTGCTGAATTCTTTTAGCTTTTGCTTGACTGTAAATCTTTTCCTTTCTCCATCAAATCTGAATGAGAGCCTTGCTGGGTAGAGTATTCTTGTTTGTAGGCAGAAGAGGAAGTCAGAGGATTCCAAGCATGAGAAGGCATGGACGTGCTTTTGCTTGTTTGAAGACAGCAGGAGCCACATGAGAAGGAATGTGGACAGCTTCTAAGAGCAAACAGCAGTCCCTGGCTGATGGCCAGCAAGGAAATGAGGACCTCCATCCTACACCTGCAAGGAACTGAATTCTGCCGCCACCTGAATAATCTTGAAAGTGGATTCTCCTCCAGTACCTCCAGATAAGAGTTCAGCTGGTCCATAACTTCATTTACCCTGAGTAGAGCCCAGCTTAGCCTGCCCAGGACCCCTGACCTACACAATACAAAGTGAAGGAATTGCATTAAGAAAAACCTGGAGGGGAGAAGCGTCCAAAGTCATGGAGTAGAAGGAAGCTAAGCTCACCTCCTCTCACAAGCACACCAAAATCAAAACAGTTTGCAGAACAACCATCACTGCAAAAGACTGAAACCTACCAGAAAAGATCCTCTACAACTAATGTCATAAAGATGGAACCACAAGGAGATGGGTAGGAGGGGCGGACTTGCAATGTAATCAAACCCCATACCCCCTGGGTAGGCAACCCACAAACTGGAGAATAATTATATTACAGAGATTCTCCCACAGGAGTAAGAGTTCTGTGCCCTATGTCAGACCCTCCATCCCAGGGGTCTGGAAGTGATTAGAGAAGCCCCCAGACCACTTGGCTGTGAAGGCTAGTGGGGCTTGACTGCAAGAGCTCCAGAAGATAGGGAGAAATAGAGACTTCACTCTTCTTAAAAAAATTTTTTTATATATCAGGTTCTTATTAGTTATCTATTTTATACATATTAGTGTATATATGTCAATCCCAATCTCCCAATTCATCCCACCACCACCCCCGCACCCGCTTTCCCCCCTTGGTGTCCATACGTTTGTTTAGAGACTTCACTCTTAAAGGGCACACACAAAATCTCAGGTGCACTGGGACCAAGGGAAAAAGCAGTCATTTAATAGGAGCCTGGGCCAGACCCACCTGTTGGTCTTGGAGGGCCTCCTAGGGAGGCAGGGGATGGGTGTGGCCCACCTGGGAACATAGACACTGGTGACGGACATATCAGGGAGTATTCATCTGTGTGAGCTCTTCTGGAGGCAGACAGTTTGGAAGCAAGCCCTGGCCCCACCCAACAGCCTGTAGGCTTCAGTGCTGGGATTCCTCAGGCCAAACAACAAACTGGGCAGGGACACAGCCCCATCCATCAGTAGACAGGCTGCCTAAAGACCTCCTGAGCCAACAGGCACCTCTAGACACACCTCTAGCCTTGCCCACCAGAGCACCAAGATCCAGCTCTACTCACCAGGGGGCAGGCACCAGCCCCTCCCACCAGGAAGTCTGCACAAGACTCTAGACCAGCTTCACCCACCAGATGGCAGACACCAGAAGCAAGAAAACTACAGTCCTACAGCCTGCAGACCAAATCTGCTAACATAGGCCAATCATTACCCTGGGACCAGCTGGCCCCTGGCCCTTGGGTGACAAGAGAGGAGTGCACTGCTGGGATGCATAGGACATCTCCTACAGAGGGCCACTTCTCCAAGGTGGAAAAACATAACCTGCCATATACATAAAAATATCAATAGCAATTTAGACAAAATGACGCAACAGAAGAATATGTTTTAGTTGAAGGGACAAGATAAAACCCCAGAAGAAGAACTAAATGATGTGGTGATAGGCAATCTACCTGAGAAAGAGTTCAGAGTAACGATCATAAAGATGATCAAAGAATTCAGGAGAAGAATGGATGCACAGAACAAGAAATTAGAAGTTTTTAACAAAAAATTAGAAAATATTAAGAACAACCAAATGTAATTAAAGAATACAATAACTGAAATGAAAAATATACTAGAAGGAATCGATAATAGACTAAATGAGGCAGAAGAACGGATCAGTGAGCCGGAAGACAGAGTAGTGGAAATCACTGCCGCCAAACAGATAAAAGAAAAAAAAATGAAATGAAATGAGGACAGTTTAAGAGACCTTTGGGACAACATCAAGCACTCTAATATTTGCATTATAGGCGTCCCAGAAGGAGAAAAGAGAGAGAAAGGGCCTGAGGAAATACTTTAAGAGATAATAGCTGAAAACTTCCCTAATCTGGGAAAGGAAACAGCCGACCTAGTCCAGGAAGCAGAGAGTCCCATTCACGGTTAACCCACAGAATACACCTTGACACATTGTAATCAAAATGACAAAAATTAAAGATAAAGAGAGAATATTAAAAGCAACAAGGGAAAAGCAACAAATAACATACAAGGGAACTCCCATAAGGCTATCAGCTGATTTTTCAGCAGAAACTTTGCAGGCCAGAAGGGAGTGGCAGGATATACCTAAAGTGATAAAAGAGAAAAACATACAACCAAGAATAATCATATAAAGTTCTTAAATTCACACTTCAGTTTTAGTATTTTTTTCATAGATTTAAAAAGTTTTTAACGTAAACTATCATATTGTCTGTAGTAAAGACAGTTTTACTTCAACCTTTTACAATCTGTATACCTATGTCTTTCTCTTGTTTTGTCACATTGGCTAGGACTTCCAATACAATGTCAAACAGAAGTGATAACAGTGAAAATGCTTGCCTTTTTGTGACCTTAAGGCAATATTTTTCAACATTTCACCATAATCGTACTGTGTTAGCTCTAGGATTTTCTTAGATGCCCTTTATCAGGTTGAAGAAGCTCCCTGCCATGCCAGTTTAAGATATTTTAGTTGTGAACTGATGCTCCCTTTTACTGAATGCTTTTTCTGAATCTACTGAGAGTATGACATGGGTTTTTACCTACACCTTATTATTGTGACAAATTTCAATGACTGGTTTTCTCACGTTAAATTGCCCTTGCTACCCTGGAATAGTTCTCATTTGCTAAATTTTATTTAGGAATATGTACCTATGTTCATGAAAGATATTGTTTTGCTGTGATTGCCTTTTTTGTAATAGCCTTATAAAGTTTTATATCCAGGTTATGCTGAACTCGTAAATGCATTAGGAAATATTCTCATCCTCTACTCAAAGAATTTATGTAAGTTAGCATCTTTGCTTCACTAAACATGTGATAGATTTCACCAGTGAAGCCATCTGTGCTTGGAGTTTACTTCATGGAAAGGTTTGCTATCAATTTATTTTTTAAAATATTTATTTATTTATTTGCCTGCATCGGGTCTTAGCTGCAGCACACGGGATCTTCAGTTGCAGCATGAGAACTCTTAGTTGTAGTGTGTGGGATCTAGCTCCCTGACCAAGGATTGAACCCAGGTCCCCTGCATTGGGAGGATGGAGTCTTAGCCACTGGACCACCAGGGAAGTCCCGCTATCAATTTATTTAATAGATATAGGACTATTCAGATTTTCTGTTTCTTCTTGATTATATTTTGGTAAATTGTGTTTTTCAAGGAATTTGTCCATTCATCTAAATATTCATATTTGTTGGCATAAAGTTATTCATAATATCATCTCTTTCTTGATACTGTTGTGTGTATGTGTGTGTTCTCTATTTTCTTACTCAGTCTTGCTAGGGTTGGTTTTTTGTTTCCCCTAAAAAACAATTTTTGGCTATATGGATATACTCTATATAGGTGTATATTCTATTTTGATTTCTGCCCTTATTTTTATTATTTCCTTCTTTCTACCTGCTTTGGATTTTTTAAAAGTTCTTTTTCTAACATCTTGCATTGGGAGCTTAGGTCATTGATTTACAACTATTCTTCTTTTCTAATATATATATTTTGATCTATAAATTTATTTTAACATATTGTTTTAACTGCATCTCACCAATTTTGATAGGTTGCATTTCCATTATAATCTAAGCTAATGCTCAGATTACTTTATAATTTCTATTATAATGACTGCTTTGATCCAACGTTTATTTTTGAAGTTTTTCCCTTAATTTCTAAATACTTGGAGATTTTTTAAGTTACAGTTCTGTTAGTGTGTACTAATTTAATTCTATTGTGGTCAGAAATAATACGCTGCATGATTTTAAGCCTTTGAAATTTGTTGAAACTTGCTTTATGGACTGAAGTATGTTTTATTTGATAAGTGTTAGTTGTACTTGAAAAGAATGTGTATTCTGTACTTTTGGGGTATAGTATTCTATAAATACTAATTAGGTAAATTGGCTGATAGTATTGCTTAGATATTCCATTTTTAACTTTTCTGATCGTTCTGTGTTGAATTCTCCAAATATGATCGTGGATTTGTCTATCCTTTTACTCTGTCAATCGCTGCTTTATGCATTTTATAGCTATATTCTTAGGTGCACTGTTGTTGCTTCTTGTTGAATTAACTCATCAGTATGGAATTTCTTTATTTCAAGTAATAGCTTCTTAGCTTAAAGTTTGCTTTCTCTGATTATTTGATTATATATGATTATATTAATGTAATCATACTTATTTTCTTTGGTTAGTTGTTTAAATGATATATTTGATTTGTCTTTTCACACATAACTTATTTGTGTTTTCATACTTTGGTGTATTTTGGCATGTCTTGTGTAAGCAGCATATAATTGGGTCTTTTTTAAAAAATCTTCACCAACCTATGTTTTTATCGGGTGTTTTGTTCTTTACACTTACACTTGCTCTATTATGTCATAATTAAGTTGGGGTTAAGTCTACTATCTTGCTATTTGTTTTCTATTTTTTCCTATCTGTTCTTTTCTTCCTCCCTTCATGCCTTCTTTTTATTAATCAGGGATTTTAATATTCCATTTTATCTTTTTTGTTTCCCTTTTACTGTCAATCTTTCAGCACTTAATCCTAGAATTTAAAAAGTGTATTCTCATTACAATGTACCTATCATTGTCACAAATAATGCAAGAATCTTACTACAGTTTATCTCCATTTATCCCCACACACATATTTTTATTGATTTTATGTATTTTATTCGTTATTATTGTTAATAGTCAATAGTCTTTTATATTTACTGAGTATGCTGATGTAGGATCATTTCCCTTTAACCTGAATAAATACCTTTAAGATTTATTTATTTATTTAGTCATGTAAGCCTGCTAGGGATACAATTTTGCAGCTTTTATTTATCTGAGAACATTTTTTTTAACTCTCATATTTGAAGATTTTTTTTTTCCTTTTCTTTTTGGTATGGAATTCTAGTTTGACAGGGTTTTTTTGTGTTTTTTGTTGTTTGTTTGTTTTACCTTTTAGCAGTTTAAAGGTGTTACTTCATTGTCTTTCAGCATCCATAGATTTTTGTTAAGATATCAACTACTATTTTTATAATAGTTTCCCCAGGAGATACTGTGGCTTTTTTTCTGGCCACTTTAAAGATTTTCTTTTTAACTTAACTTTTCAGAAGTTTGACTATGGTGTCCTTAAGTGTGGTTTTCTTTTATTATCCTGCTCAGTGTTTGTGAAGCTTCTTGAATGTGTGTGATTTATCATTCCTTAGATTAGGAAAATTCTCAGGCATCAATCTTCAAATATCACCTATGTCCTGTCTCTCTCTCCTCTTCTTTTGGGACTCCAATTACATGTATGTTAAACCTTTTGCCTGTGACCCAAATCTGTCTCATACTTTGTTCTTTTTCAGTATTTTTTCCTTCTGTGTTTGGTTTAAATATTTTATATGACTATCTCTGAATCTAGACTCATACTGTAACCATTCAACTAGTTCTTAATTGCAGATACTTCAACTTGCATTTCTAGAATGCCCATTTGATTCCTATTCTAGATTTAAATTCTCTACTGAAGTACTCTTTTTATCCATTTTGTCTCCATTTTCCTCCAGTTTCTTTAACATACTAAGTATAGTTATTTTGAAGTTTTTAAGTGATAACTCTAACATATGAATCATCTCTGGGTCTGCTTCTTTTACTACTTTATCTCATGATGATTTGGTTGTTTTTTTCTTTTTCCTCTGCATGTCCAGTGGTTGGTTGTGTGTTTGTGTGTGTGTGTGTGTGTGTGTGTGTGTGTGTGTGTGTGTGTTTCCACTGGTACAGTGGTTAATACAGTGAAGAGGCTCTGAGTTTGAATCTTGTTCTGGCAACAAGTGTCTATTTAAATCTAGTCCTTACTCCTATTGGTAACACTGCTAGTTCATGGTCCTTAACCCTAGGATGTGGTCTTTCTGGGGGCTCCATTAATGCGTAAGTATTTGTGAAGGTTTATACATTCTACATTAAGCTGGACCTAACCTCTGATGTCTCCCCATATTGTGAAACCTCTGAAATCTCTGTTCAGCACTCAGCCTCCCAGAAATTGTCCTCTGCTAGGTCTCCTGGAGTCTTGCCCTGCTCATTCACATCTCAACAATGGGACAAGTACCTGAGGGAAATTTTTATGCAGTTTTGGAGGGCTTCTTCTCTGCAGCTCCCTTCTCTAAGGCACCTTGCCCTTCAAACCCAGCTGGGTTAGCAGGTCTGAACTTTGTTCTCTGTTTCCTCTGCCCAGAGACACTCCTATTCTCTGCTTGGGCTGTATATCCCTATACTGGGATGAACATGAAGCTGACCTCATGTGCTTCCCTTTTCTGCCTTGGTTGCTGTCCGGTGCCTTCGATCATTGTTTTACACAATTTATCTAGCTTTTATTGTTGTTTACAGCAGGAAGGTGAGTCCAATGTCCGGTACTCAATCACAACCAGAGCTGGAAATCAAGAGATTCATTTTTTAAAAGGAATGAATTTAAGGAACCATTATGTTTTTCTCATCTCTAGCTGTAGAGAAAGGCTAAGCATAAAGATCCTCTTACCAAATGCTCCCACTCAAATTTAAATTCCAAATTGAAAGTCCTATGTTTTCATAGAGTTCTGTCCTTTATTTTCATGCCTTCCTTAAAACAATTAAGAGCTTAATAAAATATACTCATTCTAATCTTTGCTAAATTTTCTATTCATATAATTGGAGTGAAACTAAAGCATTTGCATATTGATTTTCATATTTATAGAGCATTACAGACAAAAAGTTAGATTTCTTAGCTCAAAGATAGGACACAGTAGTATAAGTGCTCAGATTTCCTTAGTTTTAGGTATAGAACATGATGCTTTGATATATGTATATATTGCAAAATGATTACCACAATAAGGTTAGCTAACATCCATCACCACAAATAGTTATTTTTTTCCTGTTATGAGAACTTTTAAGACCTACTCGCTTAGCAACTTTCAAATGTACAATACAGTATTATCAACTTTAGTCACCATGCTGTACATTACATCCCCAGAACTTATTTATCTTATAACTGGAAGTTTGTACCTTTTAACTACCTTTACCCATTCCCCCCCATCCCCCACCTATGGCAACATCAATCTGTTTTCTGTACCTATGAGTTCAGTTTTTTAAGATTCCACATATAAGTGAGATCATAAATTATTTGTATTTCTCTGACTTCTCATTCAGGATAATGCCCTCAAGGTCGATCCATGTTGTTGCAAATGGCAACATTTCCTTTTTTTTTTTTTTTCCGGTATGCGGGCCTCTCACTGTTGTGGCCTCTCCCGTGGCGGAGCACAGGCTCCGGAAGCGCAGGCTCAGCGGCCATGGCTCACGGGCCCAGCCGCTCCGCGGCATGTGGGATCTTCCCGGACCGGGACACGAACTCGTGTCCCCTGCATCGGCAGGCGGACTCTCAACCACTGCGCCACCAGAGAAGCCCTCCTTCTTTTTTTATATCTCACATTTTCTTTATTCATTCATCCATCAATGCATACTTAGGTTGTTTCCATATCTTGGCTGTTGTAAATAACACTACAGTGAACATGAAGGTGCAGATATCTTCTCCAGATAGTGATTTTTTTTCCCTTCAGCTGTATACCCAGAAGTGGAATTGCTGGATCATATGATAGTTCTATTTTTAATCTTTTAAGGAAACTCCATACTGTTTTCCATAGTGGGTACACCAATGTACATCCCCACCAGCAGTGCACAAGAGTTCCCTCTTCTCCAAATCCTTGACAACACCTGTTATCTCTTGTATTTCTGATAAAAGACATTCTAACAGGTGTGAAGTGATAGGTCATTGAGGTTTTGATTTGCATTTCCCTGATGATTAGTGATGTTGAGCACCTTTTCAGGTACCTGTTGGCCATTTGTGTGTCTTCTTTGGGAAAAATATCTGTTCAGTTCCTCTATCCATTTTTTAATTGGGTTCTTGTTGTTGTTGTGGAGTTGTTGTTTACATATTTTGAATATTAACCTTATCAGATACACGATTTGCAGATATTTTCTCCCATTCTATACGTTGCTTTTTCCTTTTGTTGATAGTTTCCATTGCTGTGCAGAAGCTTTTTAATTTGATGTAGTCTCAACTGTTTACTTTTAATTTTGTTGCCTTCGCTTTTGATATCATATTCAAAAATCACTGCCAAGACCAATGTCAAGGAGTTTACCCCCTATGTTTTCTTTTACAAATTTTATGGTTTCAGATCTTTGAGCTTTGTTGTCTTGCTTTTTGATGAATGTAAAACCCAAAGGAATAAATATTGTGTACCTTCACTAAAACTGGCATAGACACAAAATTAGAGTTAGGGAGCTCTGTAATTCCCATCTCTCCAACAAGTTGTCTTTTAAGACGATTCAATCCCTGGGTAGGAGCCTAAAATAAAAGACAATTCCTGAGTAGGAGTCTAAAATAAAATTTTTATAGTAGACAACCTTCTGTGTTATGGTCATAGAAACATGAATTTATTTTTGTTTCCCTCATGTTGGAAAGAATAAAGAAGTTACTTAGCAATCCCTGTTTCCCCAATACTCTATTCCTATTTATGTGACATTGAAGATCAAAGTTACTTAAATGTTTCAGAGGAACTATTTCCCCCCCCATTTCCCCATTGGTAACTATAAGTATGTTTTCTGTGTCTGTGAGTCTGTTTCTGTTTCGTAAATAAGTTCATTTGTATCACTTTTTTAAGATTCCACATATAAGTGATATCATATGATATTTGTCTTTCTCTGACTTACTTCACTTAGTATGATAATCTCTAGGTCCATCCATGTTGCTGCAAATGGCATTGTTTCATTCTTTTTTATGGCTGAGTAGTATTCCATTGTATATATGTACCACATCTTCTTTATCCATTCACCTGTCAATGGACATTTAGGCTGCTTCCATGTCTTGGCTATTGTAAATAGTGCTGCAATGAACATTGGAGTGCATATGTATCTTTCCAAATTATGGTTTTCTGTGGATATATGCCCAGGAGTGGGATTGCTGGACAAAGGAACTTTTAAAAGTAGAGTGTCCACTATGCTCAAAGCATTTATTTAGTATATATATATATATATATATATATACACATGTGTATACATTTTATATATATGTATACATAATGCGGGGGTAACAAAAATGTGTCAAACATTATTCTTACCTTCAAGAATTTATTGTGGGAGGGGTAAATAAACATAGTACATGGAAGTAAGTGGTCCCTTGATACCCTTTACAGTGTTATGAAAGTTCAAGGAGAGGAAAGATCTTATTTGTTTAGGCGGATCATAAAAGGTTTCGTGATGCAGTGCCATCAAAATTGATCTTACATTTTGGGTAGAATTTTGACTGATAAGGATAAAAAGAAAAGGATATATAAGCTGGGAGAATCACATCAAAGATAGAAAAGAAGGGAATAGCAGATGGTCTGATTTGTCTGGAAATTAGAGATAATAATGGGAAGGTAGTGTGGGTTCTTCTTTTTGGGAGATTAAATGCCAGTTTGTTGGGGGGTAGGCCACCTGGAACCAAAGAGGCTACTGTTGATCAAAGGAGCACCGTGACTGGAGCTCAGAAATATTCATCTAGCTATGAGAGGATATCAGGACCTCAGGACCAATGCTGGTCCACCGAAGAGTTTCTAACTACCTGAGTAGAAAATCTTGGAGAATGTCATGATTTGCATAAAATTTAATTTATTTAAGGTAAAAGGCTTTCCTATATTCTGAAATGAGCCCTCTCTACCTTACTATTTTAAAAATAGTCTATAGATAATATATGATAAATGCATATGTTCATTGCAGCATTATTTACAATAGACATGGAAACAAACTAATTGTCAATGGATGAATGGATAAATAAAATGTGATATATATAAATGTGATATATATTTTTATATGAATGTTATTCAGCCATAAAAATTTTTTTTTAAATAATGTTTTTTTTTGCAATGTTATTGGCCAGAAAACTAGAAGCCTGGGAGCTACTGTTACATAGGGACAATTAGAGCTGGTTGAGTACTCTTGGATAGAGTGGAGAAAGTGTGCTGAAGGAGGAAAGATATTTGGGAAATAAAACTTAGAAGATGAAGCAACCATTTGGCTATGTGAGTCAACAGAGGACAATTCGAAGGGTGCCCTTGATAAAAACAGGAGAGTGGGGAGCATGATGGTATTTTGGTAGAGGCAGAGTAGGCAGAGGTTGACAGGGAAGATCATTTTAGTTGTGGAAATGTTCTGCAGATGTTCTCGTAGGAAACTGTTGAAAAATGTCCCTTGGGCAACTGAAATCAGTCTGGAGCTTGGGAGGGAGGTTCATTTATTGTTGAGAAAAGATATTTATTTTATACCTACTATGACAAGCACTAAATTTGGGGGGAAAAGATATATTTGCATGTCATTTATATAGACTCCCTTACAATGATCTTTTCATTAAGTACTTGTTACTTAATACAGTCATCCCTCGGTATCAATGGGGGATTGGTTCCAAGACCCACTGTGGATACCGAAATCTGTGGATGCTCAAGGCCCATTGTCAGCCCTCTGTAACTTTTAGTCTGCATCCATTGATTCAACCAACGTGGTATTGTATTCTACTGTATTTATTTTTTTGAATCCACATATTAGTGGACCCGCACAGTCCAAACCCATGTTGTTCAAGAGTCAACAGTATAACTCGTTTATTTCTGTTTAATGGTGCTTTAGAACCTCTAATTCAAAGATATATTGCAAATACAATGATAAATATTTAAAATTTACAATTGATCTACAAAATCGTAAATGAATCAAAAACTAAGACTGAAAAAAGTTTTATTAGTGTATTGGTTAGCCTAGGCTGCAGTAACAAATAAACAAACATGTAACGGTACAGTATCTAAAAGTTTCTATCTTGGTCACACTCTGTCTCCTGATAAGCAAGTGAATAGGTTGGTAGAACAGCTCTCCATAGAGGCCCAGGCAGATGGGGGTTCCACCTTCGTGAACAACACATGGCATCTAAGGTCACTCTGTCACTTCCATCTCAGTCAGCATGCATTCAAGATTTCAGCCCTCCAAGTGGCAAACATTACTTCTACTCACACTCCCCTGGCTAGAACTCAGTCATATGGCCCAATTTAATGACAAGGGCAGCTGGAAAGCATAGTCAAGCTTTGTGTCTGGGAAGAAGAGGAAATGGATTTTGTCGAATAATCAGCTGTTTGCCACGGTTTGTATTAAATCGTCTGAGAAAGAGTTAAATTCTAATAAGTAAAACAATTGATCATGAAGAGCATTTTGTATGTCAATGAACAGAATCTTGAGCACTGCATCTCTGGAGAGAAGTTACTGCCATTTATAAGGAACTTCTATTCATGTAACCGTTAAACCATGCTTTAATAGTTGTAAAAATAAAACAGCTGAATTCCTATAATGTTGTGCAGAGTCCTTGCAAGGGTATCATTTGCTTTTTTCAGCTGAAAAGCAGTCTAAGCTAAGTGACCTGAAATGATGGGGGGCAAGACGCAAAAGGACAGCGTCCCAAGATTAATATGTTTTCTATAAGCAGATCCTTTCCGACCTTCCTTTTTGTTCCCAGGAATATGAACCTCTTTGATGTGTTTGTGGTTTTTGCATTTCTTTCACCATCAGCATTTTTTCTTCAAAATTGTCCTTAAAGTGACTGCATCCTATTGTGAACCCTTAGTCTATGACCACTTGCCTACTTCCAATAATTTTTTACTACAAATCTCATACCCCTCAGCTTAGTTCTGCACCTGAGCCTGAAAATACGCTCACAGCAGCAGATAGAAACCCATCAGCAGTAATATATCACTACTCAAGATCTTATACCACAAGATATCCAGAGATCTTTGCATTTATTCATGACAAATGACTTGTAGGTTATTCTCATGTTTAGCATAACCCTTAGGACTAAATTCCTTGTAATGTAAAATCAATTATCTCTACTGGGCATCCTTCTTCTCAAAGTCTTAGAGTTATTACCAGCTCGGATTTGTTAAGTATTTCATTGACATCAACAATAGTACATTGTTTCTTCTGGCCTAGGGTCTGGAGAGGGAAGCATCTGAAAGGAAATCAAAGAGTTCAGATATTAGCTCTGTTTTAGGTTGATCCTAGATAGGTGATGCAGTCTTGTCTTAGTATGTTTGGGTTCCTACAACAAAATACCACAGGTTGGGTGGTTTACAAATGAAAAGAAACATTTATTTCTCACAGTTCTGGAGGCTGGGAGTCCGAGGTCAGGTGCCAGCATGGTTGGGTGAAGGCTGTCTTCCAGGTTGTAGATTTCTCACTGTGTCCTCACATGGCAGAAAGGCTAGGGAGCTCTGTGGGGCCTCTTTAATAAGGGCACAAATCTCAATCATGAGGGATAAGGATTTAGTCACCTCCTGAAGGAGAAGGCCCCGCCTCCTAAACCCAACACTTTGGGGATTAGGATTTCAACATATGAACTGTAGGGGGAGGTACACAAACATTCAGACTATAGCAAGTCTCTTCCTCGTAAACAGCAGTGAGCAGGGGAGGAGCTCAGACAAGGCTAATTTGGATCATTAGGAAACCTTCAGAGTATGGTTTAATCAGAACACTTTAGTGGATTTTGCTTTTGGTCACCTAGCATCAGCATACTCTTTGGGCAAAATCCTAAAATAGATGGGAGGCAGGGTCACACACCCCACTGTAGGAGCTAAAGGGGTCAGATAATCTTTTCCCCTGACAGCTGGGGCATCTGCAAATATTCCTGCCAACGGCTCTGAAGCTTGAGGGAGTGACACAAAAATGAAGGCTCCTGAAAGATCATTCGCGGCAATGGAGGGGTGCAGAGTCCACAGCCTAGAGATGACTTCCAAGGTATGGGGGTCTTCTGTAGACTATACCTGGAGTACCATCTTGGCTGCTCCAGGCTGCCCAGCTTCCCACTTCCTGCTCTTTTCCTGTACCTTGTTCTTTGGTTTGTGATAGGATTATAAGAAATTGCCTACTGTTTGTATCGGTCAGGGAAAGTTTCCATTGTCTGCAACTAAGAAATCCTACTAGCACAAGCATCCCCCAAATCTGTTATACCTGTATTTTCCATTAAAATAACTTTTTCTTATTGCAAAAATTATTTATCAACTGAAAAACTTAGAAAATATAGACAAAAACAAAAAACAGTGTAACCTCATCACCCACAGAGAACCTTTGTAAAAAAATTTTTTAACATTTTCTGGTGCATACTTTCCTAGACTTTTTTCCTGGGTATATGAATATATTCTTTGTTTCTTTCTTTAGCTATTATAAAAAGTGCTACCACATTGTGATCAACGTGCTTGCTATTTACCTGCTATTCTGCCTCATCTATAGCTTTGCTTCTGCTCATGAACGTGAATATAGACATAATGAGTTGGTCCAGCCTAGTGAAAAGTATTTGTCACCCTTACTCAAGTTGCCTTTGAATAAACATACGTATAAGTGATATAATTCTCTTATACAATAAGGCATACAAAATTATTTCAGAGGACAGTGTTCCTTTGCTGGCTAAGAGTCGTCATATGACTCATTTGGTCAAGTGCATTGGGTGTAATTTTTATATTCAAGTTGCTAGAATTCAGAATTTTCAGAGGAAGTTCAGGTTATAGGTATACTCTCCTGAGGACCTAATATTTCCACTAGAAATAATTTTTAAATTACTAATTTCTCAGAATGCATTAAATTCATCTCTAAGAAGAATTACATATAAGTAATTATATGTACAAATAATAACTGCCATTACAAAGTAGGTAATCTGAGAGGACAGTTTCACCAGGCATGCTTAAACTTAGAAACACTAGTTGCAGATAGTAAATATATTAAAAGCTCTTAGAAAATCTGTTCTCTACCTCTTCCATCTTAATAGACATTAGTACTCTTTTCTTCATAGAGGTAAACTTCAACCCCAGATAGATTAAAATGAATTTGTAGATTCTAAGTTAATTGTATTTCTATTTTTTCAACCTAGGTTGTCCTCAGTCAGTCTTATTCTATGGCTCCTTATCCTATTATTTGTCTTTAAGGCATCTATTTTTTTTCCTTTATAGCCATAATTACTACTAAAAATAAGAGATTATAGCTATGGCTTTCTTCCTGGTGAGTGGTATACAAACTTTCCTCTTAATTACCCTTAATACCAAATTACCCTTAATAAATATATTTAAGAAACAGACTCACAACATTTCTAGTGGGTTTCTAACAAGTATATAGATGATAGGTATTTTTCTATCTATAAGCTATCTTTAAGCTGCTTTTATGATTTTTACTATTAATTTTTAAAATCACATATAATGACTATTTTCATTATATATTTCATAATGACAGTGCTTTTTCTCCATGACCAATGCATTGATAAGGTAACTATTCAATAATTTGAGAGATAAAATCATCCAATGCTTTATTAAGCAAAAGAATTAAGAATGGTTAACTTTTTAAATCCTGGACCTCAACATGCCTTTGCTATTAAAATCAAAATGCAGTAGTCTTCACATTTGTTACCATGAATTTCAAAAGAACAATCTACAGTTTTAAAAAACAAGAGGAAAAAAAGAATAATCTACATTTCTAAAAGCTATTTATATAGAAAGACAAAGGAGAACATAATTAAGCTGGAGTCTTTCCACATCATTGTCTTTTGGGGTCCAGGCAGCAGAACCATGATGTAGGTGAAAAAGTACTATGGCCAGGTTCCAGTGTATGTGATTCAAGCTGAAGAACAAAAAGTTGAACTTGTGAATACATTAACTTGACTCATAAAAGGATGCTAACCAGAGGGTCTCCATCTTTAGAGACCAAACAAGGGCAAATGAGTTAAAATGGCAGAAACACCAATGTGGGTTATTTATAAAACAGTGTTTTCCAAAATGTATCAAGAGGCTAAGGACACCCATTGCTTATACCTCTTAAAGAATAAGATGGGCTGCTCATTTGTTTGGAATGGTTCTTGAAGGAAAATATTATGTAAGGCAGGAAGACCTCTCTCCTTACTTGAAGGCCATTTCTCCCTAGGGGCTCAAACCTTTGAACTGCATCTCATTTATTCTTCTCAGTGTGAATCAAATCCAGTTCTGCAAGTTACAGACTCGACATCTTTCATAACCTAACTCCCATTGTAGAATCTCTCAGGAGTTAGGAACTCATCCTCTTCCTACTCCACCTCAAAATTCAGCCCATATTCCTTGATATGGGGCTTCTTTTCTTACTATACGTCTGATATTCAGAGCCATTCAAGGGCATTTATTTCCTATAATATGCAATGAAGTGCAATTTAAGAAACAACTCTGTAGAATAGGGACTGTAAGGGCAGTGTTTGTTGTTATTGTTTGTTTGGATGTTTGGTTAAGTAGCCTGGGGCAAATGGCTCAGCTTTGGCTGAGCTATATTCCTATTTCCTTTTGATAATAACAAAAATCAAAATCACTAAAATTTTCTGAGAAATAAACTACAAAGAAATCTATTTGTGAAAGTGAGAGAAAAATCTCTCCTTTCAAAGTATGTTGGAAAGATGGGAAGTTAAGTATTCAATTGGCTAAATACACTTTTTGAATATTTCAGCTTCTGTAATGATTGACATCCAGTGAAGCCTTCTTTCGATTTTCTAAAACCAGTACAAAAGCTGTTATCTAAAAACAACCGTTAAGTTTAACATTTTGAGTAGTAATCAAGTCATGACTTTTTCCATTCTAATTTGTTCCTGTACATTTTTTAACGGGGGGTTTGGGCTTCCAAGTCATCCTCTCCAGTCTTTGTACGATAAAATGAGCTATTTGCTTCCCTTTAGCAGAGCTGGATGGGGGCTATCTCTGCATTTGATTGCTTGGCTTTTAAAGGATTACTTCTCTGGAAAGGTACCCTACCATATCACATTGCTAGCGGCGTGGACTTAGTTGTGGTTAAAATTTTTAATTGAAGATGAGCATTTACCACCAGAGAGAACATAAACTTCAGGACTCCTGTGCTATATAGATTCTAGACATCATATTGGCTAAATGTGATTGATGAAGAGCTCTGTTTTGAAACAACCTTAAACACCATATCCAGAAATAACAGCTGACTCTGGTAAAGAGAGGAACTTTGGGGTCCCTGTATGTTTTATAACGAAGCCAATTTTAAAAATTATAAATTTCAGCTCCACAAATTGACCTCAATAAGATTAACAAAACTGAGGAAGACTGATGTCAGCTAAGGCAACAAGTCAAATAAATTACCCCATACTATTTATATGCAGATGAAATAAAACAATGGCTTTCCATTTTTATTTTGCATTTCATAGCTACTCAGAGTATACATGATCACTTTTCCAATTCCACTTAATATTTTGTCTGAAAGAAGAATTTACTGAGTAAAATGCTTAGTTGCAGGATTTCACATTTGCAATCCATCGGGTTACAATATTAAAGTTACTACAGTTTCTTCCCCAGTGTAAGCATTCTATATGTGCCTTTTATTTACACTGTCACTTTTTATTTCCTCCTAAACTTTGTATGCTCAAGAATGAAACTGTATTGGTGTTATGTAACAATATTTCAAACTTGCAACATACATATTGGTTTATCTCTCCTTTGAACCCATGTCCCTGAAAAATAAATACAATGTATGCAAAAGAACTACCTTGAAGTGCATGAGGAAGAGTGTAGACGTGTAGAAATAAAAGAATCGAAAAACAGTTGTGTGGAGACGTATCTGTCCTGTTGACAACAATCCCCGTGATTTGTTAACAGACATAGGCAGCCAACGCAGTACACAACACAGTCCTAGAACTGGCCATAAGTTGTTAACCAAGTGGGAATTAAGGCTTTAAGGTCTCTTACAACTAATGTGATTCAAAAAACCGAAAGCAAGCAAACCGTAAAACTTGGAGAAAGTGCTCCAAATAGAGCCTCTTTGGCAGCCCAGATTGAACCAAATGACTCAGGTGGACAATTAAAATAAACTGTGCGCCGTTTTCTTTCACTAGGTCTATAAAGCCCAAAAATTATGTTCGGTCCAGAAAACCAGGAGTTACTAGCACCTTCCCTTTCCATTTTTTAAAATATTCAAAGTATTCAGCATCAATTCTTAGTCCATGGTCTTCACTCATTTATTGATTAAACAAAACTCCGGGTGCCTCTTGGTGATCACTCCTTCCAAGCTGACATGCAAACTGAAATGCCTCTCCATGGAGAGGGTCGAGACCGCAAGGCAAGTCATCCAGAAGTGGACGCATCTTGCTTTTTATTTAATTATGTATTCAAGGGGCTGCGATGGCCACGGCTGGACTACGACGAGGCGGGAGGCGAAGGGGCGCGCGGGCTGTGAGCCGCAGCCTGGGGGTGGGAACCCGTAGAGGAGATGGGGGGCAGCAGCCACGCTCCACTAGCTCTGCCCGCTGGACCCAGAAAATGACCAGCCCCTCCCCCCACCGCACCCTTGACCCCTCCCCTCTTTCCAGGCCTTTCATCTGCCCGCCCGCCGGGCAGTCCGCGGCCCCCAGACCTCTCGCCGTCTGCCTCTTTCCACAACCCGGTCGTGCGGCGCGGTCAGGCCCGGGGCAACCCCACGAAGCCCTTGGCCCGGCGCGGATCCCGACCCCCTGCCCCTCCGGCCGCGCCCCTCCCTTTCGTATAACGCACCTGCGGCCCCGCCCCCGGCCAAACGCTGAGGCGGCGGCGGGCTGGCGAGGCCGGGCGGCTCGGCCCTCCAGGCACAGTCACCTTCCCTTCCCCCTACATTCCGCCCACCCCCCTTGCTCAGCCGCCGAGCTGCCGCCGCGCTCCTCAGCCGCCCCGAAATCTAAAGGGGTCCGTCTCCGGCACCACAACCAAATGGCTGAGCCTCCCTGGCCGGCTGCGCAGCCCGCCCATTGGTCCCTTCCCCCCCGCCTCCGCCACCATTCGCTGTTGCCCGGAGACCCTCGGCGGCGATTGGCTAAGGCTGCTGCCACTCTTCCGGGCTGCCAATCCCGCCTCCACGGTGATCAGGTTAGTGTGCGCCGCGGGTGCTGGGGGCTCGAGAACCGAGCGGAGCTGGTTGAGCCTTCAAAGTCCTAAAACGCGCGGCCGTGGGTTCGGGGTTTATTGATTGAATTCCGCCGGCGCGGGAGCCTCTGCAGAGAGAGAGCGCGAGAGATGGACATGGACAAACGGATTCATTTAGAGCTGCGGAACAGGACGCCCTCTGATGTGAGCATTTGCCAAAAATATCTCTGTCGGTCCATTCTCCTACTTTGTGTGTGTGTGTGTGTGTGTGTGTGTGTGTGTGTGCGCGTTGGGGGGAGGCACTTTTTTTTGAGGGGGGCGCCCGGGAGATGTGGGTTTGGGGGTCGGACTGCAAATGAATTGCAAGGTTGGGGGGTTGCAGTGCCAGCCGAGCATGTTCAGGCTGCCGCCGCCGCTGCCCTTGGTGTGTGACTACCTGTGCGTGTGCTCCCGCGTGTGCGAGTGTGGGTGCGAGAGTGTGCACCCATCGGGGGCCGGCGGGCGCACGCGTTTGGGTCGGAGAGAATGAGGCAAAATAACCCTCTGAGCTCGCTGCTCCCGTGACTCCGTCTGAGGGAAAGATTAACAAGAGAGGAGGAGGAGAGGGGCTGCCTCCTGGATTTAACAACAAAAAAAGGGGTTTTTATATTTTATAAATGAATCCCCCCTTCCGCCCCCCTCCCGCGCCTTCCCCCTCCCTTTCTCTCTCGCTCGCTCGCTCGCTCGCACACACACAATAAGTTTTGGGCTTCGCGAGTCCGGTTTAGTTTCTGATAAATGTGGGCCGAGGCCCCTGGGGAGAGCGCGTGGGGAGGGGGCTGCAGTGGAGTTGGGAATGGCTCGAGTTTAAAGTGCGTCTTCATTTCTTTGCAGTGATGAGGCGAGAGACGGGGGAGCCATATTTGTAACTTTGTAGTGTTCGTGAACGCGCCCTTTCTCTCCCTCCCTCCCTTTCTCTGCCTCCCTTCCTCTCCTCCTCTTTCTCCCTCACTCTTTCCACCCCACCTTCGGGCCAGATGCTGATGTTTCTTCCTTTCCTTCCGAAGGGAGGATAAATTGGAAGACGGGGGGAGGGATTTTCGAACGTGCAAAGGCACAGATAATCCCCGCGCCTCCCCACCTCGCGCGATCGCTACTGCAAGTTACCCAAAGGCTATGTCCCGGTCCCCCCTCGCCCTTGCTCCTTCCGGCCTCCCTAAGATGCTAGGCTTTGAGCCCTGGCCGCCCCCCCCGGCCCCGACCCCCGGCCCGTCTTTCTCTAGGGTGGGCTCCTTGGCAGCCATTCGGCGCCCAGTTAATAAATGGGCCCGGGAAACTTTGTCAGGACGCGAGCTGCCCAGAGCTGGTGCCTGTGGTGGGTATTGGCTGGGTCCAGATTTATGCGGGCTTAGCAGACACGCAGCTCCGGGATGGGAGTTTGCCTTCCCGTCGCCGTTATTGATTGGGCAGTAGCGGGAGTACGGCCGGAGGAAACTTAAACCGATGGGAACTGGGAGGCTCGGGCAAAAGCCTACCCCCGAGGAGGGGAAAGGTGAGGGTGGGTTACTCGAACGCCCGTTTTTGTCTCCCTCTCGCTTTCAAACACTGTTTTATGTGAGTTGGAGGCTCAGCGGAGGAGACCCCGGGTCTGGGGCGGAGACGCTGGCTGACTCCTCTTGTGGCCCCTCCGGGGACCAGCGGAGCGCGGGCGGGAGGACCCCTCACCCCAGCCCTGTGGCCAGGGTTCCACAGAGTTGGGAGTTTGGGGTAGCACTGTGCGCTGACCTGTCGCCCCTCCAGCCCGTTAAAACCCGAATTCCTGGCGCAGGCAGGCCTTGCTTCCTCTTTTCTCTACTTCCTCCCCCAAACCTGAGTGAGACTTTTGAAAACAAGATCCTTTTTGTGCCCCCCCATCATAACGCAGCTGTGGACTGTAGACGTGCAATGCCTTATGGCGCGCAGGGCGGGGAGGGGGTGGCGGAGGGAGGGGAGGGGTTGCCCGCCGGAGGACGCTGGAGTTTCCGCGAACAATTTGCCGGCGGTTTGCCTTTCTCTGGCCGGTTTCATCCCAGCTTGGACCCCGAGCCAGAGGATTGGGGGGCTGGGTGTGGTGATGGGGGAGGGGGCCGGAGCCGCGGGCTTCCCGCGTACTTTCCGGAAGCCCCCCGTGCGGAGGGGGAAGGGCGCCAAGTAGGGGGCCGGGGTCGCGGAGGGAGGGTGCGGAGGCGCGGTTCGCCCGGCCAACCCTATCGCCGCTGCTGGCCAACTGGGAGCGAGATCGAAAGCGGGTCGAACCGGCTCTTTAAACTTCCCGAGTGTGTGCTGGGGGAGGGGAGCGCGCCGCGCCGAACTGGGAGCGATTTCTCACGCTTACGCCCCCTCGCCTTCGAGTCTCCCGGCCCACACGCCTGCCCCCTACCTTGAGGCGGGGTGGGGCGCGGGTGGGGGTGGAGGGGGCACTTTCTGTCCGTTTGCGGAGGAGGGGGAGAAAGCTAGCTAATGAGGGACAAAAGGGGTGAGGGAGGAGAAACTCGGTTTTTTAAACGTTCTTAAGACAAATAGCTCCCAGAGAGCGCCCCCTGCACCCCTCCCTGCCGTGCTCCCCCCAGGGCCCCCACACACCCACCTTCGGAGCCTCTCCCAACTCTGATCCGGGGGCTGGTGGCCACGCCGCGACGCCGAAATAGGACAAGCAGCCATGTTTCCCGGGTCTCGCGCGGCCCGCCCCTCCCCTCCCCCATGGCGCGGCCGGCGCCGAGCGCGGGGCTCCATGCGGCGCAGGGCGCGGGCCGGCGGCCGGGCGACCCGGCGGCCGGGCCTCGCGCGTGCGGGTCGGGGCGCGGGCGCGCCGGACTGGCCCCAGGGCGGGCCTTTTGGCTTCCCGAGCTGGTTTGGAGCTCGAGGTGTTTTATTTATTATTATTGTTTTTGTAACGGCCAGGCCTGCCGGAGGCCGAGCCCGAAGGGCGCCGAGGCGTTACTGGGGGGCAGGGGCGGCCGCCGGGGCCCTGCTCGCCTGTGGCACGACTGCCGGGCGCCGGGCTGCCATTTTGTCACCGTGGCTGTTGTCCCTGGGTGGGGGGGGCGCAGACTTGCGCCATCGCCCCGACGGCCCCGGACGTGGAGGCAGCAGGGGGAGCGGGCTCCGGGGACCCCCAGTTGTGCTCTGGGCCCCGATGGGGGTCCCCGCCCCTTGCCAACGGCCTGAGGCTCTGCTGGAGCGTTGCGGCGGCCGTTGCTCCGGGAGGGCGACGATCCTCCCGGAGAGTGCTCCCCCCACCCCCCAGCGCGCTCCCTGCCTCCCCCGCCCCTCTTCTCGCCAGTATTTCGTCCTTCCTCCTGCAGGCGTTTTAGACGTAGTTCAATGTGGCCCTAAAGACGAACGGATCGCCCTGGTGTTTGCTCTTTCTGCGGAACTGATAGGAGGGTGGGGGGAGAAATTAAACATGAGGTTTCTTTTGGGGGGGGGCGCACGCGACTCTAGCGGCCCTGACTGAAGCCGAGGACAGCAGCCGCTTAGCCGGGAGGGACGAGTTGATGCGTTGGGGAAACGCCCTCCGGGGCTGGGCTCTCCGGGAAGGTAGGTCGCGCTCGGTGTTTCAGGTGGGTGTTGCAGCGCCCTGCTGGCTGCTAGGGGAGGCCCCCTTGCTCTCTCTCTGCCCCTCCCCCTTTTATTTTTGCCCAGGGGAAGGCAGCCCCAGTAGTAAATGTAACCCTAAACCGAAAAGATTAGGGAATAAGGCGTTGCTTTTTAAAAAGTAAATGATGTCTTTTTTTTTCTAACAGCCTTTCTCTGGCTGTTGACTGTGAGCCAGGCAAGGCATCGCGTCGCCGGCATCTGTCTGAGACTTTCTAAAAGCTGATATCCATGCTGGTTAAGCACCTCACAGGTTAAACTCTGGTAGACGTCTGCATGGAGACTAGCTTTCATGGCAGTGCCCGGCCAAGACTGCTCAGGAAGCCAGGTTTAACTTTGACCTTTGGAATACGTCACATCATGTTTTCCAGACTGACTTACTGCCTAATTGGGTTCAAGTAGGCTGATATTAACTCCAGTTTATGCAAGCCTACCAGGGATCCAGAGGCAGAAAATTGAGCATGAGTTCCATATGGACATGGTCAGTTATGTTTTGGTACTGGATTGCTGCTGCTTATGGTAGTTTTGAGCCTGAGGGCTTCACGGGGGAGCTGGGTAGTAGAACCACACAGGCCTAAGTGTAAATTCCTCGTGTCACAGAGGTAAGATAAGTTAACCTGGCCTGCCCCTGTGATCTCAGGCCGGCTAACTTAACCTACCTCTTTGATCCTTGGTTTCCTTACCTGTAAAATGGGAATAATCCTATTTAATGAGTCAGTGACAAAACTGGCTTGATCTGGCCCTCAGGTGCTCAGTATGTGATAGTGTTATTCTCAGAGAGATAGGGGGGTGTGATGTAGCACAACTTTGGGCATTTCTAGGGTTTAGAGAACAACAATAATAATAGCTGATGCTTGTATAGCACCCATGCTATGCCTGGTACAGTTTTAAGTGGATTACACATATCAGTTAATTTAGTCCTCACAGCAGCACTAGGAGGCAGGTACTATTATAATCCTTATATTAACACAGGAAATCAAGGCATAAAGATGTTATCACAGCCAATCTGCATACTCAACCTCTATACTCCCTCCCCTGAAGTACCCTTACTTATAAGAGACTGTGGGGAAGAGCTTTTTCTTCCTTGGCTTTGAAATATTGCCACCTTGTGAGAGAGAAGACTGGACAGCCTCCTGGTTGAAGATACTGAGGTGGGTGGTCAGGATCAGAGGCTCTCTGGCTTGTCGGTTTTAAGGGGGAGGCCGTACATACACTTCCCTAGTTTGGGTTAGCACATCACATCTGGTTAGAATCTGGCCTTTTAGGTGTTGGGGGACACATTTTGAGGAATGAGAAGATAAGCAGGAGCCACTCAGGCAGTGGTGTGTGTGGGATGGTGCGTGTAATGCATTTCTCACTTTTATTATCAGACAAAAAGCTGAACAGAATTGGCATGTCCTTGGTTTCCAGGACCTAGTTTACTAATAACACTTCATGGATCATCTCACTTAATCCCCCAACAACTCCTTAAGGATAGGCCAAGCAGGGTGACATCCTCTGTTAGGGTGAATCATCCAGGCTGAGAGAGTAGGTCAAACAGCTGGTAAGCAGCAGAGTTGGGTTCTCCTCCCACTGTAAAACCGGAGGTCCTTAGACAGTCAGGACTTTGAAAATTGTATAGTCTGTTGGGTCCCAAACGTGGCCCATCACCAGAATCATCCGGGCGCATGTAGAATGCAGATTCCTGGCTCCACCCCTGGACATTGGTTTAGCACAGGCATTGCCAAATTTTGGGTGAACTGCCTGTTTTTGTATCACGAGCTAAGAATGATTTGTACATGTAAACACTGCAATCAGTTTGATGATGTGGAACACTGAATCCCAGTTAAGGGAAATGTTGTCTCCCTTCCCCTCCTGCAAAGAATTATACTTGTCTCCTTGGACCTTTATTAGGAAAAAAATTGTGCTCATTATATGTTTTGAATTTTATCAATAAAACAATTGTGGAAATTTGTTTTTTTTCATTATAAAAGTGCCTATGTAGTATTGTCAGTTTTGCCTTTAGGTAAAGTTTACTATCTTGCCCCTTACAGAAAAAGTTCGGTAATCCCTAGTTTAATAGATTGTGGGGAAGGACCTTGGGATCTCAGTTTTTAAATTTTTTTAATTATTAAATTTTTTTATTAAGTGTGTAAGAAGCCTTTCTTCTGGGTGGTACCTTAGGGGTCTTTCCAAGTCCTTTGACATGTGCCTTTTTTTTGTTGTTTTTGTTTTTGTGGTACACGGGCCTCTCACTGTTGTGGCCTCTCCCGTTGCGGAGCACAGGCTCCGGACGCGCAGGCTCAGCGGCCATGGCTCATGGGCCCAGGCGCTCCACGGCATGTGGGATCTTCCCGGACCGGGGCACGAACCTGTGTCCCCTGCATCAGCAGGCAGACTCTCAACCACTGCGCCACCAGGGAAGCCCTGTGCCTTTTATCTAGTTGATGTCTGGTGGAAATCAGCCTCAATCCATGAACATCCATAAGAAGAGAAATCGTACTTGTTGCTGGTGTAAAATTGAGCATCCCTTCTATCCAGAAGTTATTCTGTGTAACCAACCGAAATTCTTCATCTTGCATATTCAGGATATTTCAAAAGGTTTTTGCATACCTTGTAGTTAAATGGTTACCGTTAAGTTTTAGATGTCTTCTCAGAGCTAGAGAAAAGGAGCTTTGAACTGCAACGGTTTGAGCTTTGAGGTCTGGAAGGTGCAGCAGCTGTGTACCTGGTGGCTGACATCAGAACTTCAGAGCACAGATCACTGGAAAGCACAGATAATCCTAGAATCTCTAGTTTGGGCCTGCTGCTCTTCCACCGTGCATGTTGCCTGGGGAACGTACTAGCAGCAAAGTGGCTTTGAGTTCCAGAGCCCTTCTTTCTACCTCTCTAGCCTCTTGTGCCTGAGCTAATAAGCGGAAGGAGTGGATAGAAAATTGGCCAGGCCGCGGGAGGAGGCGATAAATCCAAGAGGGTGAATCCCAGTCCCCATAACTGTGGCCTGTACTTTAAGGACAGCAAACTGCAGACCCAGTGCCCTCTCTGGGCCGCTGCTGCACCACCAGCCTCTCAAGGTAATACAGGCACCTTGATTGAGCTTTGGGGGCTGGTTGTCTAGAGCTTCATTTTATATTAATTTTACCACATTGAAATAAAAAACCTCAGGCCTGTTGGGGATGTTTTATGGAGATTGTGTAGGATGCTCATCAGATGTCTCTTTACCACGGTGCCTGCCCTCTACTCTGGTGTATCACTTAGGAAAGGAGCAGAGAGCTTGTTGCTGAGTGGTCATGAGCCCTGGTCGAATGAGCTTGGCTGAGTTGTTGAGCCTGAATTATGACTTGGTGAAGAGGAGGCTCATTACTCTGGTGTCCAGAGGGGGTACTCCCTTACAGATGTTCACTACCATGCCCTCCCAGGCAACACACACATTTTGACCTGTCCACCACCTCTAGCTAGTGCTCTAGTCTCCTAGGAAGTACCCTCCCCCAGTCCCCCATCACCACTTCCTTCCTCCCACAAGCAAAGTAGTGAAATAGTGACCTGAGTCTGAATCTTATATTACATTGAAATATAATTATATGACAAATGATAAATACCCAACAATGATGTTTTCATTAAAGAGATGGAGTCTGGCAGGGATGGAGACTTGTGAAGGCATCTGTTATTCCGAACTTTTCATTTAATAAAATGGGTTAAAGCTAGATGAACAAAGCTGCCGTTGGCCTGGGCCCCCTTCCCAGACATGGAAGCAGCCTCCCTGCATAGAACCAGTTGTCCTGATGACATTTGTTAACACGAAGCCTATAAAACGAGATAAGATGTCTTTGTTCACTGGCACTGGGCCCCATCGAGTGCCTCCTGGGCCACACCCTGAAACCCCTGTGTTTTCACTCAAATTTATTTTGTTTCAGCTTCACAGATGCCCTGGTGCACACATCTGTTGCCGCCTTTTACCAAAACTTGCTCCAGGTGGCAGATCTAAAAGATGAGTTTACTTAACCCCACGATCACTTACTGTAATGTGGATTAAAGTCTGGGTTATCTTTCCCAGGGAGATTTGCGTTTGGAGATTCCAGTTTGGTGAGGAAATTACCAGAGAGCTATTAGAGACTTGGGTGCTCTTCCCAGCCTTGCTATTAACTAACTTGGACAGTTGTTTGGCCTCTTTGGGCCTCTGTTTTCTCCACTCTAAAATGGGAGTGTTGAGTGAGATCAGTGACTTTCAAACTTTTTGTTCCTATACTAAGAAATATGTTTTAAAACACTACCCAGTATGTATATATTGATACATACACAGGTTATCTGAAAAACTGACAGTACGCTCCCTTACTGGGAATAAAACACTTTTATATTCATTAAAAAAAAATGCTGGCTTTGACCCATAAATTGATTTCATTACTTGTTAATGTTGGAAAGACATTAAAAGATGAATATTAATGCTCGTTCCTTCACACTCAAATGTTTTGTGGTTTGATTTGGAGGAATGCGGGAATGCCATTTGCAGCTTTGTGAAATCTCTCCGCCGAGGGTCAGTAGTGATTCCTCCTGCTTTGAAGCCATCTCATCTTGGGTCCTATGTTCTCAAGCTGCTCTCCTAGCCCTTTCCCAACCCAGGCCTTCTCACAGCATTATGGAATCATTATCCTAAATTCCTGCCTGGATGGATGCCTTCCAAGTCTCCTGGTTGTGCCAGCAGCCCTCCGCCAAGCATGTTCCTCCACCCACTTCTCTCTACCCTCACTGCCCCCCCCGCTTTGTCTTTGTAAAATGACAATGTAATAGTGCCTACCACACAGTCTGGCACAAAGTACGGGCTCGATAAACATTAGATGTCATTGTTATTATGGTCTGTTCCTAGACACCACAGTTGGCATTCACTTAAAAAAAAAAGTTTACATTATCAACAGACACATTATATCAAAAAGTAACATTTGTTTCAGTGGGGAAAGAGGTTAGAAGCTAGAGATTCAAACTTGCCAGTTGTTTTTCCCCACAAGCAATTCAACAGTAAATGTGTTGTTTCTCCATCTAATGAGTGTAGCTCTAGCGTCTAAACATCATGGAACAGCCCCAGCACTGGATTCTAAATAGGTAGTTTCTGCTGAGGGTAATAACATGACTCTCCCTTTTCCTGGGCAACACCTGGTCACTACCTAAAGCGAGTAATTCAGACTCCTCAAACTGCCCACCAACCCTCCACCCCCTCCCTCCCAGCCAACGACCTTCCCCTCACAGAGAAAATGGAAACTTTCTGGTTTCCTAAGAAATTCCTAGACCAAACCTGTGCCCAGCTCAGCTGTCCTTTGGGTCTTACCTGTGCCTGCCTTTCAGTTACCTTTTTCCTCCTGGGCACCTAGCTACTCTCCTTTGGATCCTTCTCAAGCTTGGGGTGTTTCTCCCATCTTAAAGCAGACAGGAAATGTCCCTTGATCTCCTATCTCACTCTAGCAACTGGCCATCTCTCCCCTTTTACATTCAAACTTCCTGAATTGTCTAACCACCTTCTCCCTTCCCTCACTTCTCTCACACCTCAGCCTCCGCAGCTTCCTAAACAGCTCCCCAAATCCCAGCAGCCCTCACTGTCTTTTACATGACTCCTCAGCAGCAGTACTGTATCCCCACCCTTGACCTTCATGAGATATGTTCCCCATTACCTCCCCCTTTCTCCAGTATTTCCCCTACAGCTGTGGCCACTCCTCAGTTTCTGCGGTTCTTTGGCCCTCCTCTCTGCAGCCGTGAAGTATCGGACTCAGTCAAGCCCAGGCCCTGAGCTCTCTCTTGTTCTGTATTCCCTCCCCACAAAATCTTGTTCTTCCTCACTGACAGCTGCAGGTACTTTGTGGTGCCTGGGGTCTGACGTTTACTGTTAACATCTCCGGCCTGACCTCTTGACTGAGCTCAGGACGCACCTAGTGTCTCCCCCCGAGCGTCCCCAGAGCACCCCACATTCAGCATGTCCAGTGGGAACCCATGGCCTCTGCAACCTCCTCCATCCTCCCCACATGCACACATGTGATCTGTCCATCACAAATCCTGTCAGTTGAAAATATCATCCAGCCGATTTCCCCTGCACAAAGCCCCCTTGAAGCCATGCTTCAAACTTGTTAGAATGATCTTACCAAAATGCAAGTGTAATCGTGTCACCCTGTACTTAAAATACACCATTGTCCTTAGGATGAAGCCCAAAAGCCTTAATAAGACCAACAAGAGTCCTGTGTGGTCTGCCTCTTACTCTCATCTTTTTCCTCACCCCCCTTTCCCACTGCGCTGGCCTCACTACCGTTTACGCTCTCAAATCTAGTCCACTCTGGAGCTGCCACCATTACTTCCCTAGCATCTAATCATCTTTATGATCTCCTTCATCCGATATCCCTCCTCAGCTGTAGGTCTTCTTTTGTTCTAAAACTCTTATAGAAATTTCCTTCAAAGAGCTTCAGTTTGTAATTAGACATTCCTGCGTGTGTTTGAAATGGCATCTCTGTCCCCATGTAGCCAGTAGGCTGCATGACTGATGGGACCTGTTTGGGCTCAGCAGTGCACTTGGCACGTGCCAGGCATTGTAGAAGTATTGGTTGAGTGAAGGAGCCATGGTCCTTGTACGTTCTTGTCATTTTCATCACCCACGGTCTGGTGAGCCAAAGCACGAAGCCACTGAAACAAAGCATCCGAAACACCACTGTGGTTTGGTGTCCTCAGCTTTCCCTGGGTCAGTGTGAGCTCCTGCCTCTGGGTGGCTGATTCACACCTTCTCAGCCTAGTGGTCTTCACGTTTTTCTGGGTTTTATATCCCGTGTCGGTAAAAAATTTGAACCTGAGCCCTGGCCCCGGTGTGTCTCCCTTTAGTTAGGAATTATTCACATACACTGCCTATAAATATGTACATTGTAAAACCACCAAAAAATTAAAATTTAAGAGGTTAAGTTAAAAAATATTAAAAGTCCGAGGGTTTACTTCCTGCAGCCCCATGGATTGTCTGGGGGCGATCCACTTAGGAGACCACTCCTCCAGTCAGTTGCTTTTTTTTTTTTTTTTTTTTTGAATTTTTGAATTTTATTTTACTTATTTTTTATACAGCAGGTCCTTATTAGTTATCTATTTTATACATATTAGTGTATATATGTCAAACCCAGTCTCCCACCACCACCACCGCCACTTACCCCGCTTGGTGTCTATACGTTTGTTCTCTACATCTGTGTCTCTGTTTCTGCCCTGCAAACTGGTGTGTCGGTACCATTTTTCTAGGTTCCACATATATGCGTTAATATACGATATTTATTTTTCTCTTTCTGACTTCACTCTGTATGACAGTCTCTAGATCCATCCCCACCTCTACAAATGACCCAGTTTCGTTCCTTTTTATGGCTGAGTAATAGTCCAGTGTGTGTGTGTGTGTGTGTGTACATATATATATATATATGTGTGTATATATATATATACATACCACATCTTCTTTATCCATTCGTCTGTCGATGGGCATTTAGGTTGCTTCCATGACCTGGCTATTGTGAATAGTGCTGCAGTGAACACTGGGGTACATGTGTCTTTTTGAATTATGGTTTTCTCTGGGTATAGGCCCAATAGTGGGATTGCTGGGTCATATGGTAATTCTGTTTTTAGTTTTTTAAGGAACCTCCATATTGTTCTCCATAGTGGCTGTGTCAGTTTACATTCCCACCAACAGTGCAAGAGGGTTCCCTTTTCTCTACACCCTCTCCAGCATTTGTTGTTTGTAGATTTTCTGATGATGCCCATTCTAACTGGTGTGAGGTGATACCTCATTGTAGTTTTGATTTGCATTTCTCTAATAGTTAGTGATGTTGAGCAGCTTTTGATGTGCTTCTTGGCCATCTGTATGTCTTCTTTGGAGAAATGTCTATTTAGGTCTTCTGCCCATTTTTGGATTGTGTTGTTTGTTTTTTTAATATTGAGCCAGTCAGTTGCTTATTTTATTTTTAATTTGGTTACGAAAGTTCACAGCATACAAGAAATGCCTGTGTTTTATTAAGTGCCCTTTCCTTATTAAGATCTTCCTTGCCCTGGTGTTGATGGTTAGGAGTGGAGAGCATTCTTAGCCCTTCTTTGATAAGCAGGGAAGATCCAGTGGTCTGCCTGAGCTCCCCAGCAAATCAAGCGTCTGTTGCCCCATGTCATCTGGGTGCTGCCTGGTCAGGCTGTGTGCACAGACCCTCCTAAGTTCCCTCAGGTCGTCCCTTGGGGTCCAGTAAAGCCAACTCCTGGGCTGCTCCTGAAGATGCTTGGAGTAGCCCAGAAGCACCTGAGATGAGAGGATTCCATCAGCCATAGACTTCAGCTGGTCATTGCAGCGGGGGGAGGAGACTTTCTCCTGCTTATCCCTCAGGCTGGATATAAGTCAAAGGCAGGATCTGTGCGGGCCAGAGGGAAACCTGGAGGAGGGAAGCCTGCCGGTGTTCCCGTGTGTTTTTGTGGGGCACCATCAGCAAGGTTGTGCCAGGACTCTGCAGTCAGAAGTGCCCAGAAGGTCTGGATCGGTGGATTCTGCCGCCTCTCGCAGAAGGCGTGAGTGAGTGAGAGAGAGATTCCTGAGTGAGTGGGGGCTGCGGGGGAGCACAGCCTTATAGTAAATTTAAAGGGGTTAATTGTAGATTTCTTCAGGGGCGTGCATCATGAGGAGAGACCCATCCCACATAATGTAACCAGCTTTCCCCTGAGCTGTTGGCCTCACCAACAGGCCCAAATGGTGTGGCTGTGGAGGGGAGGGTGAGGGGAGCTCACTTTCACTGACATGGGCTGTGTGCATAGCCTCCAGGATGATGCACGGGGCTTTAGGAACGCTCTGTAAGTATCCGTGTAGCAGGTAGAGTTCATTGAATCTAGTTACTTATGTCCTGGGCTGGGGGCAAGGGATATGAACATGGGGGAGTGGGTTACAGAAAGCTGGTACTTACTGCCCGTTTCTGTGGTGGAGCTGGGGAGGCATATATATATATGTATAAACACAGCACATAGGCAGGAGGAAAGGTGTGTGGTTGGTAAGGCAGATTTCAAGCCCAGCTGTGTATCAGAACCACCAGGGGAGCATTTTGAGAAATTCCCAGGCTCTACCCAACTCCCAAGTCAGTCTCCCAGGGTGGTGCCCAGTCTGTGTATTTTTAGAATGCTCTAAAGGGGTTCTCTAAAGCAAAGTTGGAAGCCGCCACATTGAGGCGGGGTGCAGAACTTCACAGCGGGTAGGAAGAAGTAAGCTAAGCGGATGTAAGAGAGAGGAAAATGGAGCAAGGAAAACAGGAGATTGGAAAGGATGCAGGATTTAAGCTGCTGAGGTGCTGGGACCCGGTCCTTGGCCTGCTCACTGTATCCCCCCGCCAGCCCCACCCTCCACGGCCACACACATTTCACACGTGCCCAGATTCCTGCTCATCACACTTGTGAGTTTTCATTTACTTGAATCTCATGAGGCTGCTGAGTGCTAAGTGGGATTTATTGAGCAAGGCTGGACTTGGTCCATCCTTGATCTCCAGGGAACTGAGGCCAGTGGGCATTTTGTGAAAAGGAGGGGACCAAAGGGCCAAGCAGTCAGATGTGCCGGGCTGTGCCAGGGACCGCTGAGCCCTGTGGGTGGAGGATATCTAGTAGGGTACGTTTTTAAGCCTCAGTTGCCTCATCTGTAAAATGGTGACTAACACTAACACCTGCTTCCCAGGGCTGTTGTCAGGACTGAAAGAAATAAGGTTCATGCCAGGTGTGTGTTGTGGACAGCCCCTGAAGATTAGTAGATTCTAACCAGCCTGGGCTTGATTGAGCTGCTGGAATGAGGGGGAGCCAGCCCGGCTAAAGAAGGCCCTTGCTCAGTGTCTGAGCTTGTGTGTGGTGGGAATACTTCTTGGGAGAGCTGTCTTTGCCTGCCTCAGAAGGAGACCTCACTTGGAGCTGCTCAAGCAGGTGGGCGAGGGCAGGACGGGTCCCAAGCAAGGGACAGAGCCCCCAGTTTCTTGTTGAGGTGGGGCTGGAGCTATGTCAGCCAAGCTGCAGACATCCCCTGCCCCAGGGCCTCCCTTCCCATCGTGGGGTAGGGGTTAGAGGCTCTCTACCTGGCATGCTCTGTGCCAGCAGCCCCTCCTTCCTCTCAACTTCCCTCCTGGCTACAGAATTCTGGGTCTGCCCTGCTCAGGCCTTTATCTTTCATCCAAACAGCTCCTGAGAGGTCTCCTCCAGGAAGTCTTCCTTGACTCACTGGAGGAAGGGGAGCAAATTATGTCCATCCCAGGTGATGTCAAGATGTAAAGTCCCCAGGATTTCTAGGTCATGCAGCAGTGTTCTCCTCTCCACTAATTCTGGGATCACCTCCTTAGGGTGTGCATGGTGGCCCCTCTCTCCTTGGATTAGTCAGTGTCCTTTTATTCCCCCCTGCCGGAGGGCAGCGCTGACGATTTGCAGAGCCCAGCACAGCTCCCCTGTAGCTGGGTGCATCAGGAAGGCGCTGTGATGATGTCATGTGGCCTCCAGCCTCCCGCCTGGCTGCCAGTGGGAAGGATCTGTCTGTTCTGGCACAGGGGCCTGTTCCATATGGAGGGCCAGGAACAGGCCATTGCAGTCACTCAGGGCGTTCCTTGTACTGCTGCACGTCTCCCTTTCCCCATGGAGATTCGGGTGTACCCCGGTGCAGCCCAGGGAGAGTGGGCAGGCGTGGACTTGAGTAAAGCTCCCCAGCTGTCTGGGAGGCCTGAAGAAGCCTCTTCAGAGGTTGGCCTGCTGCCATGATGAGTGGTTCTCCTCTGAGCCCCCATCTAGTTTGCAACTCCGTCGCAGACATGCCTTTGTGAGTCTCGGGTAAGAGAGCTGGTGTGTCTGTACGTTGAGGTGTGGTCTGGGAGTCTGGGGAGGCTTCTAGGGTAGGGCCCTCCGGGGGCTGCTGTGTGGGGTGAGGTAGAGCAGCCAATCTGGGAGGAGAAATGGAATGCTGGCTTCTTAAAAGCGAGGGGGACTTGGTTCAGGGCAGACAGTTGGCCTCTGTAGACACTCAGGAATCTTCCCTCAGATCCTGTGGCCAGTGTGGTCATTGTCAGGAGTGGACACCCAGGAGGGTCAGATGTGAGAGTGAAAAAGCACCTCTGAACTTGACCTGTGGCCTTAGACTCCAGCGAGGTCTGAATCCCTGTTTGAGGTGCCCACTGTGCTGGAAACCAGACTCGTATTGGGCACATGGCTTGCCAGCCCCAGGAGGCTTATTATGTCCATAGATGTCCCTGATGATGAGCAGCGCTGGCCAGCTAGTGCCTGATGGTAGCCAGAGTTGTGAGGGTGATTTCTGAAGACAGAAAATACTGTGGAGAGTCATTCGTTTCCACATATTGATTGAATGCCCGCCCTGTGCCAGGTCCTTTCCTGAACATTCCGGGTACAGCAGTGAACAGGACAAGGACATTATCTGGGCTGCCCATGTGGGGCTTCCATTCCGTCGAGGGAGCCCATCAGTAAGTTAAGCAAAGGCATGACTGCTGGTGTGATAGGTCCCACGAAGACAGATAAAGCTGTGTTAAAGGGGATAGGTGACCCAGGAAGGCTTCTCTGACACGGTGGCATTTGAGCAGAGGCTCGAGTAGCCTACGCTGGACTTGTGGCCCCCCGAGCCAGCAACTTAGAACGTCTGATTTGGAAGCACCTGCGAATCATCTTGCTGAGGAGCAAGCTGAGGCCCAGCGAGGTTAAGATGAGAATTCATGAGCTAATGACATGATACAAAAGAGTGACAAACTATAACTGGCCAGTACTCTCTGCTCTCAACCTTATGCCTCTCCCCAGACCAGCTGACCCTCTGCCTTTTCGTCCCATAATGTCTTTTATCACCCTCTTGAGGCTCGCACTTTAAAAGATTGGTACTTCCAAATTGCGTTCGTTAACAATAGTAGATTTATCTTCTCATTTGTGGCTGGTGTGTTGGGGGTTGGGGAGCAGGAACACATCTGTAACTGCCAGTCAGCCCCCCAGGCACGGCCTCGCCGCTGGGAGCTGGTTATGCTCCTGTCTCGGCAGAGATGCGGCCCGGTTTGGGTAACGACAGGCTCTTGCTTCCTTTCACGGTGGGATTTCTATCCATCCTTCTGAAATAGCAGAGTTTCTTGAAGGACGCCTGTTGGTACTCTTTGGATTCCATCTGGATCTTTCAGGCCCTCCCCACCTGGTTTGGGGGGCCAAGCGCCTTTGAGTGGGCAAGGGGGACACTGCCAGAGCCGAACTCAGAGGCCCCGGAGCTTATTTTAGGGAGAGAAACCCACAGTTAAGTCAGATCACAAATCCAGCCATGACCCACCCTCTCCCAAGGACCGGGATGAGCCTTAATTGGCTGATAGTTTTCATCTAGAAGCAGGCGTCTTGCATGAATATGAAAGGAGCTTCTGGTGAAGTAAGACTTCATTAATCAGCCTGCTAGGAGCCTGGCTTCCCAGTATGATGGGGGCTGGGTAATTTGATGCCTCCTGTTCTGCTCTGAGCTTCTAAAGGAAAGGCACTAGATTTTCATCTCTTTGCTAAGTATTGAGAGAAAGTAGTATCTTTTGTATGTGTTTTGTTTGTTTTTAACTGTTGTGGTGTCTGGCACATGGGTACTCATTTGTTCTTACTTAATTTATATAGAAACGCTACAAAATGAATGGGATTATTCCCACTTTAGCAGATGAGGGAAGTGAGGCTCAGAAAGCTAGTGAACTAGCTCAAGGTCACATAGTACTGAGGAGCTGTGCTGGGTGCAAAGCCAGGTCGTTGGCTTCAGAGCAATGCGTGGAACCTTGCATCTTAACTTTGACCTCTTGCCTCCTCTCAGCCACTTTTGGGGCTGCTGTTAATATGGAAATACTCTACACTCCTGACTTCCATTTCTTTCTTTTCTCTGCTGCATTTGTTCCCCCAGGAAAGCAAAACAGATGATGCCAGAATTTCAGATTTTTTAAAGTGTATTATTGTGAAATAGAACACATTTAAAAGTAAACAAAACAAATGTGAGGTTCAGTGATTTTTCTCCTTCAGGTTTTTTTTTTTTTAAATGATTTAAATGATTATTTTACACTGTCAGTGAAATCCCAACAAAATCAACTTTATCCTTGCCTTTCTGTGCCAGGGTCTTTAATAAATATGTGTCTGGGTTTCCACTGACAACTCGGATGTACTTCAAACATGAGGGCTTGTGCACACAAATGAGAAATATACCCAGGATACTTCACAGTACGAAAGAGTGTTTGGAAGGTGGGAGAAGGCCAAATCATTCTCCAATAAAAGTGGGCTAAGACATAATTAGGGGCTTGGGTGCTGCCTCAAAAACTAATAGTGCATTCCAACCTTCTGTAAGGAAAGTGTTGTGAACGGGCATGGCAGTGAGCGTCATGTGTTTTGCCTAGAACACCTTGCTGCCCTTGCCATCAGTAAGACCCCTTCTGGGACAGGAGTTAGGCTTATCCCTTGTTGAGTACCTGCTCCGAGCCTTGCTTCCTGTTAGGTACTTAGCAAGCATTACGTTTTGATCCTTTAGAACGCCCCCTACAGTGCAGGTCTGGCCACCCTGTTACCAGACAGGGAAACAAGCCCACAGAGGTCAGGTGGCCTTCAAGGCACACTGAACTTGCCCGTGTGCTGTAGCAGTCCCTTCTGCTTGTCTATCCCAGACTGAACACTCTGGGGACAGAAGGCAAGGATACCTTTATTGTTGGAGCCTGGTGCAGTGCCTAGCATTTGGTAGGTTCTAAGTAGTATTATTGAACGGATGGAGGCGAGGTAACTTGTTCACACAGGTACAGTGGTGAGCCCATTAGATTCTAGAACTCCCAGTCTCTACGACTGCTGCCCTGCAGGTCAGAAGTGGGGTCTGATTCCAGCTCTTTGGTTAATAAGCTGGGTGAATGCAAAATGACATATGTGCCAGCTTATCTGTATTGCAACATTATAGCAAAAGATTGGAAGTAACTCAAATACTCATCAAATAAGGGGCTGGTTAAGAAAAACGATGGCACATCCACACGGAACACAATGCAAATAAGAAACAAGGACGGTTTTTTGCATACTGTATATTACACGAACTTCATGAAAAAAGGCAAGGCAAAGATCAATGTATAATATGTTAATTTGGTATAAAAGAGAGAAAAATAAGATTCTTCTTTTTTTTTGGCTGTGTGTTGGGTCTTCGCCGCTGTGCGCGGGCTTTCTCTAGTTGCAGTGAGCGGGGGCTACTCTTCCTTGCAGTGCGCAGGCTTCTCATTGCGGTGGCTTCTCTTGTTGCAGAGCAGGGGCTCTAAGGCGCGTGGGCTTCAGTAGTTGTGGCACGCAGGCTCAGTAGTTGTGGCACATGGGCTTAGTTGCTCTGTGGCATCTTCCCAGACCAGGGCTCGAACCCGTGTCCCCTGCATTGGCAGGCGGATTCTTAACCACTGCGCCACCAGGGAAGCCCGAAAAATAAGATTCTGAATTTGTTTGTGTATGTATAAACAAACTCTGGAAGGATTTTTAATGGGTGGAATAGTTACTGGAGAGGACGAGAAGGAGAATTAACTGTATATGTTGAGAATGTGTTACTTATTCAAAAAATTAAAAAGAAAGTAACAGAAGTGGCTTTGGACTAGCTAGTCTATGTATCTGGGCTTCAGTCTCCCCATCTGTAGTGAGGTGATTGGATTAGATCAAGGCTTCATGTGGATGGCATGGTGTATATATTGTGTATCTCTGGTTTTCATGGGCTTTTCCAGGAGCTGCTGACCCTGTCCTAGGATGGTCTGCGGACCCTTCTTTCGTTGGTGGCCTGGACTTGGATCAGCTCAGGCTGCTGGAGAAAGACTGGGGTGATGCAGAGAGCCAGGGGCCTTCTGCAGAGGGGTCGGGCCCAGTTCCTGTCCCCATTCCTGGGACTTTATCCTCTGAACACCCTGCCCTGATGTGACTCAGTTGGTTCTTCCCCTAAATGAAGGATTACAGAGAAGAGAGACTGTTCCGGAGCATTCTGGCAAAGTGCTCCAGTTTAATAGGAAGAAAGAAAAATGGCAGCATGTTTTCCCAGGTTATTTTTAATGCTTTTCAGTTCAGCAAACATTTATTGTGAGCTAAGTGCAAGGCGGTATGGGGGAATCAGCTGCATAACACCTCCTCTCTGCTCTCTGGGGTGCCAAGTTTTGGGTACGAAACTTGCTCGTAAAATTCCTCCCTGTACCCTCCAGGACAGCACGGTTTACCTCGTCCAGTCCCACAGAGATTTGTGGGATCGGTAGGGATTCTTCTCTCCATTTTACAGATGAGGAAATTAAGTCTCAGTGAAGTCTTGCCCAAAGCCACACAGTTCCTAAGTGGTAAAGGCTGGAACCAAACCACATTTTCTGACTACTTCTCATGCACCCAAACGCTCATAAGCAAAACCTTCTGCCACAGGATATTCCCCAGGGGTGTAGCCGAGGGCCGTTTCTACTGGGAAACATTGGGTGAGCACAGTCCTGAGTAAAGCTCCTTTTTTCCTCTAAGGACAGGCAAGAGAAATCTCAGGCTTATGGTCAGGTCTTGGGTCTTACCCCCTTTGCTGTGGTCCAAACAATTCTGACTTCCACTGCTTGTGAAACCCATCACCCTGCCACCAGTTAGGTGCGGAATGTCCCATGGGTGTGCACGAGTGCGTGTGACAGACAGCGCCTTCTTCCCACCCCTTTCTCACTCCACCACTTCCTTTCCTTCCCTTCCACAAATTCCGTTGCCACCACCTGTCATCCTAGCTGTTCCCCCAAAAGGACCAAGCATGTTCCCTGCTCAGGGTCTTTGCCCTGGCTGTGCCCTCTGCCCTCTTCACTTGGCTTCAAGTCCCCACTGAAAGCTCAGCTTGGATCGGCCTTCCCTGGTACGCTTTGTAAAGTCCTCTCTCGTCATGATCTCTTTTCTTTCCCCTTTTTCCCTTTGTAGCAATTATATAGGTTGTATATAGACATATACACTTCCTGGCTTATTATCTCACTCCTCCACTAGATTGTAAACCCGTGGGCTAGGCACCCAGTTTTGGTCTCTGCTGTTTGGTCACTGCCTAGCACAGGTGCCCAGCATCTGACAGATACTCTGTTGATATTGTTGAATGAGTAAATCGGGCCTGTGGCCTAAACACATAATGCTTCTTTAAAGAGGAAAGAATCAATCATAGCGTTTTAAGAGGTGAAAAGACCCGAGGCTCATCTCTTATGCAGGACTTCATCATACAGTATTATTAATTCATTTAATAATTGTTCAGTGCTGTTTATATGTACGGTTCTTTGCAGACGGTCACTGAGCAGTCTCCAGTGCGTATGCTTACTGGGACAGGGGGATCACTGATTTTCTTAGAACAGCCCATTCTTTCGTGGGACAGCTGTAAAGATTTGCTGTAAAGATTTAAGCACCCTCTTATGTTTTACGTTGGGCCGAAAACTACCTATTTGTAATTCCTGCACACTGATCTTAGCTCTTGGGCTGCTGGAGAGCACAGAATAAATGTACTTTTATTTGCATACGACTCTCCTTCAAATAGTTGGAGAGAGAGAGCTATCATGAGTCACCGCCACCTCTGGCCTAAACATTACTAGTTCCTTCCATTGTTCTTCTAGTGTCACGGTTTTCAGAAGCCTTCCCACCCTTGTCACCCTCTTCAAGTTTGTTCTGCTTCAGGTGTTGGAGTTTCTGGTTTGGTCCCATCAGAGCAGAGTGTTCTGGGACGGCCTTGTCTGTGTTGGCCACCTTGGCGGGGACCTCCTTTATGAGCTTCTGATGAAGACTAAAATCTCTAGGCTCTGTTTTTTACATCGTCTCTATTTATCTAGCCCCTCGCTGACTCTTCAAGAATCATGAAGGTTTTTGTTTTGTCTTCGTTTTTAGCATTTTAAGATTAAAGCAGCTGTAAATCTGTGAACAGCAATGAATTCAACCTGTACTATATTTTAAAAAACAGTAAATATACGTAAAGCTCTATCACCAAGATGTAGGTGAAGAGGGTGGAACTATGGAAGTAATGAAAAACCCACAGAGCCTTTAAGTTTCTCCTTTCTGCCCTCTCTTTGACTGCCTGTGTCCTTTTCCCAGTGTCCATCTGTCCCCCCCGCCCTCCGTGTTCCATCCCTCTCCCCTCCTTCCAGCAGCCCCTCACCTCCGCTTCCTTCCTTGCTCTCCTTCCATTGCCTCCTGTTTTCCCCCTTCTAGCTAGTAGCATATGGAACTAACAGTACTCCTTAGCATTTCCTGCACTTCCATCACCAATACTTTTACCATAAGCACTTAATTTCCAGACGAAGGCAGGCTGCACATGTCACATTTCTCTAAGGGAGGAAGAGATTAAATTCCTTCGTACGTGTGACCCTCGGCTAATTTGTTTTGCGGTCTTGGAGAGAAAAAACTTTCAGTCCCCAGCTTTAGGTTCTTTTGCATGATTGGTTCCCTTTTCTGCCCACATCAGCGGTTTCCGATTGGTGGTTGGACACGAGGGCTTCAGTGCCACGGTGTTCGCTCGGCTTCTGTCATTGCCAATGTGGCTGTCATTTTGGTAGAGGTGGCAGGGAAGGAGGCCAAGGTCGAGGGTTTCTTCTCTGAGTCCACTTAGCCCTCCCTGGCCTCTTCTGCCCTGCCAGCCCTCCTGGGGTACATGGAGAGGCAGGCAGGGGTCGGGGAGGAGGGCTGGGTTCAGGCCTGGGGCTCTTTTCCTAACAGCTGTTTTCTTTCTCCTACTCCGTTTCCTCTTGCTTCAAGGAGTTCACCATGGAGAGGCCTGTGTCTTTGGGGTGCGGGCCCTAAGTTAAGAGGATTAAGAAATGGCCCAAGGTCTGGTTCCATAAAGGGCTAACTGTGTGACCTTGGGTGAGTCACGGTGTTGGTTTCTACCTGGTTTGTTAGTCGCCTGAGGAGCTGGACTGGATCCAGTGGTTCCCTAGAGTTACGATGAGGGATCCTCTAGTTCTCTGAAGCACTTTTCTAAAGCCGACTGGAAATTTGGCAGGGGCCCATACGAGGGCTGTGGGGAGTGTCTCAGCCCGAGTCTGAAGGCATGGTGTCTTCTTAGATGGGCTGTGCTGTTCGCCTGGGCTGGGTAGGGGCTATGAACCGCTGGCCTGTGGATCTCTGTGTGGTGAAGCTGAGGAAATGAATTAACTTCTGTTTTGCAGACCATTCTTCCACTTGGTCCCTGGCGAGTGGGTAGCTGTCACCACCCACACCAGACCCACGGCAGAGACCCTGGGCTGTGTCCTCTTTTCAGACCCTGCTGACTCGAGGACTCTGGTGGGATTTCCACAAGTGGTCCCAGCCCAGCTGGGCTCAAATCCCTGAAATTGATTTCAGGAACCCAAATTAGCCACATCAGTGCAGCTGGGACAGGGGGCCCAGGAAGCCATTTTTGTATCGTTTTGTTGATTTGCCCGCGGGTGGAGTTAGTGGAGTGCTTTGCTTCCAAAAGTGAGTAAGGGGTCAGAGCCATTGCCTTCCCCCGCTCCATCCTTTCCTCTTGAGTGACCTGGTCCAGTTTGACCATTTAGCCAGCCCCTCTGGGCAGGGCACCAGCAGGGGACACCAAGACCTCAGACCATAGCAAGGCTGTGCTTGGAGGGGAGACCACAGGACGAAAGACTGCCAGGCATCCTGTGACCGAGCCATGGTTCTCTGAGGGCCCTGGTAGGTGGACAGGGACGGTTTCCAGGGGGTGGGATCCAGTTGTCTGTGGATTCAATGAGGTGATGTCTGGGGAAGCACTTCGTAAACTGTAACGTGGGGAAGAAATGCCAGGTGGTGTCACTGTGTTTGCTGCCAATCAGGGAGGCTGGCAGAGGGGTGAGGCAGGGACAAACTTGAACAGAGGCACAGGGTTTTAGTCAGGGGACATTGATGGTCGGGGGGCTGGGAATTCTCCCCTGGATTTGGCACTTGACTCCCTTGACCATTAGAGGCTTCTGGACAAGGAGTGATGGGCCATGACGTGGCATGATCAAAACAGCATTTTGGGAAGGTTGCCCAGGATGTACCCCCTCTGCTCTCTGGGCCTTCCTCTTCACTCTCCTCAGGGCTCTTCTGTCGCATGGGGCCAGTGCTGTGGCTCTTGGATCATCATGGATGGTGTGGTTTTTTATGAACCCCAGGATTGCACAGCAGGCAGTAGGACCCCATGTGTTGAGATACCTGCTGCAAGCTGTCCTGTAAGGTGGCAGGCATCAGATGGGGCAATGCCAGACTCCAACATTCGGAACCCAAAACCTTGAGCCCTGGGGGCTGTTTTTATGATCCCGGTGTGTTTTAAGAGACTACATGATTGATTTTCGCATTTCAGTAATTATCCGGGATAATTGCCCGGCGGCCCAGATTTCCTTTTTGGCGTCCCTCAACGCGATGAATCCTGGGCTCTTCTGGCCCATAAAATCTCCCACCTCCTTTTGGGGAACAATGATTGAGTTTGGATGTGGGGCAGGACTAAAAGTGGGTGGACCCACAGAATTTTGAAACTAGAAGGGATCTCGTGTCTGTCTGTCCAGTGTGTGGATTCGGGGACTGTAGAAGCCCAGAGAGGGTGGATGTGACTCCCCCCCGGGGCACATCGCAAGTTAGTGGCAAAGTGGGCCCAGAGTCCAGGTCATCAGACTGCCTGACGAACATCCTTTGCACCAAACCTCCGTGCTTCTCGTCCCTCTTCCTTCCCCTGGTCACCATTCAAACACTGCCTGCTGGGACTGCACCTTCCCTGGGCTCTGCTTCCAACTCCTGCTTCTCACACCTTCCAGTACCCGCTGAAGGTAGCAAGGGACACAGCCAGTTAGAAGATGCAGCCTGCTAGATATTCGCTTGATCATGTCATTCACCAGTTCCAAAACCCTCATCTCTCCCTGTCACTCACTCACTCACTCACACACACACACACACACACACACACACACACACACACACACACACACGGTAAAGTCAGCGCACACACACACACACACACACACACGGTAAAGTCAGCACGCACACACACACACACACACACACACACACACACACACACACACACACACACACACACACACACACACAGTAAAGTCAGACCCAGCTTGACTCCTCCCCACTTCCTTTCCCGCAGACAGCATTCCGGGCCTATTTTCTCCGGCTCTGGGAATTGTTCACCTCCTAAGTCAGGCAGGGCTAGGGCAGGGCTGAGCAATCAGGGAAGGCTTCCTGCAGGAGATGGAACTGACAAGTCCTTGAAGTGGAGTAGAATCTAGACTGGCTGGAAGAGAGGAGTGAGGTTCAAGGGGAGGAAAGCAAAGGCATAACATTTGCTTTCCAGCTCTGCCAGGCTTCACTAGCTAAGCAGGTCCATCTGATAAGCCCAAAGCCCAGCTCCTATACCAGTTGTGCCAGTCCTGGGGTTACTGCCCTGAGTCTGTTCTTCTGGCCGGAGAAGCATCTGCAGTGGCACCAGCTCCTCTGTCTTTGGCGAGGCAGAAACCAAGTCCTCCCCAAGCTTGGGGCAGGAGGTAGGAAGCAGGTTCCAGGCCGCGAGGGAGCCAGTCACAGGGTTTATGTTAATGTGGGCCCTCCCCCAGCCGGCGCTTAGCCTATTACCCAGGCCCTGCCGACAGCTTAATTACCGCCGCAGCGAGCCTCGGCCTGCCTTCCATGGTTCCCTAAAATAATAAGGATGGCGTCACCGACTTCCCGCGCCATGTGCTCCCACCCGTGCCTTCAGAGCTCTATTGTAGGAAACAAACAAAATCCAGAGACCCAGATGCTTTTTTCTTAGAGAGATTTTTTTGTTTGTTTTTGTTTGTTTGTTTGTTTTAAAGTAAGGTGGGACTCTGCCCCTTAGTTAAGATTTTAAAAGATCTTTAAGAGGTATGGAGACCTGAGTCTTAGCTACCACTGAGGCTGCAGAACAGCCTCCTATTAGCAGAAACACGAAAGCTACGTGGTTGATTCCCCGGTCTTCCACCGGGGACTGATTTCCGATCAGAGCAGCGGCGTGGCGTGGTGTGGTGTGGTGTGGCAGGAGAATCACGCAGCTTGGGGTTCCTGGGCTCTTGGCCAACTCTGGACCTTGCTTCTTCCTCTAGAAAAAGAGCTAAACTAGACCAGCATTTTGCAAACTGTGGGTCACATTTTTTTTAAAAAATTATTTTTTAACGTAATAGAAAAGAGTACTTGTAACAGGGTAAGTTTTGTTTCAGTGTGTATGCCTATACACACACAAAAACGTGTGCTGAGCCAAGGTGTTAATGTATTTTTTATTGTGGGTTGTGGTCAGAAAGCCACTGACCTAGATGATCCTGAAGGCCTTTCTAAGCTTTCGAAATGTCCAGCTTTTCCCCCAGAGCCTGACTTTTCCCCCATGGAACCCGACTGGTTTTTGCATCTTTTGCCACACTGACTGTTAAGCAGAACTAGAGATTTTAGGGACAGAACCACAAGTGTCTATCACTGCTATCGATCACCTCTGAGAAGAAGCCCATTTCCCCTCAGCATCGGTGTCTCAAACAGTTGGTCTTCGAGCTAGAAACGGGATCTGCAACAGGGGATGGCCCATTTAAAAGCTGACCTATTTAAAACCCATGAGCACCAAAAAAACACGGGGTCAATCTGATTTAAGTCTTCTGTTGGAAGCCTGGGACCTGAAAACTAAATTGGTCAGGGACTGACAAGGTTGAAACCAAAGCTACAAATATTTATTACATTCTTGTTTGGTGAAAGAAAAGAAGATCAGGCTTCGAGTTTCATGGGACAAACTAAACAAAACAAGGTGTAGGTATAAAATCCAGCAGGGGGTGTCTTCTGGGCACAGCATCTTAGCCGTCCAGAACGTGGAGAGGCTTCTGTTCCACGAGGAAGCCTTGAGGGCAGCACGGGTGACTCAGAGCTGCGGGCCTGCCTTGATTCCCATTCTTGTGCCTTGACTCAATCCGCAGGCCGTGGATTGGGGAATGGGCAGGTGGCTTTTTCCAAGCTGGGGATGCTCTAAGTGCATTGTTTCGTCTAATCCAACCCTAAGTGGTGGGCACTATTGTCATTGGAGGAAACGAGCTCAGGAGAGGTGAGATGATGAGCTTGCAGTGGGGAATTTGAACTCGAGCCAGGTGCGTCCGACTCCGGAGCCTGCCTTCTGCCCACCTGTCCACATTGCCTCAGGAAGTGCTGGAAAAATAAAGAGCAGCGCCCTCTCGAGCTTCCTTCTCTCTGGTTCTGGCCTTCAGAGGGCTCTGCTTTAGGCCCAAGCTGTCCATTTAAATCAGGGCCAACTTCATGGGCATGTGACCTGTGTGGTCACACAGGCTCCATGCTTAGAAGGTCCCTCCCTGCTCTTGGGTTTAATGCGCTCCTGTCACTGTCTGGGAATTCTTAACAATTTTTGAGCAAGGGGTCTCCCGTTTTCATTTTACACTGGGCCCTGCAAATTATCTGGCCGGCCCTGGCTTTGCTATAGTGCATCCCCTTTCTTGGTCTTTCTGGGTCCCTCCTGCCTGTCCTTAGTGTGCCCATCCTCTCGGGGTGGAGGCGTGCGAAGCATGCACCCTGTTCCCAGCCTCGGGCCTGCTACGTGGCACAGTGGACTATAGTTGTTAACCAGGGGTCTGTCTCCTCCTAGCCCGCCACCACACGTCTTGCTGGCAGGGACCCCCAGCTGTGGCTCTCGTCACCTCCGTGTCCCCTCAGCTGCTCAGATGGACAGTGTCACAGGAGCTTGCTGGGTGGAGAGGGGGGTTTCTTACGGGCAAGAGACCTGAGTGCAGACCCTTGGGTCGGGTCAAGAAGAGGGTGCACCACTGACCTACCTCCTCTTGGGGCTTGTGCTTACCTGGGGGGACACGAAACACACGAGAACACGTTGTTGTTATTGTTTATAATGAGGGAGGGCTTGTTCAACGTGTATCGGACTGGTTGCACTGTGTCCTGATGCTTTGTCTCCCTCTGCATGCCCCCGCACCTAGTGCTGTGGCTGGCACGATAAACAGGAACATTTGTTAAGCAGTTGCTCTGGTGTCCGCTCCCTGCTAGGCTGATTACGGAGAAGGACAGTTCCTGACCTCTAGGAGGATCGGATGCTTAATACACGATTAAATGATTCATGCGGCAGCTGCCCTCGGCGCCCCAGGATGCTCAGAGCTGGGTGCAGAAGGCTTCCTGGGGAGGCGGGCTTAACTAGATCTGTAGGCGAGTGTGAGAGGCGGGCAGGGGGCGATGAGATTGGAGGAAGTGGGGAGACGTCGAGAGTGGAGGGCCTCCTTGGGTCAGTTTAGGACCTTGAATTTTTTCCCAGAGGCAGCGGGAAGCCAGGAATGTTTTCTAGGCCAGAGTTTGCACTTTATAGGTTAAACAGATATCATCCTCCCCTTTCTTCGAGGCAGAGCCTGAGACCTCAGGGATCGAGTCAGAGTCATTCAGCCAGCCAGGCCTTGGCCTCCGGGTGGGGGCCTATTCCCAGTAGTCCAGCATTCCCACTGTTACATGGACCCCATTTGGAAGCAGAAGCAGACTTAGAGTGACTTAGATGACCGTGACCAGGACCGCAGTGCCGGCAGTAGAGAGGAATGGTCAAATGTGAGAGATCTGTAAAGACAAGATTTCACAGTTTTGAAACAAGCAACGGGTTGTTCCTTAGAGTAATAATGTGTTCGTGTTTATCACAGACAGTTCAGCTCCCCTTGGTGAGAAATGACTGCTGCGTCCTTGCTTTGGGGACAAGTTTTTCAGGAAATGCCGGAGCCGCGCGGTCTGATTTCCTGGGAACCTCAGTACCTCCCCACTACTGTCTCCGGGGGGGGGGATGGGGGGTGGGCGCTGAGTATGAATATGCAGACACTTCTTGGGTGTTAACGCTGGAGGAATGAAGCAAAGGATCCTGTGGAGGGTTTTTGGGGTGATTGAAAAGTTCCCGATACAAGCAGAGTAATTCCAGTTTTGGGTTCTGGAGAGAGTAACCGCATTCGGATATTTTTAAACGGCCAGTGGAGTTGGGAGAGAGTCTAAACCCAAAGTACAAATTTTCAGTTTAATTTTAACTTTGCACTTAGCTCACACCCATGGTTTGGCGGGGAGAATGGGCCTCACTTTTTTTTTTTCTTTTTTAAGCAGAATACACCCTGGATGTAACAGGGATGTTCTCTTCACATGGAAGGGTTTGCAGCAGCAGCAGCAGCAGCGAGCAGAGATGGGAGGAAGCGGGCTGGAATTGCAGCAGGGTTTCAAAGTCAGTTTAAGGAAGGTTGGGGTGGGTTTGACGTTTTGAAACACGTTAGCCTGCCCTGGAGCTGTAAGAAAGCGTGGGCTTGTGTGGAAGCAGGTGGAACAGGGGGTGGACGGAATACCCTCCACAGGTCAGCTCTCGGGCTGGAGTTTTTGTTTTTTCCTGTTTGGTGCGTTACAGACACTTCACAGGCTGCTTACTTGCCGTACCCGATGTGACTCATCACCTCACAGAGAGGCAGTGGGTTTCCCCCGATGTGGTTTGGCCTCTCTGGTGTAAGCCTCAGCCCACCCCTCCCCTCTTTGATCTCTCCCCAAACTGGGCTGAAACCCCGCCAGGAAGGAAATGCAGAAACCATGGGGATCCCGGAGGCCCCACAGACCTGGAGCAGCCACCTGGACTTCCAGACACTACAGGCCTTCCCTCCCAAGTGATGGGAAGCAGCCTCTTTCTCCTTGGGGAAGAGCAGGGTCTCAGGCCCCCGGGCCCCTCTCCAGATCCTCCCCCACTGACTGCAGTGTCATTGGAACGGGGGCTGGGTTAAGTTTTGTGCTTTGGTTACCGAGGAAGTGTAACCAGGGTGGGACCGCTGGGAGTGGCCCCCACTCGCTGGTGGAACAGTTAGAAGAGGGGCCGAAGGGGGTGTAGGTGCCATCAGGGTAGCTTGTAGGATCAGTTGGGGGTCTGTAAGAGCCTGTGCCCTGCACTTGGGAATAGCAGGGAAACCCTCCTTATCTTGCGGCAACACTGACCATCGGGGTCCATTAGAGACCCTCCTCTGCCCATTCCTGGGGCTTTGGATCTGTGGTTCAGATGTGGCTGTAAAATGGGAGAATACCCCAGGAACACCCCGTGGAGCGATTGTGAGGATTAAACGAGACAGTGCCTTTGAAGAGTCTGCCTGCTAAGGGCTCTGGAAAGAGCCCATGATTGTTGTTAATAAAAGCATTAGTAGTGGTGGCTTGCATATTGTCCCCGAGAGGAATGGCCACCAGTTTGGGCATGGTGCTGGGAGCTGGCGCTGGAACGTTGGGTCTGTCTGTAGAATTCCCAGGCAGCATCGTGCCTCTCCGGGACAGAGGCTGACTTCCAGGAGGAATTCCCTTGACTCCACAGCACCATCTCCCCCTGTCACTGAGGCCTCCTCCTTGGCTGATGGCCGTAAGAGGAGAAGCCCTTGACCCATCTAGAAAAACCACATGTCTGAAATCTTTGAGGGTGGACTGGAAGCCCTTCTCATATTTGTCTTTCTTTGGTGGAGCTTAAACAATTCCCAGGGCCTTCCAAGGAAAGGAGTGACTGGAGAAGCCCACTCCAGTGGCTGTGTGACCCCAGCAGTAACTGCAAACGAAGGGGAGGTGACTCTCCCTCCCCCGGGAAAGTTGATCTCCCTCCGCTGCTCCCCTAAGGCCTGGTTTCCTGGCTCTACACTGATTTCCTGCCCTAGGGCAGAAGGCCTCATGGGATTTTTTCCCAGGCACACTTGCAGTGACCTTGAGAAAGGTGGCTTGACCTGGACACCCCCTCCCCTGGGGACTGAGAGAGTGGGAAAGAACTTAACTTCCCCCGTCCCAGATCCAAGGGAAAGGTGGGCCCTGGCGCTGGTGCTTGAGCCGAGAGCTTGCTAGCTCTGGGTGAGAGCTGCCTCGCCTGGCTTTGCCCCTCCTGGCAAATTGCTGTAGTCCTAGACTGAGCAGGCTCTCTCTCTCCACCAGGGAAGAAGAAGGCAGGGCAACTATTGGGTGCTGTGGCCCAGACGTGCCCCGAGCGCTTCTGGTCTGACCACTGGCAAGGGTGGACTGAGGAGCCCTGCTGTGGATCTGTTCCCCCGGGTTGGCCCGGGGACGCCCGAGTAGGAGGACCACTGAGACAGACGGTCATCCTGGGCCGTGCAGGAAGAAGCTGGGCAAATGGGCCTGCTGAGAGGCAGGGAGCAGCCCTGGACAGGGACTGCTTAGAATATGCCTGTCTGCTTATCTAGGAGGAGAAAAGCCTGCTCCCTGCTTCTCAGCAGGAAATGACAACGCAGGGCTGCTATGGAGAAGGACGGGCCTGTACCGAGTGACCCATGGGTGAGAAATCCGAACCTGTGGGTGGAAGTCCCAGGGAGGCATCATATCCAGGTGACGTCAGTACATGTTTCCTGGAGGCTGCAGGGAGGGGGCACGTGGAGATGCTGTGTCAAGCACCAGGTGCAGCCAGGAGGGATCACCTTTAAGGTGCCTGCCAGCCCTGGAAGGCCAGGGAGCAGCCCTCTATCAGCTCAGGACAGGAGTGGATAACCCTGGGCATCTCTCTGGAGGGTCAGGCAGCCTGGCGTCCCTTGCTGACTCCCCTGGGTCATTTCAGGCCTGAGACCTGAGGACTCTTCCTCAGCCTGTCTCCCTACCATCTGCGCTGGAACTTGCAGCCAGGTCTGCCTTTTAACAACACAATGAGACGGTAGCTCTTTATCAGCTCTTTCTATCTCATTTGAAATAAGGATTTAGGGCCCAAATTTTGAGTAAGAAGAGAAGAGAGGGGAATCTAAGAACTCTAATAGGGCAAAACTACCTCCAGGGAGTTGGCGGGGGCAGGCAGGGCCACAGAGGTGCCTCCAAAGACTAACTCTTGGACTTTGCCAACCTCAGCATTTCTATATGGGTCCATCCTGGGTTTGTGGATATCCATTCTCTCCTTCCACATCTGCTCCCAGGACCCTGAAGAGCAAAGTCTAGAGCCGTGATATTCCATATGGTAATTTACGTGTGTCTCTTTACACTTATATTGATTAAAACTAAATAAAATTTGGGACTCTCTGGCAGTCCAGTGGTTAAGACTCTGTGCTTCCACTGGTTTGACCCCTGGTTGGGGAACTGAGATCCCACGTGCTGTGCGGTGTGGCCAAAAAAAGAAACCAACTAAAGAAAATGTAAAACTTAGTTCCTCAGCCTCACCTCGGCGGCCACATGTGGCTAGTGGCTCTTCTCTTAGTTGGGTTTCCATCGTCGCAGGAAGTTCTGTTGGTTCTGGTGGACAGCGCTGGTCTAGAGGATGGAGAGTTGGAGGGGTCCCTGGTCTGTGACCCTTACAGTGGGGCCAAGTGGTGAATGCCAGGCCGGATGGGCAGGCTCTGACCGTGGTGGCAGGGGCAGGTACGAGTGCAAGCAGACGGGGACGTCCTGGGAGCCGTCCACGGACACATGGAGGTGAAAGGCCCGTGGGGGGCTGAGGAGGCGAAGTCGTAGGTAGCTGGCCTCAGTAAGACGGTCAGGCGGGGCCGTGGTGGGCGCTGGGAGAGGGGCTCTGATGGAATGGCAAGGCCGAGAGGTTGCCAACGGTGTTATGGCTGGTACCGTGGGGAGCTGGGGGCTGAGGTGCGGCGGTAGGGTTGGAACGAGACACCGCCCCCAGCCTTGCCGACAGCAGCGGGGCTTATTGCATTTGTCTTCTCCAGTCCAGCCAAGGCTCCTGTCCGGAGGGGCCCCCTGGTTCTGCAGCTCCGTTCACCGCAGCGCTCCCCTAGATCCCCCCAGCATTGGTAAAGGCAGAAAGATCAGGGTGGGCGCTGGTGCTGCGATGCTTCCTGGCCTGCCTCCTGCCCTCCCCCTACCCCGGCCTCGGTCCGATTCCTCGCCCAGTTGGTTCACGCCCTCCTTCCCTTTCCAGGTGAAAGAGCTTGTCCTGGACAACTGTCGGTCAAATGAAGGCAAAATCGAAGGCCTCACAGATGAATTTGAAGAACTGGAGTTCTTGAGTACAATCAACGTAGGCCTCACCTCAGTCGCAAACTTACCAAAGTTAAACAAACTTAAGAAGGTAAATAGAGCGGAGGAGCGTGTGTGCTGGGGAGGCCGGGCTGGGGAGGAGGGAAGGGTCATTGTTCCACATTGAGGGAGCGTCACTGAAGGGGGGAGGCCAGGTGCGAGCCCCAGCACGCCTGCCAGGTCCTTCCTTAGCCAACTCCCTTCCTGGCCTGTCTGCGGGGAGCCGGCCGCCTGAGCCCAGAGCCTTCATTTTAAAAGCCGTTTCTGCTTTTTCTCTCCCTGCCTCTTTAGCTTGAACTAAGCGATAACAGAATCTCAGGGGGCCTGGAAGTATTGGCAGAAAAGTGTCCGAACCTCACGCATCTAAATTTAAGTGGCAACAAAATTAAAGACCTCAGCACAATAGAGCCACTGGTGAGTCACTGGGGTCCTCCCCTCTCCACTGGGGTGGGAGGGATTGATATCAGGGAATACTACTTTTGCGTTTGTATAACATGCTTTTTTGTTTTTACTCTAATTGTGTGCCATGAGATAGAGTCGGGGCTCCTACTTCTGGTCCATCCGTAGAGAAACTGGGGCCTAGAGAAGTTAAAGAGCTTGACCAGGGTCGCACAGTTAGAATGGGCATCAGGGTGAAGGATGCTGTAGGACCCAGGTCTCAATTTCTGGTCTAGTGCTTTTCTTCTTATAGTTTCTGCTCAGCTTTGGAAACCGGAGCTGTCATTTCTTTAGGCTTAGAGCATGGCTTGTGCCCTTCACTGGGGAGAGAGGAGCCATCCGGGAGTTAAGCTGACCCTGGAGGTGGTCACCTGCTTTCTCCTTGGGTCACTGGCCAGAGGCTAGCACCTCTGAACCGTGGGAGGTGGGTTGGTCCTGACACAGGCCCCCTGGGATGACAGAGAGCCGTGTGGCACGGGAGCCCCATGCAGGCCTTCCCCTGTGGGGCGTAGAGAAGAGGGACCCTGGTCACCAGTCCTGGGTGTGATGGTGACCAGGGACTCAGAGATCTGGGCCGCATTTCCTCCTCCACTGGTCCACATAGAGCTGAGCACACCCCAAACCTCACGATTCACTAGCCAGAAAGGGGCAGGTCATGGTTCATGGTTAGAATAACAGTTTCTACATTACCCAGATCTGAATGACTCTATTCCCTTGACTTCAAGGAAATCAACTGTAAGATGTATCACTGATTCATGATAGCTTTTTTGAAATGTAGAAATAACTACCGCATTAAATTAACACTTATTGTAAATACATACGTAAGAATTACTTCCTAAGCCATGCACCTTAGAATCAGGGAAACGCCATGGGGATATGTGGCCAAGTGTGCCACGTCTCCCTTTTCTGGGTCTATAGAGCGGCAGTTGGGGCATCTCTCAGTTTGTGTTCTTGTCCAAAACGCGTTCCTTGCCCTTCGTGGATGCTTGAAGGGCAGGTTGATGGGCCAGCGTGGCAGAACGGGAAGCTGGCATTTCTCCTCCTAACTCAGACTTTACCTGCTCATCTGTGGCCTGGGGTCAACTACTAGACTGTGCTTCCCATTGAACTTTCTTTCAGGTCTTCCACCAATTTCCTTGGGGAAAGCAAAGCTATTTTGATCTACCTGGAAGCCTTGATTTCATAATTTCATTATAAAAGGAAAATATCTTTGAAGTTCTGTATATGTGTGTTTTAGTTGTGATTTGGGTACCATTATAGATCAGTCTCTCCCTCTCTCCCTCTCTCCCTCTCTCCCTCTCTCCCTCTCTCCCTCTCTCCCTCTCTCCCTCTCTCCCTCTCTCCCTCTCTCCCTCTCTCCCTCTCTCCCTCTCTCCCTCTCTCCCTCCCTCCTCCCCCCACTTGCCCAGACCACACATGGTTTTGTACCTTCTTCCCTGATTATCAGTGTGATTAATGTGTTTCACTCATTTCTGAGGGTGGGGGAACTGCCTTTGGTTGGGGGGTGCTGGCCTCACCCACCCAGTCCGCAGCTCGGACTCCTTCCCTGCCCTTGACCCTCTGCTGAGAATGACCGGGGTCTCAGTCACGAAATCTCAAGAGAGCAGCCTCATTCCTGACATTGACCCTGAGGGACAGTAGCCTTAATCACCAGTTATGCCTGGCCTCACTGGAACAGGGACTTGGCCTGGGGTGGGGTTCCTGCGCCTTAAAGACGTGTGAGGTAGGAAGTCAGGAGGCAGTTGTTTCTTGCTAGATGTATGACCGTTTTGCTTCCTGGGCCTCAGATTCCAGCCACCAAGTGGGTATAATATGGGCCTAGAACCCATCGATACATAAAGCTTTGATAAAGCAAATTGTGTTAAGTACTATGGACAAAATCTGGATGCTTCACTGGTTTTTCTCTTGTCCTTTTTGACAGGCAAAGGGTAAGAGCCCAGGTCTGAAGTTGGGCTGCCTGATCAAATCCCAATTCTCTGCCCTCTACTTCCTTGTCTGTAAAATGAACGAATAATTATTTCTGCCTTATCGGGGTCATGAGGATAAATTGAGTTAATCCATAAAGTGCTATGTTAATTGCCATTATTATTATTATTATTCATAGAAGGAGGTAGTTTGTTAGTTCCTGTGGCCTTTTCAGTTCCTCTCTGGCTCCTCAGTCACAGGGGCAGGCAGCAAAGCGTGCTATGTTAACTTCCATTATTATTACTCTTCATAGAAGGAGGTAGTTTGTTGTTCCTGTGGCCTTTTCAGTTCCTCTCTGGCTCCTCAGTCACAGGGGCAGGCGGCAAAGCTCCTGGCTGATCCCAAGAGAGCCCCGGCTTAATTTCAGGTGCGTCACTGTTACGGCAGGAGCTGTAATTGCAGAATAAAAGTGTTGGCGTCGGATGAGGCTTCGAAGATCCTCAAGTCCAGCTTCCCATCTTCCACGTGAATGAACATGAGGCCCCCCCGACCAGGGCTGAGACGGCCGGGCAGGGCCAAACCAGAGTGTGCTCATCACCTGTGAGCCTGGAACTCTGCACGCCGTCTCACCTCACCCCCATCTGTCTCCCCACCCCGCCTCCCACGCCGCTCACTGTCAACTTTGTTGTTTGCTTGCAGAAAAAGTTAGAAAACCTCAAGAGCTTAGACCTTTTCAATTGCGAGGTGACCAACCTGAACGACTACCGAGAAAACGTGTTCAAGCTCCTTCCTCAGCTCACGTATCTCGATGGCTACGATCGGGACGACAAGGAGGCCCCTGACTCGGACGCCGAGGGCTACGTGGAGGGCCTGGAGGATGACGAGGAGGATGAGGATGGTGAGTGGCGCCAGGGAGAGGCCAGGCCAGGCTTTATGGGGGGGGCGGGCTGGGTGTCAGGGGGCCCCCACCGGCCCCCGAGGGCTATCGACCTCTTTCTAGAACTGTGGAGGGGAGTGGGCTGTCTGCTCTGTTTACTGTTGTCCCTGGTCTGTCTCATTGATGGACGCCCCTAAAATAACAGGGCCTGAGCCCCAGAGAAACATCCTGAGGTTCTCCAACTGCATAATAACTCCTTAAAAACCATCTGAGTCTTCCTTCAATTTCTTTCCCTTTTCCAAAGTCCCCCTGAAAATGAGATCCTACACTGTCTCTCTATAGTGTGGTGCTAGACTCAGATACTCTTCCAGGGAGGAGATGAGCGGATGGAGGAAGGTGGGGTGTGGCCTGAGGGTCCCCTCTCTCCATCTAGGGTCCGGTAGTGGAGATGAGGTCACAGCTGGAGAGGTCGTGGGGCCCCCAGCTGACTGCCGCCCACGGGACCACATGGCAGGACCTGGGGGATGAGGACTCAGGAGCTCCAGGGGCCCAGGAAGCAGAGGAGGCTTCAGGCAGCACGATGGGCTCCCTGGTGGTGTAGTGAGCAGTCAGGGACCACAGGAAGGAAAGAAGGAAGAGGAAGGAGAGCCTCGCATTTCCTTTACCACACTGCCAGCCCAGTGCGGCTTCCCTGCAGGTCTTTGTGGCCAGAGTAAAGTTGAGGGTTGAGACCTTGCCTGAATAATTCAGATGTAAGAGTGCTTTTCCCTTGTTAGGTGGGAGTATTTCACAAGGGATTCAGACACCCTGTTTGTCTTAGTTTGTTCCATCTTGTGATGGGACAGAAAGGTCCCAGGACTGGAGCCCTGAGACCAGGCTTCTAGGCCCAGATCTGCCGCTAACTCCAGGTGTGACCTTGAACAACTCACTTCTCCCCCTCTGGGACTCAGTTTCCTCACCTTTAGGGCAGCGCGTTTGGCTAGATGCTCTTTGTGAATGAATTGACTTCTCAGCTGTCCCAGGCCTGTAACTTGGTTCTCTGATCCGGCATTTTCTCTCCCATCTCAGCCTCCACGAGAGATCTTCTGTTTTCGTAATACTTGGGAGGAGGGCGTACCTTTGGGATCATTTTAGGATGCTTATCTTTTGGGTTACTTTAGGATGCGTTCAGTCACGTTAGAGCATCCAGGCTGTGGGCCTGGATGGGCGTGGGAGAGTCGTGGGCCCCACACCTCTGGTGCCAGGCCCTGGGCCTGTGCTGTGGGAGGGAAGGGCCAGCTCACCACCAGTTTGTTCTTGTCCCCATTCCCACTGCACAGAGGAAGAGTACGATGAAGATGCTCAGGTAGTGGAAGATGAGGAGGACGAGGAGGAGGAGGAGGAAGGTGAAGAGGAGGATGTGAGTGGAGAGGAAGAGGTGAGAGGTTGGGCTGGGCAGGGAACCGTCTCTCAGAGCCCCCCTCACTTACCCTGCTGCCTCTGAGTCAGTCCCATTAACTGCCTCAGTGATCCGCCTCGGCAGCCGGGAGCCCTGGCTGGGAATTGAACCCACTTCAGGGCCTGTTACTGGGTTGGTCTGGGAGAGGCAAGCCTTGCAGCTGGCCCTGGAAAAGAAAGAGGGAGGGGATTCATCTGCTGGGGCAAGCCTGGCACTTGTTTCCACATGAAAATTAGTTCCTGTAGAATCCACATCCCCTTTTTCTGCCTCTTTGCATTAGTATGTTAATTCAGATATTCAGTGAGCACTTACAGTGTGCTAGGGAAAATCAAAGACTGCCTTGAACTGGTGGGTAATAGGATAAGACACTGCTGGATTCCACATCAGAGGGTGACAAGGGTCCCCTGTACACAGTGGATAGTGCCATTATCCAAACACTGTCTGGCATCATTTTTTAACAAGGTCTGGGATGTGTCTGTGACGGGGTGGATCCCAGCTTCTACCACTTGCTAGCTGGGTGTCCCTGGACAAGTTCCTTGACCTTCTGAACTTATTTCCTCATCTGTACAATAGGTGTCATTTTACAGCGGGGTTGTAAATAGGGATCAACTCACTGGCTTAAGAGGATAAAATAATTTGTAAGTAAAATGTCTAAGGACAAGGGAGTGTTTGCCCACTTACTGCTTTAGGCTTTCACACCCTTCTCCAAGGTCCTGGCTCTGTGTGCTGGGTTTTGTGTTTGGATGTTCTGAGTCTTTCAATAGCAGAGTCATTTTCCCTGGCTTTTCAGATTTCTAAACCAACTCTTGCTAATTGCAAAACTTAGACCGAGAGAGCTTTAAAATGATGACAGCATGGACAAGGTACCTGCCTTCTCCCCCCGTTCCCTGTCTCTCTCCATCAAGGGCACAGATACCTGTCTGCCACACAGACCTGCTCAGGCGGGATCTCCCAGCCAGCCCCGCACAAGCTGGGGAGAGGCAGGTCGGGGTTAGTGAGAAAACTGGTGAGATAGGCTTGGTTCCTGTCAAGTTGTGCTGCTGGGTGTCTCTTCTACCCAGGTGTAGGCTGCTAGGCTCACCTCTGAAGAATATTGTGTATTTTAAAAATGGAGACCTAGCAAAATAGGCCCCCCTAGGACAGGGCAATAAGTCATGTTGGCTAATGGATTTTTCGTCTTGCTCTTCCTGTCAGGAGCCGCCAACATGTAGAGGTTGTTTTTGGTTTGGGGTTGGTTTTTTGCTGTGGTTGTTTTTAGTAATCTCATTGACTATCTGCAAATTTCCAGCTTCCAGTAAAGGAGAGCGCACACACACACACACACACACACACACACACACAGTCACACACACAGTCACACACACACACACACACAGTCACACACACACACACACACACACACACACACAGTCTTAGCAAACAGACTGATTAAGGAACTATTTGGTGACATTATGAAAGGATATTTCCCTTGACAAAAAGAAGTCTATTGCCAAGTTCTCATTAAACAGTGGGCTGCCTGGTACTTTAGGAACAGTGTTCATGCAGAGATTCAACTAGCCTGGATCTACCGGAGCAGCGTGAAGCGTGGTCCTGTGTTGAGGGTGAATTCACATCCCTTGCTGAATCTCACGGAGGTGGGAGTGATGTCCTGGGCAGGGGGTGAGAATTGTATTTTTCCTCCCTCCAAGTGACCCAAGTTTGCAAGACGGTGAAGGGGCTGCACTCACCCACAGACTGGGGTCTGGACTGGGGTCTTCTCTTGAAGCCAAAACTAGAGTGAGGACAGATGAAAGCTCGGCCTACTTCACACGATGGAGAGTCGGCTGGGAAACTTGTTCCCCTAGGAGGGCACACTGCGGAGCTGCCTGAGTTATAGGGACTTCAGGTCAGGAATTCTTAACGGGGGATAGAATCCACCCCCCTCTGCTGACATTGTTTGCAGCTATTGTGTGTAATGTGGGTATTTTCTAGGGAAGGGGTTCAAAACTTTCTACAGATTCTTAAAGGGGGGTCCTTGATACAAAAGAACCTCTGCTTTAGGTTCACCGGTGCGAAGCAGGTCTGTGGGAGCTCTGAGGGGCTGAGGGCGGCCCCTACCTTTCTGAGCTCGGTGTCAGGGAAAGTGGCATCCTCCACGTGTCCCATGGTCGGGGCGTTCCTAATGTCCGGTGTCCATCTTCTCTCCTAGGAGGATGAGGAAGGTTATAACGATGGGGAAGTAGACGATGAGGAAGATGAAGAGGAGCTTGGTGGTACGGCAGCGTTTTTACTCTCCGCGGGTAGCAGGCTGGCCCCCTCAGTTGACAGTAGATGGCCTGGGTCCTGAGGACCTGGCCTTGGTTTGCCAGGGTTGGCAAAGCGTCCTAGACGTACGGTCCCCTGCTTTCCCAGCGGGGGGGGTTGAGTAGGAGGCAGGATCCGTGTTTAATCTGAATGCCTTTTCCTTACTTTTCCAGAAGAAGAAAGGGGTCAGAAGCGAAAACGAGAACCTGAAGATGAGGGAGAAGACGATGACTAAGTGGAATAACCTATTTTGAAAAATTCCTATTGTGATTTGACTGTTTTTACCCGTACCCCCCCAAATCCCGCTCCCCGAAACTTATTTTTTTCTGATTGTAACGTTGCTGTGGGAACGAGAGGGGAAAAGTGTACTGGGGGTTGTGGGGGGAGGGAGGGGGGAGGGGGTGGAATAAAATACTATTTTTACTGCCACTCTTTATTTTTTTCCCCTACTTTTTCTTTGTGTCTGTTTTGTCCCTGATAAATTTGCGATAGCTGAGTACACACACAAGTGAGCGTTTGTTCCTTACCCTCAAAGAGGACGGTTTGGAGATCTCTGACGTTTCCTGGTATTTCCCGAGTCTCTTGAGTTGGTTGGAAGGCCATGGCTGGCCTCAGTTTGGTTTCCCAAAGCCCAGGAGGGGCTGAGCACCAGCCGCATCTTACCTCTTGTTCTGGTTCCCGTGATTTCCGCCTTTCTTGGGCCTGCTAGAGGCAGCCAGCGCCCTGGTTTGTAAATAGCAACCGAAAGGCGTATTTTGGCACTAGTTGGGGGATCTTCCCCATCTCCCGTCCCCTTTCCCTCTTCACAGGTGGTGGTGGGCTCCGCTGTCCGAAAAAGACTCTGGTGTCACTCTTGTGATGAGCCAGAGAGCTGAGAGCAGCAGGCTTCTGAGTTAGGAGTAAAATGGATTTGGTAATTCTAATTAAAAGAGAAGAAGCAAACCCTCAAACTTCAACCTCTTTCAAAGATTAAAAACAAAACTGTCCTATCTTGTTCTGTAAAATATTAGAACGCTTTGTTTTACAAAATGACAAGAGAATTCTTCTACGTGTCCTTCTGTGCTTAGACCATTTTTACTAACCTAAGCACAGGAGACGCTGCTGCATGTCGGCTGGGTTTTTTTTCATACACCCGAGCACGGAAAAACTAACGCAAAATTGTATTTTCTTACCTAGTGGAAATCTGAAATGACTGCAAATTCCTAGCGAATGTACAGGTTTGCTTTCCTGTCCCTCTTCTGGATTGCTTTTGAAGTGACGTGTGATCCCTTAGCCCGTGTTTCATCTGTATAAAAGAACATCTGCACCGGTTTTCCTCCCCCTCAGAAGAGCCAAACTTTGAGTTTTATGTCTGTTTGTCATTGATAAATTTCAATAAATCTTTTTATACAATTTTTTTGGGGGTGGCTTCTTTGAGTCCAACAGGTCATTGATCTAGGATGAATTCCAGATAACCTGCTAGCTGACGGGGGTGCAGGGGCGAGCTTCACATTGGTTACCTGATAAAATCGTCTTTCTTACAGGATATATAACCTGATACACTAAGTCTGGGTACTTCGGGTCTCAACTTGAGACTCGGTGGTGTGCTATCTTCATTAAAAACTTCATTTGGGCAGGGAAGTGGGGGTGGTGATGTAAAGAGAGAAAGATATAAAAAGAGTTATTAAAAAACACTCACCAGGAAGGCCAGCCTTGGGACCTTACTTTGAATATCTTTCATTGTTTTGTTGTTCAGACTGTAAAAAGAATACAGGAAAACCTGAGGAATGTACACAACAAATTTGTTGCTGTTTTCACTTAACGTTAATTATAATTTCTCTGCCTCTAAAGAGTCTTTACAAGCGTGTATCTGAAATGGCTATGTAGTAGTCCATTAACTATTCTGATTTGCTTGATTCTAACCAAACGGTAAGATGTTTGGGTTATTTCCAACCTACCACTAGACATTCTGTTATACTTTGCAGAGTCACTACACCAAAAGGTGACATGTATAAGGCTCATGTGCAAGGTTCCATGTTTTCCAGAAGGGTTCTACCAATATATTGTGGTAATTTATACACATATATTCATTCTCAGCCGTATGGCCTTGAACCCGACAGCAAGCCCTAGATCCTGTGTAATTCCAGCAGAATGAGGTGTTCTCAGGAGAGACTGACCCACCCCACCCCCTGGGTGGTACACTGACACCTACTGCCCTCTTCTTTGGAGCAGACAGACATCCTCTGGCTCCAGGTGTAGGCTTGGGAGTGGCCTTGAGGCCAGGTCCTATGCTAGGCATCAGGACTATGAGGACGAACTGGTCAGGCATGCTCTGACCCTCCCAGAGCTGGTGAAGGAACATGGCAGTGGAGTGAAATCCAGAGGCACTCAAGCCTGGACTCAGGTTTTCTGGCCCTGACTCCATGGGGACTTTAAGGATTGGTTAACTTCATGTAGATATGGAAGTAAATGCTATAAAATGTAAGGTAAAGTGGATGATGATGGATGGGTTCATGCTGATGGGACCAAGGGAGGAAAACCCTATCTATGTCAGTCATATCAAGCAGTTACATCAGCACCTGAGATACGGTCTTGTGCCCATTTTACTGATGAGGAAAACCTAGGTCCAGTGACTTGGAGGTAAGAAGAGGGGGAGGCAGGGTTAAACCTGTTTGGGCTATTTCCATTTCATCGAACTTAGTCACGAATGGCAAGGAGGAAGGGGACGCTCATCCAGAGGGGGAGAGGCAGTAAGAGCTGACCTTTATCGAGTTCTTGTTGTGTGCCGGGTCCCATGCTTTACGTGCAGCATCTCATTCATTTGAGATGAATCCTCACAACCACCTTAGGTGGGTGCCATTGCCCTTGTTACACAGGTGGCTCAGAATGTGATTGGCCCAAGGTCCTGCAGCCAGAAAAGAGAAGCATCAGTAATAAACTAGGGGTGTGTGGTTCCAGCACCAGCCCTCTTGCCTTCCACTAGAGTGCCTCCCGTCGACTCCTCCCCCAGCTGCAACCACCTGTGTGGGCCAGCTGTGTTGAAGCAGTTCCTCACCCCCTGCCCAGCACAGCCCCGGTGACAGGTTTCCCCACCGGGTCTAGTGAATGCCATAGGATGGACCCCTGAAACGGAAGGGCCCTTAGAAACCACCTAGTCATCAACCAGCCCTCTCATTCGATGAAAGAGGAAACCAAAACCCAGGGAGCGTAGGTGACGTGCCCAAGGTCACCCTGCAAGGCAGTGCCAGAGCCCAGCTGGAGCCCAGGACTCCCATTCCTGGGCTTCTGAAGCACCACATCTCTCGCAGCTGCACCGTGTGGTTGCGGGGAAGCCAGCTGTCATGAGATGCAGAAGGTACACAGTGCAGTGTCTTCCAGAACACAACCGAGCCTTGGGGGGACAGGATGTAGTGAATGCGTGGCACATCTCTCTGTTTCATGTGGCTTTGGAGCGCAGCCTATGTTTTTAAATACTCACAGTGGGTAGTATCTGGGATTGATCATCCCTGAAAAGGGTGTGCATTTCTTGGTAATGTGATGATTCTTGATCATGAGTTCCTACTCTGTGTCATGTGCTATATCCATCGCCTCCCTCATCCTCATACAGATTTCATAGATGTAACCAAGGCTCAGAGAGATGAGACAACTAGCCTCAAACCTATGTCTTTCTGATGCAAGAGACCTTGTTCTCATCCACTGTGTTGAAAGAGCCAGGCAGATGAGGGAAGAGGGGATGAGCAATTCAGTTTGTCTCATTTGCTGACTTCAAAAGGCTGTTTTTATCCTGATTCAGAAACTCATTGTTCTTGGTTGGAAGGATTCCCAGTGGATCCCTAATAAAGCGGCTTTGGATAATGGCTGACCTGAGTCCCTGGACAAGCCCTTGGACAGGCCCCTGTGGCCTGCTGGACCCAGGGGTGAGCGGGGCCAAGGAGAGGGCTAGAGATGGTGGGACAGATGAGGGCAGGTCTGAGGCTGAATCGGCCTGAGGCCCTCGAGATAGCCACGAATATGCCAGCAAGGGGAGAGACTGGAGAAAGATTCAAACCTGATGGGGCATCTGTATAGACTGCTAACTGTCTCTGACTTTAGGAGCTGATGAAGGAGACATCAGTGTAGTTGCCGGCCAAGCATCAGTTGCTCTTGGTCTGGCAACAACACTACAAGGGACCGCTGGAAGGACTCACATGGATGTGGGCCACTCCCATTCCTGAAGCTCAGATGGGGCTTCCCCACTGCTCTGGTTCTTGGGGTGAGCAGGTGACACTGTCCTGGCCAGTCAGCATATTCCAAACTTTGACCATAGTGACTGGTACAAGGAGGAGCCTGGAACCCAAACTGGTTAAATGAGGCTTGGTCCCTGGGATTTGGAAAATGAGAAACCTCCTACTGGGGGTATGGACGGGGCTGGGAGGATGGAGGTACATCCCTTGGAGAGAACCTCTAGATGTTTCCATTTCAGCCTGAGACAGTCCTGACTAACACAGTGAAGTGAGTATTGTTTGCTGGGCATTGTACATTATTTTGCTCGTTTCTCATAATGTCCTATCTGGTAGTCATTATTACCCCCATTTTGAAGATTGAGCACATATATAAGTACTTGGTAAATATTAGCTGCTTAGTGACAGGCACACAATAAATACTTTATAAAAATCAGCCTAGTGTTGCCCAAATTTCCCTGATAAGAATCCCTAGGGCTTGTCAGACTGCCAGGTCTCAGCCCTGGGAATTCTGGTTCAGTGGCTCTGAGGCGGTGCCCAGGAATCTGTGTTTTAACAAGTGCCCAGAAGATTCTCATCATCGAGGACATTTGGGAAATGTATTCAACTCAGTCCCCACCACAGCCTACTGAGGAAGGTATTACAGCCATTTTTATTTAAAGTTGAGGAAAGTGAGGCTCGAGAGAGGTTTATAACCTGCCCAAGCTGACACAGGTGGTGAGTGACAGAGCTGGGGTTTGAACCTGGGTCTACGTGACGTTCACACTCCTTGGGGAAAAGGGATGATAATGACTGCCTGTGTATCTCACAGATTGTGAGATGATGCAAAAGATGGAAAGAACATCGCAAAGCGGAAAGTGAAAACCACGACGGAGAGAGAGAAATGGCTGTTTATGAAAAAGAAGCCCAAGCAACTCAAATATTTTCTCTAACCAGGGAAAAACAGAAGTCCTAAAAGCCACTTGGTAATTAAGATAATCTACGTGGAAGGTTTTCTTTCCTCCCTTTCAAATTTACATGTAATAAGATTCACTCTTTGTATCAAGCACCACAGTCATGCTAGATCTTAGTTTGTAGAATATCTTAGTTGTAAAAAGAAATGGATTTGCACTCTGGGGGGTGTCGTAAGTCTTGCTGATGGCCTTTTGAAGGTGTTACAAGTTTTGGCCAAGGTTCAGAAGACCTAGACTCTCATCTTCGCTCTGAGACTAACAGCTGGGTAATTGCAGACAGGTCACCTTTACATCCTGTGAGAAGAGTGATGCAGACTGCATGACTCTGACAGCCTCAGTCAATAGTTTGTTACATTCTTTCCCTCCCTGCCCTGAGGCTCTAGTTAGGGCTTTGTTGAATGTGAAGTTTTGGAAAGGCATTCCCTGGTAAAAACTTTGAGGTGACAGAAGGGTTAATGTGCAAGAAACAGCCTTCCTGCTGAGGCAGGAGGTCTCTGATGACTTTCTAAGGTCCCAACAAGTAGACAGCCCAGTCTGTACCCACCCACAATTGCCTGGGTCATCCAGCTGGGCCAATAAGGAAGCAGAGAGAAAACTAATCCGAACGGAGTGCTCACTGGGTGCCCAGAGCTCGACACGGGTGCTCTCATTTCATTCTTGTTGTAGAATCTCCTTTGAGGTATTTATTATTCTCCCCACTTTCCAGATGAATACGCTGAGGTTCAGAGACATTACATCATCTGCTAAACATCATACCGCCCAGGAAAGCATGAGCTGGTATCAGAACCCATAGCTTCCTGGCCCGAAATACGGAAGTGTTTCCTCAATTCTCAGGTCCTGTGAAGCCTACAATGAAGTGCAGGGAGATTCATCTCCTCCAGATCTTGGTGGACTAATTTCATACCTTTTCTCAAGAATCTAGCTGTCAGGCCTAGCACACTCCTCCCACTCATCTCTGCAGTTCTCCAGACTTCTACATCTGACAAAATCAGCCTCGCCATGGTCCCTGGGAACAGATGTCTTACGACAAAAATGATCTGAACCTCAGGAACAAGGAGGATGGATCGCTACCTCTGGAGAGAGGGACCCTAGATGTTTTGAAGTATCAACAGCAGCTCCTTCTAATGCTTGAAAAATGGAAGAGACAGCAAGGCTGGTGGTACCATCCTGGGCTAGAGCTGGGAGGCCTGTGTGACTGGGGATGAGCCACCTCTCTGGAGTGTGTACCTCCCAGAAGTGTCAGGAGATACAGAGATGATAGAACTGGTCCAGTGGAGAGGGAGGCATCAATGATGTATGTAGAAGAGACAGAATCTGGGAGAAAATCAGAGGCCTGGGATCCTGTAACAGAAGCTTAGCCTTTGGTAGAGGAAAGGACACTTCTTCCTTTGCGACAGGAAAGAAGGGAGAGAAAGGTTATGGGTACAGGTGGGTGGGTAGCTTTGGTGGAGGGAAGAAGGTAGAGTTCCATCGGCTTTTGAAGGACATACGAGCCAAGGTCACCAGTGGGGTATGGAGTCAGAGAGGGGCAGAAAGGGAGTAGTGGTTTGAAGAGAGACAAGAAGGTATGAGACGTTGTTCTGGAGGCTAGGTAAACCACCAACCCTGGGAAGCCTGGTGGGGGGGGTGGGTGAACGCCTATTTACCTGCAACAGATGACTCCGACTTTAAAGGAGGACCTGTCAGCATGGCTCAGCTGCTAGAGTGCAGGCATCAAGGTGGCAGACAGTTGTGTTTAACTAGCTGGACGATTGTAATGCACACAGCGTGAGGCAAAGAAGACGGGGTGTTTAGAAAGTTGTAAGAGTGGACCGTGTGTCCTAAATTGGCTAAAGAGGGAAGTGAGTCATGACTGAGAGTGAGTGAGAAAGCAGGAGACGGTCGGTAGATTGGAGAATGGCTGGAGCTGAAGGATTGTTGGGATGGGAGCACCAAGGTAGGTGAGTGGCAAGAAGAAGAGGCCGTGGTCAGAGAGTGGAGGTGTCCAAGGTGGTGCACTTATTGGTGAGAAGGTCAAAGAAATGACCATGTAGGTAGGATGGAGAAGCATGTCTTCATTGGAGGTGTGGAAGTGAGGAGTCTGCAGAACTGACAGCCCAAGGTATTGGATGGCTCTTTTTTGTTTTTTTAACTGTTAGCTTTTTGTTTTGTTTTTTCTGCCACACCACGAGGCATGCGGGATCTTAATTCCCTGACCAGCGATCACACCTGTGCCCCCTGCAGTGGAAGCACAGAGTCCTAACCACTGGACCACCAGGGAAGTCCCCTGGATGGCTCATCCATGAGGTTATTGAAGTTGCCAAGAATGACAACAGGAACAATAATAGGAAAAAAGATAATAAACCAACTGCTGGAGCCCTCACTAATGAGGAGGCAGATGACAGCAACAAAGAGGTAGACGTGACTCCAAAAGAGGCAGGAGGAGAAACGGAAGCAGTGATGGGGAACGAGAATAATTCTCCAGTTCCATGAGGAGGGGGCCAGCCTCCCCTGTGGTCTCCTCATGAGAAGACTGCAGGGGAAGTGGCGTCATTAGGTTTCAGTTAGGATAAGAGACGAGGTCCATCAGCTGCTTACTGATGGACCATACATGCTTCCAGAAAGATTGAGGAGGTGAAGAGTGTGGGAAACAGCCCTTGCTCTCCCTAACACAACTTCCACGTACTTTCAGGTTGGTGGGGGGGCAGGGCTAAGGCAGGAGAGAAGGCTGGGTCTTTTCCATTCTGGTGCTTGTGGGAGTCCACAGAGGAGCTGGCTGTCTTGTGTTGTTTGTCATCTCAGATTCTTTGGAGCTCGCTGGCTTCTCCTCTCAGGGTCTGCCAACTCCCCGTGACCCCACACCCCTGACATCTCTGTTCTAGCCGGATAGAGGTGGTGATCTCTGCCTGTGGACTTAGCCCCACCCACCCTGGCAAGACGCTGGCTGATTGAGCGTCCAGATATGCATCCATTGGCCAAATGTCTAAGCCAGATGTTCCCTCTTACTTGCACACTTTTGGCCAGTGTTCCAACTTTATCAGTGGGATTCAGATGGCAGGGAGGAAAGCAGGAAACACCACCATGGCCTGCCCCTCTGGGTCCTAGCCCCTCACAGAGTATACAACAGGCATATTGGAGAACTGCAGCAAAGGCTCCTTTGTCACTCAGATATAATGGCAGCTCTGGGGCCTCAGCCGTTCAGTAGATTCTGCTGCTCTCTGCACACCCCACGTTGCCCTCCCCAGGCAAAAATAAGCTGCCTGAGCTGCTTAGTCATGGGCAGTAGGGAACCTCACTTATTGGTCAGGTTCTGGCCTGGACACCAACCCCTGCTTCATTCGTCTGGCTGTGGGGGCTCCAGCTGTAATTTATAAGCCCTAAGGACTGTGTAGAAAGAGCTGCCTGGGCACAGAGAGTCCCATACAGGATTCACTGAAAGAGGAACACACCAAGACACACCATAATCAAAATGAGAAAAATTAAAGACAAAGAGAGAAGACTAAAAACAGCAAGGGAAAAGCAACAAATAACATACAAGGGAACTCCCATAAGGCTATCAGCTGATTTTTCAGCAGAAACTCTGCAGGCCAAAAGAGGATGCCATGATATATTTAAAATAATGAAAGAAAAAAGGCTACAACCAAGAATACTCTACCCAGCAAGGCTCTCAGTCAGATTTGATGGAGAAATCATAAGCTTTATAGACAAGCAGAAACTAAAAGAATTCAGCACTACCAAGCCAGGTTTCCAACAAATGTTGAAGGAACTTCTCTAGGCAAAAAAGAAAAGGCCACATTAGAAACAAGATGATTACAAAATGGAAAAGCTTACCAGTAAAGACAAACATACAGTAAAGGTAGGAAATCATTCAAAACAAAGCTAGCAGGGAGATTAAAAGACAAAAGTAGCAAAATCATTTGTATCCACAATAAGCAGTTAAGGGATACACAAAAAAGTGAGTTGTAAAATATGATATCAAAAACAGTAATCAGGGCTTCCCTGGTGGTGCAGTGGTTGAGAGTCCGCATGCCAATGCAGGGGACACGGATTCGTGCCCCGGTCCGGGAAGATCCCACATGCCGCGGAGCAGCTGGGCCTGTGAGCCATGGCCGCTGAGCCTGCGCATCCGGAGCCTGTGCTCCACAACAGGAGAGGCCACAACAGTAAGAGGCCCACGTACCGCAAAAAAAAAAAAAAAAAAAAAAAACAACAACAACAACAAAAAAAAAACAGTAATCATGAGGGGGAAGGTAGTACAAAAGCAGGGTATTTAAAATGTATTTGAAATTAAAAGGTCAGCAACTTAAAACAATCATGTATATATAGAGACTACTACACAGAAACCTCATGGTAACTGCAAACCAAAAACCTATAATAGATAGACACACAGAAAAGAAAAAGGAAGCCACACTAAAGAAGCTCATCAAATCATACAAGAGGAGAACAAAAGAAAAAGGAAAAAAAAAAAAAAGGCCTACAAAAACAAATCAAAAACAATTAACAAAATGGCAATAAGAACATATATATTGATAATTACCTTAAATTTAGTCCATAAATGGACTAAATCTCCAACCAAAAGACACAGACTGGTTAAATGGATACAAAACAAAGACTCATATATATGCTGCCTACAAGAGACTCACTTCAGATCTAGAGATACACACGGGCTGAAAGTGAGGGGATGGAAAAAGGTATTTTACAAAAATGGAAATCAAAAGAAAGCCAGAGTAGCAATACTTGTATCAGACAAAATAGACTTTAAAATAAAGACTGTTACAAGAGACAAAGGACACTACATAATGATCACAGGATCAATCCAAAAAGAAGATATAACAATTGTAAATATATATGCTCCCAACATAGGAGCACCTCAATATATAAGGCAAATATTAACAGACATAAGAGGAGAAACGCACTAATAGTAGGGGTCTTTAAAACCCCACTTACATCAAGGGACAGCTCAATGGACAGATCATCCACACAGAAAATCAATAAGGAAACATAGGCCTTAAATGACACATTAGACCAAATGGACTTAATTGATTTTTATAGAGCATTCTATCTGAAAGCAGCAGAATACACATTCTTTTCAAGTGCATGTGAAACATTCTCCAAGATAAAGAACATGCTGGGTCACAAAACAAGGCTTGGTAAATTTAAGAAAACTGAAATCATATCAAGCATCTTTTCCAACCACAACACTATGAGGCCAGAAATCAACTGCAAGAAAAAACTGCAGAAAGCACAAATACGTGGAGGCTAAACAATATGCTACTAAACAACCAATGCATCACTGAAGAAATCAGAAAGGAAATCAAGAAAATATCTAAAGACAAATGAAAATGAAAACATGATGATCTAAAACCTATGGGACACAGCAAAAGCAGTTCTAAGAGAAAAGTTTACCTCAGGAAAAAAAGAAAAATCTCAAATAAACAACCTAACCCTACACCCTAAGCAACTAGAGAAAGAACAAACAAAGCCCAAAGTTAGTAGAAGGAAAGAAATCATAAAGATCAGACCAGAAATAAATGAAATAGACACTAAAAAAAAAATAAAAAAGATAAATGAAATAAGGTAGTTCTTTGAAAAGATAAACAAAATTGATAAACCTAGCCAAACTCACCAAGAAAAAAAAGGGAGAGGACCCAAATCAAAAAAATCAGAAATGAAAAAGGAGAAGTTACAACCAACACCACAGAAATACAAAGATCATACGAGACTACTATGAACAACTATATGCCAATAAAATGGACAACCTAGAAGAAATGGACAAATTTTTAGAAAGGTACAATCTTCTAAGACTGAACCAGGAAGAAATAGAAAATATGAACAGACCAATTACCATACTAAAATTGAATCAGAAATTTTAAAATTCCAAACAAACAAAGGTCCAGGACCAGATGGCTTTACAGGTAAATTCTAATGAATATTTAGAGAAGAGTTAGTGCCTTAATAGAGTTAATATCCTTCTGAAACTATTCCAAAAATTGCAGAGGAAAGAACATTTCTGAACTCATTCTATCAGGCCACCATTACCCTGATACCAAAACCAGACAACAGTATCACACACAAAAAAGAAAATTACAGGCCAGTATCACTGATGAACATAGATGCAAAAGTTCTCAACCAAATACTAGCAAACCAAATCCAACAATATATTTAAAGGATCATACACCATAATCAAGTGGGATTTATCCCAGGGATGCAAGGAGTTTTCAATATCCACAAATCGAACAATGTGATACTCCACATTAACAAACTGAAGAATAAAAAACATATGATCCTCTCAATAAAAATAGAAAAAGCTTTTGATAAAATTCAACATCCATTTATGATAAAAATTCTTCAAAAAGTGGGCAGAGAGGGACTTCCCTGGTGACACAGTGGTTAAGAATCTGCCTGCCAATGCAGGGGACACAGGTTTGATCCTTGGTCCAGTAAGATCCCACATGCCACGGAGCAACAAACCCCATGCGACACAACTACTGAAGCCCATGCACCCTAGAGCCCGTGAGCCACAACTACTGTGCCTGCATGCTGCAACTACTGAAGCCCATGCACCTAGAACCTGTGCTCCGCAACAAGAGAAGCCACTGCAATCAGAAGCCCATGCACTGCAACGAAGAGTAGCCCCTGCTCGCTGCAACTAGAGAAAGTCCACATGCAGCAACGAAGACTAAATGCAACCAAAAAAAAAGTGGGCATAGAGAGAACATACCTCAACATAATAAAGGCCATATATGATAAACCCACAGCTAACATCATACTTAGCAGTGAAAAGCTGAAAGCATTCCCTCTAATATCAGGAACAAGACAAGGATGCTCACTCTCACCACTTTTATTCAACATAGTTTTGTAAGTCCTAGACACAGCAATCAGAGAAGAAAAAGAAATAGAAGGAATCCAAATTGGTAAAGAAGAAGTAAAACTGCCACTGTTGGCAGATGACATGATCCTATACATAGAAACTCCTAGAGATGCTGCCAGAAAACTACTAGAGCTCATCAATGAATTCTGTAAAATTACGATACAAAATAAATATACAGAAATCTGTTGCATTTCTATACACCAACAATGAAATATCAAAAAGAGAAATTAAGGAAACAATCCCATTTACCATCACATCAAAAAGAATAAAATACCTAGGAATAAACCTACCTAAGGAGGCAAAAGACCTGTACTCTGAAAACTATAAGATGCTGATGAAAGAAACTGAAGATGACACAAACAGATGGAAAGATATACCATGTTCTTGGATTGGAAGAAACAATCTTGTTAAAATGACCATATGCAAGGCAATCTACAGATTTAATGCAATCCCTATCAAATCACCAATGGCATTTTTCACAGAACTAGAACAAAAAAGTGTTTTAATTTGCGTGGAAACTAAAAGACCCCAAATAGCCAAAAGAATCATGAGAAAGAAGAATGGAGTTGGAGGAATCACATTCCCTGACTTAAGTCTATACTACAAAGCTATAGTAATCAAAATACAAAAACAGACACATAGATCAAGGGAACAGGGTAGAAAGTCCAGAAATAAACTCATGCACTGGACTTCTGTGGTGGTGCAGTGGTTAAGAATCTGCCAGCCAATGCAGGGGACACGAGCCCTGGTCTGGGAAGATCCCATGTGCCACAGAGCAACTAAGCCTGTGTGCCACAACTACTGAGCCTGTGCTCTAGAGCCCGTGAGCCACAACTACTGAGCCCACATGCTGCAACCAAGCCAGACACAAAAGAGTACATACTGTATGACTCCACTTACATAAAATGTAATAATAAGCAAAACTAATCTATAGTTAAAGAAGTCAAATACTGATTTGCCTCTGGGAGCATGAGACTGGGGATTGATTGGAAAGGGCATGAGGGAACTATCAGGGTGATGGAATCATTCTATATCTTGATTAGAGTGTGGGTTACACATGCATACACATTTGTCAAAATGCATCAAACACAAGATTGGTGCATGTCACTGGGTGTAAATTTTAACTAAAAAAAATTGGAACTGTAAATAAATATTGAATTTTAACTAAGGATATGCCTGCTGAAGTATTTAGGAGTGAAAGGCACTGATTTCTGAAACTTATTTTTAAACACCTAAAAAGATAAGATGGATTGATGGACATGTGATCAAGTAAATAAGCAAAATGTTAATTATGGAATCTAAATGGCAAATATGTGAGTGGTTAATGTACAATTTTTTCATGTTGTCTGTATGTATGAAAAATTTCAGGATGAAATAATGAAGTAGAAGATAACATGCGACTCAGCCTCTCAGGCTCCTAACATCCCCTCCCGCTCTTACAGTAGGTTCCAATAATATTTAATTGCATCTTGCAGCGTTCTGACTTAAAACTCATCTGTAAGCTACCAGGTCCCTTGATTCAGCCAAGTCCCTCTGCGCTCCTTCCTCTCTGAGATAAAGCACCAGGCAGAAGTGGACGGGGGATTGGACTGGAAGGACCCCTGAAAGCGGTGGCCTCACCTAGAAAAGAGGTCGGGACCTGAACTATCACAAACGCCCCGGGACCCTTACGGCAGAATCGAGGGAGACAGTTAGGAAGTGGTACCTGCTGCCTCAAGTGTTGTGGTCTCTAAGCTAAACCTGGTCACCTCTTTTGAGCAAAGAGCCCTGGGATATGAAGAAAAGGAGACAACAGTCATACACCCAGCCGTGTGGATGAAAGGCTCTTGGTGCTGCAGCCAATAGTCACTTCTGTGCCTCTGAGGTGGGAGAGCTAACGTCAGGACACTGATCCACAAGAGACCTCCCAGCTCGACATAATATCAAATGGCGAAAATCTCCCAGAGATCTCCATCTCAACAACAGCACCCAGCTTCACTCAACAACCAGTAAGCTACAGTGCTGGACATCCTGTGCCAAACAACTAGCAAGATAGGAACACAACCCCACCCATTAGCAGAGAGGCTGCCTAAAATCATAATAAGTCCACAGACACCCCAAAACACACCACCAGACGTGGACCTGCCCACCAGAAAGACAACATCCAGCCTCATCCACCAGAACACAGGCACTAGTCCCCTCCACCAGGAAGCCTACACAACCCACTGAACCAACTTTAGCCACTGGGGACAGACACCAAAAACAACGGGAATTACCAACCCGCAGCCTGCAAAAAGGAGACCCCAAACACAGTAAGATAAGCAAAATGAGAAGATAGAAAAACACACAGCAGAAGAAGGAGCAAGGTAAAACCCACCAGACCTAACAAATGAAGAAGAAATAGGCAGTCTACCTGAAAAAGAATTCAGAATAATGATAGTAAAGATGATCCAAAATCTTGGAAATAGAATAGACAAAATGCAAAAAACATTTAACAAGGACCTAGAAGAACTAAAGATGAAACAAACAACAATGAACAACACAATAAATGAAATGAAAAATACTCTAGATGGGATCAATAGCAGAATAACTGAGGCAGAAGAACGGATAAGTGACCTGGAAGATAAAATAGTGGAAATAACTACTGCAGAGCAGAATAAAGAAAAAAGAATGAAAAGAACTGAGGACAGTCTCAGAGACCTCTGGGACAACATTAAACGCACCAACATTCGAATTATAGGGGTTCCAGAAGAAGAGAAAAAGAAAGGGACTGAGAAAATATTTGAAGAGATTATAGTTGAAAACTTCCCTAATATAGGAAAGGAAATAGTTAATCAAGTCCAGGAAACACAGAGAGTCCCATTCAGGATAAATCCAAGGAGAAATACGCCAAGACACATATTTATCAAAAATTAAATACAAAGAAAACATATTAAAAGCAGCAAGGGAAAAACAACAAATAACACAAAAGGGAATCCCCATAAGGTTAACAGCTGATCGTTCAGCAGAAACTCTGCAAGCCAGAAGGGACTGGCAGGACATATTTAAAGTGATGAAAGGGAAAAACCTACACCCAAGATTACTCTACCGAGCAAGGATCTCATTCAGATTTGATGGAGATATTAAAACCTTTACAGACAAGCAAAAGCTGAGAGTTCAGCACCACCAAACCACCTCTACAACAACTGCTAAAGGAACTTCTCTAGGCAGGAAACACAAGACAAGGAAAAGACCTACAATAACAAACCCAAAACAATTAAGAAAATGAGAATAGGAACATACATATTGATAATTACCTTAAATGTAAATGGACTAAATGCCCCCACCAAAAGACACAGATTGGCTGAATGGATACAAAAACAAGACCCATATATTTGCTGTCTACAAGAGACCCACTTCAGACCTAGAGACACATACAGACTGAAAGTAAGGGGATGGAAAAAGATATTCCATGCAAATGGAAACCAAAAGAAAGCTGGAATAGCAATTCTCATATCAGACAAAATAGACTTTAAAATAAAGACTATTACAAGAGACAAAGAAGGACACTACATAATGATCAAGGGATCAATCCAAGAAGAAGATATAACAATTGTAAATATTTATGCACCCAACATAGGAGCAGCTCAATACATAAGGCAAATACTAACAGCCATAAAAAGGGAAATCGACTGTAACACATTCATAGTAGGGGACTTTAACACCACACTTTCACCAATGGACAGATCATCCAAAATGAAAATAAATAAGGAAACACAAGCTTTAAATGATACATTAAACAAGATGGACTTAATTGATATTTATAGGACATTCCATCCAAAAACAACAGAATACACATTTTTCTCAAGTGCTCATGGAACATTCTCCAGGATAGATCATATCTTGGGTCACAAATCAAGCCTTGGTAAATTTAAGAAAATTGAAATCACATCAAGTATCTTTTCCGACCATAACGCTATGAGACTAGATATCAATTACAGGAAAAGATCTGTAAAACATACAAACACATGGAGGCTAAAGAATACACTACTTAATAACAAAGTGATCACTGAAGAAATCAAAGAGGAAATAAAAAAAATACTTAGAAACAAATGACAATGGAGACACTATCACCCAAAATCTATGGGATGCAGCAAAAGCAGTTCTAAGAGGGAAGTTTATAGCAAGACAATCCTACCTTAAGAAATAGGAACATCTTGAATAAACAACCTAATCTTGCACCTAAAGCAATTAGAAAAAGAAGAACCAAAAAACCCCAAAGTTAGCAGAAGGAAAGAAATCATAAAAATCAGATCAGAAATAAATGAAAAAGAAATGAAGGAAAAGATAGCAAAGATCAATAAAACTAAAAGCTGGTTCTTTGAGAAGATAAACAAAATTGATAAACCATTAGCCAGACTCATCAAGAAAAAAAGGAAGAAGACTCAAATCAATAGAATTAGAAATGAAAAAGGAGAAGTAACAACTGACACTGCAGAAATACAAAAGATCATGAGAGATTATTTAAAAGCAACTCTATGCCAATAAAATGGACAACCTGGAAGAAATGGACAAATTCTTAGAAATGCACAACCTGCCAAGACTGAATCAGGAAGAAATAGAAAATATGAACAGACCAATCACAAGCACTGAAATTGAAACTGTGATTTAAAATCTTCCAACAAACAAAAGCCCAGGACCAGATGGCTTCACAGGTGAATTCTATCAAACATTTAGAGAAGAGCTAACACCTATCCTTCTCAAATTCTTCCAAAATATAGCAGAGGGAGGAACACTCCCAAACTCATTCTACGAGGCCACCATCACCCTGATACCAAAACCAGACAAGGATGTCACAAAGAAAGAAAACTACAGGCCAATATCACTGATGAACATAGATGCAAAAATCCTCAACAAAATACTAGAAAACAGAATCCAACAGCACATGAAACGGATCATACACCAGGATCAAGTGGGGTTTATTCCAGGAATGCAAGGAGTCTTCAATATACACAAATCAATCAACGTGATACACCATATTAACAAACTGAAGGAGAAAAACCATATGATCATCTGAATAGATGCAGAGAAAGCTTTCGACAAAATTCAACACTCAATTATGATAAAAACCCTGCAGAAAGTAGGCATAGAGGGAACTTTCCCCAACATAATAAAGGCCATATATGACAAACCCACAGCCAACATCGTCCTCAATGGTGAAAAACTGAAACCATTTCCACTAAGATCAGGAACAAGACAAGGTTGCCCACTCTCACCACTCTTATTCAACATAGTTTTGGAAGTTTTAGCCACGGCAATCAGAGAAGAAAAGAAAATAAAAGGAATCCAAATGGGAAAAGAAGAAGTAAAGCTGTCACTGTTTGCAGATGACATGATACTATACATAGAGAATCCTAAAGATGCTACCAGAAAACTGCTAGAGCTAATCAATGAATTTGGTAAAGTAGCAGGATACAAAATTAATGCACAGAAATCTCTGGCATTCCTATACACTAAGGATGAAAAATCTGAAAGTGAAATCAAGAAAACACTCCCATTTACCATTGCAACCAAAAGAATAAAATATCTAGGAATAAACCTACCTAAGGAGACAAAAGACCTGTATGCAGAAAATTATAAGACACTGATGAAAGAAATTAAAGATGATACAAACAGATGCAGAGATATACCATGTTCCTGGATTGGAAGAATCAACATTGTGAAAATGACTCTACTACCCAAAGCAATCTACAGATTCAGTGCAATCCCTATCAAACTACCACTGGCATTTTTCACAGAACTAGAACAAAAAATTTCACAATTTGTATGGAAACACAAAAGACCCTGAATAGCCAAAGCAATCTTGAGAACGAAAAACGGAGCTGGAGGAATCAGGCTGCCAAACTTCAGACTATACTACAAAGCTACACTAATCAAGACAGTATGGTACTGGCACAAAAACAGATAGCTCAATGGAACAGGATAGAAAGCTGAGAGATAAACCCACGCACATATGGTCACCTTATCTTTGATAAAGGAGGCAGGAATGTACAGTGGAGAAAGGACAGCCTCTTCAATAAGTGGTGCTGGGAAAACTGGACAGGTACATGTAAAAGTATGAAATTAGATCACTCCCTAACACCATACACAAAAATAAGCTCAAAATGGATTGAAGACCTAAATGTAAGGTCAGAAACTATCAAACTCGTAGAGGAAAACATAGGCAGGACACTCTATGACATAAATCACAGCAAAATCCCTTTTGACCCACCTCCTAGAGAAATGGAAATAAAAACTAAAATAAACAAATGGGATCTATGAAACTTCAAAGCTTTTGCACAGCAAAGGAAACCATAAACAAGACCAAAAGACAACCCTCAGAATAGGAGAAATTATTTGCAAATGAAGCAACTGACAAAGGATTCATCTCCAAATTTATAAGCAGCTCATGCAGCTTAATAACAAAAAAACAAACAACCCAATCCAAAAATGGGCAGAAGACCTAAATAGACATTTCTTCAAAGAAGATATACAGAGTGCCAACAAACACATGAAAGAATGCTCAACATCATTAATCATTAGAGAAATGCAAATCAAAACTACAATGAGATATCATCTCACACCAGTCAGCATGGCCATCATCAAAAAATCTAGAAACAATAAATGCTGGAGAGGGTGTGGAGAAAAGGGAACCATCTTGCATTGTTGGTGGGAATGTAAATTGATACAGCCACTGTGGAGAACAGTATGGAGGTTCCTTATAAAACTACAAATAGAACTACCATATGACCCAGCAATCCCACTACTGGGCATACACCCTGAGAAAACCATAATTCAAAAAGAGTCATGTACCAAAATGTTCATTGCAGCTCTATTTACCATAGCCCGGAGATGGAAACAACCTAAGTGTCCATCATCGGATGAATGGATAAAGAAGATGTGGCACATATATACAATGGAATATTACTCAGCCATAAAAAGAAACAAAATTGAGCTATTTGTAATGAGGTGGATGGACCTAGAGTCTGTCATACAGAGTGAAGTAAGTCAGAAAGACAGAGACAAATACTGTATGCTAACACATATATATGGAATTTAAGGGAAAAAAATGTCATGAAGAATCTAGGGGTAAGACAGGAATAAAGACACAGACCTACTAGAGAATGGACTTGAGGATATGGGGAGGGGGAAGAGTAAGCTGTGTCAAAGCGAGAGAGAGAGAGGCATGGACATATATACACTACCAAACGTAAGGTAGATAGCTAGTGGGAAGCAGCCACATAGCACAGGGAGATCAGCTCGGTGCTTTGTGACCGCCTGGAGGGGTGGGATAGGGAGGGTGGGAGGGAGGGAGACGCATGAGGGAAGAGATATGGGAACATATTTATATATATAACTGATTAATTTTGTTGTAAAGCAGAAACTAACACACCATTGTAAAGCAATTATACTCCAATAAAGATGTTAAAAAAAAAAGAAGATAACATGCAAAAACAAAGATATTGTAGAATTAAGATTATGGAGGACTTTTTAAAATCACCTAAAACATTAAATTGTGTTTTATATTCAATTTAAATACTTTAACATCATTCTTGCATTACCAAAGTAAAAAAAAAAAGATTATTTTAGAAATTTTGGGATATGCAGAAAAGTAGAAACAAAATTTTTAAAATCTGTAAACCCATGACCCATAGAGAATCACTTAGTAACATATTAGTTTATTTTTTTACTTAATATATCTTGAACATTTTCTTGTCATTAAATGTTCTTAAAAGCATGATTTTTAGATTTTATATTCCATTGTATGTATATACTATATATAAATTATAAAAATCATTCCCTATTGTTAAGCACTGGCTTGTTTCCAAGTTTTTCTGCTGCAAACAAAGTTGGGTGAACATTTCTCTGTGTACATTTTTGACCACATTTTGATTTTTCTTAGGATGGATTCCTTGAAGTTGCGTTACTAGGTCAAAAGTTAGACACATTTTTTACATTTAACAGTAGCAAATTTACATACTCCAAGGAGTGTACAAGAGTCTTTTTTTTCATGCAACATAGTCACCTTGGGATATATATATTTTTTAATTCAGTTTTTTTGTCAGTTTCATAGATGGAAGATTGTATCTTATTATAGTTTTAATTTGTATTCCTTTCTACCAAACATTTCTTTTTCCAAATTCTAATAGTGATTTGTATTTCTTTTGTGAACTATCTATCCACATCTATTTCCCTATCATTCTGGGGGATTTTTACTATTTTAATTATTGATTAACTAAAACTTAAAAAAAATTATATTAAAGCTTTTTATAAAATGAGTTTATTATCCCATGACTTATGTGCTTGCTACAGATATTTTCCCCAATTTATTGCTTCCTTTTTTTAACTGAAATTTTTAGTTTGAGATACTTGTAGATTCACATGTAGTTGTCAGAAAGAATGCAGAGAAATTCTGCACACTCTTCACCCAGTTCCCCCAATGGTAAGATCTTGCAAAATTATAGTAAAATATCATAACCAGGATATTAACATTGATACGGTCAATAAGCAGAACATTTCTATCACCACAAAGATCCTTCATGTTGCCTTTTTTATAGTCATGCTTTCCTCCTGACCCCAGACCCTCCTTAACCCCCTGACAAGCATGATTGTGTTCTCCATTTCTATAATTTCATCTTTTAGGAATTTTGTATAAGTGGAATCATTCAATATGTAAATGTTTGGGATTGTCTAATTTCACTCAGCATAATTCTCTGTAGATTCATCCCAGTTGTTGTATCAATAGCTCCCTCCTTTTCATTGCTGAGTAGTATTTCATGATACAGATGTACCAGAGCTTAACCATTCCACCCATTCTAGGACATGTGGGTAGTTTCTAGTTTTTGGCTATTATGATAAAACTGTATAAGAATTCCTGTATAGGTTTCTATGTAAACATAAGTCTTCATTTCCCTGGGATAAATACCCAGGAGTGCAATAACTAGATTGTAGGGAAATTGCATGTTTAGTTTTCAAAGAAACTCTCTCTTTTCTAGAGAGGCCATTCCATTTTACATTCCCACCAGTAATATGTAAATGATCCAGTTTCTCCTCATCCTTGCCAGCCTTGGTGTTGTCACAATTTTTTTTTTTTTTAATTTTAGAAATTCTGCTGGTTGTGTAGTGGTAGCTTATGGTGGATTTAATTTGCATTTCCCTAATGGTTAATGATGTTAAACATCTTTCCAGGGACTTCTCTGGTGGTCCAGCAGTAAAGACTCTGCACTCCCAATGCAGGGGGCCCAGGTTCGATCCCTGGTTGGGGAACTAAGATCCCACATACCACAACTAAGCCCGCCTGCCACAACTACTGAGTCCGCGCACCACAACGAAGAGCTCGCGTGCCACAATGGAGACCCAGCACAGCCACAATTAAAAAAATGTTTTTTCCATGTGCCTATCTGCCATCACTACATCCTTTTTTTGGTGAAATGTCACTTCATGTATTTTGTCTGTTTTCTTGTTAGATTCTTTCTTCTTATTTTCTTTTCCTTTCTTTCTTCTTTTTTTTTAAACTGTTGAATTTTGAGAGTTCTTTATGCATACTAGTTACTAGTCTTTTGTCACATACGTGGTTTGCAAATACTGTCTGCCCCTCTTAACATTCTCTTTTCATCCTCTTAACATGGTCTTTTGCAGAGCGCAAGTTTTTAATTTTAATGAAGTCCAGTTAATCCTTTTATGGATGATGCCTTTGGTGTCAAGACTAAGAACTCTGTGTTTAGCACTATATGTGGAAGATTTTCTCCTATGTTTTTACCTAAAAGTTTTATAGTTTTACATTTTACTTTTAAGTCCATGATCCATTTTGAGTTAATTTTTATATAAGGTGTGAGGCTAAGGTTGAGGGTTTGTTTGTTTTTAACCTATGAATGTCCAATTACTCCAGCACCATATTTTGAGAAGTCTGTCTTTCCTCCATTGAATTGCTTTTGCACCTTTGTAAAAAAAAATCAATTAGGCATATATGTGGAGATCTATTTCTACCTATCTATCTATCTATCTATCTATCTATTTCTGGATACTCTATTCTATTGATCTAGTGTTTATCCTTCTGCCAATAGCACACAGTCTTGATTACTGTAGCTACTTAATAAATCTTGAAATTAAGTAGATGAATTACTTCCATTTTTTCTTATTTAAAATTGTTTTAGTTATTCTAGCTTCTTTACCTTTCCATATAAATTTTATAAAAACCTTGCCCATGTCTACAAAAAACTCTTTGTGTGATTTTGATAGAAACTGCATTAAACTTATATATCATTTTAGAGATGAGTGGCATCCTTACTGTGCTGAGCCTTCCAATCCATTCACGCAATGTCTCTCCATTTATTTAGATCTTCTTTGATTTCTTTCATTAGTGTTTTGAGTTTTCAGCACACAAGCCCTCTCATGTTTTGTTAGATTTATGCTTAAGTATTTCATTTTTTGAACAATTTAAAATGGTATTTTATTTTAATTTCAGTGTTCACGTGGTCATTACTAGAATATAGAAATATAATTGATTTTGTTATGTGGATCTTGTATCCTGAAAACTTGCTGAACTCACTTATTAGTTTTAGAAGGGTTTTTTGGGTAGATTCTTTGGAATTTTAGGCAGACAATCATATCATTTGCAAATAGTGCCATTTTTGTTTCTTTCCTAAAATCTTTTTTTTTTTTTTTTTTTTTGCGGTACGTGGGCCTCTCACTGCTTCGGCCCCTCCCGCCGCAGAGCACAGGCTCCAGACGCGCAGGCTCAGTGGCCATGGCCCACGGGGCCAGCCGCTCCGCGGCATGCAGGATCCTCCCGGACCAGGGCACAAACCCGCGTCCCCTGCATCGGCAGACGGACTCTCAACCACTGCACCACCAGGGAAGCCCCCTAAAATCTTTATTCCTTTAATTTCCTTTTCCTGCCTTAATGCTCTGACTAGAACTTCCTGCAGTATGTTGATGAAAGTGGAAATACTTGCCTTGTTCCTGAAATTTGGGAGAAAGAATTTGGTCTTTCTCCAGTAAGTAAAATGTTAGCTGTAGATTTTTTTCTATCAAATTGAGGAAGTTCCCTTCTGTTCCTTTTTTTCTAAGAGTCTTTATCAAGAATGGATGTTGAATTCTGTCAAATGCTTTTTCTGAAATGACTGATATGACTGAGTGATTTTTCTCCTTTAGACTGTTAAAGTGGATTACAGTAATTGATCTTCAAATGTTGAATCAACCTTGCATCCTGGGAATAATCTCCACTTTGTTATAGTGTATAGTTCTTTTTGTATAGTGCTGAATTCTATTTTCTAATATTTTGTTAAGGATTTTGCATGTATATTCATGATGAATATTGGTTTGTAGTTTTCTTTTTTGTACTATTTTTATTTGTTTTTGGTATCAGGGGAATACTAGTTTCATAAAGTGAATTGGTAAGTATTCTCTCTTATTTTCTGGAAGAGACTGTGTAGAATTGGTGTTAATTCTTTAAATATTTTGTAGACTTTTCCAGTGAAACCACCTGGGCCTGAAGTTTTCTTTTGGGGGGAGTTTTTATCAGTTTCCTTAATAGTTATAGGGCTAGTTACTCAAGTTATCTGTTTCATCTTAAGTAAGTTATGACAGTTTGTGTTTTTTTAGGAATTGGTCTTTTTTCATCTAAGTTGTCAAGTGTATGTGTGTAGAGTTGTTCTTAGTATTTCCTTATTTTTCTTTTGATCTCTGCAGGGTCTATAGTGATAACCTCAATTTCATTCCTGATATTGGTAATTCATGCCTTCTCTCATTTTTGCTTTGCCTTCCTAGTTTTGTCAATTTTATCAATCTTTTCAAAGAACCAGCTCTTTGTTTCATTGATTTTTTTCTATAGATTTTTCTGTTTTCAATTTCATTGATTTCTCTTCTTGTCCATATTATTTCCTTTCGTCTTCTTGCATTGAGTTTATTTTACTCTCTTTCTAGGTTCTTGAGGTTCTTGAGAGCTTAGATTGTTGATCTGGGATTTTTCCCTCTTTTCTAGTGTATGCATTTAGTGCTAAAATTTCCCTCTCAGCACTGCTCTAACTGCATTCCACAAATTTCTATATAATTTATTTTTATTTGAATTCAGTTCAATGTATTTTAAAAAATTTTTATCTAGGTAAAGTCAATTTACAATATTATGTTAGTTTCAGGTGTACAGCAAAGTGATTCAGTTATATATATTTTTTCAGATTATTTTCCATTATAGGTTATTACAAGGTATTGAATATAGTTCCCTGTGCTATACAGTAAATCCTTGTTGCTTATCTGTTTTATATATAGTAGTTTGTATCTGTTAATCCCATAATCCTAATTTATCCCTACCACCCCTTCTTTCCCCTTTGGTAACCATAAGTTAGTTTTCTACACCTGTGCTGTACAATGTATTTTTTATTTCTCTTGTGACATCTTCTTTGATCCATGAATTTTTTGTTAGTAGTGTGCTGTTTAGCTTCTAATCGTTTAAAAATCTCAGTTATCTTTTTGTTATTGATATCTAGTTTGATTCCATTGTGTTCAAAGAAGAAACTCTTCATGATTTTAATTCTTAAATTTGTTGAGGCTTGTTTTATGGCCCAGGATATGGTCTATCCTCGCATATCTTGGTATATTCTGTTAGGGCTTCGAAGGAATGTGTAATTTTGTTGTTTTTGGGTGGAACGTCCTAAAAATGTCAATGAAATCCTGTCAGTTGTTGTTTTCCTCTTTATCCTCGCTGATCTTCTGTCTAGCTCTATCTCTTGTTGAGAAAGGAGTATTGAAGTCTTCAACTCCAAGTGTGGATTTGTCTATTTCTCCTCTCAGCTCTATCAGGTTTTTTGTTTGTTTGTTTGTTTTAGCTCTATCAGGTTTTGCTTCATATATTTTGCAGCTTTGTTGTTGGTATATATACATTTAGGATTGTTACACTTTCTTGGTAGATAGGTCCCATTATCACTGTGTAATGTCCCTCTTTGTCCCTGGTAAAATTGTTTGCTCTGAAGTCTACTTTATCTGATATTAATATAGCCACTCCTGCTTTCTTTTGATTGCTATCTGCATGGGAGTTATATTTTCTAAAGAGCTTCTTTAAAATGGAAAATAGATGATGAGAATTCTAGTTACATACTTTTTAAAAATGGAGTAAACTTTTAGTTTTCCATAGTGAAAAGAACCCGAAATTGCAAAGACCAAGCAGCATTGCTGAATTTACTCCCCATGCGCTCTCTTGTGGGTGAACAAATTAATAAAAAAAAAAGAAATGAATTCTAGTAACTTTGATATGCCTGATTCAAAGCTGACTTATACCAATCCTTGTAGAATTTATGCCAAAGAACAGAACTACAGTCAGAGGTCTTCTGCTAATTTGTATTTTATGGTGATGATTCTCCCAACCTCTAGAATTTTGCTGGATTCCCCCAGGCCTCACATTCACAAAAGATCTTAAATATAAAATTTTAATATTTTTTCCAAATGAAACCATACATATAACCACAGAGGCATGCAAACAAAACTGAAAGAGGCTTATCCAGGAAGTTTAAACTTGTGGTCCATTACTGGACCACATTGCTGATTCTGTGTTGTGAATTAATATTTTTATGAATTCTGTAATTATCTTCTATTAGCACAATTATAGTAAATTTTATTATTTCTGATTTTTTTGTATTAAAATGGCCAATTTTTAAAATGTAGATATTTAAAATATGCTTTAATACTTGTGGCCCCATTCGGACACTTCTTCATTTTATGAAGAAATGGCCCCATTCAGACATTTCTTCATTTAACTTACCAGGAATCCTAAAAAATGGCATTAACAGAGTTCTCTTTTGATGGCTCTGGTGAGTCCTGAGTCCTTTGAGTATAGTATGCCCTGATCTAGGATGACTGGATTCATATTAGCTGATTATCTAGGCTTTTATCTACAAAGAAACAGAGCCCAGGTATTTTTCCCCTTGTGTTGGAACAGCACCCTGGAAGAATCAACACTAGAAGTGTTGCTTTCTACCCACCCTCATGAAACATCAGGCTGGGATGCTGATCTACCAATTCAAATAAACCATTTAACAAAACTAAAATGTATCACATCTTGTCCTTTATGTCTGTAATAGCAGGCAGATTCCCAAACTAAATACAAATACAGAGTAGACATTTTATCACCTTTTCTGGAAAGCCAAAAGCTTTCTCAAAATCCACTTGAAAGCTGATGCCACGACTGTGTAATATAAATACAGGCCAAGGACCAAGTTCCAGTCCTTCAAGATGGGATATTTTTTGGTGAATCTAGATATTTAAAAAATTCATATCCTCCAAATTATAGAGGATAGTGGAAAATGTCAGGAGAGTTAATGGCCTTACTAAATTGAACACTGTCATGAGTTAAAAGACAAAAAGAGGGCTTCCCTGGTGGCGCAGTGGTTGGGAGTCCACCTGCCGATGCAGGGGACACGGGTTCGTGTCCCGGTTCGGGAAGATCCCACATGCCACGGAGCAACTAAGCCCATGCAACACAACTACTGAGCTTGCGCTCTAGAGCCTGTGAGCCACAACTACTGAAACCCACGCACCTAGAGCCCATGCTTCGCAACAAGAGAAGCCACCACAATGAGAAGGCTGTGCACCACAACAAAGAGTAGCCCTTGCTTACCACAATTAGAGCAAGCCTGTGCACAGCAACGAAGACCCAACTCAGCCATAAATAAATAAATAAAATCTATTAAAGAAAAAGAGAAAGGTGGAATTATGTGTGGGTTATATGTTACCATCTTCATATTGGCATGGTCTGGCAGAGCCATATATAGGTGTTATGATGGGATTCAAGCCTTGAAATCATGATATTTGTGATCAGGATTAATGGAGGTTTTCATCTGTTATCCATTGCTACTTTAAAAACAATAAAACAGAATCCTTCTGAGGCTTAAAAGATAAATATTAAAAGAGCAAATGGGTACAGAAATCTCATTAACTGATTACTTAGGATCACTTCTCTCAAACCACTGACATATTAATTTGAAGCAAAGTTTAAATTGTTTTGTTATGGTTTAAATAAGTAATACACTCACATGGGTCAAAAATCAAACAAAGAGCTGTGCAATAAGAATAAAATACCTAGGATCAAACCTACCTAAGGAGACAAAAGAACTGTACTCCGAAAATTATAAGACATTGATGAAAGAAATTGAAGATGACACAAACAGATGGAAAGATATACCATGTTCTTGGATTGGAAGAATCAATCTTGTTAAAATGACCATATAACCTAAAGCAATCTACAGATTTAATGCAATCCCTATCAAATTACCAATGGCATTTTCCCCAGAACTAGAATAATTTTAAATTTTGTGTGGAAACACAAAAGACTCTGAATAGCCAAAACAATCCTGAGAAAAAAAGAACAGAGCTGGAGGAATCACGCTCTGGGACTTCCGACTATACTACAAAGCTACAGTCATTAAAGAGTATGGTACTGGCACAAAAACAGACACAGATCAATGGAACAGGATAGAAAGCCCAGAAATAAACCCACACACCTATGGTCAATTAATCTACAACAAAAGAGGCAAGAATATACAATGGAGAAAAGACAGTCTCTTCGATAAGTGGTGCTGGGGAAACTGGACAGCTACATGTAAAAGAATGAAATTAGAACATTCTCTAACACTATATACAAAAATAAACTCAAAACAGATTAAAGACCTAAATGTAAGACAGGATATTATAAAATTCCTAGGGGAAAACAAAGGCAGAACACTCTTTGACATAAACTGCAGCAATAGTTTTTTGGATCCATCTCCTAGAGTAAAAGCAAGAATAAACAAATGGGGCCTAATTAGACTTAAAAGTTTTTGCACAGCAAAGGAAACAATCAACAAAATGAAAAGAAAACCTATAGAATGGGAGAAAATATTTGCAAATGATGAGACTGACAAGGGAGGGAATAATTTCCAAAGTATCCAAACACCTCATACAGCTCAATAAAAATAAAAAATGGGCAGAACCTAAGTAGACGTTTCTCCAAAGTGGATATACAGATGGCCAACAGGCATGTGAAAAGATGTTCAATATTGCAAATTATTAGAGAAGTGTAAATCAAAACTACAATGAGGTATCACCTCACACCAGTCAGAATGGCCATCATCAAAAAGACTACAAATAGGACTTCCGGGAAGATGTCGGAAGAGTAAGACGCAGAGATCACCTTCCTCCCCACAGATACACCAGAAATACATCTACACGTGAAACAACTCCTACAGAACACCTACTGAACGCTGGCAGAAGACCTCGCAAAAGGCAAGAAACCCCCCACGTACCTGAGTAGGGCAAAAGAAAAAAGAATAAACAGAGACAAAAGGATAGGGACGGGACTGCACCAGTGGGAGGGAGCTGTGAAGGAGGAAAGGTATCCACACACTAGGAAGCCCCTTCACGGGCGGAGACTGTGGGTGGCATAGGGGGAAGCTTCGGAGCCACGGAGGAGAGTGCAGCAACAGGGGTGCAGAGGACAAAGCGGAGAGATTCCCGCACAGAGGATCAGGGCCAACCGGCAGTCACCAGCCCGAGAGGCTTGTCTGCTCACCCGCCAGGGCGGGCGGGGCTGGGAGCTGAGGCTCGGGCTTCGGTCGGAGCGCCGGGAGAGAACTGGGGTTGGCGGCGTGAACACAGCCTGCAGGGGGTTAGTGCGCCACGGCTAGCCGGGACGGAGTCCGGGGAAAAGTCTGGACCTGTCGAAGAGGCAAGAGACTTTTTCTTCCTTCTTTGTTTCCTGGTGCGCGAGGAGAGGGGATTAAGAGCACTGCTTAAAGGAGCTCCAGAGACGGGAGCAAGCCGCGGCTAAAAGCCGCGGACCCCAGAGACGGGCATGAGACGCTAAGGCTGCTGCTGTCGCCACCAAGAAGCCTGTGTGCAAGCACAGGTCACTATCCACGCCCTCCTTCCGGGGAGCCTGTGCAGCCCGCCACTGCCAGGGTCCCGGGATCCAGGGACAACTCCCCCGGGAGAGCGCACGGTGTGCCTCGGGCTGGTGCCAACATCACGCCGGCCTCTGCCGCCGCAGGACCGCCCCGCATCTTGCCCCTCCCTCCCCCCGGCCTGAGAGAGCCAGAGCCCCCCGAATCAGAGGCTCCTTTAACCCCGTCCTGTCTGAGCGAAAAACAGACGCCCTCCAGCGACCTACACGCAGAGGCGGCGCCAAATCCAAAACTGAGGCCCTGGGATCTGTGAGAACAAAGAAGAGAAAGGGAAATCTCTCCCAGCAGCCTCAGAAGCAGCGGATTAAAGCTCCACAATCAACTTGATGTACCCTGCATCTGTGGAATACATGAATAGACAACGAATCATCCCAAATTAAGGATGTGGACTTTGAGAGAAAGATTTATGATTTTTTCCCCTTTTCCTCTTTTTGTGAGTGTGTATCTGTATGCCACTGTGTAAGATTTTGTCTGTATAGCTTTGCTTACACCATTTGTCCTAGGGTTCTATCCATCCTTTTTTTAAATATTTTTTTCTTAATAATTATTTTTTATTTCAATAACTTTATTTTATTCTACTTTATCTTCTTTCTTTCTTTTTTCTTTCCTTCCTTCCCTCCTTTAGAAAACGAATCATCCCAAATTGAGGAGGTGCACTTTGAGAGAAAGATTAATGATTTTTTCCACTTTTCCTCTTTTTGTGAGTGTGTATGTGTATGTTTCCGTGTGAGATTTTGTCTGTATAGCTTTGCTTCCACCATTTGTCCTAGGGTTCTATCCATCCGTTTTGTTTTTGTTTTTTAATTTTTTCTTTTTTTCTATTAGTAACTATTTTATTTTAACAACTTTATTATATTTTATCTTACCTTATCTTCTTTCTTTCTTTTTTTCCCTCCTTCCCTTCTTCCTTCCTTCCTCCCTGCCTCCTTTCTTTCTTTCTACTAATTCTTTCTTTCTACTTTTTCTCCCTTATATTCTGAGCCATGTGGACGAAAGGCTCTTAGTGCTGCAGCCAGGAGTCACTGCTGTGCCTCTGAGGTGGGACAGCCAACTTCAGGACACTGGTCCACAAGAGACCTCCCAGCTCCACAAAATATCAAACAGCGAAAATCTCCCAGAGATCTCCATCTCAACACCAGCACCCGGGTTCACTCAACGACCAGCAAGCTACAGTGCTGGACATCCTATGCCAGACAACTAGCAAGTCAGGAACACAACCCCACCCATTAACAGAGAGGCTGCCTAAAATCATAATAAGTCCACAGACACCCCAAAACACACCACCAGACATGGACCTGCCCACCAGAGAGAGAAGATCCAGCCTCATCCACCAGAACACAGGCACTAGTCCCCTCCACCAGGAAGCCTACACAACCTGCTGAACCAAACTTAGCCACTGGGGACAGACACCAAAAACAACAGGAACTACGAACCTGCAGCCTGCAAAAAGGAGACCTCAAACACAGTAAGATAAGCAAAATGAGAAGACAGAAAAACACACAGCAGATGAAGGAGCAAGATAAAAACCCACCAGACCTAACAAATGAAGAGGAAATAGGAAGTCTACCTGTAAAAGAATTCAGAATAATGATAGTAAAGATGATCCAAAATCTTGGAAATAGAATAGACAAAATGCAAGAAACATTTAATAAGGACCTAGAAGAACTAAAGATGAAACAAACAACAATGAACAACACAATAAATGAAATGAAAAATACTCTAGAAGGGATCAATAGCAGAATAACTGAGGCAGAAGAACGGATAAGTGACCTGGAAGATAAAATAGTGGAAATAACTACTGCAGAGCAGAATAAAGAAAAAAGAATGAAAAGAACTGAGGACAGTCTCAGAGACCTCTGGGACAACATTAAATGCATCAACATTCGAATTATAGGGGTTCCAGAAGAAGAGAAAAAGAAAGGGACTGAGAAAATATTTGAAGAGGTTATAGTTGAAAACTTCCCTAATATAGGAAAGGAAATAGTTAATCAAGTCCAGGAAACACAGAGAGTCCCATTCAGGATAAATCCAAGGAGAAATACGCCAAGACACATATTAATCAAACTGCCAAAAATTAAATACAAAGAAAACATATTAAAAGCAGCAAGGGAAAAACAACAAATAACACACAAGGGAATCCCCATAAGGTTAACAGCTGATCTTTCAGCAGAAACTCTGCAAGCCAGAAGGGACTGGCAGGACATATTTAAAGGGATGAAGGAAAAAAACCTGCAACCAAGATTACTCTACGCAGCAAGGATCTCATTGAGATTTGATGGAGAAATTAAAAGCTTTACAGACAAGCAAAAGCTGAGAGAGTTCAGCACCACCAAACCAGCTTTACAACAAATGCTAAAGGAACTTCTCTAGGCAGGAAACACAAGAGAAGGAAAAGACCTACAATAACGAACACAAAACAATTAAGAAAATGGGAATAGGAACATACATATCAATAATTACCTTAAATGTAAATGGACTAAATGCCCCCACCAAAAGACACAGATTGGCTGAATGGATACAAAAACAAGACCCATATATAAGCTGTCTACAAGAGACCCATTTCAGACCTAGAGACACATACAGACTGAAAGTAAGGGGATGGAAAAAGATATTCCATGCAAATGGAAACCAAAAGAAAGCTGGAGTAGCAATTCTCATATCAGACAAAATAGACTTTAAAATAAAGACTATTACAAGAGACAAAGAAGGACACTACATAATGATCAAGGGATCAATCCAAGAAGAAGATATAACAATTGTAAATATTTATGCACCCAACATAGTAGCAGCTCAATACATAAGGCAAATACTAACAGCCATAAAAGGGGAAATCGACAGTAACACATTCATAGTAGGGGACTTTAACACCCCACTTTCACCAATGGACAGATCATCCAAAATGAAAATAAATAAGGAAACACAAGCTTTAAATGATACATTAAACAAGATGGACTTAATTGATATTTATACAACATTCCATCCAAAAACAACAGAATACACATTTTTCTCAAGTGCTCATGGAACATTCTCCAGGATAGATCATATCTTGGGTCACAAATCAAGCCTTGGTAAATTTAAGAAAATTGAAATCGTATCAAGTATCTTTTCCGACCACAACGCTATGAGACTAGGTATCAATTACAGGAAAAGATCTGTAAAAATACAAACACATAGAGGCTAAACAATACACTACTTAATAACGAAGTGATCACTGAAGAAATCAAAGAGGAAATTAAAAAATACCTAAAAACAACTGACAATGGAGACACAATGACCCAAAATCTATGGGATGCAGCAACAGCAGTTCTAAGAGGGAAGTTATAGCTATACAAGTGTACCTTAAGAAACAAGAAACATCTCAAAATAAAGAACCTAACCTTACACCTAAAGCAATTAGAGAAAGAAGAACAAAAATCCCCCAAAGTTAGCAGAAGGAAAGAAATCATAAAAATCAGATCAGAAATAAATGAAAAAGAAATGAAGGAAAAGATAGCAAAGATCAATAAAACTAAAAGCTGGTTCTTTGAGAAGATAAACAAAATTGATAAACCATTAGCCAGACTCATCAAGAAAAAAAGGGAGAAGACTCAAATCAATAGAATTAGAAATGAAAAAGGAGAAGTAAAAACTGACACTGCAGAAATACAAGAGACCATGAGAGACTACTTACAAACAACTCTATGCCAATAAAACGGACAACCTGGAAGAAATGGACAAATTCTTAGAAATGCACAACCTGCCAAGACTGAATCAGGAAGAAATAGAAAATATGAACAGACCAATCACGAGCACTGAAATTGAAACTGTGATTAAAAATCTTCCAACAAACAAAAGCCCAGGACCAGACGGCTTCACAGGCGAATTCTATCAAACATTTAGAGAAGAGCTAACACCTATCCTTCTCAAACTCTTCCAAAATATAGCAAAGGGAGGAACACTCCCAAACTCATTCTACGAGGCCACCATCACCCTGACACCAAAACCAGACAAGGATGTCACAAAGAAAGAAAACTATAGGTCAATATCACTGATGAAAATAGATGCAAAAATCCTCAACAAAATACTAGAAAACAGAATCCAACAGCACATGAAACGGATACACCAGGATACACCAGGATCAAGTGGGGTTTATTCCAGGAATGCAAGGAGTCTTCAATATACACAAATCAATCAACATGATACACCATATTAACAAATTGAAGGAGAATATCCATATGATCATCTGAATAGATACAGAGAAAGCTTTTGACAAAATTCAACACCCATTTATGATAAAAACTCTGCAGAAAGTAGGCATAGAGGGAACTTTCCTCAACATAATAAAGGCCATATATGACAAACCCACAGCCAACATCGTCCTCAATGGTGAAAAACTGAAACCATTTCCACTAAGATCAGGAACAAGACAAGGTTTCCCACTCCCACCACTCTTATTCAACATAGTTTTGGAAGTTTTAGCCACAGCAATCAGAGAAGAAAAGGAAATAAAAGGAATACAAATTGGAAAAGAAGAAGTAAAGCTGTCACTGTTTGCAGATGACATGATACTATACATAGAGAATCCTAAAGATGCTACCAGAAAACTACTAGAGCTAATCAATGAATATGGTAAAGTTGCAGGATACAAAATTAATGCACAGAAATCTCTGGCATTCCTATACACTAATGATGAAAAATCTGAAAGTGAAATCAAGAAAACACTCCCATTTACCATTGCAGCAAAAAGAATAAATATCTAGGAATAAACCTACCTAAGGAGACAAAAGACCTGTATGCAGAAAATTATAAGACACTGATGAAAGAAATTAAAGATGATACAAACAGATGCGGAGATATACCATGTTCTTGGATTGGAAGAATCAACACTGTGAAAATGACTATACTACCCAAAGCAATCTATAGATTCAGTGCAATCCCTATCAAACTACCACTGGCATTTTTCACAGAACTAGAACAATGAATGTCACAATTTGTATGGAAACACAAAAGACCCCAGATAGCCAAAGCAATCTTGAGAATGAAAAATGGAGCTGGAGGAATCAGGTTCCCTGACTTCAGACTATACTACAAAGCTACAGTAATGAAGACAGTATGGTACTGGCACAAAAACAGAAAGATAGATCAGTGGAACAGGATAGAAAACCCAGAGTTAAACCCATGCATATATGGTCACCTTATCTTTGATAAAGGAGGCAGGAATGTACAGTGGAGAAAGGACAGCCTCTTCAATAAGTGGTGCTGGGAAAACTGGACAGGTACATGTAAAAGAATGAAATTAGGGCTTCCCTGGTGGCTCAGTGGCTGAGAGTCCACCTGCCAATGCAGGGGACACGGTTTCGTGCCCCAGTCCAGGAAGATCCCACATGCCGTGGAGTGGCTGGGTCCGTGAGCCATGGCCGCTGAGCCTGCGCATCCAGAGCCCGTGCTCCGCAACGGGAGAGGCCACCATAGTGAGAGGCCCGCGTACCCCAAAAAATAAAAAAAAATAATAAATAAAAAAAGTATGAATTTAGATCACTCCCTAACACCATACACAAAAATAAGCTCAAAATGGATTAAAGACCTAAAAGTAAGGCCAGAATCTATCAAACTCTTAGACGAAAACATAGGCAGAACACTCTATGACATAAATCACAGCAAGGTTCTTTTTGACCCACCTCCTAGAGAAATGGAAATAAAAACAAAAATTAAAAAATAGGACCTAATGAAACTTCAAAGCTTTTGCACAGCAAGGAAACCATAAACAAGACCAAAAGACAACCCTCAGAATGGGAGAAAATATTTGCAAATGAAGCAGCTGACAAAGGATTAATCTCCAAAATTTATATGCAGCTCATGCAGCTCAATAACAAAAAAACAACCCAATCCAAAAATGGGCAGAAGACCTAAATAGACATTTCTCTAAAGAAGATATACAGACTGCCAACAAACACATGAAAGAATGCTCAACATCATTAATCATTAGAGAAATGCAAATGAAAACCACAATGAGATACCATCTCATACCAGTCAGAATGGCCATAATCAAAAAATCTAGAAACAATAAATGCTGGAGAGGGTGTGGAGAAAAGGGAACCATCTTGCACTGTTGGTGGGAATGTAAATTGATATACCCACTGTGGAGAACAGTATGGAGGTTCCTTAAAAATCTACAAAGTGAATTACCAAATGATCCAGCAATCCCACTACTGGGCATATACCCTGAGAAAACCATAATTCAAAAAGATTCATGTACCAAAATGTTCATTGCAGCTCTCTTTACGATAGCCCAGAGATGGAAACAATCTAAGTGTCCATCATCGGATGAATGGATAAAGAAGATGTGGCACATATATACAATGGAATATTACTCAGCCATAAAAAGAAACAAAATTGAGCTATTTGTTATGAGGTGGATAGACCTAGAGTCTGTCATACAAAGTGAAGTAAGTCAGAAAGACAGAGACAAATACTGTATGCTAACACATATATATGGAATTTAAGGAAAAAAATGTCATGAAGAACCTAGGGGTAAGACAGGAATAAAGACACAGACCTACTAGAGAATGGACTTGAGGATATGGGGAGGGGGAAGGGTAAGCTGTGAGAAAGGGAGAGAGAGGCATGGACATTTATACACTACCAAACGTAAGGTAGATAGCTAGTGGGAAGCAGCCGCATAGCACAGCGAGATCAGCTTGGTGCTTTGTGACCGCCTGGGGGGGTGGGATAGGGAGGGTGGGAGGGAGGGAGAAGCAAGAGGGAAGAGATATGGGAACATATGTATACGTATAACTTATTCACTTTGTTATAAAGCAGAAACTAACACACCATTGTAAAGCAATTATACTCCAATAAAGATTTAAAAAAAAGAAAACACCTAAATTAGACCTACACTACTTGAGGAGACAGCTTCTAATTCTGGCAAATCCTGAATCACATGAATTAAGAAATTGAATCATGATAAAATAAAAGATAAAGTCCAGGTCTTCCCTGGTGGCGCAGTGGTTGGGAGTCCGCCTGCCGATGCAGGGGACGCGGGTTCGTGCCCCGGTCCAGGAAGATCCCACATGCCTCGGAGCAGCTGGGCCCGGCTGGGCCCGTGAGCCGTGGCCGATGGGCCTGCGCGTCCGGAGCCTGTGCTCCGCAACGGGAGAGGCCGCGGCAGTGAGAGGCCCGCATACCACAAAAAAAAAAAAAAAAAAGATAAAGTCCAAGTTTGACAACGCAAAAAAAAAAAAAAAGACTACAAATAATAAATGCTGGAGAGGGTGTGAAGAAAAGCAAACCCTCCTACATTGTCAGTGAGAATGTAAATTGGTGCAGCCACTATGGAGACCAGCACATAGGTTCCTTAAAAAACTAAAAATAGAGTTACCATGTGATCCAGCAATCCCATTCCTGAGCATATATCTGGAAAAGACAAAAACTCTAATTTGAAAAGACACATGCATATGTATAATAGATAACTAATAATAAGGACCTACTGTATAGCACAGGGAACTCTACTCAATACTCTGTAATGGCTTTCACAGGAAAAGAATCTAAAAAAGAGTGGATATATGTATAACTGATTCAGTTTGCTGTACACCTGAAACTAACACATTGTAAATCAACTATACTCCAATAAAAATTTTAAAAAAGAAAAAGACACATACACCCCAATGTTCATAGCAGCACTATTTACAATAGCCAGCACATGGAAGCAACCTAAATGTCCATCAACAGCTACATGGATAAAGAAGATGTGGCATATATGCACAATGAAATATTACTCAGCCATAAAAAAGGAATGAAATAACGCTATTTGCAGCAACATGGATGAACCTAGAGATTACCATACTAAGTGAAGTAAGTCAGAAGGGAAAGACAAATATCATACAATATCACTTATATGTGGACTCTAAAAAAATGATACAAATGAACTCATTTACAATACAGAAATAGACTCACAGACATAGAAAACAAATTTATGGTTACCAAAGGGGAAAGAGGAGAAGGGATAAATTGGGAGTTTGAGATTAACAGACACAAACTACTATAATAAAATAGATGAACAACAAGGACTTGCTGTATAGTACAGGGAACTGTATTCAATATCTTGTAATAACCTATAATGGAAAAGAATCTGAAAAATATATATATTGGGCTGGCCAAAAAGTACCTTCAGTTTTTAACTAAAAATAAAAGACACATTTTTCATTTTCACCAAGAACTTTGTTGAAGAATATATTCAACCATTTTGTTCCACTACCTTCTCCCATTTTTCAGGCAACTTCATAATTCCATCTTCCCCCAAATTTTTATCTTTTTGAGCAAAGAACTGTTCCAGATGCCCTTTACAGTCTTCCAGGGAATTGAAATTTTTTCCATTAAGAGAATTTTGTAAAGACCTAAATAAATGGAAATCCAAAGGTGCAATGTCTGGTGAATACAGCAGATGAATCAGAACTTCCCAGCCAAGCTCTAACAGTTTTTGCCTGGTCATCAAAGAAACATGCGGTCTTGGGTTATCCTGATGCAAGATTCTGCATTTTCTGTTGACTAATTCCGGACGTTTTCGTCGAGTGCTGCTTTCAGTTGGTCTAATTGGGAGTAGTACTTGTTGGAATTAATCATTTGGTTTTCTGGAAGAAGCCCATAATAGAGGACTCCCTTCCAATCCCACCATACACACAACATCACCTTCTTTGGATGAAGACCGGCCTTTGGTGTAGTTGGTGGTGTTTCATTTTGCTTGCACCACGATGTTTTCCATTCCACATTGTTGTACAGTACCCACTTTTCATCACCTGTCACAATTTGTTTTTAAAACACAACGTTTTCATTACATTTCAGTAGAGAATCGCATGCAGAAATATGGTCAAGGTTTTTTTCGCTTAACTTCTGTGGAAACCAAACATCAAATTGATTCACATAACCAAGCTGTTGCAAATGATTTTCAGTGCTTGATTTGGATATTTTGAGTATGTCGGCTATCTCCCGCCTGGTATAACATTGGTTGTTCTCAGTTAATGTCTTGATTTGATCGCTATCAATTTCAACTGGTCTACCCGACCGTGGAGAATCATCCAGTGCAAAATCTCCAGCACAAAACTTTGCAAACCGCTTTTGACATGTTCGGTCAGTCACAGCACCTTCTGCATACACTGCACAAATCTTCTTTTGCGTTTCAGTTGTGTTTTTACCTTTCTTGAAATAATAAAGCATGATATGCTGAAAATGTTGCTTTTTTCTTCCATCTTCAATAGTAAAATGGCTACACAAAAATTCACCAATTTTGATGTCTTCTTTTAAATGCACACTGATATGACAGCTGTCACATACAATCTAACAAAATTGTTTCGAATGAAGTTAAAGACAACTAAGTGCTACTAGAGCCATCTTACAGAAAAAACCGTATGAACATTTTGGCCAACACTATATATATATATATATATATATATATATATATATATATATATATATATATATATATATATAACTGAATCACTTTGTTTTACACCTGAAACAAACACATTATAAATCAACTATACCTCAATAAAATAAGTAAATAAAATTAAATTAAAATTTTTAAGGGCTTCCCTGGTGGCACAGTGGTTCAGAATCTGCCTGCCAATGCAGGGGACACAGGTTTGAGCCATGGTCTGGGAAGATCCCACATGCCGCGGAGCAACTAGGCCCGTGAGCCACAAATACTGAGCCTGCGCGTCTGGAGCCTGTGCTCTGCAACAAGAGAGGCCACGACAGTGAGAGGTCCGCGCACCGTGATTGAGAGTGGCCCCCGCTTGCCGCAACTAGAGAAAGCCTTCGCACACAAACGAATACCCAAGAGCGCTGCTTAAAGGAGTTCCAGAGACGGGCGTTAGCCGCGGCTAGAAGCGCGGACCCCAGAGACGGGCAGTAGACGCTAAGGCTGCTGCTGCCGCCACCAAGAAGCCTGTGTGCGAGCACAGGTCACTATCCACACCTCCCCTACGGGGAGCCTGTGCAGCCCGCCACTGCCAGGTTACCAGGATCTAGGGACAACTTCCCCGGGACAATGCACGGCGAGCCTCAGGCTGGTGCAACGTCACTCAGGCCTCTGCCACCGCAGGCTCGCCCTGCACTCCGTACCCCTCCCTCCCCCACTGGCCTGAGTGAGCCAGAGTCCCCGAATCAGCGGCTCCTTTAACCCCGTCCTGTCCCAGCTAAGAACAGACGCCCTCCAGCAACCTACACGCAGAGGCGGCGCCAAATCCAAAGCTGAGCCCCTGGGATCTGTGAGAACAAAGAAGAGAAAGGGAAATCTCTCCCAGCAGCCTCAGAAGCAGCGGATTAAAGCTCCACAATCAACTTGATGTACCCTGCATCTGTGGAATACCTGAATAGACAACGAATCATCCCAAATTGAGGAGGTGGACTTTGAGAGCAAGATTTATGACTTCTTCCCCTTTTCCTCTTTTTGTGAGTGTGTATGTGTATGCTTCTGTATGAGATTTTGTCTGTATAGCTTTGCTTCCACCATTTGTCCCAAGGTTCTATCCGTCTATTTTTTTGTTTTGTTTTTTAATTTTTTTCTTAATAATTATTTTTTAATTTAATAACTTTATTATATTTATTTTATTTTACTTTATCTTCTTCCTTCCTTCCTTTCTTTCTTTCTTTCTTCCTACTTCTACTAATTCTTTCTCTCTACTTTTTCTCCCTTTTATTCTGAGCCGGGTGGATGAAAGGCTCTTGGTGCTGCAGCCAGGAGTCAGTGCTATGCCTCTGAGGTGGGAGAGCCAACATCAGCACACTGGTCCACAAGAGACCTCCCAGCTCCACATAATATCAAACGGCAAAAATCTCCCAGAGATCTCCATCTCAACGCCAGCACCCAGCTTCACTCAACGACTGGCAAGCTACAGTGATGGACACCCTATGCCAAACAACTAGCAAAACAGGAACACAACCCCACCCATTAACAGAGAGGCTGCCTAAAATCATAATAAGTCCACAGACACCCCAAAACACACCACCAGACGTGGACCTGCCCACCAGAAAGACAACATTCAGCCTCATCCATCAGAACACAGGCACTAGTCCCCTCCACCAGGAAGCCTACACAACCCACTGAACCAACCTTAGCCACTGGGGACAGACACCAAAAACAACGGGAACTACGAACCTGCGGCCTGCAAAAAGGAGACCTCAAACACAGTAAGATAAGCAAAATGAGAAGACAGAAAAACACACAGCAGATGAAGGAGCAAGATAAAAACCCACCAGACCTAACAAATGAAGAGGAAATAGGAAGTCTACCTGTAAAAGAATTCAGAATAATGATAGTAAAGATGATCCAAAATCTTGGAAATAGAATAGACAAAATGCAAAAAACATTTAACAAGGACCTAGAAGAACTAAAGATGAAACAAACAACAATGAACAACACAACAACTGAAATGAAAAATACTCTAGATGGGATCAATAGCAGAATAACTGAGGCAGAAGAATGGATAAGTGACCTGGAAGATAAAATAATGGAAATAACTACTGCAGAGCAGAACACAGAAAAAAGAATGAAAAGAACTGAGGACAGTCTCAAGACCTCTGGGACAACATTAAATGCACCAACATTCAATTTATAGGTGTTCCAGAAGAAGAAGAGGAAAAGAAAGGGACTGAGAAAATATTTGAAGAGATTATAGTTGAAAACTTCCCTAATATAGAAAGAAAATAGTTAATCAAGTCCAGGAAACACAGAGAGTCCCATTCAGGATAAATCCAAGGAGAAATACGCCAAGACACATATTAATCAAACTGCCAAAAATTAAATACAAAGAAAGCATATTAAAAGCAGCAAGGGAAAAACAACAAATAACACACAAGGGAATCCCCATAAGGTTAACAGCTGATCTTTCAGCAGAAACTCTGCAAGCCAGAAGGGACTGGCAGGACATATTTAAAGGGATGAAGGAGAAAAACCTGCAACCAAGATTACTCTATCCAGCAAGGATTTCATTCAGATTTGATGGAGAAATTAAAACCTTTACAGACAAGCAAAAGCTGAGAGAGTTCAGTACCACCAAACCAGCTTTACAACAAATGCTAAAGGAACTTCTCTAGGCAGGAAACACAAGAGAAGGAAAAGACCTACAATAACGAACGCAAAACAATTAAGAAAATGGGAATAGGAACATATATATCGATAATTACCTTAAATGTAAATGGACTATATGCTCCCACCAAAAGACACAGATTGGCTGAATGGATTCAAAAACAAGACCCATATATAAGCTGTCTACAAGAGACCCACTTCAGACCTAGAGACACATACAGACTGAAAGTAAGGGGATGGAAAAAGATATTCCATGCAAATGCAAACCAAAAGAATGCTGGAGTAGCAATTCTCATATCAGACCAAATAGACTTTAAAATAAAGACTATTACAAGAGACAAAGAAGGAAACTACACAATGATCAAGCGATCGATCCAAGAAGAAGATATAACAATTGTAAATATTTATGCACCCAACATAGTAGCAGCTCAATACATAAGGCAAATACTAGCAGCCATAAAAGGGGAAATCGACTGTAACACATTCATAGTAGGGTACTTTAACACCACACTTTCACCAATGGACAGATTATCCAAAATGAAAATAAATAAGGAAACACAAGCTTTAAATTATACATTAAACAAGATAGACTTAATTGATATTTATACGACATTCCATCCAAAAACAACAGAATACACATTTTTCTCAAGTGCTCATGGAACATTCTCCAGGATAGATCATATCTTAGGTCACAAATCAAGCCTTGGTAAATTTAAGAAAATTGAAATTGTATCAAGTATCTTTTCTGACCACAACGCTATGAGACTAGATATCAATTACAGGAAAAGATCTGTAAAAAAATACAAAAAAAAAAAAAAAGAAAGAAAGAAACGAAGACCCAACACAGCCATAAATAAATAAATAAATATTTTAAAAGGTGTGCAATAAAAACTTTTGCATCCTCCAATTACTCATTTCCTATGTGCTACCCTACTGATGATACACTTGCATCACTTTTTAAATTACTTCTAAGATATTTTTCAAAAAGGAATATATCATAACTACCCCCCTTCTTTACACAAAAGGTAGCATTAAGAGCATGATCTCTGAAGCCAGATTGCCCATGTTTAAACCCCAGTTCTTCCACAAATTAGCTGTGACTTTAAGCAAGTTTCATAACCTCTTAGTGCCTCGATTTCCTCACCTGTATAATAAGGTTGTCTCATATGGTTATTTGAGGATTAGATGAGCAAATATATGTATGAAGCCCTTAGGACAGGGCCTGGCACACAGTGAGCCACCTATATGTGACATGTGGTGCTGTCACCATAAGGAGGTGTGGTATCAGAAGTCCAAGTGCATGAGCTCTGGAGTGAGACTGCCCAAGATCAAATCTTACTTCCTTACATGTGAAATGTAGAAAATAATAGTACTTACCCTCACAGGGTCGTTGTGAGATTGAAATGGACAGTGCCTCATACTGGGTAAGCATGGCTGTATTTCCTCAGGTCCAAAATGCCACGTATGTAAGACACATCATTATTTTATGGACTAGGAAAGAAAAAAACATCCAATTAAATTATGACATGCCTTTGACTATAACACATCCTCATTTCAAGTACGTCACAAAGTGAAAAAATGCACATCTTAGAATTGATGAAATATGGGATACAAGTGTTAGCTATTACACTCTTATTTTCACTTAAAAATACATCTTGGATATCATTCTGTATTGGTGCAAAGAGAGCCTCTCCTTTTTTTTTTTAAAGTGGCTATATAGTAATCCATTGTGTGGTTGAGCCATAAATTATTTAACTGGTCTCCTATTAGTTTCCAGTCTATTGCTGTTACAAACAATACCGCAATGAATAACCTTGCAGACGTGTCATTTTGCAAGCCTGCTAGTCTATCTGTAGGATAAATTTCCAGAACTGGCATTGCTGGGTCAAAGAGCACACGTATTTGAAATTTTGGCAGGTATTCTAAGCTCCAGTTTAAATGGTCAGTCTAATCTCACAAATTCTCACTCTAGAAAGCGATCTTACAGAAATTCTAGCACAAGTTGCAAAGACATATGGAATAACTATAGCAAGAATGTGTGACGTGGAGACATAGTGCAAAGAGCTCTACAATATAAACTCATCTAAGCCTCGCAGTCCTATGAGGTGGGGCTAATTCTCCCCGTTTTACAGTTACGGAGACTGGACACAGAGGGGAAAGCTGCAGAAAGAGGATTGCACCCAGGCAGCCTGTTTCTAGTCTGTGCTCTTAGCATGATACAAATATACTCTTTTGAAATTGTAAAAAAAAAAAAAAAAAATTGAGAAGCCTGAATGTTCCGAAGTGAGTTAGTTAATATTATTATCGGGGCGGGGGGGGATAACTTAGGAGTTTGGGATTAACGAATACACACTACTACTCATAAAACAGGTAACCAACAAGGACCTACTGTATAGCACAGGGAACTATACTCAGTATTTTATAATAACCTACAAGTGAAAAGAATCTGAAGAAGAATATATATATATACGTATCTGAAGCACTTTGCTGTACACCTAAAACTAACACAACATTGTAAATCAACTATACTTCAATAAAATATATATATGTATTGTTATAAATCTACACTGAGGGAAACAGTGTAACCATGATAAAGAATGAAGTAAATCTTCATACGGCAACCTTAACACATGTCCACAATGTATTGTCTTGTTAAAAAAATTTAAAAGGAGTCTGCAGGGCAGTTAGCACAGGCTGAGGACATTCCAATAGATGTCAGTAGTCATGTATCAATCTGACAGATAGATAATAAAAGGTCTAGAAGGATAATTAAACAATTAAAGATATTTACTCCAGGGGTTCGTGCCCTGGTCCGGGAAGATCCCACATGCCGCGGAGCAGCTGGCCCCGTGAGCCATGGCCGCTGAGCCTGCGCATCCGGAGCCTGTGTTCCGCAACGGGAGAGGCCACAGCAGTGATAGGCCCGCGTACCACAAAAAAAAAAAAAAAAAGATATTTACTCCAAATCCCCGATTGTGAGCGAGTGATAGGGACTTCACTTTGTACACTTCCAAATTATTTGAATGTTTTTACCGAACCTGTTGTTGTTGTTAGGAGGTCATTTAATTCCAGACAACGTTTTCCTTCATCCCTGCACCAATGTCATCAGAAACACCAAGAAATGATTGGGTATAAAAGGACACTACGGACCTTGTGAGTTTAAAAAAAAAAAGAAGAACCAACCCAGATTCAGAGAAATATAGTACTGACCTGTACTACTGTATTACTTGGGAAATGATTCAGCACAATCATCTACTAAAGTCACTTATCAAATACTAATAGTATTTAAATGACTACAAGACAGTTCATTTTCCTTTAGCACTTTTCATATTGTTTCCTCCATTTCTAAGTTCTTTTGACCCCCTGGAATCTTCCCGAGCTGACTTGAATTTCTCTTTCACCAGATACCAATTAAAGTAAAATTTAAGATCTTTACACCAGGATGTGCGGGGGGTGCTGTCTATGAATGATCCTAAAAGGAATCCTTTTTTTTGGAAAGGTCCAGTCTAGGCTGAGGTGGTGGAGTAGGTCTGAGCACACAAAGTCATTGATGATTTCAGGAGAGGGAATTCCCTGGTGGTCCAGTGGGTAGGACTCTGCGCTTCCACAGCAGGGGCTACTCTTCATTGTGGTGCATGGGCTTCTCATTGCAGTGGCTTCTCTTGTTGCAGAGCATGGGCTCTAGGAGCGTGGGCTTCAGTAGTTGTGGGTCGTGGGCTCTAGGGCACAGGCTCAGTAGTTGTGGTACACGGGCTTAGTTGCTCTGCGACATGTAGGATCTTGCCAGACCAGGGATCAAACCCATGTCCCCTGCGTTGGCAGGCAGATTCTTAACCACTGTGCCACCAGGGAAGTCCCTAAAGGCAATTTTTAAGGAATCAGTTCTCTACCAGGAAAGCCAAGAAGAGGACTAAAGTTTCATCTTCCCGTAAAGAACTGGGCTGCTGAGGTTCTCAGGAGGAAGCATCTCTTCCAGTCCACCAGACCCTCTGAGGTCCAAGCCGTTGCACTCACTTCAGGCTCTGGATAAAGTTCCCATCAGGGGATCCTAATTTTTCATGCCTCTCTTCTTTTTGTCACCCTTTTCATACTTCTTAAAGTGGTCAGCTCTCCTTCCAACTTCATCTTACCTTTTCTTTCATTGTTAGCTTTTTTTCTCTTTCATACTTCTGCTGAGAGTTTTTTTTGGAGTATGGGGCATTTGGAAAACTTTAGGAGAAAAATGTTCTGCCTCCTTTCTCGTTGATCTAAAAATGTGATGTTCGCTGTATCCTGGGAACCCTTTTTTTACTGTCCCATTATTATTCTGCCCTGGCATCTTGGAGGTGACTGGAAGGGGTTTCTGGAACTGATATGGTTCCAGAATTCGTAAACTCCCTTTGTGTCCCGAGGTCAGAGGGATCCACACTCTCTGGCCATGGTTGGAACCCTAAAGCTAGAAGTCATATTTGATGCTTTACAACAGAAAGGGACAGAATTTGTTGTCTTCTTTTTTTTTGTTTTGTTTTGTTTTTTTTTTTTTTTTTTGTTGTTGTTGTTTTTTTGTTGTTGTTGTTGTTGTTGTCTTCTTTGAGATCTTTCCCATAACTTCTCATGTTCCTGGTGGACATTTGCTACTGGTGCTTTGAGGTTTGTACTTCCTTTCTTTTTCTTTACTTTCCTTATTTAACTAAAACATTGTCTTGGTTTTCTTCTGCTTCACGGTAGTATTCAAAACATCTATTCTTTTCAGCTGTTCTTCCTTCATGATGAAAGGGGTCAACTATGGATACTGGAAGAAGCCTGCTTCCTGATCCTGTGTCATTTCAAGAATATGCTTGTGATGGGGCGCCCCCCTCAGGGCCTGCCTCCTCCCCAAGGGGTGGTCCATCCCTCCCTGCCTTTCTTCTCCTTTATGAACCCGCCATCAATTCTCCTGCAAAGCTCAGCATCCAACCCCAAGCCATTTGCTCAGGAAGCTCCCTGTGCAGCCTCAGCCACAATGCCTCCCGTGCTTTTCACTGGAACTAAAGCACCACTTCCTGGTTGTGACTTTATGTGAAATATATAACTTCCTGGATTGCATCATTTCCTGGAGGTCAGCATCTCACCGAACCAACAACTTCCCCATTCAAATTTGTCCTTGTCACCTACAGTGTACTTGGAAGTCAATGCCTGATTTCAGTCCCTCGTTCAAAATTTGTTAAGAGTGTGTTAAGTGGGACTTCCCTGGTGGCGCAGTGGTTAAGAATCCGCCTGCCAATACAGGGGACATGGGTTCGAGCCCTGGTCCGGGAAGATCCTACATGCCACGGAGCAACTAAGCCCGTGCGCCACAACTACTGAGCCTGTGCTCTAGATCCCACGAGCCACAACTACTGAGCCCATGTGCCACAACTATTGAAGCCCACAGGCCTATAGCCCGTGCTCCGCAACAAGAGAAGCCACCGCAATGAGAAGCCCGCGCACTGCAACGAAGAGCAGCCCCTGCTCACGGCAACTAGAGAAAGCCCGTGCGCAGCAACGAAGACCCAACTCAGCCAAAAATAAATAAATTAATTTAAAAGAGAGGGTGTTAAGTGTTCTTATCACAAACAAACAAAAGGACATAAGGAAACTTTGAGAGGTGATGTGTATGTCTATTGCTTTGGTTGTGGTAAAGATCTCACAAGTGTGAGCATGTGTCCAAACTCATAAAATTGCACACATTAAATCTGTGTCATTCTTGGTTTATCAGTTAGGCCACAATAGACCTGCTTTAAAATAACTCCAATCTTTTGTAATGCTCTGCAACACCTAGGGATTTTTTTGTATTTTTCAACCAACTCCTATATTTTTTTTAATATCTTTATTGGAGTATAATTGCTTTACAATGTTGTTAGTTTCTGCTGTTTAATAAAGTAAATCAGCTATATGCATACATGTATCTCCATATCCCCTCCATCTTGCGTCTCCCTACCACCCTCCTTATCCCATTCTTTCTCTCATTCTGAGTGTTGTCTTTTCGTATTATTTATGGTTTCCCTTGCTGTGCAAAAGCTTTTACGTTTCATTAGGTCCCGTTTGTTTATTATTGTTTTCATTTCCATTTCTGTAGGAGGTGGGTCAAAAAGGATCTTGCTGTGATTTCTCTCAGATTTTTCATCATTACTGTATAGGAATGCAAGAGATTTCTGTGCATTAATTTTGTAACCTGCTACTTTACCAAATTCATTGATTAGCTCTAGTCGTTTTCTGGTAGCATCGTTAGGATTCTCTATGTATAGTATCATGTCATCTGCAAACAGTGACAGCTTTACTGCTTCTTTTCCGATTTGGATTCCTTTTATTTCTTTTTCTTCTCTAATTGCTGTGGCTAAACTTCCAAAACTATGTTGAATAAGAGTGGTGAGAGTGGGCATCCTTGTCTTGTTCCTGATCTTAGTGGAAATGGTTTCGGTTTTTCACCATTGAGAATGATGTTCGCTGTGGGTTTGTCGTATATGGCCTTTATTATGTTGAGGTAGGTTCCCTCTGTGCCCACTTTCTGGAGAGTTTTTATCATAAATGGGTGTTGAATTTATCAAAAGCTTTTTCTGCATCTATTGAGATGATCACATGGTTTTTATCCTTCAATTTGTTAATATGGTGTATCACATTGAATGATTTGCGTATATTGAAGAATCCTTGCATTCCTGGGATAAACTCCACTTGAGCATAGTGTATGATCCTTTTAGTGTGCTATTGGATTCTGTTTGCTAATATTTTGTTGAGGATTTTTTTTTTTTTTTTTTTGATGGTACATGGGCCTCTCACTGTTGTGGCCTCTCCCGTTGCGGAGCACAGGCTCCAGACGCACAGGCTCAGTGGCCATGGCTCACAGGCCCAGCTGCTCCGCGGCATGTGGGATCTTACCAGACGGGGGCACGAACCCATGTCCCCTGCATCGGCAGGCAGACTCTCGACCACTGCGCCACCAGGGAAGCCCTTGTTGAGGATTTTTGCATCTATGTTCATCAGTGATATTGGCCTGTAGTTTTCTTTCTTTGTGACATCTTTGTCTCCTTTTGGTATCAGGTTGATGGTGGCCTTGTAGAATGAGTTTGGGAGTGTTCCTTCCTCTTCTATATTTTGTAAGGGTTTGAGAAGGATAGGTGTTAGCTCTTCTCTGAATGTTTGCTAGAATTCACCTGTGAAGCCATCTGGTCCTGGGCTGTTGCTTGTTGGAAGATTTTTAAACACAGTTTTAATTTCATTCCTTGTGATTGGTCTGTTCATATTTTTTATTTCTTCCTAGTTCAGCCTTGGAAGGTTATACCTTTCTAAGAATTTGCCCATTTCTTCCAGGTTGTCCATTTTATTGGCATAGAGTTGCTTGTAGTAGTCTCTTAGGATGCTTTGTATTTCTGCAGTGTCCATTGTAACTTCTCCTTTTTCATTTCTAATTTTATTGATTTGAGTCCTCTCCCTCTTTTTCTTAATGAGTCCACCTGATGGTTTATAAATTTTGTTAATCTTCTCAAAGAACCAGCTTTTAGTTTTATTGATCTTTGCTATTGTGTCCTTCTTTTCTTTTTCATTTATTTCTGATCTGATTTTTATGATTTCTTTCCTTTTGCTGACTTTGGGTTTTTTTTTGTTTTTCTTTCTCTAATTGCTTTAGGTGTAAGGTTAAGTTGTTTATTTGAGATGTTTCTTGTTTCTTAAGGTACGCTTGTATAGCTATAAACTTCCCTCCTAGAACTGCTTTTGCTCCATCCCATAGGTTTTGGGTCGTTGTGTTTTCATTGTCATTTGTTTCTAGGTATTTTTTGATTTCCTCTTTGATTTCTTCAGTGATCTCTTGGTTATTTAGTAGTGTATTGTTTAGCCTCCATGTGTTTGTGTTTTTTACAGTTTTTTTTTTTTTTTTGCTGTAATTGAAATCTAGTCTCATAGCATTGTGGCTGGAAAAGATGCTTGAAATGATTTCAATTTTCTTAAATTTACCAAGGCTTGATTTGTGACCCAAGATATGGTCTATCCTGGAGCATGTTCCATGAGCACTTGAGAAGAAAGTGTATTCTGTTGTTTTTTGGAGGAATGTCGTATAAATATCAATTACGTCCATCTTGTTTAATGTATCATTTAAAGCTTGTGTTTCCTTATTTATTTTCATTTTGGATGATCTGTCCATTGGCGAAAGTGGGGTGTTAGAGTCCCCTACTCTTATTGTGTTACTGTTGATTTCCTCTTTATGCCTGTTAGAATTTGCCTTATGTATTGAGGTGCTCCTATGTTGGGTACATAAATATTTACAATTGTTATATCTTCTTCTTGAATGATCCCTTGATCATTATGTAGTGTCCTTCTTTGTCTCTTCTAATATTCTTTATTTTAAAGTCTATTTTGTCTGATATGAGAATTGCTACTCCAGCTTTCTTTTGGTTTCCATTTGCATGGAATATCTTTTTCCATCCCCTCACTTTCAGTCTGTATGTGTCCTTAGGTCTGAAGTGGGTCTCTTGTAGACAGCATATGTATGGGTCTTGTTTTTGTATCCATTCAGCCAGTCTATGTCTTTTGGTTGGAGCATTTAATCCATTTACATTTAAGGTAGTTATTGATATGTATGCTCCTATTCCCATTTTCTTAATTGTTTTGGGTTTGTTATTGTAGGTCTTTTCCTTCTCCTGTGTTTCCTGCCTAGAGAAGTTCCTTTAACATTTGATGTAAATCTCGTTTGGTGGTGCTGAACTCTCTCAGCTTTTGCTTGTCTGTAAAGCTTTTAATTTCTCCGTCAAATCTGAATGAGATCCTTGCTCGGTAGAGTCATCTTGGGTGTAGATTTTTCCCTTTCATCACTTTAAATATGTCCTGCCAGTCCCTTCTGGCTTGCAAAGTTTCTGCTGAACGATCAGCTGTTAACCTTATGGGGATTCCCTTTTATGTTATTTGTTGCTTTTCCCTCGCTGCTTTTAATATCTTTTCTTTGTATTTAAGTTTTGATAGTTTGATTAATATGTGTCTCGGCCTGTTTCTCTTTGGGTTTATCCTGTATGGTACTCTCTATGCTTCCTGGACAGTAGTCTCTGTGCTTCCTGGACTTGATTGACTATTTCCTTTCCCATGTTATGTATGTTTTCGACTATAATTTCTTCAAATATTTTCTCAGACCCTTTTTTTTTCTCTTCTTCTTTAGAACCCCTATAATTTGAATGTTGGTGCGTTTAATGTTGTCCCGGAGTCTCTGAGACTGTCCTCAATTCTTTTCATTCTTTTTTCTTTATTCTGCTCTGCAGTAGTTATTTCCACCATTTTATCTTCCAGCTCACTTATCCGTTCTTCTACCTCAGTTATTCTGCTATTGATTCCTTCTAGAGTATTTTTAATTTCAGTAACTGTGTTGTTCATCACTGTTTGTTTGCTCTTTAGTTCTTCTAGATCCTTGTTAAATGTTTCTTGTATTTTTTCCATTCTGTTTCCGAGATTTTGGGTCATCTTCACTATCACCACTCTGAATTCTTTTTCAGGTAGCTTGCCTATTTCATCTACATTTATTTGGTCTTGTAGGTTTTTACCTTTCTCCTTCATCTGTAACATATTTTTTTGTTGTTTCATTTTTTTCTTTTTTTTGGTAGATGGTGCTATATTCCTTTCTTACTGGTTGTTTGGCCTGAGACGTCCAGCCCTGGAGTTTGCAGGCAATTGGATAGAGCTGGGTCTTGGTGCTGAGATGAGGACCTCCGGGAAGCCTAACTCCTATAAATATTCCCTGGGGTCTGAGGTTCTGTGTTAGTCCAGCGGTTTGGACTTGGAACTCCTACCACAGGAGCTTGGGCCTGACCTCTGGCCTGGGAACCAAGATCTCTCAAGCTTTGTGGCGCAGTAAAAAAAAAAAAAGAAAGAAAGAAAGAAAGAAATGAACAGTACAATAGCAAAGGATAAAAAACAAAATAAAATTAGATATATTAGGAAAAATAAAACTATAAGTGAAACAACTGCAGCAAGGTAAAATAAAACCACAACAGAAAAAAAAAGGGGGGGTGGGGTGGGAACAAGCTAAAAGGAGAGAACAATAACAAAGTATAAAGAATAAAATAAAGTTAGAAAAATAAAAGATTTATTAGGAAAAACAACAATGAATCAACAAGGTAAAACAGAACCCCAATCTAAAAGAGGAAAAAAGAAAAACAAAAGACTTGGCTACGGGAGCGGAGTTTAGGTGGGGGGTGGAACTTAGGCAGGGGCAGGGTTTAGGGTGAGGTAGGACCTAGGCGGGTGGTGGGGTGACGTTTGAATGTGGGGCAGGGCCTCTGCTTAGGACCCGAGCAGAAGGGGAGAGGCAGCATGTAGAAAGGAAGGCGTCTGGAGTGTGGAGTTCTGGAGTTTGGCAGTAGGGCCCTGAGTGAGGGTGCGTGGGTGGAGTTCAGGCCCAGCGCAGTTGGAGGGAGGGGGTCTCCCAGTGTAGAGGTGGGGCCCTGGGAGGGGGTGTAGGGGCGGGGCTTGGGCTCTGTGCAGGAGGAGGGAGGCTCCTAGGGCAAAGGATTAGGCCCGGGAGCGCATGGTGCCTAAGTGGACAGGGAAAGCACTGGCCGCATTGCCTTCCAGTCCTTTGCACCCCTCCCCCATCATCTCCCCCAGGGTCTCCACCTTCTCTGCTGGACCCCTAGCAGGGGTGGGTCCCACTGGGTGTAGGAATTCCTTCCCTCTCCCAGCTGCCCCTCAGGGGTTCCGGTCCCAGAGGTCCGGCCTTTACTTTTGTTCCCCCTTCCTTCCTTCTCACTCCCTCAGGACCCACGCGGCTGGAGGGGGCCTTGGTGGGCAGAGGATCAGGCCCTGGATCTCAGCAGGCTTCGAGGGCCCAAGTGGGCAGGGGAAACATGGCCACACTCCCTTTTGAGCCTCTGCCCTCCATGTGGTTCCCCAATTTCCCCCTTCAGGCGTGGGATCCCTTCCCTTCCCCCAGCCGCCCCTCAGGGGCGCCAGTCCTGTCTCACCTCCACGTCTCTTCCCTCTTCACTCCCCCCATGCCCCATGTCCTACCCAGTCGCTCGGTGTTCCTCCTGTCCCCTTAGGTGTCTGTGGTCCCCCACCGGTGCCTGGTAGGTGCCCTAGTTGTGAGGAGATGGGAATTCTGTGTCCTCCTAGTCCGCCATCTTGACTCTGCCCATTCCAACTCCTATTTTTTGAATTTTGTGTGCACACATGTGCTCAGTGGGCAAAACAAGCGTAATATTTTTGGTGGGCCAAAGGCTGCACCTCTTGGACTCCTGTGAAGGATTTGGGGGATAGTTAATAGATGCCTGTCATACCAAACAGGCATCTGCCATAGGCCTGAGAGTATTTCCTTCACTTCTTAGTCTTGCTATTTGCTGCAAGTGTTCTCTCAGCCTTGATTTCTGTGTAAGTTAGTTAGGCATAATAAATAATCCCGTATTTTATCAGTGTTTTTTTATCACTTAGAATTTTTTTCAATTTTGTAGTTATTGAAAGTACTCTTTTAGAGTTATGTTTTTATCATTCATCTCTCTTTTACACATCAAAAAAAAGAAAAATAAATTGGTTTTGGCATCCCTAAAACTTGTCCACATTTAGAGTCTAGCCCTTGTGAATCACCATGGTTCAGCAATATCACTGTCTGTGTTTTTCTGTATGAGGTTATCCTCTGTGCTCTGTGGGTTGAAGAGGTAGCCCTTCTTAAAAGGACACTTCACTAGTCAGTAGTCTTTGGAATTTTCTTTCTAACCACTGACACTAATTTTGCAAGTACAGGCAATAAAACTACCTCAGGACTGCTGCCTGGCCAATATGATTATGAATCACACCCCAATATTGGAGAATTAAGATGAGATAAATGAGGGTCTTTGAATTGAAGTATAGCATGGAATGTATTTTTCATCATGTGTTGTAGTAATCAGTAACCTATTGTTTCTTCATAATCCTTTGTGATGAAGGTCACCTTATCATTCTATTTTTTAGGTTTGGAAACTCAACCTCAGAAAGGTAAAGTAAGCTACACAAGTAATTGGAGGAAGAGTTTGCACCCAGCTGTGTCCAACCAAGCCATCCCCTCTCCATGCCCCTGCCCATTCCACCCTGCTCCATCTTTGACACTGTAAAGCCTCTTATTTTGCCCTTGGAGGTTAATAGATCTTGGGGCACTCTGTTTCTCTAGGCCACACCAGCTTGGAGGGCAGCAAGTATAACTGCATCATAAATAACATGAATAAAACAATGTTTCTATGACCCAATCTCTACCCACAGAATTGCAGGAATCCCAGAGGCTCTCGAATCTCTCTCAACCAGCTTAGGGAATATCCAGGTGGGTCTCACATGTACTTCCCAATTAGTCCACCAGGCCCTTAACTCAGTAGGTTGCCTTTCTCCCATTTGTCCTTCTGCAGGCCAAAGGTCACTGACCAGAATTTCCACAGGGAGGATCTCTCATCCTCCTCCCATCTGCTCTAAATACCCTCCATGTGTGGTGGGGCTCTTTTTTTGTTCCCTGCTCTCAGAACTGGGTCCCTGTACCAAGTCTGTGGGTTGGGTATCTCTCCTGAGAGAGGCTCTCTGACCTGACCTTTATGGAAAATGATTCTCCCCGCTTCAATCTTCCTGTCTATGGCCTACCCACAACCTCCAACTTTCCAGACATGCTCAGATGCACAGGAATTCACAGCTGTGGCAGCTTAAGGCTAAGCTCTAGGTTGAAGGACCCGAAGACATAAGCCCTGTCTCCCTGTATTAGTTTTCTGTTGCTATGGTAACAAATCACCACAAATGTAGTGGCTTAAAACAGCACACTTATTATCTCACATTTCTGTAGGTCAGAAGTCCAGGCAGGCTTGGTTGAGTTCTCTGCTTATGGTTTTCATAAGGCTGAAATTAAAGTGTCAGGACTGGGCTCTTGTCTGAAGGCTCTGGGGGAGAATCCACTTCCACACTCCTTCAGGTTGCTGATAGAATTCTGTTTTTGTTGTGGTTGTAGGACTGAGGTCCCTGTTTCCTTGCTGTCAGCCGGGGGCTGGTCTTTGCTTCTACATGCTGCCTTATTTCTTCTCATGCTTTCCATGTGCTGCCTCCACCCCTCCAGCAATAATCGGTTGCCCTCTCATGCTTTGACTCTCCAGCTTCCTCTTCTTCCTCATCTCTGATTCCAGCAAGATAAAGTGCTCTACCTTTAAGGGCTCACATGACTGGATCGGCCCCACCCAGGTAATACAGGATATCTCCCTATAATCACCATAAGATCCAAAACTTTGATTATATCTGAAAAGTTGCTTACCATGTAACAAAACATATTCATAGGTTTCAGGGATAATGGCATGGTTATCTTTGGGGGAGCATGGCTTGGTCTACTACACCCCTAATTAGTTTGGAATCTTGCAGAGTGGGTATACTGCACAACCCTGACATTGCAAGCACCTAATAAATTCTGTTTCTCCGAGGATTTGGGGTGGGGGGCCCTTTTGTCTAACAAAGAAGATTAAAGAGAGGGTTAAAATTCCTGAGAATTTAGTTTAAAAAAAGTTCTTTACTCAAATTAATAGGGGAAAAGATACTGCCGCCTTGTGGGAGGTAAATCCCTTAAAGTCAGTGGCTCTGGCTTGGTGGTACTCCTAAAGCTTGGTGTGAGGAAGCCTCTGGGTACTGTGTGCTGTTTCTGGGGTGGACAGAGCAGATGGCCCATCTCCTGTTGTTGATCAGACTGGGCAGAGTGGGTTTGCTTAGGGCCAGGGAGCTGGGGTTAAAGATGCTGGCTTTTCCAAGGCTGGCTTTTAGCCAGTGGCTTGGGAAATCTTGGTTGGGGAGGCTGTGTGAAAACAAATTCACATGCGTTCGGTCAGGTACATTTTGTGCTGGGGACTTACACATTCTGGACCTCCTCGAACCTCACAGAAACCCACCAGTAGGCTGTAGGGGCCCCATTTTACAGATAAGGAAACTCAGGCTCTGAGAGGGTAAATGACACCCTCAAAGTCACTCGGTGAGGCACAGAGGCAGCACTAGAGCCTGCTCTTCTCTCATAGTTCATCCTCTTTCCTCCCTTCTGCAGGCACTCCATGGGGAGGCAAGGAGCCATGGTTTGTCACTGATGTACTGGGTGACTATGGAAGCTTCTCCACTTGTCATTCAAGTCCTAGTCTACCTCTTTCCTGACCACCTCAAATTTTTTTCCCCTCCAAGTACCTACAACATGCATTCATTCATTCTGAACTCAATACACTTAAGTATTTATAACACACTAGGCGCTATGCTGGGTGCTGGAAATGAAGGCAAGCAAGACAGACCATCCGGTCCACCCATCAATGAGCTGACAGCTGCCTTCACTCTTGGAGAAGACAATTATACAAGTAACAACGGTGAAGTGTGATAAGCATTAGGATGGGGATATCGAGGATGCTATGAAATAGCTGGGTGTAGGTTCTAACCTATTCTAGTGATAAGAAGAACCTCTTGGAGGGGATATCAAAGTCAAGTCCTGAAGGATAAGGTGAAATGAGCTAGACCAGGAGAGTGGGCAAGAGGGATGCAAGCAGAGACTTCCCTGGTGGTCCAGTGGGTAAGGCTCCACTGTCCCAAAGCAGGGGGCCTGGGTTTGATCCCTGGTCAGGGAACTAGATCCCTCATTCATGCTGCGACTAAGAAGTCCACGTGCCGTGACTAAAGATGCCGCGCAGCCTAAGTAAATAAATAAGTAAATCAATATTAAAAAAAAAAGTGATGCAAGCAGAAGGGACATGGCATACAAAGGCCAGGAGGCAAGAGTGCCTGGAAAAATAGTTCATGAAATCAGGAGAACAAAGTGAAACCAAGCAGCACCCTGTGGGGCCCCTCCTGGGTACAAATCCTTTCTGTGCTCCCTGTTTCTGGTTTGTAGGAAATAGGTTTCATTCAGCCTCCTGGACCTTCCCTACATTCCAAAGAGCAGATTCAAACAATTACTAATCAGGGAAGTAAGAGAATGTAGAAACAAGGGAGGGTCAGCCAAGAAACAATAGTGTAGCAATGGGGCAGGGTCCCGGTTTCTCCAAAAGGAATATACATAACAATATCTTTGAGTTATTTTGCAGGCCCCCCACCAGGTGGAGGGTAGTAACTTCAGGCTGGGCACAAGATTCCTGGAACACCACCCTGTTACCTCACCACCAACCAATCAGAAGCAAGTCACACATCCTGCAGCCCTCACCTCAAATTTTGCCTATAAAAACTTCTCCCTAAAAACCATCAGGGAGTTTGGGCTTTTTTTTTTTTTTTTTTTTTTTTTTGCGGTACACGGGCCTCTCGCTGTTGTGGCCTCTCCCGTTGCAGAGCACAGGCTCCGGACGCGCACACTCAGCGGCCATGGCTTACGGGCCCAGCCGCTCTGCGGCATGTGGGATCCTCCCGGACCGGGGCACGAACCTGTGTCCCCTGCATCGGCAGGCGGACTCCCAACCACTGCGCCACAAGGGAAGCCCCGATAATTTAATTTTGACATGATTTTTTTTTTTTTTTTTTACGGTACGCGGGCCTCTCATTGTTGCGGCCTCTCCCGTTGTGGAGCACAGGCTCCGGACGCGCAGGCTCAGCGGCCATGGCTCACGGGCCCAGCCGCTCCGCGGCATGTGGGATTTTCCCGGACCGGAGCACGAACCCGTGTCCCCTGCATTGGCAGGCGGACTCTCAACCACTGCGCCACCAGGCAAGCCCCAGTTTGGGCTTTTTGAGTAGAAATCTCCTGGTCTCTTTGCTTGGCCCTACAATAAATCGTTCTCTGCTCCAAACTCTGACGTTTCAGTTTGTTTGGCCTCACTGTGTGTTGGGCACATGAACTTCAGTAACAAAAGCAAAACAAAAAGTATCCACCTGACACATTTTTGGACAACAAACTATTCTCCAACACCAGTTGGGTGTTCAACAATTCAATTCATTCTGAAACTAACTACCCAGAGTTAGCGCAGACCCTACAGCTCAGTCCCACAACACGACCTGCACTTCAGATACCAGTTTTAAGTCTCAGGCCACCCAAACCTCTGACCTACTGGCTATAAATAAGGGGCTCCCTGGACCCCCTCCTTGGGGTTGATAATTTGCTAGATCAGCTCACCAAACTCAGGAAGTCACTTTACTTACACTTACCAGCTGATAATAAAGAAGTACACAGGGAGAGATCAGGAAGGGTCCGGAGCAGAAGAACTTCTCTCTGTGAAATCGGGGTGCACCATCCTCCCAGCATGTGGACGTGCTCACCAACTCCAAACTGCTCTCTCTCGCTTGCTGTTCAAGGGTTTTTATAGATCTCAACCTCCAGCGTTTCCTTACCAACTCCCAGCGGGAAATACTCACGCTTTAATCACCTGGTCCTTCTGGTAACCAGCCCCATCTGGAGGCTATCTAGGGGCCCTGCCCTAAATCACTTCTTTAGCATAAACTTAGGATAGAAAGGGATTCCTTATGAATAACAAAAGACACTCCTATCACTCAGGAAACCCCAAGGATTTCAGGAGCTCTGTGCCAGGGAAAAGCACAGAGACCAAATATTTATTTAATTATATAGCAGTCTATAAGGAGCAGAGTTTCAGGCAGCAAATGGCAAGAGCTGAGGCCTGAGAGATAAGAGGACCAGATCAAGAAAGATTTGTGTATAGATGAGGTTAAACAATTTCTAATTTAGGGCAGTGGGGTGCCCCTAAGGGTTTAAGTAGGGGAGTGATAGGGTGAGATTTGCATGTTATAAAGATGCCTTTTGGAGAACTGATTATAGGGACAAACCTAGAGTCAGAGAGACTAGTAAGGAAGATATTATGGTAATCCTGGTGGAGACAATGAGTGGCTTTGGGAGGCCAACAAGATGGAAAGAAGGGGGTGGGGTCACGAGAGGGTTGAGCTGGCCTGACTTTGATGTTGGATGCCTTGTGATCTCTATCATTCTTCCGGAAATTAATTGTGCTCTCCCTTACAACATTTATTTTTACATTTATTCGTACTTCTTTAATGTTGTTGTTTGACTTTTCATGCATTTGTATCTATGACTCCAACATTCCTTAAAATCTGAGATTATCGCACATACCTAATACAAATGTAATTTTTTCTTTCTTCTTTTTTTTTGATTCTTTGGGCCTCAGTTTCCTTATTGTTAACGTGGAGTTGATAACCCAGGCTTTTCCTGCCCCATAAAGTTATTTTGAAGACCTGGTATTCAATGAGATGATGATGAAATGCTTTAAATAGGATGCAGCTGTAACAGATGATGCTCAGAAAGGGATTACCTATCTGCATTAGATTAGTACTGCCCGGAGTGTATATTGGTCAGGATGCAGTCAGAAAAAGAGAAGAAAAAAGCTGGTGTGGTCTCTCTTGTGTGGTTGATTCTTAAATTATGACGTAAGTTCAATCAGTAATGGCCACATAATACTGACTTCAGCCAGAGAAGCCTGGAAAAATGTTTATTGTGATAATTGAGTTGGATGGTCAATGGTTTCATATACCTACTGGGGTAATCCTAACAGCTCAACTGTACATGTGATTGCTTTGAACCCCATCTCACAAGGTAGGGAAAACCCAGGCCTTCTCCAAGATTTCTGTGAATTCCCTGGACCTATGTTTTTCAGTGTCACCTGACTCTAAACTTCTTTCTTTGTTGTCTTGTGGACACGTCTTTATCTCTATCCCAGAATTGCCCCCAAAGTTGAACACAGCCCGTACTCTTTGCTGCCCACTAGCCCTGCTCCCACAAAGGCAGCTTTGTAATAGACATTTATTGGAGATTTGGAGAATAGGTTACACTGGAGAGAGGACTGGTTTGCAGAATTGCAGTCCAGAGATCTCTCTGTTCTTAAAAATCTTCCCCAATTTTTCACAGAATACGGCATTGGTATCTGACCAGATTGCTTAGTTTTCCTTTTTCATCTCTCCTTTGTTCTTCCTCATCCCCAAATTCTTCTTTCTATTTTGGCCGCACAGTGTGGCATGTGGGATATTAGTTCCCCGACCAGGGATTGAACCCCAGCCCCCTGCAGTGGAAGCGTGGAATCCTAACCATTGGTCCGCCTGGGAATTCCCACCAAATTCTTGTTCAATTCTTAGGCAGAGCTATTGAATATTTAGCTATCTTTGTTGTTTCCTCCCCACCCATGTCCTTAGGGCCTCACCTTCTATCCCCAAGGGGCCTGTCAAGGTATTTTCCTAAACAAAGACACTTCCTTCCCTAAAAAGGAACTCTGGTGCCAGCTGATAAAACAATAGCGTCTTGTATCTGCTACAACAATGACAAGGTTGCCAGATTGTGTTTATTTTTCAGAGGATCTGACATTAGTTGGGTCTTTTGGCAAATGGGAAAAGTAACCTGTCTGCATCCCTGGTAATTTAGGTTTGCACCCCTTATGTCATCCGATTTGATGCTCACAAGTTTGGGAGAAAGGCTGGGTCGTTCTGATTAGCTCATTTTATGATGGGCAAAAACAGGGTTTAGAAATGACAAGTGACTGGATGAATGAGCTTCTAGGCTAGACCTTGAACCCAGATCTCAGCTCATTCAATTCTCTTTCCCTTGAGAGTTTTCATGAAAATTGAAAACATCCCTTGTTTGTTAGTCAAGTAAGCTGTTTTGAGAATGAACTTAGTGCCCCTGTGTAGAAGGTCAAAAGAGACATGGGTTATTTGACAGATGGGTTTTACATAAGTGCTGGAGGAAAAGATACTCTGTCAGCAGATGCTTTTCTGTGCTGAGACTGAAATGTTAGCCTCCTCAAGATAACTATCTTGAGGCTGTTAGGAAAGGCTGAGGCTGAGGAGGAATCCAGCCAGATTAGCCCCTTCTCCCTGGCGTGGATGCTTTTCCCACTTCTCTCCCATCCATACACTATCCTCCTTCAAGGCCCACTTCCCACTCCCAAAATTCTCTGGGAATCCATCCCTGACAGCCACACGTGCATTCAATCTTTCTCTTCTGGGAATCCCGTTGGCAATTACTCTCTGCTTTGCACCATTAGTGCGTTCTCGATCAGTGGCTTCCAAACTTGTTTGATTGCGACCCACAGTGAAAAACACGAATTTTTCCTTGCATCTCTGTACACAGCTCCCCCTCTCCCCCCCACACAGAGCAATACCTGCATGTATAGCGTTGAACAAAGTTTCACGCACAGTTACTCTTATTTCATATGATACACGCTAATATATCTTTTCTATTCTACCAAAAAACGCTGGTTGGAGCGCATTAAATTGACTTCATGACCCACTAAGAATAATCATTCCTCTGATCTCTCTGCAACGCAGTGTGATACTTTATCATACACTGCAGCCTCCACACACACACACACACACACACACACACACACACACACACACACACACACACACACACACACCCTCCCCCACTGCTCCTGAGCTTCGAGGTCAGTTCCCTTCATATCTCACCTGGGTACTCCCAGAAGATCCTCACCAGCCTCTTGCCCTAAGTGTCTCTCTTTTGCATTCTCCCCATTGATTTCTCTCAAATGCAAATTTCATCTGATCAGTCTGATGTATAAAAACCTCCTGGGGCTTTCCATAGTGTGTTCCAGAAAATTGCCTGAGGAAAAGGCCCTTTGCAGACTGTCTGCTCACTAGCTTTCTCCTTCAGCAAGTCCAGGCCCTTTGGGCTCCCCCCGCCCGCCCCCCCCCACCCCCGTCACTCACCTGAGTCAGAGTCAGCTGTTTCCTTCCTCTGTGAATTCGCACACGCTGTCCCCCGACTGGAAGGCCTCTCTCTCTTCTCTGGTGGAAAACTACTTTCACTTTAAGAACTCGGATTACTAGAAAGAAGGAAATCCTGCCATTTGGGACAACGTGGATGGACCTTGAGCACATTGTGCTCGGTGAGATAAGCCAGACGAAGGCAAATATTGTATATCACTTGTACGTGGAATCAAAAAAAGCCAAACTCAGAAACAGAGAGAAGAATGGTGATTACCAGAGAATGGGGGGGACCACGGGTTTGGGGAGATGCTGGTCAAAGGGTACAAACTTGTAACTAGAAGATGGGAAGGTAATGCACTGCCTAGTAATTATAGTCAAAAATACTAGTAATTATAGTCAAAAATATAGTATCGTATACTTGAAAACTGCTAAAAGAGTAGATCTTAAATGTTCTCACCACAAAAAAGAAATGGTAATTATGTGAAGTAATAGAAGTGTTAGCTAACACTATGGTGGTAATCATACTGCAATACACAAATGTATCAAATCAACTCCTTGTGCACCTTAAACTCACACAATCTTATGTGTCAATTATAGCTCAATAAATAAAAAATAAAACTCAGACTACCTATCACCATGAAGTGGTGTTTTGATTGCTCCTACATACTACTTAGGAAACTGTGCACCTCAGATTGGGACTCGAATTCATGCAGCTGGGACTTGAAACCGGCCAAAACCCACAGTCTTCCAACTGAGATCACACACCTGGTTTCAGGACTTAATGAAGGTCAGGTTCTTGACGTCTCATCACAGAAAGAATTCAGTGAGAGACAAAGTGGTAGGTAAGAAGTGGATTTATTTAGAGAGAAACACACTCCACAGACAGAGTGTGGGCCATCTCAGAGGGTGAGAAAGGCACCAGGGTATGGGGTTGTCATTTTTATAGGGGTGGGTAATTTCATAGGCTAATGAGTGGGAGGAGTATTCCAGCTATTTTAGGAAGGGGCGGGGATTTCCAGGAATTGGGCCACCGCCCACTTTTTGATCCTTATGGTCAGCCTTGGAACTGTCATGGCGCCTGTGGGTGTGTCATTTAGCTTGCTGATGTGAGCATATAGTGAGGCTCAAGGTCTAGTGGAAAAAGTTGACTTGTCCGCCATCTTGGACCCATTTGTTTCTAATCAGTTTATGTCATGTCCTTGGGCTATGTCATTCTTTCAAAGGTTGTGCCCTGCCCTCTTGCCGCCTATTTCATTCCCCCCTCAGAGATTTTACTCCCATATTCTTATGGGAAGCAGAAGGGTGATGGTCCGTCTTGTGTAACTACTTCAAGGCTGAGTAGGGGCATCGACCCTGCCTGTCAGGGAGTAAACATCTCTGGATGCCAGATCTAGGGGGCCCCTGGGGCAGGACAGTTCCTTGTTTTAAGTCAGTATGGGCTTGGAATCCTTGCATAGCCATCATCTTGGTGTGGAACTGTTGTAACTGCTTCCATAGACTTTCTATGAATCTCCCTGATGATGAAGCACTTTTTGTAACAGCATCAGAGTACAAAAATATCTATAAATGACAAAAGACTTAAAAGCCATGGTTAAACATCTGATTACAATGTAATCGATAAAGAAACTTGGTTATAATAAGCAGAAATAAGAATGATTACATTTAACATACCAAATAACCCTAGTTAAATATTTCTCTTCTAAGATACCTAGGGGTCCTCTAAAGTACCCCAAAGTTAGCTGGAAATCAAAACAAGCTTAATTAAAATTTGACATTTGGGAAGTTTGTCAAAAAGTTTTAAAACACTTGGTCAAATAAGATCATAGGTCACTGTGAGACAATACTTAACTAAAGTTACAAAAGATCTCAAAAACAAATACAGATCACTTAAAGGCAAAAAACTCATACTATCTGTTATTAAAAGCAGCATTTCAAGAAAACTTTGGAGGGAGAAACCAAATCCAGTCTTGTCGCAGCCCACTCCCAACAAAATCCATTTACCCAACTAAATTTAATCCAATCTTAAAAAATCCTGATCATGTATAACTCTTTTCAGTAGTTTTCATTCTTCACACCTTCTTTTACTAAAAATACATATCTTACTCTTCTTAGAAGTTGTTTTCGGGCTTCCCTGGTGGCTCAGTGTTTGAGAATCCGCCTGCCAACGCAGGGGAAACGGGTTCGAGCCGCGGAGCAGCTCCCACAGGCCGCGGAGCAGCTAAGCCCGTGCGCCACAACTACTGAGCCTGTGCACTAGAGCCCGTGCGCCACAACTACTGAAGCCCACACACCTAGGGCCCGTGCTCGGCAACAAGAGAAGCCACCGTAATGAGAAGCCCGTGCACCGCAATGAAGAGTAGCCCCCGCTCACCGCAACTAGAGAAAGCCCGTGCACAGCAACGAAGACCAAATGCACCCCAAAATAAATAAGTAAATTTTTAAAAGTTTTTTTCACATTGAGTTACCTTTCTTGTTGACAAATTTGTAACATAGAATAAGGTCTTATTTGACCTCTAATAAACTTAGATTTATTAGAAGTATTACGCTTAACATCGATGACTCTTACATGTCTATGTTAATAAAACCAACAAGCTTAAGTCACCTTCAATACCAGACAGCAGTTTAGTACTGAATATTTTCCAGATGACATGAACCTGAAATTCATTCTGGCCAGATTATTTTCTATTTCTGAGTATTTATATAAGCACTTAATTTTTTATATAAGCACTTAATTTTTTTTCTGAGTATTTATATAAGCACTTAATTTTTAATTTATATAAGCACTTAATTTTTTTTATATAAGCACTTAATTTTTTTAATTAATTTTTTTATATAAGCACTTATTTTCTATTTCTGAGTATTTATATAAACACTTAATTTATATAAGCACTTAATTTTTTTTTATACTATTAATTAGAGTTCTTTTACGAATCCATTTTTGGCAATATCATACACCTACAACACACGTATAGGTACATATGAACACACAAACACAGAGGCCTCACAGTTCCCATTTCAAAATTTCAGCCCTGAGTCAGGTACAATATAAAAGCCATCAGTTACAAGGGGTTGGATTCAAATTGGGCTTCTAGCAGATGAAACAAATCAAGGTCACCTACCTAGATGGCTAAACCCTTTTTACTAGCGTTTACAGAAAAGACACTTAAGATTTCTATTTATCCTTGACAAGTAAAGTTCTAAATTACTTTTTCTTTTTTTCTTTGCGGTACGCGGGCCTCTCACTGTTGTGGCCTCTCCCGTTGCGGAGCACAGGCTCCGGACGCGCAGGCTCAGCGGCCATGGCTCACGGGCCCAGCCGCTCCGCGGCATGTGGGATCTTCCCGGACCGGGGCACGAACCTGTGTCCCCTGCATCGGCAGGCGGACTCCCAACCACTGCGCCACCAGGGAAGCCCTCTAAATTACTTTTTAAACATTCGTTTATTTAAAAAGATAGCAGAGATAAGGGTTCCTGAGAAGACCAGATAGGACATTTGTATCTCAAAGGTACAGGCAAGTTCCTCCTAGGATGACTTTGTTTTCCTTACTAGCCTCTTAGGATAAATAGGGAAGGTTTTGGGAGTGGTAAAAGGATTGGTGGGCTTTGTATTATTTTTGGAGCCACACCTCTGATCCCCGAAAGACAACATTTGTGAAACAAAGACAGTTTTGTTTTCTTTTCAAAGAATTGGGTGGTTACCTCAATGATATTGAAGGACTGACAGACCCATTCACCTATGTTGGAAAGTTTTACTTTTCCTCATTTAGCTTAGGGGAGAAGGCCTCTTCCAAAATTCCTATCGGGCTCTGAATATCAGCTATGGTCAGTTTAGGCAGACCAGCGGCCTGCTGTTTTGGTAATCTACTTACAAACATTTCTGAGGCTCTTCCCTAGGTTTAAAAAATTTGTACCTCATATTTAGATACTATATAACGCTTTTTACTTAATAATCACTGGCTGGATATATTTGGCCAAGCCCGGAACCTCGATATTCCATATTCCAGGGTTTACTAAGGCTTTTATTTTAGCTTCAGATTTTATCTGTTCCGTTTTGCTTTTTGTTAGAACCATTTGGTGATGAGGGTGGTTCCCTTGCCCCTCGAGAAACAGAGTGACCCCTACTTCAGTTAATAAATCTCTTCCCATTAAAGGGATGGGACAGTCAGGCACAAACAGGAAGGAATGTAAAAACAGCTGGCCGTCGATCTTGCACAAAAGGAGTTCCAGGAAAGTGTGCCCCTGTCTCTTCCCTGACGACCCCATTATGTATTCCTTATGGCTGCTAAGGGTTCCAGTCCTTTGGGTTAAGACCGAGAAGGTTGCACCAGTGTCTGTAAGAAATTCTATGAAATGGCCCGCGACATCAATGACCACCCAAGAATTAGCTATGCAGATGTATCTCTAGGCAGAGCCGCTTTCGGCCTTGGGTTCCTTTAGTTTTCTGATTTCAAAACCATCAAGGGGTGAGGGGTCCCTGTCGCTCTCTGGCATCTGGGGCATTCCCTCTTCCAATGCCCTGGCTGTTTGTAAAGGGCACATCAATCATAATCTTCCCTCCAGTGCCCCTTTTGTCCACACGGCATACACTGGCCTTGTATGGGTACCCGTGGGCCTTGTGGTCTGCCAGGGCCAGATTGGCCCAGAAAAGCCAGCTTCCCCTTTAGTGGTCTCTGAGTGGACAAAGCCACTGCAATCATTTGGGCCTTTTGCATATTTCTCTTGGGTGCATTCAGCCTTTTGGGCCATATCTCTATTACTGAAAACCAAATAGGCCAATTGGAACAAATCATTCATTGGAGTCTGAGGACCAGCAATTGCTTTCTGAATTTTGTGCCTGATGTCTGGGGCAGACTAGGCTATGAAATGCATAGGCAAAAGGGTCTGTACCTCGGGGGAGTAGGGATCCATGGACCTGTAGGGTGAGTCAGTTAAAATGTCCTCTGTGTCCTTCCTAGCGTTATCCCTCCCGAGCTACATACACCTTAAATTCCTTTTGGGTTTCATTGCCTAGATACAAGGCCATGAAAATCTGAACATAAGGTACTTCACTCCATTTTAAATGTCCTAACTCATATTGTGGCCAAACCTGATTACCGAACCTACTAAGTTTTTTCCTTTAAATTCCTGTTGTCCGTATCTTTCCTAATCCTGGAGTATATGGCCCAGAGGGGTGTTGGTTTGGATTGTTGCAGCCTGACCCATTTCAGACAAGCCTGAGGTGATGTCTTTAACTCCTGAGCTATCCAAAACTCCACTCTTAAGTCAAAATCCACCGTGCAATTTAGTCAAGATTTGTACTTACAATTTTAGATGATATCCCTTCCAAGGTAGTCTCCCAACCAGGTGTTGTGTCCAAAAAGTCGCAAAGAAATGGCACAGAAGACGTCCCCAATTGTGTTGACGATGAGTGGGAGTTGTTCTACCTATAAGTTGGGAATAAAGGGTCAGCACTTGTAAGGGTCAGAGGGAGGGGAGTGAAAGCAATAAAAAGTACACCTTGGTGGTCACACAGGTCTTCTGGGTTTAACAGAAGAAAGAAAGAAATAGAGCAGGAATGAACAAGAATACAAGAATATAGAAGAAAAACCTCAGAGTCAAGGAGAAGAGTATAGAGATGCACAATTCTGTCTTGGACCTGCTGTTGGATGTGCATAAGTATACGGGGTTGACCCACTGGTCAAAAATGAGCAGACGTCGGCAGAACATCTTCCCCCGTATGCCTGGCTCGTGGCATCCTACTGGCCTCTTTAGGACCAAGACCTAACTCTCAACATTTTCTTACCTTACCACTGTCCCTTTGTGGTCACCAGCTGAAACCGTGCACCTCAGTTTGGGACTTGAACCCACACGGCCGGGACTCAAACCCAGCCAAAACCCTGATTGGGACTCAAACCCATGCAGCTGGGACTTGAAACCGGCCAAAACCCACAGTCTTCCAACTGAGATCACATACCTGGTTTCAGGACTTAATGAAGGTCAGGTTCTTGACGTCTCATCGCAGAAAGAATTCAGTGAGAGACAAAGTGGTAGGTAAGAAGTGGATTTATTTAGAGAGAAACACACTCCACAGACAGAGTGTGGGCCATCTCAGAGGGTGAGAAAGGCACCAGGGTATGGGGTTGTCAGTTTTTATAGGCGTGGGTAATTTCATAGGCTAATGAGTGGGAGGAGTATTCCAGTTATTTCAGGAAGGGGTGGGGATTTCCAGGAACTGGGCCACCGCCCACTTTTTTTTTTTTTTTTTTTTTTTTTCTTTTTTGCGTACGCGCGCCTCTCACTGTTGTGGCCTCTCCCATTGTGGAGCACAGGCTCTGGACGCGCAGGCTCAGCGGCCATGGCTCACGGGCCCAGCCTCTCCACGGCATGTGGGATCCTCCCGGACTGGGGCACGAACCCGTGTCCCCTGCATCGGCAGGCGGACTCTCAACCACTGCACCACCAGGGAAGCCCCACCGCCCACTTTTTGATCCTTACGGTCAGTCTTGGAACTGTCATGGCGCCTGTGGATGTGTCATTTAGCTTGCTGCTGTGAGCATATACTGAGGCTCAAGGTCTAGTGGAAAAAGTTGACTTGTCCGCCATCTTGGATCCATTTGTTTCTAATCAGTTTATGTCATGTCCTTGGGCTATGTCATTCTTTCAAAGGTTGTGCCCTGCCCCCTTGCCTCTTGTTTCATTTACTTCACTAAACTAATTACTCATTCACATATCTACATCTCTCAATAAACCCAAGGCCAGCAATTTGTGTATCTCCATCGGTTTTATATCACTGGCACCTAATGTAACGTCACTGTCCAGCAAATGTTAACTGAAAATTAGCAAAAAAACTATGTTCTCCAGTTCCATGTCATTAATTAAATTTCTCCAGTTCTATATTATCTTAATCTCTGGCTATTTTAATGATCCAGGTGTGTGTGTGTGTGTGCGTGCGTGTGTGTGTGTGCGTGTGTGTGCATGCACGCATACATGCATGTTGGTGGGGTGGGATGTGTGTGTATGTGTGCGCGCGTGTGTGTGCGTGTGTGTGCATGCACGCATACATGCATGTTGGTGGGGTGGGAGGTGGGTGAACGGATGGATTTGGTAGACAACAGTTGTTGATCTTGTAGTGCCTGACGTACCTTCTCCCCATCCCAGCCAGAGATATTCACTGCCCGAGGGAAAACTAGGATTCTGATAGCAGGAATATATAAAAAACAATCAATACTCAGCTTCTGAGTTTCCAAACATATTTTCAAAAATTCATGGCTGAGACAATAAAGAGTTTTGACAGCCTAGGGTTTTGATTTGAAGAGGAGAAAGGGCTCAATGCCAGAGGAAGCAGGTCACGGATTCTATGCCACAAACAGTAGATTGGGAAGAGGATGGGTGAAGACCCAGTGCGCCCTGCTCCTCCTTGGGCAAGATTAGGGACTGGGGACACCTGGGGTAGGGTAGGAGGAGGTCAGTGGGTGGCACCAGACCTAGAGGGATCAGGGAAGGCCAAGTCACCATCAAGAGGATCCAGGAAAGGCTGAACCAAAGCCCAGTGAAAATCTGTCGTCACCTTTGCTTGTGCAGGAATTCATGTGAGCCGTGGTGGCAGGGAGCTGGTGGGGGGGGCGGGGAGAGGTCTCCTATCAGGTTCCCTCCCGTCAAGCGTCCAACAGAAGTGACACGTGGCCAGACGCGAGTTGCTCACCCCATCCAACTACCCACGTGGGCAATCTTTTCTGGTCCAGAGGGGCCATGGAGACATGGGAGGAAAAGCCCCAGTTCCCATTCCTGGTGAACTGAGCAGAATAAGCTTGAGGTTTCATCCCAAGGGAAACAGTTAGTAGCCAATCCTATGCTATTACATGTGTTTAAAATCTTTAAAAAAAAAAAACCCAAACCTTCCTCTCTTATTGAAAAAATTTGTTTATTGTAGAAAAATGCAGATATTCAAAAAGGATAGAGTTAACCTGTTATCCCATCACCCTGAGAAAATCACTGTTAGCCCTCTAGGTCCTCCCAGACATTCCTCTCTGCATTGCATGTGAGTTTTAATTATAAATTAGAGTGGAATCTCTTTGAGAACAAGAGCTATATCTTGTTCATCTCTTTTGTCCCAGCACCTAGGATACTAATTGATGTAGAAAAGGCGCTTGATAAATATTTCATAAAATAGTTTTTTGAATGAAAACTGCCTATTTGCCTCCCCGTAGGCAAAGAGAGACAAATAAGCTACTTTCATTATCATTACAAATGACTTCACCAAAGGATGGACAAATGTGTGAATGTCAGGCATCCTGAGGCAGGTGGGGGACAGGTTAGGGTGGGAGACCCCCAAGAGGTGAACAGTTCTTTTAGTGACAAAAAGAACCCAACGGAGTTAAGAACGGCCATTCCTCTGTGAGCTAGTCTGAAGGTCACTTGTTAAGCAGGGTGCAGCCAGCTCTGTCCTAGGTCCCCCGCTGGGGATGGTGCCGGTTTAAGAGAGGTATAAAGCAAGGTGCCTAGGTCTGTTGGCAGGGGGTGACTCATCTCCCAACCCAGCTCTGGATCCGTTCCTGGGAGGTCTCCTCGCACGACCCCTTTCCTCTCCCTCTTCTCCCCATCCCCCTCCTCCCCTCCCCCTCCCCCTACGCTAAGATGAACATCCTGAAGCCCCAGGCACCCCTTCCCCATCCCCTCCCCCCACCCACCACTAAACCACCACCCTCGCCTGGCTCCCTGCTTCACAGCCTCCCCTGATCCCTTCTCTTTGCATCAGCCAGCGGGAGGGGTTCATTCCTGCTTCAGCTGAGGGGCGTCCAGCCTCCCGGGGCAAGGATTCAGGGCTTCCGTGGTCTAGCCGAGACCCTTCTTCCTCTGCCCCGGGCTGTATCCCTGCCTGGGACGCAGCTCCCATTTCTCTCATCGGCGACTTCCTGGAGACTGCGAGGGTCTAGAGCTGGTGAGCACCAGGCCCGGGCTAGGCTGTGACCAACGGGCTGCAGAGGTCTGGCTCAGACCCCTTCTCCTCCTTCCCTGCCTTTTCTTCCCTCCCTTCATGTTCCCCGGCTCTTCCTTCTGCCACCTCCTCAGCTCCCAGCCTCTTCGAATTGCAGACTCACCAGGCCCCTCCCCGCCATTGTCCCTTGGGCAGGGCAGGGAGGGGGGAGCCGCTCAAGGTCACAGAGCAGGTCAGGGGCTGGGCTGGGACAGGAACCCCGATCCAGCCTCTTTCCAGCTATTCAGAACAGAACAGGCAGCCTCAGAGGAAGGTGAGGTGAGCGCCCTCCTCTGGCCGTTCCTTGGAGAGAGCTGACCTGGGGCAGCGAGGGTCCTGCTGCCCCCTTCTGAGCCTCCCTTCTTTTGATACTCGGGGCGTTTCAGATGCTGGCTCTTCTGTGTGCCTGCTATGCCACGAGGCCCTCGTGCCTATGGTTGGGTTATTCATTCTGGGGTGAAGTGGGAGGTGACGGAAGGGGACCCAGCTCCAAAAAAATGGGCTTGATAAGAAGGCCATAACCTGCCACCTGCTGGCTGGATTCAAGCTCCAAGCAAACTTCCTGGTCTTTGAATCTTGCCTTAATCACTGTGACCTTGAAATCCAAGACCTTTGTCTTCAGTGTCGCCATCTCCCTCCTCCCAGCTGAGCCCACCCTTTTTCATTGCCCCCTTGTTTCCTTTCCTCGGTCCTTCAACCCCGTTCACGTCGGCATCCCAATCCCAGGGGGACATGTATAGGTAGGGCTCTGGCAATAAGGGCAATGCTTAACCCAAAAGGACGGTGCTCATGGGGGGATTCCAGGCAATGGGACAGCCAGCTATAAGGGAGGGGCTCTGGGACAGGAGTTTTGTAGAACTCTGCAGACCCGACCCTGTAGATGCTCACCTTCTCTCTCACAGTAAGGCTGATCCACTCGTGTCTGTTACTGAATTAAAATTCTAAGGGAAGATAGTGTGCAGGTTGTTCCCAAATAGAAACACACACGCACAGAGAGTGAGGGGCTTCTGTCAACATCGCCCTCTTCCCTTCCCTGCTCCAAGGGCCTGCATCCCCCCTCCCTGGGCTGGTGGACTGGAGGGGCAGGGGTGGAGGACAGGGATCTGGTAACGCTTCCTGTGGTGAAGGTGAGTGTCTGCTTCTGCCCCAGACAGCCCTGTCACCGCAGCCCTTCCAAGCAGGAAGGCTAAGGGACAGGGCCCTTGTGGTGGAGGTGTCTGCAATATGAAGGCATTTTCCACAGTGAAGAAGCAGCCACGTTCTGCACGGTCCACTGGCAGTCTGGGATGTCTGCCCAGCGCCAGGAGAGGGTTTAAAAATGCCCAAGCTCATCTTGGGCTCTTGGGAGGCTGGCTGAAGGGAATCTGGGAGTCAGCAAATCCCTAACAACTGCCTGTTCCACACGGAACCTGGCAGAGGGTGGAACTCACCCCAGCCTCCAGGGGCTCCACGTCCTGCTGGGTGACACCATATCCATACATGGACCACTGCTTGGAGCCCCTCAAGGGCAGGCCTGGTTCTTTTTTTTTTTTGCGGTACGCGGGCCTCTCACTGTCATGGCCTCTCCCGCGTTGCGGAGCACAGGCTCCGGACGCGCATGCTCAGCGGCCATGGCTCACGGGCCCAGCTGCTCCGCAGCATGTGGGATCTTCCCGGACCGGGGCACGAACCCGTGTCCCCTACATCGGCAGGCGGACTCTCAGCCACTGCGCCACCAGGGAAGCCCCAGGCCTGGTTCTTTCCCATCTCTGGGTTTCCAGCGCCCAGTACTGAGTAGATCCAGCTACTCAGGGTGTGTTAGGCTGAGTTGAAAACCCAGGTAGGTGTTGGTATGTGGAGGGCTGTGAGACAAGAATTCTAGGCATGCCCCAGAGGAACCTCTCCATACAAGAGAAGGGTCTGGAGTTTAGCCTAAGATGTTCTCACTTGGAGAAAAGAAGGGAGCAAGCACCTGGTGGGGAACATGGCAGTGGGAAGGGGTACAAAGAGCTAGAGGGTCTTGTTCTCCTATATGGTTACAATCATCAAAGCAACATGGTGGGCAAGGCCGTAACTGTCAGCAGGATCAGTGTAACAGACGAGGCATGGAGTACATCCTGGTATGTGAAGAACTAAAGGACACGTGGACAACCAACAAGCAATTGATGGGTTCATCAACAAATGCAGCTGGGAAGTGGGCTGCCTGGAGAGAAGCCACGTTCGACTCTGACCTTCGACAATCTGCCATAGTAAGTGATGAGTAAAGAGCTGCCCAGTTGGGCTCAGAACTGGGGGTCCCGTGGGACAGAGGCACACATGAGACAGGTCACCTGCTCCCCTGGGCCCAGGTGGGAGGACGCCTCAGTCAAGGACCCAGCTCCACCCCCCTTCCTTGGCATCCCCGGAGAAGGAGCTCACGAAGGCCAAACTCTCAATGACCTTAGCATTTCTTTCAAGCCCAGGACTGTGAATTGATCTACAGCAGAAACTCCAGGAGTGTCTTTTTCAAATTCATGTTTAGCAAAAGTACTTTTCTGCACCCAAGCCTGTAGGAAGCCACCCTGCTGCTTCCCTTCGCCTGATATACTTCTTGTTTGTATCACTCGTGCTAGACAATGGGTGGTCTTGGGGATCTCTCCCATTCTTCCAAATGCTGGTGTAGTGGAAACTCAAGTGTTAGACCAGGAATGGACCTCCAATTTTCCTATCCCCCCTTTTTTTTTTGGCTGCATTGCGTGGCACGTGGGATCTTAGTTCCCCGACCAGGGATCGAACCCGTGCCCTCTGCGTTGGAAGCATGGAGTCTTAACCATTGGACTGCCAGGGTAGTCCCTATACCCTCATTTTATAGATGGAGAAAGTGAAGCCCAGAGAGGAGAAGTGAACTTCTTCCCGTCACACAGCCCGTCAGAGGCAGAGCTGGGCCTGGACCACGCCCTCCCTGTCCCGGTGTCCTGTCCACTGCTCTTCCACTGCCTTTTATCATTTCCTCTCCTGCCCTTTTTTCTAAGGCTTTCATTGCTTTCCTGTGGCTCTTCTGAGTTTCCTGTGCTGTCCACACTGCCACATCCCTGTCCACTTTGCAGCCTGACGACTCTGCTCCATGACAAGTCTGGCTGGGTCAGAGAGCGAGGGTGTCCCAGCAGCCTGGCAGCCCCTGGTCTCACGATGGGCCCCAGCCCTCCGCCCAGAAGACACCCTGCCCAGCGCTGAGCCTGGCTGAGGACCGGGAACACATGCCTCCTCTGGCTCTGGGCTCAGAAGATCCTCGTCCCTGTGTGTCTTCTCCGTTACACCCCCTAAATGACCTTCAGCATGTCACACTCTGGACCTGATGGCTCTTCTGGAAAACGGGAACAGTTAGAACATAGCACCTAGAGCCGTGAAGATCAAAGGAGTCAAATACGTGGAAGAGTGCTTTGTAAACTGCGAAGCACCATTCCAATGTGAAACACTGGTGTCCTTCAGACCCCAACACAGGGCTGGACCCACAGCAGATGCCTACTGAATAACTGTGGAACAGTGGTTCTCAACTGGGGGCGATTCTGACACCCCAGGGGCCACTGGGTGATACCTGGAGACATTTTTGTTTATCACAACGGGGTTCGGGGCGCTGTGGCATCTGACTGGTGGAGGCCAGGGATGCTGCCGAACGGCTTACAGGGCGCAGGACAGCCCTCACAGCAAAGAATTATCTGGCGCCGTACGTCCACAGGGCTGACGTTCAGAAGCCTTGCTGTAGATGGATGAAAGTGTGAAATGGCATCTGTAGACACGGATGTGATTTGTTGTTCCACTAAAGCAGAGGAGCTGTGGCCGGGGAGCTGACCGTCAAGATACCATGGTGACCAAGAGCAGGAACCTCCCAGGTTAAATGAGCTGGCCGTGCCCGGGTCCGACAAGTTGAAAACATTTTATTTCAATTCTATCCTCAGGAGGCAGCATAAATAATCACAGAAGACCACAAAGGTCAGGGGGGAAGAAAAAAAAGCTTCAGAAGTGTGGGGAAGAGGAGATGTAAGCTTACACCGTCTAGCTGCGGGGTCTGGGGGGTGAGGAGACCCTGCTTTAGCTGGCCGAGAGGGTGGAAGGCTCTTGGGGGAAAAGCCCGAGGGGTCAGGGGGGCTTTCCCTGCCCAGGTCACTGGGGCGGCTTAGGGAGCCCCGCCTGTGTGGATGGATGCTGTGCAGGGCGGCCGTGGGACAAGCAGTGTGGAGCACAATGCATCTAGTAGGTCCTAGCTCATGAAAGAGAAGAGTGGACACCCACTTCCTGGTGCCCAGGCCAGACCTCACCCCTAAACTGTGACTTTTCTAAGAACAGTGTTCATGGACTCCATAGGTAGTGACAAATGAAGGGAGAAAAAGAGGAAAAAAAGAAAATTGTAGAAGACCAAGTGAAATGTGGCATCTCCCTGGGTCCTGTGACCCTGGGCTGCTTTTCAGTTTATCTGCAAAATGGGGAGGATGCTCCCTTCCTCTGGGAGCTGAGATGAGGCTCAAATGGGATCCTAAGTGTCGAAGGGCTGTGTAAACTTTAAAGTGCTACACCCACGTGAGGGGCTGTGGTCATCCTACAACTGTTAAGGCTGACCGTGACTGAGAGAGCAGGGCCGAGACATGCACACAGAGCGGCCCCCGGAGCCAGCCGGCCCCTGCTCGGCCTCCCCAGGGCCAGCTCCACCCTTCTCAGCCTCAGCCTCCAGGAGGAAGAGGCCTCATCTCAGAGGGAGTCCCCTGGGGGGTGGGAGCAGAAGGTGGGGGCCGGGAGGACGTAGGGACACTGAGTGTGAGGGGCCTCGACTGGGCAGTGAGACACATTGGCACTACTGGTGTTGGGAGGCTCCCAGTCTTCTCCTCCACGGAGACTTGGGCCCTGGTGATGCCCCCGTGGGATTGGCATCTTGATGCAGTGGGAAGGGTCCGGGCCTGAGGTCTGCACACCACTGGTCCTGGTCCTGGGTCCACTGTTCATCTGCTGGGTGACTTAGTCAAGCCACTACCCCATTGCAACCCTCAGTTCTGTCACTTGTACCCTGCCTGCTTCACAAAGTCAATGGGAGAAGGGTGTTGCCAGAGCTTTGAAGAGCCTCAGGGGAAAGCAAGGGGGCATTATGGCCTTGGCGAGCGATCCTCTTAATTCCCTGAAGATAAGAGAGAGGGGGCAAGAGACAGGAAGGAGTTGGGCTGCTCGCAACCCTTGTCAGGTGAGTGGGCTTCCAGGGCTGCGGGGGGGGGGGGGGAGGTGGGGGATGGGAGGGAGAACAGCTGATGCCGGCAATCCAGCCCTTGCTGTGCGTCCATCAGGGCCACTGTGAGCCCCAGCAGGGAGCACGGAGATGTCCTGGCAGCCCCCTTTGCAGGGGAAAAGTTCAACCTCTAAGTCTCCTGGGGTCCTGGCTTCCCCCTCCGCTCCCTGGTCCATTGAGGGCACCCCTCGGGGAGTCCGAGGTCTTTGCCAGCCAAGGGGAAGCCGAGGCTCCTGGGGTGGCAGGGGAAGGGGCTGCCGGCCTGGGTCTCCGGGAGAGGCTGGGGGCTGTTGTTAGCGTGAGGTCGACAGGTCAAAGGTCAGCTTCCAGTTCTTGAGGTGGCAGGTGGGGTCCTCAGGCACTCCCCCAGCTCCAGTCCTGGTTCTGTCTCTGGGGTCACCGGAGAATGGGAAGTGAAGGGACGAGTAGAAACAACGGAGAGATCGGCTTAGAAAGCAGCCCGGCCGGGGAGCTAACAGTTCTTGGGGCTGTTGCGCAAGTTTTTCAGCTCCAGCTGCAGCTGCCGAATGCGGATGTCCTTCTGGGCCAGCTCCTCCTTCAACCTCCGAATCTCATCCTGCTGCCGGAAGAACATCCGGAGGAGCTGGGGTGGGCGAGAGAGGGGGAGAGAGGGGGCCGGTGAGCCGAAGAGAGCAGGGGAGAAGGTGACACTTCCAGGGGGCACCCAGACCCCCAGCTCCACCCCCACGCCCCTTGCAGCCGCGGTCCTCCTGGCCCAGGCCTCCCACCCCTCCCCCGTGCCGGTGTCCCAGGTGACTCAGGTCGCTGCCGCTCTCCCTTCTCCAGATTCAGCTCATGGCTCCCACCCACGTCCACCCCCAGCCCGCACCGTGAGGCAGAGAAGAAAAGCTCTGGCATATGCAGACCCGCCTCGGGCACTGATCCAGGGTCACTGAAGAAGGGATGAGTCCACACAGGCCAGTTTTCCAATATCCCAAGCTCACCCTTTTAGGGCTTCAAACCGAATACTTCATTTACCTCCCACTCGGAATAGAAAGCTTTCTAAAATGTTCTGCACCCTTCTCTTCTTAACGAAGCTCAGGATACGGAACGGAATCCAGCTTTTTTTCCTGCTGACAGGGGACTAGCACGGCGCACCAAAGTCTGCACCAGCCATCGCTGGAGTGGCCACGGGCAAAGCATGGGAATCTGACAGACCCTCGCTTAGATGGCTCCCTGGATTAACCAGCCTCTCCATTTCCTCCATAAAACAGACTGACTGACGCCCGCAAAACGCAGCCTCCACAGGCTCCTGGAGGACCCCACACACTTGAGCTGAAAGTTACCAATAAGCAGTCGCGTTGGTCCTCAAACTGCCTACTGTGAGTTGCATCTGTTTTTGTATAATGATTGCACAGTTTAATTAAATATGACATAAACTGATGAAATAGGAATACAAAAAGAGAGTTGCTGTTTCCCTAAAAACTAAGTTGAATGCATTTGAGAATCTTGAAGAAGGGTGTGCTAAGAAAGTTGTTACTGAATTAGGTGTGGATGACATACACATAAAAGATGGGGAATATTCTATATCTTGATTGTATGGTAGTGGTCACCCAGCTGTAGGCATATGTCAAAACTCATGGAACTGCACACTACAAAGGATGAATTTTACCATAGGTCAATTACACCTCAATAAACCTGTCTTAAAAAAAAAACCCAGGGGACTTCCCTGGTGGTCCAGTGGCTAAGACTCCACGCTCCCAATACAGGGGGCATGGGTTCAATCCCTGGTCAGGGAACTAGATCCCACACACCACAACTAAGAGTTCGCATGCTGCAACGAAGATCCCACATGCCATAACTAAGACCCAGAGCAGCCAAATAAATAAATAAATATTTAAAAAAAAAAAAAAAAACTGGGGAAAACTTTGAAAAAACAAGGGCTTTGTTTTCAGATTGATTTTAAGCTCCCCTTAAAAGAAACTGAAACTGGAAACTGGAGTTAAAGTGTGATTTATTTGACAAAGACATAGCGGATCCCAACTGGGACGTCCTCAAAGAAGAGGTCTTGGTCCTACATCAAAACGTGTGGAATGAATGTATATGTTTTACATTTAAATGAAAATAAATTGTTTAAAGAACATATATATGTCATTTTTGTGATTCTTTCCTTTAACTGACTTTTTTTTTTCATTAACCAACAAACCAGTCCTGGTTACATCTGTTCACAGGGATGCTGTGGTGTTTGCCCTGCACTAAGTGATTCTATGCACTCCTGTGCCTTCCAAGTTCTCAAAGTTTCTTTGTATAATTTTTTGGATCTACTTTTGTTTAAAAAACAAATTTACTGAAGTGTAATTCATGTACCATGAATTTCACTCATTTTAAGTCAATTCAGTGAGTTTTAGTAAAATTACAGAGCTGTACAATGATGTCTTCTCCCCTGTGTCAAGCTACCTGTTGTCTCTTCACACTTAGACCCATGTGTCTACTGTTCACAGCCCCATTATCTCATTGGTTGCTTCCAGTCTTCTGTGATGATTAAAACTGTGGGTAAAACCAGAGTAACAGACTCTGAGCAATTTTTTTTTCCCCAAGAAGCAAAGTATCCAGGCTGTAGTGTAGAGAGATTGTGGCATCTGTGCTGTCTGCTCAGAGACCCTTTAAAATATTTCTCCAGGTCCTCCATTCTGATACAGACAAGTCCATAGCTAAAGGTTACTCATTGTAACTGCTATTCACCCTGCCTTCTCCACACCCAGTACTAGAACCAACTTCAGGTTCTTGTTATGGCCCCGGGCTATCGCAGCAATTCAACTATGTCTACCTTCTCAAGGTACTTAAAAGAAAAAAAAAATTTTTTTTAATGGAAAACAAAAACAAGTACCCATCATCCATTTTCAGGAAATAACATGCAAGCACTCTTCTTCTTCTTCTTCTTTTTTTTTTTTTAACTTTTTGGCCGTTCCACGTCGCATGCGGGATCTTAGTTCCCTGACCAGGGATCGAACCTGCACCCCCTGCACTGGAAGCACGAGTCTTAACCGCTGGACCACCAGGGAAGTCCCCATGTGACCACTCTTGCTTCGGTTTTACTCTTACCTACTTCCCCTGTACCACCCTCCTCGCGATTATTTTGAAGCAAATCCCATGGATCACACGGTCTCATCCAGCCTTAGAAATCTGAACATCCCTCTATAATGGCACATAAACATATTTTGTTGCAATTATCAATTTACCTGCCAGTTTCACCTTTAAGACTGTGAGGTCCCAGAGGTTAGGAATGGTCTTACTTTTATGAATAACAGCGATAATTATAAGTTGGTGTGACAAGAAATCCTGTAAGATGGCCCCATGTTATCCTCTCCTTTCATGGGTAAACGGGGCCTAGTAACTTGCTTCAAATGAATAGAATATGGCAGACATGACGGTATGTCATTTGCAAGGGGAGTTGACAAAAAGACTGTGGCTTCCATCCTGGACACCCTCTCTTCCTCACTGCCATGCTGTGAGCAGCCCTGTGGAGAGGTCCATATCGCAAGGACCTGAGGGAGGTATCCGGCCGACAACCCTTGAGGGACTGAGACCCTTAGTCCAATGACCTGTGAGGAAATAAGTCTTGCCGGCAACCAAGTGAGTGAACCTGGAAGCAGATCCTTCCACAGGTGAGTCTTCAGATGCGACTGCAGCCCTGGCTGACGGTTCACACCCTCATGAGAGACCTCGAGCCGTGCTCACCCACAGATACTATGAGCTAATAAATGTTTGGGGTTTAAGTCCCTAAGTCTTGGGGTAATTTGTTACATGGTAATCGAGAGCTAATACAGTTAGCCTCTTTATGCATTTAACGTGAGCAGGAAGAGTGCTAGATACTTAGCAATGGTCTCTTTAATGCTCACAGCATCTCATAGCCCCGTTTTACCATGAGGAAATGGACTTAGGGAAGTCAGGAAACATGTTCAGGCACAGCCAGGAATTGAGAGGGCCAGGATCCAAATGCAGGTGGGTCCCTGCCACCATCTCCACCGCAGCTGCATCAAGCCCAGGGCCTGGCACACGGTGGGCATTCCGTGAATCCTGGCTGAGCTGAACTACGCTGGTGCCAGGGACCGAGGGTGTGGCTGGAAGGAGAGGCCTCTGGGGGGCGTGGACAAGGCCCAGCTCCGGTTACCCCTGATGAGCTGCTCCCTTTCCAAATGGTACAAAGAGTACTTTCATCAACATGCAGCCTCTTCCACAAAAACAGGAAATCATCAGACCCTGCTGCTGCTGCCATGCCAGGGAGGAAAGCAGTGCTGTAATGCATGAGGCTGGCTTTCCCCATGAGTCAGGAATTTATAACTCCAGATGACAGCCACATTCTGAAATGGATTCACGAGGGGACACGTAACTCTGGGTTCGCGGGTTTGAGGGGCATCAGTATCCCTACCGTAGCCCAGCCTCTAGTTATTGGGGTCAGAGGCAACGGAAGCCAACAGCAGGCTACTTATGGTATTTGTCAGAGAAAGAAAAATGCCCCAGAACGGAGCTAGCTTAAAGGCCTGAAGCCCATAATTGAAATGCAGAGGTCTCGCTCTGCCAGGATGTGTGGCAGCAATAACTTACATTCCTTACCTCATTCTCTGTCCTGGGTGGGACATTTTCTAATAAATCTATTCCGTTGACCACAACGCTCTTCTTTTCTTTGATGGGAGCCTTGAATACCATTTTGGGGGACTTCTTATAGCCTTCTTTCAAAGACATCAGCACAGGATCTAAGAAAGGCAAGGGACGTGTTCTCACCGACAGTTCCATTGACTGTCAAGTGATGGTGGCTCTCACTGAACACCACGCCCGACAGTCGGCTGAGTGTGAGGGCAAGTTCAATTAGGAGGATATGCAAGGGGAAGGGGGTGGGCTAGACCGAATGCCAAGGTTGCAGTCTCCTAGCCTCTTCTGGGAAGCCCACCCCTTGCGGTACCTCGGTTGATGCCTCCCAGCCACTCATCGGGGGTCAGAGCTGGCTCTGTGCCCGGCGTCATGGGGTAAATGTCTTCCTGGTAGGAATCCGACTGCAGCGGGGGAAGCAGAAGAGTGGACAGATGGGGGGCTGCTGAGAAAGCCCGTGCTCTCCAGTCAGATTCTCCTCTTTGCTGACGTCCAACCGCATACCTGCTGCCCTGTCTCCCGCCTTTGTACTCACAGTGTCTCCCATTTGGAATTCCCACCTTGCCTTCCGTAGCCAGCCAAACTGTCCTCACCTTAGAGCAGCCTCCATCCCCCACCCCAATCCACAGGAAAAGGGCTCCTTCTTCCGGCCTCAGCCAGGCTTACAGTCAGTGGCGAGAAAGCTAGGCTTCAATGCCAGGGGCCCTTTGGAACCAGCCCAGCCCCACTCACCCTCCGGGGCACGATCATGGAGATAGGCTCAATCAGGCCCTTGAGAGTCACCAGCTTGTAGAATCGGAACACCTCGCAGGCAGACACATCCAGCCCGTGCTTGGGCATAACCCCTGTGGACAGGCATACATACGGCTACATGGGGTCCCGGGAATCCCCCCTCAGCGCCCCTCCTTCCTGATGACCTTGGCCAGGGGAAAGGCACAGGTGGAGGGCACTAGGTTTGGAGGCAATGACCCATACAGTAGACAGGAGGGGGCTAGGGGCTTCCTGAGTCAGGCTCTGTCTCTGGGTGGTAACTTCTCAAATAAGCTCCGTGGGCTGGACCTGCCTCACCAAGGGGCACACTATAGATTTGGGGCCTTTGAGAACTGGAAGGGGCTGCAGAACTATTTGAATCTAATCCATTCTTTTTACAGATGAGACTGTATAAGCCACAGAGACCATCACCTTCTGAAATGAACTGGTTTCCCGAAGCCTCTGTGCCCCCAGTCTTCAGAGAGAAAGAAGGAGGGAGAAAGTTTTCCCCGTGCACCCCAGAGGTTTACACGCAGCCCAAGACTGCCGTTCCGTCATGTGTCTTATAGGATCGACAGGGGTGCGTGTGTGCATGTATGTCTGCGTGGGCACCAGATACAACATCCCTAACAGCTGTATCATCTGGACACCGGCTGGGGCAGCAGTGCAGTGTGGGGTTAGGAACACAAGCTTTCGGGTGGGACAGAATCCTGGGTCTGAATCCCGACTCTCCCCTCTTTCTGGCCGGGAGTCCTTGGGCAAATCACTGCTCTCTGAGCTCCAGCTTCCCTGGTGGCCTAGAGGAGTCCAGTAGTGGCCCCTCACGAGATGGTCGGGGGACTGAGTGCGAAGATGCTTGTTAACTGCCCGGCAGTGATGAGCACAGATAACATTAGTTTCTTTCTCCAGGATGTGAATATGAGTTAAGGTTCTACCTCTCCTCGGCTGGAGCAGAAGGCTGCTCTTCCAGAGAAGGGAATTCCAGGAGCTGGAGGGAAGTGGCATCATGGTACCAAGTGAAGCCAGCAGACTTGGGTTTGAATCCTGGCTCTGCCACTTAGGAGCTACGTGACCTGCCTGGGGTGAGTGACAAAGCCACTTGGAACCTACGAAAGGTGCCTGGCTCGTGGCAAATGCTCAACAGTGGCCACAGGTGAGGAGGACAAGGAGAAATAGCTATCCTCAGTTGCCCCTCCCTCCTCCCCACGTCCTGCTGACCCAACTTTCTTTTTTTTTTGCGGTACGCGGGCCTCTCACTGTTGTGGCCTCTCCCGTCGTGGAGCGCAGGCTCAGCGGCCATGGCTCACGGGCCCAGCCGCTCCGCGGCATGTGGGATCTTCCCGGACCGGGGCACGAGCCCGTGTCCCCTGCATCGGCAGGCGGACTCTCAACCACTGCGCCACCAGGGAAGCCCTGACCCAACTTTCTAAACATCTCCTGGATCCATCCTCATCTCCTCATCCCCATGCCATCCCCCTAGTTTCCATTCTCTCTTGCCTAGAAGTCCACAGGGGCCTCCTAACTGGTCTCTCTGCCTCCCTCCTGCCCTTTCAAGATCCAGTCTCCCTACGGAAGCCAGAGCAATCTTAAACCAACCTTTCAGATCACATCACACGGTCCCACTCCCACCTACCCATCCACCCAAGAAAAAGAAAATTCTACGAGTTCCCGGTGAAACCCCAACTCCTTCCCCTGGGTGATGGTTAATGTCGGTGGGCCCAGTAAAGTAGATGGCCCTCCCCAGTGTGGGTGGGCATCTTCCAACCCATCGCAGGACTGAACAGAACAAAGGCCAGAGGAAGGAGGAATTTGCCCTTTTTTCCCTGCCTCGCTGCTTGAGCTGGGACATCTCATCTCATCCCCTGCCCTTGGACTGGGAGTCACACCATCGGCTCCCTGGGGTCTCAGGCCTTCAGACTTGAGCTGGATTATACCACTGGCTTTCCTGGGCCTCCAACTTGCAGAGGGAAGATTGTGAGACTTCGCAGCCTCCATGATCACGTGAACCAAATCCTTGCAATTCCCCTTTTATAAATATACTTGGTCGTTTCTCTGGAGAACTCTAATATACCCTGTCTAATGCATCCCATGGGAGCTGGCCCCTGCACATCTCTCCAGCTTAATCCCCTAACACTTACCCATCTTCCGCATGTTTATGCTTAGCCACACTCACCTCCCTTCTGCTCCTAGAACATGCCAGGCTCTTTCTGGCCTCAGGGCCTTTGCACTAACTGTTCTTTCTGCTGGCACTACTCTTCCCCTTTCCTGCCTTTCGGATCTCAGTTTAAAATGTCACCTCCACAGCAAGGCTTCCCCCGACCACCTGGTCTAAAACAGCCCCCGTCACTCTCTGTTCTATTACCCCATCTGATTCTCTTCTTAGAACTTACTACCATCCAATATTTTCCTTACTTATTTGTTTACTGTCTGTCTGTCCCTCAGTGGGATGTGAGTGAGGCTGTGTTCTATTTATCACTTTACCCCTGGACTAGTCCAGGGTCTGGCACACAGCTGGTACCCAGTACATGTTTGTTGAATGACTACAGGAAGGAACAGGAGACAAATACTCTGCCAGGTGTTTTGTATACATGATCTCTAAGCTTTACAACAGCCCTTCAAGGTAGGTTTAATTATCCCCATTTTACAGACGAGGAAACTGGGACACAGAGGGGTTAGGGACACAGTCCCTAACCAGAATATAAACCTAGCTTGGACTCCAAAGTCCAGGCTGCTTTTTATACTATTTGATGATGGGGTGACAGCGAGGGAGGTGGGGATGACAGAGCCCTGGGGAAGGGTGAAGTCAGTGGAATGGTCATTCGGACCTCAGGCATATCTCTGGGCCTCCATTTTGCTGCTGGTCCCTGAGAGGGGTCCTTGGGCCCCTCCAGCCCTGATGTCTCTGAAGCTGGCCCTCAGGCCGTGTCCATAATCCCAGATCCTCAGAGGGACAAAACCAGACCCAAATTCTAAGGAGAGGAGGGAACAGATCCCTGAAGAGATTCCTTCCTCTGGGTGATTTGGACCCCAAATGGGGGACTGCTGAATCGGATGCACTGCCAGTGTGAGTCACTGGGCATGAAGATTTCATTGTAAGGCTTTAGCGGTGGGAGAGTGTAGGGCGTGAAGGACGGACTCACTACACTCGTCAATCCTGGAGCCCTCTATGGGATTTGCCTGAGAACCTGGGGATGCAGTGAGGGGGACACCCTGGAATTCCTCCTGTCTTCTCAGGCAAGGACAGAGCTGCTTTGGGGGACTGAGGGTCCTGACTTCCCAGAGGCTTCAGGAAGGGACATGCTCCTGGACCCCGTTCTGACCTTTAGTTACTGAACCTCCTCCCACCATGTCAGAACAACAATGGGCTTTGGCCTCCGCATCTGCAAACGGGAATGAAGGTACCGCGACACTCCTGCAGGCTGCTGATGGCCAGCGATGACGGAGCACACCAAGCCCCATGGGGTGACGGAGCCGGTCTTCAGGCTGGCTGAAGGAGGGCGGGCTGACCTTCACAGGGCAGCACCCAGAGGTTCCATTCTGACCTGCCCATGAGCCGTGGCCTTCTGAGTCTGACTTTTCATTTTGGGGGCAGGGTGGCCCGAAAGCCAAACTCCAGTGTCTCCTTCTACAGCCTAACAACCGCAAGAGCCCCCGGACCCCCTTACCGAGGCCTTTCTGCGGGGCCGGGGAGCGGAACTCCATGAGGTAACTCAGGTAGGGCTTCTCGGTGCTGATCTCGTAGTATCTGATGTTTCCATCTCCCTAGGAGCCGGGTGTGGGGAGGGAGGTGAGGAAGGAAGAGAGGAAGGGGCGGGCTCAGCAGGTCCTGGTCCAGCGGGCTGCTGAAAAGAGCCTCTGCCATGCCTCCGAGGTGGTCAAAAGACCCAGGAGGCCTGGCCTCTAGGCCCCCAGTAAGGGACTTGCTGGGGGCGGTGGGGGGGAGGTCGGGTACTGTGCGCGTGCGTGCACGGTCACGGGCCTACAGACAGACTTTCTAACAAGATCTCCTGGCAGGTGCCTCCAATCCCATCATTAGGGATGATTCACGTCAGGCTCTGATCCTTATTCCCAAGTCAAACCCCACTCCAATCCACCCCTGAAGGAATTCTCAGTCACTGACACCTCAACAGAATGAGTGTCCGACTTGAGGGTAGGTTTTGACCCATGTTGGGTCAGGGGAAGGGCAGGGAGGCTAGGCTCTTCTTGGGAGGTAGGGCAGGAGCGGGGGCCCAATGGGGGCAGGGGTCTCCCACAGCCTGTCCCTGTCCCTCCCCCATCTTCTCCTACCTTTCCAGCCAGGTAGAGCATGTGTGTGTCGGCGTCGTAGAAGGGGAACAGGAGGCCGGAGAGCCCATCGATTTCCTCCTCGATCAGGGGCATGGACAGGTCCTCCTGCGGGCCGGGGGCCAGGATCAGCCCGTATCCAGGCAGGATGGTACCTCGCCTTCCCCAATCCCAGCAAAGCCCCCGGAGTAACAACGCTTTGACGTTGCCCCACCCGCTCCGGCCTCCCTGCGGCTGACCTGGTCCCAGAGGGCGATCTGTCTCGTGTTCCACCTGGAGACCCCCGTCGTGAGAAGCCGCTTCATGTTTCCCAGGAAGACCACCCGGTTCACTCTGTGGTTTTTGCAGTTCGCCTCCTGGCAGGGACAGAGAGCTGGTGAGCCAGGCCCCAGACAATAGGGTGCTGGACTGGGCTGCCTGGTGGCCCCCAAACATACGTCCATGTCTTAATCCCCGGAACCTCTGGGTCATCCACGGGGGCCCTAAATGCATCACAAGTGTCCTTATTTAGAAGAGAGAGGTAAAGGGAGATTCCACAGACGCAGAAAGGAGAAGGCAGTGTGACCACGGAGGCAGAGATTGCAGAGGTGAGGCCACAAGCCAAGGAAGCCACCAGAAGCCGGAAGAGACCACGAAGGCTTCTCCCCTAGAGCCGCCGGAGGGAGCCAGACTTCCGGCCTCCAGGACTGTGAGAGGATCAGTTTCTGTTGTTGTAAGGCACATGGCTTGTGGTAGTTTGTCACAGCAGCCACAGGAAATGACTACACGTGCTGTGGGGCAATGGAGGCCGGGGACCAAGAAACCAGGCCTCGCTGCCAGGTCCCAGAGCGGATGGGGGATAGGGAAGGAGGGAACTAACTGGACCAAGTCCCAGGCAGGGCCTGAGCTGGGCTGGGTGCCAGGTGCTCTCACCAAGGCATCTCTGAACTGTCACAACAATACCTACTGCAAGGACTCTCTGAGGATGGAGATCTCGAGGTTCAGGAGGCCGGGGACTCATGCTGGTTCACTGCAGGGCGACTCACTTCACCGGGGGCTCCTTCTAACTGGGCCATCCTCTGCCTTCTCTCCTGCCTCTGGACTTATGACACCTCCTTTCCCTCCTAACACATGGCGGCCCCTTGCCAGGATGAGTCAGCGTGAGGCAGGACCCAGAGGCTGGTGGAGCAGTGCAGAGACCCAGGCTGGCGTCACTCGCTCTGGATTTTAGTTCCAAGTTCTGCCGAAAAAGTGTAACCCTGGAGGAGTCCCTCACCCTCTCCGGGCATGTGTCCACATCTGTGAGAAGGAGGTTGGGGTCTCTGCTCTCTTACATCTTTTCTGCTTGGCATGGGCTCTGGGGTCCAACTGTCCGGGTTTGAATTCTAGCTCCTCCTGTAACTGTGAGAATCAGGTCAGCCCCTCTCCAAGGGGCAGCGTTGCCATGTGGGAAATGGGAAGAGTAACAGTACCCACCTCAGAGGATTAAATGAAGGGACGATGGGGAGCCCCGGGCACAGTGCCTGCCACACAATGAGCTCTGAGTAAACGGTGGCTAATACTAACGACACTAATAACTATGGTGATTATTGTTTGTAGTAGTAGATGACATTCTGGTCCTGCAATACTGGCTTTTTCCAAGATAAACACAACCAGGTCACGCACCAATCTTTCTTGTGTTAGGAGGTAAACCTCAGATTTCATCCAAATTTTCCGTCCCATCTAGCTCCATGACTGGCACACAGTAGGTGCTCAAGAAATGTTTCTTACTCCCAAATGACATCTAATCCTTTCCTCAGAGTTAAGACCCAGAGTCAAAGACCAAAACTGGAGCTAAGTTCACCATCCACCTCCCCTCTTGGAGCTGTCCCTGGGACTGACACCCCGAGCCGCTTTCTCCAGGCTCGTCCCATGCAGGTGGCTGGGCAGTGAGTCCAAAGTCCCCTCCTCCTGTGCCTATGATGGTCAACACCCAGGGATTCATGCGCTGAAGGGGGTTACCAGTTTGGTCCCCAGAACAGGCAGAAGAATCCCATCTGGGGAGAGGGGTGGAGTCTGTGGGAAGGCTACTGAGGTCCCTCCGCTTCCAGAACAAGGCAGGGCTCCTATGAGCGGAGAAGAGCCCAGAACAGATGGGGTGGTCCCCAGAGGTGCAGGCCAGGTGCTCGGGAGAGGAGAGCTGGCACAGTCTTTCCCTCCAGGGCCAGCTGAAAGCAGAGCCCTGGGTCCCAATACCTTTCCTTCCCCTCGAGAAAGATGCGGGGCTTCACCTGCAGAACGCGGCCGGAGCGGGGCTCGATCACACGCAGTTTCTTGTCCTTGCACGTGGTGGTAAGCAGGCTGCCGTCAGTGTTGAAGGACATGCAGAGGATCACGTCCGAGTGGCAGTCTATCATCTTCACCGGTTCGCCCACGTCCAGGTTCCAGATGAGGACCTGGGAGGGCGGATACACAGGAGGCGGGCTCAGCCCTGCTGCTGCTGGCGCGGGGTGGCTGTCCCCAGCCTGCACCCGATGGCCCTGGGAGAGACGCCCCATGCGGGGTTGGATGTGCTGGGATGAGGGATGGTGTCGGTGGGTTCTATATCAAAGGCTAACGTGTCCCTGTCACACAAATCCACAACTATCCTTGGGCAGATCCCAGCCCCAGCCTGGGCTCGGTTTCTGCTTCTAGCAAGAAGGGTGAGTGTTCCCGGCCAGGTTCCACTGGCCGGCACACCTCTTTTGAGGGCATGCCTGGGGGTAGGGCTGGGGCTCCATTCTCCCCACCAGCAGCTTTGGGTGCTTCTTTTTTCTTGGTTAAGAAGTGGCCAGGCAGAGAGTGTGGGCACGGAGTGGGCATTCTTCTCCAACGTATCAGTGCCTCCAGCCTCTGTGAACCCCAGGAATGACGGGTGCACAGAAGATGCTCAGCTGTGTTGTTGAACGAGCGAATGAATGGATGTGACAATACTGGTTAACAGGCTCGGGAAAGTAACAGTGCTCCCTACAGGCCCCCCAAAGTGCCTTTCTCTCTCCCTCCACTTCCCCGCCGAGTCGGCTCTGGCCACAGTGCCCACCGGCTGCCCACCTTGTAGTCGTAGCCAGCACTGAACAGGATGTTGTTGGTGGTAGGGTGCCACTCGACCAGCCCCACGCGCCGGCTGTGCCCATGCAGCTCCAGAAGAGCCTCCGTCATGTTCCGCTTCAGCCCGCCCTCGGGGATCTCCCAGATCCGCACCTGCAGAGGGGAAGGAGGGCCTGGGCTGGCTGGGCAGGGCCAGGAGAAGCCCCTGCTGCCCTCTTCCTCAGACACCAGGCTTTCAGAGATCTGCCTAGTAAGGAATCTCCTGGCCAGGGTGGTGGGCAGAGCCCGACTGAGGCCTGAGGGGGAGGTTGCAGGGTGTGGCTAGAGAAAAAAGAGACCATCTCCTCTGTGCCTTTGGGAGGGTTTTCTCCAAGAAGCCTCTGCAGACCTTGGCGACTGTTCTTACTGGATATCGTGATTGTTATTGTCTAGCCAGGCCCAGAGGATCACACAGGGAGCAGCTTTTAGCAAGTGCTGTATTCAAAGCCTATCCCTGCTTCCCTTCCACACCCTTGTAATAGTGCCTTCAGCCCCAGCGCCTCTGTTTGTACCACATGGCTTGTCCCTCGCTCTGCTCCCCACCCGGGATGGACACCTGAGCAGAGGGAAACCCATCTGGGAGATTGGGAGGCCCAGAGTCTCTCCTGAAAGATGATGAACCGAGGGGCAGAGACCGATGAGATGCTGGAGCCTGAGCCGAAAGGATGCAGAGCCTGGATGCAGCTATTATCAGTCTTATGCATGCTGATAAAGAAGCAAAGAAGAGAGAGGAGGGTGCAACTCATGGAGAGAAGCAGAGAGAAGCAATCACGCGGCCCTGGAGAGAGAGAAACTGAGCAATTGCTCTGCGATCTTTGAATAACCCCCTGATTATTTACATCAACGCTGGTAGGCTTCTGTTTCTCAAGCCAAGCATACCCTGCAAGTTTCAACTGTTCCATCTATAAATGGAGCGGGGCGGGGGGAGTCTTTGCCTTGCCTGGCCTACTGGCAGAATAAAATAAGATAGTGGTTGTAAGAGTTTGTAAACTATAAAGTGCTCTAAAGACCTATGGAATTATAGTTCTTGTTATAATTGTTATCATCATCATTAATGCTGTTTATTACGATCTAACTGGGTGGAGAAGAGAAAGCACATGTGACTATAGCTTAGGACACCTTTAACACAAACGTTTAGAAAATCTGAACTCCACCCTTGCCAGTAAGGAGAAAAACAGGGAAGACAGCTTTGAGATACCATTTATAATCTTCTAAAATAGCCAACTGAAAGAAAAAAAAAAAACAAAACAGTATGGACAAGATTATACGGGAACTTATAGATTCAGTTGGTGTTGGTGGTATTACAAATCAGAGTAACTCTGTTTTGGAAGCAATTCGGCAATCTTTAGTAGGAACCATAGAGACATTTGTATTATATTCCTTGATCTAGTAATTTCACTCTTAACATTCAAAATAAGCCCAAATCTCCACGCACGAAGATGTTCATTGCAATACAGAAAATTCAGAAATACTCCAAGTGACCAACATTAGGGCAACAATTTACTATGTCACAGCAATATGGACTATTAGCCATTTGACGATAATTCTGAAGGCTATGAATAAAGAGGAAAAACATGTTAAAGAAAGCCAAAGGCAGTCCCGAAGACAGGGCAGCAAGGCTGGGAACCGGGGGTACCTCTAAGGGAATTCCCTTGTGGGTTTCCCTTCTTGGTGCTTTACCCTGAGACTGTAGAAATGAGTATTGCCCACATTTTGTGTTCCCCTGAAGACCCAGCTTGGCACATGTAGACCATGGGAGCCTCCAGGTCCAGTCAAGGATTAGGGGTCACCCTTAGGAGTACCATTCTCAGTTTCAAAAACATACTTGAGAAAAAGTTTATAATTAGGGGACAGTTTGAGGTTTTCCTGTCGTCATTGAATCATCTCCTGTGGTTGCTCCAGCTCTCCGGGAAAGCCCAACACTCACATAAGCCTGCATGGTGGCAGGAGCCTGAGGGAGGGAGGTGATGGAAAGGGGGCCCAGCATGCCCTATGGTCTTTCCCCGACAGCCCTGTGCAAGCGCCTTCTGAGATGAGGTCTCGTCTGGAAATGGCAGGGAGGGTGGAGTGGGGACCAGGGTAGATGACTCAGTAGTCACCAATAAGACACTCATTCTTCTTGTCCCCAAATGTTCCAGAGGAAGGTGACCCTTGAAGAGTGGAGACTAATGCTTGTGTTACACACACACACACACACACACACACACACACACACTTCATACATACAATACCTCCCCCATCCTCCGCATTTCTTTCTTTTTTACCCAAAGGTATGCTATGACACATGTACTTCTGCAACTTGCTTTTCTCATGTAACAAGTGCTAGTGCGCATTTTTCCACACCACTACACGTGGCCTACCTTATCTTTTTAAGTGGCCAGAGGGACAGCTGTTATGTGGCCATGCTGTGATGGATTTAATCAACTTCTGTTAATGGACACCTGGGCTCTGCCCATTTTTTTCATTGTTACAATTCATTCTATGATGATCAGGCCTGTCATACAGGTTTGTGCATGGCTGTGAGTATTCCTGTAGGACACATGCCCAGAAGTGTTTCACTTTTTTAGTTACTGTAAAATTGTCCTCAAAAGCTGTCCCAGGGACTTCTCTGGTGGTGCAGTGGTTAAGAATCCCCTTGCCAATGCAGGGGACACGGGTTCGAGCCCTGGTCCGGGAAGACCCCACATGCCACGGAGCAACTAAGCCCGTGCACACAACTACTGAGCCCATGCAGCTAGAGCACCTAGAGCCTGTGCTCTGCAACAAGAGAAGCCACCGCGCAATGAGAAGCCTGCTCACTGCAACTAGAGAAAGCCTGCACGCAGCAACGAAGACCCAACGCAGCCAAAAATAAAAAAATTAATTAAAAAAAAAAGCTGTCCCAGTTTTTACCAGCAGAGTCTGAGAGTGTTTCTTTACCCATGTCTCTAAAACTATACCTTCGAAAACAGGTTTCTGCCCATCAGATCAAAAATGCCATCTCCCTGTTGTTTGGATTTGCATGTCTTTGATTCTTAGAAATACCAGGCATCTTTTTCCGTGTTGATAGGCTACCCTTGTTTACACTTGAGCAGGAAGCTTGAGATGCTTTCAGGGTCAAGGGGACGAAACTTGAAGGAGCAGAAAGGCAGGCCAGCGTGGAGGCATTTGGGGGCAAAGGATCTTGTCTATGGCCAGACAAGTACATACACACGCGAACCCATGTCATTCAGTGTATAAGTGTTGATTAGGAAGGGGAGAAAATCTGGCCTTTGAGAAAATCTTTGAAACCGAAAGTTGAGTCTCATTCATTCCACTCACACCTCTTAAGAGCCAGGCCGTGGGATAATGAGGCAATGGGACGGGCGCTGAGCTTGCCCCATAGCCTGCTCCTGAGCGCACATGGCAGAGAACCTACAGGAGCACAGAGCTGGGGGCCCTGAATCCAGTCTTGGGGGTGACGGGGTGGGAGGGTCAGGAGGCACAGTGTTATTAGAAGAGGGGATGTGACCCACATTTGAAAAGACAGGCTGGGAATGTGGGGAAGGATGAGACAGAAAAATGACCCCGTGTGTGGGTTCAGGCACAGTGGGCAGAGAAGCCGCAGGAGGGTCAGCCCGGCTGGTGTGGGGCAGGCTGGTGGGTGGCAGAGGAGGCCAGAGGCCATGTGTGTCATCCCTGGTTATCGACGTCCCAAGGAATCCTGCTCGGGCTGAGGCTCAGAAGGAAGCCTTTTTCCAGAACAGCCTAATTCCCGAGAAGCCAGCTAACGGAGGCATCCCTGGATGGCATCACGTGCAGGGTAAGGTAGAGAGACACGGGGGAAGCTGTGAAGGGCGGGTCCACTCAGGCTCTAAGCCCACTGACCAGCTGGATGACCTTGGACAAGCCAGTTAACCTCTCTGAGGTTCAGGATCCTCATCCGGATGATGAATTGAGAGGTACGGACCTTCTAGAGGTGTGTGGGTTGAGCTAAGCTGAGCTTCAGGGTCCCTGTGAGTCTGAGGCTTTCTAGCCATAGGAGCTGATTTGTTGGCGTGACAGCTCTGCCTAGGAACCGAGGGGCTAAGTCAAGCGGATGGAGAGGGCAGGCACTGTCTGTGACCAGGCTCAGCCCCCGGACTGGCGCCAAGTCCAGAGGAATGAAGGGCTGCAGGGGGGAAGCCTAGAGCTGTTTTCACCAATAACTGCTAGAGTTGGGTCTCAAATGGAAAATGTCCCACAGAGAAGGAGAGAGGCGTCTTGCCTCATAACTCCATTTGATTCCAGTCACTTCTCTCCCTGGGCCCCAGTTTTCTCTTCTGCACACTGAGACGGTATTAATCTTCCAAACTTCTCTGCTTTTGACATCATTGAATGTTATCACCGGGGGGGAAGAGACTAGCTCCGTTTGATCCACCACTACAGCTAACGTCGGCAGCACGCACGACAGGAGCTCAGAGGAGGAGCTGCAGTTCACAGTGGGCCTAAGTAGCTGGAAAAGGAATTCCAGTCCCTAAATATTCAAGGGATTTGCTGGGAACAAAGAGTGGATGGGTGTGGGAGGAGCGCTATAGATCTGTTCAGAGGTTGCTCTCAGAGAGGTTACTTCAATTCAACAGGAAACCAAACAGAGTCTGCCAAACGGGATTTCTGGAAGGAAGGGGAGGGGAGAAGTGGCAAAAGCGCTTTCTCCAGCAAGCCAGCTGTGCCTGGGACTGTCCCTTTCATAGGTCCCTGGGTCTGAGCCCTGTTTAGTTACATTCAGTTCCAATCAATCCAACGAAATATGCCTACCCCCCTCCCCTGCCCCGGTCACAGTGTTGGCCGCCGGGGGCCAGTCCTTGGTCTCAAGTAGCTCACAGTCTTGTGGGGTTGACAGCAGACGCGTGCAGACAAGGCTAAGCCACGGCGGCTGAAAGGGACAGTTTATAAAGCTGCAAAACCAAGTGTCCCTGTGCACGGGTGAGGGAACAGCTGGGCCAAGAGAGTGAGAGCTTTGTGGCCTTACAAGCTCCATTCGAATCCAGGCTCTGACCTTACCGGCTGTGAGACTTCAGCCAACTTATTAGCCTCTCTGAACGTCAGTCTTCCCAACTGTAAGAATAATTACACCTACGTTATAGCTGTTATGAAGACTAAATATATACCCTACGAAGCAGATTACTAAGCACTCTTAGTAATACTTAACAATGCTTGCTTAATATGACATTAAGGATTCTACACGAGTCTTAGATAGGTCAGATTCTAGATGTGATTTCTATTTTTCATCTGTGCTTTGTGGCCCCCTGTGTAGTCAATGAATGTGGTATGAAGTCTGTCTCCATTTTATGGAATGCAAATACATTTCCTCTTTAAACTTATTATGTGATTAGGAAGGTGTCTGGCTGGGTCTCTCTGCTTTCTGATACATTGAGGATTGTGGCTGCTAGTGACTTAGGGCCAGGGCCTAGTGAGGGCCTACTCAGCCCCTCTGACAACACTGTTCTAAGGGAAAGAATGCTATGGTTCGGGGAATTGCTTGTTACGCAGCTACAGCAAACGAACTACTTATTGTCTGTATCTGATGTACAGGAGCTAAGAGAAGGAGCTGGAGTTCACAGTGGTCCTAAGTAGCTGGGTGAAGCTATGGATTCCAACTCCGTAGTATTTACTTCAAAAACAACCCCGTTTGGAGTAGTGCGGGGAGGAACAGGCAAGTATAAGATATGGTTACTGCCCTCTGATGGCATCCAATTTAGCTGTACTACATTACACAGCCATTGGTCCTAGGATTTCCATCCAACAAATCCACAGAAACACCGCCTGGGGCTGAGATCAGAGCAACTCTCATGTCTCTTCTGCAGTGAGAAGAAAGAAACCGTGAGAGTCTCGCCCAGAGGGTCTTGGAACTCCCACCTCCTCATTTCTTGCCAACTATTCTGTTTACTACTAGAAACTGAGTTTACCGTCACTTACCTAAACAAGAGGTAGAGCCTCAAAGTCTACCTTAATGTTATCTTCTGACCACTTAACTGTTTCCCAACATGGGAAACAAATCACTCCTAAGAGAGGGAGGTGAGAGAGGCCACCTGACGGCCCGGAAGGAAGCACGGCTGAGCATCTACTGCTGAGAGTCTTGTGAGGTAGCTGCCAGCAGATTAAATGAAATGGTAAATGTGAGGCTGGACACATGAAAGGATATGTGCTACCTATGATTATTACTATTATCATTAATGACTATTCTTACACAGGTAAGGAAATGAGGCACAGAGAGGTTAGGAAACTTGCCCAGGTTGCACAGCCAGGAAGTGGGGAGCTGGGATTCAAACTCAGGATTTGAATCAGGCAAACTGCCCTGTTTCTCTCTTCTGAACCCCTGCCCCTGCCCAATCCCTTCCTTCTTCCCTGGATGGACTCTGACAACCTGGAGAGGGCATGGTCTGTCTTTCTGCTCATCTGTTCCAAAAGGGAGGTGCCACTCCCTGGCCTCAAGAATCTAAAACTTACCCCATTTGGGTCACAGACAACCTTCAAGGCTTCCCACTGATGGTCAACTCCTCCATACACGGGTGGGGTCTTTAAATTCACTGCCCTATCTCTAGGGTGAGGAACAGTGCCTGGAATATCATAGGCACCTAAGACATACTTGTTCAATGAACAAACCAACGGAAGCAGCTGAGAAGCCCAGAAACTTTCCGACCATTAGCAGATTCAGCAGTGAGTCACGTGTAAGGAAGCAGGCTAGCCCTTGCTCTGGCTGGTGGCGAGCTAGATAGATGGCAAATCACCCCTTTAGTTCTGAATGGGAAGGCAGACCTGGTGGGGATTTCTTTCCTACATTTTGAGGCTTAGCATTCAGCTTAGTCTTTTTTGGAAACCAGTGATGGAAGGCCTATTTGGGGCCTCAAGAAGCAAAGAGTGAGATACAGTGGAAAGAGCACTGTGTCTCTCTCTTCCAACCCTCTGGCCAGCCCTCACCGGGGCAGGTTATCTAAACTCTTTGGTCCCCACATTAATGGTTATGGAGTTCTTAGTAGCCAAGAAACACTATATTCATTTTGTTCTCATGATAAGCCCAATATGGTCCCCATTTTATAGCAGGACTGTTTCAAGATCACAGACACGGGAAGTGGCAGGGCCAGGATTTGAACCTAGGCCTATGGCCTCCTGAGCCTGGCTGCCTAACGACTGAGCCACACCTGCGCACTGGTAGTGTCTCTGCAGCTGCCAAGTGCATTGGTAAGGCCTCTCGGGGCTGCTGTCCTTCCATCTCTAAAAGGAGTGTGTTGCTCCCTTTCACCTCAGAGAGGTATTGGTTCTCAAACTCGTGTGTGCGTGTGTGCATGTATGCATGTATGCGTGTGTAGGAGCAGGGTGGTGGGTGGCTTCCGGCTGCTTCCAGCAGGGTTCTCATCCTGCCCCAGCCCACCCCCAGGTTCTTCGGGGAGGAGCATCACCTGGGGGGTGAGGGCAGCTGCTGGATGGAGAAGCAGAGGAATAGAAGGGAAAGGAAAGATGCTGAGCCTGGGAGAGGGGCCTGCCTCCCTCCTCCTCCTCCCTCTGGGATCACTCTCTCCTCTCCTTGAGATGTCAGAAACCTCTCTCTGTGGCTGCTGGAAAAGGGCTGGGAGCACGAGGCTTGGAAACCCATAGCGCCCTTCCCTACCGCCTGCCAGCCGCCCTCCCTAGCTGCGGCAGAAGCTATAAAAAGCACAGCCCTTCAACAATAGGTGACATCACCCAGCAGCGGAAAGAACTGGATTCTGCCAGATGCCAGGGAGAGTTACAGCCCCCATCTCTCCCTCAGGATGGAAGCCCATTGGGAAAGGGCTTGGGTATGTGCCGTTGGCTCCCTGGAAGGATGGGGTTAGACTCCTGAGGACCTCCTCACGCTGTCGGGGAGGAGAGGCTGGGGGGAGGGGAGGGTGATCCTGAGGGACATGGGGGATGGACATCACTGGACATTTTTCAAGGGATGGGGATATGGAAAAGGAGCTGGGAGGGGGTGGGGGCTGGCTAGATCCCTTCAGTGTCCTCTGAATGTTGTGAGACAAGTAGAGGGCAGGGGAAGGGTGGCAGTGGGTGTGCAGGGCCTGCCGGGATACGTGGGCCTGGCGTGCTGTGAACGGCATCTCTCTGGGCCCCTTCAGTCTGATTCCCTCCCTAGCCCTGGTGTGTATCACAGTGCCTGGCGCATAGTAGGTGTGCTGACTGACCTCTTAACCTTGGTTCTGGGTGTCATGTCTGATGCGCAGTAAGTTGACCGTGTGGTCTGCAGAGGCTCGAGGGAGGCCTGCCCGTGGAGGGGGCTTTGGCAGAGGCGGGAAGGTCAGTCAGAGTGGTCCTGGCAGCGCTGACTGGCCTCCTCCCCCCACCTTGGGGGCCGCTGGTCCTCTGCCTTTACAGCCCCCCTCCCAGGACCTGGGTGAGGAGGCCCGGCTCCATGTGCTCTCGGTGCTCCACAAGGGCTTTGCACAGAGAGCACGCTGAGATCGAAACACTGAGTGTTGGATGGATCTGAACTGTCAGCCCTTCCAGACTCTGAGCCTCAGCTTCCTCACTTAAAACTAGGGCTGTGAGTAGGTGCTCAGGGTGCTGGCTGGGAGTCAGGAGACCTGGGTTCCAGCCCTGTCTGGGATGTGACTCCCTGTGTGACCTTGGGCGGGGGCTTCCCCTAGGCCCTCAGTGCGCCCTTCTCCAGGAGGGGCATGGTTCCAGCCTCGGGGTGTCAGGGGGTGCTGACTCCAATGCCAAGATCCTTGGCCCTGAGGCTGGCGAGGGGTGGAGACCTGAGGGGCAAAGCGAGGGTTTGTGAGCAGCTGCTTCTGGGCAGCTGGACTGGCACCCAGAGCAAGAGCTTAGATCCTCGCTGATCTGTGACGTCATCCCCTTCTCTCTGGACCAGTGGCTCCGGGCCATCCTCTCTCTCCCTGTGCCCCTAAGCCCGGTGTCCTTTCTCTTTACACTCTGACATGTACCCAAGCCATACCCTTCTCTTGGGTGCTCCCCTTCTCTCTGCTGAGCCATATTCCAGCATTTGCCCAGCGTGCCTGGGCTCCACTTCCTCCACAAAGCCCCTGTGACCACCCCCCAGCCCCTTCCCTGACCCCCAGAGCGTGCAGTGTCTCCACACTGCATACGTGGTGTCCTGGCTCATGTTCAGATGGCTTGAGAAGCACAAGTCTCACTTCAAAGTTCAGCTGCTCACCCTGGTGTCCCAAACCTTCTCTCTCTGCTCCCAACCTCCCTTTGCAGCCGCCCCTCCTGCCCACTCCCCTCCCTGGTCACCACCCCAGGACCCCAGCCACACCAGATGACCCCGTCTCCCAAGCACACCATACGAACTCTGCTATGGTCAGAATGTTTGTCTTGCCCCCAAATTCATATGTTGAAATCCTAACCCCCAAAGCTGATGGTATTAGGAGGTGGGGCCTTTGGGGGTGGGCAATAGGTCATGAGGGTGGGGCCCTCATGAATGGGATTAGTGACCTTATAAAAGACACCCCCACAGAGCTCCACCCCTTCCACTATATGAGGACACAATGAGAAGAGAGCCCTTACCTGACCATGGTGTACACTGATCTCAGACTTCCAGCCTCCAGAACCACGAGCAATACACTTCTGTTGTTTAAAAGCCACTCAGTCTGTGGTACTTTGTTATAGCAGCCCAAGTGGACTAAGACATACTCTCTCCAGGCCTTTGCCTATGTCCTTTTCCTGGGCCTCCTAGAATATTTTCTCTGCTGTCAAAGTCCTGCTTCTCCAGGGTCTATTCAGCCCTCTAACCCCCTCTACCCTGCCTGTACCTCGGCCAAAAGTAATTCCTCTCTCCTCCCTGCGCACATAGTGCTCTGTTTGACCTTCTGTGGATGCAACGACTTCACTCTGCATCCTGAGACCAGCAGGCATAGTGCTAGGCACAGACCTCGCATCCTCATAGCAACTGCCTCAGGGACGTACCAGTATTATTGCTATAAAAAGAGGAGCAACACTGAGGCTCAGAGAGGGTACATAACATGCCCTTGGTCACCCAGCTAGTAAATGGTGAAGCTGAGATTCAATTCCAGGTCCAGCAGAGTCCACAGTCAAGCTGTCACTGAAGCCAGCATCCTAGGCAGGCACACTGTGGTCCAATGTGTGTGAAGCTGAAGAGAGCCGCTTGGCTCGTGCGGTCAGGGCCGGGCCCTATGCTTTTCTTGAGCACACAGCATGGGCGTCTGGTTTATTAGCTTGGGTCCTGGAGGACGTGGCGCCTGACTCAGGTGAAATAAGGTGCTGAGCTAGAACCCGGCAGGGCCATCAGGGTGAGTGACCCCTCCCACCCTCGCCCTGATTCAGGAAGTTCAGACCTGAGGTGGAGCCAGGACAGCCAGCAACTCTGAGAGCCCAGCCTAACCTGTCCCCCGACACCCAGATGGACACTGCCCTTCTCCTTCCCAGCTGGCTCCCCGGTGAAATACGAGACACCGGGAGGGGCCTGAGGCTTCCAACACGGACTCTGTGTATTCGTGTCATCACAAGACTTCATAGATCAGGAAGAGCGTGGGCTCTGGGGCCAGCAGTCCTCCTCTCCTCTCTAGTTCTGTGACCTGACCCCAGCCCTCAGCTTGGGGTGGCAATGCCTGTCGCACAGGGTGGCAATGAGGGCTAATGGCGTATAGTGTCCAGCCCAGAGTGGCTGGAAAAGTCAGTGTAAGGCAGCCCTGAGTTTCAGGGGTGTTTGCTCTTCAATGACTAGTGACGGTGGCTCAACACTTCAGCACAGGCAGGGACGGAGCGGGCTGTGGTCGCTGACACTCCTTGGACTCCCTGCACCCAGGAGAGAACAATGGACAGCACCTCCAAGTGCCCTCTCTCCCACTGAGCCCAGTCCTAACCTATACTGACCACTGAGCTCTCCAGCCCCCACCAACTCCAGCTGCCTCCTTCTCAGCCCAGGAAGCGACCAGTGTCCTCGTTGCCCTCTGGGTTTCCTCACTTGTCCTGGGCTCCATCACCTGTGCTCATCCTCTGGCCTGTCGGTTCTCTGACCCCTGGTCACTGTCTCCGTCTTGTTGAAGAAAGCAGCCAAACCTGATCGGGCGTGCCCATCACAAGTTATTGCCCTCCCTGCTCACATGGGCCCTGTCCTTGATGCTGCTGCTCTCAGGAATCCTCTTGGGTTGACTCAGGGCTTTGACCTTCAGGAGTGGGTCAAGCCCATTCCCTTAGCCCCTCCCCACCACTCCCTTTTATTAGGTACTGTGCCAGGTGACCTCCTCCACACCCCCTAATTCATTAACCAATGGAGACTATTTACTGTGAATCTCATGCATTAGTTGGGCTATATTCATTCTCTCATGCATTCATTTATCTTTCCATTCTATCCATCTACCCATTCACCTTCATCCAGTCATCTATTCATCCAATCATCCTTCCTCCTTCCATTCAACTATCTATCCATTAACCATCCATTCAGTCTTCTATCCATCAATGTAGTCATCCATCCAAAAATCCATTCATCTAGTCACTCATCTAGCCATCTCTCCATCCGTCCATCCGTCCATCCATCCAGCCAGCCATCCAGGTATCCATTCCATTGAATACCTACTATGTATTTACCATGTACTAGGCTCTGTGCTGGATGCCTGGGATTCAGAACCAAAAAGGCCATGGCCTCTACTCTCAGGAGCTCTCAGGCTGGTCTGGAAAGACAGGAGACATGAGCTCCAAAGTTCCTTCTAGTTCCAATATCCTGGGAGTCTACGACCTGCACCTGGGCTATGCCAGTGGGCACTAGAGAGATGCTTGTGGCCTGACCTTCCTTCACCCGGGAACACCAGGGGCTGGGGCAGCACCCCCTCACCAGCTCAGCTGAGGCTCTGAAACCCCCTCTTGCTTCCATGCTGGGGTGTTGACATTGCTTAAGGGCAATTGCGGCCCCTCTCCAGAAACACGGAGCCTGCTGCCAACACCTGACTCTACCTCCACGTATGAAAGTCAGCAGAGCCTGGGGAAAGGGTGGCCAGACAGCAGCTTCACATTTTATTCTCCCTGGATTCTTCAACTCCCCTCTCCAAACTCTCTGCCGCCTTTCTTCCCTGTATCTCATCCTTCCCACCTGTTCCCTCTTCCCTTTCCCTCCATCTCCTCTCTGTTCCCTCCTCTTCATTTCCCTTCTCCCATTTCTTCTCTCTCCCCACTAAGTGGTGGAACACATGGTGTTCAAATCCTGGGCCGCCACTTTGGGTCCTTGGATAAGTCATGACAATTCTCAGCCCAGTGTCCTCCCCTCAAACCGTGGCTCACAGAGGACAAAACTAGATGGTACACTTGTCCAGCCTGCAAGAACAGGGCCTCTTTTCCTCATGGCTCATCCACTTCTTCCCTCTTCCCCCTTCCCCCTTGTCCATATTCTTCTTCCTATCCTTCTCCTTTTGAGACTACAGATGAGTGCCAAATCACTTAATCTTTTTTTTCTGATTCTCACCTACAAAGTCAACACCTCCAAATGAAAACATGCTAAAGGTACAAATAGTCCATGGATTCACTCCCTCTGTCCCCTTCCTAACTCCCCATCCTGGGGCTAGCTGGAGGGATGACCAAGAGAACAGAGGAAGGGCAAAGAAGGGAGAAGGAGGGCATTTAGGGAGGAAGACCTCCAAGAAGAAGCAGGGAGGTGCTCCCATGCACCCACCCTCCCCAGGGAGCACCCCTCCTGCTCACCGACGTGTCCTCCGAGCACGAGGCAATGATGTTGTCGATGAAGGGGTTCCACTTGATGTCCAGCACGTTGCCCTGGTGACCACAGACCTTGGGGTAGTTGGGTTCAATCCTGCCCGTCTGCAGAGGAGAGAGAGAGAGAGAGAGAGAAGGGAATTAGTTTGATGACCCTGGGGTGACTTGAAAGAAGAGCCTTTATCCTGGGCTTCTATACTGGACCAGAAGGTCCTTGAGGGCCCACTAATGTCTTTGGGTCCCTGCATCTGGCTGAGCCATATTGCTCTGTGGCTGCAATCTCCCAACACCGAATGGTCGTGGGGAGGGTCCCACAGCAGGGTGGTGGGTGGGGCCGTGCGTGTCCACACGACACCTGTGTGCAACTTAGAGAAAGGTGCCCCTTCCTCAAGTAAAAATGTTTAAAGTTAAGGTGTAACTATCCACCTGAACGACCAAAGCCTGGTGGGCAGCAGCCCTGGCAGTTGCTGGGCCATGCACCTGTACTCCCCGCTGCCTCTCAGGGCGGGGGACACAGCCAGGTTTGGATCAAGAGGAGGCTCTTTCCTGCTGCTCCGGCAATGAGTGGAGAGGCCTGAATCTCGGGGTCCACCCATACACTCTCATATGTTATCCTGCCTGGGATGTGAGCAGTGCCATTCCCAGATGTGGCATGCTTGTTCAGTGTGCATCTTAAAACACCTGTACCCAGTGCCCTGTGGCTGAAAGCACAGTCTTTGGAGCCACACAGGCCTGTGTTTGAATCACAGCTCTGCCACTTTTTAGCCCGGTGGCCTTTGGAAAGTCAATGAGCCTCAGTTTCCTCATTTCTTTTTCTTTCTTTTTTTTTTAAGGCTTCAGCAACTTTATTTTCAGACACATGGATACAAAATCAGCTGGAAAGCTTGAGAGTGCAGCTGTCATGAGAGAGGCTCCTCATTAGTATTGTGAAGATTAAATGAGCTAATGTGCTTAGCAAAGTACTTAGTGTGGAGGTTGTCATCATAGTGAATGCTCAATATACGATACTAGTTATTATCATACAGGTTAGACGACACTTCCTCCAGGAAGTCTCCCCTGATCCCTCAATGGATTAAGAACTCCTCTGTGAGCTCAGGGTATTCTGTGCTTCCCTCTATTATAGGCACCATCACGCAAAATTGCAGTCTGTTTCTATCTGTCTATGAGCAACTGAGGATAGGCTTCCTTGGCTCTGAATTTCCAGCTCCTTACAAGCCTGGCACACAGTAGGTGCTCAGTACATGACTTGAAAGATATCCTGCAGGGGGGATGAAGTCCACAAAAGATGGAACAAAGGGTGTGGGGGTGAGGGGTAGTTCCATGCTTAGTTGTCTATAAAGGCGGCAGGGAAGGGAGGGGAAATCGCAGGCAGAGGCTGCGTCTCCATTCCCAGGTCTTTTTAATATTAGCTTTTTGGGGTGTGGAGGAAATAGAGAGGGTTTTTCCAGTCACTGCTCATCTGCTAACAGTGGTTAGGTGGTCAGAGGCACCTGAGGCAAACCTCACCGTCCTTTAGGTTCCTCAACTGAATAAGGAGGAAGACAACCAGCTTTTGCCAAGCCCCTGCTACACGTGCCTTATATCACTACTTCCCCAGTGTGATGGGCAAGAGTTCTTTCAGAGTGTGCAATCTGCCATAACCTCTTCCCCAGCCACTTCTTGCCTGTATATCTATCAGCTCATCTCCGTATCATTTGATTTTTTGTGACACCGCAGTGGCAAGGTGCGTAGAGGAAAAAAAAAAAAAAAACCTAGAGAAAATGGCAGTGGTATGGAGGGGGAGGAATGAGGTAGAGAAAGAGAGAGGCAAAAGGCCTTGGAGGTTGTACTTAGAAGAACTTCACTGACACTGTACACTGGGGGAAATCAGAGAATGGAGGAAAAGGACCGGGGGTGTATTGCTCTCAGTTAAGAATGGGATCCCCTTTGACATTCCATGAGGGATGCAATTCGAATCGGAATATCTTTTCCAATGACTCTTAGGCCGTTGGACTATGCTTCTTTAGTTGAGATTCTGAGCAGAGACCGAGCCACATGTGGCCCTGGGATTTATTAGGGTTACACAGTAGCTTCTTTAACTCTCACAAAACCCTGGGAATTAGGCATGAGGAAATTAAGGCCCAGAAAGGTTAAGCCACTTGCCCAAGGTTGCCCAGCTGAAAGCAAAGCTAGGATTCCCACACAGGTATAACCCTCAAAGCTGAGCTGAATCCTACTGGTTATTGCTAGCCAGCTCCCCTCTCTCCAGCTCTGACGTCCACAGGCAGACAGGCCCTGCATTGTCTGCTTCCACAGCTCACTTGCTCTCTGACAGAGCCTCCTCTCCTTATATCTGGTCCCAAAGGCTGCCCTGAGTAAAGCTGTCTGCATTAAGCTTTCGGCAACCAGGCAGATCTGCATCCGTCAATAGGTGGCCATCAGCTAGCAGCAGCTTCTGGCCAGCAGCCTGCAGGTGATGTCCTGGAGGGACAGGTGAAGCCACATCACTGGAATGTATTCAGAATGGCGAGAGGTCAGGGCCCTGCATCAGGAAGGGAATTAGTAGCGGATGATCCCGACGTAATGTATCCTTCCAGGTGGACCTCTGTGAATGCCTTCCTCAAAGGGGTGTGTAATGATGATTTTCATGACTGAATCATACTGTTTGCAGCCATGGGAAATGGCTCAAGGGGAGGGACCTCCTTTCAACCTGGCAGCTTTGATTTTCCCATCTTATAGAGCAGAGTTCATATAAAAAAATTTTTTTCTTTGCATCTTTGTGGGATCTTAGTTTCCTGACCAGGGATTGAACCTGGGCCCATGGCAGTGAAAGTGCTGAGTCCTAACAACTAGACTGCCAAGCAATTCCCAAAATTTTGTTTGAAAGACAAGTTTCATTGCTAAGAAGAAAAGTATGAAAGCCACAGTTTTATAGAGAAATCATGCAACTTTTAAAATGCAATTATTAACTCCAGGAAAAGAGCTGTATAAGAAAGCTAATACAATCACAGTGATAATGACTTGTGTACAATGTTTACATCATGGTAATAACGTAAATCCTGAATATTTATTTAAACACGAGGTGTGCTATAATATACTGGGAAGGCAGAGGTTGGAAAATTGTGTGTGTGTACAGTTAAGAGGGGAGACAGAGCTGGTAGAGAGCCAGATCCCCATCTTCCATAACAGGAAGTCAATAGACAATGTCTAAGATTTAAAAAACCAGACATAGCCGTGAAAGTATGTAACTAAGAAATACGAGGAGAAGTACAAAAAGACACAGCTCCAAACATTGGAAGCAGCTACCTTTGGGGAGTGGGAAACGAGGGGTGTAGCAAAGTAGGATAGGGATCGAGGGTACAGGCCCTGGTGTGCTGGTAAATGTTTAACAACCGGTTTTCCAGGAAAAAAAAGGCCATGGTTTGGAACATATGCCAATTTCAGTGGCAAATGCCCACTACGCCTAACTTCAAGCTACCAAGGTGATATCACCAAAAGTCGAGTTAAAAGAGACTCACAGTAGCACACCAGATAGTAGTAAAATAGTTAGTAAGGAATAAGTTTTTAACATTAGTACCTCTGTTTTTAACATCATTCATTTAATTGAAAGTTGCATAATTTAATTTTTAATAATGGTCGTGTTTAAAAACTGGCTTGCCAAACTCCTAAAAATTTAACAGTAAGCTCTCATGAGCTGGTATAAGCCAACGCCAGCACCTCCCTTGTAGTGCTATAGGCCTTGCAGTACTGTTAGACTTCATGACCTCTGCACAATTATTACTCTGATAGACATAAAAATTAAAGAACAAACCAATAAAGTGCATGTATAGGTGTTCTAAAGGAAGGTTGTTCTGAAATTTTTTTTTCTGAATTTAAATAAACGTGAACAATCCTCTCCCCAGACCCTCCAAATGCCTCTGTTTTCTGTTCTACTTTCTGGATAGGGGTGTGACTACAGACCAAATCCGAATCTGGTTCTTAACTGCTACCCAATACTGCCTTCTCATACTTGGGCTCAAGCCAACACTAATAGCTATTATTAATATAATATATTAATACAATCAAATTTACATTGATTTACAGATATCATCAAATTTAATCCTCATAACAACCCTACCTTACATCTGAGAAAACAGATATGTAAAGAGCTTCTCAGGAGCGGAGTCAAGGTTTTGCACTGTTTTATAACTTTAGAATCACTGTTGAGATGGTCAGCTCACAGAATTGTCCCAGTGGGAGGCTTCTCAGGGGTCCTGGGGTCTAACCTGCCATCTGGTGTTTGAACCTCAAAGAGAGCTTGAGTCTCAACAGAGCTGGGGCAGAGACCTTGCTGCATGGGGTGGGGTCGGGATGCCTGTTACACAGCATCTATAATCATTAGGGAGATCTTCATGCTGTTAGGATGGGCCTTATCCTGGAGGCTTCACAGGACAAATGCAATCCCCCTTCGCTGGGACAGACTTTCAATGTCAAATGTTGGGTGGCAGCTGTTATGTACCCCAAGTCTTCTCAAGGAGGAGCCCAGTGCTGGGGATCAGGCTGCATGTCAAACACAGCTGAGCTGCCAAAGACAGAGTTGGGGGGTGCTGGGACATGGCCTCTCAACAGGGTGCAGGGGAGTGAGAAGCATGGCAACTTTCCCACAGATCCATTTGACAGGGTCTCAAAGACTTTTAAAAGGTTCATAGCCTTTGACCAATAACCCCACTTTGGGAATTTAACCCAGTCAACAGGAAAGCATACTAAGACACTCAGTGCCATGTTATTTATAATAGGGAACAATAATAAATGCTCAACAATGGGGCACTGCCAAAACGAATTATAGGACACCAATATAATGGAATATTATGAGGTAATTTAAATCATATTTTCAAAAAATATTTAACGGCATGGGAATTACTCAAGCTCTAATGGTAAGTGAAATAGTCAGACTCAAGTTATATATGCAAAATGATCCTTAGCTGTTAAAAGAAAAATACATCAAAAGTTAATAGTGGCAGGACTTCCCTGGTGGCGCAGTGGTTGAGACTCCGTGCTCCCAATGCAGGGGGCCCAGATTTGATTCCTGGTGGGGGAACTGTGTCCCGCTTGCATGCTGCAACTGGGAGTTCGCATGCCACAACTGGGGAGCCTGCCTGCCACAACTAAGACCTGGTGCAACCAAATAAAAAAATAATAATAATTAAAAAAAAATTAAGAGTGGCAATCTCTGGCTAGTTGGATATAAGTGGTTTCTAATTCTTCCCCAATGAACATTTACAATTTCTATTAAAGATATAGATGTTATTTAAAACACACACATACACACTCACCATAGTTTTTTATTTAGTTTTTGGTACCCCAGGTGGGAGGTGATCACCACAGTTTTGATTGAAAACTATTCCTCTCCGGTTTTGGTCAAACAGGTCTTAAAGAAATGAGATGCAGACTGGGGTCGACCAGATTTATGTTCCAGAAGCTTCTGTGGAACACAGATGTATCTGCTTATATAGGCTTCTTTACTCCCTTATTATGATGCAGATAGTTTAGGGGAAAATAAGATCCTAGAAACTGAATAAAATTATATAACTAATTGAAAATAGGTTTTAGAGTGCGTGTGTGTGGCGTGCGTGTGGGCAGGGCAGGCCAGGCCCTGCCTTGGCGGGTTGGTAGGTGTGGCTCACCCAGCAGGCTGCCAGGGGAACGGCGCGTGCCCTGGGCCTCAGTCCAGGCTTTATCTGAACCCATTGAACTGACTGAGGACAAGATATTTTCAAAACAACCTGCACAACAGCTTCAGCTTCCTAGAATTTCCCAGGGCTGCAAAGCTGAATTCTGTGCACAGAAGCAAAATGTTTTCTTACCTGGGGTATCAGCGTAGTGAGGCAGAAAGAACAGACTTAGCAAGAGGTAGGGTTTCTAGGCCCAGTCCCCATTCACCTCAGCAGCTGAATTACCTTGAACATGGCCCTTGGCCTCTCTGGGCTTCCCAGATTCCTAGACCCTGGGCTAATGCCCTCTCTGCTTCTTCGTGGCTGCCCTTTTTACTGTATGAAGCCAGGCACACCTGCAACTGGAGGGCCTTGCTTCTGGCATACCAGGACAGAAGTTAGGGATGCACACCAGGTCACGGGATGGAAATACTAATGATAACAAAAAAGACGAGGGTGATAAAGGACCATTTGACAAGTGCTTCAAAAGTGCCTTGTGGGGCTTCCCTGGTGGCGCAGTGGTTGACAGTCCGGCTGCTGATGCAGGGGACACGGGTTCATGCCCCCATCTAGGAAGATCCCACATGCCGCGGAGCGGCTGGGCCCGTGAACCATGGCCGCTGAGCCTGCGTGTCCGGAGCCTGTGCTCCACAACGGAAGAGGCCAAAACAGTGAGAGGCCTGCATACTGCAAAAAAAAAAAAAAAAAAGTGCCTTGTGCTCAGCAATTTGTATACATCATTGTATTTAAGTCTGAAACAAAGTTTTATTAAATCCAGCAAGGACCTACTGGATAGCACAGGGAACTCTGCCCAGTATTCTGTAATAACCTAAATGGGAAAAGAATTTGAAAAAGAATAGATACATGTATATGTATAACTGAATCACTTTGCTGTCACCTGAAACTAACACAACAGTGTTAATCAACTATGCTCCAATATAAAATAAAAAATTTTAAAAAGTTTTAGTAAATCCTTACAACCCTCCTGTAACAACCCATTTTCTGGATGAGAAAACCAAGCTCTGGGCCATGATTTGCCAAAGGTGATGCAGCTGGGCCAGGAGGAGTTGCAGTTTGCACTGGCTGTTGTCTGGCTATGCTGCCCTCCTATTTCAGAATGTAGAGACTTGATAAATTAGGGGGAAAAGTCATACATCAGAAGTAGGGCCTCAGAATTTCTCATAAGGTTCTCAGAAGGGGCTGGCAGGCAACTCAGTTGTGAAGACCCTTATACTTGCTCCTGAAGACCCGCACTTCCCCCACTCTGTCTCCCCCGTCCCCCTAGTGATTCTCAAACTTTGCTTTTTTTTTTTTTTGTGGTACGCGGGCCTCTCACTGTTGTGGCCTCTCCCGTTGCGGAGCACAGGGTCCGGACGCGCAGGCTCAACGGCCATGGCTCACGGGCCCAGCCGCTCCACGGCATGTGCGATCTTCCCGGACCGAGGCACGAACCGGTGTCCCCTGCATCGGCAGGCGGACTCTCAACCAGTGTGCCACCAGGGAAGCCCTCAAACTTTGCTTTTGTTTTAGAATCACCTGGGAAGTTTTGAAAACCCCAGGGGCCCAATGGGTACCCCATATCAATTTAATCACAGTGTCTGGGAGTGGGCAGCCACGCAACAGTATTTTTTTTTGAAAGATTTCCAAGTGATTCCATTGGGCAGTGAAGTTTGGGAACCACTACCCTAGAGGCTCCATATTCTGCTGGGGCCTCAGGGAAGCACCTGCGCTCATTCATTCTAGGACAGGGGCGGAGACCGTCAGTGTTACTCGATGTAGGTGCAGGGGGTGGGGTGAGAAATCAAAAAACAGTACTGCGTGTTTCATGCACGCCCAGATAAAGCGAGTAGCAAGATAAACGGTCACGTCAGGTGCTGTACAATTTAAAGGAAGCCCCAGGGCAATGGATAACCCTGACACAGGAGATGGGTGAGCTAATGGTGGCACCCCAAGCTTCCGCGTGACAGATGTTTGGGGATCCCCACCCCTCTGCCTCCGTCATCACACTCCCTCTTCCACGTGCTGCCCCACGCATCCCAGACCATCCAGGTAGGCTGCCTGCCGTCTTCTCTCCTCTGGATGGAAGGTGACATTAAATGAGAGAGTTATTATACAATGGGCACTGTAGTCCTTCTCTCCAAAACTCTGGGCAAAGTCAGGCCCCCTGTGTCCAAGCCTCTGGGGTGTGAAGGAGGCCTCACCCTCCAGCTCACAGTCCTTGACACTTCACAAAGCGCTTACACATGCATTATCTAATTAGTACTGCCCAGGGAAGGGGTGACTCGAGGAAACTTGAGTTTCCGGTCACCCCACGTCGCAGTGACACTAGAACGAGTTTGTGCAGCTTCAGAACTCTGAGTACCACTGTGGCCTTCTCAGCAGGGGTGAGAGGGGTGTTTCATGTTCCTAAACACTGGGTGCCCTTCGTCCAAGGTGTGGGTTGCTGTCACCCCGGCGTGTGCCCAATCTGCCAGCGACGGTCCCCCACACAGCTGCACACACAGTCACGCACGCTCACACATTTATACACCGCTCCCCTCCATACAAGCTTCTCTCCACGCCACTTCTGCCCAGGCCTCTGCACTCCTTCCCTCCCTCCATCCCAATCAGAACTTACTGGGCTCATGTCCCACACTTTAGCGGCCTGCTGTCTTCAGCCCGTTAATCTGAAATAATGTATCTAATAAACGGGAGCCTCCTAAGGAGGACACTGGGGGTGTAATGGGTCAGTCCATTTCTCCTTGTGGGTCATCTATGTGCATGTTCACAGGAGCCTTTAGAGAAAGCCATTTGGCCCAGAAGTGGACTCTCCTGGGTTTTCAGACTCCTGGGCAGTCCTCTAGGAGATCTATTTTGGGTAGAGGGCTTTATTCATGCTTGAGCTCCCAGGACTGTCTTGCAGGATTTCTGAAGTGGGTCCACTGATTTGTCCCCTTGCCTCTAGCGTCTGCCCTCTGCAATTCTCTCCAATCCATCTTACGTAATGTTGCCTAATTCTTCTAGAGTACAGCTCTGCTGCAATAACTATTCCACTCTGAACTATCTTGATTTTAAAAGCCAAACTCCTTATGGGACATCAGAGCTACTGTGGTCCCAGCCTGACCCCGCTTTGACATAACAGCCCACCCCACTGCACGACACACACATGACTATACACACACCCCTAGCCTCCAATGCTCCCGCCGCCTAGATGACCTTTGGTTCCTGGTTCATCCCTGCCACCAGGCTGTGAGCACCTCGAAGACAGTGACCTTGGCCCAGGCATCTTCAGAGCATCCTTCAATGCCAGCTCATAGCAAGAACTCAAGCTGGGTGAATGACTGTCACCCTGTTTCCTACCTCTGGGTCTCTACGCATGCTGTTCCCTGAGACCAGACTCCCTTCCCTTCTTGTGCATGTCCATTTTCGTCACCCAGAAAATATCACCCAGGGAACAGACACATCCCTGTACCTTCCTCATGCCGGGAGATAATTCTGGATCCTGCTCTTCTGACCTTGAGAAATTCTAGATCTGGGGCTGAGCTTCGGGGTAGGTTCACAGTCAAACGGCAGCATGTGCAGCAAAGGCTGTGATGCTCTAAAGTCAGTCACCCAGTCAGACGAAGTTCACGGCGAGACCTCAGGAAGCCTCCCAACTTCATGACTTCCTGTTTTGATTCTCCCCTCCAGTCTTTTTATCTTTGTGTTTTTCAAGCTGGAAAGGGTTTGCTGGTTTTTCCAGTCGAAATCCCTACTGTGTATGTGCATGTGTGCGTGCGTGTGTGCGTGCGTATGTACTGGGGGAGAGTGTGGGAGTAGGTCCCCAGGGGCGGGGGAGTTTGTTTGCGGAAGAGATGTAAGGAATTCTGTTTCTCCTGGTATCTGAGCACTTGGAGATGAACTCGGTTTTCCCAGGCTCCAGGAAGAAGAGTGATGGGGCCAGCTTTGTCCTTGGTCCTGGGCAGTGTCCTGTTGCAGAGCCCAGCAGAAGAGATAACAGACTCCTTGAGGCTGGGATAGGAAGAAGTAGAGGAACAGTGGATGCATGAGTGAGAGAGAGAGAGAGAGAGAGAGAGGGAGAGAGAGAGAGAGAGAGAGAGAGAGAGAGGGAGAGGGAGAGAGAGAGAGAGAGGGGGGGGGAGAGAGAGAGAGAGAGAGAGTGTGAGTGTGAGTGTGTGTTTGTGTGTGTGTGTGTGTGTGTGTGTGTTGGGGAGAGGCCTGCCTGGGACCTCAGAGCTCATGCTGGCCCCTGTGGTTTCCTGATTACTGGCCCCTTCTTATAAAACTCTGTGCTAACATACATGAAGAAAATAAGAAAATTCCAAACTCAGTGTGCCTGATGAATCTGCATGGGGGGTGGTTTTTGATGGGGTGTCCTTGTCCTGGAGGTGTGGATTTCTAGCCCTGGCTGCTCACAGGGGAGACAGACAAAGAGCTGGACAAAGTGTAGGGTGGGCTGTGCTTTGGTGGGGGAAATGCCAGAGCACAGGAGAGGGGCAAGTACTTGAGGCTCTGAAATCCAGAAGGCCTTCCCAGAGGAGGTGTGGAAGGCCCGAAGGATTGATAGCACACAGCCATGGACGGCGTGGGGAATGCTTAGGACCCAGAAGGACCAGCTCCTGCAAAGGCTGAGGAATATCTGGGAAAGCCAAATAAGTAGAGAGAAAGGCCACAGAGAAAGGCCCAGATCAGAGGGTTCAGGAACTTGCTGGTCTCATGAAGGAGTCTGGACTCTACCCCATGGGCCTAAGTATAATGGGGCTGGGGACCACAGAGAGAAGGAGAGTCCCTCACACCCAAGTCACCCCATCATGTCCCAGTGTCCCACAGTGGGGAAGGAGGGGAGCGAGCCAAAATCCATAGCTGTTGGAAATGCGAAAGAATTGGCAAAAAATACATAGCAGCATCTATGAAAACTGTGGGGGAAGCCATAGTGCTTCTTTTACAATGGGTAGAAAAGCAGATTTCTGGCTGTGGCAGAGAAGCAAAAGCGAAGAGGGCTCGCACCATCTCCAGGCTGTCAACACCAGCCCTGCCCTTCTCCCCTGCCAGAGTCAAGAGGATAAAAATCCCTATTGCCATTTGCCCATCTGGCCCAGGAAAAAGGAGAGAAAGGTGGACTCTCCCGCCTGAAGCCCCTCCTGCAACCTCCTCACATACTTACTTCCCCTGCAGAATGAAAGGAAACTCATTTGGGGCCATTATTTTCGGCCAGCCCACCTGGGATTCGGGGAGCATCACTAAACCTCTGTTCCCAGTGGACAGGTCAGCAGCCCGGGAGTCAGGGGACCTGGGCTCATCTCAGCTCTGCCGCTCACTGGCTGGGTGGCCTGGGACAAGTCTCTGTGTCTCAGTTTCTCCCTCTGAAAAGTGGAGACATTCTGGAGGGCTAGCGAGAACACACACAGGGTACACTTGCCACCCCTCAGGCTTCAGGCTCTACAGCAGGCATTGCTAATAGCTCACCGCCACTGCATCCCTCCTGAGCCCCGCCATCCCTGGTGATCGGAGTGGGAAATGAGATGAAGTCTGAATGTCTGCCTAGGGCCACGTGACCCCCTAGAGCTCTGACAGCTGTTTGCTAAGCCTCTGAGATCGCGGTACCTCTCTGCATTCAGAGTTGATTCCCAGAGGTCTCTGATAAATTAACCCTCAGAAATGCCTACACATTTGCCCCTTCTTCTCCAGGCCCACCATGCTCACGCCCCGCGGAGGCACGTCAGCACTCTCCCAACTGCTCTCCTTCACGCTTGCCTCTTCCCAAACCCCAGTGTGACTTTGGCGCTCTATAATGATCACTTGCATTACGCAACTCCTCCAGAACCTTCCACGGTTGGAACCATTTGTAGGAATTTTGGCAGTTGGGTATCCAAGCCCCCTTCCTGATTTGGGGGAACTCTCCCACTGTGTGCTGTACTGATGGGATGCAGTGCCTCACCTCCCATCGTGAGAGCTGAAATGGGGCTCCTCCTACCCGGGGTCCTCTGCTGGCCAAGGAGGGACACGTAGCCTGGCTTGGCCAATCAGACCTTCCACCCGGGATGGCCAAGGACTGATTTAACTTCCTCTGGGCCCCCAGGAGCTGCCTTGGTGCTCACCTGTGTTCCAAGTCCAATTCTCCACTGCCCCCAGCTCCTTGAATCTGTGAAGGCCTCAAATCCCCTTCTGCTCGGAAAGGCCAGGAGCGACTTCTGTGGCTAGTCAGGGATCTTGACTCGGTCGGCGCCCTTATCCCTACCTCATCAGATCCAGCTCGTCTGCTTGGCCTTTGAGGGACCCACACACCCTGTTCCTCACTCTCTCTCAACCCTAGCAGCCAGTTTGCTCAACTCTATTGGGGTCCTACTTCTCAATTTTAAATGCTGTGTCTCAGGTCCTTATAAAATACTGAAATCTCCCTAAATCCCAATATTTTGAGGACCACGTTTTTTTTCTCAGACTGCTTCTCACATATAGAAGAAACACAGAACTTCTTTGCCAGATCATGTGTGTCCTAACTCTTGGATTGGGAAAACATGGTCCCCAAACTGTCAAACGAGAGCCTCACCACCTTCCTCACGACACCCATCCTTGGAAGGACCTGGGCCTCTGGGCCTCTGCAAACCTTAATCATCTTTCCAGAGGCACCCTGACTCCTGCTCCTGCTAAAATGTCTCATCTGACTTCTCCACATCTTGTGATTTCCCTTTTCCTTTGCTTTCACAAGGCTTTCTTCCCATAACCCTCCACTTATAATAATGGCAATCATTCACTGGGGGTCTTCTACACGTCAGGCTTGAAACCAAGTGTTACTTCAATTATTTACCATGATAACTGTATGAAGTACGTATCATTGTGTCCATTTTACAGATGAAGAAACTGAAGCTCAGTGAAATTAATTAACACAGTGCAAGGCCAGGATTCAAGCTTCAGTCTGTGTGACTTTTGAATTAGAATGTAAGCTACATGAGGTGTGATGCTTGGTCTAGTTCTCTGCTGTAACCCCAGCATCTGGAATCATGCCTGACTGATGGCAGGCTCTCAGTAAATTTTTCTTGAATGAATTAATGATGCCATAAACTGTGGACCTAATCAGGTCCCCTGTACAGTTGCATGGGTTGTACACTGCACAATTCAAGGGGGTCCCATTCACACAGTGTGCAGCCTTCTGTGGTGCTCTGGGCTTAGCCCTGATGCTGCCCTGCTTCTTCATTTAGCACCGCCTTGTGTTGTTTGCTTTGTTTCATGGTTGTTGTTTGTCTTTCCCAAGAGGTTATCAGTACCTTCATCTTAAATGAGATAATCATGGAGGGTTCTCAGCAGAGTGTGGGATACAAGTGAAACCTAAGAAGTATAAGCCATGCTTCTTACGCCCTCTGGCCACAAATACGATGTCAAGTTTATATTCAAGATCAAATGATTCCTCAATCACATGCTGCCAGTTACACAGATGCTACTTTTGTCAGCAGTGGGAGTGGTCACAGGGTATCATCCACATTCTCCCGAGCTGGGCCACTCCTCTGCCTTACCTCTTTGGGATTATCGACTGAGGAGCGAACCCACCATCCATCAAGAGGCCCAACACCCACCGTCTTCCTTGCTTAGACACCACGAAGACTCAGCCCTGGGCTGCCACTGCCCCATGGAAGCTGTGAAATGCATGGGCAGAGCAGGGGCCCTCTGGCTCAGACCCTCAGCCTTGCTCCATCAGGGACATCTAAGAGGCCAAAGAAAGAGCTGTACCACCTCCAAGGCAATGGCCCTGGAACCTCAATGGCCTTGAAAATGCCCTTTAAATAGCAGGTGAGCAGCCCAGTCCTTAGATGCCCCTTCCTCTCCCAAGCCCTCTCCCTGCTGAGGCTGGTGACCCTCAGGGGCTGGGGCTGGTGGGAGAAGGAACCTATTGCAGCACTTCAGGCTCTGAAGCTCCAGGGTCCAGTTTCAGCTCTGCTCTCACTGATGAGTGACTGAGCAAGTTCCTTCCTCCTGGGCTTCACTTTCCTCATGACACAATAAACATAAGCTCACTGGGCACAGCGCCTGGCACCAAATAAGCATTCAATCAATATCAGCTATCGTTATCATCTGCAAAATGAGGGTTTGAGTGCCCCCTCCACCCCTGTGTTCTGCACAGCAACTGCCCCCAGGACCACACCCTCCCCTGCCCTGTGTTCAGTGTCTCACGGCTCTGTCCCCCGACCCGACGGTGAGCTCTCCAAGGGTGGGCGTGTGTGTAACCCATCTTCACACCCCAGACCTAGCACAGCCCCTACACATATGCCCAGAAGTGGCTGGTGAACAGAACTGAAATATCAGGGCCCTTCCAGCTCTGATGGTCTATGGTTATAAGTTGAACCTCCACCCATATGCTCATCAAACACAGACAAGGACCCTTCCTGGGTTTGGCACTGGCCACCTAGAGAAGAAATCCCTCCTCCGAATGCCAGCTCCATGACAATATGTGATTTTCTTAACTGCTGTATCCCCAACACCTAGCACAGTGCCAAGCACATAGGAGACTCTACTGATAAATATTTATTGAATGAATGCATGAGTGGGAAGCAGGTGACATTTCTAGGAAGGCCCACACCCTCCCTCCCTCACCTGGAGGGCCAGGGCAGGGATTAGCTCCTACTGTCAAGCCGAGATGGGCTGTCGGGGGCGGGGGCAGGGAGGGGAACACATCCCCTGGTACGCCTGCCACCTGGCCTCTAGCCAGACCCTTTATGTTTCCAGTGACCTGGGGCTACTCTAATTCTCAAAACATAAATGGGACATGAGGCTTGGCCTGCATTGGGCACTAGGGGACACAGCCATGAAGGCCGGGGGTGGGGTGCATAGTGCCTGTGTGTCTGGAGGCTCTCCACGGGAGACGGTGTGGGCCGCTCCTCTGAGCCTGGCCCTGGCTGCCCCACCTGCCGATCCCTGGCACACTCAGGTTGCCCGGTGGCCCCATGGCCACCTCCTGGGGGGAGGTGTGGGGAAGGGGCAGAGAGGGCTCCCATCGGCGTAGAAATTGGGGCTTCCTAGTCCTCCAGAGCCCACACTCTGCCCTGTGGAGCGCTAGGCCATGCCTGGCTTGATGGTCTCCCCAGATTGGGTGGCGAGGGGCTAACCCATCCGTGTTGCAGAATGGGTGCTTAGCGACTCTCCTGGGGATGCTGAGTGCATGTTAAGCCTTAGTCAGGAAGGGACAGTGGCACTTGGGGTGCAAAGGGGGGCTCTCGTCCGTTACAGAAGGCCACGATCAGTCTCCTTGGCCACGGCTCTGGGCCTCGCTGGGCCCCAGGAGGCAAGGGCTTTTCATGGAGCCTGAACTCTGCTTGGGAAGGGGAGGAAGCCCTGGTGCCACCCAGCCTCACGTCTTTTTTTTTTAATTTATTTATCTACAGCTGCATTGAGTCTTTGTTGTGGTGCGTGGGCTTCTCATTGCAGTGGCTTCTCTTTTTGCAGAGCATGGGCTCTAGGCACACGAGCTTCAGTAGGGCTTAGTTGCTCCGCGGCATGTGGGATCTTCCTGGACCAGGGCTCGAACCCCTGTCCCCTACATTGGCAGGCAGATTCTTAACCACTGCACTACCAGGGAAGTCCCAGCCTCACGTCTTTATACAGTTGCAGAGACCCTGTGGCCAGCTGAGCCAGATGATCAGGATGTGTTCTTGACATGACAGTAGAGGAGACCTAGCCACCCAGCCATGGAAGCAGGAGGAAGGCTCAGGAGGAGGAGAGGGGACAGGTGGTCACCCTCTGTCACCTCAGTCCTGACAACTGAAGACAATGATCTTCAGCCAGCTGAAGGCCAAGGCGGGCCAGGAGGAGGAAGAAGAGGTTCCACTTGAATTCAGCGTCCCCTCTTGGAGTATCTACACAGCTCATAACAACTCCCTCACTACGGCCTTCATAGATGCTGAGGCTCCAAGTCGTGTTAACCATCCCCAACACACACACACACACACACACACACACACACACACACACACACACACACACAGCACACACACACACACACACACAGCTGACTGGATCAGAATGAACGTCTAATTCAAGCTGAGCCAATCAGATTCCCTGATCTGCCCGCCGCCCCCACCTTCCCAATACACACATACATTCAGCTGATTGGACCAGGATGAACATCTAATTTGAGTGTCGAGCCAATCAAATTCCCTGACCACCCTATTTAAAGTTGTAACTACCCTCCATCCTCCCATACCTCTGTCAGCTTCCCTAATTTATCTTTCTCCCTAGCATTAGTTACCTTCTATTACACTCTATGATGTACTTAATTGTCTGTCTCCTCCACTACAGTGTAGGTTCCACAAAGATCAGAATTTTGTCTGTTTTGTTCTCTACTGGATCCCCACTGCTTCCAACAGTGCCTGGCACACAGTAGGGGCTCAGTAAAAATTGGATGAGTGAATGAATTCTTTCCAGGTGATGTAATTTAATGGCTAACATTTACTGAACACCTGCTGTGTATTCGTGTTTTCTAAGCACTTCAAATATATACTAACTTGTTATAACTTCATTTTACAGATGACATTTTACAGATGACAACAGGTGCTGGGTATATGTGTGTGTGTATTATTCTATCGATGACCTTGGTTTTATGGTTTACAAACATGTTTATTAACATCTTACTTGAGTCTCACCACTCCCCTAATTTTCGAGATGAGAGAACTGAGGCTCAGAAAGGTTAACTGACTTGCTCAAGGTGAGTCAGCAAAAAAGTGTCAGAGCTGAAACTACAATCTAGGATTACACACCCTTCCCCCAAGTCCCCAGCTCTTTCCAGACACCAGGGCACCCCTGCCTGTGTCTAGAAGATGCTGTTCCGGCCCTCAGAAGCTTATGCTTTCCCTGGGAAGATAAGCTAGAGGAAGGGACAAATCTGCAGGCCCAAGCAGAGGTTGGATTCACTGAGGAAGGGGAATTAGCACAAGCTTGTTTCCCTTCAGTTACTGTGAAATCCTCACAAAGGACTGACAGCAAAGCAAAAAAGCAGACGCTGGAAAGGGAACTCCAGAGCAGACTGAAGGGGGATACAAACACTCCAATTCATGCTGGATCAGAAGTATTTTCACCATCATGGCTGCCTTCTTCAGATTACCTTCTGCTCTATTTCCCAATTAAAGTACGGCTCATGGAGCTGAGAACAATACTGTTCTTCCAGCTTGTGGTCTGACCAGCACAAAAGGGAGGGGGAAAGATTTCCTTCTTCTTTCTTGACTGTAAGATCTTGCTGCCTTATAAAAAGAACCCTGATTCTCCAGTTGACTCAGATCTGAACTTCCACCATTAGGGATTCATTCCTTTGGGTCTACACCTTGCTGCTGTTAACATATAGACACAACTGAGCAGGGCACAGTGGTGGGAGATGTTGTTGGTCATTGCCAACACATTCTGAATGAGCTTTGGGAACTTTCCTAGAGGCAGAACTCAGGGGAAAGAGCATGAGGGCACTAGTGGAAAGGGTGGAGAGGGGGAGAAAAAGAGAAAGAATAAGGTGGCTGGGTCAATTATCATATTATTACTATTATGAACTCTTAACCTCAGACCTTGCCTGATGAGGTCATTGGGCACCACTGAGTTTGGTGTTGTTCATGCTGTGTCTCACAGAGGTGCCCCTATCCATGAGCTTCTCTCTGGCAGTCAGAGCCTCTGCCTCTCCACCCACCATCAGTGTGAGGCCCAGAGAGGCGAGGCCACTTACTCAAGGTCACCCAGGCAACAGTAGGTGATGTTATGCCCAGGGCCACACCCAGGTTTCCATATACCCAGGTCAGTCCCCAGTCCCGGCCCTGTCAATTTTGGAGGCCCTGTTCCAGAAGGGGGCAGTAAGGTCACCCCGAGAAGGCACAGGGCACACATCAGTTACTTGAGCGCGGTTTACTGGCTTCCCTCCATGTCACAGAGACTGGTGGGGCATTCTGCTGACCTTGCCCGCCTTTCTGGTACATATGTGCAGGGGTTATACCTCTACTGTCTTCCTGAAGTCCCCTCAGCAGAGAGCTCTCAGACCCCAAATGGTTGCTTCCTATCTGGAAAGCCTCCCTGCACCAGAGGAATGGCAGAGGGGACAATAAGGGGAAGCTGTGCTGCTGCCATTCCACCAGCAGAGGGCGGTGGCTGCGCTGCTCTCAGCTGCATCCTGAATTCTAGACTGTGAGAGGAAATGTAGCACGCCAGCTCTCTCTTCCTAAGGCTCTGGTTCCTGAGACACACTCCTGCCTTGGCTTGAACGCTTCCAGGCAACTGTAGCTTACTACTGTGATATACTCACTAGAACATTCTTCTTTATATTGAGATGAAAATCTGCCTTCTTGTAACTCTCACTATGAGCACCTAGCCTTGCTTCCGGGCCACACAGAAAAAGTCAAGCACTTTTTTAATCTGCCAGTTCTTGGGAGTTGGAGTCCTGTTCCTAGTTGGCCACCTGCAGTGCTGTGTGATTTTTGGCAAGACACTTTCCTTCTCTGGGTTTTTACTTCTTACCTATGAGACAATGGGGCAGATTCTGGTTTTTTTTTTTTAACTTTTTTTTTTTTTTTTTTGCGGTACGCAAGCCTCTCACTGTTGTGGTCTCTCCCGTTGCGGAGCACAGGCTCCGGATGCGCAGGCTCCGCGGCCATGGCTCACGGGCCCAGCCGCTCTGCGGCATGTGGGATCTTCCCGGACCGGGGCATGAACCCGTGTCCCCTGCACCGGCAGGCGGACTCTCAACCACTGTGCCACCAGAGATGCCCTTAACATCTTTATTGGAGTATAATTGCTTTATAATGGTGTTAGTTTCTGCCTTATAACAAAGTGAATCAGCTATACATATACATATATCCCCATATCTCCTCCCTCTTGCGTCTCCCTCCCACCCTCCCTATCCCACCCCTCTAGGTGGTCACAAAGCACGGAGCTGGTCTCCCTGTGCTATGCGGCTGCTTCCCACTAGCTATTGATTTTACATTTGGTGGTATATGTAAGTCCATGCCACTCTCTCACTTCGTCCCAGCTTACCCTTCCCTCTCCCCGTGTCCTCAAGTCCATTCTCTACGTCTGCGTCTTTATTCCTGTCCTGCCCCTAGGTTCTTCAGAACCTTTTTTTCCCTTAGATTCCATATATATGAGTTAGCATACGGTATTTGTTTTTCTCTTTCTGACTTCCTTCACTCTGTAGGACAGACTCTAGGTCCATCCACCTCACTACAAAGAACTCAGTTTCGTTTCTTTTTATGGCTGAGTCATATTCCATTGTAGATATGTGCCACCTCTTCTTTATCCATTCATCTGTCGATGGACACTTAGGTTGCTTAATGGGGTGGATTCTGATCAATCTAAGACTCCTTCCGATTCTGACCTTCCAAACGACATCCCTTTCACAGTGACCGCTGAAGGGCAGAAGTGCGCACCCCACTCTTGGGGGGTTTCCAGTACTCACGGCACTGCTTTACCACCCTCCAAGCTACAACCTATTCTTAGATCTTTCCCTTAGGATTTGGGTTGTCCTGGCTGCTGCACACTCACCCGCTTCCACCTGAGCTCATCTACAGCCCCGGCCACACCTGACACCTTCCACTAAGTGCACTGACCCAACTGCCATGCAGGGCTGCTGCTTGTGAGTCACTGAGCTCATACCCCTGGCTCTCACCATTCCACCTATAACGCCTGGACATTTGGTGGGGAGGGGAGAGGACAGGTTCAAGGGTGGCAGGTCCCCACCTCATCATCTGGAAGTGCCTCGATTTTTCTCGTTCCCTTTCCACCTCTCCCCAGGCCTCCCATCCTGGACCAGGATTCTTCCTGGTTCTCATGCTGCCTTTTCTTCTCATTTCCAAAGCTGAGCCACTGCGTGATTTGTGGTTTCTTTTGAGAGTCAGACGGACTCACTGTCGTTAAGACGTTTTTGTTTTAATTTCAAAAGTTATCCATACTCAAAGAAGACAACTTGAAAACACCCCCAAAGCATACACATATACACGCATACCCCAACTCCAAATCACCCAGTTATTCTACTATCCTCAGGGATAATCACTATTATTTTTGGTGTGAGTCTTCCCCAAGCTGCACTCAGCGAACAAGTGGAATCGGGGCCTTTCGTTCCTGTTCACTATCCCTGTGGGCGCCCCCTCAGGCTCTCCAGGGCTCCCCCAAAAGTTGGGCATAATCAGAATTTTGTGAGTTGATGCACAGCCCCCCACAGCCTTGGAACACTACGTCTTCCTGTGAAGCACTTTAACCCCGGGATGTGGTGAGAGGCAGCCTCCAGGATGGCCCCCTGCAATCTCCACCTCCTGGTGTACACACTGTACCCTCCCACGTTGCACCAGCGTCATTGTGTGTGATGCTAAAGAATGCAGTGAGAGCTACAAAAGCTTGTGGTTTCTGCCTTGGGCTCGCTTCCTCTCTTGGATCACCAGTCAGAGGAGGCCAGCTGCCACGAGTGAGGACACTTAGCCTGTGGAGAGGCCTGGGTGGTGAGGCAGTAAGGCCTCCTACCATCAGCCACATGAGTGAGCTTGGAAACAAGTTCCCCCAACTGAGCCTTCAGATGATTGTGGCCCCAGCCGACAGCTTAACTGCATACCTCATGAGAGATCCTGAGCCAGAACTTCCCAGCCAAGTTTGGGGGTAATTTGCTACGCACTAGCAGAAACTAATACAGACATAGTTTCCATTTGTCATGAGACAGGCAGAACAGGCATTATCATCTCAGATTTTGACATGAGAAACCAAGGCACAGAAGAGCTAAGCCATGTGGGTGAGACGTTCACCTACATGTGGGTCCACAGCCAATGAGGAGTGAACCTGATGTGTGAACTTTCTTGGGTACCCAGTATGAACTCCAATCCCTGACTTTTCAGAGGCCCCCTCCTCACTTAAAAAAAAAAAGTCGTTAAAAAAAAAAAAAAAGAAAAAGGAAAGTTGGGGAATACAGATGAGGGCTAACTACTATTATGACCTGGTGAATATCAGCTCCATTTTATACCCAGCTGGAGAGTTTTGTTTTTTCCTGTGCCATTAAATAGTCTTTGACATCACCATTTTTATTGGCTGTATTTTATTTCATAGTATGGCTATACCACAGTACATAAAGCAATCCCCTATTTTCGGATCAACAAGAGGTTCGTAATTTCCAACACTTTAAAAAGGTTATGGTCAACGCAGTGGAATCTTTGCACACACTTGTAATATTTTTATAAGGATAGATTCCTGTATGTGAAAATGCTGGGTTAACGAGACTGCGCTAAAAAAAAAATGCTTTTCTTATGCATTTTTAAATGCCCTTGAAAAACGCTGTACTAATTTATATTCCCATCAACAACTCAAGACCATTCCTCAAAACTCTGATAGCACAGGATGTTGTGATATCTTTAATTTGCTTATTTTTAGATGAAGCAAATAAGATCTCATTGTTTTTATTTGCAAACCTTTGATGTCTAGTAGGGTTGATTATGTCTCCATTTGCTCACTGGACATCTGCATTTCTTTGCTTGTGAATTACCTCATTATATGAGGTATGCAAATGTTTTCTCATGGGACGTTTATCTTTTTCTTAATAAGAGCTGCTTGTATTAATCCTTCTTTACATTTAGTGTTCCTTTTCACTGTTGATCCATCTACAAAAATGAATGATTCTAAATATTTTTACTTTGTCTCTTGGTCCCTATCCAGTTCCATATCTAGTTGGTTATCTATAAATAATCTTTTTATTAGCAGGAAACTGTTAGGGATTTCTTTGTTGAACCCAAAGAACCACCCTTGGGATGATCTTTCCAGTAAGTTCGGATTTATTCCTGGCCCAGGGGCACAGAATCATAGTTAGCTCAGAGATAGCTTTGCTCATAGCTCTCCAAGTGGGGCCACCCAGTGATACACCAGAAGTCAGGGGCAGTCATGGGAATCGGTTCCTCTTGTTAGCTCTCCTGGCCCGGGCCCGCTCCTGTGTTTATGCAAAGCACTGCAATTGCTTTCAGAGAATATGTTCCACCCACTAGGCCAGAATAATCTACCACACTCCTCACACCTATACCCACTTTGCCCTGGCCAGAGAGAGGCCCTGTCAAGATTCCCATTAGGGAGTCCACCCATCTGTAGGTTGGCAAAGGTACCTGTATAGATTTCAAACACTCAGATGCAAATAAGCTATTGTCCAAGTGTAAACAAGGTGTCTCACTTCTCAAAGTCAGAGTCCTGTCTCAGGCTTCCTAAGGGATCTATTATTATGTGCATTTCTTTGCCAGCTCAAGTAAGAGGCAACCTTGAGCTTGAAATCCTCCAAAGGCTTCCCTCCGCACTTAGGTGAAAATCCTAACTCCTTCATAAGATCTCTAGAGTTCTGGGTAATCCAGCCCTGCCTATCTCTCCAGCTGCATCTCCCACTGCTCTCCTGCTCATGCAGGATGCTCCCCCTACATCAGCCTTCTTTTCTATCTTGGGCCTTAGCACATGCTGTTCCCTCTGGCTAAGACACCTTTCCCTGTGGTCTTTTTTTTTTTTTTGCGGTACGTGGGCCTCTCACTGTTGTGGCCTCTCCCATTGCGGGTCCAGCCGCTCCGCGGCATGTGGGATCTTCCCGGACTGGGGCATGAACCCGTGTCCCCTGCATCGGCAGGCGGACTCTCAACCACTGCGCCACCAGGGAAGCCCTCCCTGTGGTCTTTACATGACTGGATCCTTCCCATCCAAGTTTTCAGAGAGATCTTTCTTAACCATCTTATCTTATATATTCCTCCTAAGTCTCTACTGCATTACTGAGTTGTTGTTTTCACAGCACTTATCCCTATCTGAAATAATCTTACAGACTGGAATGTTTTCTTGTTTATAGTTTGTGTCCTTGTATTGCCTGTGACTGGCCCACACAGCTCCTGAGAACAGGGACCTTGTCTGTGCACCCTGTCTGCACTGTCTGCATGATCCAGAAGGTTCTCTCATCTCCTGTGGCTCCCCTTGTTGCTCTCTCCTCCCACCCTCAGCCATGCCTGCAGATTGCCAAGTCTGGGCATTCGGGGGTTGGGGGGGCAGACGACCCAGGCCATCTCGCTGACTGAGGCTTCCTATGTGCCAGGTACTGCTAACCTGCTAACCTCTTGGCCTACATCATCTTGTCTTCTTCTGGTTCTATCATTTTGCAGCTGAGTGACTTTAGATATGTTATGTCACTTTCCTGTGCCTCAGTTTCCTCCTCTGTAAAATGGGGCAGCCTTTGTTTCACAGGATTGCCGTGAGCATTCAGTAAGACAAGGAACAGTCCCTGGCCCACTGCACGCGTTCAATTGGTGTGAGTGATTATTGTTCTCATGACAACCCTGCCAGGTAGGATTTATTTATTTATTTTAACATCCTTATTGGAGTATAATTGCTTTACATTGTTGTGTTAGTTTCTGCTGTATAACAAAGTGAATCAGCTATACATATACGTACATCCCCATATCCCCTCCCTCTTGCGTCTCCCTCCCACCCTCCCTCAGGTAGGATTTATTACTTCCAGTTTATAAATAAGAAGACCAAGGTTTTAGGGTCTATAGCTCAGCTGGGAAGTAGCTGAGTCAGGATTCTAGCCCCAAAGCCTATGACTTCATGGCCACATATTCTAATTCTTTTTATAGAGACAGACCTAACCGATCTGAAGGCTCTCTCTTCTTAGCAACTGCCTCCCCACAAATATAGAACTAGCTCTTTCTGCATTCTTGCAGTGTGAGTCAATGCCACATTACCCCAGGCTTCAGTGTACTCTCCCGTCTCACAGATGAGGCAAACTGAGGCTGAGAAGGAGTACATGGGTGAGCAGAGAAGCCCAGTGCAAAGCTGGTTCACCGGATGCTGCTTCCAGACACCCAACCTGGATAATTCTCCACGTAGGGGTATGGCTGTGGGCAGCTGGGCTGGGATCTGCCGGAAGCCTCTGTCTTGTCCACAGAGCCTGACCCATCACATCCCTTGTCCATGGGTTTAATTTCAAAGATCTGTAGTCAGGCAGACCTGGGGCTTTGGCTAAGACTTGTCACCACTGTGAGCCTTAAGAGGTTTCCTCGTCCAAAAAGATCTCGGTCTAGTATCCTGGTGGAACCCTGGCTGTTGGGAATAGAAGGTTGAGTGGGAATTGTCCCCGGCCTCAAGGAGCCCAGCAGGTAGTAGCAGGAACAGGTGTGAAAACAGACGGAGACCCTCCGAGTGGCAGGGACGGGTGCGAGCAGAACCAGCTGGTAGATCAGAGGGAGAAGCAAGGCAGCTCTGAGAGCTTTCCCCAAGGCGGTGCCCCGGAGCTGTGCGGAAAGGATAGGCAGGGTTCCTCCACGTGAAGGGGAGGGGGAAGGGCAAGGAGGTGGGGAAGACCGGGACGCCTCAGGGCTGGTATGGAGGATGGGGTGAATCCCGAAGGAGGGGTGGGACGTTCGGTGGAGCCAGGTAGGTGTGAACTTAATCCGGAAAGGGAGAGGAAGGCTTGGGAACTTTCAGAGTCAGGGTGGCCCCGAGAGAGTGAGGGGAGATCCAGGAGGGGCGAGGCTGGAGAGGGGGACTGCAGTGCCTGCTCGCCGTGCAGACGGGCACTTCATTGTGACTGTGGGGCCTCTCATGACCCTGAGGAGAAGCCGAGAGTTGTAACTCGCCCAAGGTCACGCAGCTAGTTTCTGGCAGTGACAAGATCTGGAGCCGAGTCTTCCATAAAGCTGTGTACTACTATAATATATATATTTATGTGTATTTATGTGTACTACTATAATATATATATTTATCTCAAGGAGGTGACTGCAATAGTATACATTAAAAATGACAATGCAGAGGCCTCCTGTCCACCATGGAGCTAAGAGAGACACAAAGCTCCTTTGGCCCCTTCCTTACCCATCCCCCAATACTCAGCTTCCCCCCTCCTGCCAGCCCCCGCCTTACTGACCACTCCAGCTGTCCAGGAAGAGCTCACTCAGGGAGAAGGGAGGCACCTTCTCAGGCCATTTCCCTTTCTTTGTCTGCGGCTCAGACAGGAGGGGTTAGCTGGGCAGGAGCAGGGGTTGGAGAAAGAAAGGAAGAAAGGAAATTCCCACCAGCTGTCAGGAAAGAGACTGTCCCTTGGAAATGCTATCACCCTCTCCCTGGGTCCTGTAAGTTCGAACACTGGGGGATAGGGGAGGCTGTCATCCTTTGCCTTTGACATGAGCATCACCCCACCCAACTCACGTCCTAAAATCTCAGCTCCCTCCTACTTCACTTTCAGTACGTCTGAGCATCATCTGATGACTTGGCATATGCCAGGTCTTGTGCCAGTGGAACAGAATATCCCCAAGGAATTCTCTGTCTGAAGCCCCTTCCCTACCTCAAACCAATGGGGCACCCAGTTTTGGCAAGTAGAGTAAGCTGTTAATGGTAGAATTTAGGTGGTGTTCACTGCAGAACTATTTAAACTTTGATGTATGTTTGAAAAGTTGCATAATAAAATGTTGGCAGAAAAAAGCTATCTTTCCCAACCCAAAGTATCTAATGGATAAACATGTGACATTTTGCCATCAAAGTTAGGAATAAGACACCACTATTATTTAACACTTTCCTGGAGGTACTAGCCAAAGTAATTAGAAAAGAAAAAGATACTAGAGGTATAAAGATAATAAATAAATAGGTAAAATTATCACTACTCACAAGTGATAAGATAGCACCCCTAGACAACCCAAGAGAACCACTGAAAAACTACTGTAAACTATCAGCAAATTTAGGAACATGGTGGGATAAAAAATTTACTATAGCAAGGAGAAAAGCTAAATATGTATAACAAGAAATATATAAGATCTATGTATAAGACCTTATGTATAAGATCTAGGAAAAATTTTAACACACTACAAAAGGCCACAAGAGACTAGAACAAGTAAACTATGTTCATAGATGAACTCAACATTAGAAGGCTGTCCACTCTCTTTAATTTATTCTATGAATTGAACATAGTCCTGGTAAGAACAAGAGGGTTTTTTGTATCTATATAAGCAGATTCTAAAATTAAATACTAAAATAAACAGGCAACAAGGGTCAGCTAACATTTGAGAAAAGATCATGATGAATGATGACTAGCCTTAATGATATTAAAACACATTATAAAGCCTTAGTAACACAGCACTGTGGTACTGGTACATGAATAGAGAGACAGATCCGTAGAAAAGAATGGACAGTCCATAAATAAACCCAAATACATGCAGAAACGTAGAGTGTAGTAAAAACTGCATTTCAAATCAGCAGAGGAAAGATGGATTTTTCATTAAGCGGTATTAAGACAACTGGATAACCACCTGGAAAAAAATTAAGTTGAATCTATACCTCATACTTTACACCAAGATAAACTTCAAATGAAGCAAAGATTTAAATAGAAAAATGAAATTATCAAAGTATCGGAAGGCCTGGTAGGAAGACTACTTTATAACCTCAGAGAAGGAAAGGACTTTCTAACCATGGTCCAAGATCCAGAAAAGACAAAAGACTGGTAAATTAGACTTCTTGAAATTTCAAAGAGGAAATCTCCAGTGCAAAAAGCGCCATTTGAAAGGTATATTTGCAACTCATATCCTAAAAAAGGGGCTAATTTCCCTAATATATAAAGAACTTTTAAAATCAATAAGAAAGGAATCAGTCATCCTACAGAAAAAATGGGTAAAGGATATGGATAGACAATTCACACAAAGAGGAAATGCAAATAGATTTTAAACATATAAAGATATATCAACCCCGTTTTTGATAAGATATTCACTGAAGCTACTCTGAGAAAGTTTCCCACTCACCATCTTGGCAAAAATTTTTAAAGTATGGTAATATTCCATTTTCAAGGGGGTAGGGAAATGTATACTTTGCTGGTGAGAATATAAATTGTTACAACCTCAGTGAAAGACAATTTTGTCAAATGTCTATCAAAATTTCAAAAGCACATACCTTTTCCCCCCAACTTGAAAATTTGAACTATGGTATATTTATATCCAATAAAATACTGAGATCTCAGCTATATAACTTCTTAAATTTGTACATAAGTACATACTCACGTAAGTACTACTGCAATCAAGATTTCTATCACCCTAAACGTGTCCTCATGCCAACTCAAAATGCAACCACTATTCTGACTTCCAACATCACAGATCAATTTTGCCTATTTCTGAACTTTGCATAAATGAAATCATACAGTATGTATTGTTTTGTGTCTGGCTTCTTCTGCTCAACATGTTTTAAAGATCCGTCATTGCTGCTGTGGGTATTAGGAGTTACTCTTTTTTACTGCTGTGTATTGTTCTATTTTATAAATCTTTCACAATTTGTTTATCCGGCTGAGGGAGGCTTGGGTTGTTTCTAGTTTAGGGCTATTATGAAAAAAGCTGCTACGGACATCCTTCTACAAGTCTTTTTTTTTTTCGTGGATATATGTACTCATTTTTCTTGGGTGTAAGCCTATGAATGGGACTGCTTGGTCATAGGATGGACATTTGCTTAACTTTTTTAGACACTGCGGAACAGTTTTCCAAAGTGGCTGTAACATTTTACCCTCCCACCAGCAAAGTACGAGAGTTCCAGTTGCTCCTCATCAACACTTAACATTGTCAGTCTTCCAAATTTTGGCCATTCTGGTGTGTGTATAGTAATATAACTCACGGTTTTGATTTGCATTTTCCTAGTGAGCAACAATGGGCACTGCATGGAGATAAACAATTTATACAAAAATGAAGAGCAAATAGGTGTTAAACAAATAAAGAGAGTTTCAGCCTCAGTCTTGATAAAAGTATGCTAATTAAAACTACTCTGAGAAAGTAGCAGCTTTTCATAGGCTTATTGGCCATTTGGAGGTCCACTTTCATGCAATGCCCATTTAAGTCTTCCGCCCACCCCTTTTTTTTTTAACATTTTTAAATTCCTCATGTATATGCATTGCAAACGTTGCCCCTATGTCTGTGGTTTGCCTTTTCACTTTCTTCATGGTATCTTTTGATAAGCAAACGTTTTTAAATTTTGATACGGTCCAATTTATCAGTTGTTTTTATAATTATTGTTTTTTGTGTCCTATTGAACAATCTTTGCCTACTACAATGTCAGGAAGAAATTCTCCTGTGTGTGTGTGTGTGTGTGTGTGTGTGTGTGTTTCCTGGGAGAAAGTACATACCTCTAGAACCATCAGTTCAATTTCTAGAAATTTATTCTACAGTTATATGAAACAAGGCATGTCCACAATTCTTCTCTGCAGCACTGTTTCTGATAGTGAAGTTTGGAAACAATCTAGATAGTCATTAGTGGGCAATATGTGGCTCAACAAATGATGGTGCGTCCAAACAAGGGAACACTGTGTAGCTGTAAAAATGGATGAGGAAACTTTCTGTATTTGATGTGGAAAGCTCTCCAATATATATAATTGCACACAAAAAAGCAAGATACGTAGAGAACAACATAAGTACCGTGCTGTCATTGTGTGAAAAGGAATATGTGTGTATGAATATATATACATATTTCAGGAAAGACATTTGAGAAACTGAGCACTGGTTGCCTCCTGGTAGACAAACTGAGTAAGTGGAAGCTAAGTATGAGAGGCACACTTTTCACTGGATGTCCTTTGTTTTTGAAGTTTGAACTATATGAAGATTTTTACCTATCTGAAAAGAAATACTTGTAAATAGATGTTATTCTAAGTAGGTAAGATTTTCTATATGTGGATATTGGTGAGAAAGGGCCGCCCAGAGTGGGGAAGAGCTAGAGCAAAGGTGTGGAGGAGAGAAAGTCAAGTCCCCCATGCCTGGGGAGGTGACAGCACTTATAGACCTTTATGTCCAGCCTCACCACAGCCTCAGTGTTGCATTCCAATCAGCAGGGGCTTTCACTGTCTCAGGTGCAAGCCCTCTGGGATGGCTGGTAGCACTGAGCCCACAGGGAAGTGCCTACCACTGTCAGGACTGTGTTGGGGTACTTGATCTACCCTGTGTTATTTAAACCTTGCTCCCATCCCAATGAGGAGTCTTAGGAATTATGTCTATTGGACAGAGGAGGAAAGTAAAGCTCAGAAAGGTTAAGTAACTTGTCCAAGGTCACACAGCCATGAAGTAGCCTAACTGGGACCACGGCTGTGTATCTTCCCCTCTCCAGAACTCTGGAAGAGACGGTGGGAAAAGGGAGGATGGAAAGAGTTAAGCACCCCAGAGCAAGCAACCGGGCTCTTCCCTGGCTCTTTCTCAGGCAGCCCCTCCCCCTCCCACCCAGGTTGCTATTTGGCCTGGGGCCCCATCCACAATTCCCAACTGCCGCCCCCCCATCCCCCCCCACCCCTCCCACCCCCACCCCTCAACCGACTGCAGGAAGGAGGCACAGATGGCAGGCGAGGATGAAGCCCCCAGCCAGGCTCACCCAGCTGTCACTTTGGAGAGAACCATGCATATCCTCCTCCTCCTCTCTTGAACAATTGGGAGCTGGCCAGCCTGGCCCCAGCTGTTCCCTCTCCCTGGTCCAGGGCTCCTGCAGACACATGCTTCTGAGGCCTTTGTCTCCAGGGGAGGAGAAACACAGACCACCAGAACACGAGAGCTGGACAAGAAAGACCTCAAACGACAATGGGTTCGACATCTCATTTCACAGATGGGGAAACTGAGGCCCAGAAAGGCAATGGGACTTGCCCAAGGTTACAAAGAACCAGGCAGAGAAGTCAGGCTTCCCCACTGCCAGCAAAGTGTAGGATTTGGGGTACCTCACAGGGGTGCTCAGGCAGGTTGCATTGCCCCCTCCCCACCAAGCTTCCACCAGAGCACTTCTGCTTGTCTTGATTTCAGACAATTATAATCTGCCTGCAATTTTATTTCAGCGGTCTTCAACCTGGGTCCATAGACCCTTTAAGAGGTCTATGAGCTTGGCTAGGAGGAAAATCACATCTATATTTTCACTAGCTTCTAAATGAAATTTAGTATGTCCTTTGTTTATAAATGAGGTAACAGACCACAGAAGCATTAGCTGAACCTGTAACTTTTTCATCAATAGATGTCATAGATATTTTCGGATCCCCTTACCCTGTTACTGCTATCTCAAATATTGTTTATACTCATCGCTGCTTTGAAATTACAGTACTGATTATGCTGTCTGCTTGATCATGCTATTTAATGCATTAATATAAAAGCACACTGACTACTATATCACAATTCTGGTATATATTTTGATAACTAAATTTCAATGGAATTGGTTTCCTTTGTAATCCTGTATATTTTATTTTATGTACTTAAAAACTTTGTTATGTGAATGGGTCCATAGGCTTTTCTAAACTACGCCTACTGCCCTCAGAAGTTGAGATAAAGGAGTAAGCCTGGGGATGGGGGCAGGGCTGGCTGGTGTCCCAATGTGTGTCTCTATGTGTGAGGAAGCCCACACATAGAGAGAGGCTTGCTCTGTGCCAGGCATCCTTCCAGGCTTTATGTAACACCTCACTGAATCCTCAGAACGCCCTTGGGGAGGAGGGTGAAAAGAGACTAGTATTTCTCCCATTTTGCAGATGAGAAAACAGAGGCACAGAAGAGTTAGGTCACTTGCCCAAAGTACATGGCTAGTAAATGGTAGAGCTGGGACTTGAATCCAGATAGACCAAGGCCAGAGCCTTTGTGCCTCCTCATTGGGCATATGGCTTCCCTGTCTGGGTAGACGGGAGCCTCTCACAAAAAGTCCCTAAGGTGTTGCTGCTGCTGCCTGGGTGCTTCTCTTGGTGGCGGTGGTGGTGGAGGAGTGGGATCCTGAGGGTCTGCTGCCCGAACTGATCATCTGACACATGGGGCTGTAACTAGCTATGCGACCTTGACCAAGTCCATTGACCTCTTTCGGCCTCAGTGTCTCCATCTATAAAATGCAGAGTTCTAAGCACTGCCACCCATACCTTCCCCCTCTGGTGTTCACTTGAGGGATGACCCACTTGGAAACTTAGGCACAGGTTGCTTAGTAACTAAAAGCAAGGTCTTGGCTGAATAGAATGGAAAGTGGGGAGGACAGGCTAGCATCATGCTAGCTGATGCCACACAGCAGTCTCCTGTCTTAAGAGGCTGAGTGCTGTGGCCTATCTCACTCCATCCTACCTCCCAATCAAGGTGGCCTGGCCCTTTAAGAGCCTTGGGATGGGGATGGAGGTTGGGGAGGGACTTGAGGAAGGCCATCCTGAAAAGGAACTGCCTAAGGCCTAAATCAGAACTGGAGTTTCTGAGGCTAACACACACTCATCGTTCTGGAAGCTGCCAAAAGATGACCAAATAGTAGGGGTCTTGGCCAAGGCCTCAGGGCCCCACTGGCCCCCAGGGGGATGCTCTGCTTCAAGCTAGTCCACCTTAGTTCCACTTCCTGTGCCCCTCCTGAGCCCTATACCACTTCTGCTCCCTGAAGTGTGGGAGTCCATGGGCCAAGGAGGAGGGAGCTTCTGAAACTACAGCCTCAGGCCTGACAGGACAGGGCACAGGGATGGCTGCCCTGTGTGGACAGCTCCCCCTGCTGTCGGTGAAATTCCACTGTTAGCAACACATTCCTTTGGGTCTCAAGCGTTTGGTCTCCTTAAAACTCACCTAACCTTAATCAAGTGAAAAGGTTACCCCTTCCTGGTAAAGGAAGCCACTGTCATCACCAACACTTTAGTAGGTCTGATTGGGTAAGGGCACTGAGGGCGTTCACGCATGCTATAGAGAGTTGGATAAGACCCTTCTCCTTGGGGCCAGGATATCTCCTGGGTACAACAAGGTGCTTGGAATAGTGACCATGTAAGACTGGAATTGGAGCACTGGAGAGGTGGGCGTGGGCTGTGAGGATCGCGTGGCCTCAGGCTCAGGGCACAGAATCTCACACCCATGCCCACCCAACAGGCCTGTGCCTCACATCTGAGCCAGCTGGATTCCAGAGAGCCCCTGTTCCCAGTTCCCTTCCCCACCACCAACCTGGAGCTTATTATAGTAGTTGTAATAATAGAAGCAGTACAGCGCAGGTTTATTGAGTACTGGCTGTATACCAGACACGATATGCATCCCTTATCTCTTTTAACCCTGGCGGAGAAGAGGACTCCCGACAAGCAGGCAGGCTGACTTAGAGGTACATGATTGGGCCCCAAAGCAGGCGAGTCCCCTCCCCTAATTCCCTTCCTCTGGGCACTCAGCCTGGTACATTCCATCCGTGTGCCCCTCTGGAGGGCTCTAGGCACCTTCCTAGAGCAGGGTGGCGGTTCACTGCTAGGAATGCTCAGGGGGTTGTCTGGTAGGAAGGCCAAAGACAAGCCTCCCCGCTTGCTGGCTGTGGGTGCAGGTGCCCAAGGGCTATTTCTGGGCCTGAGTGGACTGAGGAAGGGGAGGGGATGGGCGAAGCCCTCGGCATCATGATAGTTTCTAGTTACCGAGCACACACTCCACGCCAGGTTATGTGCTAAGTGCTTGATACGGCACCTTATTTAATCATAGCAGCTACCTGGGAAACAAGTACCATTATTATGTCACAAACAGAGAAAGTGAGGCACAGAGAGGTTACATGCCCAGGGGTTTCCAGCTAAAGGATGGAGCTTTGATTTCTAAAGGTACCGGGGTCTCCGTTAGAGGGAAAACGGGGAGCAGAGCAAGCTAACTGTCAATCTAGGATGGTACCTGCGGTCAGAGTGAGGGCACGTGGCCGGAGTTCATGGTCCTAAGGGGACCAGGCCCTATTACTTCCAGCTTCACTGGCTCTGCTAGGAAAGAGAAGAATGAAGCTAGCAGAGGCCCAGGCCCTGAGGCAGAGGGATGGACTCTTTGACTCCCCAGGATATCCACCAGCCAGGCTGTATCCCTGGCCCATGTACCTCCAATCCAGAGACAGCACCTCATCCCACAACCGAGGAATAAAACCAGGGAGCGACACTTCCCCTTCTGCGGAAACGCTTGCCTTCATTTTCTCAAAAATAAGAAATTGTTCTTCCAAAAAAGGGAAGAACATCAAGCCAGGGTGTCAATCTCACGCCTCAGCCGAACGCAATGCAGTTGAGACTTCTCTCTCTTTCCAGTGCCTTCTCCCCCTTTCCCAAAGTCACTTACTGTATATATATACACGCACGCTGTCACAGGCTTTGAGATGCAAATTGCACCAAGCAGAAGGCAGCTTGAAGAACAAAGAACGATTGAGGGAAGATCTGAAAGATGGAATTGGAAAAGGCTCTCTGAATTCTTCGGGAGAGGGGAGACCTCTCTGCAGAGGGGAGCAGGGATGACGGTCTGGGACTTTTTTACGGGAGAGAGGATCGAGAGGCCCAGTGCTGACTGTGGGGAGTGATGGGGAGGGAGTGTTACAGAAATCTGGAGTGGAAGCCAAGGCTCTGGGTGAGCAAAGAAATCTGGTTTGATTATAGCCTTCAGCACTGAGCTGGGCACTTTTCCCCTCCTCCTTTTAATATTAGGCCTCCAACGTACTGTGAGTCATGGAGCGAACAGGCCTGACAACATCCGGGTTCGTTCCAGAGCAGCTAGGTAGGGCAACACTGTTCTAAGGGCTTTAAGGGGAGGATGCAGCCCCTCTTCAGTCCGGGAAGCCCCTGTAGGACACCACATTGTCCCTGGAGCCTGGAGGGGAGGGGCTCCCAGGACCAGCAAAGAGAAAACTCCGGCTGGGTAGATATGGCACAGTGCCTCTGGGACCTGGCCTCACGTCAGCCCAGTGCCCAGTTGCTGAGCACCTACTGTGTGCAGGCCCTGTACAAATCAGACATGTCCCCACTCTCGGGGGCTCTCAGTCTAATCAAGGCAGCTAACGGGACTGGTCTTATTTACTGTGGCATCCCCAATTCTAGAACTGCGATTGAAAGAGCAGGTACTCAATAAACATTTGTAAGATGGATGGGTGAGCGAGTGGGTCGGTGGATGGATGGATGGGTGGGTGGGTGGGTAGATGGATGGATAGGTGAGTGGATGGATGGATAGGTGAGTGGATGGATGGATAGGTGAGTGGATGGATAGCTGGATGGATGAGTGGGTGGGTAGATGGACAGATAGATGGAATAACCATCTAGAAAAGAAGTAAGCATGTAGACAGCACTCTAAGCGATAGACACAAAATGCCTCCGACGGGTACTGGGATGGGGAAAGCTTCATGGAGCTGGCCTCATCTGAGCTGGGCCTTGTGGGATGAGATGGAGCCATTCTTACACTCTTCACAGTGCCCACCAGCACACGAATGAGGACCTATTTGCATAAGATGATGTCAGAAGGGAACAGAATTGTGAGAGCTAAATTGAACTCTAGAGATCATGTGGTCCAACCCCATCATTTTGCACATAGGAAAACTAGGGCACGTGAAGGTTAAGTGACTCACCTAAGGTCACACAGTAACTAAGTGGCAAGGCAGAGATTCCAGCAAGGTCTGTTTGCTTTTAGAGCCTGATCTCTTAGCACCATCCTGTGCTGCTCTCCTGCTCCAGGGCTCTGCTCTCCTCACTGAGATGCCTTGTGGAATTTTGCTACCATTTCTGCTGCGGCCCAGCTCCACCACCCACCCTGCAGGGCTGGGGAGACCAGAAGCAACTGCTCAGTCCTGGTTAGGCCTCTACCCTTGAATACCACAGACAGGGGAAGAAGCAGGAGGAGGCCACATTGATTCGGTTGGGAGAAGACAATACAGCATCCCATCCCCAAGACCCAGGGGTAAATGTTCCACCACCAGGTTGTTGAGACTAAGCAGACGTGAAGGGGGAAAGTGGAAGCCATAAGGCTTACACAGGGAGTAGGAGTGACCTCTCTCTGGAGACCAAGTCCAGCATCCCAATCCCAGAATTGGGTTATCTGCATTATATGAAGTTAAATCTGAACGTAAGTTAACCAGGGACTCTAGTTTCTGGAGAATGCAATAACGCCCATCATTTTGAACGGCTGGCAGGAAGCAGTTAAGATGGACCTGTTCCATAGCTCCCTCCACGCACCATGGAGTTGGTTCCTTGAACAAGACATGGGCAGGACCCTATAGGGAAGTCCCAGCTGCCTGGCCCACCAATGGGATGCCCCCTACACATTTCAGAGACAAGGTCTGATGCTACTTGGGTCCCCAGTGCCTGGCACGGGACTGGGTGCCCAGTGCACGCCCCATGACTGAAGGAGTAATGCTCTCTTGTATGGTCCCCTGTTCCAGGACGCCTTCCCTCACCTCTCCTTGCTGACTAAAATTGTTGCTTCCGTCCTTCAGAGAGGAAGCTTCCCCACCGTCTAGGAAATATCTGCTCTCATGGCTTCCAGAAAAGATGGACATGTGAGGCATCAGCACATCACAGGAGCTCATAAAGTACTGGCTGAATTAATGTTCAAGGAAATCCTTGGACATGTGGAGACATTCAAATGACAGTAATAATAATACAAGGCACATCTGGAGACACGCCTCTCCCTAACCCTCTGTAAAGTGGGCTGGCATGTGGCTGGGGGAGCCCTGGCCTTAAATTCTGCCACTTGTGTGCTGTACAGTCCCCAAGGAGTCACCTGACTTCTCCAAGGCTCAATTTTTTCATCTATAAAATGGGAAAAATAACTGTACTTTCATCATGGGACTTGAGGTAAGATTCAAAAAGAGCTGGTATGTTAGACCCTCAAAAGCTCCCAAGGTGATTCTAGTGGACAACCAGGGCTGAGGACTGCTGGGTTACGGGGAAAACCCAGATCCCTGATGTCCACGCCAGGTTTCTTTCCTTTCTCCTAGGTGCCAGGGAGGTAGTAGGTAGCTGGCTAAAGCTTAGGCACGCCAAGCTCGCCTTCCAGCTTCGGCCTTCTTGTGGTCTAGATGTAGACGCGGCAGGCAGGCGGCCCTGACGGAGTGCAGCAGGAAAGGGGCCGTGTACCTGGGGACGCCCAAGTCATTAATCAGGCCTCTGGGCACCGCGCCTGGTCTCTGGAATATTCATAAGGCCCCTCCAGCTGTGCCAGGCAATCAGGGTGCTGATTGCTCCCCCATCTGCAGCTTAACATTCCACTCCAGAGAGGAGAGAGCTGGCGGCTGAATGTTAACCAGGGAAAAAACCGGCCTGAACAAGAGCCCCAGGAAAGACAAATCCATTCCTTCGAGATCTGCCGGCCCGGCCAGAACTTATCCATCCCCCAGCGTCACAGGCAGTGGAAAGAGTCGCGGGTTCAGAAATAAGTGAACTGGTTTCTGGCGGCTCTGCAGCCTGTTTCCCCAGCTGTAAAATGGCTCTACCAAACGCCCCAAGAGGATTGATGAAGACGGAGTTTCTTGGACTGGAGTGCTGTACAAAGGCAAGGCATCATCATTGCTTGTAGTTGTTGTGGGCATGCTTCCTACCCTTTGAAGTCTCAGGCAAGCTGGCTTTAAGGGAAACTGAACAAAGGAAGAAAAGTTCTTGGAAAAGTCAGCCTCGGGCTCGGCCTCGGGCAGGGATTTGGGGGTGCCAGGCTTGCTATTCTCATCTGCCCCAAACCTCTCAGAGAAGCAAGAAAGGAATGGGAAGGACATTTGACAGTAGACGGCCAAAAATTCAGAAAACAACTACAAAAGCAGACAGTGCTCTGTGGCCTTCTGGTTGCCCAGGAAAAGAGTCTGGATCCAAGCAGTGCAGGGACAAAAGCGTGCCACTACGAGTTCACAGCTCATGAGTGACGCTCTAAGCAATGATTAGGACTCACCAAGATATGGCCAAAATCTTTCCTGTGTCTGTGTTGAATAATACAGGAAACTGTTTTTAGAGAGATTTCTATCTAAACGGAGGGAAAAAAAAAAAACTGGAGCTAAAATAATATAACCTTCTTCCTAGAAAACCGACCAATGTGGAACAGCTCATCTCTCCTGCTGACAGACAATGAGGGTCCTGAACTTGGCATTATTGTTATTGCTGTTTGTTGCTGCCCCCCCTCTATCCCCAAGACCAGCCAGCCCACAACAGTGTGCTCAGCCCTGACCACAGAGGGCAGGACACTGACAGCCCTGGCCGAGGCAGCAGGGGAAGGTAAAAGTCGGCCTGATTCCTAAGCAGCCCCTCTCTGGGGGCAGGACCCTGTTCTGCAGAGTCTCAGACATCAGGGTCCTGCCTCAGACTAAAGGAACTGTTCAGATCCAGGAGCTGCCTTGCGCCTACCCTCCAGCCCTTCACCCTACTCTGGGTACTTGTATCTTGCTAGCATTTTCTCCAGCCAGTTCAGAAGCACGTGTTCCTCTGGAAGAAAACAATTGTCATATACATCAAATGAGTGCTGAACTGAGCCCCTACTCTGGGTTATTTGTTCTCTGAAACCTCACAGGTTCCCTCTTCATGTCAACAAATTGCTTTTATTTCTTTTTTTTTCCTAAAGTATAAAACATTAAGTGTTCGTCTAAAAAAAATTTAGATAATATAGTTAAGGAAAAAGAAGAAAATGAAAGAGCGCTCATGATCCCAATACTCAGAGATAACCCCTTTTAACATTAAATGTGGGACTTCCCTGGTGGCGCAGTGGTTAAGAATCCGCCTGCCTGGGCTTACCTGGTGGCACAGTGGTTGAGAGTCCACCTGCCGATGCAGGGGACACGGGTTCGTGTCCCAGTCCGGGAAGATCCCACATGCCGCGGAGCGGCTGGGCCCGTGAGCCATGGCCGCTGAGCCTGCGTGTCTGGAACCTGTGCTCCGCAACGGGAGAGGCCACAGCAGTGAGAGGCCGGCGTATCACCAAAAAAAAAAAAAAAAAATCCTTCTGCCGAATTCTATCAAACATTTAGAGAAAAGCTAATACCTATCCTTCTCAAACTCTTCCAAAATATAGCAGAGGGAGGAACACTGCCAAACTCATTCTACGAGGCCACCATCACCCTGATACCAAAACTAGACAAAGATGTCACAAAGAAAGAAAACTACAGGCCAATATCACTGATGAACATACATGCAAAAATCCTCAACAAAATACTAGCAAACAGAATCCAGCAGCACATTAAAAGGACCGTACACCATGATCAAGTGGGGTTTATCCCAGGAATGCAATTCTGGATTCTTCAATATACGCAAATCAATCAATGTGATACATATTAACAAATTGAAGGATAAAAACCATATGATCATCTCAATAGATGCAGAGAAAGCTTTCAACAAAATTCAACACCCATTTATGATAAAAACCCTGCAGAAAGTAGGCATAGAGGGAACTTACCTCAACATAATAAAGGTCATATATGACAAACCCACAGCCAACATCGCCCTCAATGGTGAAAAACTGAAAGCATTTCCACTAAGATCAGGAACAAGACAAGGTTGCCCACTCTCACCACTCTTATTCAACATAGTTTTGGAAGTTTTAGCCACAGCAATCAGAGAAGAAAAAGAAATAAAAGGAATCCAAATCGGAAAAGAAGAAGTAAAGCTGTCACTGTTTGCAGATGACATGATACTATACACAGAGAATCCTAAAGTTGCTACCAGAAAACTACTAGAGCTTAATCAATGAATTTGGTAAAGCAGCAGGATACAAAATTAATGCACAGAAATCTCTTGCATTCCTATACACTAATGATGAAAAATCTGAAAGTGAAATTAAGAAAACACTCCCATTTACCATTGCCACAAAAAGAATAAAATATCTAGGAGTAAACCTACCTAAGGAGACAAAAGACCTGTATGCAGAAAATTATAAGACACTGATGAAAGAAATTAAAGATGACACAAATAGATGGAGAGATATACCATGTTCTTGGATTGGAAGAATTAACATTGTGAAAATTACTATACTACCCAAAGCAATCTACAGATTCAATGCAATCCCTATCAAACTACCACTGGCATTTTTCACAGAACTAGAACAAAAAATTTCACAATTTGTGTGGAAACACAAAAGACCCGAATAGCCAAAGCAATCTTGAGAAAGAAAAATAGAGCTGGAGGAATCAGGTTCCCTGACTTCAGACCATACTACAAAGCTACAGTAATCAAGACAGTATGGTACTGGCACAAAAACAGAAATATAGATCAATGGAACAGGATAGAAAGCCCAGAGGTAAATCCACACACATATGGTCACCTTATCTTTGATAAATGAGGCAAGAATATACAGTGGAGAAAAGACAGCCTCTTCAATAAGTGGTGTTAGGGAAACTGGACAGCTACATGTAAAAGAATGAAATTAGAACACTCCCTAACACCATACACAAAAATAAACTCAAAACGGATTAAAGATCTAAATGTAAGGCCAGACACTATCAAACTGTTAGAGGAAAACATAGGCAGAACACTCTATGACATAAATCACAGCAAGATCCTTTTTGACCCACCTCCTAGGGAAATGGAAATAAAAACAAAAATAAACAAATGGGGCCTAATGAAACTTAAAAGCTTTTGCACAGCAAGGGAAACCATAAACAAGACGAAAAGACAACACTCTGAATGGGAGTAAATATTTGCAAATGAAGCAACTGACAAAGGATTAATCTCCAAAATTTACAAGCAGCTCATGCAGCTCAATATCAAAAAAACAAACAACCCAATGCAAAAATGGGCTGAAGACCTAAATAGACATTTCTCCAAAGAAGATATACAGATTGCCAACAAACACATGAAAGAATGCTCAACATCATTAATCATTAGAGAAATGCAAATCAAAACTACAATGAGATATCATCTCACACCAGTCAGAATGGCCATCATCAAGAAATCTAGAAACAATAAATGCTGGAGAGGGTGTGGAGAAAAGGCAACCTTCCTGCACTGTTGGTGGGAAAGTAAACTGATACAGCCACTATGGAGAACAGTATGGAGGTTCCTTAAAAAACTACAAATAGAGCTACCATATGACCCAGCAATCCCACTACTGGGCATATACCCTGAGAAAAACATAATTCAAAGAGAGTCATGTACCAAAATGTTCATTGCAGCTCTATTTACAATAGCCAGGACATGGAAGCATTCTGAGTGTTCATCGACAGATGAATGGATAAAGAACATGTGGCACATATATACAATGGAATGTTACTCAGTCATAAAAGGAAACGAAATTGAGTTATTTGTAGTGAGGTGGATGGATCTAGAGTCTGTCCTACAGAGTGAAGTAAGTCAGAAAGAAAAAAACAAATACCGTATGCTAACACATATATATGGAATCTAAAAAAAAAAAAAAGGTCATGAAGAACCTAGGGGCAAGACGAGAATAAAGACACAGACCTACTAGAGAATGGAGTTAAGGATACGGGGAGGGGGAAAGGTAAGCTGGGACAAAGTGAGAGAGTGGCATGGACATATATACACTATCAAACGTAAAATAGATAGCTAGTGGGAAGCAGCCGCATAGCACAGGGAGATCAGCTCGGTGCTTTGTGACCACCTAGAGCGGTGGGATAGGAAGGGAGATGCAAGAGGGAAGAGATATGCAGACATATGTATATGTATAACTGATTCACTTTGTTATAAAGCAGAAATTAACACTCCATTGTAAAGCAATTATACTCCAATAAAGATGTTTTTTAAAATAAATAAAATAAGCATTGAAAAAAAAAAAAAAAAAGAATCCGCCTGCCAATGCACGGGTCACAGGTTCGATACCTGGTCTGGAAAGATCCCATATGGTGCGGAGCAACTGGTCCCGTGTGCCACAACTACTGAGCCCGTGTGCTGCAACTACTGAAGCCCACGCACCTAGAGCCCATGCTCTGCAACAAGCAACTGCAATGAGAAGCTCGCACACCGCAACGAAGAGTAGCCCCCGCTCGCCACAACTAGAGAAAGCCTGCGCACAGCAACCAAGACCCAACGCAGCCAAAAAAAAAAAAAAAAAAAACCAACATTAGGTGTCTTTTCCAAATAGGTGGATGGCTAGATAGATATTTTTCAACGGGATTAATCGGATTTTACCTTTTTTTTCCCTCAGTTAACAGCGGGTGATAAATTTTTCTCTCATTAAATATTCCCCTGCATCAGTGGTTCTAAAAGTATTGTCTGGGAACCCTTGGAGATCCCCAAGCCTTTTTCAGGGAGTCCGTTGGGTTAAAACTATTTTCATAATAATACAAGACATTATTTGCCTTTTCACTCATTCTCTCAGGACTGTACAGTGGAGTTTTCCAGAGGCTATATGATGTGTGATATTGCAACAGACTGAATGTAGAAGCAGATATGCAAATCCAGCCATCTTTTATTAAGCCAGACTAATTTAAAGAGATTTGCAAATGTCATTCTTCTCATTAATTTTTTTTGGAAAATATAATTATTTTTCATAAGAATATGTTTTTTGGGAGTACGTAAAATGGGTTTATTATTAGGTGAATTAACAAATGCATATTTTTGAAATTCCTTTTTTTTTTTTTTTTGCGGCTTGTGGGATCTTATTTCCCCAACCAGGGATTGAATACGGGCCCTCTGAAGTGAAAGTGCAGAATCCTAACCACTGGACTGCCAGGGAATTCCCTGAAATGCCTTCATTTTTATTTTGAATATGCTAAATATTAATAGATATAGCCATATAAGCAAAAGCTCTTTGGGGTTCTCAAAAATGTTTAAGAGCGTAAAGTGATTCTGAGGCTGAACACTTGAGAACAACTACTCTACACCATCACCTTTGCTGACTGAATAGCACCCCTTTCTGTGGATGGCCCCTAATTTGTTCACCCATTTCCTTATTGAAATGGGTTGCTTCCAATTTTCACTACTATAAAAGCGCCGCACAAATCATCGAGTACCTACGTAAAGTGAAAACTTCCTGGAATGAGAGAAAACAACAGAAACCAACTGGAAGGGTGAGCCAGCACTATTAGTTCATTATTAATCAAATTAAACAAAATGTATCACAGGATGTGAACAAATAAAGTTGAAAGGCTATGTGCACGTTGAATATATATATATGTGTACAGATACATATGTTTGCATAGAGAGCAAGACTTACGCTCTGTAAAGAGTCCTTTTTTTTCTGCTGTCTATGAAGTGGTTACAAAAGCTGATCAGGGCTTCCCTGGTGGCGCAGTGGTCGAGAGTCCGCCTGCCGATGCAGGGGACACAGGTTTGTGCCCCGGTCCGGGAAGATCCCACATGCCGCGGAGCGGCTGGGCCCGTGAGCCATGACCACTGAGCCTGCGCGTCCAGAGCCTGTGCTCCACAACGGGAGAGGCCACAACAGTGAGAGGCCCGAGTACCGCAAAAAAAAAAAAAAAAGAAGCTGATCATATTCTAGAGCAGTGCTATGGATGGTGTGAAACTCTTTGGTACCATTACAGAAACTGAGAGGAATTTAGAAACTTTAAGCAATTTGAGAGAGAAATTTTATTTCTGTAGGTAGGAAACAATAAAAAATGATGTTTGTAAAAAAGTTGAGTACAAAAATGCTGCAGACTTTCAAAAATATATACTTGAGAGGACTTCTGTAGAACAGATTCCTAGAAGTGAAATTGCTGGGTCAATGGACACGCATCTTTAAATGTTAATAGATATTGACAAGTTACCTTCATTTACACCTCACCAAGAGTAAGATGTAAATATACCAAATGTCCTGAGAGTGTACGTGAGTGCCTGCCCTCTGACATCTTTGGCAAAACCAAAGATTATGATTCTTCTAAACCTTTTTCTACTTAGTAGGCTAAAAGTTACATTTTGTCTTCTATGAATTGCTTATTCATATCCCTTGCCCATTTTCTATTGGGTCCTTTTTCTTATTGATTTTTCTTAACTCTTTATATATTCTGGACAAGCATCTTTTGTCTGTCATATATTGCAAATATTGGCTTGCCTCAATTACGTGGCTTGCCTTTCAATTTTGCTTACATGTCTCACTAGAGTACAAAAACTGACTTTAAAACTTTTATTCTAAATTTATTCTAATCTATTAATCATTTCCTTTATGGTTTTATGGATTCTCATCTGGCTTAGGAAGCCTTTTCTTGTTGCATGATTTTAAAAATACTCTCCATTTCCCTCTAATACACTTGCAGCTTTTCTTTTTATTTCTTAATATTTAGATCTTCAATCCATCTGGAATTAATTTTTGTTATGGTATGAGGCATTGACTGTTGACCTTTGTAATCCATGTAGTGGAGTATGGCAGGGTGCTGGCAATGGGCTTGAGCCCCAGTAAGAACCAGCCCATGCATTGCTGGGGACCTGTAGGCCTGCCTGCTGCAGCTGGAGCTAAGCTGGTTCCCAAGTGGACAGATATCTGAGGCCACCTGGTTCAGGAGGGGAGGCAACCTACATTTCAGAATCCTTCCCAATGAGATAGAGCTGTTGTGGGCATCTGCAAAGTTGACAAGCAGAGCTGATGACACTCCAAGAAAGCACCAAAACATCTTTACCATGTAGTTTGGTTCTCGGAGAGCTTTCTGTCCATTACCCTCCTTGATGCCAACATCGCTATGTAGGTGGAAGGGGGTTTAAGATGCCCACTTTACCATTACAGAAAATAAGGTGCAGAGGGGTTAAGTGACACGCCCAAGGTCACGCTCCCGGTGAGTGGCAGAGCCCAAATAGAACCCGGACTTCCTGCTCCCAAGTCCACAGCTCCTCCGACCTCTCTACGTATCAGGCTCTGAGTCCCTGTCACCGCAGCTGCCCCCTTTAGTGGAAGGGAGGGTCTGGCCTAAGGCTTTCCCAAAACTGTGCTCCCCCACTGTGGGCAGGTAAGACTGGAAAAATCCATCCTCCACCACCAGCTGATGGAGGGTTTCGAGGCTTCCTTGGGCATGTACCTCCTCCTCTCCCCGAGTTTGGTGGAGGGTGGGAGTGATGAGTCAGGCCGGGGAGGGAGAGCTCAGCCATAAACAAGCGGGACTGACAGCGAGCACTTTCCTTGAGGCACGTGACCTCCCACGGGCCTCCGGGGACTCTGCCTGAATGGCAAAGCTTCAAAATTTCATGATCTAGGCTCCGCACATTTAATTTGCTATATTCTCGAAGGCAGCCACAGAAGGGAAGAAGCTTTTAGAGAGGAGGTGGGGGATGAGGGAGAAGGTAAATTATTTCTAGTCCCTCAATGAAGAGTTTGAAATGTTATTTTTAATGAGTGTGTCATTTTTGCAGACACCCAATGTGACTATGCTGGGTCTTTATCCCCTCCAGCTCCAAACCAAAGGACACCCAGGACGCAGAATTGTAGAGCTGGGTCTGGCCTTGGAGATCAGACAATCCAATCCCTTGGGGTTAATGGGAACCCCATGTACCCCAAAGCAAGTGACTTGTCCAAGTTGGGGAAGTTCTGGGAACAGATCTCAGGTCTCCTGGATGTACTTGTTCTCTCCTTGGATATTCCTCAGGTCCCCCACCTACACTTGCTCTGGTGACCCTTGGGGAAAGCCTTGGGGAAGGCACAGCCACTGGACACACGATGAGAAAGTAAAAGGTGAGGGTCAGAGAGAAACAGGCCCAACAGTGACCAAGCAGGGCTTCTCTCCACCCTGGGGCTGCAATCAGGCCTACGGAGGTACGGGTGCCTACCTGTTCCAGGGGGATGACGAGGAAGGAGCCGCCTCCCGCGCTCTCAGTGACAATGGCCAGGAAGCGGGCGTTGACGGCGCAAAAATGGTTATCATGCACATTCTTGGTGATGGGGATCCCGTCGAAGCAGTGCTCCCGGTTGGCCACCTTCCCGTAGACGTTCCGGAACTTGGAGCTGCGGTATTGCGGACGCCAGGACATCTGTGAGGGGCCAGAAGAGACAAGGGTCAGGCCGGGGACTGCATCCCGAAGGGCTGAGCTGGGCACATGCAGGAGGTCGCAGGGATGCAGGAGGTGAGGAAGGCCCAGTACCTGCCCTCAGGATGCGGGGAGAGGGGAAGGAACCTCCAAGAATCGGGTGCCTGGCCCTGTGCTGGAGGACTTACTCTTTCAATAAAGTCCCACAAGAGCAAAGACTGGCATGAGGGCATCCACACACTTCCTGCTTTCAGTATACACGTCCACACCACCTTCCAGAAAGGATGGAGGATCCTTTCACTCTCAAGGGACGTGCCACGTGATAGAGCAGACCATCCATCCAATAACATGTCTGGGCTGCCTCGTGCGTGTCAGAAACTGTGCTTAATTTAGTATGGGACGTGCAGACAGAGGAGGCTGGGTGTTCACAAAGAGAGAGAACAATTCTAATGATGAGGGGCGGGGGAGGAAGACAGCCCCTTCACGTGCAGCAAGGCAAATGACCACCCATTATCATATGCTCCTCTGATTCTCTCTAGGGCTTCTAACCCACAAGTGCACCCTCAGAAATCTCTTGGTCCTATACATCATCACCATCACCATTATAAGCATCATCATCATCACCACCAGGCCCAGAGAGGTAAAGTGATTTGTCCAAGGCCACACAGCTAATGAGTAGGGTCATGAACGCAGGTCTCCTGATTGGAAATCTGAGACTCTTTCTTATGCCAGATTACCGTTTGGAGCAAGGTTTCTCAGTGTGTGGCCCACAGATCACCTGTATCAAAATCATCCGGGATGGGGGAGGTTTCTCAACCTCCTACATCATTTGTTAGAAATGTCGATTCCTGTGTCCCAATCCAGACCTACTAAATCCAATATTTTGGGAATGGGGCCCAGAAAGAGGCATTTTAATCCAGCTTCCCTGCCCCAGAGTGAGACAGAAATACGCCAAAGTTTGAGAGCCCCTGTTCTAGAGGATGGAATGGTACCCCTCTCTACCCCTCACCACCCACCAACCATGACAACCATGACAGGGTCCAACCTACTGCATGAGTGTCCCATGCTGTGCACAGTGGAGAACACAGATACACAGATGTGCATGTGGGGGTATGTGGAGGACAGAATGGGCAGCCCACCGTGGAGTTCAGCTTTGTGGTAGGATGGCGCCTCCTATGGGGAAGCCCTACGAATGGGCGTCACGGCAGAGGGAGCTCAAGTCGGTGCTCTCCTGGCAGACATGCAGCCAAGCTCAATGAGCCATGGCAAGTTCCCAGCCAGGGCCTGGCATTCAGTAGGCGCTCAATAAGCGCTTTATTAAATGAACATCCTTCTGGCCCGACTTCGCCATTATCCATCCTCTCCCCTTCCTGCCAAATCTCCTGATATGCCTTGAGTCTCCCACCCCATCTCAGGACAGAAATTTCTTCAGATGAAATTTCCAAGGGGCGGAAGACAAAAGGAAATACCACCACAGAATCAGGAAACCAACCCTGGGAATTTGACTGAAAACAAAACTTTGCATCTGATTTAAATAAAGCCAGGAGCTCAGCCACAAAGGCCTCTGTATTGAAGGAAGAAGTTCAGATCCAATGAGGAGAATCCCGGGGATTCTTCAGGCAAGCCCTCTTCCAGCCAGCTCTCTGGGCCTCCACCCACCTTCTGCAATCCCCCAGGCCACTCTCCACGCCGCAGGGCCAGCTGCCCTACTCTCCACTCCTCCCCACCTCCCAGCCTCTGCCCACTCTGTACCCCTTTTCCTCCTGCCTTCTCCCCTCTCTGCCGAGTTCTGCCCAAGACTGTTCAGAACAAAGTCCCGCTGGAGAGGCAAGTGCACTGGATGGGAGCCTGGTTGGTCATTTCTGGCTGTGTGACCTGAGACTATCCTCTTCTGACAGATTCCTCATCAGGATTATATCAGTGATGCCCCAAGTGTGGTCCCAGGCGGTCACTCATGGTTCCTTTACATGGTACAGAGATGAAGTTTTAAATTTTAGTAGTTACATATTTATTTTTAATTTGCATTAGAAAAAATATAACTTGCATGCCAAGTCCATGATTTCACAGGTATTAGTGCTAAGAAAGCTAAGTTTAAAAATAATGAATTAATTCAAAGAAAAATACAGCATGAAAAATATAGTCTCGGTGGTACATGGTCCCGGCAGAAGTTCTGTCTGATATGGGAGTATTGGAGCTCACTCTGTCTCTTTCAGGTAGAACATTCTAGATTCCACAGTTCCCCCTGAAGACAAAGGAGGTGGTGAGCCTGCTCATTCCAACCTCTTTTTCCTTGTTGGTGCAGTTCTGGCCTGGAATGCCTTCGCTCTCTTCTCTGTCCAGCCCAACCTTAGCCTTCAGGGCCTGACTTGAATCTGACTGCCCTCTCAAAGGTCCAGCAGAGAGAACTCTGTGGGGATCAGCCCCAGCCTGCATCCTAGGAAAAACAGAGAGCATCTCTCAGCAAGCCCGGCGCTGGCCTCTCCCCATTGGCTGGTAGGCTGAGGCTGACCTCTCCGCTGGACCTTTGGAAGGGCTGGGGGAAGGAGGCCAGGGGGCCCTTATCACTGGGCCTGCACCTTCACCCCTTTTGAAGCCACAGTGAGCATGCCTGGCAGAGCACTGGACCGGGAGTCTGCAGTCCTGGGTTTTCACTCCCCATTCTAACTCCTACTAGCCTTGGGAAGACACTTTGCCTCCCTGAGATATTCTAAAATGAGACCCATAATTCCTGACTTTATCTGGTTACTTTAAGAGTCAAAATGAGATATGTAGGTACAAGGTCTCATTCAAGATAAGATATCACTGCTGGGCTTCCCTGGTGGCGCAGTGGTTGAGAGTCCACCTGCCGATGCGGAGGACACGGGTTCGTGCCCCGGTCCGGGAGGATTCCACATGCCGCGGAGCGGCTAGGCCCGTGAGCCATGGCCGCTGAGTCTGCGCATCCGGAGCCTGTGCTCCGCAACGGGAGAGGCCACATCAGTGAGAGGCCCGTGTACCGCAAAAACAAACAAACAAACAAACAAAAATATATCACTGCTGCACCCGTGGGCCCAGTCTACTGAGAGGTGTCTGGAAAGCATCAGACATGGACTCCACTTTCAAATATCTTACAAGCCAACAGAGGAGATGAAATGGATGCTTGACAAGTTTATGGTAGTGAGAGGTCAGGGAAGGGGGGGTCAGGGTGGGCTTCATGGAGGAGGGGCCATCTGCCAGCATGGGACACTGACAGAGCACCGGGCACTGTGCACAATCCCCTGCGAGGTGGGAACGATGACTGTCCTTGTTGCACAGGGTGGGAAACAGACCCAGCCCAAGTTCAGACAGTGAGCAGGCACAGGATTCACTGGAACCTGTTCTGACTCTGCAGACCACATTATGTTCTCTCCAGCTTCTTATTATAAAATACTTCAAAATGCAAAAATAGTTGAGAGCGTGGTACAATAATCACCCACCACCTGGGTTCATCATCATTAACATGTTGACACGTTCCTTTATGTACCTACTTCTTTCGGTTTTTTTAGTTTTGTGGAAGTTGCCAACGTGATGACTCCTGCCCCTTTATTATGTCAGCACGCATTTCCTACAAAGGAGGACGATTTCCTACGTGAGCACATCACTATTACCACCTCTAAGAAAATTAACAACAATTCTTCCATACCGTCTGATACCCAGCCAATATTCAAAATTCTTCAAAATGCCTTTTACAGCTATTCCATATTTTGAACCAGGATTGGGAGCTGTGTTGCTCCCATGTATTTCATTTGGTTGTGATCTCTCTTTTGACTCCTTTAAATCTAGAACACTCCCATCACTTTTTTTTTTTTAGTGACACTGACTTCTTAAAGACATCAAATCAGTTGTCTTAGAAAATGTTCTAGGGGCTTCCCTGGTGGTGCAGTGGTTAAGAATCCGCCTGCCAATGCAGGGGACACGGGTTCGAGCCCTGGTCTGGGAAGATCCCACATGCCGCGGAGCAGCTAAGCCCGTGTGCCACAACTACTGAGCCTGTTCTCTAGAGCCTGCGAGCCACAACTACTGAGCCTGTGTGCCACAACTACTAAGCCCGCGCGCCTAGAGCCCGTGCTCCACAACAAGAGAAGCCACCGCAACGAGAAGCTCGTGCACCGCAACAAAGAGTAGCCCCCGCTCACTGCAACTAGAGAAAGCCCGCGTGGAGCAACGAAGACCCAACACAGCCAAAAATAAAGTAAAAAAAGAAAATGTTCTAGCGATTTGTCTCATGTTGCTTTGTGGTCTCTTCAAAGTTATTCCTGGATTCTCTATAAACTTTAGGAGTCAGATGTAAAGCCTTGATTCAATTCACATTAAAGATGCCCCTGTTGTTAATCCCTGGCTTGGGCGGGGTGAGGATAGGGAAGAAGGGAACTTGTGAACATGTACCTGGCCTGGCTGGCAGCAATGAGGGGGCCAGCTGGCCAGTGCCGAGTGTTTGCTCTGGAGGGTGGTGGACAGACAGCTAGAGGACCTGGGAGGTCAGATCAGGCACCGGCACACACTGTGGGCCAAAGTGGAGCATCTGGAGGCCCCAGAGTTCTGACCTTTCCTCCTGTGCTTACCAAGGGGCTGACTTCATTCTGAGGTCAGATGCACGGGTGTGCAGGCAGGGAACAGAAAAGCCTCCTCCCTATTCTGCAGAGAGAGGAGGCCACGCTGAGGCTGGGACTGAAAGAGCCACCCAGACCTCACAGGGAAATCAGTGTGGCAGCCAAGAGGTCACCTGAAAATCTGGCCCTTTGCCCCTTGCCCTCAAGCTCAGCCCAGATCCTGGTGGATTCCTCCCTGCTAGTTCTAGTGAGGGTAGGACACTCTCTATGAACCTTACAGGAGCAATCAGCACAAGACTGAGACACATTTGAGTTCCCTAAAAGGAAGGACTTTCTTAATGGTTAGAGCTGCCTGAGTTGGAAAAGGAAGTTATCATGATAGGTAATGAGCTTCCCATCCCTGGAAGGGTTCAAGATTGAGGTGGATGATCTCTGGGTTAAGGGCAGTGTGGAACAACAGATGGGACTAGATGGCCTTCCAGCCCCCAAATAATACAGTTCCTCTACTTTATTAAAAACATTGTATTGCAAAGAGAGGCGTGCTGGGGTCAGAGAGCAACAAACAGGACACCCTGGCCAGCGACATTTCTTCTCTGTAAAACAGGGATCGTAACGCCTCCCCAGCTGCGTTGCTGTGACAAGGAAGGACAACGGCTCTCATGGCAATTGTCATCTCCCCCTAGGCCTTCCCACATTGCTGATTACTGCACAGTCACTTATTTCAAGGTACGTATGTTTTCTCTCTCCCGTTACTAGATTGTAAGTTAGGCGATCATCCAACTCCTGCTGGCCCCTGCAGAGCCGCCCTCCACCCCAGGCCTGGCGCTGGATTCCTGTCTATAGGAGCCTCCCAGTGACCCTGGTTGAATACTCTCTTGGTATGCTGGGAGGGCAAGGGCCAAGTTCAGGCACAACTTCCCAGTTCCTTGGAGGCGACAGGGTGAACCTCACCCCAGGGCTGTGACTTCAGTTTACTGAAGTTTTGAGTTTTGAGCTGACACCCCACTCCTGGCCTCGGGATGAGGGCCTGGTCATTACTCTCACCCCATTAGGGCTTCTGGGCCCAAGCCCTTCCTTGTAGTGTTTGTCCTTGCGGTCACTCAGCCTCATCTCCTCTGGCCTCCTTGTCACCGGGATGCCAAGGCCTCTTGAACTCAGTACACCCTTCAGGCTGGGGCTTAATGAGTCCCTTACCACTGACAGCGCAGTGTCAGCAAGGCGACCAATTCCATGAGGCTTCCCAGCTGCCACCTCAACATCACCTCATTTGCCCCCAGCCGCAGCTGTCCAGTGCGCAGAGCTGGACAGATACTACAGTCCCATTGAAAATATTTGGTACATGTGTGACTAATTTGAGGCTCGGAGAGGTTGAGAGACTGGCCCAAAGTCACAAGCGGTGAAAGTGGCAGAGACAAGACCTCAGTCAAGACGTCCTGACTCTTCAAAAGACTTGGGTGAAAGCAATCTACAGATTCAATGCAATCCCTATCAAACTACCAACGGCATTTTTTACAGAACTAGAACAAAAAAATCTTAAAATTTGTATGGAGACACAAAAGACCCTGAATAGCCAAAGCAATCTTGAGGGAAAAAAATGGAGCTGGAGGAATCAGACTCCCTGGCTTCAGACTGTACTACAAAGCTATAGTAACCAAGACAATATGGTACTGGCACAAAAACAAATATAGATCAATGGAACAGGAATAGAAAGTCCAGAGATAAACCCATGCACCTATGGTCAACTAATCTATGACAAAGGAGGCAAGAATATACAGGGAAGAAAAAACAGCCTCTTCAATAAGTGGTGCTGGGAAAACTGGACAGCTAAAGTAAAAGAATGAAATTAGAACACTCCCTAACACCATACACAAAAATAAACTCAAAATGGATTAAAGACCTAAATGTAAGGCCAGACACCATCAAACTCTTAGAGGAAAACATAGGCAGAGCACTCTATGGCATAAATCACAGCAAGATCCCTTTTGACCCACCTCCTAGAGAAATGGAAATAAAAACAAAAATAAACAAATGGGACCTAATGAAACTTCAAATCTTTTGCACAGCAAAGGAAACCATAAACAAGACAAAAAGACAACCCTCAGAATGGGAGAAAATATTTGCCAATGAAGCAACTGACAAAGGATAAATCTCCAAAACATATAAGCAGCTCATGCAGCTCAATAACAAAAAAACAACCCAATCCAAAAATGGGCAGAAGACCTAAATAGACATTTCTCCAAAGAAGATATACAGATGGCCAAGAAGCACATGAACACCTGCTCAACATTACTAATTATTAGAGAAATGCAAATCAAAACTAATGAGGTATCAACTCACACCAGTTAGAATGGGCATCATCAGAAAATCTACAAACAACAAATGCTGGAGAGGGTGTGGAGAAAAGGGAACCCTCTTGCACTGCTGGTGGGAATGTAAACTGACACAGCCACTATGGAGAACAGTATGGAGGTTCCTTAAAACACTAAAAATAGAATTACCATATGACCCAGCAATCCCACTACTGTGCATATATCCAGAGAAAACCATAATTTGAAAAGACACATGCAGTCCAGTGTTCATTGTAGCACTATTTACAATAGCCAGGTCATGGAAGCAACTTAAGTGTCCATCGACAGATGAATGGATAAAGAAGATATGGTACATATGTACAATGGAATATTACTCAGCCATAAAAAGGAACAAAACTGGGTCATTTGTAGAGACGTGGAAGGACCTAGAGACTGTCATACAGAGTGAAGTAAGTCAGAAAGAGAAAAATAAGTATTGTATATTAACTCATATATGTGGAATCTAGAAGAATGGTACAGATGAACCGGTTTGCAAGGCAGAAATAGAGACACAGATGTAGAGAACAAACGTATGGACACCAAGTGGGGAAAGTGGTGGGGTGGGTGGGGATGAATTGGGAGGTTAGGATTGACATACATATACTAATATTTATAAAATAGATAACTAATAAGAACCTGCTGTATTAAATAAATAAATGAAAATTAAAAAATAAAAAAGTAAAAAGTAAATGATAAAATAAATAAATAAAATAAAATCATGTTGAAAAACCAAACCAAACAAAAAAAGACTTGGGTGGCCTCAGGTCCTTGTTCTACCACTTAATGGCAAAGTCCCTCTGGTCAAGTTTCTAAACTGATCTAAATCTCTGCTTCTGTGGCTATAAGATGGAAACAATTATGTTAACTGCCCAATAAGTTGTAATAAGAATTAAATGAGATATTTGGATAAAAAGCTAAAAAAAAAAAAAAAAAGGAAATTCTGACTCTTAGTTTACTGTTCTTTCCAACATAGTACACATCTCTCCTCTTCCAGCCTCTCCACCCAAGCTCTTACTTCTCCCTACTTGTTCCATACAGTACAGGGCACTACACAAAAGTGTAAAGAAACTGTATAGGAAGCAGGGTTTGGAGGAGTCAGAAAGAATCCAAAGGTTTCTATCTTGGCTGTTATTTGCTAGCTGTGTGAGACTTCAGACTAGTTACTCAACCTCTCTGAGCATCAGTTTATTTACCTGTAAAATTCGAATAACGTTATCCAGCTCACTGGATGCAATGAAGTGACCAAATGCTAAATGCCTGGCAAGGTGTCTGGCACGGAGGTGGGGTGGGGAGGCCGTGCTCATCACACACTAGTTCTACCCTCCCCTCTTCTCCTGTAAGGGAGAAACTCTGACCTCAATTAAGTGTTTACTTGGGGAGGGCCAAGCTCTGGCAGGAGAAGGAGGGGGCTGAGCTGGGCTGAGGGTCAGGAAGAAGGAGGGAAAGGCTCTGGCCTCCAGATGTGCGTGGCTGCTGGGCCTGCTCCCTGGCGGCCTCTCCCTGGGCCCAGGGCCATCCTGGTGTCCCTCTGAGAGGGGGAGGGCCCGGAAGGAGGAAGTGTTCATTTTGCAGCTGAACGGCCCTTATAGCCTCTCAAGAAATGGAAGCAGGCTTTTTTCTCCTCTGAGATAATCTCTGTGTACACTCCAGGTGGAGACAAATTGTATCCTGTCCTCCAATCCTAAAAATGATTTATTGTGGCCAGCGGGTGCACTTTCTAGATGACGATGGCTAAAACTCAGTCCTGTAACCGGAACACAAAAAAATGTACGAGGGCAGTTTTTGTTCCCGTCTCTGACTCACGGGACGGGCGGAGCTCATGGCTACATCCTTGGGGAGAGCTGTCAGCTGGGGAGCCCAGGAGGCCTCAGGATCTGCCCTGGTGGACACTGGACACTTGTTCTCATGGGGCAGCCCGCCAGGATCTGTGGGAGAGCCACTCCCTGTCCACGTGCTATCAGAGAAAGGCTGACATTTTTAGTCTTGTTTGGTTCACTACCTGTGTGACCTGGGATAAGGCATCTTCTTTCTCTAGGGTTGGTGTCCTTTTTGGTGAAATGTGGGTATCAGCCACACCTATGCCTTGGAATCCCTATCAGGATGGGACATGAGAACACTGGGGACAGGGGCTTTGCAAAAAGTGTGCCGAACGACAGATACTATCATCAATGTCTCCAGTGAATTCTCCCACAACATTCTGGGTTCACGAGCGACCGCTGGTCAACTGGTCCTCCTCCAACTCTGAGTCAGACCTGCTTTCCAGAGCCCAGGGCTGGACACATGGGAGGGATACAGCGCATGTTCCCAAACTGAAGGGAGCAGAAGTGGATCAGCCTGGGGTGTTGAGAAGCGCGTCAGGTCAGGCAGTAATTACTGACGGACTCTTCACTTCAGTCTCCTCCTCTGTGAAATGAAAGGCTAGGATCTTTTTAGCAGAACACTTTAAATAAAATATTACTCAGAACTCCAAAATGTAAAATGGGCAAAGTTGGAGATGTTTGCATTCAAATCTAGCAGGAAACTGGGAGTACCTTCAAGCAGTGGTCCTGGGACTGCACCGTGGAACCCAGTTTGAGAACCTCTGGTGTGAGGAAAGGTGCCAGAAACCCACGTTCCAGCTGGCTCAGCCACTAACTCACTAAGGACCCTCAGGCAGATCCCTCCTTCTTCTCTCACAGGAGGTATTTGGGCCAGATGGCCCACCCTCTAGCTCTGCCATGTAATGGTCTTACTGGGTTCTCACTGGCTACCAGGACTTCTGAGAAGATCTTGTAGCCATTCAAGAAATACCCAGCATGGGCTTCCCTGGTGGCACAGAGGTTGGGAGTCCGCCTGCCGATGCAGGGGATGCGGGTTCGTGCCCCGGTCCGGGAGGATCCCACATGCCGCGGAGTGGCTGGGCCCGTGAGCCGTGGCCGCTGAGCCTGTGTGTCCGGAGCCTGTGCTCCGCAACGGGAGAGGCCAGAACAGTGAGAGAGGCCCGCGTACCACAAAAAACAAAAAAAAGAAAAAAGAAATACCCAGCATGAAGAAGCTGGACCACAAGTGTTCTTGCTTAAATGCTCTCTGACTGCAGAATCCGCTGGGTTTGGGCCTCCAGGGATCCAGGAGTCCCTCGAGGGTCTGCCTCTGAAGTCCCTGTACCCCGTGGCACAGCTGATCTCAGCAAGGACGCAAGACAGAGGAAGCTGACCCACTGACCCACTACCATATTGAACAGCACAGATTACAAATCATTTCCATCATTGCAGACAGTTCTATTGCATGGCGCTGGTAGAATATCAATTAGCCCCCCAAAGTCACATCCTAGAGGAAAGGAATCCCACTCAACGTCCACACCTGGGAGCTCCTGGCTGGGATGCACAGGGACCACAGAAGGTCAGGATCTGGAGTCACCCCACTGACTTTGTCTCCATCCTTAGCAGATGTGCAATTCTTAGGTTCCACGCCAACTCACAGAGCCTCTTGGGCAAGCCCCTCAGTCTTCTCAACCATGAAATGGGGATTCCTCCCCTCTGTCATGTTCCATCTTGCCTCCCTTAGACCATCAGGGAGTAGATCAAAGTCAGGCGCGGCTGGGATGGCATCTTCTCAACAGACAGATGGAGGATTCAGATCTGGCACCCATGGATGCTGCACTCTGCCCATCACCCGACGCAAGTCCAGCCAGATATGGAGTCTATTCCTGCAGCAGGCTTCTGCCCTGAATCCCTGCAGCCTTTCCTGTTCTGCTGAGCAGGACTGGACACGTGAGAAGGCTTCCAGCCTCCTCTGCTCCAAGCTCTTCAGGAAAGCTTCCCATCTCCCCTGAGATGGTTCCTGAGCTGGGCAGATCCCAGATTCTGAAGTCCCCAGATTCTGTCCTGTGTTCCCTTTTTCTGGCTCATCACGCTAATAACAATAGCCTACATTTATTAAGCGCTTACTGTGACCCAAATATTTTACATTCATTACATCCTGTAATCCTTATAATAACCCTGAGGTAAAGATACAACTATTATCCCCATTGACAGATGAAACTGGGCTTGTTCAAAGTCACTTAAGTGGAGTAACTGGGATCTGAGCTCCGACCTGACACCAGGGTCTCTTACTTTACACGTTTGCTCCCCAGTCGCACTGGATGTTAGCGAGGGCAGCAACTATGTCTCATTCTTCTCCATTTTTCCAGGCCTTACCATTAGGCTTAATATAGTATTGATGAATGTTTACTAAATATGTGAATGAGTAAAGGAATAAGAGGACAGGAAGAAGGAAGAGTGACGCTGTCACTTCCCCTTAAAGCCTCTAAAAACTCCCTTGGCCCTCCCACATCATAAACCTTGCCCATCCCCTTGTAGGGATCTGCAGGACCAGATCCCAACTTGTAAGATCCCACCTGGGCAGAAAGCAAGGAGAAGGAAATATGTTCCTCCCTATGGGCCCAACTTCTCTTACATGTGGTCCTAACACAAAAAGGCTTTCATAGAACCATAGCCTGCCAGCACAGCAGAGGACCCTTGGGTCCACTAAAATCTAGCCTTTCATTTCACAGACTTAGGCCCAGAAAGAGGAAGTGACTTGTCCAAGGTCACACAGCAAGGTCACCTGATGACCAAGCCACCCTGCAAGCCTCCTTGTGGGAGGGTGGGGGATAAAGGGATGGGGGGTGAGGGGACAGGACATGGTGCTGCCACCTCTCCTCTGCAGGTAGACCTGGGGGGACTGTCTGGGGTGGGCAGGCCCCACCCTGGGAAGTACCCGCCTTCTACTGGGATTCTGAGTTCTGTATTCCTCAGCCCAGGGAGGGAGGGGGCGGTGGAGCCCAAAGCACAGGCCCAACAGATGGTTTCTATTTGCAGCCACTGCGCCTGGTCTGTGCCAGACTCCTGACCTATTTTGAGGAACTGAGGGCCCCACTGGCTCAGGGATGGCCTCCCACTCGCACCCCTTAACCCACAGTTTGGCAGGAGATCAGATGGGTGGTTCAGGGCCAGTGGAGGTGGGGAGTGGAGGAGGAAAACCTTTGAAAATGAGGCTGGGGTGGATGCCTGCAAGCTTGAACTCCAGAGCAGGGATCCTCAGAGTGTGAGCCCCAGGCATCATCTGGGGTGTTTGTGGAATTTCAGGTTCCTGGGCCCCACTTCAGGCCTGCGGGATCACACTCTCTGGGAGTGGGCTGGGGACTCTGCATTTGAACCAAGCTCCCCAGGTGATCCCTGTTATTAAGTGTACTGTCTGTGGACCAGTAGCACTGGCATCATCTGGGAGCTGGTTAGAAATGCAGAATCCCAGGCCCCACCCAGGACTGAAGGAGAACCTGCAGAATCTGCGTGCATCAGAATCACCCCATGGGCTTGTTAAAACACAGATCGCTAGGCCCCACCTCCAGAGTTTCTGATTCAGGAAGTCTGCGGGCCTGGGAACATGCATTTCTAACAAGTCGCCAGGTGATGTGAAGCTAAGTAAGTCCCTGAGCTGTACTGCAAGGGGCGCTGTACCCTTTGAAGCCCTGGTGCTCTCACCTTTCAGAAGTCCCTTTACCTCTCCAAGTTTCAGTTTGTCCATCTGTAAAATGGATATAATTCACACCTTTTTCCTAGGGCAGTTGTGAGGCACCAATGAAATAATAACGTGTGTGAAAGTGCTTTGTGAAACTACTATTGTTATTATAAAAATTATTATATAAATCAATTTGTACCTTACAAAGTGGTATAGGCCCTGTCATTGGCCCTTGACAGCCACCCTGCCATACAGGAAGTCAGTCAAAGAGCTATGCATTCCTAGAGGGCTTTATTCTGCGTTCCTGGACTGTCCAGCACAAGACCAGGCCTGGAGTAACTGATCAATAAGGGCTGGCGGAATTCAGCCCAAGATGGCTGATTCCCAGGCCCACTCTCTTTCCACTGCAGTCTCTACTTCTCACATCCTCCTTCAAGGCCCTCTGGTCCCTTGGTAGGCGAAGCTAAGCAACTTTCTTTTAAAAAACGGTTGTTTGATAGTTGAGGTTAAAGGGCGAGCTGGGGACACACCAGCCCCAGCTGCCACCCCTCAGCCTCCTCCCCCGTGAAAGGCCCTGACTGATTCTCAGGATGAGCTGGGATCCCATACTGAGAGCACCTGGCCCAGCCCCTGGCACATGGTGGGTGCACCCTCCATGCAGGGGTCCTTCCCACGATGGGATCTGATCACCTGAGCGTCCCCGAGCTGGGGCACTGCAGAGCGTCCCCGAGCTGGGGCACTGCAGGGCTCGTACGTTTATGGTCTAAAACGATGTGCCAAGTGTGCTCCCCAGGAAAGGGGGTGATTGGAGCTGCACACAGGTGGAATCCCATGGGCCTCCCCAGGGCACTGCAGAGGAGCCCTTCTACTTGTTGGTCCCTGTACGCAGGGGACCCTCAGACCATCCACCTCATGGACCAGGACCTTGGCTCCCTGTTGCCTGGAAATGCAGGGAAGATGGGCTGCTAAACAGTCCCTGGGGGAATGTGTAATGTGGCTTGGGCCTTCTCCTTCCCAAGAGATAACTTATCTAAATTGGCAACAGGGGAGGGCCGCACTATCTCTGTAGAGAACAGAGGAAGCCAGCCCATCTCTCAGCGCTCAAATGAGAAAGGAAAGGTTGAAAACCTTAATGCTACTGTCAGTCATCTTGGGTACAAGAGGGGGCAGTGAGCAGACACCAGGCCACATGCACAGAGCTTACTCAGGGACAAACTCTGCATTGATTACTCTGCACTGTCCCCAAGGGATGTGTGTGTGTGTGTGGCTTTTGTTTGAAAAACCCTCTGACCGATGACTGTCTCATGATGTTCTACCTTTCACCGACTGCATTATGAAAAGAATCTACTAGTTAATTTAGGACCCGGCAAGGAAAGCGGACTCTTCCTGGATCTTTGGCCGATTCCCCTAGCACAGCCTCTGTTCCCCAAACTCACAAGGGACACAGCCTCCTTCTAGGTGGCTGTGTTGTGTCCCCAGGGGACCTCCAGCTCAGCTCCAGAGCTCTACCCAGTAGAAGGGACCCACACTCAGTGGTGACTGGCTTGGGGTTTAAATGTGAGCTATGTGAGGCTGTGGTTGGCAACAGAGAGAAGGGCAGAGAGAAGTGTGAAGAGCATCATTTTTACTTTCTAGATATGTCGCTGTGCTTTTTTTACTCTTCAGCACTTTCTAACCGTGGACCTTCCCTCTCTTCCTCTTAACGGCACCTGTTCACCCAGAAAGGGTTAGGACTGTTCAAGCAGGAATCTGAACAATTCAGGTTCTGACATCCAGTATGGGATCTGCAGCCACACAACAGTCTTCAGAGTCAGACTTGAGAGGCTTTTCTTGACTCCCATCTCCCCCTGACAGCAAATGAAGGATGTCACCTGGCTGACCAGACAGCGGAGAAGTCCTGGTCAGACACCAGAGGGAGGGGAAAGCCCACTCCTTGCAGACGGAAAGACTGAGGATGGGAAGGAAACAGAGAGGGAAATGCAGGTTCAGACGTGTGCCCTGATTTTCCATACTCTGGGCCAGAATCTCAGCGGGGTGGTGCTCCCGTAGGTTGAGGGTGGTGCCGAGGGCAGAGGGTGGAGGCGTTTCTCTCCAGCTTCTTGACTGGGATTCTAGAAGGAGAGAGACCACTACTCAGGATGGCCCTGGGCCAAACAAGAGGTGGCCTCTCAGAATTAAGATGGCCAAGGGGAATGGTCAGACAGAGAGGACCGGGCACGCACTCTTGAGCCTCCTTCAGCTCTTGGCTGGTGGAGAGAACCCAGCAGTCAGGCCCGTCACATCCCAGAGGAGGAGGTGGAAAATCTAAGAGCCACAGGCCACCTGGAGTTTACCACGGTGAGAGGCAAGCGCACTGCAGCAGAGGCTGTGGGGAAGACAGGCCTGGGGCAAGATGAATAGTGAGACAAAGGCCCAGCGGGGGATGGACCCTGCCATCAGGGCCAAGGGAAAATGGACCATGAGTTTGTCCACAGCAGACTTCAGTGGCAGATACCCAAAGAACGCCCTGGGATGGGACAGACCAGCCACACCTCAGTGGACGTCAGCTAGGACATGTCTGAGGACCGGCGCAGAGCCAGAGGTCTCCCTCCCCCTGACACCCCGGCTGTCTACATGCCCAGATGCCATTTTACAAAAGAGCCGGAAGAGGAGGAGCTCTGAAAGATGAGCCTTTGGAGTCACTCAAGCAGAAGCCAAATTAGCCCAAAGAGGCTGAGTCTTTACATCACAGGACTGTGCAAATCACTGAATCAGATCAACTCCACTGGACAGGAATGAATGTGTTTTATCACTGTGACCCTTCGAGGTAGGGCTCCTAAATGGCATCAGATCAGCTTTAGAGAAAACAAAGAAGCTGTATCTTCTTACACACTACTATATATAAAATAAACAACGAGGACCTACTATACAGCACAGGGAACTATAGTCAGTATCTTATAATAACCTATAGTGGAAAATAATCTGAAAAAGAATATATGTATGTGTGTGTGTGTGTGTGTGTAACTGAATCACTTTGCTGTACATCTGAAACTAACACATTGTAAATCAACCATGCCTCAATTGAAAAAAAAAAAAAAGACTCTGTATATTCTTTGCACACCCAAGTTGTCAGGGCCGCCACGTAAAGCCATGAAGGCTGTGCACTGCACCGCTTGACCAAGTGAATGGCGCCCCCTGGAGCTATGCAATGTGGGGGCGGGGTTGCCTGCGGGTCCCTTCACAATGGAGAAGTGGCCTCAGAAGCAGGAGGCAGAGTGAGAGAGCTCCCATCACAACCACAGAGGCCAGGCTTGAGCAGACAACAAGATAACCAGGGGGATCCCGTGCACTTGTAGCTCTGAAACGTCATCCCAGGCTTCTGATGCCACGTCTTGTGGCTGCCCTGGGAGCTGGGAAGCCTGCCTGCTGGTCACTCTCTTGTCTTCCATTAGTAACGGTCAACAGAGAGTCTGTTTCTAGCAACCAGCAGAGATCTCACTCCAGCAATGCAGAGGGACAACATGTGGCTCTCCTAGGGCAGCTGCCCTCAGCCATTCCAGCCACCAGTCTACACTGACAAGTGTCTACACTGGCAAGTGGAAGCGTCTTGTCCCTGGCAGCTCAGGAGAAGCGACTCCCCTTGCAAGGGTGTGTCAGGACTTTCTCTGGTGTGGCTGGCGGTGTCAAGGGGCTAATGAATTGGCTCCAGTGGGTCTCTGACCACCCCGTCCCTGGGGACTCGCCCTTCCTAAGCACCTGCAGCATTTCCTAGCTGCAGCTCCCAGTGGGCACTCGGTGTACACTTCATGGTCTGATCTGTTCTCTTTACATGCAGAAAGAAGGCTCAGGAAGGCTGTAAGCTGGGCCCCCATGCCAGCTGTGAAGGCTGGAAAGAGCAGGAACTCTGAAATCAGACAGACCTGGGTTTAAATCCTAGTACCACCGCTTACTAGGGACGTACCATACTTTGGACAAGTTCATTAGCTTTTCAGAACTTGCATTCTCAACTGTAAAAATGGAGAAACACAATACCTACTCCTCTGGGCAGTTTCCAGCCTCTTGGTCTCTTTCAGAGTGTCCTGCACATACAGTCAACAGCCAGCTGTCGGGTAAGTGACCGGCTTCTGAGGGGCTGGAGGGAGGGAGCCAAGCACAACTTTAACCGTTCCGTGACTCTGCCATCTGGGTGTTCCCTGGGAGCAACGGGGCAAGTGCTTGGAAAAGGGAGGTGTGGCAGCTGTCCTGACTGGCTACATGCCAGCCATCCCCACCCCTTTCCACCCACCTCCACTACAGGAGGGATACTCACTGTCCCAGCATCCCTCACACTTAGGAGAGACCCTATGACCCAGTTTTGTGGGGGACTTCTGGGGAAGTTTTTTTCTCATTAATAAAAGAAGAGAGACATAAGAAAAACTCTTTCTTGACAAACTGGCTGATACACTGCTTCCAGCCTTTGTTTGCATTTGAGAATGTAAAGCCTGGAGCTGTGGCAGCCATCTTGGGCCCATGAGGTGACAAGCCCAGGATCAAGAGCTAACATGATGAAGACGCGACCAGAAGAACAGAAAAAGCCTGTGTTCTTAATGACACTGCTGAGCCACAAAACCAACCCTAGACCTCCTCCCTCCAGGCCTCTTGTTCAATAAATCGTAAATATGCCTACAGCTTGAGTCATTCTTGATTGACTTTTGTTACTTACAGCCAAAAGCATCCCAACTGATAGAGATGAAGCAGAAAGGGCAGGGGTAGCAGATGTCTCGGTCTTTGGCCATTGCCCATGACCTGCCTCCATGAGGTCTCTATGTCTCAGAGGCTCTGCTCCCACAGCCAAGAACCTAGAGATTATGAGGAGACCTGGATACCACACAGCCCCACTCATGCCTGGCACGCCCACCCCTGCCAGACGGCAAAGGAAACCAAGGTCCCTCCATTCCCTTTCCAGGTTTTCTCTCCTCTCCCAGTGGAGCTCCTCCGGGTGGTCTGACGCAGCCCCCTCTGTCTTCTGTGCACTTGTGGGAAAAGTTGCACAGCTCGGGGGTTAATAATGATGACCGCTGGGGGAAAAAAGCGATAATCAGATTCATACTGCCCGTTGCTACACAACCACAACACACGGCACCTCCCCAGCAACACTGTTAAGGCTTGAAAAGAGGTTTCCCCCATCCCCCCTCTTCTTCTTTATTCCACTGAATGCTGTCATTACTACAGAAACCATGAGGAAGAAGGGTGAAGATGAAAATGAGGTTATGTATGTTAAACATCTGGCACAGTGCCTGGGGGGTAATGAGCAAACACCAGCACCCTGCCTTTCCCTTCCAACATGATGGCAGTGCGGTGACAAAACAAAGACGCCGAGCAGGTCCTAAAGGGCGGGGGTGCCTTCGGCAGAGGACCCTCCCATTGTCCTCATGGGGTTCTTGGTTTCTGAAGTACCTTCTCCTTTCTCTCATGTTACACACACACACACACACACACACACACACACACAGCTGGTTCAAGAGCCCAAGCTCCTTGATTCCACTGTGAGTTGGGGTCACGGTCACAGGGTCAGGGTTCTCAATTAGCATCTTCTTCAGCCCCATCCCAATGCGCCTGACCCGATCCCCACCGAGGCTGCTCCCATCACTGACCCTTCTGCTGGTCCCCCGTCCACTTCATGAGCACATCACTAAGCCCTTGAAGTTGCTGGGTGCTCAACCTTTTCACACACATCATTGCATCCCAGTCCTGGCCCACAGGATGGGTTCTTTGCTTCAGTCCTCCCAGGTCACTCCAGTTCCCTGAGTGCCAACCCACTGGCGGCATCTGGCCTCTGCAGTCTCACCTCTGCAGATACAGTTTCTCTATTGACAAAATCCATGGAGTCAGGACCACCCCCGTCTGTATGGTGCTTTGGTGAGAATAGACAAAGATGCCTCTTCTTCTGGGCAGACACAGCTCCAGGCTAGAGCCCACAGCTTGATAAGTGGAACACGGGCTGGACTGCAGCCCCAGGTGCTCCTTTGCCGGGTGCACTTGTGCAGGGCACAACACACACAACTGTCTGTGGCGGCCATGCATGGAGCCTCTCCAATCAGCCTCCTGTGTTTCTGACCTAAATGCTATTCTCGGACACTGACCACCCTAGAACTTTTCGTTATGGAGCGTCCCAGTTCCGGGGGCAAGAACTTTCCAGAACACCAAGACCAAGATTGTGCAGCACTCTCCAGCACAATCCCATGGCTCACTCAGCGCTCCCTGCAGGGCTCCCCTCTGCTAACACAAGTTAAAGTCATAGCCACCCAGTTCCAATTCATTCCTCCCTGTCCTGCCTGGAGGTGAATCACACAGCTGTCGCTGGAGACACAGGTGTCCTTGTGTTAGCATCCCACCCTGGTTAGAGGCCCTTTTCTACCACTAACAAGCTACTGTCACGGATAAGTTGCTTTACTTCTCAGGGCCTTGTCTGCAGGTCAAGTGGAGATAATACTGGTGCTTCCTCATGGGTTTGATGTGAGGATTAACTGAGAAAATGCATGTAAAATGCTTACATCATCACCTGACAGATACCATGTGATCAATACATGCAGCTACTGTAAAATCCTTTGACTCAGCAGTTCCTGTTTCTTTGTCTATAACATGGGTAAGGCGATATGTTGCAGGTTTTAATGTTTTTGACAATGTGTAGGACTTGCTGTGTGCCAGTACTGTAGTTCTAAGCATATCACAATATTAATTCATCCTCAGAGCACCCCAGTGAGGTAGGTACTATTATCTTCCCCTAATTGAGGAGAGGAAACTGAGGTACAGGGGTTCAGTAACTTGCCCAAGGTCACCTCAGGAAGAGGTACAGCAGGGATTCAAACCCAGGCCTTCCAGCTCCACTGGGTGTGTGCTTAACAAGTAGGCTGTGGGGCATCGATGCCTATTGTGGGAACTAAATGAGAAAACACATGCAGAGTGCTTGGCACACAGAAGGCACTCAATATACGGTCATTATGCTAATGTAGCATTATTGTTGAATGTTCATCATCATTATTACTAATATATGCAAAGTGCCCACCAAAATCAAGCGGCCCTTTCTTCTTCTCCCTCCCTCCAGCACTGATGTTGCTGTGTTTTGGTGGTGGGTGGGATTCTTGGCACTCTTTGGAGAAGGTTTCCTGCTGGGTTTCCAGTTTGGGGGCAGGGAGAGAAGATTTGGGGTACAAAGGAGAGGATGAATAAACTCCCTTGGCACCGAGCCTCATTGAACTGGTGGTACCTCAGACACAGAGCAAATCAAGTTGCCTCCAACAGGGGGAGGTTGGGTGGTGTGGGTAAGCAGGGGGCGCCCAGGGGCCTGCGGGATAGGGAAGCAGATGGAGGGAGACCAAGCTGCCCCTGCAAGATCCAACTCAGCAAATGATAACTAAGACACCTAAGACCATCTCTGAGGCCCAGTGCAAATGCTCCTTCCTCCAGGAAGCCTTTCTAGATCTCCCAGTCGGATCAACCCCTTTCCCTTCTGCTCCTATAACACTTTATATTTCTAGCCCAGCCCGACCCGTATTTTGCCTACTGTTTTAGATTCACAGCACAAAGAGGCCAAATGTCTTTTTGACTATAGGCTTCTGGAGAGCAGGGACCAGGTCTGTAATATCTGTATCCCCCGCAGGGCCTTTTGTACAGTAGAGGCTTAATGAATGCTTGTTAATTGAATAGTGAATGAATAAGACACAGCTCCTGCCCGCTTGGGGCCTTTCTCTCCTGTGGCCTCATCACTGCAGAGCAACTAACTGTGTGGTTGTTGAGACCCCGAGTTAGCCTGAGAGGTGAAAAACATGAGGGCCTGGGGGAATGTCGGGGGGACATGGGGGATGACAGCCTCTGTTCCCAACAACAAGGGCTCGGCCGCACCAGGAGGAGGGCAGTGTCACCCTGGGCCGCCTTTCCTTCCCCGCCCTGGCTTCGGCCAGCACCCAGTCATCCCCTCGGGCTGGGGGTCTGTCCAGGCCCCTCTACCTCCTGCACACTTCCTCCTCACGTCATCCCATCCCACCCTGAAGACAATGACCAGACCTGCCCCGGTGCCTCTCACCAAACCATCACTCTGGGTCTCTCCTCCCACTAACTGCTACAGCCAGACTCATCTGGTCCCAGGCACGTGGTTACCTCCCCCTCCCAACCCCAAAACGGCCCAAGGGGACTCCTGGCCTCTCCTCTCTGTGTCCTGGAGTCCCACCCATCTCTCTCACACAGTTCCTGTGCCCTCCCCACCAACATGCTCTTTCTTCTTAGGGTCCGTCCACACTGCGGGTCCCTTCACAGTGCTTGCAGGCACTTAGAGTCAGGTGCTCCACCCTGGTGCACTGCTTTTCCTGTGTTCAGATCTTGCCTCTAAATTCCCTGAGGGTTAGGATGGTGCCTTAGTCATCTCCAGATCCCCCATATGAAACCCACACAGGGAAAAAATAATAATGAATATACAAAATGAAAGTAAAACAAATAAGCAAGCAAAAATAAAAATTAATAAGTAATAAGTAACTTAACAAATAACATTTATTCAGTGCTTATTATGTGCCAGGCACTGTGAGAAGAAATTTACGTGAATTAACTTAGTATTATCCTTCTTAGGCTGACATTATTGTACCCATTTTGCAGATGCAGGAATGGAGGCAGAGAGAAGGCAAGTCCCTTGCTAAGGTCCCACAGTCAGCAGTGGTGGGACTGGAGGTTAGACCCAGGAGTCTGGCTCCAGGGCCGGTGCTCAGAGCCCTCACCACTCTCATGAGTAATTGCTGAGGGGCTCGATGATACGCACCTCTTACCTGCTCTTCAAATCTGAACTTCCACAGAGAGACTGGCAGCTAGAAGCTAGGGATACGGCCCCAGCCTCTGGTCAGACCTGCAGGCCACTCTCTGAAGCAGTGGTTCTCAGTCCTTGCAGCACCTTAAATTCACCTGAGGAGGTCTTTTTTCCACAAGTATTGATGCCTGGGCCACCCCAGCCAAGGAGATGGAATGTTGATGATGGGATCTGGGCATCTGTACTTTTAAGAGGCCCCCTCAGTGAGAACTAAGAGCCGCTGCTGTAAAGGCGGTGATTCTCACGGGGTCCCTGGCTAGATCTCGCTACCTCGTCCTCTCACTCAAAGGCCGGCAGTCCTGCATCTGTATCATCCAGGCCGCTGTCTTCTTTTTGTCCACATCACTCCTCCCCAAAGGGCCCAGGGGAGGCGAAAGAGCAAAAACTCAACCAGTCATGACACCAGGCCCCCTATCTGCAGCCAGAGAAGGCGCTGGAATATGAATGAGTCTGGAGTAGTCTCGAGAGGTTTTTCGACTTTCTCTGGGGCACTGAACCTTCCCCCCGTCAGTGTTTCCATCCTTAAGGCGTAATGACATAATTCCAACCCCCTGGGGATTGGTGCAATTTTTCCCATTATTTACATGTTTGTACAATTTGGTCTTCACCCTTCCTAGGAACGGGCTTTGATGGTATAACTTGCAGGGCCCTTGTGTATCTTTGATCCGCCGAGCATATCTGGTGGGGAAGGGCGGAGGGCCCTAGAGCCCTGGGCCTCCCAGGGAAAGCGGTAAGCTGCCGGAAATGAGGCCACAGCTTGTCCTCCAAAGGGTGCAGCCAGACTTCCAGGACAATGGCCAGTTAGGCCTTTGGTAGAGTATGTTCCAAGAACAAAACAATCCAGGGGCAGTGCCAACTTCCTGGTTTGAAAATACAGCATCTCAGGGTCAAGTCCTTGAAAGGAATGGATCATGAATCAACCCCTGTGCCCAAAGTGCCTGCCCGGACCCGCTGACCAGCCACTCTCTGCAGGGTCCAGCCTCTTCCACGCCACACCCCCTGCCCATGCTCAGCCTTCCGAATGGTCTGTCCCTCCGGGTGGGCAGACTCTTACTCATTCAAGGTCACCTCATCTGGGGAGCCTTTCCTCATAGTCCCAGGGACTAGGTACAGTACTGTCTTCTCAAAACATCTTTTCACACGGCTCAGAGAGCCCTTACCCCAGTGTGTAGCTTCTACACGTGTAGGTCGGTCCACAAGTCTGGTTTCTCCCACTAGTATATGACCTTGGGGCAAGAATCCTTCCTCTCTGCAACCCCAGCACTTAGCCAGCACAAGCCACAAGAGCCACAGACTCAAGCTGACCCGCAGATGTGAGGCTCAAGGGCCAGCGCAGGGATTCAAAATGTTCTGACTTGGTTGCCGACATTAAAAAAATCAGGATATGTCCCATCAAAAAACCTGGATTTCTTGCTTTTCTTGAAACACCAGGAATCAGAAGATCTGGCCCCTCTGGGCCCACATTTCCACTGTTGCTCCTTCAGGGGCTAAGTGGGTTGTCCCAGTCCTGCCCAAGCCACCTCCTTCATCATGGTTCTTGTCTGCGTCTTGTAGACACTTGAACGCTGAGCGCCTGGTAGAGGCATGCTGTAGGTAATTAAAAAAACATTGCTGGGAATTCCCTGGCAGTCCAGAGGTTAGGACTCCATGCTTCCACTGCAGGGGACATGGGTTCGGTCCCTGGTCGGGGAATTGGGATCCCACATGCTACCCGGTGCAGCCAAAAAATAAATAAATAAAAGAAAATTGCTGAAGAATGAGTCTACTTTGACTTTCGAAGCAGCCAGCTCAGAATGATCTACATGTGAATCAAACAAACTGCATGTCTTGTTAGACAGCATTTTTGGACGACAGCTGGGGACAACTAAATTACCCCAAGAGGATACACTGTGGCCCCTCCACACGATGGACTATACTACTCAGCAATAAAAAGGAGCAAAACACTGGCACCCCCAATGCCATGGATGAATCTCAAATACATTACGTTGTCTGAAACAAGCCAGACACAAGGCTGCCTGAGTGATTCCGCGTGCAGGCAGACCTCGTTTTACCGTGCTTCGCAGATGTTGCATGTCTTACAAATTGAAGGTCTGCGGCAACCCTGCATCAAGCAGGTCTATCGGCGCCGGTTTTCCAACAGCATTTGCTCACTTTGTGTCTCTGTGTCCCATTTTGGTAATTCTCACAGTATTTCAAACTTTTTCATTATTATTGTATTTGGTGGTCTGTGATCAGGGACCATGTTTTAAAATTTCTTATTCTCTGGCTGCGCTGTGCAAGCATGTGGGATCCTAGTTCCCCGACCAGGGATCGAACCCTTGCTCCCTGCATTGGACGTGCAGAGTTCTAACCGCTGGACCACCAGGGAAGTCCCTGTGATCAGTGATCTTTGATGTTACTATTGTAATTTTTTTGTTTTGTATTTTTCAATTAAGATAGGTACATTGGTTTTTAGACACAATGCTATATTACACACTATTAAGTGGGTATAGACTACACTATAGTGTAGACATAACTTTTGTATGTCTACACTATACTGAGAAACCCAAAACTTTGCGTGGCTCGCTTTACTGTGATATTTGTTTCACTGCAGTGGTCTAGAACAGCAATATCTCCAAGGTAGGCACATATATGATATTCTGGAAAAGACACAACTATAAAGACAGAAAACAGATTGGAGGTATGGCCAGGCGCTGGGTCCTAGGAAGAGCTGACTACAAAAGGGCGGAAGGGAATTTTGTAGGCGGGTGACGGCAACATGCTATATCATGATTTTGATGGTGGTTACACGCTGTATGTAGCTGTTGAAACGCACAGAACTGTACACTAAAAAGGATGACTATTACTGCTGTAAATTATACCTCAACAAACCTGGCCTTTAAAAAAATTACCGAAAGGAATTTTTGTCCTAGTTCTCCATACAGAAACTTGCATAAAAGAAAGCTTCCAGTGAGAGATTCCTAAGCCCTGTTTGGTGGACTGAGCAGACCTGGGTCCCTTTGCCCCTGCGGTGACGTTCTCTGCATACTCACTGCAAGGAGCCTTGTAGTATAGCATGGAGAAAGGGTCCCTGGGAATGCTGCGGATTGTCCCCACTTGTCCTGTAATGTCCCCACTTTGGACAGGTGTAGCTTTCGGCCGCTAGCACTGGAGCTAAAAACAAGAGACTCTTGGCCCAAACTAAGAGCCACTGAATTAGAATCTCTGAAGTCAGACCCCAGGAACCTGCCACTCTGATGTTTAGAAAGTCCCTCAGGTGCGTTCAGCATATACTATTTGAGATACATGATATATTGGTTTTAGGCCCTACAGACAGTAGTTCCCAATATGAGTTCCAGGCTGGGGAAAACAATGAATGGTACCTTTCAAAGACACTGATGCTCTGCGCACCATTATTATTATTTGTGTTAGTAACTGTGTTCACTGTTGATTCTAATATCCAACCTCGGCAGGATGCCTCAAGTTTACAGAACGCCCTGACATGGATGACCTCATCTAATCCAGGCAGCTGGCTGGCTTGATTGATCCCCTCTGAGGAAACAGAGAGGCTAGGTTGCCTGCCAAGATGGGGCAGGGGCAGGACCTGTGACCCTGGTGCTTTGAGTCCAGCTCTCCTCTCTTTCCATCCCTCTGCCCCTCTGGCTTGAAATCCTCCTTCCCACTGGAGAATGAACTGAGGAGGGCTGAGCAGAGAGGGAGGAATCAGAAAGGGTTTCCTCTCAATCCAGCTGTCAATAAACCTGTCTGTGTTCCCTGTGCCCAGGCTCAGAGTGGCTGCTGAAATCATGCTGAGGGGGTGGACTGCTCAAGGTGCCCGTCTCCAATCTCATTCCTAGCAAGTTACCCAGGAGTTACCCGGGAGCTGTGATCCAGCAAGCAGTGATCGCACCCGGCCCTAGCTGCCTGTATCTGCTGCTCCCGGGAGCACCAGGAGCCTGGGTGCTGGCACGGAGAAGCCCTGCAGGATCTCCAGAGCAAAGGAAGCTGAAGGCTGCCCTTGGCCCCTCCCACCAGGATGCCCAAGATGACTCCTGGACATTGTCCAAGATGGCCTCACCCACTTCTGTTTCTTTAGGAGGGGACGGGGTGGAACTGAGGAGGCGGGATAAACAGGGCAATGAGTGGGAAAGGCTGGAGGTCATTCCTGGCAGCTTGCACATGTTGGATACTGCCAGCATTCCCACGTGACCTTCCAACAGTGCTGCAAAGGGCCCACAGTCTCTGTGTAGCTGCTTCAGTTCTCACCCCAGCTCTGCCACTCTGGAAAGTCTTGGGGCCTCAATTCCAGAGGCACAGGGTGAAGGTGAAAAGAATAGAGCCATATCCTTGCTGCATGACCCTAAGCAAGTAACATCACTGCTCTGAGCCTGTTTCCTCATCTGTAAAATGGGGATGTCATTAATAGTGTTTACCTCATAGAGTTGATGTGAAGATTAGATTTCATAAAATATAAAAAGCACCTGACACGTTCTAGGCCTCTATAAATTTTAACTGTCACCATTATCACCACCACCCTCAGTTTCTCAGTCTGTGAAATGGGAATAATTCTAAACCCTGCCCTGCCAACCTCACAGGGGTATTGTGAGGTAAGGTAAAACTGAAAATTCCATGAGGACAGAGACTGAGTCTGCTTTGTTCCCCTAAGGCATCCCCAGGATTTAGAACAGTGCCTGGAAATATTAGGTGCTTAGCAAATATGAATGAATGAATGAATGAATGAATGAAGTGTGGGGATGTATCCTGTGACTCTGAAGGTACTCCATAGTGATGAGCTGCTTTTGTTTCTAATGAGTAGTCAGTGATGTCCAATGACAGAATGGGTCATGCTGGGAAGTGCTGAGTTCCCCATCACTGGATGCAATTAAACTGGAAGGTCACTTGGCACAGGTGTCAGAATGGGACTCACACATCAGGTTCAGGTTGAACTGGATGACACCTCGAGAGTCCTTGCAACGCTCTTATGCTCATGCATTCCATCCCAAATCCTTCAGCCACCAACTGCCTTCTCAAGCCAATTCAATTACATTCATGGTGAATGTAGAACCAGCCCTGGCATCCTCATACTGTGGTCACAGACTCCACCCAGATGCGTGGCCTCAAACCACACTCACGTCCACACACACTTACTCCACTCGGCACACACAGCCACTCACCGAGCAGTCGTCACCATCACCACTAACAACGGCAGCAGCTGAAGTACTGAGCGCTCACTGAAAACCAGTGGGCTCAGCTCTGTCTTGCTCCAAAGCCTGTCCTCTTGAGCCACACTGCCTTCCTAACACAAACCAACAACCAAACCAAAGCAAACTCAAGGCTGATTCCAGCGCAGCTGACATCCCAACCTCGAAGGCAGGGCCAACTGAGCAAACCTGCCCATTGGGAAGGTAGGTCATGAGCCCAAAGGCACATTTTCACCTCAAGTGCACGTGCACTGGTCTCCAGGGTCATGCAAGTGTGGAACCCCAGCCAGCAGTGGACGCCTGCTGGGGCGTAAGCCGCACACGGACCCCAGCTTGCGAATGGTTCCAACCCACCTTTGTAATTCATCTCTATTACTGCCTTCCTCAACCGTACATCACAAACTGGACCCTTCCTGGTCACCTCTGGGCCTCTGCCTTATCAGGAGTGCTTTCTCTTCTCCTGCTCGGCAAAGCCTCTTTGCTCCCTCTCTGATCATCCCTCCTCCGTGCTCCCTCTATAACACCTGTTCCAGTCCTCCATTCCAGTACTTACTGCAGTGTTCTCTGGCTTGTTGTTTACGTGTCTGCCTCCCTTGCTAGACTGTGAGTCCCTTGGGGCCAGGGCAGCGTCTGATTCCATGTGCAAGCCCATCTGTGAGCGCAGGGCCTGGCACTGCAAAGATGCCCTGTCAACACTGTGGTTTCATTACTAACGGCCAGGAAGATCCCCACACAGGGCACTGGCAGGGTTAGCAGTGGTCATACAGTGGAGACTTTTCACTGCTCATATAATCCATCCACATGGAGCTGAGTAAGCAGGCGAGGAGAACATCTGCGGCTCGTTTCGAAAGCAGTAACTTCCCAGAAGTGGATGGCGTGGCATCGGGAGGTACCGTTCACACTGCTCCTAAGTGGAGCCCGGCCAGTAGACTGCCTTGCTTTCACCCAGCCGACTTTCTACCATTTGTTGGGGGATTTCATCCCAGAAACTGGCTCCCCACCCAACCTTGCCCGACACACACGGCAGGATGACCTGGAAATCCTCTAACCCTGGTCCTGCCACAGCTGGCTGGGTGATGGCAGGCCCACCCCATCTCTGGGCCTCAGTTTGCTCATCTGAAAAACAGGAGAAACAACCCCTGGTACATCTGCCCTATAGGGCTGGGGTAAAAGGGGATGAGTGAGTAAAAGACAGAAGGCACTTTGGAAATATGAAAATGATTCACAACCAAGATGCGGGGCCAGATGAGGTTGGAAGAGGAAGGCTCTCTTCACTCTTGTAGCTTCAAATCTCCTACAAGACCCACAGGCAAGGTCCTATCTGGGCCTCGGCTTCATCACTTGTCAGATGGGGGGTTCAGCTGAATCAGTGTTTTCCAAACTTCATAATTTGTGAACCCCTGTCAACACGTTTTCACCACCTCTACAAATCACCTGAACCACATTTATTTTAAAATTTTGTTTAAATTGACTTTTTCTAAAATTTGAGCATCTGCTTGAGCCTCGTTCTAAGCAATTTTACACATGACAAAACAGGTTTCATGTGTTAACTACATTTGTTTCTAATACACATTACATAAATATGGGACAATTAAACCAAACCACGTTCATCCAGGTCCCACCGAAACCATCTTGTGCACCACTAGCGGTCCACGTCCATTCTTTAAGAAACACAGAGAGAGGATCCTTCAGGCGCTTTCCAGCTCCAAGAGCCCAAGGTTTACATCTGTGTGATGCACCCACCTGGCACCCAGCCCTGGAACAGAAGCCCTAGGAGATGGTAAGATAATCCCCACTTTCCAGAAGATTCCAATCTTGTTTGTGAAAAACTGTTTTCCAGTTGCTTCAGTGTGCTTTACTTGTATTTTATTTAAAGTTTGCTCTAAGGCATTATACCTAAATGTATATATTATAGTGGGATGAAAAATTAAGTAGGTGACAAAATTCAGATTATAGGAAAGTCAGGGTAGGAGAACTGAGGCAAGGCAAAATGAATACATAAAAGGCTTCCTGGAATTCTTGAATGCTCCCTGGAAGAGTACCACAGATTGGAGCTCTGAGCTTCCTAGAAGCCAAAGTAAAAATGGAAACATGATTCATTCTCCTTTCATTCTTATCAGCATGGTATATATAAGCAACGTCCTCATATGCATCCCTGAGATAAGTATGATGTGCTGGTCTCTGAGGCTGCTGACCTAGGCAGAAAGATGCTGCTCCCTTCTCCTGACAGGTGTCCTTGCCTCTCTTTGAGCTCAGCTCCTGTGCTGATGCCACTGTGCCCTTCCCCCAAATACAACTTGGATCAGATCACTTCCCTTTCTCAAAAATGTATGTTTTCCTCTTACCTCCAGAATGAAATTTAAAACTTTCAGGCTTGTATTCATGCACCACCATGAACTAGCCCCGAAGTATCTTTAGGGTCAAACCTCTGGGAACCTCATATTTGGATCTCAGTGAAACTGCCTGAGTCAGATCTCGGCTCTACCACTTAGAAGCCGTGTAACCCCAGGCAAGATACATAACTTCCCTCAGACTCAATTTCCTCACCCTTAACGTGAAGACATAAAGAGCTCTGTCTCATGGGGTAATTCTGAGAACCGAATGTGATGACCCTGGAAAGGCACAGCTCACATGCCGTTAGCTCTTCTGCGGGGCCCTCTCGTTATCTCCTGGCCTGTGCTCTTGCTGTGGCTTCGCTCTGGCTGCCTTTCCCCTTTCTTTGTTGACTGAAATCCTATCATTCATCCAGACGCAGCTCAAGTGCCACTTGAACCAGGGGCTTCCCCTGATTTTCCCAGTCAAAAGGACCCATTCCTTGCTCTCTTTTCCCACAGCACATAATTTATATGCAATACAATACATGCATTATGTGCAACACTCAGCTGCGTTTCTCACCCTGGAGGGTTACCTCCTACTAGTAGGCTATAGAATCCAAGTGGTAGATTGCTACTGTCACAAAAAAAGAAAAGAGAAGGGAAGAAAAGACTAGAAAATATCAGCATGCATGGCATGACTTTGTATTTAGCTTTGTATATATAACATATATATGTGTGCATGTGCTCGGTCACAACACAAAATGATTTTCTTACTAGAAGTCAGAGCCAAAAAATGTCTGGAAGCCGCAGCACTATCTGTGGGTTCGTGGAGGGCAGGAACCAAGTCAGGTTCACCTCTGTGTCCCCAGCAGTTAGCACAGAGCCTGGCACATAGTAGGTGCTCAGTAAACACCAACTGAAGTGAACTGAAAATCTAGTAATCTGGAACAGTGTGTTTACTAGGGTATTCCAGGTGCCCGAGATTCAACTGTAAACCCCCATGTTCAGCCACAATTTCTGGGGGCCCCATTCAGGCACAGGGTCCATCCAGCAGGATTGCAGTTACCCAGTGGGGATTTCAAAATCGAGGATGCTGGGAAAAGAACAGTGTGGCTTAGTCCCTGCTTACCCAGGACCCCCTCACAAGACTCCATTTTCATCTTCTATAAGATGGGAGTGATGATGCCAGCAGCACCCACCCCACAGGGAGAGAACGCAGTGAGGAAAGGCCTAGAGTTGATCGGGTCCTGCTCTTCACATCAAGTTTGCTGAGAAGGAACACACACAAGCACATGCTTATACACATACACATGCATGCACATACTCACACTCACACACACACACACACACATAGTTACAGACATGCACATACACATACATTTCACAGGGGGGAGCGTGGAGGCCCAGTGAGGGCAAGTGACTTTCCCAAAGTCACACAGCAGACTAGGGGCAGAGCTGGGACTAAACAAGTCCCTTGGTTCCCAGACCAAGAACGAAGAGAGGACAAATGATGTATTCAACAGAAAGATGTTTGGAAAAACACAGAAGGTTCCTTTCAAGAGTGAGAGGCGATGTCAGGCCCATCTGCACGATCTGCAGAGGCAAGAGGCTGCAGTGGCCGACATGGCCCTCTCCTCCCGCGCTGCCCCTGCATTCCGGCCCATCCCCAGCTGCCAGTCCCCTAGGGCCACCTGTGCCAGGACAGCACCCTGTCCTGCTCTGTAGAGCCAGAGGGAGCCGATGTCTTTGGAAAGCATGGACTTGGAGGCAAATAGACCCGGCTGTTACTCAATGCCAACAATTCCTGGGCCATTTTCTTAACCCCTCAGGGCTGTGGATTCTCATCTGGTAACCACAATTACTGCTCCACTTCCATGATTCTTGGGAGAGTGAAAGGAGACGAGGTAAGTTAAGGACCTGGTAAGTGTGTATAAACTTTAGTTCCTGCCCTTCTTCCCTCTTCCTCAAAACCCTTTATTCCTTCCTCAGAGATTTCTTTCAAACAAAAACAAAACACCTCTGACCATATCTTCTCCTGCTCTAACACCTTCAATGTCCTACACCAAGAGAAGAAAGTCCAAGCCTCGCAAAACACTCAAAATCCCTCATGGATTGGATTCTGTTTCTTTACCTTGTTAACCCTTTTGTCCATCAACGGAGCCATCCGTTTTGTCCATCCCCTGTCACCCGGGACCACAGGGTTTGCTGAGAATGAACACACACACACGTAAGCACACACTTTCATGTATACATGTGTGTGTGCGCACACACGCACGTGCACACACACACACACACAGCGCTCTCCCCTCAGACTTGCCTTCCCCACATCCTCCCTTCAAAACCCCAATTCCAAAGCCTTCTCAGATCCACGCGGTTGGAATTAGTCTGCCTGTGTGAGTTTCGTTCCAGAACTGAGTGCACTTCAGCACGCCGTGTCATCACTCCTTGCGTGCCGGCCTGTCTTTCCCCAGAGACCACGAGCGCCCAGGAGGTAAGACCCCAATCTTGGGGCCGCTGGGTGACACTGGGTCCAGGCACCCAGGGCTCTCACTGAAGACTGCGGTGCAGGACTCCCTGTGCGTGTTGGGGCCCACGTGCCAACAGCTGCACTCACGGCCTGTCAGAATCACTCGGGCTATGGCCTGGAACATTTGCACAACTGCTCACAGCATCCAGCAGGCATCTGCATCTGGATCCAGGGCAGCCACCGGCTTTCAAGGGAGTGTGGCATGGCAGAAAGGCCAGCAGGCCAGGCAGCAAGAGACCCTGGTGGGGGCTGGGTGACCTTGAGCAAAGACTTCCCTTCTGTAGGAGTCACAGTCGAATTCTGAAACCTATAAATAACACTGAAAATAAGGCTACATGCCTGTCTGAGAAGGAACTAGGACAACCGAGAGCTTTTTCAAGCTCCATGCCTCCTGCCCAAGATCCTTAACTCTCCTCCTCCTAATAAATGTATATCAGAATCTGGGATGGTAGAGAAGAGGCATGAATATTATTCTGAAAGGCCCCTGAGATCATTCTGATTAGTCATGTCCCCAACAGCAACCCAGTTAGGCCCACGATTATACTGCTCGGTACCGAAGCACAAGCTGTAGAGTCAGTCCTTGCGCAATCTACACCAGGGCACGATGCTCAACCAACCCAAGGCAGGACACAGTGCGCTCCAGGCAGAGCGCAGGGCAGTGGAAAAAGGGTTCTTCCAGCACAGAAGGGAGAAAAGGGTTTGCTGGCCGGGCTGCTGGGTGGAGGGAGTGAGCCTGCGTGTCAACCACCGGCAGGTCTGGCCTGCAGAAGGGGCTCTATAAATGGCAGCCTCCTCCGCCCTCCTCCTCTGGGGGAAGTCTGTCTTCCATCAGGCAGGAAGCATCTAGGAGGGAAGGCTATCCATCTTCCTTCTGCTCCTCTGAGCCTGACCACAGCCTCTGGCTCAGGAATGGGCCCGTTACAAAGGCTCGAAAACTCTCATTCCACAAACATCTACTGTATGGTTGCCCCGTACCAGGTCCCCAAGTTAGGGGCTCCAGAGGAGCAAGACCCGCCTGCACCCCTCAAGAGGCTCCCCGTCTGGGGGGATGACTGACTTTCTGTCCACCCTGATTAGGAAGGTCCCCATTAGTCCCGTCTCTTGAGTGCCTGAGGCGCTCAGGCCACACCACAGGTGCCCCAGGGAATTACTGGCTGACTGGAGCCAGGGTTAGCCAGAGAGCCTCTGTTAATGACCAAACAGTGCGTTCTGAGCAGATCTGGGAGCCCTGGGAGGTGGAGGGAGGGGGGACCGTTTCCCTGACTGCCCTGAACTTGCAGTGAGCCATCGATCCTGCTTCAGCCAGGAAGGCCGGCCGTGGTGTCCACGACGCCTCACCTCTCTCTCCGCTCAGAGGCCCCGCTGCAGAGCCCATCTCCTGCACGCAGCATGCCCACCATCCCATCCTCTGGGCATGCAGTGCCTGGTAAACAGGACTCTGTAGGGGGCAAGCCCCCATCCCACCCGGCTCCCACACACAGACGCTTTGTCTGAGCTGCTGATGCATAATACATGGGCACAGGCCTGGACCAGCCGCGGGCCCATCTTGGACAACAGGCCCATCACTAAGAGGCTGTGAGGGGCGCAGCCAGGACACAATGTGCTCCAGTCAGAGCTGAGGGCAGTGGATAAAGGGCTCACTGGGGCCCTGGAAGCAGCCCCTCCCCCAGCGCACAGTGCAGGGGTGGAGAAGGAGGCTGTCCTCAGAGGGCCCCGGGGTTGTCCTGAAATCCTCCCAGCCCCTTTCCAGTGCAGCCTCCAGCCACATCCGTGACTCCTGGGCTTGGCTGTTTCTCCCGGTGGCCCGTGGAGGGTCATCCAGGACCCTTGCTTGTCTCGGTCCCCACGTTCCTTCCTTAAATGAGTTTCTCTAGCAGGCACGGCCACCGTCAAGGTCTAGTTTGCTCCTTGGGGTCTTGGGCTCCCTGATCTTGGCTACCCCAGAGGCCCCTCACCTACCCACACCCACACATCAGTGGGAAAACAACATGGAGATAACAGAGGCTAAGAGAGAGAGAGAGAATGAATCATCACCTACTACGCGCTTCCTAAAAGAGGCCATGCACAATTTTATGTGTTAGAACAGCACCCTTTGTCTTGCAGGGTATTTAAGTAGGATAAATCCACGTGCAGTCATCTCTATATAAGCAGAATTGGGGAATTACAGGTACCGCTGCTTTAGCAATAAGGATCTGGAAGATTCCCTTTTGAACCACCATGCAAACACACTGAAGCCATGTTCAGAGGGTCTCGCTAGCACAGAGATGCTTACTCTGAGGCCCGCTCCCAGAAATTCTGATTCAGAAGGTCTGGAAGAGAGTCCAGGAATCTGCATCTGAATAAGCACCTAAGAGATTCCAATGCAGGTGGGCACAGATGATGCTTCAAGATGTATTGGTTAATGAAAAATTATAGGTTTCAAATACGCAAATAAGTACTACACACTGGTGGTTCACTAAACAATCCACGACAAAATAAATCAATAATGATAGAGTTAAACTCACAGCAATTTTCAGTTAAAAAGCAGAAACAGCAGCAACTGGACATTGGAGCCAACTCAAGATGACACGGAGGGCAAAGAATGCTTACTGAGAATTTCTGGATTTCTGGTACACAGTAGGAGCTTTGCCAAAGACTGCAAGGCACCAGCCACGTTTGTAAATTTTAAGGCCCCAGTAAACTCTAGGGATGTACTAATTTGGGTTTCCAGATACCAAATATGGTTTGATAATCCTTGGGGTTTTTTTTTTTAACTTTTAATTTTATATTGGAGTATAGCTGATTCACAATGTTGTGTTACTTTCAGGTGTACAGCAAAGTGATTCAGTTATACATATACATGTATCTATTCTTTTTCAAATTCTTTTCCCATTTAGGTTGTTACATAATATTGAGCAGAGTTCCCTGTGCTATCCAGTAGGTCCTTGTTGGTTATCCATTTTAAATATAGCAGTGTGTACAAGTCAATCCCAAACTCCCTAACTATCCCTCCCCCCACCCTTACTCCCCACCCGCGGTAACCATAAGTTCATTCTCTAAGTCTGTGTAAAATAAAAATTTATGGAATTATGCTTCATTGGCTGTTAAGACTCTAAGGAAGGGCTTGCAATTCCAAATCTGTTCTCAACCCTTCAGGGACAGACTGGTCCCTCTATATTCACTTTTGGTTCTTGTCAACACGCACATGCATCTGCAACAAGAGCTTTTAAGACCTTCATTAATTTTATCTATTTCTGGAGTCCACCCCAATAAAAAATGAGCAATGCGGACACATTTTCCATATCAGGATGTTTCTGAAAAGGAGAAAGTTGGACCCACCTAACTGTTCAATAATAACGGGCTGATAAAATCAAGTATATTTATGTTCACATGACAGACTATTATAATACAAGCATGAAAAGTGTGTTTTTGAAGCATATACCATATTTCATCAAATCTAACTCAACTGATTGTAGGACTGACCATTATTTCATTATTTCACGTTCTTCCGAGAAAGAAAAACATGTAGTGATAAACTAGGACATGCTGTCTATTGAAAATATATCCCAATTTCAGAAATCACAAAATGTGCAATATTGTAATCAATGAAATATAGTAATAAATAATACCATGAGAAAATGCTCCTGATACAGTGTTATAATAATAAATGCAAAGTGGAGGATATACTTAAATACACTCATAGGAAAAAAAAAAGTGAAAGGAAAAGCAGAAAAATGGTCCAGAATGAACACATATCTTTATAATCTGAAAAAGATATCATTTTTTAAAATAATCATAAAAATAAATCCACTGGAATGGGTAAAATCATGGCAAGCACGTGCACGTCCACAGAGAGCCAGTTCCCACAGTCGCACTCCCTCATGCTGAGGAACCGCAGCTGGCTTAGGTCAGTTGTTGCTCAGTACATGGGATGGTTCCCAATGTTTTGCTAACAGAAGCCTTAAAGTGCTTCTTTCATTTTCACTCTTGGGTTATTTCCGTGGCCACCTGCAGGGTGTGGCATGGAAGGTGTCAGCTGGCAGCTCTGTGAGTTGGAGTTAAGGGACAGGTTGGTGTGTGAGGTCCATTTTCTCTCAGATCCTATTTCTCTATATGTGAACATTCTGGACTGGCCTGAGGCTGTGCTGGCCTCCCTAACCCACCTCACAGAGGTTGAAATTCCTCAGCTGGGGAGCAGAGTATCATACTCTGCAAGGCGATAAGTCATTTCAGTAAGTGAGATGAAAACATCAGTTCCTCGAGAGATGGGACCCTGGGAGAGACGTACCCTCAGGTACTGAAGATGGATGTAGGATCTAGTCTGAGGCCAGGTTTCCACAAACAGAACTTAAAGGCACAAGGGGCTTGGGGAGGACGAGGGAGGGATGGGAGAGTAGGGGGGGGCGATGAATGACAGGAGAGGACGTGAGGGAAAATGCAGAAGGGACATGACGCCAAAGGAAAGGGCACGAAAAAGGAAACCTGGTGCCTGGGAGACAACCTTCTCCAAGGAAAGCAGCAAGTCAGAGTCCATGCCCGCCTCCCTGCAGGGCCAGGGAAATGCCGAATCTCTACCATCTTTGGATGCCATGCCAAACTCCCAAGAGGTATCTGGGTCAGTAGGAAAAAAGGGAGGGGGTGGAGGTAAGCAGAGGGGTGTGAAGATGCAGGACTCTCACACAGGATCCATGTCCCCATCAGGTTGTCCCCCGGCTGTGCCCATGCCCAGCAGCCCCAAGGGACCAGCCAACACGTCAGGAATGGTCAGAACATTGAACTGGGACCTGGAGACTAAGGTCTGAATTGTGACTCTTTCAAGTGACCTTCAGTACATCATGTGCCCTCCAGTACTCAGTGTCAGGAAATGTAAAATTGGAGGGTGTAAATCAAGTGGTCTTTGAGGTCCTTTCTGATTTGGACATCTGTGTTCCCAAAACAGGTGCAACTCAGGGAACTCACTCACTTAAAAAAATTTTTTATTTTAGTTTTTAATAATAATATATATACTTAAGGTGTACAACATGATGATTTGGTATATATCTATACACAGTGAAACGATTACTAAGGTCAGGCTAATTAATCCATTCATCTCCTTGAATAGTTGCCATTTTGTATGTGTGTGTGGTGAGAGCACCTGAAATCTACTCTCTTAGTAAACATCCAGTATTCAATACAGTATTATTAACTATAGTCATCATACTGTGCATTAGATCTCTAGACTTGTTCATCCTATTAACTGCAACTCTGTACCCTTTTACCATGACCTCCTCATTTCCCCACCTTCCTGCCCCTGGTAACCACCATTCTGCTCTCTGCTTATACGTATTTATTTGGCTTTTTAAGATTCCACATATAAGTGAGATCATGCAGGGTTTTTTTCTTTCTGTGTCTGACTTATTTCACTGAGCATAATGTCCTCCAGTTTCATCCATGTTGTTGCAAATGGCAGGAAATCCTTTTTTAAGGTTGAATAATATTCCACTGTATATATCTACATCACATCTTCTTTATCCGTTCATCTGTCGATGGACACTTAGGTTACTTCCATTATCTTGGCATTGTGAATAATGCTACAATGAACATGGGGGGTGCAGATAGCTCTCTGAGACACTGAATTCATTTCCTCTGGATATAAACCCAGAAGAGGAATTGCTGGATCATATGGTAGCTCTATTTTTAATTTTCTGAGGAACCTCCATACTGTTTTCCATAACGGCTGTGCCAATTTACATTCCCACCAATGGTGTACCAGGGTTTCCTTTTCTCCACATCCTCAACAACCCTTATTATATTTTATTTATTTATTTTTTAATAATAGCCATCCCAACAGGAATGAGGAGATATCTCACTGTGGTTCTGATGTGCATTTCCCCAATGATTTGTGATGTTGAGCACCTTTTCATATACCTGTTGGCCATTTGTGTGTCTTCTTTGGAAAAATGTCTGGTCAGATCCTTTGCCCGCTGTTGTAACTGGGTTGTCTTTTGTTGTTGTTGTTGATTTGGTTTTTGTTTTTTGCTATTGAGTTGTATGAGCTCCTTTTATATTTTGGATATTAGTTCCTTAGTGGATATATGGTTTGAAAATATGTTCTCTCAATCCATAGGTTGCCTTTTCTTTTTGTTGATGGTTTCCTTTGCTGTGCAGAACATTTTAGTTTGATATAGTCCCACTTGTTTATTTTTGTTTTTGTTGCCTGAGCTTTGGGTGTCATATCCAAAAAAATCATTGCCGAGGTTAATGTCAAGATTTTCCCCTATGTTTTCTTCTAGGAGATTTATGGCTTCATGCCTTACATTTAAGTCTTTAATCCATTTTAAGTTGATTTTTGTGTATGCTGTTAAGATAAGGATCCAATTTCTTTCCTTTGCGTGTGGATAGCCAGTTTTCCCAACACCATTTATTGAAGAGACTAATCCTTTCCCCATTGTGTTTTCTTGGCACCCTTGTAGAAAATTAGTTGACTGTGTATGCTCGGGTTTATTTCTGAGCTCAAGTCACTCATTTTGTTCATCAAACAATTACTAAACATATATCATCTGTGCAAGGCACAGCGTTAGGACCACAGGAGAAAATGCAAAGCAGAATGGGAGGCCACACTCACGGAACATTTAATACTTGTCAGGCACCAAGCTACCCTATATTAGTGACAATCCTAAGGGGCAGGTATTATTTTTTCCATTCTACAGACAGTAAAACTGAGGCTCAGACCTGTTCGGTTATCTGCCCAAGGTCACAGAATGGTAAGTGGTTGAGTTGAGAGCCTAACCCAAGTTAACCCACTATGCCTCATCTTCCTGCTAAGAAAAAGAGCTCCACCTTTGCCTTCAAAGAACTCACAGTCCAGTGAGTGTCTCAGTTAGCCAACCAACAGAACAGCAATACTGAGCGGGAGGCAGAACAATGCCTGACTGACCCAACAGAGAGATGAAGGAGTAGAGGAAACGCTGGCATGGAGTCTGCCTGAAGCTTGACTCAGATTCCAGATTCGCAGTGCGGAACCAGGGGTAAGGGAGGGGAGGAGTGGCACTGGCATTTCAGGTAGAGGATACGGCACAAGGCGTGAATGCAGAGAGGGTGAAGTTCATGGGCCATCGGCAGAGGGCAAGGAGTCTGCTGCTGCTAGAACAGAGGAGTCTGGAGACAAGCCTCAGAAGACAGGTGGGGCCAGGCAGCAGGGGTCTTGGATGTCAAGTTAAGGGTCCGTAGTGAAGGGGTGCACCCCTGGACCTAAGGCAGCCCCCAGCCCTTCCTCCACAAGGTCAGGAGGAAAACGCAGAACTTCAGGGCAGGGAGTGGCTCACCACTTGCTTCCTAAACCAGTGGAAGCACCAGAGACCCCATTCACCCTGCAGAGCCGGGGCTCTTTCTCTAGGCTGCATCCACCCACATTTACTGAGGGCCGCTAGTGCCGGGCCGCAGGACTGCAAACTCCCTGAGGACAGGGCCCATTTCTGAGAGATCTTCAATGCCTACCCTGTGAGAGGTGCTCCAGAAATACTCACCTAGTTAATTCTGAATAACAAGTAGAATCATTACCACATCCTTTTTCTCTCTGTGTCTGAGCCTCTGGCCAGGTTTCCACCAAGAGAACTAAGAGGGTGGAGGGGAGAGGTTGGTTACACAATTACAGGGCCCCCTAGGGATGCGCCAGCTGGCCAATCTGGATGACTCATGCGGATTCCAGGTCCAGCCAGTGTACTGAACGGGACCTCTTTGCGCTCCCCCGCCCCATTCCAGCCTGTCTGCCATCACTGCCAGTGACGAGTCCCAAAAGGCCCCTCCACAGGCGTGTGGTGAAAATCGGCTCTCAGATCCCACGTCCTCACCAGCTGACCCCAGCTCACCCCTGGGCAGCCAGCGCAGCAGCCTGCCATCAGTAGCTTGTGTGCCTTGGGTTAAGTCACACAGGAGGCTCTGGGAAAAGAACAACAGTGAGGGGGCCAAGGACCAGGAGGACAGGGCTGGCAATGGAAGGAGCTGGGAGGCCAGTGGCAAAGAGAAGACAGAGACGCCAGTGACCTCCTAAATACACGTCTACTCCCCAGCTCAGGGAAACCTTCCATCAAAGACAACACAGCACTTCCTGTGTCACCAGCCACTAGTGGGAGGTAAGGCTCAGCCCCAGGGTTCAGAGATCCCCCTTCCTTTTCCTCTCCATTGACCCTCCTCTGGTTCAGTCTCTCGTTACCTCGTGCCTAGATGCTTGGTGTGGACCACAAATTGACCCACATAGCCAGGGACCTCTTCTTAAATACGGACCCTGCTGGGAGAAAGAAGGAAGACCGTCCCTAATGGGCGGGTGTGACCCAGTCCACCAGATCCTCTTTCCCCTCTGCCAGAAAGGGTTGAAGACGGCACACCAGAGGACGAGCACAGATTCTCCTGACATAGAAAATATGCCCCTGCAGGGCAGCTCCACCCCTGGTCCTCACAAGGCCCCACACTCATGCTGTTCTTGTTACCAATACTTCCCTTGTCCCGTCCGCCAGGCCAAATCCCAGCCATCCCCAAGGCCCAGTTCAAATGCTGCTTCTCCTCGAGCCCTGCCCTGCTTCCCCTGCCGGCTGTGCTCTCACCCAGGGCCCTCGGGACTTGCCACTGCACTGGCTGCAATCACAAGTCAGCTTCCTCTCTGCTGCCCCTGGAGGACGGGGTCTGAGTCTGAGTTCTCTCTCTGTGCCTGGCATCGAGTAGGGGTTGTAGTAAATACATGGTGAGTTTTAGTAAATACTTGTTGCAATATCTGTTGAATGGATGGGTGGAGGGCTGGAATAGTGGACACAGCAGGAGGCAGATGACGATGATAAAGAATTCCAAGTCCCCTCCTGGAGCCCCATCACTCCCTTGGTCGGAAGCCTGAGAAAAGGCATTTAGGAGTCTGGCTGGGGAGGGGCAGAGAACAAAGCCTTGAGGCTCCAACCACTCAGGATTCAAGAATCCTGGTTCCTGGGGACAGTCCCTCCTTAGGAGAGGAGGAGCTGGGAAGAAGAGGAGAGTGCGTTCCCTGACCCTTGGTTCTCACATCAGCCTCCAACAAATCCCTGCGGTGCACAAAGAGCTAAATTCTTGAAAAACAGAAATGTGCGCCCCCCAACGCACACACACACACAAAGGTAGAGGGAGATGGGCTCCCGGCTGCACAGACTGGCCCGGCAGGGGAGTTGTCCCCAAGGCCACAGGCTTCCAGGGAACCAGAGCGTGGGGAAGGGAGTACCCGCCTTGCTGGCCCTTTTCCCAGAAGGCCTGGACACTGTAACCACCACCTGCGGGTCTGCCCATGGATAGCCAGCCATAGGAGGCCAAATCTTGATCACTGAACCGTGGGCGCTGGCGCAGCCTCTGACTTCCAGCCCTCAGACTGCAACGGCCCTGCCGAGGCCCCTCGGTCTGGTTTCAGTTGCCTAGGTCCACGGGAAAGGAAATGCTTGCCCAGAGGCACGTTGCAGGAAAAGTGTGGTAAAGCCCCCTCCCAAGGGCGGCATCTCACAGTCTATAAACCTGTTTTTGAAGTTAGTCTAGTAGCCGCAGCTGAGCCGGAGGGTGGCAGCCAGGCACATGGGAGTCCTCATTCCAAAGACCCTACTTCACGGGGTTCTATGCCTGAGGGCATCTGACTTTGACTGAAAGATGATACACTCCCTGGGGTCTCGGGAAAGTAGGGGACGTGAACATGGGATGGCATGTGTTCCTGGAGACCTAGTCTGACCCACCTTAGACAGGGGCTGGAAGTTACTAGCCAAAAAAGCACTTTCTGAAAAGGACTCTGAGGTGGGTTCCATGTCCCCTCCCCTTGAATCTGGTATGGAAGTGACACTATGTGATTTCTGAGGCTAGGTCCTAAGAGGTCATGACCTTCTGCCTTGTTTGCTTGAACACTTGTTCTTGGGACCCTGAGTGATTATGTAAGAAATCTGACTCTCTGAGGCTGCCATGCCACGAGGAAGCCCAAGCCACATGGAGATGTCCTGTGTAGATGCTCCCGTCCACAGGTACAGCTGGGCCCAGCCTTTAAGTCACCCCAGTCCAGGCACCAGACATGAGAGTGAAGAAACTTTCAGATGATTCCAGCCCCCCCCCCCCAACCGGTGTTCAAGTCACACCTAGTCATTTGTGTTTTCCTAGCTGAGACCCCCAGACATTGTGGAACATGGACGCGCTGCTGTCCCCTCTGTGCCCTGTCTGGATGTCTGACCAACAGAACCCATGCAGCCCCTTGCTAACCCCTCCACCCACTCCAAAAGCCCAATGTCTGTCTCCACCCTGGTAAGCCAGGGAGACTCGGGACGCTTGGGGAAGGCTCCTTTTTGTAGCACGGTCCCTCGCAGGATGCCCTTTCCACAGCTCCGAATCAATCAGGTGAATGCAGGATGTACCGAGTACCTGCAAAGCGCCTGCCCCATGCCCGCAGCTCTAGGAGACGCTGAAAGCATCTTCCATGCCCACCCCCTGGGCTCAAGTAACTTGTCCTCTATCTGGAGCCATCAGAGGCTGATCAAAGATATCGGGGGAAGTGTAAGTCAATGTTCAGTTATGCTCTGGATTCTTCTCTGTCCCAGTTTCAAATATTCTGACCCACTGTATCCATGAGCTATCAAAACATCTGCGTCATTTCAATGTTTCTATATCCAAAGCTGCATTTTCTACATTGACCTCTTCCACCCAGAAGCAGCTCAAAAATCTTGCAGACCGTGGGCCAGAATTTGGGGTATGGAAAACGTTTACTTTACGGAAAGCAACTGACCAACAAATGCTTTGTTCAGTTCAACAGAACAGATGCTGACAGCCTGCGAGGTCCTGTGCTGGGCACTGCAGGGCCCATCTATGCAGTTCTAGACTCAGGAATCCCAGAGCTGAATGGGCCTCATCCACACTGACCAACACAGAGCCCAAAGCCCCCTCACGCTTGCCCTCCGGACGGCAGCTGGTGCAGGTGACCTCTCCCTCCTCCTTGACTTTCCCTTGGCCACACCTTCTCAGTCACTTCTGAAGCCTTTTCCCCTCCTCGGTCTCAGCCACAGAGAGCTTGGGGCTCAAACCTGCCACTTCTCTTTCACTTTAACCCAGCCCCTAGCCTCCATGGGAATTACCTGGGCAGCTCTGAATAAATGCTGATGGGCCACCACTCCAGAGATTCTGATTCACTGACCTGGAGGGACCTGCAAGGGACTCTGAAGGCATCGGTGGATGAGACCCACTGCCTCTACTCTTCCCTGCCTGAGGTCATCCACACTCAGAGATTTAAACACCTTCTACAAGCTGATGGCTCTGAAATTTCCACCTGACACCTGGACCTCTTTCCTGAGCTTCGGACCTATCCCTTTAGATTCTCGCAGACACCTCTAACCTAACACATCGGGAACCAACTACTGATCTCCCCACCCCAGGCTGCTCCTCCTCGGCCACCATGACTCCCAGTAAATGGGACTTTTATTCCACAAACCTGAGAGCCATCTATGAATTCCCCCTTTTTCTCTCCCTCAGCCCACGTGGAGGTCCTGTCAATTCTCCCTTCACTTTTCAATCGCAGAGCATCTGCATTTTCCAAAGAACTTTTACACAGTTATGATCCTGGTCTGCATATACCTTTGTACCCGGCCCTTTTCACTTAGCAGGAAGTTTCCCACATGCACAGCATTTGGTATTATGCTTTTTAACGGCTGCAGAATGCTCCATTGAATAAATGCTGCTTCGTTTGCTTAGCCAGTCTCATACTGTAAAGCCTTTATTTTGCTTCCAAATTTTAGTTATAAATAATGCCGTGATGAGCATCTTGATGCACAGAGCCTTTCCCCGCCCTTGGATTATTTCCTTTGGCCAGAGTCCCAGAAGTGGGATTACTAGGTCACAGGATTGTGGACATTTTTATGGCTTGTGAAGCACGTTGCCAAACTGCTCTCCAAAAAGGGTGAAACTACTTTACTTTCATGTGTCTTTTTGATGGCTTATACAGGTTGGAACATGCCACCACAGACCTAGGACAGTCCTGGCAGCTGAGAGTCTGGAGTTCTTCTTCTTTTATTTTAAAAACTTCTTAAAAGCTTGCTTAATTCTCTCCTAATTATCAAAGTGATAAATACACAATACAGAAAGGCAAACCCAGGGGCTTCCCTGGTGGCGCAGTGGTTGAGAGGCCGCCTGACGATGCAGGGGACGCGGGTTCGTGCCCCGGTCCGGGAGGATCCCACATGCCGCGGAGCGGCTGGGCCCGTGAGCCATGGCTGCTGAGCCTGCGCGTCCAGAGCCTGTGCTCTGCAACGGGAGAGGCCAAAGCAGTGAGAGGCCCGCGTACCGCAAAACAAAAAAAGGCAAACCCAGAAATGTACAACCAAATAAACAAAAGCACCTATAATCCCACCTTCCCATAGGTTCTCAGAAGACAAGACTCATTATCGTAATGCTAGAATGAGGAACTCAGACTGAATTTACACAGAAGGGAGTTGGTTGTTTTATTTTTTAAAAAATTTATTTATTTGGCTGCACCGGGTCTTACTTGCGGCACACGGGATCTTCGCTGCTGCACCGGGTCTTACTGCGGCACACGGGATCTTCGCTGCCGCGCACGGGATCTTTTGGTTGCAGCATGCGGGATCTTTAGTTGCGGCATGTGGGACCTTTAGTGGCGGCATGCAGGATCTAGTTCCCTGACCAGGGATTGAACCCGGGCCCTCTGCGTTGGGAGCACGGGACCACTGGACCGCCAGGGAAGTCCCGAGGTGGTTGTTTTACTCACGGCTTTACATAGAGAGACCCTGGCCTTTCTGGAGTGGTCCTCTGGTAAGGACATGTACATATTCTTGCCACACTGTTAAGGTCAAATCACCTCTTTTTTAAACAAACAAACAAACAAACAAACAAAAATCACTTTTTAAACTCCTGGTGTGAAATCCCACTTAGGACTGGCTAGGGATATCCTCAGTGCCTATCGTTGCCCTTCCGTGATAGGGTTCATCTCCTCAGTCACATCCAGAGTCATTCAGACACAAGCTTGGTCCTTTCCAGGTGGGGAAGATGGCTTGGGGGTGGGGGAGGAGGCCGGCTATGAAGTGTCAAACTGATTTCTGACCTTAGGAGCTGGTACTGAAAGCTGCTCCCAAGGTGGTCCCAGAACGTTCTTAACAATGGCTGGAACCCCTGGAACACATGTTAAGAGAAGGGAGCACCCGGAGTGACAACACTGATAAGCAAACAGTAAAGAGGAAGAGGGGCAGCTCTGTTGAGGATTTACTATGTGCTGGGCTGAGGGTTAAGCGCTTTGAACATGTAAAATAAATGTAATGCTCACAATGCTACTTGTACAACAAGGAGTTACAACAGTAACTACTATTATTATCCCCATTTACAGACAAGACACTGAGGGATTAGAACTTGTTCAGGACCCCAGCAGTCCGGCTCCGCAGCCCAGGCTCTTACTCTGAATCTCCCGGTGCACATATTGCGGGATGAGCCTCCAAAGGAGACCAGCTGCCCTTCTGAATTCTGTGAGGCAGCACTCCTCCCCCTGTTCCGTTCACCTTGACCACCCAACTTAGACACAGCATCCCCATGTGTATTAGTGTGCTAGGGCTGCCGTAACAGAAGGCCACCGACTGGATGGCTTAAACAACCTCCCAGTTCTGGAAGCTGGAAGTCCAAGATCAAGGTGCCAGCAGGGTTGGTTTCTGGCGAGAGCTATCTTCCTGGCTTGCAGACGGCCACCTTCCCTCTGTGTGACACACACTCCTGGTGTCTCCTCCTCTTCTTATAAGGACATCAGTCCTGTAGGATTAGGATGCCATCCTTATTACCTGGTTTAACCTTAATTACCTCCTTCAAGGCACTATCTCCAAATTCAGACACACTAGGGGTTATGGCTTTAACATATGAATGGCAGGACACCATCAGTTCATAACACCTTCCTGACCTGAGAAACACTGACTCCTGACATCTGCCAGATGACCCTGCACTGTCCCCATAGCTCATCCTCCATGAAGGCTCTGCCGTCACCATGCCTAGGATTAGCTTTTTCTTACCAGATTATGATTATTTGAAGGTTACAGGCCAATCTTCACTCATCTGTGCATACCACCCCATTCATTCATCCAACTCATTCATTCACTCTGCTGTCCACAAACTAGTTTAGGAATCACCTACTAGGAGCCAGGCCCTGTGTTAGCCCTGGGACTTGCATGGTGCACAGGATACAGCGATAACTCTGCATCCTAACGCAGCCGACCTGCCCACTTCTCTCTTCTGTACTCCCTAACCCCAGGCCACCTGACAGCTCTCACCTCCTGTCCCAGACCCAGATTGGGCAGGGGGCTCTTTAAACCTTCCTGCTCAGAGGAATCAGATGGTATTAATCCAACGGGGCAGCCATTTCTAAGCAAGGGACTGCCAAGCTGTGTGTCCCCTCCCTGTAAATAAAATTATACGTGTCCCAACCAGGGAAATAAATGTGTGCTTGCAAGACTCATACAAGCAGTCCCTCTTGCCCAGGAAACAGGTTTGTTTCCATGAAATATTTCTATTAGAAAACAGAAAGGAATTGCCTCTTGGTGTTCTCAGATAGGGAGAAGGTGGGCGTTGCGTATCTCACTGAACCTCCCTTCGCTGAAGTAGAGAACCATGAAACTCACAGCAGCCATCCTTACCCCAGGAGGGGCAACAAAATGAGGGGAAACCTCAGTAGGCAAACCATGGCGATGACAGGTGGACCCTATTTAACTCGGTACATGAGAGGGATGGGCAGGGGTTAAAGACACATATTCCAAAGGGCAGTGGGAGCCCTTTTTGCTCCTCTTTCTCTTAGTGGCCTGAAAGTCCCATATCAAACTGAATTAAAACATCTAGGTACAATGTATAAAATAGATAACAAGGACGTACTGTAGAGCATAGGGAACTATATTCAGTATCTGTTAATAACCTATAATGGAAAAGAATCTGAAAAAGAATAGATATATATACATATAAGTGAATCACTTTGCTGTACACCTGAAACACTGTAAATCAACTGTACTCCAATTAAAAAAGGAAACCATCTACGTACAACGTATGTGTGTGAGCCTGGGGTCAGACCCTCATTGGGGCCAAATATCCCAATCACTCCAACACTCTCCCTCCCTTGTTCCCTTCCACAGCACCAAGTGGTCTTAAATGAAAAACTAAGAATACTTTAATTTTTGAATCACAAAGAAACGCTTGCCAGAGTGGCCTTTTAAAAATCTAAATCTGGTGCCATTCCCCTGCACAGTGCACAGCTCCCTCCTCCGCCCTCCGAATCAGGCCCACGGTCCTTACGTCTTGGATTCTGACGGCTCTCTTGGCTTTGGCCTCACCATGGCACACTCATGCCCTCACTGTGTTCAATTTCTTTCTGTTCCTCAAGGCCTCTGTCTCTCTCTTCCGGGCCCTGGCACACGCCACTGCTTCCTCTACCTTGGTCACTCCTCCCAACTGTCCACTGGCCAAATCCTCCCCCTCCTTCTGGTCTCTGCTTTAGTGCCTTCCTAGCCCCCTAGGCTGCATTAGCCGCTCCTCCTCTGGGTGCCTGACCCCCCCCCCCAACCCGCGTAACCCTGTAATAGTTGCCTGGTCAGACCCTGCGCTCCCCACCGCCGCATTCATCACTTCATCCTCAGGACCATCTAAAAGGCAGCAGCACGCAGGCAGAGCTCAGGGGATGCCGGCTGAATGAAGGGGTCCAGTGAGAGGCGGGCCCCTCAACACCTCAGTGCCTACCCTCTGCCCAGTCATGGAGGCTGTATCTCATCCATTCCTACATCTCCAGGGCCTGGCACAGGGACTAGCACACAGCAGATGCTCAAGAAATGTTTGCTGCACTAAGGGGAGTGGATATGCAGGAGAAAGGAGAAAACTCAGCTTTCTGGATAGATCTTCAGACCTCTACTCTGTCAGCTGTTCACACACCCACACACCTGCATACCATGCCATCCTCCTCAATGGAGACCCACCCACGTCACAAGTGCCACTGGGAGGTGTCCTGTCCCTTTTAATTAAAACTCAAGACAGGTGGCCTCCTCCCTACTCATTCCTCTCTCTCCAGGTCATTTCTGAAGACTGAGAATCAGCAGGACAGCTGAGAAGGAGTTGTGGATGCGGAGAAATCGCTGGGTTTGCATCTCTGCCTTCCAACCCTCCTCCCACATTACACAGTCTTCTTGTAGGTGACCAGGCCCAGGGGCAGTAGGGCCAGGGGCCTGGAGGTCTCGCAACCAGGAGGCTGGGGGCTGGGGCCAGGGCTGTCCCTGGCTTACTGTTTTTATTTCCTCAAGTCTCCTTTTCTTTTCCACTCCTTCACCAAAGGCCCAGTTTTAGGGGATCCCCTTCCTCCTCAGGTGGGGAAGGCAAAGTGCCTGGTGCAGGTCCATCACCCGCAGTCATGGAGGCAGGAAGGTCTCTGAAGGTCCTGGGAGCCACATCAAAAGAGACGCTCCCGGGCCTGGTCCCTGGGGTGGGATTGAGGGTAGAGAGAGGCTGCTAGCAAATTCCCCTTTCTCCTTCAGGCTGAGCTTCCTCCGAAGACGAAGGTGAGGGGTGACTGTGTTGGAGGAGCTTGTCACCTGGCGGGAAGCAAACCTGGTATGTACTTGCCTAAGTCCACTTCTGGGCAGACTGTGATGAAAAACATCCCGGATGCACAAGCCAAGCAGAGGCACAACAGGGCTGGGAGAGAGGCAAACGTTCCAGGAAGGCCTCCTGGAGGGGACTGCAACTTCCACATTTTAGCAAGATTTGGAAAACAGACAGCACTCAAACCACTGGAATTGTGTGTGTGTGTCTGTGTGTGTATTTCAGATGAAGGGGTGTGTGTGTTCTTTGTGGAGGAAGGGAAACCCCCTGACCAGCAATGAGGCTGTGGAATCTTCTCTGAGTGTCTTTTATCCCCGCAGCACTGGCAGGAATAGTGGACTACACCACAGGGGCCTGGGTGGCTGCTGCAGAGGCTGTTTCCATCACCTCTCCCCAGCCCAGGGCCTCTACTCTCCCTGCCAAGCAACAGGGGTAGTAGCAATCCATACAGAGGAGTGGGTGGGGGACCCGTGAGCCAGTCTCCAAGGACGCAGTTCATTAGGACGCATCCTCTGTTGCCATGGAGATTCCCGGCCCACAGAGCCTGGCTAATAGTTCCTAAATTCACTCAGGCCTCGAGCACAATTAGACAAGATGAATTTTCGAGTTGGAGCATAATGAGACCCGGACGTCCGGAAAGCATATGGCAGCCTCCCAGGGGACGGCAGAGCCCCGGGAGAGCACACTGCTGCCACAAGTTCACCAGGCCACCGCCTCTCTTGGGCGGGAGGTCTGGGAGGCACTGGGGAGCACTTCCCCTCCTTTAGAATTCTTCAGCAGCACAGCCTCTGTCTGAGCAGTGCTGGGGGAACGGGAGAAAGGAAAAATAAGCTCTCCATATCTGTCCCAGGCCCTTCTAGGGAGAGGGCTAGGAGGCTTTTTCCTGCATCCTCTGATAAATTTGCCAACAAATGCATCTCACATGGCTGAAGCTATGCTTCACGCACAGAATAGATCCTCCTATCCATGCAAAAACACAAATATGTCATTCAAAAATTTCTACTTGAACATACACAGGGCCAGACACAAGAAACACACCATGCGGTTTGCAGCATCGCACGCTCCTTCCCACTCAGGGCATGGGGCTTGCCCTCTGGCAGGGGAGACGGCACGTTCAACTAGAACCATCTCAACATGGCAGTGACATGAGAAGGATGGAGTTAGGAGTGAGGAGAGATCAGAGAAGGCTCCCTGGAAGAGGTGGCATTTTGGCTGGGCCTTGAAAGCAGGGATCAAGAGACCTTTTGAGCAGAGAGGGAGCAGAAAAGCACAAGTTGAGTTTGGGGGCAGCCAGCGGACCAGTGTGGCTGGAGGGCAGGGTCTGGGCAGGGGCCAAGGAGGTAAATGGTGGCTCTAGAGGGAAGGCACTGAATGCTCAGCTAAGTAGCCCAGGCAGGGGGAAGCCAAAGAATACTGCCACCCAGGTGGGCAATGGAGTCCAGGCTGATAAGACCCCAACCCCACACTCCCTTAATCCAGGGCATTCCCAAGCCCAGTTTGGGCCTGAACCCAGGACAGGCTCCCAGTGCGGCAGCCCCAGCTCCCATCCCCACCAGCTTCCCTCAATCAGTGTCACCCTTCCAGGCCTCCAGGAGCTCCGGTCAGAATCGAAACTCTCCTCTGACAGGCTCCTGCACAAAGCCCCCAGTGTTCTAAACACAGACCAGCCTCTTGGTGCCCAGTACAGAGAGGGTCAGGGAGAGGGGAGAGTTAAGGTTTGCTGTAGGATTAAAAGTAGGGAGGAAGGAGCTGGGGAGAGAAGACAGCAGCAAAGAGGGGCAACTTGGGCCTGGCGGGCTCTGGGGAGGAACGCTTACCAGGGACTTGCCTCTCTAGGGCACCAAGCTCCTCCTGGCTTCTTGAAGGTCCATGCTTTCTTAGAAGGCAGGTCTACTCTCTTGAGAAAACTGGATTACCATCTTTGGATCAATTTTTTCTCCCAGGAGTTTGCTACTAGCAAAAATCACTGACCCCGCATGATAGAGAAGCAGAGATGGCAAAACCTCCTGTTTGTTCTCTCTCATTTTCTCCTCCTCCCATCCCCACCCCCAATCTCTCTCTGGCCAGGAACCCAGCTCAGTTCCCCGGAAACCAGGATACCCCAATTTTCCAGCCGGCTGCTGCCCCTCTTCTCCTGGGGTTGCCTACAGAGCCTGAGGCACTGAACTGCAGCCTCTGTGGGATCTGATTTTCCAAATCCAAAAACGCTCTCAGAGCCAAGTCTGTGGAACAAGGGAGATGGTCTGGTTTGAGGGGGGCTGGATCTGGGACACAGAACTGCTGACCAGAGAAGACTCCTTCCTCCTGGGTTTCCCGGGAGCCCCTGGACCCCCACTGACTTCTACCTCTCAGGCACCTCCACAGGTTCATCAACCTCCAAAACATGACCCCGAGTCCTGTTTCCTCTCCAGCCCTCACTGTTCCTTTCGGCCAGCTCAGGCCTCGTGCTTGGACTATCACAATGGCCCCCAACGGGTCTGCTGCCCTTGAGCCCACCAAGCGCAATGGGTCTAACTGTGCGGTCCCCCAGCAGAGGAACAGGGACAGAGCGAGAGCCCAGATGGAATGTTGGCCCGTGCCCACTCTCTGCCCTGGTTCACCTCAGTAACTCTGGCGAAGCCTCTGTGTTCCATAGCAACGGAAGGGCTTTTTGTGTTTTGTTTTTTGTTTTTTTTTTAATGGGAGGGAAACAATTTAGGGAGAAGCCATTGGTTAAATGAAATGCTTTTGAGGCACTAATGAGCCAGGCAGTTAAGGGCATGGGCCCTGGGGTGCATCAAGGATGGGACAGAACCTTGGCTCCATCTCGGTTTACCAGTTGTGTGACCGTGGACATGTTACTTAACTCCTTCGAGCCTCAGTATTCTCATCCACAAAATGGACATAACAGTAGCACCTTCCCTCTCCCGTCCCTGCGGCTCACAGGCTGTTGAAAGGATGATAGTAAGATGCGTGTAAAACAGCACAGTCCCTGGAACATGGTCAGCACTAAGTAAACATTTATCATTAGCATTTTGTTACTGGTGAGTTCCAGTCCTACAGCGCCGCCCTCCTTGCCGCTCAAACCCAGGCCAGCCCAGAACAGATGTGCTCAGCAGCCAGCAAAGCGGCAGCACCGCTTCCCTCCGTCGTTTCTCCTTGACCCAGGAAGGCAGGGCCTCTTAATTGCTCTTTGGTTTTACTCAATTTGAAACAAGCAGGACACCAGTTCCCCACAGGGAAAAAATAAATATACTAATGAGGCTAGAGATGACGGAGGCTGGCAGGGGAGGGCAGCCCCTGAGGACTTCTGCCGGCCCTGCAGAAGGGTGCGGCCCAGCGTTGAGCATCCTCAAGAGGGGAGGAGGGATGGGAGGCTCTGGCTGCGCTGCACAGGCCCCAGATCAGGGCCAGGCTGGCTCAGGTAACCCACAGAACGGGGTGTGGGAAGCCCACTGCGGGGATGCCCACGGATTCACGATCCAGCTCTTCTCCGGGGAGCTCCGGGACCACCCTGGCTGTCATCTTCCTCTCCTCCTATTCAGTCACCAAGGCCTGGAGAGTCCTCTTCCCGGGCCCACTGTCTCGGCCCTGGTTCAGACACTCACCGGCTCCCAGTCTCCAGCCTGTCCCTCTCCTGCCCGTCCTCCCCTGAGGGGTCACTCTCGCTTAGTCAGTTGACAAACATGAGCGAGCAGGAAGCCCGTGCCAGCCTGGCGGAGGCAGGAGGACTCCGAGGGACCCAGGCCCAGGTTCCCCCTCCTTTCTGACCTCTCCCCTCGTGCTCCCCCAGACAAAAGCCTCACAGCTGTGCCCTGAGTGGGAGGCAGCCCCCTCCTCGGAGCCTGGGAGCTCTCTGTTCTCTCAGCCAGAAAGATCTTCCCAGATTCCACGTGCCTCCTCCCTCCCCTCGTTCCACCCTGGGCCCCCCGACATCCCCTTTTCAGAGCTGCTCTGTCTAAAGCAGCCCCTCCCATCGCTCTGCCCTCTGACCCCATTGCATTTTTCTTCAGAGCATTTACCACCACCTGACACCTAGTGTTTATGTATTTGTGTTCTGTCCTGTCTCCCCACCCTCCAGGGCCAGTCCCCTGAGGGCAGGGACTTTTTCTGTTTCGTTCACCTGTGTGGATGTGTGCCATCGTCTAGAACGGTGGCTGGCACAGTACGTGCTTAATGATGTTTATTGTCGTGGAATCTAATGACTGGATCACATCCATTTCCCACGTACAACGCATGCGTAACTCACCCTGGCCTCCACCTTTACCTCCCCTCTGGCTACTCCCCGAGTGCACTCCCCACCTTCCCAGCTCCTGACCCTCTATGCTCAGACCTCCCCGGACAACCTGGAAGCTCCAGAACATTTCAGGAGTGACCCTGCCCTTGTCTTTACTCATCTGTGCCTTCCCTCCTCCACCCTTTCCCAAATCCTACTCACCCTTCAAAGTCAGACTCAAATACCACCTCCCCTCGGAAGCCTTGTCCAGTCTCCCAGGGCACAGAACTGTGGCCTTCAGGACCTGTGTTCAGTGCTACTTCAAACACTCCATCAGTATCTGTGTCTGCCTCCCAGGCAGAATTCAACTTCCTTAAAGGTCAGGGAGACTGGTCTCTTCTGTGTGTCCCCTGAGGCCACACAGTCCCTGGCATGGAACAGGTGCTTAGTGGATGGTAGTTTGTATTAAGATTCAGATTGTTCTAATGCTAAGACCTGTTATTAACGGTTACCTCTTACAAGGTCCACCACAGGAGACAGAACAGCAAGCCAGCCCTGGAGCTGAGAACAGAAGCCCAGCCCCAGGGGCCAAACTGAGGGCAGGGATCCAGGTTCCCTGAGTGTGGACAGCAGATGATCTGAGGTTGGCCATGAGGCTTGGGCGTGGAGCCACAGACTTCCACATCTGAATACAAGGCTGATCCCACTGTCAGGGAGAAGTGCTGCCTGCCAACTCCCAAGGGATGGAAACCGACACCCCCGTCCCCTTCCTGGGAGGAAATCCGGCCAGCATTCTCAGGGACATGGGACAGCAGGGTTCAGCTGAAGGAGGAAGGAGGGAAGGGGCCACAGGGTGGGCCTGGGTCGCAGAGCACCCCCTCCGGCTTGACCCCACACGCCACAGCTGAGGCTGCCAGTGGCACTGGCCACTCAATCCTTCTCCTGGTCAGTTCTCTGGCCTTGAACACTGCATGGCTAGGACTTTTGCCTGGTACAATGCTCCCTACATCCCTTCCTACCCCTTCACTGCTTCAGAGCAAACCCACTCCACAGCTCATCTGACTCTCCAAACACTATCAAGGGGCAAACAGAACTGGACTGATACCCCAGAGAGGTTAAGCAACTTGCCCAAGGTCACAAAGCATGTTAGAAACAAAGCCCAGAATAGAAACTAGGCTGAGATTTCAATTGTCATTTGGAGTCACCAGGAAAGCATGTGCTGAAAGGCTTTCCTGGGGCTGGAGGCAGGAGGTTGAGAGGGCTTTGTCGCCTCCAGAAATCCTACTCCCCTTTATTCTGCAAGTACACAGGCTCTGTCTGGCTTCAAACCCAAAGAAATCTCTGCTCACTGGCTCTCAGACTCAGGAAGCAGCCCATTCCCTGTGGCTTCTTTCCTGGAAGATGCATTCAATAAACAGAGCTCCTTTCTCATCTTCCTGCATAAATATTTCAGGAGACTAAGAAACAAACAGATCTGTGTTTGATCTGCTGGCCACTCAGAAAGGAGGGCTCCTCTATCCCAGGCAGGACCCTCGCCCCCTCCCCAGGCACTGCAGCGTCCACCAGGCCGTGGGAAATACAAGACGGCAGAGAGAGCCACTTTCCTACAGCAGCTCCTCACCTGGGTTGGGGAACCTGGTGGGAGCAGGAGAGCAGAGCCCAGTTTTACCAGAAGGGCCCCTCCCCTCACCACTTGCCATTCCTAGAAATGGAGAACATGGTCTGCCAAGAGTCTGTTGTTCTTGGGGACACTTCAGTCGCTGCGGCCCAAGAGCACACAGCAGGGGACAGGGGGTTCCGCACACACAGGCACCACCTACGGGGAAGGGGGCGCAGAGCCTCCCAGAACAGGTGGACCACAGTCTGGCTGGAGACCTCGGCAACTTATCGGGCCAGTTCCCCCAAGCCTCCTCAAACAATCCTCTTATTTATCCATTCAAACGCTCATGGAGCACATTATTCTTGGACCCGGAACATTCAGCGGCTCCCCACTGCAGACAGGACTCTGACTTCTCAGACTGTCACCTCCTGGGCTTCCCAACCTTGCCCCACCCCAGCCTCCCAACCACATCTCTCCCTGCCCAAGTCATACTCCGCGCTCCAGTTAGCCTGGTTCCTTTCCCCCACGAATCTTTCCCTCTCCTAAATGCTGTTCTATCTTTGCCTTTTCTCCTATCTTTCTTTTCTCTTGCCCTTCTCAGGATGGTACATGCGCCACCTCCTCCATGAAGCCTTCCTTGACCACCCCACCCCACAGGGATCCTGCCTCTCCCCTTAGCTCCTTCGTGGTTCGCTGCCACCACTGCCTCCCCGGGGACTGCTCCTGTGACACTCTCATGTGCGAGGGCTTATCGTTCCAACTGAGTTACAAGCATCTAGAGAGCCAGGCTCTAGCTCTTGTTTCAGCCGAGTGTCTGAGGATGAGGGCTGCGTCTGGACTGGGCTGCTCCAGAAAGAAACTCAGCTCTGAGGAAATTTTGATGCCCAGGCCCTACCTCCCAGAGATTCAGATTCTGTTGTTCCGGGGGGTGGGGGTGGGTGCAGGGAGGACCAACTACATAATCTGCAGGGCTGCTTGATCAAAAATTATGAAGAATTTCAGGACAGTGTCAGCAGAGTACTAAACCAAGCATCGCACAGGTCACACACCTGTGACACTGACCCTGAGCACAAGCAGATAAACCTCCCCAGGTGGTCTGCAGCCAGCATTAGAATCACCGCTAATGGCAGCGAGGAGTCACTGAAGATTCGGCGCCTCTGAGCTCCCAAAACAGTGCACGCATCTGCGTCTCCTTCACCTCTGCAAGCCTGGGCTGCCTGGGGCACAAGCAAATATTTGTAGAGTGAATGAATACATGAATGGATGGAGAGATATGGAGCTGGAACCAGAAAGCTGAGAAGAATCTTTTTTCCATTAAAAATGTATTCAGTTATTAATATTTATTATTAATAGATAAATAGAATAATTATTCCTTTATATAAAACCAAACATTAATGTTTTAATATTCCTATATTAAAATAGATCCAACATGCCTATAGAGCACAAGTCTTAAGAGTTCAGCTTGCAAAATTTTTACACAGGTACACATTCACCTAACCACCATCATTCCAGAAGGTTCTCTCGTGCGCTATCCCAGTGAATACTACACCCCCAACCCCCAACCAGGTCACCACTGAAAACTGGAAAGAATTTTCATCAAAGAAGGACTCTGGCTGAAGGGGGCAGAATCAGCACAGGGGAGGGTGTATTAAAGAGATGTGGAAGCGGCTGACTCATAAATTCCCTTCTTGTGTGTGGAGGGCTGACGTTTACACCAAATGGGAGGGGGTAGGCACAAAGGTTCAGACAGGCTGAGCGACTTAAGGCTCAAAGGCACAGGGCAAGCCAGGGGCAGAGCTGGGACTCGAACTCTGGTCCTCAACCTCCAAGTTTCATAAACCCTCAGCAGTCTGGAGTGAACGTGTGTGCGTGTGTGCGTGTGTGTGTGTGCGTGTGCGTGTGCGTGTGTGTGCTGGAGGACGCAGCTCAGAAGGAGACTCTGGCTGTAGGGTCTGGGAGAGCTGGGGGAGGGTAGCTGGGCAGCAACAGGGCATAAGCACATCTGTAAGCTCACTCCTGCACCCAGCCTCGAACCAGGTGATACTATCCTAAGCTAGTTGGGAAAACTGAGTCCCAACCAGAGGGGATCAACCCAAGATCACACAGCCACATGGTGTCAGAGCTGGAGTTTAAGCAGGGGGCTCCAAAATCCCATTCCAGGAGTCTTCTCACCAGGCCATAAGCAAGTCTTCCTAGAAGGAGACTTAGGGCTTCTCTGCCCCCTCCCCGCACCCTGTCTTCTCAAGCCCAGATTCAACCTTTCTGGCAGCCCGAGGCAGATGAGAAAGGCCAGTACCATGCAGTGGTCCCAGCCAGGGGTATCTCCTTGGGGGAGAGAGGGGCACGTGCTGTGCTCACCCAGGCATGGGAAGATGCCAGCAGGAAATCTGGGCTGGGGGCCCCGAACCCACACTCCTACCTCATGATACGTGGGCTTTGTCAATGTCCACTCGCTGCTCTGTCTCCAGGGCAACATGGGTTGGGGTGGACCATCTAAAGTGCAAGTCAGGGCTTCCCTGGTGGTGCAGTGGTTAAGAATCTGCCTGCCAAAGGAGGGGACACAGGTTCGAGCCCTGGTCCGGGAAGATCCCACATGCCGCGGAGCAACTAAGCGTGTGCACCACAACTACTGAGCCTGTGCTCTAGAGCCCGTGAGCCACAACTACTGAGCCCGTGTGCCACAACTACTGAAGCTCATGCGCCTAGAGCCCGTGCTCCTCAACAAGAGAAGCCACCGCACTGCAACAAAGAGTACCCTGCTCGCCACAACTAGAGAAAGCCCGCGTGCAGCAACGAAGACCCAGTGTAGACAAAAATAAATAAATAAATATATTAAAAAATAAAGTGCAAGTCGGACCACATCACTCTTCTGCTTAAAACCCCTTGGGGGCTCCTGGCACCACCAGGGGTGAAGTTCACGCTCATTGGTTGGGCAGCCCTGGCTCCCCAGCTCCTGCCTGCCTCCCAGCCTGTTCGTCACTTGCCGTCCTACCCTTTCCACCCAGCAACATCCAACTCGCCTCTCTCCTGGAATAAGCCAGACCTGCGCCCCCCTCCATGCCTTTGTTTATGCCAGCCCTCTACCTGGAATGCCTTCCCCTCCCTTCATCCACCTCTGCCTACTCATCCTTGACGGCTGACATGAGATCTCTTCCTCCAGAAAGCGTCCTTGGCCCCCCACCCTGTCCCCATGGCTTCAGAGTTCTGTGCTCACATCTCCACTCCCCCACTCACTGGCCTCCCTTCCCCACATCCCCGCGGCCGTGTGTCCTTCTGAGCCACCATCTCCTCCACGAGACTGCGCTCCCCCAAGGAGGGGGCAGCCTGGGTTCATCCCTACATGCTCAGTGCCACGTGCTTTGGGCCTGGCACACAAGTGCTCAGCAAAAGTTTTCTGAATGAATCTAAGGCCTCATTTGATTTTCGTGAGGGTGAGGGGTGGGGAGGGTGGTCGGTGCTCAGGGAGCAGGGCGGCCAGGGTGCAGAGGTGCGCAGAACAAGGCTGGTCATCCTCTCCACGTCTGTTCCCTGGGCAAAACAGCTCTCCCCTCCTGTCTCACCTTCCGCCTCAGGAGCCTCTCCTGAGTCTCATTGCTTAGGGTCTTGCTATCAGCAAGCTAAGGCATCATCCCTCCCAGGGGAATTTATATTTTAATAACATCTAGAAGGCCCCAAGGAACTGAATTCTATAGTGGCTTCTGGGCATGGTGACTGGGAGGGTATTCTTTAAAAAGCAACCACACAGCAAGATCAGCCGTCCACTGCCAGGCCAGCGCGCTGCTAAGTTTCTGCATGTCCGTGGGGCTATGTAATCAGACGTACCAGGCTCAGGTCCCAGCTCATCCTTCCCCACTGTGTGTGCCAGGGTGAGTGCTGCCCTCTCGGAGGCTCAGTCTCCCCACCTGTAAGGTGGGAATGACAGCAGAGTGCGGGGGACCGTGCGATAATGGATGTGCACTGGCCGGTGGTGGGGGCAGGTTCGGCAGAGCAGTGTGATTCCTGCTGCTGTTCTAAAGCAAAGGCCCACAGAGCGTGCGGCTCCCACGGCCACCCCCCAGCACCCGGGCCCCCCCGGGGCCTGCAGAGGCGAGGCTTTGTTTGTGGCTCCTGAGCCCCCCTCTCCTTCCCTCCGCCCACTCTCCCTTCCTCCCTCCCTCCATCCCTCCAAGCCAGAGTTCCAGGGAAAACTTTGTCTGGAGACTTCTCAAGCCAGTGATAAGGCCTGGCCAGAGGAAAGCTCTTAGCAACCCAGACTCCCAACCCAGAGGCCCTTCTAATGGTTTCAGAGAAACAAAGGAGGGAAAGATTGCCTGCAGCTCTGCGTGCCAGGTGGGCCGGCTTCCAGGAGGGAGAGTGAGGTTCACGGGCCGCCTGTGGAGGCCAAGGTGGCGGCCTGGCATGTAGGACACATGGGCCACCAGATCCGGGTAATCACAGCCCCACGGCCGAGCAGAAAGAGCCTCAGAAGCCGTTCCTTCTGCCTTTGCCATGGCCTGACCAGGCCCTGGGGCGGGCTGCTCCTGGCTGGTCACTTGGGGAGCCAGTCCTCTTCATTTGGGTGCCCACTGCCAGCTAGACTGAGTTCTGAAAGTCTACTTTCTGGAACTTTCTCCCACCCCCACTTCTGAATCAGTCCTTGGCCTGGTTTCTGGTAGAAGCCTAGAAAAACCCACTAAACTGAAGTTCATCCAACCCAAACCTGCCACTAGGCAGGAGGGAGCCCCAGTTCCTGCTCAGCCACTGGTGCCCCTTTGAGTAAACCTTCTGGGGCCTCAGTTTCCTCCTCTGCGAAATGAGGGAGCCCATTACATCTCTTTAGAGTCCTTTCCAGTTCTAGCAGTCTGTACATCTCTAGGAGTAAGGACTTAGCCCAAGCAGCAACATCCAGGGAATGGTCTAGGCTTGTTTCAAATCCTGCCCAACCTCGCCCCTTTACACCAGGTACCCCATGGTCTATATCACACCTTTTCTACCCTGCACAGCCCTTTGATGAACACTGTGAAAGGTACTAAAAAGAATCAGATGTAATCTCTGGCCTCAGCAAGCTCGTAATTAAGGAGTCAAGGTTCATGCTCATAAAGCAATCAGCAAACAACGTAACACCTTGGGCTTTTATTTGTATCTGGTGTAGTAGAGACTGGGTGCTACAGGAGTTCTCGGGACAGAGAAATTAACACGGATGCAGACCCCGAAAAGGCCAGTTTAACAGGACAACTCAGGCCCTGAAATAGCCTCAGTGCATAACAGCTTGAGTGTGTCCTCAGATATCATAATGATTAACGCAGGAAGGTAGACCCCTGGGCTTTAGAGGACAGATGTGTGATAATAAAAAGTTATCAGATGGCTGCTCAGGTACACAGAAATCCCCTTTCCCAGAATTCCAAATTTCCCGGAATCCCAAATTTCCCCATGCATTCCTGCAAACTGATCCTTCACCCGGAGGTCGGCAGGGCAGGCAGAAACAGCATTATCTTTAGGAAGTTAAACAAAAAACCTCAAGAATTAAATCGTTTTGTCCCCATCCACCAACACCTTTCTTTTCATCAGCTGTTCCGTGTCTTAGAAATTCCACCAGATCCCAGATCATAAAGCTGTTAGTTCTGAAATCACACTTAAGGTGTTTAAACGGTTCGCTGTAAATGCTTCAAGCTACTGGAGCATATTCCTTTCCATAAACCTAAAGGAAAAGCAAGTCTGAGCCCCAAAGGCATAAGGATGCATCTGGAGCAAAGGTCAAGGTCCCTTGCCACGGGGCACAGGATGGGATCTCTCTGCCCAGAGACCCAGGCAGGACTGTGCTCTGGGACCCATCCTCCCCAGCCTTCCACAGGGAGCTGGGGCTTGCAGGGAGCCAGGATGATACACATCAAGGTTCGGATGCTTTATTTGGCTCACTTTTCAAATGAAAGCAGGACGCCCAATTTTTACTGCCAGATTATTTATCCCAAGCATATTAAAACAGCCAAAATAGAATAGGAAGAGAGAAAAACAACTTTTTATCTGCACCCAACTAGCCTGACGGAGTAGAAAACAGATAGAGGCTGTTTGGAAGAGATGAACTCCTCTTTTTCATACCAACAGTGTATGAATCAATTCTGAAGTCAGGACTACAGCGCAGGAAAAGTGGGTTAGCTATTGGATGGAACTGCCAAACTCTGAAGGCCATGAAACGCTGGTGATGGGAGGGGGCGGGAGGGAGCGCGAATGAGACATGACAATAACCATCCCCTTCCATGACATCTACGACTGCCTTACTTACACATTACAGCACCCTAGTAAGGTTGAGTCCTAACTCCATTTTCAAAGATGAGAAAACAGAGGCTCAGAGATGTTGAGGGACTAGCCCAAGGTCACAAGGTAAGAAAAAGTGGCAAGAGCAAGGCTTGGATCTTCTGCCTCCGGGCCCCCTGCTCTGGTCCCATGTTTTGGGGTCATTCCAGCCTGATGGAATGGCAAGCCAGAAGGCCCGGGAGGTGGGCTCAGGCCCTCCCCAGCTTTGAGACCCTAGTAAGTTACCTCACTGCCCTCTCTGGGCCTGTTTCTGCTACTATGGAAATGGGAACAGTAATAGCACAGACCTCAGAGGTAATCAGGAAGATTAAAAGAGTAAATACATATGAAACACTTTTTATGTGCCTGGCATAAACTAAGCACCCTCGAAGGGTTAGCTACGTTTGTTGTTGTGTTTATTTCACCGTCAGCTCCTTGAAAGCAGGGACTTAACACCTGGTGAAAGGCTCCAAACAGCCTACTAAGAAATTAGTATTTATTACGATTAGGAGTCATTCTCATATTCCTAGAAAGCGTGGAGTTCACGACGGCAGAGGGCTGGACCAGACGACCTCAGACGGCTCTACAGTTAAGCCCTGAGCGTGGGGGCTTCTTCCCAGGGATTAGCGTGAGCACCACCCAGAATGAGCCTCCCCACATTCCCATCTGCGGGCAGCCAGAGCCTCCCACAGTGTCACCATCTGTCTCATTCAGGGGCCAGTAAATTTAAGCCTGTGAAAAATGTCACCTTCTCTGAGCTCGGGCAGGGCAGAAACCAAAATGCAGACACCCAACAGACTTCCAACATTAAAAATTCTGCATCTGTCCCTATGGTTTTACTGTAAAGACCAAGGCCTAATCCAGATAAGCAGAAAGGTTTAAAAAAACAAAATCAGTCATAATTGGGCCCAGTAAAAATGGAAGGTAGAAATTTTCCTGCCAGAGCAAAGTTTCCTTTCGGGAAAAAAAAAAAAAAAAAAAAGACCCCTCCCCAGAGCTGCCTGCGAGCCAGGAGGGCCCCTGCCCTCCCTTACGCAGCCCGGGGAGGGCAGCAGAAGGCTGGGCAACGGCATGTGGCACTTCCACACCCCTCAGGTCAGTTTAAGAAGTGGCCCAGTGACAAGCCATCTTCCAGCTGCGGGGAGGAGGAAGGAAAGAGTGCCAGAGTCAGGAGGCCCAGGTCTGGACCCATCTCTGTTCTGCCTCACTGGGCGAGCTCTTGCAGCTTCCTTGGCCTCTCTGTGCCTGATTCCTCATCTGTAAAGCGGAAATAACAGTAATCTACGCCATGAAGTCTCTTTGATGATGAAATGGGCCAATACCTGGGCTTAGCCCTCACCAATGCCTGGCATGCAGGAAGTGATCCTGGAGAGTTGTTTTTGACTCCAGACGTCTGCTCATTCTGCCCTGTTCCCTCTGCCTGTTATCCTCTCCTCAGCTTCCCCCATTTCACCTGCCACCTCCTACTCATCCTTCGTGATTCAGCTAACAGTCACTTCTGAGCCCCCTGATTAGGTCAGGCCCCCTGCTATTATTCCCAGAGGTCCCTGTACTGCTCATTTCATAACCCCCAGGACACTCACTGTCAGCATTTGTTTAATTTTCTGTCTTCCCGGTGTTAATAGCTAACGCTAACTGCCAGGCGTGTGGTAAGTGCTTCACACAGATCAGCTCATTTAATCTTTACAATCATCCTTTTAAGTACTACTATTATCAATCCCAATTAAAGGATGGGGAAACAGATGTTCAGAGAGGTTAGGCAACCTGCCCAAGAACACACTGCAAGTAAATGATACAGTGCCATCTGTCTGACTCGAAAGCTGGCCTTCTTAGGCACCCCCTGGGAATCAAGGGCCATCTCAAGAGAAGGCTGCTTCTGGTAAGGGCTGCAGGCCTGGTCCACAGACCTGCGTTCCCTGGACAAAGCTAGCTTCACGGGAATGAAGAAGGCCCTGCCTCTGCCCCACCTTGTTCTGCCGCTGTGCTGGCCGCCCTACCTATAAGCAGCCTTATCTAATGCCGGATACCACGTGCAGGATGTCTTCCTTACCCAGCACCATTCCCCCAGTCATTCACATTGTTCCCAGCTCCAGCAAAGGCCACAGGAAAGTCTAAGCATGATACACCCACGAGCGTCACCCTCAAGGCGAGCACACCTCCATGGCAGGGCCACAGACACACAGACAGGGGCCCTACGCTTTGGGGGTAGGGGCTGCAGAATATGACAGAGCCCCAGCAGGAGAGGCCTGGAGGTCAGAGGAATGTGTGCTCTGGAGTCAGACAGCCCAGGTATAGATCCCTGCTCCCCCACCCGCTAAACCTGCAACCCTGAGCAATTCACCTACTCTCACTGAGCCTCAGTTTCCTCCTCTGGAAAATGGGATCATCCAATAATAGAATCACTCATGGTGAACAGAGTAAATGCAATCATGCCCGCCCAATGCCTGCTTAATAACTGTTATTCTCATCTTCACAGGATGTGGACCATTACATGATCAGATTGAGAAGGTTCTGGCTCAAAGTCAGAAGGTCTGGGTGTGCATCCCGGCTCTGACCCACATTAGCTCTGTGACTAGGGTGTGGCCATCCCTCTACTCAGAGACTCTGTTTATTTATCTGTAAATAGGAGGAACCCTCCCCACCACGGGACGGGCGTAGGGATTCACTGCAGTAACCCATGTGTGTGTTCTGTAAACAGGACAGTCGTGAGCAAACCTGGGCGCCTCCCATCGCTGTGTTAATTAATTAGAAGGAGGGTGCCAGCCAGAAACCAATTACCAAGTCCCTCCAGGGGCCTCTGCGGGGGTGGGGGTGGCAGGGGGGAGGGAGAGAGGAAGGGTGAGTGGCAGTTCCACCCCCAATCCCCCCCTCACCTCCCACCCTACTTGTGCCTCCTTCGCAGCTGGTCCCACACTCCAGGCCCACAAAGGAGAGGCTCATTCTAAACAGCTTCTTTTCATGTGGAAGCCACCGGATTTGCATCTGTCCTTCCCTGGCAGGGCCTGCTCCCAGCCAGCTGCTCCGAGCTTCCCAGGCTGCAGGCGGCTCGGGGCTGGGGCCTGAACCTGCGGGGTACAGGGGCAGGGAAAGAACGAGCTGATCAGAAGAGGGAAGGAGAGGGGGCTGGGCACAGAGGGAATATGCACATTCCCTCATCTCCTGGACACCAGACAAATTCTGTGGCCAGCTATCCAAATCAGAATCTGGGCTGCCCCGGTGCCAGGAGCCGGCGGCAGCTGAGGCCATGTCTGCTCCAGGCTGGCCAACCCGGGAAAGAAGTGGAAAAACTCACTCCATCGCTGAGCTGCCAGGGTCTGATGCTGCCAGGCCATTGGTCCAGCCAGTGTCCGTACACTCAAACTGGCCGAGCCCATGTCTGTGCTGACTCCACAGGCTTGGCCGGCTGTGGGGTGATTCTGGGGCCCTGGGGAGCCTCACAACCCTTCCCAGATGCCTCTAGGCGCTGCCATAGATGCCAAGGTGGCAATACCCCCAGCCGAGAGAACACAGGGCCTCCGGGCACACTGAGGAAGGGAGTAACTCGCCAGGGCTTTTCTGGAGAGTGAGGGAGAGACAGCAGAGAAGGAAAGGGCCTGTATTTACGAAGCACTTACAGCATGCAGCCAAGACCAGCCTCTCCCAGCTTGTGTCCACTGGACCTTGACACTCCTAACCCAGGACGCTGAGATACCTCCTTCCACATCCATCTCCTCAAAGAGCCTGGACAGCAGGGGCTGTGGCTATGCACTCTGTGACCCTAATGCCTAACACAGGGCCTGGCCCAGAGCGGGAGCTCAGAGGGTGCTGGCTGAACGAATGAGTGAATGTTAGCTAGATACCTTCTGCGTGAGGATGGTAGCGATCTGGAAAAAGCCCCGCGAGGAAGGAGGAGGTATGGTGAGTGCATGGAGTGTACAGGAGGCAGAATCCCCACACTACCCCTACGTGTCTGGGAGCTGGGTCTGTGCTGGTACCTCTCAGCCTTTTAACTGAGGTTCTCTCATCTCTTCTCGCAGTAAGAGCCAGACAGGAAAATGGTGCTGGGAAGTGGGATATCTGGGGGTCCAGGTATCCTAGGTAGACTGCATCTGGGTCCATGAGTTGAAGCAGAAGGGCTTGTAACCCCCTTCCCTATCCTGACCCTGAGCTCCCTCACACCCGGACCCAAAAAAGGGAAAGGGAAACCCAGACACTAGCAGTCCAGGCTGGGGCGATGCAGGGGGGCAAAAACACCTGCCCCTGCTCCGGCTTCCTGAAGTCCCCCCTCACCGGGCAGCCAGGAGGAAAGAGCACTGATCAGGAGTCAGGAGGACCCAGGTTCCAGCCCCTCCAGCCTCAAACTTGCTTGAGCGGCTTTAGGCAAATCACAGTTCTGTTCCCTGAGCCTAAGTTCCCTCATTTGTCAGGGGAGAGAACTGGATGATTAAACTGCTTGAACATTCTGTTCTCCTATAAGCTGCTCCACAGGGGCCCTAGAGACATGTGATCTTTGCCAAACAATTAACTGTTATTAGCTACCTGGGCAGGACAACACCGTCCTATCACATTCAGCAGGAGCCAGGGGCTCCCACCAGCGAGCTGAGCTCTGCTGGAACAGGGGCAGGAGAGGAAGGCTGACCTGCAGAAAGAAGGGCCAGGGCGCGGCTGACAATACTGCTTGTGGACCTGGAATCGACTGCTTAGAGGGGGATGCTGGCATCCAGTGTCCTCTCTTTGCCCACATTCCTTCTCCTAAGTCCTTCCTAGGTGCAGCAGGCATTCCTGCTGCCCAGGGTACTTTGTTCTTGGTCCCCTGGCCCCCTGAGCTAGCCTGGGGAACTTGGAAAGCACTGAGCTCAGCAGCACCTAACTTAACAAGGCACACCTGGGAACAAGGCTACCCAGTCACTAGAAGCCACCACCTTGCTTACCTAGAAGCCACATCTCTGGTCACATCACAGACAAAAGCCAAGAAATCACTCCAAAGGACCCCTGAGCAGCGAAAAGGAGGTGGTAAGGCCTACGTTACAGCTCACAGGCTTTTCTTACAGCCTATTGACTAGTACTCTACACACATTTCTAATATAGTTTGTTCTGTTTTTCCAGGTGAGTGCAATTTAGAAACAGATATTTAGACACAGAGAAGCACTGCTAAGTGTTAAGTCAGGTATATGACTGAAATGGAATAGAGACAGAAAAATTATAAGAATCAGGCACAAGGATTTGAAGAATAAAATCATCTGGAATAAAATCATCTTGTTACTGGGAGGGCCGCCTTCACTCCCTCACCCTTGACTTGCCCTATGGAAGGACACTGGACCAAAACTGGGAGGAGGCTGGGCCTTGACCTCCTGTGGATATCTGCAGGCTGGGAAGCTGCATCTGGTCCTTCCCTCTCCTCTCTAGTTTTTCTTCCTTTCTTCTCCTCCTCATTATATAAAGAAACGAAGGCAGCTTACTAAAATATACACAATAAAATAGAGTTTAAAACATCATAACCAGGAAAAATGTCATCAGGCTAGAAGGTCACAATTCAAAATCTGCATGGCTCCGAGTCTCTAGTGTGTTAGGGCAGGAGCCCCTCCAGAAAACCCCCAGGTTTTATATGCAGCCTCACCAGCTGTACCCCACAATGAAGGGGGCTAGTTGTATGTATGAGAGGGAGGGTGGCAAACGGAAAACAGAGCCCCTCTGCCCCAAGGAAGTGCTACTGAGGATCCAGCAACTGACCATCTGGTTTCCTCTTCTCCACTTCCCAGGCTCTCTGAGCTAACAAGATTGTCTCCTACAATACAATCCACACCTAACCCTGGCCCTGAGGATCTGCCCTGCGGGGGGTCTGACACAAAGGCTCAAAGCAAGGGTCCAAGGGGCAGGAAGCTGGGGCTTGCCCAAAACGGGTGACTCTGCCTAGAGGCAGCAAGAGCCAGGGCCTCACCCTCTAATCCATTCCCTCCCCAGCCTACCACCCCACTAAGCAGTGATGCCACCTCCCAGACTCCTGTTAGGGTTCTTCTTGTAACCAGACCAACTCCAGAGAAAAAAGAGCTTCCTGGTCTCCATCAGAGCTGACTTCCTTGCCAGAGTTGAAGCTGTCCCAAAGCCCCGCAGAAGGTGGAACCAATTCCTGCATTTCACAGATGGGAAAACAGAGGCCTAGAGATGGAAGTGACTGGTCCAAGGTCACACGGCCTGTTAGTGGCTGATTTAGGACTACAGGCAAGGCCTTCAGACTCCCAGAGCACTATGGTTTCTTCTCAAACTCAGAGAGGAGCCTTTACCAGCAGGCTTTTAGGCTTTTAGGCCTGCCCCCAGGCCTCTCCCCTGTAGCCCTCTTGCTCCTCCAGCCCTCCCTAGTCTGTGAAGGGCTGGCAAAGGAAGAGAAGACAGGGTTAAGGTGGGGGTTTTATTTAATCCTCTGAGCTGGCTTAAACTGATACCACATTGGTTAGAACAGGAAGAGAGAGACAGAGGGATTTGGTGGGGGATGGGGTGGAAGGGGGTGCATTAGTGAATAATCACTGGATACCAAGAGGCCAGGCCTGCCAATAGGTTTAACAGACAGGTACTCACCTTCATGGACTCCCCACCCCAGGGCCCAGGCCTCCAAGCAGTGCCCTTCTACCACTGGAATCACCCAGTCTCCAAGGTGCAGGGCAATGGAAAGATCACAGGCCATAGATCAGGATAGGCCTGAGGGCAAACCCCAGCTCTGCCACTTACTCACTGTGTGACCTCAGCCAAGTTACTTTACCTCTCTGAGCCTCAGCTTCTTCCTCTGTTAAAGGGGCCTGAACACACCTTCCTTGCAGGCCTCCTGGGAAGGAAGGCTGCCTGAGCTCACATACTTAAAGAGACACAGGGGAGGCATCTAGTCAAATCTCAGTGCTGTTATTACAAATCTCACATCCTTTATCTCTCATCCAGGCCCATCCATTACTCTTCTACTCCAACCTGCTTACGTCTTTGACATTAATAACCTTAATGACAATAATCCTTCCCAGACAAACAGCATTTGTATCATTTCAAATCACTAAGCATCCTGCACCCTGTGGGTCACAGCAGCCCTGCCAGTAGTAGCCAGAGCTAAGGTAGCCCCTCAGCCCCCAAGTTCATCTTCCCACAATGTTTCCAAGTCCTGATTTCGGAATTGAGCCCAAAGGCCCTGAATGAACACGCTGTCTTATGGCAGATCTCAGGGGGGCATGGGTAGCCCCTGGCCTATCAGATGGAGCCAGAATCACCTCTCCCATCACTTCCATGGTTGACCCGCCATCCGGCCCACTGCTCTGACCACAAACAAGCGGCCCTTCCCACTTTGGCCTCCACCTCTCCAATTCTGAGAGCCAGCGGGGCAGCTGGTGGAGTCTGGCCTTGGGTACATGGCTCCACAAACCCAAGGCCAAGCCCAGGCTGTGATCTCCTTACCCTGACAGAGCTGTCTGAAAAGTGTCACAATCACACCCTTGATTTTATTGGCTCTTCAACTGCGCGTCGCCACCCCCAGGGTCCATATTATCATCCTGATCCTCACATTCCACAGGAGGAAACTGAGGGCCAAAGCAGAAGGGCCCAGCCAAGGTCACCCAGGGGATTTGGGATAGTGATGGAGAGGGAACTCAGGTCTCCTAAACCCTGGACACTTTCCACTATCCAGGTCTGCTTCCCACTTAACTCTTTCTTCCCCACAGCAGGGAAGCTCCCAGTCTCTCCAGTAAACCTGGGCACCTATGACAAGGTCCAAGAACTCTCCTCCAACATGGGAGCTGCCACTGTGCGCTGCTGCCTTCCTCGCCACAGTCCCTCCCCATATCTTCCAGCCGGCCACGGCAGAACCTTTCCCATGCCGGGTAGCAACTCCCAGGACTGGGGAGAACCTTCTCCACAGGCTGCCTTTGGAGTGGGGCCAGAGTTCCTGGGATGGGCGGCAGAAGCCGGCAGGTGGGGTGGGCTTTCACCTCGGCTGGCTTCCTCAGGGCGGCAAGCCCATTCCCACACCCACTGCCCAGCTCCAGTCCCTGCCAGCGACGCTCGCTGCGGCCCGCACCAACGGGGACCCCACGGAGCTGCCCCACACTGCTCTCCAGGGGTTAAAAATGCAGCATCCTAAACAAGGGTTAAAAATGCAGTCCTGGGGTTGAGCCGGTGCGAGGGATCCTGTCCAAACCAAGGCGGCTGCCAAAGCGGCATCCTCCCCCTTCCCTCTGCGGTCCTCGGGGGGCCGGAGCGACTCGGGCGACTGGGGGAGCAAGAGAAGCGCACGCAGCACCTTCCCGACACCAGTGCCCCCTCCCCACGCCCACACCCCCGCGCTCCCCGCAACCCAGGCCTGGAGCTGCAAGCGCCTGCTGGTGCCGGGCGCGGCGGGCGAGGGGCGCTTACCTTTGTGACAGTCATGCAGAAACTCCGGGGCGGTGCGGGGGCGCGGGCGCGGCGTGCGGGGGCGGCGGCCGGGGTCGGCGGCGGGCCCCGGGAGGCGGCGGGAAGGGGGTCCGGCGCGGCTCGAGCGCTTCCCGCGCCCCGCGGGAGGCTCAGCCGAGCCTGGGGGCAGCACTTCGGGCGGGCAGCGCGCAGGGACCGCTCGTCGGCGCTCGCCCGCCGCTCGTCGCTGATGTCAGCCCCGAATGTGCATTTATAATAGATGAGCCTCCTTCGCCGCAGGAAGGCGAGGCAGGAAGAAAGGGAGCGAGGGAGAGGGCCCGGGCTGGGGGGCGGGGGTAGGAAGAGGGGCCGGGAACTCGCTACAAAGGAGGAGGCGGAAGGAGAAGGAGGAGGAAGCGCACGCCCGCCCGCCGCCGTGCCCCGCGCCTCGGGGCTCGGTCGCGGGCCGCCGGGCACCGCAGCTGGCGAAGCCGGGGGCCGGCGCCCAGGCCCGCGGCCTTAACCCCTTCAGGCCCACGGCCGCCACGCGGCTGGGCAAGGCTGGGTCCTGGCACCTGCTGGGTGGGGGGTGGGCAGCGACCCGGGCTCTCGGTGCCCTGTTGGCCCCGGGACGCTGGTGAAGTCACACCCTAGACGGCCGAGGCGCCTCTTGGGCTGAGAAGAGCGCCGGGCTCGCCCCCTGGAGGTTCGCAAAGTCGGCCAGGAGTGCCGCGCTGCTGGCGGCGAGGGGCGTGGCACCGCCCGCGCGGAGCTCGGCCCGCACCCCTGCCTCGCGCAGACCTCGACCCGAGGGGCGTGGGATGGGAGGCGCCAGCACTGGTCCGAGTCTCATTCCCGCAGCGAGGCGGTGGTCCAGAGGGCCTCGTAGCCAGTTTTACAGAGGAGGAAACTGAGGGGCAGGGTGGAAAGTGACTTGGACAACGGCACGCAGCCAGGCGGGCGTTTCTCCAGGAGCCCGCTCTTTCCTTGTCGCCGCAAGCTCTGTACCGAACCCCCTGTGATAAAAGCTACGTTCTAGAGAGAGGACGGGCCCTGCCCCGTGTGTGTCTGTACGACCCCTGGGTGCGGCGCGGCTTTGGGGGAACACAGGTGCGTCCTCTGTGGCGAACTAATCCTGACCTGGGTCACACCATATCCTGGAAATGCTTCAGGGACTTGAGGGACAATCACCTGAAAGTGTCCCCGCAAGTCTTCTGAAACCAGTCCTCCAGCTGAGTACCTGAGCAGAACCGGTTTCGGCAGATCCTGAACCGCTGAGACTGCGGAGGGGCGGGGTTAGCGGAGATGGAGGCGGAGGGATCGGCTACGCATCACAATCTCCCTCCACGCCCGGAAGTGCTGGATTCCTGCAGCTGATGATCATGCAATTCAATTAACTAGACGACGTGGTCGCTGTGGTGCGCACACCTGATCTGTGGAAGGTGCCGGAAGAACAGAGAGCAGATCGGATGGCTGCCTTCAAGGAGCCCACTGTTTAGAGCAACAATAATAAAGTAATCCGCAGCTGTAGAGCTCTTTGTGGATCATCATGCTACTTTTATTTACATTTTCTCCTGTAATCCTAAATTAGTGCAACAGTATGAGGAAGGAATTACCATTCTCAGTTTGCTGATGAGTGAACAGACAAAGAGAGGGGCGAGGACCTCCCCCAGATGATACAGTGACAGACCCAAGACTTGAACAGGGTCTTTTTCAGTCAAGCACAGCGCTGTGCTTTGGATCTGTGAATTCCAGGGCCACTCATACCTGCTGCCTTATTTGAGCTTCACACTTGTCTTGGGAGGTGGATGGACAGCTAGTAGTCCTGTTTTCACCCATGAGGAGCTTGAATGACTTACTCGATCTCTTGGGTAGCAGATGTTGTCGCAAGCCTCAGGCATCTCCTTTGTGCGGACCCTTCCTAGTTGTGTTCCCATGTTGGACCTCATGCTTTTGACCACATTGCTCACCTGCCAGGAATGCCCTCCTTATTATTCTGCACTGATCCAAACCCTCCCGGCCTCTCATGGCCCCACCTCCTTGCCAAACCCCTGACAACTCCAACCCCCTGGTTGCCCGTGTTGCATGTGGGTCCAAGTGTCTGGTCTTGTTTTCATGAGCTTCTGGTCAATATAGACGGTGAGCCCACAGGCGTTCTGAGCACTAAGGCATGCCTTCTCTTACCGCGTACCCCTCAGTGAATATTTAATGCCAGTAGGTGCTCAGTGAATATTTAATGCCACCAAGAACAAATTAAGCAAAATAGACCTTCAACCTGCAGCAGAAGAAATTTAAATAGGCTACATGAACGCATTTGCCCTTAGCGAGCTCTCCAGCATCAGAAGTGGTCACATTCCCTGTCTGGGCTGTCTTGGGCAGGTCAGCCTCAAGCAAGACAGGAGGATGGACCTCAAAACCTTTCCAAGGCCCCTCCAGCCCCTGGAAACCGTTAAAGGGCAACTCAGGAACACTAGTCACCCTGCCCCCATGACTGTGACTCATCCATTTTTATCTCTCATGGATATTTAAAATCCCAGATTGTCATCCTCGGCTACCCAGCATGCCTCTTGGCACCTTCCCCACCATCCACCAGCATTGTGGGCTCTGGGAACGAGACAAATACTTAATATCAGCTTAAGCCAAATGTAATTAGGAACATCAATCTGCTGCCCACAACCCACATGACACACTCCCAAAGCAGAAAGAAAATGTTTCTGATTCCTCACATGCTGCTGGCTCACCCCTTCTGTCACTCTCCCCAATCAGAACAGAGGTCTGGAAGAGCTAGGGCCCTCTCAAAGAACTTGGCATTCCCTCTGCAAGTCAAGGGCTTGGCCCCTAGGAGATACTCAGAAATGTGTGCATTTTCTGTGGTGTGAGTGTCTATACCACAATACCTCCCGCCTCCCGGTCCCCTGCGACCTGGCCCATCTTAGTTTGAATTCTCCCCAAAGCAGTGCCTGAGAAAGGAATTGGATGCAGGTGGCTTAATTGGAAGGTGATCCCAGGAAGCAAGAGTGGAAGAGTGAATGGGGTAATTAGTGAGATTGGGAAGGAGGAAAAGCCAACATAAAAATTGGCTTTATATTGTGTGTTCTCAAGGTCACTGCTGGAGCCAAGGGGGCCCACTTCCCTGGAGGCATCTGGGATGTGTCCAGATTGCCTGCCAAGAGTCATTCAGTGGGCATTCATCCACGGGCCCCTCTTCCCCACTGTTTGAGGGCTGCCCCTTATGGCATTACTTCAGCTTGGAGAATGCCCTGGGGCAGAAAGTAGAAAGACACCCCCTCCCCACCAGCTCTTACTTGAGGTGGGATGCTGTTAGTTCAAGTCTGAGCTCTCTTGGACCATCCACTGAGCTATAGGTGAAACTGGAGGGAGGCCGAGGGGTCGTGTTAAAAATTGTGGAATAGGGCTTCCCTGGTGGCGCAGTGGTTGAGAGTCCGCCTGCCGATGCAGAGGACATGGGTTAGTGCCCCGGTCTGGGAAGATCCCACACGCAGTGGAGTGGCTCGGCCCGTGAGCCACGGCCACTGAGCCTGCGCGTCCGGAGCCTGTGCTCCGCAACAGAGAGGCCACAACAGTGAGAGGCCCGCGTACCACACACACACACAAAAAAAAGTGAAATAAATGAGAGTTTGCAGTGGAAGCTCTGGTCTCCTTTAGACTCTTTCATGCCTCAGTGCTGTAAACCATGCTCTGTCCTCAGCCTTGAATACCTTTATACCTCTTTCTCTGCATGGCAAACTCCTATTCATCTTTCAAATCTCAGCTCAGAAGGCACTACCTCTATGTAGCTGTCCTGATACTACCTCCACTGTTGCCTGATTCACACTGTAGTATAATTATCATAATTAAGTATATTTGTCCTGTCTCTTTTGATGGGGCTGTGACCATGTGTTCTGTCTCTTTCTTTTTTTAATCACAAAAAGCAGTTGACACATAGGAGATGCTGGATAACTGCTCAACCAATCCAATAGGGCTGCCACGGGCACCTGTAGCTTCAGCCTTAATAATCCCTTGGCTCAAATCCCAGCATGCCATAGGGAGACATCTTGACATCAGGCTCTGACCCATTCAGTATGTTTGTTTGCCTAGCTTTTTCCCAGGCCCCGTATTGGATGCCACTGTGCAGAGTGAGGAGGGCTTGGTCCTTGCCTGCAAGAAGCTTGTAGTCTCCCAGGAAAGACCCGCAGCTCTGACTACACATCCCAGACCATGGGTGGGAGCTGCACTGTAGCACGGGGCCAGGGGGAGGGAGATTCCCAAAGTTGTGGAGCCCATAGGAGGGAGGTTCTCTTCCAGTCCTCACTGGCTGCCTCGTTCATGCCACCCCCCGACACACATCCATATACCACCTGCCCTCAGGAACTCAGTGTCACGCCCTGCAGATCCTACTGTCCCTCAATTCCTTTCCTTCCTCTCTGTCTCTACTGTTACTGCCCTAGCACAGCAGTGTGTTTTGACTGGTCCTTCTGCCTCCTGCCTTATGCCAAACAATCCATTCTCCACCCAGCAGCTCATGCACCCCTGACCAAACGCACACACATCTGCCTCGTTGAAACCCATCAGGGGTTCCCAGCTGCCTCTGGGATGAGGTCCAAACTGGGTCCTCCGAGACCCTTTCCAACCCCTGCATCTCTGTGTTGTCTCTCTCATCACACTCTTGTCTTTCTCTCCACCTGAGCACCTTCCAGACTCTTCCTCATTCTTTCCTCAGATGTTGCCTCCTCCAGGAAGCCCTCCTACACTGTGACTGGGATGGTTTAGATGCCCAGCCTCTGTGCTACTTTCCATAACTCCCCGAGCCTCCTTCTTTTCTGTACTTCTGCATTCTTTTTTTTGTTGTTGTTGTTTTTAATCATTTCCTGGTTGTGTGTTTGACTTCCTGCTGGAGAACAAGCTGCTTGAGGACAGGGATTGGCTCTTTCTCTTAGTAATTCCATCACACAGCAAGAGCCTTATTCAATACCCTTACCTGCATATAATTCTTCTGGTCTTCATTTCCTTCTTTTTTTTTTTTTTTTTTTGGCGGTACGTGGGCCTCTCACTGTTGTGGCCTCTCCCCTTGCGGGGCACAGGCTCCGGACGCGCAGGCTCAGCGGCCATGGCTCACGGGCCCAGCCGCTCCGCGGCATGTGGGATCTTCCCGGACCGGGGCACGAACCCGTGTCCCCTGCATCAGCAGGCGGACTCTGAACCACTGCGCCACCAGGGAAGCCCCTTTCTTTCTTCTTTATTGTCTCCCCCATGCTCTCTCCCCCTTACCTGTCTCCACTGGTGCATCTACTTTTCCATCTGCTTCAAGTCTGTATGTCTGTGACCTCCCCACACCTCTTCACTAAATCCCTAGTGACTACCTTTCCCACTCTGCCCCCTCCCCTGCTGGCACCCCCTCTGCTGCTCTTCATGTCTGGGTGTGGGGTTCTCCCCTCTCCACCTCCCCTTGGCTTTCATGGTTTCTCTCTTCCTCCTGTCTCTCCTTCAGCTCTATCCTCCCACCACGTCTGCTTGTTTTTGTCCTACAGCCTTTCTCATCTCTGTGTGTGTTTCCCTCTCCCTGTCCCTGTGGCTCTGTCTCTCTCCTCTGTCCCCCTCGCTCTCTTTCTTTGTCCCTCACCCCCTTTCTCCATGGCCTCTGTACAACACACACATGCTGACTCTGGTGTGGGAGAAATGCTGGGCTGCTCTCGGGGTGTCCTCTCTCACCCCATATCTGACAGGTGATGACCGGTGAGCCACCTGGAAGCAGGCAGGTCTGGGGCCTCTGAGAGCTGCATCCTTCACTGGGGATGCCTTCACCTGGGCAGCAGGCTCTTTGCTCTCAATCCACTCTAGGAGCTTGTGCGCATGTGTGTGGGACTGGAGGGATCCGTATGTGTACTGCGCATAGGTGGGGGGTATGGAAATGGATGATGGAGGGAGCCTCGTAACTGGGCTCAGTGAGGGAACCTCGGGGTCAGCGTCCCCAGAGCTCTGCTCTCCCAGCTCTCCCTGGGGCCATGATGGCAAACAGACACATTCACTCACAGGGAGGACAGATGGCTCACCCTGGTAGGGCTCCCTGGCAGAGGCTGCACGTGCGTGCAGCCCAGAGACAGATGTGCTCCAGAAACACTGTGCACTCCCACAGAGTGCAGTGGCTAAGTACCCGGCTCCAGAGCCGTAACGTGTGGGTTCAAACCCCAGCTCCCGCACAATGTCATCAGGACAGTTGTTTGACCTCCTTGTACTCCATCTCCTTTTATTCATCATGAAGATAATAATAACTCTGGCCTCACAGGGCTCTTATGAGGTGTAAATGAGAGAAAGCACTTGGGGCAGTGTATCCAGTCCCTAAATCCTGCTATTACTATGAGAAATCAACAGTGTTCCTTGAACGGAGTTCAATCCTTCAGTCCTCATAATTTTTAAGTCAGGGTGGACTAAACAACTATTTTTTAAAATTTGTAATTAATTTTTAACGTGAGAATACGCATTATAGGGAAGAACATCTTCCCAATCATTATCAGCGTCACTGCCATCATCACCATCACCATCATTACCATCATCATCATTCTGTTAATCTATACAGTACTTATTATGTGCCAAGAACTATTAATACTAATATAAATAGAATATATGTGTATGTGTTGGACTAAACAACTATTATCTTCCCCATTTCTCAGGAAAGGAAGCCGAGGCTGGGAGAGATGACGCAGGTTGCCCAGGCTCACAGCTAACGTGGAGCAGAGTGGGCCCAGGGCCCAGGCCTGACTCCGTCTTTGCTGCACTTTCCACAACCCCAAGGATCTGCCTGAGCATCTTGTGTATTAGGGCCCCTCCAGGGTGGGAGTCGGGAATCTGAGCTCTTGCTCAAGCGTTGCTGCATATAAGCATGTGGTTTACCAAAGCCCCATCTCCCAGCTAAGCCATGGTTCACTCATTTACAGAACGGGATCACAAAAGCCCATCTACTTAAGAACTATAAATTGGCGAACATTATCGTTAACATGAAAAACGTTTGGGAAAAAAAATAAAAGGAAAGAAAAAAGGAAAAAAAGCCTGCCATGCCACCAATAACCAACAGAAGGCGAAAGCAGTCCCTTGTATAGAGCCACTTGGGCCCTGGGAATTTCCAGCCTTTAGATCCTTTGGATCTAAACTTTGATAACACCCACATCAGTGGTTCTCAAAGTGTGGGTCTCAAACCAGCATCAGCTTCACATGCGGGCTTGTTATAAATGCAGATTTGTGAGCCCTGCGCCAAGTTTACTGACTCAGGGTCCAGCAGTAGGTTTAAATAGGTAGGCCCTCCAGGGGATTCTGAGAATCACTGATTTACATCATAAGGTATCGTGAGCACCCCGTCAGATAAATTCTATGTCCCAGGTAATATAGTTGAATTGTAACTTGGCCTTCAATATCTTAACCAGCGGCTTGCAAAATCTTTCCTCTGAGGACAAGATTACAAGTATGGCAGGGGGCAGAAAGGTGACCACAGGTGCCTGAAACAGCTCCAGCAAGGGACTGTAGCTTTGACGCTTCCTGCTTTGGTTGAAATTGTGTGCAAACTTAGTGGCTCCGGGTACTGTCCTGGTTTAGCCCCACTTGCTTCTCTGAGGTTGAACCTGAAGTTACACCCAGAAGTGGATACGGCAAGTATCCTGACAGGCTCGTGGGAGAACAAGGGTGGGGTCTCAGAGCCTGAAAGCAAGGTCTTGGAGATCCACTTAGAGTCTAGCAGCCTCTCCCAGATGCCCCTCAGCCAGACCAGCCCCTAGCAGGGCCCCCCTGGTCCTGCTCACCCCTGGCCCTCTGTGCCTGCCCCCAGGACGGCGCTCCTCCATTCTCCTCCGGGCCGGCCAGATCTGGCTACACTTCAGGGCTCAGCAGAAAGCCGCAGGGATACTCTGTCCCCTCCCTCCACTGCGCTCCCAGAACTTAGCAGCTCTTCCATGTTAAATACCCCGAGGCCTCTGCCATTGCTGCGTCTCAGTCCCTAATTCTTTGTAAAGAGCAGGCTTTGGACCAGATGGTCGCCAAGGCCTTCTCTGCCTGCTCCAAGATGTTCTGAGCTCTAGTTCACAAGAGCAACTCTTATCTCTCTCAGTCAAATCTGCCCTTAGCATGTGCAGGGCCTTGTGTCTGCGGGACGCTTGTTAAAAAACAAAATTCAACTGAGTAAACTTGAAGATCTAATTGGCTTTATTAGGTGATTCATGAATCGGCAGCATCCCATCTTGCAACTAGAAGGGTGCTCCGAGGGGTGGTACAAAATGGAAGGTTTTTATAGAAAGACAGGAGAGGCAATTTACAAAAGAAAAGAGGGGATTATTTTTAGGTCAGGACGTCCTCTTTTTGTAGGGAAGGGACTGGCAAGGGTTTTATCATGCAGATTGCCTCTTTTTCCTCTGGGGCCTGGAGAGGGCCTATGTGACAGATTACCTCATTGTTGGTGACCAGAAAATTCCAGACTGGTTTGTTATGATTACATTTCTGGTGAAGACTGAAGCTGCAATTAGGTTAGGTATTAAATCTAGGTTTGGTATCATGGGCTTTAGCACAAGCGACGCCGTTTGGGGCATGCGGTTTTTCTCTTTAACACCCCTGTCTAGATCAACAATTTGGTTTTTAAATATAATACAAAATTCTTGGCCCTTATGAGGTATTGTGATTTATCAACAAATGGGTAGAGAAAAGGTCTTAACATATTTGTTTATTGTCCAATCAGTGCACATGAAGATTCTTTGTAGGACCCAAGAACCAGCTTTTCCTGTTCAGGTCCAGGAACCATCTCTTCATGTTCTTTATTGTCAAATATGTCATTCCTGGTTAATTTCCTTTCTTCCATCATGAAAAACAAAGTGAGAATGCTGTTATTATGCACAATGCCGTGGCTCACAGGAACCTGTTTGTATCGAAACAACGTGGATGTTTTTGCCTCTGCAGTTTCCTGCTACCCTTACTTAATGCTGGTTGCGGCCTTACTCCTGACCCTGCATCATCCATTGTATTGCCATGAATCCCGGCTTCCAGTGACTCTCTCACAGGGTCAGCTTCACTGGTGATGACCATAAATGCAAGTCTTACCCAATGTGCCGGACAATGAGAAGGATCATTTGTTTTCTGGTCATAAACTGACCATTCAGAATGTTCGGGTGTAAATGACAAACGCTTTAGGCCACAGAAGACCGCAATGGGGTGGGGGATGCCCTGGGTGCTCTTGGAAATTAGCACCAGGGTAAAGGATGCTTGCTGCCACCCTGCCACTCTTGGTGCTGCATAGGCCGGAGGTGACACCACGATCAAAGCACAGATGGGCAAGAGCCACCGCACAGACCCACACACGGGGCTCAAGCCCAAGGGTCAGCAGTGGACTAATGGTAGCCCAGGATCCGGAACTTGTCCTGAGTCTGATGTGAGGATCACTCAGAATCAGCACATCAGCACCATTCCAGTGGCCCAGTCTCTCAGGATCTCAATCCTGCAAAAGCCATATGGCACAAGCCAGGCTGTGGGAGCAACCAGCTCACCAGACCGCTCTCTTAGACCTGGAGCTTGGCCCCAAGGGCTCTAGGACAGCTCCCCGGTGTTTGTGAGTCCTGGGGGTGCTGGTGGAGCGTTATTGCACAAACTCCACGTCTGGGAGAAAGGTCGGAGAATACCCAAGGGAGAGAAATGGGGGCCCCAGGCAGGGTCCAGTCCAGGCTCTCAGGCACCTTGCCTAAATGGCACTGTTGGCCCCAACAGGTCCAGGTACTTGTGTTCTCCTCAGCAAAGCTGGGACAGGCTCAGCTTCCAAGACTTCACTGAACCCCAGGGAAGAACAAAAGGAGAGCTTGAAAGCACCCCTACTTTCCTACTTGGGGTTCCCCAGGCCCTCTGACCAGCCCACTTCGCTTATTCCCAATATTTTAGCCCCTGGTCTCGTCTCAAAGTGAGGATAACAGTTTATGAATCACCACCCAGAAGTTTCCCCTAAAGTCTTACAGTTTCATGATCAAGACCTACAATAGCCCCTAACACATTCTATGGGCCCAGAATTACCCTGATACCAAATCCAGACAAAGACATCACAAGAAAAGGAAACTACAGACCAATATCCCTTATGAATATAGATGGTCTAAGTTCTAAATAATTGCTGTGTTACATGCAGACATTTTGATCCTTCCAACAACCCCATGAAGTTGCACCCATTTTTCAGGTGGGAAAACTAAGGTGCGGAGGCTAAGTGACTTACATGCAGTCATACAGCTTCGAGTGGCTGAGCCAAGATTCAGACTTGTTTCCAACTCCAGCTCCTTCTATCACACCACCCAACCAGCCACCGAGGGAAATAGAAACAGCTGACCCTGCAGGTTTGTCCCTTCGTTTCAGTGTCACCTCTGCAAGACTCCTTGCTCAGGTGACTCACCACAGTAGCCTCTCCCTGCAGGTGAGATGCTTCCCCAAGCCTGCTGTGAAGGGCACAGGCCCCACTGGAAAATGACTCCTTAGCCAAAGAACACACATCAGCCTGCACACTGTGAGAGTTACGTGCGTAGGAATGCAGTGGAGTGGGAGGCAATCTGTCACTACCTTGGCAAGGCCTTTAACGTAACTCTATGTACCTCAGTCTCCTCATCTGCTAAATGGGGGCTAAACTCCAAAACACTGACAACACTGAATGCTGGTGAGGATGTGAGGCCATGGGGACTCTCATTCATTGCTGGGGGGATGCAAAATGGTACAGTCACTTCGGAAGACAGTTTGGCAGGTTCTTATCAAACTAAACCTATCCTCACCATATAACCCAACAACCGCACTCTTTGGTATTTACCCAGAGGAGTTGAAAACACGTCCACACGAAACCCTCCACATGGATGTCTATAGGAGTAGGCAGCTTTATTCATAACTGCCAAAACTTGGAAGCCACCAAGATATCTTTTAGCAGGTGATGGCTAAATAAACTGTGGTGCATCCAGACAATGGAATATTATTCAGCGCTAAGGAAATAAGCTATCAAGTCATAAAAAGACATGGAGGAACCTTAAATGCATATTACAAAGTGAAAGGCGCCAATCTGAGAAGGTTATATACTGTATGATTGCAAGTATATGACATTCTGGAAAAGGCAAAACCATAGAGACAGTAAAAAAATCAGCAGTTGGGGTTAAGGGCAGGGAGGAAGGAATAGGGGGAGCACAGAGGATTTTTAGGGCAGTGAAAGTACCCTGTATGATGCTGTAATGGTGGATACATGTCATTATACGTGTGTCAAAACCCATAGAACATACAACGCCAAGAGTGAACCATAATATAAACTACGGACTTTGGGCCATCATCATGAGTCAAGGCAGGCTCGCAGATTGTAACAAATGTACCCTCTTGGGGGGATGTTGATAGAGGGGGGCTGGGTCTGTGTGAGGGCAAGGGGGATATGGGAAAGCTCTGTAATTTCCGCTCAATTTCTCTGTGAACCTAAAACTGCTCAAAAAATAAAAGTCTATTTTTAAAAGTGGGGCAAAACCACCCAGGTCTCAGGCTGGGATAAAGAAGCTAATGCCGGTGGAAACAGTTTGCGGACGGCGAATCGGTTTGCTGATATAAGAGATTGATACTGTTATGTGTTTAAATCCCAGCTGTGCCAGAGCTCTGCAGTGGGAGTTCAGGTCAGTCATTTTGACTTTTGCGTCCCAATGGCCTTCGCTGCAAACCAAGACGATAATGCTTGTTCATCGTTCCCATCCCCATGACAACCTCTCAGATTGTAAGTGGCAAGTTACGATGATAATGATGATGATGGTGGTAGTGGTGGTGGTGGCCACCATTTATGCCCAGGCACTGTGTTAAGTCCTCTATACACATTTTCTCATTTAATCCTTACAATTGTCCTGATTTTACTGATGAGAAACTGAAGCATGGGGTTGGGGGAAGAGGGGAGGGTTGCGGGGTGGAGGACAGGCAACTTGCCCCGGGTCACACAGCTGGTCAGCAGCAAACTAGGTTCTGGAAGAGTCAGTGCTTGTACTCAACCGTCAGCTTTGCCCCCACGCCGGCCAGGCTTACCCTGGAGGGCACCCCAGGTGGTGACCCCATTGCCTGGTGACTGGGGACAGGCTTCGTAACAAATGATGGCCATGTCTAACATTTCTGTAGGACTTACTATAAGCCACGACTATTCTTAAACACGTGACATGCCCTGTTCCTCTTAGTTCTTAGAGTAACTCCACGAGGTAGGTGCTATCATTATGCCCATTTTACAGATGAGCAAACTGAAGCCGACAACTCAAAGAACAGAAAATGTCAGACCCAAGAGGGAATATGGGGATCAATTGGTCCGAGTCCTTTACTGGACATTCTGCTTCCCCCAGGTGAGCTTGGGTCCTCCAGCTGCTGCAAGGTCAGTCGAGTCAGGTGTGAGCGAGTGAATGAGTGTGTGTGTGTGTGTCTATAATGCCCACTTTGCTGTGTTGTTGCTGCAACACTTCCATTTGGGACCCACCAAATCAATAGCCAAGAGAGGCCACACCTGGGCCTCCAGAGCCCTGCCCTCTGCTGCGTTCACCCCGGGAGCTCATGGCAGTACAGGCCCCTCCCCCCACCCAGAACAATTTGTTATCCCCATATGCCAGGCCGGGGAAGGAAAGTGAGGAGCTTGGAGCCTAACTTGCCTCTTGAACACAGAGGAGCCCTGTGGAACAGGAATGGGCCACAGTGGGAGGACAGGGCAGCCAGTAGCCCAGGGAAGCCAAGCATCCGGGGCCAGCAAGTCCGTTCAGCGTCCTGACTCCCAGCAGGTGTGGCCTGAGGCTGGAGGGGAGGGGCCAGCATCCCTATGGGCACCTCCTCTTGGTATCCACTGGATCCAAGACTGGATTTTAAGTGGACCCCTTAAACTGAACCCCTCAGAGAGGACATTCTGTGTGGTGATCAGGAGCAAAAGGCTTTAGCATCACCCAGATCTGAGTCCAAATACTGTCTCTGCTACTCCCTGGCTGTGTGACCTTGGTTGAATTACTTAGCCTCTCTGGGCCCCAGTATCGTCCTCTATCTAATGGGGATAAGGACAGAAGCCACCTCACAGGGCAAAGTCTGGTCTGTACCTGGCCTGGGTCAGGGGCTCAGAACATATTAGCCTCTTTCTGGTATAAAATGGGATTCCTGGTGGCGCAGTGGTTGAGAGTCCGCCTGCCGATGCAGGGGACGCGGGTTTGTACCCTGGTCCGGAAAAATTCCATATGCCGCGGAGCGGCTGGGCCCGTGAGCCATGGCCGCTGAGCCTGCGCGTCCGGAGCCTGTGCTCCGCAACGGGAGAGGCCACAACAGTGAAAGGCCCGCGTACCGCAAAAAAAAAACAAACAAAAAACAAAAAAAAAACAAAGGGATTCCTAATAGTACCCGCCTTGTCATCAAGGTTAAATGAGTAACACACATAACAAGTGCTTCGGAAGGATCCTGGCACAGAGAAAGGGCTGGCTTTTTATTATTAACATCCTCCTTCTCCCTGCCCCTTCTCCCCATCCAAACAGGGCACCTAGGGCATGGGGATGGGGGCTGCTTGACTTTAGGCTACAAAGTGCAAAGCTGGCATTGTTCTCAGCTGCCTCCCGTTAGCTGTGGAGGAAAGGTAGGGCTGCGGGAATTCTTTAACACCAATTAGCACCGTGAGGCTCCCTTCTGCTCTCACCCTGGTCTGCCTCCCTGCTGGCTGGGGGCCTGGAACCACGTGGCAGAGGAAGCAGCCAGGCCGGAGGAAGGGGGATATTGTGGAACCATCGGTTAAGGCTGGGGGGCACCAGCGGAGCCCCGGCAGGTATTATTCCTAGAATGCAGGAATGATCCAGAAGGAAGTGAGGTGGGCATGGAGCCTGGGGCGGGCCTGTTCTTCAGGGCTTTAGATAAATGGCTCTCCCAGTCAGTCACCCTGCTAGTGCATCTGATACCCAGAGTGAGGGGGTCATCCCTTCCTCCATACAACAAACACTCTTGAGTTATAATCTTGCACAGAAAGAAATCATAAACATGGCTGGAAAAAAATGCAGAAGGTGAAAATGTTTTTTTGAACTTCATATATATCCATGCCAATAAAAAAAAATTTTAATAAAAACACAGAAAAGGAAAATAGTACTGATTAATACTTCCCAACTACATTAATGTGTTTTTGAAAATGGGGCAAAACTTATATTTCTATACTAGTCACAGTGGCAAATAAAAACATAACAGTTTCTGTAAATCTGTGAATGACAATGTCCAAATATCTTCTCAAATTCATGTTCAGTGGACAGTAAAGCCATATTTGCCCATCTATCTTTGCTCATAATTCATTAAAGTACCTCATTAGTTTAATTATTTTTGAATTTGAAACTATTTTATCTCATCAAGAATATAGAAACATTGTAACTAGCCATTCCAAATGACTCAAAATATTTTTCTCTTTTGATAGAGTTCTATGTATACATATATACATAATAAACTAAAACACGCATATATATCTGTGTAGAAACAAACTATTTGTTTATTTATAATTATTTATTATCTATATATATGTACATGGAATTTAAGACTTAATCCTGAGGTTATAAAGTTTCATTTTATTTATTTATTTTTAAACAAATTTTTGGAGTACAATTACTTTACAGTGGTGTGTTAGTTTCTGTTTTATAACAAAGTGAATCAACTATAGTATACATATATCCCCATAGCCCCTCCCTCTTGCATCTCCCTCCCACCCTCCCTATCCCACCCCTCTAGGTGGTCACAAAGCCCGGAGCTGATCTCCCTGTGCTATGCGGCTGCTTCCCACTAACTATATATTTTACATTTGGTAGTGTATATATGCCAATGCCACTCTCTCACTTCCTCCCAGCTTACCCTTCCCCCTCCCTGTGCCCTCAAGTCCATTCTCTACGTCTGCGTCTTTATTCGTGTCCTGTCCCTAGGTTCTTCAGACCTTTTTTTTTTTGATTCCATATATGTGTGTTAGCATACGGTATTGGTATTTGTTTTTCTCTTTCTGACTTACTTCACTCTGTATGACTGACTCTAGGTCCATCCACCTCACTACAAATAACTCAATTTCGTTTCTTTTTATGGCTGAGTAATATTCCATTGTATATATGTGCCACATCTTCTTTATCTATTCATCTGTCAATGGACACTTAGATTGCTTCCATGTCCTGGCAATTGTAAATAGTGCTGCAATGAACATTGTACAACATTACTCTTTAGAATTATGGTTTTCTCAGGGTATATGCCCAGTAGTGGGATCGCTGGGTCGTATGGTAGTTCTATTTTTAGTTTTTTAAGGAACCTTCATACTGTTCTCCATAGTGGCTGTATCAATTTACATTCCTACCAACAGTGCAAGAGGGCTCCCTTTTCTCCACACCCTCTCCAGCATTTATTGTTTGTAGATATTTTGGTGATGGCCATTCTGACTGGTGTGAGGAGTTCTGATTTGCATTTCTCTAACTATTAGTGATGTTGAGCATCCTTTCATGTGTTTGTTGGCAGTCTGTATATCTTATTTGGAGAAACGTCTATTTAGGTGTTCTGTCCATTTTTGGATTGGGTTGTTTGTTTTTTGATACTGAGCTGCATGAGCTGCTTCTATATTTTGGAGATTAATCCTTTGTCAGTTTCTTCATTCGCAAATATTTTCTGCCATTCTGAGGGTTGTGTTTTCGTCTTGTTTATGGTTTCCCTTGCTGTGCACAAGCTTTTAAGTTTCATTAGGTCCCATTTGTTTATTTTTGGTTTTATTTCCATTTCTCTAGAAGGTGGGTCAAAAGAGATCTTGCTGTGATTTATGTCATAGAGTGTTCTGCCTATGTTTTCTTCTAGGAGTTTTACAGTGTCTGGCCTTACATTTAGGTCTTTAGTTCATTTTGAGTTTATTTTTGTGTATGGTGTTAGGGAGTGTTCTAATTTCATTCTTTTACATGTAGCTGTCCAGTTTTCCCAGCACCACTTATAGAGGAGGCTGTCTTTTCTCATTGCATATTCTTGCCTCCTTTATCAAAAATAAGATGACCATATGTGCGTGGGTTTATCTCTGGGCTTTCTATCCTGTTCCATTGATCTATATTTCTGTTTTGTGCCAGTACCATACTGTCTTGATTATTGTAGCTTAGTAGTATAGTATGAAGTCATGGAGCCTGATTCCTCCAGCTCCATTTTTCTTTCTCAAGATTGTTTTGGCTTTTCGGGGTCTTTTGTGTTTCCATACAAATTGTGAAAGTTTTTGTTCTAGTTCTGTGAAAAATGCCAGTGGTAGTTTGATAGGGATTGCACTGAATCTGTAGATTGCTTTGGATGGTATAGTAATTTTCACAATGTTGATTCTTCCAATCCAAGAACATGGTATATCTCTCCATCTGTTTGTATCGTCTTTAATTTCTTTCATCAGTGTCTTATAGTTTTCTGCATAAAGGTCTTTTGTCTCCTTAGGTAGGTTTATTCCTAGGTATTTTATTCTTTTTGTTGCAATGGTAAATGGGAGTGTTTCCTTCATTTTACTTTCAGATTTTTCATCATTAGTGTATAGGAATGCAAGAGATTTCTGTGCATTAATTTTGTATCCTGCTACTTTACCAAACTCATTGATTAGCTCTAGTAGTTTTTTGGTAGCATCTTTAAGATTCTCTATGTATAGTATCATGTCATCTGCAAACAGTGACAGCTTTACTTCTTCTTTTCCAATTTGAATTCCTTTTAGTTCTTTTTCTTTTCTGATTGCTGTGGCTAAAACTTCCAAAACAATGTTGAATAACAGTTGTGAGACTGGGCAACCTGTCTTGTTCCTGATCTTAGTGGAAATGGTTTCAGTTTTTCACCACTGAGAACGATGTTTGCTGTGGGTTTGTCATATATGGCCTTTATTATGTTGAGGTAGGTTCCCTTTATGCCTGCTTTCTGGAGAGTTTTTATCATAAATGGGTGTTGAATTTTGTCAAAAGCTTTTTCTGCATCTGTTGAGATTATCATATGGTTTTTATCCTTCAAGTTGTTAATATGGTGTATCACATTGATTGATTTGCGTATATTGAAAATATACCTGGGATAAACCCCACTTGATCATGGTGTATGATCCTTTTAATGTGCTGTTGGATTCTGTTTGCTAGTATTTTGTTGAGGATTTTTGAATCTATGTTCATCAGTGATATTGGTCTGTAGTTTTCTTTCTTGGGGGCATTTTGTCTGGTTTGGGTATCAGGTTGATGGTGACCTCGTAGAATGAGTTTGGGAGTGTTCCTCCCTCTGCTATATTTTGGAAGAGTTTGAGAAGGATAGGTGTTAGCTCTTCCCTAAATGTTTGATAGAATTCGCCTGGGAAGCCATCTGGTCCTGGGCTTTTGTTTGTTGGAAGATTTTTAATCACAGTTTCAATTTTAGTTCTTGTGATTAGTCTGTTTATATTTTCTACTTCTTCCTGGTTCAGAGTCGGAAGGTTGTGCTTTTCTAAGAATTTGTCCATTTCTTCCAGGTTGTCCATTTTATTGGCATAGAGTTGCTTGTAGTAATCTCTCATGATCCTTTGTATTTCTGCAGTGTCAGTTTTTACTTCTCCTATTTCATTTCTAATTTTGTTGATCTGAGTCTTTTCCCTTTTTTTCTTGATGAGTCTGGCTAATGGTTTATCAATTTTGTTTATCTTCTCAAAGAACCAGCTTTAAGTTTTATTGATCTTTGCTATCGTTTCCTTCATTTCTTTTTCATTTATTTCTGACCTGATCTTTATGATTTCTTTCCTTCTGCTAACTTTGGGGTATTTTTGTTCTTCTTTCTCTAATTGCTTTAGGTGTAAGGTTAGATTGTTTATTTGAGATGTTTCTTGTTTCTTGAGGTAGGATTGTATTGCTATAAACCTCCCTCTTAGAACTGCATTGCTGCATCCCAAAGGTTTTGAGTCATTGTGTTTTCATTGTCATTTGTTTCTAGGTATTTTTTGATTTCCTCTTTGATTTCTTCAGTGATCTCTTGGTTATTTAGTAGTGTATTGTTTAGCCTCCATGTGTTTGTATTTTTTACAGTTTTTTTCCCTGTAATTGATATCTAGTCTCATAGCGTTGTGGTTGGAAAAAATAGTTGATACGATTTCAATTTTCTTAAATTTACCAAGTTCAAGGCTTCCCTGGTGGCGCAGTGGTGGAGCCTCTGCCTGCCGATGCAGGGGACACGGGTTCGTGCCCCAGTCTGGGAGAATCCCACATGCTGCGGAGCGGCCGGGCCCGTGAGCCGTGGCCGCTGAGCCTGTGCGTCCGGAGCCTGTGCTCTGCAGTGGGGAAAAAAATATAATAATAATTTACCAAGGCTTGATTTGTGATCCAAGATATTATCTATCCTGGAGAATGTTCCATGAGCACATGAGAAGAAAGTTTATTTTGTTGTTTTTGGATGGAATGTCTTATAAATATCAATTAAGTCCACCTTGTTTAATGTATCATTTAAAGCTTGTGTTTCCTTATTTATTTTCATTTTGGATGATCTGGCCATTGGTGAAAGTGGGGTGTTAAAGTCCCCTACTATGATTGCGTTACTGTCAATTTCCTCTTTTATCGCTGTTAGTATTTGCCTTATGTATTGAGGCATTCCTATGTTGGGTGCATAAATATTTACAATTGTTATATCTTCTTCTTGGATTGATCCCTTGATCATTATGTAGTGTCCTTCTTTGTCTCTTGTAATAGTCTTTATTTTAAAGTCTATTTTGTCTGATATGAAAATTGCTACTCCAGCTTTCTTTTGATTTCCATTTGCATGCAATATCTTTTTCCATCCCCTCACTTTCAGTCTGTATGTGTCCCTAGGCCTGAAGTCAGTCTCCTGTAGACAGCGTATATACAGGTCTTGTTTTTGTATCCATTCAGCCAGTCTATGTCTTTTAGTTGGAGCATTTAGTCCATTTACATTTAAGGTAATTATCAATACGTATTTTCCTATTACCATTTTCTTAATTGTTTTGGGTTTGTTATTGTAGGGCTTTTCCTTCTCTTGTGTTTCCTGCCTAGAGAAATTCCTTCAGCATTTGTTGTAAAGCTGGTTTGGTGGTGCTGAATTCTCTTAGCTTTTGCTTGTCTGTAAAGGTTTTAATTTCTCTGTCGAATCTGAATGAGATCCTTGCTGGTTAGAATAATCTCAGTTGTAGGTTTTTGCCTTTCATCACTTTAAATATGTCCTGCCACTCCCTTCTGGCTTGGAGAGTTTCTGCTGAAAGATCAGCTGTTAACCTTATGGGGATTCCCTTGTATGTTATTTGTTGCATTTCCCTTGCTGCTTTTAATATTTTTTCTTTGTATTTAATATTTGAAAGTTTGATTAATATGTGTCTTGGCATGTTTCTCCTTGGATTTATCCTGTATGGGACTCTCTGCACTTCCTGAACTTGATTGATTATTTCCTTTCCCATATTAGGAATGTTTTCAACTATAATATTTTCAAATATTTTCTCAGTCCCTTTCTTTTTCTCTTCTTCTTCTGGAACCCCTATAATTCGAATGTTGATGCATTTAATGTTGTCCCAGAGGTCTCTGAGCCTGTCCTCAATTATTTTCATTCTTTTTTCTTTATTCTGCTCTGCGGTAGTTATTTCCACTATTTTATCTGCCAGGTCACTTATCCGTTCTTCTACCTCAGTTATTCTGCTATTGATTCCTTCTAGAGAATTTTTAATTTCATTCACTGTGTTGTTCATCATTGTTTGTTTGCTCTTTAGTTCTTCTTGGTCCTTGTTAAACGTCTCTTGTATTTTCTCCATTCTATTTCCAGGATTTGGGATCATCTTTACTATCATTACTCTGAATTCTTTTTCAGGTAGACTGCCTATTTCCTCTTCATTTGTTTGGTCTGGTGGGTTTTTACTTTGCTCCTTCATGTGCTGCGTATTTCTCTGTCTTCTCTTTTTGCTTAACTTACTGTGTTTGGGGTCTCCTTTTCGCAGGCTGCAGGTTCATAGTTCCTGTTGTTTTTGGTGTCTTCCCCCATTGGGTAAGGTTGCTTCAGTGGGTTGTGTAGGCTTCCTGGTGGAGGGGACTGGTGCTTGTGTTCTGGTGGATGAGGCTGGATCTTGTCTCTCTGGTGGCAGGAACACGTCTGGTGGTGTGTTTTGGGGTGTCTGTGAACTTATTATGATTTTAGGCAGCCTCTCTGCTAGTGGGTGGGGTTTTGTTCCTGTGTTGCTGGTTGTTTGGCATGGGGTGTCCAGCACTAGAGCTTGCTGGTCGTTGAGTGGAGCTGGGTCTTAGCATTGAGACAGAGATCTCTGGGAGAGCTCTTGCTGATTGATATTACATGGGGGCCAGGAGGTCTCTGGTGGACCAATGTCCTGAACTTGGCTCTCCCACCTCAGAGGCTCAGGCCTGACACCCGGCCGGATCACCAAGACCCTGTCACCCACACGGCACTATCTTCTACAGAGAAATAGAAGATGTCCTTGGTTGCCTTGCTGCCTTCATTCAAGATGTAGTAGATCCTTATTGCATCAACATCAGCTTCATTTAGAAGCTCTTAAATGGTCCATATAAAGAGAAGCAATTTGGAACCATATTACTGACTTGCACCATGATCCCAACACCTAGGAAATTCTTTGATGAATTTAACAGGTCAAAAATCTCTAGATCTCTCATGGAACTCCTTGGTTAGTCTAGAGGGCATCGAGGACCTGACTCTCCAGAGAGCCTCTACCTCTACTACTAGTGCATCCCATTATTTTTAACTTAAAAATTTACCTTTACATGAAGCAATAGATAAATAAACAGTTAGGAAAAGTAGAAGGATAGATTTGGTAGAAATTCTAAAACTTCCGTGTCACAAATCCCAGAAATTGCAATACTGTTTATATCTTTGTTCTTTGGTACTGATTATAGTGGGGTTTTTTTTGTAAATAGTGTTTTTTAAATGTTTTTTGTAGTCAAAAATTTCCCATAAAATATCTTCACCAGAAATTTCTTTCACTCTATTTGGGAAAAACTTCTGAAGTTTTCCTTCTCCAAAAATCAGGGAAAGTGGCTGCAAGACAGAGAACATTTGACCCATGGCTTTAAAAAGATGACAGAATTGAGTAACTCAGGTTCTATTTCTTCATCTTTATAATGACTGTAATCATTGATAATTTTGAATCTACTGAGATACAAACTATGTCAGAAGATGGTTTGAAGGATTTCATTATAATTAAATTGATCTCCAAATCATCCCATATAGAAGCTTGGTTCAGGTGTGTCAAGGCCCACTGTATAATTGGGAGTTTACATGTTGAAAACAATGTTTTTTAAAGGGTAAATAATAAAAAAGTGCCAACATACAATGCACTCCTTCTCCACACACATTCAACAATAAATACAGCAATTATTTAGAACTTAGACCATCTAATGTTCACAGGGCTATTGGCTTGCAGTTTTCTTTTCATGTAACGTCTTTGTCTGGATTTGGTATGAGGGTAATGCTGGCCTCATAGGATGAATTAAAAAGTATTCCTTCCTCTTCTATTATTTTGGAAGAGTTGGAGAAAGATTAGTGTTGATTCTTCTTTAAATGACTGGTGGACTTCACCAGTGAAGTCATCTGGTTCTGGGCTTCTCTTAGATGGGAAATTGTTTATTATTGATTCAGCCTCTTTACCACATATAGATCTGTTCAGATTTTCTATTTCTTCTTGAGTCAATTTTGGTAGTTTGTGTCTTTCTAGGAATTTGTTTATTTCATCTAGGTTATTCAGTTTTTTGGCATACAGTTGTTCATATTCTCTTACAATCTTTTTTCATTTCTGTGTAGTTGGTAGTAATGTCCCCAATTTCATTTCTGATTTTAGTAATTTGAGTCTTTCTTTTTTCTTAGCTAATGGTGTGTCAATCTTGTGACCTTTTCAAAGAACCAAATTTTTGTTTCATTGATTTTCTCTATTTTTCTAGTCTCTTATTTTCTTTATCTCTGCTCTAATCTTTACTATTTTCTTCCTTCTGCTTGCTTTGGGTTCAGTTTGCTCTTTTTTTCTAGTTTCTTAAGATATAAAGTTATCGATTTGAGATCTTTCTTCTATTATAACATAGGCATTTACAGCTAAAATTTCCATCTAAGCACTGCTATTGCTGAATCCCAGAAGTTTTGGTATGTTGTGTTTTTGTTCTCATTGTGTCAAAGTGTTTTCTAACTTTCTCATCTCCCTTGTGATTTCTTCTTTGACCCACTGGTTATTTAAGAGTGTGTTGCTTAATTTCCAAATATTTGTGAATTTTCCAGCTTTCCTTCTGTTGTTGGTTTCTAGTTTCATTCCATTGTGGTCAGAGAAGATCCTTTGGATGATTTAAATTTTAAAAATTTATTGAGACTTGTTTTGTGACCTAACATGTGGTCTATCCTGGAGAATGTTCCATGTGCATTGAGAAGAATGTATACTCTGCTAATCTTGGGTGGGGGGTTCTGTATGTGCCTGTCAGGTCTATTTGGGTTATAGCTCTGTTCAGGTCCTTTATTCCCTTATTGATCTTCTTTCTAGTTGTTCTATGCATTATTGAAAATGGGGTATTGAAATCTCCAACTATTATTGTAGAACTGTGTATCTCTCCCTTCAGTTCTGTCAGTGTTTTCATCATGTATTTTGGGACTCTGTTGTTAGGAGCATTTTTGTTTATATCATTATATCTTCTTGATGGATTGATCCTTTTATGAATATATAATATCCCAATCTCTTGTAACAATTTTTTATCTAAAATCTATTTTGTTTGCTGTTAGTATGTATAGCCACCCAGCTCTATTTTGGTTACTATTTGCATGGAATATCTTTTTCTATCCATTCATTTTCAGCCTATTTGTGTCTTTTGGGGGGGTTTCCAGTATAGGGTTGCCAGATTTAGCAAATAAAAATATAGGATTCCCAGTTAAGTTTCAATTTTAAGATACAGTGAGTAATTCTGTGCAATATTTGGAGTGCATTTATACTAAAAAAATTATTCATTTTTTAATCTGAAATTCAAATTTAACTGGGCATCCTGTATTTTATTTGGGAATCCTATTCCAATAAGAATTTAAAGATACAGGCCCTACCCTCTGAGAACTTCTGATTTAAGGGGAAAAATTAGGACCTACCTTGGCAAGGCTCCTAGTTCAAGGAGGAGAATGGAGATGGGAAGAGGCTACACAATCTTACCATGAGGTAAGGGGAGTTGGCCAGGCCTTTGCCTCAGGGTGCCTGCTCCTTCCTGGGTCTCCCAAGTTTCCCTCCCACTCAATGCATTGTAGAACTGGGAAGTCCCAGCTAGCCCACATTAGGGACAAGGTCTGTGGGAAAACAGGGCACTCACAACCCCCAAATCACCCACTTTCACGTGTGCATGCACACACCACAGCACACTCATGTTCACAGGCACACCCTTTACTATATACACATTTTCACACACTACCATACACACAGGCCCGCCAAACACACTAGCAGGATAAACACGGTCTCGTACATGCAGACCCACTGAAACATGTTCCACTCACACCGACACGTGGTCCTGCACATGAGTGCATCCCTGTTGACGCTCACTCAACGCTGTACACAATAATAGATCACAGTCACAACAAACCTCGCACTCTCTGCCCGTCCTTTCTCAAGCTCTAGATGTGTGTGTGTGTGTGTGTGTGTGTGTGTGTGTGTGTGTGTGTGTGTGTAGGGGGGAGGGGGACATTTTTTTCCTGCTATCTCTATCTGGATAACTGTCCATCTTCCACTCTCCCACCCCAGCCGTCTGCCTCCCTCCCTGCAGGAAGGCTGAGGGACGATGGGCAGGTGGGCCTGGTCTCCATGACAACCAAGGACTCTCTTCTCTGGAAGGAGAAGGTGCTGGGAGGCAGTGTTGGCTTTTGCCCAGGTCCTTGCTCTTAGTGGGACTGGGGGTGAGGCCAGTGGGGGGAGTAGGGGGAGGAAGGGATGGGATGACCATCTGAATCTGGGAGAGTGGAGCTGCAGGCCCTGCCCAAGTCCTCTAAAGTGGCAGATGGGCATCATGGTGCCTGAGAGGAACTGGGAAGAAGGGGCAGCCCAGTGTGGCATATGCAGGAGAACCCCCCACACTCCCCCAGCACAACCCGCTGCTGATCTCCTTGAGCCACCCTCAGATCTGGTTCTGGAAAAGTCCCTTTCAAAGCTCCCTTTCCTGGGCCCCCCTGAGTGCTGAGAGGTGAAGCTGTGCTGGGGGTGTGGGAGAGGTACAGACCCCTTAAAACCACCAGGGCTCTTGTGCACTTTGTGTGCCATTCCCTTGGGGGGGAGTGTAGCCCCTCCTACATTTCTGTTTTGGATCCTATCCTTAGTGGCTGGTAGGGAAGATTACCCTGATTGTGCTACAGGAATTCCATAAAGAGTGGGTGCTAATTTGTGCAAACCCCAAACAGGGTGAGGAGGGCTGGGCTCTGGTTCCTCCGGGCGCCTCAGGTTGTCCTGGCTCTTCCCTCGTATCGGACACATTAATACGAAGACCAGCTTATGCCAGGCTCCCTGTCCTCGAGGTCCGGAAAGCTGACCTGAAAGCGAGGGGTTTAGGGAGGGCAGCTAGAGAGAACCCCCACTAGCAAGGAGCAGAGAGGAAGAACATGGGTTGGTTTGGTCGTGGAGGACTGTGCTTGGAGAGGGAGGAGGATGTGTGTTCCGCTTGATCCCTGATCCCTCTTGAAGAAAGAATGGGCAGATTGGCTGCAGGGAGTGCAGTTAGCTGACAGCCTCCAGCACCTTCTGTCCACAGAATATTAAGCCTTATCTTCCCAAGCAGCCCTCAGCCAATGACTAAGCACCGCAAGTTTCAAGGGCCTGCCCGTTTCAGCCCACAGCAGGACTCCTCAGACGGCAGTCTGGGCTTCAGAGCTCCCTGTGGGTAGGGGCTGGTGGAGATGTTGTCAGACCTGAATCTCTGTCTGAGGCTCTTCCTGCCAATCCTGCTTCCTCCCTCCCCATCTTTCACAAGTTTAAGCCGCAGCCAAGCTCTTGCACTCCTAACTCCATCTCAATGTCCTCTTACCAGAGGGCCCAAACTGACACAGATGTCAAGAGCCGCACTCGTGGACCCTCGCGCGCACGCCACACTTCTGGGGGAAACAGTTCCACTTGAGCCCTAGAGTTAAGAAGGATGCGGGCCGCCCCGCCCCCTGCTGGACACGCTGCGGAACTACACCTCCATACTGCAGCCGGTGGGGAGCATGGCGTGGTCTCGCTGAGGCATCGGGCTCAGAGACTGTTCGCTGTGAGAACTTCAGGGATCACTGTACCAACAGGGAAACTGAGGCCCGGAGGAGTAAAGGATCAAACACATAAAAGGCCGTGGGGGACATCCTGCCACCACCAAGGTCGTTTCCTCTGCCCCCCATCTTGTCCCTTCAGCTCTTCTGTGTGTGCTGGCGTGGGTACCATCCGCTGTGCCCGCTTTTCCTTCCGTGGTGGGCATCCTTGCTCACACTGGCCTTCATCCCCACTCCTAGGACCCCTGTGACTGCCTCCCCATAGGTGCTTTTGGTCCACCCACCTCTCTGCAGCCAGGGTGACCTTCCTGGATCTCAAGTCAAACCCCATTCCTTTCCAGCCTAAAGCCCACCGTGGCACCCCGCCTGTAAGGTCCACTGCAGTGGGTCCCACCTCCCTCACTCCGCACCCTCACCCAGTTGTCACCGAGCACACGAAAACTGCAAAAGCCCCAAGTCCCCAGCCAGTGATGCTGTTTCTTCCACATATACTGAGCCCCCTGCGCCCGATGGCCCGTCTCAGAGCCCGGCTCACATCCTCCTCCCCTCCTCTCCCTGAGCCTGCGCACTGACCTTTATCTGACACGGCAGGTGCAGTCATTTCTTAGTGCTGCTGTAACAAAATGCCACAAACCCGGAGGCTTAACGACAGTTTATTCTCACACAGCTCTGGAGGCCAGAAGCCCGAAGTCAGTGTCGCTGGGCTAACATCGAGGTGTCCGCAGGGCCGCTTCCATCTGGAGGCTCATACTTAGCCCACCTATTCAGGCCAGTATTCAGTAGGCGGGCGTTCAATCCAGGCTCTCAGAGCGTAAGAAGGGGGACGAGGTCTTTATTTTCCTGAGCCTAATTGACCTTTATCGAGGTACCCCAGCGTGTATTGTTTTTCCACACCACCAAGTAATTCTCCATTTCTCAGCGGACACTGACGGGATGCCCAGAAATTTTAACTCAATTCTGACACTATCTACCTGGAGATGGTATCAAATCCCACAAGTTAAGGGCTCAGTCCTACAAGACTGCCTCCCCCTCCGACTTCAGACGCCAATTACAAGTCCCAGGTTACCACCTGTGCTTCTGACCAGCTGGCTATAGATCAGAGGTAGCTACGACCCCTCTGCAGGTTTGATCAATTTGCTAGTGCAGCTCACAGAATGCAGAGAAACATTTACTTACATCCACCAGTTTATTATAAAAGGATGTCATTTAGGAACAGCCAGATGGAAGAGATGCACAGGGCAAGGCATGTGGGAAGGGCACACAGCTTTCATACCCTCTCAGCACGCCACTCTCCCCAAATCTCCATGTGTTCACCAACCCAGAAGCCCATCCACTCTGGTTTTTCAAGAGTTTTTATAGAGCTTAATCGGTAGCCCTTCCCCCACTTCGCAGAGGTCAGTAGGTGGGTCTGGAGGCTCCAACCCTCTAATCACTTGGTTTTTCTGGTGACCAGCCCCATCCTGAGGCTGTCTAGAGCCCCACCCTAAGTCATCTCATTAGCCTACACTCAGGTGTGCTCAAAAGAGACTCCTAATACTCAGGAAATTCCAAGGGTTTTAGGAGCTCTGTGCCAGAAATGGGCGACAAAGACCATGTATACATATTTTTACAACACTGGCACACCAGCCAAGGTTGTCAGCAAGAAGTTGACCATGGACTGCCCAAAAGACACAAGAGAACTGTTAAGTAGAGCTGTTTCCTAGGCTTCTGGCAGTAAAGGAGAATCCACCCTCACAGGCTGTGTCCAAAATGGGGCAGTCACGGAAGAGCACAGATAGGACGTTAAGACCTGCGCTTGCTTAAAGCCGGCAGGGAAGTGGTTGGGATTGGGGGAAATTTACAGTTTTCGACTGCAGAGCGCAGGGATGTGAGGATCTTGAAGTGAGCCCTGATGATCTGCTTGTGAGTGGACAGTTCACAAGCAGACAGTCTTAACAGACAGTCTTAGCATTCCTGGAGCAAGTAACTAAGGCATTTTTGCTTGGTCTCTCGGTTGACACAGGGACCGGAATTCCTCTTAGTTTGCTCACCTCACAAACGACTTCAGCTGCATAAGGTCACCGCCTCCCTACTGGGCCCTGCGGCTCCCTGACAGGGGCTGCAGAGAGCAGAGACACCCCTCAGGCGTGGTCCCACTGCAGGGATCCCCCCGCCCAGGCTGCGAGGGCCCCCAGCTTGTGGTTTGTCTGACAGGGCTCACTGAGGCTGTCCCTCAGAGGCTCTGGTTCTTCCCACTCCAGCCCTCAGGGCCCACAATGCCAGTCTGTCCTGCCAGCTCATCAGGGAAGCCACAGGCAGTGCCAGGGGCCCTTCCTGAGACAACGTCTTCAGTGACTACGAGGGCAGGCGGAGGGCTGGTGCCTGTGATGGGATGGCTGGGCCTGCCCAAGGCTACACGGTGTGAGAAGGGGCCTCCCACCTCAGCCCCTGCTGTGGGGCAGGGGGAGGGGGTGAGGTGCGGGGGGAGCCAGGCCCTGGAGGGGGTCGTGGAGGAGCAGAATGGAAACAACAGACCTGCAGGACTGGGACTAGCAGAGGCCTGGCTGGGAAGAGCTGGAAGACACCCAAACAGGAAACAGCACAGGGGCTCTGGCTCCTCGAACCTGAGCCTTAGGGTGGGCAGGGAGCAGACAGAGCCCTGCTGGGAAGGCCTGATGTCTGGGCCCACTTTCTTATTCCACCTCTAATTAGCTGTGTGGCCTTGGACAAGACAGCACCCAGGAATGCTCAGGTGGGAAGGGACTGTTAAGAGAATCGAGCTCTCCTGGGTGCACACTGAAACCACATGGAGACTTTAAAATGCAGATGTCAGGGCCCCACCCCAGAAAGTCTGGCTTAATTCGCTTGGGGGGACAAGGCCTCAGCATCTGTAGTTTTGAAAAGCTTCCCAGGTGGCTTTCCTGTGCACCTGGACTGAGAAGCAGCATGTCCTTCAGTCTACAACTTCCGGTGTTGATACCCCTGGGTGTGGTATCACACCTTTCAGAGTCAGACAGGCCTGGGTTCAAATCCCAGCTCTGCCATTTACTAGCTGTGGAGGGTGACCTTGTCTGACCTTGGCTCCAAACACTGGGACCCCTTCCTGGCTGTTAGTACTTTGAGTAACTTAACTGTCAGCTTACTCAACCTCTCTGAGCCTCAGCTTCCTCATCCACAAAGTGAGAGCAACACCTTTTTCACTTGATATCCGGCAGACAAGGAGAATGAGACTCGGAGATGTCAACTCACTCCCTTGGGGCACTGGTGACTGTATCAGAGCCGGGAGCACCCAGGTGATCGATTTGTCTGTGAGCCACCTTCTCCTGGAAGCTCACTGTCACTCACTTGCCCACTTTGGGGAGTGGGAAGGGGAGGGCTAGACCCTCATCTATTTGAGGAAAGCCCTGAGCTTATGAAACACACCAGCTCCTGATTTCCAAATAGACTTTTTGGTTTTAAACTTTTTTCTTTTTGTTATGAATATCGGTAGAAAATGTGGGGAAAAAATTCAGAAAATTATAGAAAAGCAAAAAAAAGAAAGAAAGAAAGAAAGAAGAAAGAAAGAAAAAGAAAGAAAGAAAGAAAGAAAGAAAGAAAGAAAGAAGGAAAGAAAAGAAAAAGAAAAAACAAAAAAACAAAAACAAAACAAAACACCCAAAGTACCAAATATATGGTCAGTCAAGTTTTTGCTTTGGCATATTGCTTTTAAATTTCTTTCTTTGCAATTTTCTTGGTAGACTTGAGTTTATACCATTAAGATAATTGTGTATGATATATATTTATTTATATTATGAGTATGTATATTTATGAGTATTTTCTCACATCATTAAATTTTTTTTTGCAAACATCTTTTTTTTAAGGCCTCATAATAGTCCTTCTGAGGGGCCCTAGAGTCATAACTATTGCCCTGCTGTGGAACAGTTTCCATTTTCCCAATTATAAGAACGGTCGTGAGGTACATTTTCTAACGTAAATCTTTCCTTACACATCTGTGCCTGTTTCCTTAGGACACATTCCTAGAAGAGAAATTGCTGGGTGAAAGGAAACAAGCATTTCTAAGCTACAGATTCTCAAGTCGCTCTCCAGACGGAGTTACCAACTCACGCCCCAGTGTCCCACCCCACACGGGGCATCGCCGAATAGGAGGATGCTTTGCAGCTTAATAGTTATTTCTTTGATTTCTCATGAAGGTTAGCATCTTTCTCCATGTGCTTCCTGTCATTTGCTAACGGAGAATTCAAAGCCTCTAACCCAAGGCCAGGGTCACACAGGGTGTGAAGGGGACATTCTAGCCCCCAGCTTTCCTCCACTGTGGGGATCTGCCGGTGTGAGAGTCAACAGTTCTACAGCCCCTGCCTCCCCCAAAGCCCAGGCCTGACTCTGCGTGTGCTGTGATAGGGAGTTTGGAATAAGAGGGCAGGGTTGTTTCTCCAGGAACCTGGACAAATGTCCCAGCCTGGGCAATGGCAGTCACGGGTCTTAGAACTGGAACGCTTTTCCTGCTAGGACGGTGCAGAGGAAGGGGCCGGGGAGGAAGGTAAAGCTCTGTTCAGTCCTGGCAACCACATTCTCTGGGGGGAACTCCTTGGTTTCCAGGTGGGCATCTCCTGAGGGTTTTGCTTGGAGCCCTCAGCAGAACTCAGCCGAGATTCCTGCTCAGGATTGCCCCCACCTGCTCCCGGTCCTGAGGCACGAATCCCTGGATGGTCCTTCCAACAGTTGCCTCTGAGTCCAGTCCCCTTGACCTCCCAGCTGCTCACCCCAGTTCCCCAAATGGGACCAACGGCACCACCTACTGGCAAAGTTAAAATCTCTGTGTTACTTGCCTCTTCTCCCTCCTCCCCATATCCCAATAGTACCAGGATCTGACCAGTCCACCTGCTGAGCTTCTTCTGACCATCACTGCCTCTCCAGCCTGTCACTGCCATGCTCACCTTCCCACTGGACTACTGCATGGCCACCAACTTGCTCTCCCCACATCCTTCTTGTCCCCTGTAATCCTTTCTCCCTTAGGAAACCAGAGGGACCTTTCTAGGATTCCAGTGTGATCTAGCCATCCCCTGCTTATAACCCTCAATGGCTCCCCATTCCTCTTAGGAAATATCCAAACCTCCTTCCATGGCTTGTAAGATCCTGAGTGGTCTGGCCCCTGCCCTGGTCTCTCTCCTCATCTCTGACAGCTCCCCTCACCTGCAATCCTCACTGTACCACGTATAGGGCATGAAAGTGCCAGGAGCTCTCTCACTTTTTCGCCTTTGCCCGGGCTGCTTCCTCTGCCCCTTTGCTGGACTCACTCCTACTAACACTTCAAAACTCTGCTAAACATCACCTCCTCCAAGAAGCCTTCACCCTCCTATTAGTTTCTTGTGGCTGCTGTAACAAATGATCACAAACTGAGCGTCTTAAAAGGATTCAAATTTACTCTTACAGTTCTGGGGACCGTAAGTCCAAAATGAGTCTCACGGGGTCAAATCAAGGTATTGGCAAGAGTGCACTCCTTCTGGAAGGTTCAGGGGAGAATCTGATCTTTGCCTTTTTCAGCTTCTGAGGCCACCTGCATCCCTTGCTTCGTGGCCACTTCCTCCCATCATTCCAGCCTCTCTTGTTTCCATCATCTGTCTCTTCTCTCTCTCTGACCCTCCTGCCTCCCTCTTATAAGGACCCTTGTGATTACATTGGTTCCACCCAGATAATCCAGGATAAACTTCCCGTCTCAAGATCTTTGATTTAATCACATCTGTAAAGTCTCTTTTGCAACATAAGGTAATGTTCACAGGTTCTGGGGATTAGGACACAGACGTCTTTGGGGGGAACCATTATTCAGCCTACCACACCACCCCCTCTCCCTCCGTTATGGTTGAGATGCATTTCTTCTGTGCTTACACAGCTCTCTGAGATCTCCTCTTTACTGGAGTACATCTCCCTCTATGCAATTCTCCCTTCTCTTGTCTGACTGCCCTGCTAGGCTGAGCTGCGGTGACTGGGCTGTCCTATGTGCCCCTATGTTCCAGGGCCTGGCACCGTGCCTGGCATGTAAGCAGTGCTCCCTGAATGTTTGTCAAGTGAACGAATGGCAACCTCTCTGCTTCTTCAGTCACCCGAAGGCTGGCGGCAGGAAGCCCAGCTCGTGGGCAGTCTCTGTAACTACCCAGCACCACGGTTGGGCTGCAAGCATCCCTCTTCCCTGCTCTCTGCCGCTCAGGGGCAGAGACCCCAGCCAGCCCACCAAGTTGTGAGATCTGCTTAAGCAAAAGTCTGGAGGTAAGACCAACGATATTGTAATCAGAGAGGCTGACAATTTGGGGTGGCTGAAGCCTGAGATTCTGTGAAAAGGAATGGAGGAGGAGGCTAGAAATGAGGCCGGAAAGGGTCCTTATCATGTTTGGGGTGCCTCAAATGCGTGCAGGAGGCTGTCTTCCATGGGGAGGAGGTGGTTCCAACCAGCTGGTGCTAAAAAGACTGAAGACTCATGAGCACACACACTCTGCACACAGCCTCCCTCTGATGGGGCTGTCACCGAGGCAACAGATGAAGCTGGTTGCCCAGCAACAAGACCCTGCCTCCCCCATCCCTCCTATGGCCATTTCTGCCCCTTGGGAGCTTTGAGCCCTTTCTAGATTGCTCCAGTGTTTAGATGGGGCCAGATTCCCTCTGTGTCCAAATGCCAAGAGTAACAGATGAAAGGGGCTGTTTTGCGGTGGTTGGGGTCAGGGCCGTGGATTCAGCGTCAGGAGAGAGGAGGACCAAGGTGGCCTAGCTGAGAAGGGGAACAAGGAGGTGTTTCAGCCTCTCTCTTTCCTGGGTGTTTTTCCTTTTCCATTTTACTAAAGTGAAGCAGGAAGAGCACCAGCCTGGGAGTCAGGAGAACTGGTGCCGTGGCCTGGATCTGCCTCTTGCCTGCTGAGTGTTTCGAGCAAAGGATGTTTCCTCCCTCCTTCTCAGTTTCTGCATCTGTGACAGGAGGGTTTGGGCAAGCTGATCGCCAAGGCCCCTTCTGGGCCTGACATTCTGTGATTCCAGAACCTCAGGGGCAGAGATGGACAAGACACCAGACCCGAGGTTCCAGCCAGGGGTCTGCCCTACCCTACCCCACTAACCCTGCAGCCTCTGGTCTTGGTCTATGGGGAGAGTGGGAAGGAGGGCCATTTGGCTCTGAGCATCACCTTGATGAAGGGCCCTAAATCCAGACTTCAGATGTCACACCAAAGAAGGTTCTAGTCACTCTCATGTTTCATAAGTGAAAAGTATTAATCAGTAATCATAAGCATTTAAAATAAGCTGCAGTCTTTGTAACTCTAGTTGCCATTTTTCATTTTTCAAATATACCTCACTCTAAAGAAATGAAAACAGCCCAGGTGTCCGTCTACCTGCGAGGGTCCTAGCTCGCCAGTTCCAGGGGGCTAGCTGCTCAGTGGCCCTTCCAGGAGATCTGGGGATCTGGGCGGCCTGGAGATGATGTGCGACCTTCAGAGGGAGTGATGTGGCTGGTCAAGGGCCAGGTCTGTGGGGGGCAGTAGGGGAGCTGAGTGTTGAGGAGAAATTGAGGCTGAGAAGGCAGAGCTGGGGGAGGGGCTGCCCAGACACCCACTTATCCCTCTGCTCCCAAAGCCGGGAGCGACACTACCTTACGCACAGTCCACGTGGGGATCTGGGGACTAAGGAGCTCCAAGATACAAGCCACCCCTAGTGCCAGGCTGCACCTTGAGCCTGCACTGAGGACGCCTAGGGGTCATTCTCTGGGTCTACCAATGCCCAGCACACAGAGAGTGAGGACTGGGGTGGACTGGGCTGGGGGTTGGGCACTCACACTGAATGAGCATCCTGACTCTGCGCCCTTTGAGCTGCCTCTTTGGGGTCAGGCCTTAGCTTCTCCCAGCTGTGTCTTCCCCACCCACCTTGGCAGATGATGAGTGGGGAACCCCGTTCAGGGTCACTGAAGGGGTGGAAACCCTGGGCCCCCTTCCCCTGGAGAGTCAGGAGCCTCCTCTCCACCCAGACACACACCCAACACAGCTGTGGGAAGCCGACCATCGCAACCTCTTCGAGCAGGCTCTGCCCACCAAACAGCCCACACCTGTGGTGGAGGCGGCAGCCTGCAGGTGGGACAGAGATGGGAAGTATAAGGAGAGTAAAGTGTCTCCCTCTGGGATGCATGTGGCCTGGGTTCAATCCCTGGCTCTGTCATGACTGCAGGAAAGCAGCATGCCCTCTTTAGTCTCAGGGTCCCCCTCTGGGAAAGCTGGACTCTCCAGAACCCCTTCCATCTCAAATGTCCTCTGGCTCCAGAGGGTCCTCCCCTGTCTGCTGGAGAAAGCCTTCCCCTGGAGCGACTGGGAGATTTGTTCTGAGACAGCACCACCTGCTGGCCATTCTGGGAATGATGCCCATCCTTTCTCAGGTGACCCTAGAATCCCAGAACTCAGCGGTGTCAAAATGTACCCGTTGAGCCTTACTTTGCACCTGGAACATTTCATTAAAAGCTTACAGCAAATTGTACTAGATAGGTGCTATTGTGTTCCAATTTTATAGATTATGCAACTGAACTTTAGAGAGGTTAAATAATTTGCCTAAGATGGTCTGAGGTGGGGCTGAAATTCAATGCTGCCATTCTGACTTCATAACCCCTCACATCACCAAGTAGCCCCCATGACAGGCAGGTTTCAGAGTCCTGAAGCCCAGGTGGAGTGACTTGCCAAGGCCACATAGCAAGTCAATGACAAAGCTGGGAGAAAATCTAAATCAACTAGAGGGAGCATTACACCAAGCTTGCTTCTGGGGCTCGTCTGAGCAACGCTGCATTTTCATGTGGCAAAATGAAGTAGCTTCAAATCTGCCTCAGGCAAGGAGGTTTCTCTATAGAGAACTCTCAGCTTCAAGCACACCTGGGGCCTGGCATCTCTCCTCTCCACCTCTTGGCCGGCTCTACCTTCTTCCAGGTCTGGAAAACCTACCAAGTGTAGTTTGCACCCTCCAGGAAGCAGGAAGCATAGCAGGACTGAGAGAAGCTAAGTGATTTGCCCGTGGTCACCAGCAGTTTCGTAGAGGAGCTGGGGCTGCAGTGGAGTGACCCAATTGCCAAGTGACCCAAAAGCTCAGGGCCTTTCCCATTCCGTCCTCCCTGGGGCCCCTCCCCCCCGCCCCACAGAAGGCTCGAGCTGGTTCTGCCAGAGGCTAGCCAAGGGCCAGAGTGGAAGCAGGAGGGAAGGAGCTGGAAGTCTTTGCTCAAGACAGCAGGAGGGTTTGGTGCCACAAGAGCAGACACATGAAACAACCTGCCAATAAAAAGGAAAAAAAAAAAAAAAAAAACAAGCATGTAAAGTCCAGCTCTAAAATGCCAGGAAGGAAGATTAACAGATTAAAAACTGCTAATCCAAACTCTCAGAGAGCTGCACACTACACAGCAAGATGCCCTCAGTGGTGCGATGTCACTGGCCACCTCGAGGGACAGTGTAGACAGATATATACACAACAGAAGGTAATATACCAACATACTGACAGTGTTATTTCTGGGTAGTAGGGCTAGAAGTGATTTTTCATCTCCTTGCTTATATGTATTTTCTACTTTTTCTGCAAATAATCTGTATTGCTCTTGTAATAGAAAAAAAATATCTGCAAAAAAAGAAAGAAGGAGGGTATCTATGATTTGGGGAAGAGGAGGAAGAATTCCTTAAACTATGAAAATCATAAACGAATAAAGAAAAGATTAGTAAGTTAGACTAAAGATATTTGCCATTCATATAACAGACAAGGGATTAGGATATGATGTAGGAAGAGCCCCTATCAAGCATAAGAAAAAGATAAATAAATCAAGATAAAAATGGGCTAAGAATATGAAAAGCAATTTGCAGAAGAGGACATCCAAGTCATTGATAACTACATGAAAAGGTGTTCACCCTCACTTGTACCACTGCTCATTCATCATACTGGCAAAAATGGCAAAGTCTGAAAAGCACTGAGTATTGGTAAAGAGGTAGACACATGAACACTCTCGTGTGCTGCTAGAAGGAGTGTAAATTAGGCCAACTTGGAAAGCAATTTGGCAATTGTGATAAATCTGAGAGTACCCACAGCAGCTTCATTTTGACATGTATCCCTAGAGAAATGCTCACATATATGTGCAGGGAGAGGTACATGCAGTGGTGGTGCTGGAGCTGACTTGTACCAGCTCAAGAGATGGATTGTGTCAACTCTTCCCAACTCTGCATTCAATGACGACACATCAGTAGCTTGAAATCAGTCATGGTGAGATCATTTATACCCTGGAAATTAACGAACACTACAGACCAGGGCTCTTTTTTACAGAAGGCTGATGGCTAAACATTTACCAGTACACCACTGCAAAGATGCTCTTTGCAGCTCTGATTTTAATAGAAAGACATTGGCTAATCCATATGTCCATTAACAGAAGAGATGAATAAAATGTGGTATACTTATTCTATAAAATAGTGTACAGACATTAAAAGAAAAGAATTAGATTTATATATCAACAAGGACTGACCTAAAAATCACACTGTTAAAAAAAAGGTGACTGAAATATTTAGTAGGATGCTATGCAGATTAAAAATGATCATTAATACTATTTATGTAACGTATGTCTGTATCTTAAATTGACTGGAAGAATAAACACCAGATTCATTGTGGTAGTTGCCTTTGGGGAGAGGAAGGTGAGAAGAAGGAGATAGGGGACTTTATGTGAGGTGTTTTATTTCTTTTATTTACTAAAATAATTCTGACAAAATATTAATGACTATCATTATAGATGGTAGAGTTGCACATATTTGTGATGGTCTCTATTTTCTGTATTTTTAAAATAAAGGGAGCAGTGCTATGAACTTTCTTGCTCTATCTGTGGTTACTGGGTGCAGTTGATTCACATGAACTCGCTTTATGAGGAGGCATAATTCCAGGAGTACTTGGGCTCCTCTAGCTGATTGTCTTTATCAATCCTGTAGCTAATAAAGTTGTCTTCTTTGCACTGGCTGCCAGGAAGCTCAGCAGCAGATATCTGGCCTATCTCTAGCAACTGTACTGGATCTCCCAGTTTGTATTTACCTCATTCCTTATTTTATCTTCTCTTTCTTACCATTACTTCCCCTTTGTTGTGATTTCTCTTATTTTTCAAATCCATCAGATATATAAGATGTGATCCAACCTGAGAGAAACTATCCTGATTGCTTACCTAAAACATTAGCTAGTATTTGTAGCTTTTTTTTTTTTTTGTCCTAGCCTAAAGGACCGGGTGTGGACAGAGGGCAAATACTAGCTAAGGTCAAGGCTAAAGTCAGTGGAGGAAAAGGTCAGCATAAGACCAGCAAGGGGCAGGACCAAGGCAGGATCAAGAGCATAACAAGGCAACATTTGTTCATTCATTCATTCATTCATTCATTTTCATTCACTAAGTAACTGTTGAGCGCCAGGCACTGGGTCAGAGGCAGGCAGGCTGCGAGAGAAGGAAAAAAATGCACTGTGTTGGGCAGTGAAGACAGGCCAGGTAGGAGGCTAGCAGCAGCTACTGGTGGCCCACTTAGACCCCCAGGCTCTAGAATTACCAAAACCCAACACAGAGTGGCAGAGGATCTGGGCTGGAGGCGGCAGACTGTTCCCACTTTGACAGGACTCCATGCAGGTCCCTGAACACCTTGGAAGTCCTTGGGGTAGCTGAGCCAGGATTCAATTTACAGAAAGTCACTCTACACACACACACACACACACACACACACACACACACACACACACACACACTGCAATTAGATGACAGAATCTTACACCGAGTTCGGGGAAGTCTAGGAGCAAGTCACTCGTCTCTAGATGTGTTTCTTTTTTTTTAAGATTTAATTTTATTTATGTTTGGCTGTGTTGGGTTTTCATTGCTGTGCACAGGCTTTCTCTAGTTGTGGCCAGTGGGGGCTACCCTTCCTTGTGGTGTGTGGGCTTCTTGCGGTGGCTTCTCTTGTTGCAGAGCACGGGCTCTAGGCACGCGGGCTTGAGTAGCTGTGGCATGCAGGCTCAGTAGTTGTGGCACGCAGGCTCAGTAGTTGTGGTGCACAGGCTTAGTTGCTCTGCAGCATGTGGGATCTTCCCGGACCAGGGCTCGAACCCATGTCCCCTGCATTGGCAGGCGGATTCTTAACCACTGCGCCACAGGGAAGCCCTCTAGATAGGTTTCTTCAATGGCAAGGAACACTACAATTCCTTGTCTGGTCAACCTCCAGACAGAAAATGTGAAGGGGGAGGAGTGGAATATAATGGACAGTCAACAAGACAGTGGTTCTATATTCAGAAAAGGGCCTCGAGCCCATTTTTCACCTGGAGAACTGAGGGTGGCCAACACAGTTCCTGTTGGAATTTTGCCCTGGAAAATGAGTTACACAAGCTGGCAAGAGAGGAACAGCAGAGTGGGGTGAGGTCTGGGTGTTTAGGAGACCCCGTGCTGAGGAAATGGGAGCTTTCTGGAGGAAATGCCAAGTCTCTGAGTGGCCGCTGGCCCTCACAGGCTTTCTGGGCGCGGGCACAGCTGTCGTCACTTTCTGCAGCACGACCTTGGGCTGGGGGCTGGGGATGTCCGGGCCTGAGCCCAGGAGGCGACCTCGGCTCCCGCTGCCCACCCCCCTGGGGGGCCCACAGCCTCCCAGACAGGCCTCATTGACCCTGGATCTTTACCCTACTGACCTGGACGATGGGATTTCTCTCTCCTGAAAAAGGAATGTTTCTGCCAGGACCAAAGGAAGGGGAAACCTCTTTGGCTCCTTCAAGGGCTTCCCTGGCTGCTACTCTGTCCCCTTTCCCAGGATTACCACCCTTCCTACCCTGGTCCAGGCAGGCCTCCAAGGGGAGGAAGGAGAGAGTCTGGTTGGGGAGCAGTGGGTCTCAGCCTCGGAGAGCTTCTGGGCTGGTGGGAGAGGCCAGTGGCGAAACCCCATTCTTTATCTCACGAACTTTAAAATGTGGGGAGTGGGCTTCCCTGGTGGCGCAGTGGTTGAGAGTCCGCCTGCCGATGCAGGGGACACGGGTTCGTGCCCCGGTCTGGGAGGATCCCACATGGCGCGGAGCGGCTGGGCCCATGAGCCACGGCCGCTGAGCCTGTGCGTCCGGAGCCTGTGCTCTGCAGTGGGAGAGGCCACGACAGTGAGAGGCCCGCATACCACCAAAAAAAAAAAAAATGTGGGGAGTGACCATACCCAGACAGGCAATGCAATTCAATTCATGATTCAATTCACAGGATTGAATTTACTACCTCATGGCTGCCAGGGACTGGGCTGGGTGCAATAGGGAGGCCACAGACTTTGGAGTCATATAAAACCCAGACCTAACATTTATAGCAGCAAATGCCTTTATATATCAATGCAGTGAAAAAGTGAAAATAAATGAACTAAGCCCCTAGATTGAAAAGTTAGGGGAAAATCCATGAAGGCTCAGGGTCTTCATTTATTTGTACCTTCCTCACTGACTGAATACTCTGCATGTGCTGGGCATTGTGACTTTATTTATCATAATAACTCCTTCAAACCTCAGAGTCCCATGAAGGAGGGACTATTATTTCCACCATTTCATAGATGCAGAAAATGAGGCACAGAAAGGTCACTACTAGTCAGTGACTTGACTCCATTGCTCGACTCCTGCAGTGAGCAGGGCCTGGTGCCAGGCACCAGAGGGAGCACGGAGATGTCACTGTGCCATTCCCATCCTCTTAAGAATTTAGGGTCAACTTGGGGTGTGGTGCCCTTCCCCGGGCCACCTTGGGAGCCCCGCTCAGGTGCTGTCCCCCAGACAGAGGGTCATTCCTTGTTCTCTGCTCCTACTGCAGGGCCTGGACTGAGTCCTAGGCTTCTCTGCATCCCCAGCAACTAGCTCAGAGCCTGGCAAAAATGAGGGGCTCAGCACACAGGTGCCGGGTAGGTGGGTCAGTGGATGAAATAAATGATGCTTAGTGCCATCGGTCACTGGTGACACACACACACACACACACACACACACCACTGCGTATTGTTACATGCTATCCTGCAATTGCTCCACCCAGTAACCCTCTAAGGGAGGTACTGAGGCAGGAGATAGATGGGCTCCAGGTTAGACATTTACAGCCAGCCTCCTGTTTACACTTCCAGATAAAAATAACAACAGGAACAGGGTAAACAGCTGGACTCTGCCTCCAGTGGACTCTTTAAGATAATAGCAGCGGCAGGGGCAGAGAAGAGCTGAGCCCTGCCCAGATGGGAGATGAAGAGACCACATATTTCTCTTTCTCGAGGTCAAGGAGACCTTCCCGACTACACATGCGCAGAAAGACTCCTTGGGGGTCAAAAAGGGAGGGGGCGCCACCCCACAGTATGTGATGTCAACTTACCCATAGGCCTCTTCGCTAGAATTCATCTTGGCTAAGAGATGTGTGCGCACACATGGGAGGACCTAGAGATATACCAAATATGGACTAGAGCCAGGCAATGCGATATGACTGGCCAGAGGAAACACGGAAAAAATGCCCCATTTAAGTGATCCAAACTACCATGAGGATGTGGCTCTCTCTCTGATCTCACCCGTGTGAGTCTATCCATGTGTACCCTCTTTCCTCCTAATAAACACTTCACTTGTTTCCCTACTTTCCGTCTTTGTGGGAATTTATTTCAATGAATGCCAACAGGCCAACAGGCCAGGGCCTTGCCACTGGCCACTGGCCCTGTTGGTCTAGTGGCAAGGTTCAACGCTCTCACTGCCATGGCCTGACTTCAATCTCTGGCTGAGAAACCAAAATCTTGCTTCAAGCCGCTGCAGGCCAAGGCCACCCAAGATCAGTACCATCATGATCTCCTTTTTTACAGATGGGTAAACTGAGCCACACAGAGATACAGCCACTCTCTCAGGAGGAGGAGAGCCAGGGTGTGGATTCGCAGTCGTGGCGCCGGCGCCCCTGCTCTCAACCACCACCCTACACAGCTAGCTGTCTACAGCAGGGGGCATAAGAGCTTGGGTTGGGCTGGTGTGGATACCAGGGTGGGGTCTGAGATACCCCTTAGATAACCAGAGAAAGGGATGGGGGTATATTCTAGGAGGAACACACGCCACGTGTCCAGCAGACTGTTCCAAATCGAGGGCTGGGGAGAGGAGCGGGGGGGATCTGGAGTTGCAGGGGGGCTTCATCCCCTTACCTGGGCAGCCAGTGAAGGCTGCTGGGCAGGGGGCCACAAAGGGGAAGCTGGGGAGACAGGACTGGCAATCACAAGCAGTGGTGGATGAGGGGAAGACGGGAGGGAGCAGGGCAGGAGGACAGAGGGGAGATTTCTAGAATTGTTTTCGGGGAGGAATGGAAGCCCTGAGCTCAGAGACAGGCACAGGGCCTGGAAAGGAGGCATAAATTCAAGAACCATTACAAGAGATGGATCCTTGGAAGCAAACGGGAGGGTCTCTATGGGAACCACTTGACTCTGTCCCTGGGAAACTGGCCTTGCTGGCCTTCTAGTAGCATTTTTAGTCACTCCCTCAAGCCCCTGGGGTGAGAGACAAGGGAGGGGAGAGGGTGGTAAGGTGGGGGTGGGGACCCACCAGCCTCCCGAATGCTTTTAGCATCTGTGTCTCTGCAACGTCAGGAATGGGCTCAGACACCAAGATAAACAACTTGTTGACCTGGCCCAGCCTGAGAATGATGCTGATAGTGACTGTGAATCAGCCCCAGGCTCGGGTCCAGGAGCAAGAGACGTTTCCCTGCTGGGGGGAGGGAGCAAGCCAGCCACTCTTCTGGAAATTTCCACACATTATTCCCCTTTTAGAGGAGAGAAAGCTGAGGGCTACAGAAAGGACATGACTTGTTCAAGGTCACATGGCAGCAGCAGAGCCAGTGCTGGAAAATGCCTCCGTCGAAACTAAGCCCAGGGTTACTGTGATTGTGGGTGCTCCCGATTCACAACGCCTCCCCTACTGCAAGCCTTCCTGAGCTATCTCCACCTGGCCAGCCTGATGCTTTTCAGATCTGCACTGCCCTGGTAGTTCAGAGTTTCCTCTGTTCTGCAATAAACTCTGACAACCCAGCAGAAGTCTGGAACAAGGCATTTCTTGTTAAATATTCCGGGTAGCGGAGCATCACTTAACAAATCACATATCGATACTGACTGCTGATTATCAAAGAAGGAGCTACACGATATGTGAGTGGGCACTGGGGTTGGTGGAAAATATTCCCATTTCCCTCCTTCTTGGCACATGGTAGGACTGAACGTCTCTGCTCTCTTTGGGAATTAAGTGAAGCCATATGACTTGCCCTGACCTATAAAATGTGAGCTGTACAATTTTGGCAGTGTCCCCCTTCCTGCTCGGCAACTGTGAAAGCAAGTGTTGAGCTGGAGCCTGGGGTGGCCTGGTTGCTGGGTGACTACCATGAGCGAGGTCCCCTTCCTACTGGACATGAAGTGTGAGCCAGAAATCAAGTCTTGTTCATCTGGGGGTTGTTGTTAGCATGGTTTAGCCTATCCTATCCTGACTGACAGAAATTTGTATTTGAAAGTGGGGTGCTGTTGAAATAAACAAAAATACGTGGCATACTCTTAAGAGTCCCGTGGCAGACAGTGAGAAAACTGATGTTGGAGGCTGGAAAGATGGTGATCCATGCAGTGGAGAAGCATTAGGTAAAACAACTGGCTGCGGTTACTTGGAACGTAGTCTAGGGAAAGAGGTTTGAAGACAGAAAGCTAATAGTGTAATTTGCTTAATGCTGGCTGCATTTGGCAAGGCACTGCAAAGAAGTGATAAGCTCAGATATTATGTGGTTAAGGATGGGTCAGCCTAATACATGGGCGCACATGGTAGGATGGGATCTGGAACGTTTGGGGTCTTCCACCTCCAGCCAAGAGGAAGTAAAGGACTGGATTTACTGGCTTACCTGAAACAACTAAAAATATGAAACAATGGTTTTCAAGACACTGGACCTCAGTCAACAAAGGACAGGGATCCCCAAACACAACAAACAAATAAGATGGCTGCCTCATCACGCTGCCTTGAGAGAGTTTCCCAGCCACAGTGCAGGGTGAAGGAACACAGGCAGATCCTGGCAGACTCCCTGAGGTGAGGAGACAGAACTGAATCTAGGGAGACCAAGGCAGCTAGAACTTACAGGGCACGGTGCTGGAGAGGAGAGAGCCACACAGAGAAAGGACTGCAAAGATCCGCAGAGAGTCCCCCTCAAGTCTTCAGCAGAGTACTGAGAAGCACACTGTATGCGAGGAGACTACCTGAGCCAGAGGAGGAAGCACCTGAAAGGATTAGAGGTGCAGAAGCTCTAGGGCCAGGAATAGTACTTGTTATCCAGTCAGACTGAACAACCTCACAAATCACAGAGCATTGGGCAAAGTACTCAGAGGGTCTTGCTTCAGTGGTGGGGGATAGTTAGCTCTAAATGATGTTATTTGGGGACTTCCCTAGTGGTCCAGTGGTTAAGACTCCACGCTTGCACTACAGGGGGTGTGGGTTCGATCCCTGGTTGGGGAACTAAGATCCCACGTGCCATGTGGCATGGCCATAAAACCATTTTTTTTTACATGACGTTATTTTGATGAAACTAAACCACCATGGCGATATGATTATGGTACTGACTGCGCTGATGTAGATTCTTTTAGGTTCACCATATTATTATCTTGTGCTGTGTGATGATCCAACTCCCCCATCGCTTTTTCCTCTATCCAAACTACTATAAAACCTTTGTTCATTTAGCGGGTTTGACATCACTTGGTGTGAGCTCATCATCTATGTGCTATGCCTCCTTCTGTTCTAGTTTTACTACCCCTTAAAATAAAACAGTATTACTTGGTGCCAATAGGACTCTTAATTCAAATGAAAATTAGGGCCCTGAAATTACATAATGATACTTATTTATAAAATGTTAAATAGATCCCTGATCTTCAAAGTGTGGGCTCCAGAACCCTGGAGGTTGCTGAGACCTTTCAGAGGCTCTACAAAGTCAAAACTATTTTCATAATAATACTTAGACATTATTTTCCCTTTTCACTCTGTTGAAATTTACACTAATGGTGCAAAAGCAAAGGTGAGTAAAACTGCTGGTGCTTTAGCATGAATTGTGGTAGTGGCCCAGAGTGTACTAGGAGATTCTGATTGTGTTTTTCACCACCACGCACTTGCAGGGAAAAAAAAAAGCCAGTTTGACTTATGGCCTTGATGAAGCAGTAAAAATTATTCATTTTATTAAATATTGAATCTTGGCTACGTGCCTTTTTAATATTCTGACTCTGTGTGATAAAATGGGAAAGATGCGTTAAGCAGTTCTGCTGTATGCAAAAGTATGGGGGCTGCCTAGAGGACAAGGACTTGTGTGACTGAGTTGTGAGTTAAACTAGGTACATTTTTCATGGAACACCATTTTTATTTGAAAGACAAGGTACAGCTATTCAGACTTGGGTATTTGGCTGACACAATCTTGAAAATGAATGAAGTGAGCCTACCATTTCAAGAAAAATAACTGACATTGTTGCTGCCCATTATAAAATTCAAACTTCCAAGTGCAACTTAGTATTTTAGAAAATGTGTATTTGCCACTGTGAGGTTGACAGCTTCCCAATTGGTTGCAATATTAAGGAATGTTATTTTTTAATACTGTATAACGAAATGTATCAACATTTGGAAGATCTACGTAACTCAGTGAACTAATGTTTTCCAAATGATCAATGCGTGACGCTTTCAAAATCATTCACAGGCAAGATATCCATTTAAAGTGCAAGGCTGACAAGTGGATTTCAGTGTAACAGAGTATAGGGAGTTCACTGATATGGCTTCAGAGTCCTCACTGCAACTAACCTTTAAGAAGCCACCACTTGTTGATCTTTGGTGCACTGTCAAAGAAGAATATTTACAATCACCTTTAAAAACTATTAAAATACTCCTCTCTCCTTTTCAACTACCTATCTGTGTGAAGCAAAGTTTTCTTTTTTTTAACTTTTAAAAACAGCTTTATTGAAATATCATTGACATATAAAGATATTATTTAAGGTGTACAACTTGATGTTTTGATATACATTGTGAAAATATCAGCACTATCAGTCCAATTAACATATCCATCACCTCACACAGTTACAACTGCATGTGTGTGTGTGCGCGTGCACACGCATGTGTGGTGAGATGCAAACTTTCTTCATATACTTCAACCAAAACAACATATTACCATAGATTGACTGCAGAAGTAGATAGAAGAAGCCAGTTGTCTTCTACCATATCAAACATCAAAGATATTTCCAAAAATGTAAAACAATGCTACTTTTCCCACTTATTTTATTTGTCTTGGAAAATAGTTATTTTCATTAAAATGCATTATGTTAATATATAACAGGTTTATTGTTATTTTAAAGAATTAGTAAATATTTCAAAAATTTCTCCTTTTTTTAGTATGGTAATTGTGGATAGACATAGCCCATATGTGTCAGTTATCAACTTGACTCTCAGTTCTAAATTCGCCCTTCACACCTAGCTCTGCAAAAATGGAGCTGGGCCCTTCAAACAATTTTTTCTTTGCCAGCTGGCACAATGTTAAGCTTTGTCAGTAGAGGGTGCTAGAGAGACACTGCAGGAGGAAGGGGTTTTCCTTTCTGGTTCCAGTGTGCTTTCTTGGTAGGCTTCTGAAGCCTGGGCTTCTGTGGTACCCAGCTCTGTTATATTGTGACTAAACTTTCTCTTTGGTCACTGAACTGTTTCCTATGTTGTAGAAACTTATGGATGTTAAGTAGTATAATACAATTCAAATATATTGCAAACGTTTCAACTTAGGCACAAAAACTGAAACATAAGAGTGTGATTACCATTCTGTGATATAATTTTTTAAAAGGATTAATAGTTTTTCAAACCATTAATGCCTCAGGACTTTAGTTGGCTCACCTCATAGAAATGAGGACCCTCGGCCAACTCTCCTTCCCTGATGAGACAAAGCGAGAACCAGATCTGTTGACAACACCTAGTCCCCTCCAGGAATCCTCCTCTTTTTTCCCACTGGATCTAGGGGAGCTGGAAGACAACACAGCCTTTTTTTTTTTTAATGTATGCATAAACAGGTAAGTTTCTTTTCTCTAGGTAAAGATATATTCACATAGAATGAATTTGAAAACTAGGATTTAATCAAAATAGCAGACAGCAAGAACCAAGGAGGGGCCAAATCATCTGGGGCAATACAGGCTCTGACCATGCCAAGGAAAAGGGAGTGCAGTCCATGAGATACGACAGCCATAAACCCCAGCAATGATGCTGGTGCCACACCCAGGACCTCCTCACAGTCACCAGTCAAGGGAGCACTCAGGACCAGCTTTTCTGAAGCTGAAATCAGCAATTCCAGAGGATACAGCATGAATCTGAAGACCTATCTCTCCCCCAAATGCCACACCTGTTCATTTTTACCTAATGAAACCAAGCATTGTTTTTAAAAAGACTAAATTATTTTATGAACTAAAAATTATTGGGGTAAATGAAATTGTAGTGTTTTTTGCCTCTGCTCCTCAATGAATAGTGACTTGAAGGAGATCAGATCAATTATTGGAGAAGAAAAATAAAATTATCAATTTATCTGAAGGTGACATAAGTATGCATGAGACCTTGCTACCTGGGCATACTTTATTGTTCCCCTTAAATTATACCCACTCTATGAACAAGACTCTCCCCTAACCCCACATCAGACATCTGATATTCAACATATACTTATTCAATTGAAGTTACTGAACTACAACTATGTGCTCATTAGTAGGAGTTGGCAAAGTTTTTCTGTACAGGGCCAGATAGTAAATATTTTAGATTTTTTAAAATTTAAAATTTTTTTTTTAATGTTTTAGATTTTGCAGGCTGCATATGTTCCCTATAGCAACTACTCAATTCTGTTGTATTGTAAAAGCAGCCATATGTAAATATGGTTGTGTTCCAATAACACTTTATTTACAAAAACAAGCAGTAGGCCAGTGTGACCCATGGGTTCTAGTTTGCTAACCTCTGCTCTAAGGCATAGCAGCCAGAGTCTGCCCATGCTGTTGCCTATTACTGTCTCTGGAGACTAATGACCTCTCCTCTTCTGCCTTTCAAATATCACATGAGTGCCCCTCACAGGCAAACTAATCCAGAACCACATTGAAGGGAATTCTGGGAAATGTAGTTCTTGGCTTTCCCTCTTCAAGAGCATGGCAGTGATTATTAGTTGGCAACAGATAATCCAGTGATGATTAGTTGCCAACAGATAATCTATAAATCAAGAAGATTTATAGATCGTGATGCCAGAATAACAGAAACCAAGTCTTCAGAATCATCTATCATTCGTTAGATTAAAACAATGGATTTGGCTTGCTTAAATGAGGCAGTTAAATGAATTCTCTCTCATATCGTGTAGATAGGGTTGGGATGGCACACCCCAGGGTCAGGAGCCCAGGCTCCTTCAATCTCAATGCTCCATCATTCATGGCCTCCCTGCAAAAATCACTTTATCATTCAAGTGGGCTGGCTGCTGGAGCCAGGTCCACATTCCAGCCGCAGAAAGGAGGTTGGAGAGACGAAGCGCGTAGCACCTCCATATATGGACATTTTCTAGAATATGTGTGTGTGTGCCACTTCTGTTTACATTTCATTGGCCAGAGCTTAGTCACAAAGACAAACCTGGATGCAAGAGAGGATGAGAATTTAGTTTTAATTTCAGGTGGCCATGTGCCCAGCTAAAAATCAGGGGGTCTATAACCAAGAAAGAAAGGAAGAACAGACATTAAAAGACAACCAGTGATCTTTGACATATCAAGGTTTCATGAGGGCACTTTATAAAGACTAAGGTTCTGAAACCATACCATGTTGCTACATGCCAGGTACATACTCATGCCACATTCTTACTGGCCAAAGTTCTGAATGCTGTGCCATTATATGCCAGGATTCTGAATCACGTAAGAGTCTCATTGGCCAAAGTTCTAGAATTAGACAAGATTCTTTCAGGCCAAAATTCCAGATTCACATCAAATTCTCATAAGCCAAGATTCAGAATCACAAAGTCCAATAAACCAACCTTCCCAGATCGCAGGAGATTCTTTTGATCGAGCACCCAGAATTATATGAGACTTCTACAGAAGAAGCTTTCAGACTCATGCAAGATTCCTATAGGCCAAGGTACGGAAATCAAGATTCCAGAATTACCGTAAGTTTCTTATGGACTAGGCTTCTAGAATCAGATAATATTTTTGTAAGCAAGCTTCTGAAATAACACAGTGTTAACCCAGTAATATTATGATAGGCAGGATCCTGGAATCAAGCATTTCTTTCAAGCCAAATTTTCAGAATCATGTAATGTTTTAATAAATCAAGTTTCCAGAATCATGCAAATTTATTACAGGTCAAGTTTCCAGAAGCACATAAAGTTATGAAATGGCATAACATCATTATTAGCCAAAATTGCAAATCACATAACATTTTCACAGGCTAATTAATGTTCCAGAATCACACAAAGTTCTTTTAAACCATTGGATCTAGAAACACACAGCACTCCTACAGTCTAATGTTCCATAAGCCTATACAATTCTCATAGACCAAGTTTCCAGAATCATGCAGTATCCTTAAACTACCTGAGTTCTAGAATCCCACATAAGTCTTACAGATGACATTCCTGGTTTCTGGTTCCTAAATCTCCCCCTGAGCCACCATTTAAAGTTGACTGTCTGCTCCCAAGTTAGGATTCACAAAACATTACCCCCTCCAATGCAGATGGCAGGCACTCTTCCTCTTTCTAAGCACCTCCAACTGTGGCATAACCTCTAACAGATTCCAGAAGTGTTTATGTATGTGTGAGAGACAGGAGGACCAGAGTGGTAGCATCATTAGTGTACTGAGGGTTAATAGTAATAATAATTAGAACAACATTTATTGAATGCCTACTATGTGCATCATACTAAGTTTATGATGTACTTTATCTCATTTAATCATCCCAGCAACCCTGTGATTGAATTATCATTATGACTAACATCATTGATAATTATCATCAATACCCTCACTTTATAGATGATCAAACTCAGGCTCAGAAAAGTTAGGTAACCTGTCTAAGGTCATGCAACTATGAAGTAGTAGTTTCAAAATTATAAGCCTTGTTCTTGGTTCCAGGGCCACGGGGAGATGCCTCCAGCTTTGGGGGCAGAGCATAGGAAAAGACAGTCCTACCCTTGAGATCAAAACTACCATCTTTCATTAGCAAAATGATTAAAAGGAGCCATCTACTGAAATGATCCTTCTTAGGAGTGAATAGAAAGAGAAGAGCCAAGGAGACATGGGGAGGCAAGAGTCTAAATAAGGTGACCAAGATGAAGCCTTGAGTGTTCTCTCACGTAACTAAGAACCATGAACCAGGACTCATTGTTCTGGCACATGTGGAGAGAACAGATGTATTGGCAAAGGGGCTGTAACCATCAGTATGTTTTCAAAGGTTAATTTAGCAGTCTTTAATCAGCAGTGACTGGGGAAAAGGGGATGCCTTCATTGGCTGGCATGAGTATTCTGGTCCAGATAAATTCCTAAGGTAGAAGAGAGTATACCGTTCAGCAGTCATGTGTTGAGTTTCTATCATGTTCCTGGGTCTGGAGATAAAATACTATAAAAATGTATAAGGCAAAATCTTTGTCTTTAAGAAATTCCACTTGAACAGGAGGAAGAGGTGAACCAAGATCAAACCTAAGTACAGTTCCGGGGGTGCCCACATGCGCGCGCGCGTGTGTGTGTGTGTGTGTGTGTGTGCGCGCACATATACATGCATAGAGAGGTGAGTGGAGAAGACTTCATGGAGATGCAGATGGTGGGCTGGCTCTGTAAACACAAGAAGGAAGAAGTCTGCTGGGGGTGGAACTGGCAGAGGTGTTGGCAAGCCTTGCCAGCCAGAGGACCCCACCAGACACACAGGTTCCTCAGGGAAAAGGCCACATGTGTACATGAAGAACCACGAGGAACTCTGCCTGCGTTGGACAAAGCGCTCCTGTTGGGGAGCCTAGGGAGCAGGGAGCTTAGGGCCAAAGTGAGCCTTGTTTGGATCTATCAATGGTTATATAAAGATACTGAATGTGAGGCTCTAAGATGGGGGCTATGCCCAAGCATGTGTGGAGACTGGTAGGAAAAGATATATATTGTAAGCTGTAGAACAACCAGCAAGAAATAAAACAAGGATATATACCTAATTAGTCAATAAAGGTCCAGACAGTTTGTAAGTAAAAGGATGGAATCAGATATTCCATGAAAACAACAAGCGTAAGAAAACTTGTGTGATTGTATTAGTATTGGAAGAAGTAGTGTTTAGAAAAAAGAATATTACTAGAGATAAAAATGAATATGTAGGATGGAGACCTTCAAGATGGAGGAGGAGTAAGACATGGAGATCACCTTCCTCCCCACAAATACATCAGAAATACATCTACATGTGGAACAACTCCTACAGAACGACTACTGAATGCTGGCAGAAGACCTCAGACTTCCCAAAAGGCAAGAAACTCCCCACGTACCTGGGTAGGGCAAAAGAAAAAAGAAAAAACAGAGACAAAAGAATAGGGATGGGACCTACACTTCTGGGAGGGATCTGTGAAGGAGGAAAAGTTTCCACACACTAGGAAGCCCCTTCACTGGCAGAGACGGGGGGTGGCAGGGGGGAAGCTTCGGAGCCACCGAGGAGAGCATAGCAATAGGGGTGCAGAGGGCAAAGCAGAGATATCCCCGCACAGAGGATCGGGGCCGACCAGCACTCACCAGCCTGAGAGGTTCGTCTGCTCACCCACTGGGACAGATGCGGGCTGGGAGCTGAGGCTCCAACTTCTTCGGAGGTCAGATCCCAGGGAGAAGACTGGCTGCGTGAACACAGCCTGAAGGGGGCTAGTGCGCCACAGCTAGCTGGGAGGGAGCCCGGGAAAAAGGCTGGAACTGCCTAAGAAGCAAGAGACCATTGTTTCTGGGTGCGCGAGGAGAGGAGATTCAGAGCACCACCTAAACGAGCTCCAGAGATGGGCGCGAGCCGCGACTACCAACATGGACACCAGAGATGGGCATGAGCTGCTAAGGCTGCTGCTGCAGCCACCAAGGAGCCTGTATGCAAGCACAGGTCACTATCTACACCTCCCCTCCTGGGAGTCTGCGCAGCCCGCCACTGCCAGGGTCCCGTGATCTAGGGACAACTTCCCCGAGAGAACACACGGCGCGCCTCAGGCTGTTGCAATGTCACACTGGCTTCTGCTGCCGCAGGCTCGCCCTGCATCCGTACCCCTCCCTCCCCACGGCCTGAGTGAACCAGAGTCCCCGAATCATCTGCTACTTTAACCCCATGCTGTCTGGGCAGGAACAGATGCCCTCAGGAGACCTACACACAGAGGCAGGGCCAAATTCAAAGCTGAACCCCAGGAGCTCTGTGAACAAAGAAGAGAAAGGGAAATTTCTCCTAGTAGCCTCAGGAGCAGCGGATTAATTCTCTACAATCAACTTGATGTACCTTGCATCTCTGGAATACCTGAATAGACAATGAATCATCCCAAAATTCAGGTGGTGGACTTTGGGAGCAACTGTAGACTTGGGGTTTGCTTTCTGCATCTAATTTGTTTCTGGTTTTATGTTTATCTTAGTTTAGTATTTAGAGTTTATTATCATTGGTGGATTTGTTTATTGATTTGGTTGCTCTCTTCCTTTTTTTTTTTTTTTTTTGTGGTACGTGGGCCTCTCACTGTTGTGGCCTCTCCCGTTGCAGAACACAGGCTCCGGACATGCAGGCTCAGCGGCCACGGCTCACAGGCCCAGCCGCTCCGAGGCATGTGGGATCTTCCCGGACCGGGGCACGAACCCGTGTCCTCTGCATCGGCAGGTGGACTCTCATCCACTGCGCCACCAAGGAAGCCCCCTTTTTTTAAATATATAGATATATATACATTTTTTTCCTTTTTCTCTTTTTGTGAGTGTGTATGTTTCTTTGTGTGAGTTTGTCTGTATAGCTTTGATTTTACCAGTGTCCTAGGGTTTTGTCTGTCCTCTTTTTTCTTTTTTACTATAGTTTTTAGTGTTTGTGATCATTGGTGGATTTGGGTTTTGGTTTGGTTGCTCTCTTCTTTCTTTCTTTCTTTTTTTTCCTTTTTTATTACTTTTTAATTTTTATTTTTAATAACTTTATTTTATCTTATTTTTTTCTTTATTTCTTTCTTTAGTTCTCCCTTTTCTTCAGAGCCACGTGGCTAACAGGGTCTTGGTGCTCTGACTGGTGTCAGGCCTCTGCCTCTGAGGTGGGAGAGCCAAGTTCAGGACACTGGTCCACCAGAGACCTCCCAGCTCCATGTAATATCAAACGGCGAAAGATCTCCCAGAGATCTCCATCTGAACGCTAAGACCCAGCTCCACTCAACGACCAGCAAGCTGCAGTGCTGGACACCCCATGCCCAACAACAAGCAAGGCAGGAAAACAACCGCACCCATTAGCAGAGAGGCTGCCTAAAATCATAATAAGTTCACAGACACCCTAAAACACATCACTGGACGCAGTCCGGCCTACCAGAAACACAAGATCCAGCCTCATCCATCAGAACACAGGCACCAGTCCCCTCCACCAGGAAGCCTACACCACCCACTGAACCAAGCTTAGCCACTGGGGGCAGACACCAAAAACAATAGGAACAATGAACCTGCAGCCTGAGGAAAGGAAACCCCAAACACAGTAAGTTAAGCAAAATGAGAAGAGAAATACACAGCAGATGAAGGAGCAAAGTAAAAACCCACCAGACCAAACAAATGAAGAGGAAATAAGCAGTCTACCGGAAAAAGAATTCAGAATAATGATAGTAAAGATGATCCAAAACTTGGAAATAGAATGGAGAAAATACAAGAAATGTTTAACAAGGACCTAGAAGAACTAAAGAGCAAACAAACAATGACAAACAACACAATAAACGAAATTAAAAATTCTCTACAAGGAATCAATAGCAGAATAACTGAGGCAGAAAAATGGATAAGTGACCTGGAATATAAAATAGTGGAAATAACTACCTCAGAGAAGAATAAAGAAAAAGGAATCACAAGAATTGAGGACAGTCTGAGACCTCTCGGACATTAAACACACCGAAGTTCGATTTATACGGGTCCCAGAAGAAGAAGAGAAAAAGAAATGGACTCAGAAAATATTTGAAGAGATTAGAGTTGAAAACTTCTCTAATATGGGAAAGGAAATAGTCATCAAATCCAGGAAGCACAGAGTCCCATACAGGATAAATCCAAGGAGAAACACGCCAAGACACATATTAAACAAACTATCAAAAATTAAATACCAAGAAAAAATATTAAAAGCAGCAAGGGAAAAGCAACAAATAACATATAAAGGAATCCCCATAAGGTTAACAGCTGATCTTTCAGCAGAAACTCTGCAGGCCAGAAGGGACTGGCAGGACATATTTAAAGTGATGAAAGGCAAAAACCTACAACGGAGATTACTCTACCAGGCAAGGATCTCATTCAGATTCGATGGAGAAATTACAACCTTTACAGACAAGCAAAAGCTAAGAGAATCCAGCACCACCAAAGCAGCCTTACAACAAATGCTAAAGGAACTTCTCTAGGCAGGAAACACAAGACAAGGAAAAGACCTACAATAAAAAACCCAAAACAATTAAGAAAATGGTAATAGGAACATACATATCGATAACTACCTTAAATGTAAATGGACTAAATGCTCCAATCAAAAGACAAAGACAGGCTGAATGGATACAAAAGCAAGACCTCTACAGGAGACCCACTTCAGACCTAAGGACACATACAGACTGAAAGTGAGGGGATGGAAAAAGATATTCCATGCAAATGGAAATCAAAAGAAAGCTGGAGTAGCAATTCTCATATCAGACAAAATCAACTTTAAAATAAAGACTATTACAAGAGACAAAGAAGGACACTACATGATGATCAAGGGATCGATCCAAGAAGAAGATATAACAATTGTAAATATTTATGCACCCAACAGAGGAACGCCTCAATACGTAAGGCAAATTCTAACAGCCATAAAAGGGGAAATGGACAGTAACACATTCATAGTAGGGGACTTTAACAACTGACTTTCACCAATGGACAGATCATCCAAAATGAAAATAAATAAGGAAACACAAGCTTTAAGTGACACATTAAACAAAATGGACTTCAGTGATATTTACAGGACATTCCATCCAAGAAACAACAGAATACACTTTCTTCTCAGGTGTTCATGGAACATTCTCCAGGGTAGATCATATCTTGGGTCATGTATCAAGCCTTGGTAAATTTAAGAAAATTCAAATCATATCAAGTATCTTTTCCGACCACAGTGCTATGAGACTAAATTACGGAAAAAAAACTGTAAAAACAACAAACACATGGAGGCTAAACAATACACTACTAAATAACCAAGAGATCACTGAAGAAATCAAAGAGGAAATCAAAAAATACCTAGAAACAGATGACAATGAAAACACAATGACCCAAAACCTATGGAATGCAGCAAAAGCAGTACTAAGAGGGAAGTTTATAGCAATACAGTCCTCTCTCAAGAAACAAGAAACATCTCAAATAAACAGCCTAACCTTACACCTAAAGCAATTAGAGAAAGAAGAACAACAAAAAAAAAAAACCCAAAGTTAGCAGAAGGAAAGAAATCATAAAGATTAGATCTGAAATAAATGAAAAAGAAATGAAGGAAACAATAGCAAAGATCAATAAAACTAAAAGCTGGTTCTTTGAGAAGATAAACAAAATTGATAAACCACTAGCCAGACTCATCAAGAAAAAAAGGGAGAAGACTCAAATCAATAGAATTAGAAATGAAAAAGGAGAAGTAACAACTGACCCTGCAGAAATACAAAGGATCATGAGAGATTACTACAAGCAACTCTATGCCAATAAAATGGACAACCTGGAAGAAATGGACAAATTCTTAGAAAGGCACAACCTTCCAAGACTGAACCAGGAAAAAACAGAAAATAAAAACAGACCAATCACAAGTACTGAAATTGTGACTGTGATTAAAAATCTTCCAACAAGCAAAACCCCAGGACCAGATGGCTTCACAGGTGAATTCTATCAAACATTTAGAGAAGAGCTAACACCTATCCTTCTCAAACTCTTCCAAAATATAGTAGAGGGAGGAACACTCCCAAACTCATTCTATGAGGCCACCATCACACTTATACCAAAAGCAAACATAGATGTCACAAAGAAAACTACAGGCCAATATCACTGATGAACATAGATGCAAAAATCCTCAACAAAATACTAGCAAACAGAAACCAACAGCACATTAAAAGGATCATACACCATGATCAAGTGGGGTTTATCCAGGAATGAAAGGATTCTTCAATATATGCAAATCAATCACTGTGATAAACCATATTAACAAACTGAAGGAGATAACGCATATGATCATCTCAATAGATGCAGAGAAAGCATTTGACAAAATTCAACCCCCATTTATGATAAAAACCCTCCAGAAAGTGGGCATAGAGAGAACTTATCTCAACATAATAAAGGCCATATATGACAAACGCACAGCCAACATCATTCTCAATGGTGAAAAACTGAAACTATTTCCTCTATGATCAGGAACAAGACAAGGTTGTCCACACTCACCACTATTATTCAACATAGTTTTGGAAGTTTTAGCCACAGCAATCAGAAAAGAAAAAGAAATAAAAGGAATTCAAATTGGAAAAGAAGAACTAAAACTGTCACTGTTTGCACATGACATGATACTATACATAGAGAATCCTAAAGATGCTACCAGAAAACTACTAGAGCTAATCAATGAATTTGGTAAAGTAAAAGGATACAAAATTAATGCACAGAAATCTCTTGCATTCCTATACACTAATGATGAAAAATCTGAAAGTGAAATTAAGGAAACACTCCCATTTACCACTGCAACAAAAAGAATGAAATACCTAGGAATAAACCTATCTAAGGAGATAAAAGACCTGCATGCAGAAAATTATAAGACACTGATGAAAGAAATTAAAGATGATACAAACAGATGGAGAGGTATACCACGTTCCTGGATTGGAAGAATCAACAAGGCGAAAATGATTATACTACCCAAAGCCATAAACAGATTCAATGCAATCCCTATCAAACTACCACTGGCATTTTTCACAGAACTAGAACAAAAAATTTCACAATTTGTATGGAAACACATCAGACCCCGAATAGCTAAAGCAATCTTGAGAAAGAAAAACAGAGCTGGAGGAATCAAGCTCTCTGACTTCAGACTATACTACAAAGCTGCAGTAATCAAGACACTATGGTACTGGCACAAAAACAGAAATATAGATCAATGGAACAGGATAGGAAGCCCAGAAATAAACCCATGCACCTATGGTCACCTTCTTTTTGATAAAGAAGGCAAGAATATACAATGGAGAAAAGACAGCGTGTTCAATAAGTGATGCTGGGAAAACTGGAAAGCTACATGTAAAGGAGTGAAATTAGAACACACCCTAACACCATACACAAAAATAAACTCAAAATGGTTAAAGACCTAAATGTAAGGCCAGACACTATTAAACTCTTAGAGGAAAACATAGGAAGAACACTCTTTGACATAAATCACAGCAAGATCCTTTTTGACCCACCTCCTAGAGAAATGGAAATAACAAAAACATACAAATGGGACCTAATGAAACTTAAAAGCTTTTGCACAGCAAAGGAAACCATAATCAAGACGAAAAGACAACACTCAGAATAGGAGAAAATATTTGCAAATGAAGCCACTGACAAAGGATTAATCTCCAAAATGTACAAGCAGCTCAAGCAGCTCAATATCAAAAAAACAAACAACCCAATCGAAAAATGGGTAGAAGACCTAAATAGACATTTCTCCAAAGAAGATATACAGATTGCCAACAAACACATGAAAGAATGCTCAACATAATTAATCATTAGAGAAATGCAAATGAAAACTTCAGTGAGATATCATCTCACACCAGTCAGAATGGCCATTATCAAAAAATCTACAAACAATAAATGCTGGAGAGGGTGTGGAGAAAAGGGAAACCTCTTGCACTATTGGTGGGAATGTAAATGGATACAGCCATTATGGAGAACAGTATGAAGGTTCCTTAAAAAACTAAAAATAGAACTACCATATGACCCAGCAATCCCAGTACTGGGTATATACCCTGAGAAGGCCATAATTCAAAAAGAGTCATGTACCACAATGTTCATTGCAGTACTATCTACAATAGCCAGGATATGGAAGCAACGTAAGTGTCATTGACAGATGAATGGATAAAGAAGATGTGGCACATAAATACAAGGGAATATTACTCAGCCATAAAAAGAAATGAAATTGAGTTATTTGTAGTGAGGTGGATGGACCGAGAGTCTGTCGTACAGAGTGAAATAAGTCAGAAAGAGAAAAACGAATACCATATGCTAACCCATGTATATGGAATCTAAAAAAAACAAAAATGTTAAGAAGAGCCTAGAGGCAGGACAGTAATAAAGATGCAGATGTAAAGAATGGACTTGAGGACATGGGGAGGGGGAAGGGTAAGCTGGAACGAAGGGACAGAGTGGCATGGACATATATACACTACCAAATGTAAAATAGGTAGCTAGTGGGAAGCAGCCACATAGCACAGGGAGATCAGCTCGGTGCTTTGTGACCACCTAGAGGGGTGGGAGAGGGAGGGTGGGAGGGAGACACAAGAGGGAAGAGACATGGGGATATATGTATATATATAGCTGATTCACTTTTTTATAAAGCAGAAACTAACACACCATTGTAAAGCAATTATAATCCAATAAAGATGTGAAAAAAATGAATATGTAATTATAATAAAACACAGTTCATCAAGAGGATACAAAATCCCTAATATGCATACTTCTACTAATACAGCTTTAAAATGTGTGAAGTAAAACTTACAGAATTGCAAAGATTAATAGACAGATCCACAATTATTGTTGGAGATTTCAATACTCCTCTCTCAATAGAAGTAATCAGAAAATCAGTAAGGATAGAAAAGACTTGAACAGCACTTCCAGCCAATTAGACCTAATTGACATTTATTGAACATCTACTTGACAACAGAATGCACTCTTTTTTTCAAGTGCACATAGAATATCTGTTCAGATAGACCATTTTCTGTACCATAAAAAAGTCTCAATGTATTTTGAAGGACTGAAAACAAAGTATGCTTTCTGATCAAAATGGAATTAAACCACCAATCAATAACAGACAGGTACCTAAAATCCCAAATACATGGCATTTGAAATAACTCTTGATTCAGAGAGTAAATCACAAGGGATATTTTAAAAAATATTTTAACTCAGTGAAAATGAAAACTCAACATAAAATTTCTGGGACACTGCTGAACGAAAAAATTTTGGCTTTAAATGTTTATTTTAGAAATGTGTTTTATCAATATTGTAAGCTTCGTTCTTAAAAACACTAGGAAAAAACAAGCAAATTACACCCAAAGTAAGTGAAAAGATAATAATAAGGAACAGAAATAGGAAACAGAAAAATAATTGAGAAATCCAACAAAACCAACAGCTGACTTTTGAAAAGATCAATAAATTGAGAAACTTGTGACAAGATTCATGGGAGAGAGAGAGAGAGAGAGAGAGAGAGGGGAAGGATACAAATTACTAACATAATGAATGAAAGAGAAGGCATAACTACAGATTCTAGAGAGGATAACAGCATAGTAAGGGAATGTAATATAAAACTTTATGCTAATAAAATCAACAACTTGGATTAAATGGCCAATTGCTTAAAGACACAGCTTATTCAAGAAGAAATAAAAACCCAAATAATCTCATATATGTGAAGAATATGTTCCTTGAACTTGTGAATGATACCTCATCCTTAGCATTGTTTGTATTACCTACTGTGACCTACTTTGACTGATATGACTTGTACATGTGAAAGAACATGAGAAAATAAAATGCTTTGGCTATTTATCCCTAAATTGATAAACACACAGAGCAAAAAGTAGTGAACAGAGTTATGCTTACCAAGACAGTAAATATGGAAGCATATGGAAAAATATTGTATCTCCTGATCAGTCACCATAAGGACACACACAGAGAGTCAGGGAATAAAACCCCAGTCTACCACACCATCATCATCTACCACTTCCCAATGAGCAACCCATGTGCTGGGCTCCCTGCGTCTCTCCAGAAAACACTGGAATGCCAGATCAGAAGATCTGATAGTGACTGAGGCAGACAGAAAGGCTGACTAATTCAGGAATTCAGGTTTCCTACCCCAGTACCACCTTTTAAGTTTGCTCTGGCCATTTAGCTTTTAAAGGAAATAATTGCTTGAATTTATGAATGTTTAATTAAGTCATTTGTGTGGTTTCTTAGTTCTGCTTCTGCATATAGGTTTTGCTAACAACTGAGTAGTAAAATTGAAATTGAAACTGAAATCAGAAAGTCAAGCACAACACATATTTCATCAAAGAAACTGAATAAATAATTTAAAAGCTTTTCCCTAAATTAAAACATTCCAGATCCAGATGACTTCACTGGTGAATTCCAACCAACATTTAAGAAAGCAATCATACCAATTCTAAACAAATTCTTTCATAACAAAGGAGAAGGAAAGAACTCTTTATGTCCCAACTCTTTATGAGACCATCATACACTGACACTAAAACTATACAAAGACATCACAGAAAAAGAAAAACTACAGACCAGTATCACTCATGAACATATATTCAAAAATCCTTTAAAAATATAAGCAAATAGAACTAGAGATATTTTAAGGGATATACACAATGTAAAAGTAAGGTTTATCCCAGGAGTGCAATGCTGCTTTAATATTCAAAAATTAACTAATGAAATTCACAATGTTAGTAAAATGAAGGATGAAAACCACATAACCATCTTAATAGACACAGAGAAACTATCTGAGAAAATTTGGTTTATGATAAAAATTCTCAATAAACTAGGAGTAGAAAGGAACTCCCTTGACTTGGTAAGAGAGGGTAGGTTAATTTTGGAAGACTACGCTTTGCTTCTAATGTGACAAACAAGATGGATGTCTGCTTTTATCACTTCTACTCAAAATTGTCCTAGAGATCCAACTCAGGGCAAAAAGGTGAGAAAATGAAATAAAAGGCATCTGAACTGGAAAGGAAGAAGTAAAACTGTCTTCACTCATAGATGACATGATTCTGTGCATAGAAAATCCCAAGCAATCTTTTTTTAAAAAATTACCAGAATAAATAAGTGACTTTTGCAAGGTGACGAGGCCAATACACAAAACTCAACTGCTTTTCTCTACTAGCAACAACAACTAGAAATCAAAATTTAACAAAACACCATTTACAGCAGTATCAAATAATAATTTTTTGGAAAGTAGTATTACTTTAGTAATACTTAGGGATATATTTAGGAAATACTTAGTGATAAATTTGACAAAAATATATGCAAGACCTATACTTTAAAACCTATGAAACATCTGTGGAAGAAATTTAGTAAGGCCAAAATAAATGGAGAGCTGTATTAGGTTCATGGTTTAGAATACTGTTAAGATGTTAATCCACTCCACTTTGGCCGATAGATTCAAGGCAATCCCAATGAAATCCCAGAAGGCCTTTTTTGAGATTGAGAAGCTTATTCTAAAATTTACATGAAAATGCAAAAGACTTAGGATGGCTGAAACGATTCTGGAAAAAAAGTTGGAGGACCTATATTACCTAATTTTAATACTTACTATAAAGCTACAGTTAGCAAGAGAGTGTGGTATTGGCATCAAGGTAGTCATATAGATCAATGGAACAGAATAAAGAGTCAAAAATAACTCAGATAGATGGTCAATTATTTTTGACATAGTTCAAAAAAGGAAAGGACAGTCTGTTAAAACATGGTGCTGGAATATCTAGATGACTATATGGGAAGACAACTCCTCAATCCCTACTGAACATTACACATAAAAATTAACTCAAAATAGGTAAAATACCTAATGGTAAAAGATAAAACTACAAAACCTACATAAAATATATGGGAGAAAATCTTTGTGACTTTGGGGTAAGCAAGGATTTCTTAGCTAGGAAAGAAAAAGCAAAAACCACAAAAGAAAAAATTGATAGGGATTTCCCCGGTGGTACAGTGGTCAGAATCTGCCTGCCAATGCAGGGGACACAGGTTCGATCCCTGGTCCGGGAAGATCCCACATGTCATGGAGCAGCTAAGCCCGTGTGCCACAACTACTGAAGCCTGCGCACCCTAGAGCCCACATGCCACAACTACTGAGCCCATGCACCGCAACTACTGAAGCCTATGTGCTCTAGGGCCTGCGTGCCTCAACTACTGAGCCCACATACTGCAACTACTGAAGACCACACACCTGGAGCCCATGCTCCACAACAAGAGAAGCCACTGTAATGAGAAGTCCGCAAACCACAACGAAGAGTAGCCCCCACTCGCCACAACTAGAGAAAGCCTGTGCACAGCAATGAAGACCCAACACAGCCAAAAAAAAAAAAAAAAAAAAAAAATTGATAACTTGGTCTTTGTATTAGTCTGCTAGGCCTTCCACAACAGAATACCACAGACTGGGTGGCTGAAACATCAGGAATTGGTATTCTCACAGTTCCGAAGACTAGGAGTCTAAGATCAAGGTGCTAGGAGGCTGGTTTTTACTGAGGCCTCTCTCATTGGCTTGCAGATGGCTGCCTTTTCACTGTGTCCTCACATGACCTTCTCTCTATATCTGAGCATCTCTATGTCTCTTCCTCTTCCTATAAGGACACCAGCTCTATTGGATTAGGGCCCCACCCTTATTACATAATTTAACCTTAATTACCACTTTAAAGGTCCTATCTCCAAATACAGCCACTTGGGGCTTAGGGCTTCAGCATATGAATTTCAGGGGGAACACAATTCAGTTCATAATGATCTTTATCAAAATTTAAAACTTCTGCTCTTTGAAAATTTCTTAAATAAATGAAAAAACCGGCCACAGGCTGGGGTGAAATATTCACTTCACATACATCTGACAAAGGACTTATATCCTGAATCTTTGAAGAACCCTTGGAATTCTACAATAACAGAAAAACCAACTAAAAATGTTCAGTAGGTTAGAACCCTTGGAATTCTACAATAACAGAAAAACCAACTAAAAATGTTCAGTAGGAATTCTACAATAACAGAAAAACCAACTAAAAATGTTCAGTAGGTTCGAAAAATGTTCAGTAGGTTAGAAAAATGTTCAGTAGGTTACACTTCACCAAAGATGACGTATTAATGGCCAATAAGCACATGAAAAGATGCCCAACATCATTAGCCACCAGGAAAATGAAAATTAAAAACCACAATGAGATATAACTATATGTCCACACCTACCCATTAAAAAACTGACAATTCTAACAATTGGAAGGATGTGGAGCATTGTTGGTGATAGTGTAAAATGATATAATCCTTTCAGAAAATTTTGACAGTTTTATTAAGCAGACTGTCATATGCAGATTTATCATATGACCCAGCAATTCTGCTCCTAGGCATTTACCCAAGAGATATGAAAACATATGTCCATGAAAGACTCATACAGAAATGTTTGTTAGCAGCTTAATAAAAGCCAAAAACTAAATATAACCAAAATGTCCATCAACTAGTGAGCGGATAAATTGTGGGACATACATATAATGGAATATTACTCACAGTAAAAGGGAATGGCTATTGATACATGCAACCACATGGATGAATCTCAAAATAATTATGCTGTGTGAAAGAAGCCAGGTACAAAAGAAAACATATTTAGGATTCCACACGTTTGAAACTCTAGAAATTCTAGAAACAACAAATCTATGCTATAGTGACAAAAGGCTGATCAGTGGTTGCCTGGGGCTGGTTGTCAATCACTCTGATTGGAAGATGGCACAAACATACTTTTGGGGGGGGTGAAGAAAGTTTTTTTTTTTTTTTTTGGCTAGGAAAACTTTATTATGCTCCATGTGTCCAGGGAGCTCATACATGCACATGCACACTCACACAGGCACACAGAGCTAATACTGCTCACGGCATTGGCCATGGGCACAGAGTGGCCCTCGAGTTGGGAAGAGGCCCAGAATTCTGCTCTGGTGCCTCCTCACCACAGTCTCCTGCACTGCAGGCTGGGGCCCAGATAGGTATCGTGGAGGCAGCACCTTCACAATTCCAGGCCAGGATCCTTGCTCAGTCCTAGTGCCTGTACCAGGTCCTCTGCGAGCCCACTCTTCAACGTCCGTCTCAAAGACTTGTGGTTGCCACAGGAACGCTTGCCTTCCAGAGCAGCTAAGGCACGAGGACTGCTCTTGGTCACTGACTACACCAGCGGGTCCATGATCGCATCTGAAGTGTCACTGGGTAAACTGGAGCCTGGAGGTTCTTCTCGGGGTACAGTGCAGGGCCCCACTGCTGTGGGCATGACTAGGGAGCTGCCCTGGACCATGCCTGAGGGAGCCAGATAGGGAGGTCAGGCCAAAGTGTTGTTTTGATGTTGTTTACATGGATGTATACATTTGTTAAAACTCTTTGCACTGTACACTTTAAATGGGTTCATTTTACTATATACACACATATACACATGTATATATAAATGTATATATACATGTATATATAAATAATACCTCAATAAAGTTGATTAAAATAATTTTTAAAATCCAGCAAATTGGACTCTCTACCCAGCAGCCCAACATAACCAATGCTGACAATTTCAATCTTCATGGATTGCAGTTTCTATGCCAGGGACAGATGTAAATTAGGCTAAATTTGATACAGGAGTTTAGAGATGTTCATTGAGTGAACAAGTAACAGAAATCACACTTCTAATTTTAAACAAATGAAAAATATTTTCCCCAAACTCTGTCAAGAGTTGAGTTACTGGGACTTCCCCAGTGGCGCAGTGGTTAAGAATCCACCTGCCAATGTAGGGGACACGGGTTCGAGCCCTGGTCTGGGAAGATCCCACATGCCGCAGAGCAACTGAGCCCATGCGCCACAACTACTGAGCCTGCGCTCTGGAGCCCACGAACCACAACTACCGAGCCCTCATGCCACAACTACTGAAGCCTGCACGCCTAGAGCCCGTGCTCTGCAACAAGAGAAGCCACCACAATGAGAAGCCCGTGCATCATGATGAAGAGTAGCCCCCACTCACCACAACTAGAGAAAGCCTGTGTGCAGCAACGAAGACTGAACGCAGCCAAAAAATAAATTAATTAATTAAAAAAAAAAGAGTTGAGTTACTCCCAGCTTGGTAACTCACAAAGCCTTGTTGAATCCTTCTGTGACTCAGAATGAGGGGACGCTATCCTTTTCCAAATTTTGACAAGCTCACCAGTAATCTGTTTCAAAACATCTGTAGTCCTTCCTGACTTTTTCAGCAATGTTTCACTGCTCTTTTCTTTTCAAATGCTTCAGAATTGACTTTGAAAATAAAGGTTGTATTTTCCCCACTCCTCAAATTTTGAATGACTTATTTCAGAAATGGCTTCAATTTATATGCCTGTCACTTTAGACCATAACAGTCCCCATTAACTGTTAAATGATGTCAGTTTGCTTTACTTTTCGGTTTTAGTGGGGATTTTTTGCTGGGTTTGCTGCCTGTCTGAGAGGGGCAGATTTGTCTGATTTAGTTATACCCAGATGTGCCTAAATAAAAGACAGAGGAGAACAAGATACTGAGTCAGTGTTTCAGTGAATTTATGTTGTATTTCTCATAAATTCCTGTGGGTTTCTTTTGGCACCAAAATTTATTATTCTCTGTTCCTTTTAAAATACAATCTGATGCAATAGTTAAGGGCCAGTGTCAGGCTGGGAGCCTCCACCTCTGATCAGCAGCTGCCACACAACATAAATCAATTCAGCAAGCATTCCCAGAGCATCTGCTGTGCACTCAGATCTTTGGCGAGCCCGATGGAATATTCAGAAGAAGCTCTGGCTTCAGGGAGCCTACAACAAAAAAGAAGCACGAATGGCTGCTAGGCTTCAGGCTAGGGTAACTAAATTTTACTTAAGATTCCTCTGTTTAATTAGCAACATTCATTCAAGAATTCATTTAACTTCTTTGCTAAGTGAATTTTAATGAGATTCTACGTCATGATTTTCAAAATAGGAAAAAAATGCTTTATATTTATAGGATTGGGGTGAGGTTCAAAGAAGATAATGCTTAGGTTGTCAGTTTATAAAATATAAATGCAATAAAATTGTAAAATTCATTTATTAGAATGTGATTGGGGAGATAAGCCTAAGACAACTCAGCAAAAAGTGTATGAAAGTATGATTTATTTGTTTATGCCCTCATAGAACAGCAAAAAGGGATCAGGGTAGGGCTTCCTATGTGGTGCAGTGGTTGAGAGTCTGCCTGCCGATGCAGGGGACACGGGTTCGTGCCCTGGTCTGGGAAGATCCCACTGCACTCACAGGCTGGGCCTGTGAGCCATGGCCACTGAGCCTGCGCGTCCGGAGCCTGTGCTCCGCAACTGGAGAGGCCACAACAGTGAGAGGCCCGCATGCCGCAAAAAAAAAAAAAAAAAAAAAAAAAGGATCAGGGTAAACAATAGTTTCAATTAACTTGAAAATTATTAAAACAAGATTTTAAAAGATGAAAAGGTAGGGATCCACTTTGGGCTATGATGAAATAGCTTGTGTCAATTACAGTTTTCATTGAGATCAACTGGAAAAGCTGGATAAAATTTTTTAAAAAATCTCTTTGAACCACTGTAGGACTCCCAAGGCAGTCACTATTCAAGGGGCCAAGATTTTGGAGAAAAAAAGAAAGTCCTTTGAAAGATATGACCATTTGTTCATCACTTTTCCCCTTGGGATGTCTGGTGTAGGGTGAGAAGCTGAGGGGCCTGGCAGAGGTTACCCACAAAGAAGCAGAGAAGCCAGCAGAGTTTAGGCTATCTCATAGAGCAGAAAAATAAAAGCCACAGTTCTGGGCTTCCAAGGCAGCCAGGATTTGAGGAGTCAGATCTAAGAGACAATGGAGGCACAGAGAAGTGAGCCTGGCAGTTGGCATTTTTCTCCTTGAGATATTTGCCAAGTCTTAGCTATGTAGGGTAAGGAGCTAAGAAGCCAAGCAAAAGGTGGCTGAAAAGTTCCATGGTCCCTGGGAGACAAAAATCTGAATTTAGGGTTTTCCAAGGATGAAGGACCCAAGAGTTACCCCAGGTTCTCAGCTGGGACCCATGGAGGGCTACTGTCTGAAAGATTAACCAGAAGAAGACTGACTCTTAGAAAGACTGAAACCAGGCCTCAGGTCATTCAGCCTTCGATTGAACTGAAGTAGACCAGTGGCCCCTACTCTAGCTGCTTGCCAGAGGACAGCGTGAATCCTCTACAGAGGAAGGTGACATCATCCAAAGCCTCCACAAATTTAAATATAAGCTTACCAGTACTGAATCAAAAATACTAGGTGTACCAAGTCACACGGCCAAGAGAAGAAACAGACAAGAAAAAAGGTCAGGAAAAACAAACCCACAGAGAGCCTAGATATTAGAGTTATGAGACCCTAACTTTCAAATAACTCTGATTAATGTTCAGAAAAAGAAAGAACAGGATGGAGAATTTTAGTTGAGAACTATAATCTATATTTAAAAATCAAACAAATTCTAAAACTGAAAAGTTATGTAATTCATGGTATTAAGAATTCAAAAGATGATGCAATACCAGATTGAAACAGCTGAAGAGGATTAGTTAAATTGTACTTAAGTCATTAGAAAATATCCAGTCTGAAGTCCAAAACAAATAAACAAAAATACTGAAAACAAGACACATATGGGATGTGGTAGAATGTTTAAATATACATCCAAATATGCATATAATTGAAGCCCTGGAAGGGGGAAGAGAGAAGAATAGAGAAGTAGTGGTATTTAAAGAAATAATGATCAAGAATGTTCCAACAATGACAAGACATCAAGCTACAGATTTAGGAAGTGCTAAAAGTCCAAGCAGGATAAATACGAAGAAAATCACACCTAGGAACATCATAGTGAATCTCTAAACACCAAAGAAAAAGAGAATATTCTTAAAAGTACACGGAGAAAAAGATGTATACCTTCAAAAGCAGAATAATAAGATGAAAACCAGAAAAAAATGCAATGATTTCTTCAAACTGCTAAAATAATAATAATAAAACCTAGAATTCTATACCCAGCGGAAAAAATCTTCCAAAAGTGTAGGCAAAATAAAGTTATTTCTACACAGACAAGAACCAAGAGAATTCAGCACCAGTAGACCAGCACTAAAAATACCACTAAAGTGTGTTCTTCAGGCAGAAGTAAAATGATCCCAGAAGGGGAAAAAAGGACACGCAGGAAGGAATGAAGAACAACAGAAAGGGTAAATGCGTGGGTAAGTCTAAATGAATATCGACATAAGATAATGTAATATGAAGTCTCACATACATATAGACTTGCAGTGCATGACAATAACATAAAAAGGAGTAAATGGAGTTTGTGTTCTAAGTGTCTAGCACTGCCTAAGAATTTACAAAAGGACTACTTTCTATTAGACTCTAATAAGTTAAATAATCTAAGGCAATCTCTATAGTAAAAGAATGTCAAACTGACAAGATAATGGGTAAATGGAATAATGAAATGTATTTTATTATTGCAAAAGAAAAAGGAACATAAAACAGGTAGGAAAAATAGAAAACAAATAGTAAGGATGGAAAATATACAACCAAATGTGTCAGCCAAATAACGAAATACTCCAATTAAATGTAAAAAAAGAAAATACTGAAAAGACGTAAGAGACATATGGGGCATGGAATAAATACTCCATTTAAAAGACATAGATTTTCGGACTAGATTTTTTAAAAATATATGTGTCTTACAAGAAACTCGTCTTAAATATTAAGTTGAAACATATGAAAAGGCCAATATTCAACCATGTTTTGAGTTACAAAAATGGCAGTTTCATATGGTTCAACCTAAAATGAGGGCACAGTGAAGCTGAAGGGACAGAAAAAAATATACTATGCAAACAGTGGCCAAGAGAAAGTAGAGATTAAGGTAAGAAGCATTTCTAGCATCAGAGGGATATTCTATAATGATTAAAGTGCCAATCCATCAGGATGACTCAACTATCCTAAATTCTTATGAACCTAATGGCATAGCTTCAAAATATGTAAAGCAAAAATTAACAGAACTCACAGGAAAAATAGACAAAATCACAATCATAAGGAGAGGCTCTAATATATCTCTTTGTAACTGATGAAACAAGCAACAACAACAACAAATCTATAAGGATATAGACCTGAACAACGCAATTGACTAAATTTACCTAATTGGCATACACAGAACCTGCACATAACATCAACAGAAAACAAATTAATTTCAAGTGTACCTGAAACATGTACCAACACTGACCACATGCTAGACCATAAAGCAAATCTCAACAAATTTCAAGTGGTAGAAATGATTCAAAGTATATTCTTTGACTGTAGTGGACTAAATTAAAAAAATCAATTTAAAAAAAGATAACTGGAAAACTCCCAGATGTTTGAAAATTAATCATTATGCTTCATATAATACATGGACCAAAAAAATCACAATAGAAATTAGAAAGCAGTGTGAACTGAATAATATGATAAATATGACCTATCAAAACTTATAAAGCTAAAACTGTACTTAGAGGAAAGTTTATAACCTTAAATGCCTATATTAGAAGAAAAACTGAAAATCATTTATGTAAGTATCCATCTCAAGAAATTAGAAAATGAGCAACAAATTATAGCCAAAGGAAATAGTAGAAAGAAATAATAGATATAAAAGCAGATATTAGTGAAATAGAATATAAACAATAAAAGAAAATCAACAAAGTTTGTTGTTGGAAAGACTAATGAAATTGATAAACCTCTAGAAAAACTAATCAAGGAACAAAAGAGAGACGGCACAAATTACCAACATCAGTAATGAAAGGACAAATATTCATAATGAATTAATATAGGCCACACTGCAGAGTGATTAAGAGTACAGCCTGTAAAACCAGACTGCCTAGGTCTTTGGGGTTTAAATAGAATTAATATTATTCACAATAGCCAAGATATGGAAACAACCTAAGTGTCCATCAAATGGATTAATGAATAAAGATGTGGTATATATACACACACGATGGAATGTTATTCAGCCATGAGGAAGAAGGACCTACCTAACGTTGGAAACCTATTTACCGTTTGCAACAACGTGGATGGACCTTGAAGGTATTATGCTAAGTGACACAGAGAATGATATATACTGTATGATATCACTTACATGTGGAATCTGAAAAAGCCAAACTCATAGAAACAGACTAGAATGGTTACTAGGGGTAGGAGATGGTGATCAAATGTACAAACTTCTAGTTACAAGAGGAATAAGTTCTGGGGCTCTAATGTACAGCATGCTGATTAAAGTTAACAATAGTATGTTGTATACTTGAAAGTTGCTAAGAGAGTGGATCTCAAATGTTCTCACCACAAAAAAGAAATGGTAATTACATGGTATGATGCAGGTGTTAGCTATGTTGGTAATCATTTTGCGATATATAAATGTATCAAATCAACAAGCTGTACACCTTAAACTTATACATTATATGTCAAATATATCTCAATGAAGCTAGAAACTTAAATTAAATTAACAACGTAGAATTAACCCATCCGATGGTTTTGGAAGATCCATGGCCGTTGTCTTTTCAAATATGGCTTTTGCTCCATTTCCTCACTTTTCTCCTTCTAGGACTCCAACCACACACGTTTATGGATGTGTGCTTCTGTGCATTTGCACACTTTCTGAAGTCAGATCTCCTGGGCCCTTGTCTGTCCTGGACACATTCTCTGCAGGCTACTGGGACTGGCTTCTCCTGGGGCGCCCTCTGCAGGATACTTTAGTCCTGGAGTGAGGTGGGGGAGGGGACAGGCACAGCAGGAGTGGCCCTGCAGCAGTGGTCCTGTGCACATGCATGATGAACGGCCTGGTCAGGGGCTCCCCAAATGAGAGGGGCTTGCTGGCGCCCTGTGTGTTCTCTCTGCCTTTGCTCCCATACATGCAGGATTGGGCTGGAGCTGGAGAGCATGGGCGTGCTGTCTGAAATCAGTGACCAGAGAGCACAGGCCCTGCCCAGGCTCCTCCTAGACTGGAGGTCATCCCAGGGCGCTGAATGAGGGACCTCACACATCTGGCTTGCTCTGTGTCTACACAGGCCCCTTGACCTCTCAGTGTTTACAGCTATGAAGAGAAGCCCTTTCTTTCCTTCAGCCAGGGCACCGCCACCCGCCCGCCCCACTTCATCAGAAAGAAGCAGAAAAGGTCATCACAGGGTTACCAGGGAGCCCCTGGGAAGCCCTCGGGTGGAGAGCAGCCCAAAGTGTGTTTCTCCAGCTGCAGCTGAAGCACATGCCCAGATGGTCCCAATTCTAGCAGCAAGAATGTGGTGCTGCTGATTGAACTCACCACAGAAATAAAGGCCTGGCCGCTGTTTCCTGGGAGCAAGGGGAGAAGAGGCCAAAGGCAGGAGGAGAGACCAGAGATGAGGGAGAAGAGAAAAACAACAACAAGGAAATTGGGAGGGAGCAGCAAATGGAGGGTGGGTGGGAATCGGCAAGACAGAGGGGAGGGAACAAGGGCAGGGGAGGAGAGAAGAGGCAGAGGGGAAATGGAGGAGGGCAGAGAGGAGTGTGTCCCTAGGTCACTGCCATCCACACCTTTCACGTGATGGCTAAGACGATTTGCATTTTACCAAGGATAGAGCCTAAAATCCTAAAGCATGAAGCACTAGTGGTGGGATTCAGGCACAAGAATCTCAAGGGCCGGAGATGGCCCTTGATCTCGGAGGCCCCTTACTTCCCTTCCTAGGTTTAGGATTCATCCCAGGAAACTGCAGCCTAATGCTGGCAACTGAAAGCTGGAAATGGGAGAAACTTTTCCTGTTTTCAAAAAGCATCTGCTCTTTGGAAACAAACTTCAGTGAGAAACGTGAAAACCAGAATCACTCTCAAAGAATAAAACTGACTCCCTCCAAGCCCGTGTTCTAGATCACAGAAGCTTCTCTGTCACCCTGGGATTGTGTGCTCAGGCTCCCCATGGCTTCGGGAAGACCCAGGCAGTATGAGGAATGTCATTTCAAAGCCGGGACAGCCAGATTATGGTTTGGCTGCATGGCCCTTCTGGGAATGGGGATTCAGGGCAAAGGAATCTGCCTTAATGTTTTTTCCAAAGGCCCAGTTCTGTGCTTTCGTGATTCTGGCTCTTGGAGGCTCCCTTTACCTCTGCCCGGCCCTTAGCCAGGACCGTCTCCTCCCTGGGCCCTCAGACTCTGAAACCGAAGGCGGCTTGTGGCCTGAGAGACTGGCCCTCAGCTGTCTGAGAGATGGATGGAGAAGGCGGTCCATCCTTTGCGGGGAGGAGGAGAAGCGCTACCAGCTGCAAAACAGAACATGCGAGCCAGGCCACCGCTGGCAGGGGAGGGTGCTTTCCAAGTTGAAAGCGGTGAGAAATATGTTGGAATCTGCCTCCAGAGTCATGGAGGCAGATTTTCTTTTTTTAATGCCCTTTTCAACCACATACTTTGAAAAGCTATTTAAAGGCGGGAGAAATTAATTAGGGCCCTTTGTGCTGGATCCCCTTCCCCAGAGTTCCTCTAGCAAGAGAAGTAAAAATAGAACCTGTGAGGGGTTGAAAATGTACTGCAAACAAAGATCATATTTAAGAGCCCAACGAAGCACGACTGTCCAAATAGGAAGAAAGGAGTCAATTATTTCCATCGCTGCAGAGGGAAACGGTGGCAGTTTCTCAGGGTCGTTGGGAACAGCCTGAAAACTGGAAAAGCCCTAGGAGGCTGGGAGGAAAGGCCTTGCCAAGAGACAGACCCTGTTTGTGTCCCTCAGATAATCACCACTTTTGTCCCAGCTCTATTACTGAGGAGGACTGAGGAAATCAGGAAGAAGTAGAGAAAAGCAGAGTTTGGAGGATATTAAAAATCTCTTCCACTTACGGAACAATTCGACCTTTTAAATATACTCTTCCATTCATTTGATCCTCAACTGCCCCCCAAAAAGGTAGACGTGGTGGGAGTTTTCATTTTCTCCCAATGAGAATGCTGGCGAGTCCAAAGTAACACAAAAGTGTTTCTGGCAGGCCACGTAAGGTGGGGAGTCAGATGTATGATTCCCAGGCTGGCCAAGTTTCAGTGCAGCACAGCAGTGAGGAGCACAGGCTTGCAGCCAGGGAGGCCTGGGAGTGAGGCTCAGTCCAACCACTCACCGGCAAGTCACTCCCAAACTCAGAGCCTCAGCTTCCTCTTTTCTCCTGGGAACATTCTCTCCTGGGAGCATTCAGCCTGAACAGACCCCACACACACACTTTTAAAGGCTGTCATGATGATGAAAGGAAAGGAGGTATCTGAAAACTTAGCACGTGCCTGGTGAATAGCAAGCACTAGGTCAACTGTTGCTATCAGCTTTGTCATCATGCTGGGATGCAGACAAAGGAGAATGATGCTGGAGAAGGGAGGGGGGATGCACACCTTCTACACTGAGGCACAAGTCCTAACTCAAGGAGTCAAAGATCCTTGAGTCATGCGACCTGGGATACATTACATCATCTTCAAGTCTCAGTCTCCTCATCTGTATAATGGGGATTATAGTACCTTCTGTGGCTGAGACAATGCTCTATGTTCACCCTACCATGTCTTCTTCCTGAGTTCACAGTAGACCTGTATTTCCCAGCTCCCTTGCTGTTAGATCGGGGGCCTAGAACTGAGTTCTTCCCAATGGAATATAGGTGGAAGTGACGCAAGGTATCCCAGCCCTGAGTCTTAAAAGCATCCACGTGTTCCTGCAGCCCGATTTTCTCCCTCAGAGGAGATGGAGATGGTGTAGCTCCAGGATGGAGGAGTCATGACACAGAACGAAGCCACCCAACCTGCACTGGATTCTGCTGTGAGGGAGAAGAAAGCCTTTGCTGTGAAGGGTCACTGAGATTAGGGGTTATTTGTGTCCCAGCACATCCCAGCTCCTGGTTAACACACCTCCGGGGGTCGGGGGAGGGGCAGGGGGCAGGGGGTATGAGGATCAAATGAAATCATGTGGGGCAGGACTCAGCCAAACATGGATGGCTACTCTGCCGGTTTCAGGACAGAGGGCTTGGGCACAGAAACGGTACTAGAAACGCTTGGGTCCCTGGGATCTTTAGGCTTACATACTACTAATACACAAAAAGCTGCCCTCTAGTGAGCTTATACTATGTGCCAGACACTGGCTGAGGAGCTTTCTCTGCGTTAGCACTCACACCCGGGATGGCCCTGGGAGCGAGGGTATAGGGTGCACCTAGAGGGTCAGCGGAGCGTGGTAGTTCTGAGTGAGGACACAGGGGCCCTCTGGCCAGGGTGTGACTCTGGATTTACAGTGTGACTTTGGACAGTTTACTTGACCTTTCTGTGCCTCAGCAACCACATCTGCACAATGTTGTGAGGGTTTAAATGAGTTATTCCACGTAAAGCACTTAGCACATAATAAATACTCGAACAATGTTGGCTATTCCAAGTGCTTCCTTTTACAGATGATGAGGCTCAGAGAGGTAACATGACTTGCCCGTGGACACACGTCTAGTGAGAGGTTGAGCCTGGAACTGAAGACAGTGTGACTCCAGAGCTGGTGCTCATCTCTCTGTATTTGCAGGAGTAAACGCTCTGTGCCCCATCAGGAGACCCCAGGAGAATCACAGCTATCACTCCTCATCATTGTCACCATCATCACCACCACCAGCACCCCCTACTTTGTAATAGCACTTCACAGTTTTCACAATGAGTTTTAACATTCTACCTCATTTCATCCTCACAGAAATTCTGATTCCCACTGTACAAACAAGAAAGAGAGCAATGGCTTACCCAGGATTGTTCACTCCATGGTGGGAGAGCAGGGCTTGAACCCAGGTCCTTTCCCCCACATAGCAGTGCCACTGGGTGGCACGATGGGGCACCTTCAGCCTTGCCTTAAGCAGCCACATTTTCCTCCACAGCCCACTCCTCTCTATCTAGATTAGCCTCCAGCTTCTCTGTGGTCAGTGGACTGGGGAGACCTGGCCTGGGGGAGCAGGGCAGTGCCATCTCCTGCAGCGGTGCCACCTGACTATGTTGGGAGCAGAGTGACACACCATCCCCAGGGCTGAGTGGAGACCCTGTGAAGGGGCAGGGCCAAGATCTGCTGTGGCCCAGGTTGCTAAGGAGGATCTGGCTGGAGCACATGCTATACAGATGCCCAGAACAGAGGATGTTTGGCCAAAGGGATCCAGCCTGGGCCTCTCTGCAGTGTACAGGAGAGCTGCTCATGGGGTCAAGGCCAGCCTCACGCCCCACATGAGCTGTGCTCTGGTCCATGGTCCAGCCACACACTGATGTCTAACCCTAGCCAGGACTGACCTCAACCCTGGCCACACACAGACCCTTAAACCAGGCACAGACTGGCTCCAAACCTCAGTTACAGGCTGACCTTGAACCCAGCCATGGTGTTACCCCACCTAGAGACCGACTAGAGACTGCCTCTGAGAATGACCCATACTTGACCCCAGCCCACAAGGGCTGCCCTTAACTGCCATGAACTAACCACTCACTGATCACAGACTGACCCTTGATCACTAACCCCTAACCCTGGGCCAGCCTGACCCTTCAATAGCCTAATCTAGAGCATGTGTCACTGGACATACAAATAAGAGGGCAAGTGAATCTTCACTGTACAACACTTAGACGCCCCATTAGGCTGGGGAGCGGGGGGCATGGTCATCTCTACAAACACGTATGTAAGCCGTATTCTCTGAGGAAGAACCCTGATGTGAGGAAAACACATGGTGAGATGGTCTCAGCTACCTCCTCCAGGCTGGGCAGCACTTGAGTCCCCCCTAGTAGAAATCCTAACAGAAAGAGAGAAACCTGCCTAACTCTTTTATGAGGGCACTGTAACCCTGCTTTCAAAACTTTATAAGGACATTACAAGAAAATTACAGACTATTTCACTCATTGCCATAGCTGTAGTTCTTCATAAAACATTAGTAATATTATTTTTAAAATAGCACATCTTGACTAAGAAAGGTTTATCCCAGGAATGTAAGGATGGTCCAGTATCAGGAAAGCTAACCATGTATCTCACACATTAATAAACTAAGAGATAAAAATCACATGTGTCTCAAAAGGCACATAGAAATTGTTTGAAAAGGTCATGTCTCTTTATGATAAAAAGTCTTAGAGCCTAAAAATAGAAGGATATTTTTTTAACCCTAAAAAGGTTCTCTCCTAAAATCCTACAGCAAATATACTTTATGATAAATTTTTTAAAAGTTTAGATACATTCTTCTTTCGTTAAGTACAAGACAGTTATGACTACCATTATTCAATATAGTACTGGAGGGCCTGGTCAATGCAATATAATAAGAAAAAGAAATGAGAATTATAATACAACTATTGTAATGGAAGAGATGAAACTATCAGTGATAGAGAATATGATTATCTACAAACAAAAACTAACATCGAGCAGGTAAACTAATAGAACTAAAATATAGTTTCACAAGATGGCTGCATATAAGATCAACCTACAAAACTCTTTAGCATTCCTCTAAAATACCAACCAACAATTAGAAAATACGGTAGAAAATAAACTTCTATTCACAATAGCAACAAATCTATAAATCATGTGAGGATTAACCAAGTGAATAAATAAGACGTTTGTGAATCAAATTGTAAAACTTTATAACAAAGGTAAACACCAGCTGGATGTAAAAGGTAAATTTAAACAACTTATAGAAGACATACTAGACGAAAAGCCTCGTCTGGGGCTTCTTATGTGGCCCCAATGGTACAAACCTTAAAAGGGAAAAATGATGATTTGTCTACATTAACAATTTTTGTTCAATAAAAAACACAATGTACAGGGGCTTCCCTGGTGGCGCAGTGGTTGGGGGTCCGCCTGCCGATGCAGGGGACGCGGGTTCGTGTCCCGGTCCGGGAGGATCCCGCATGCCGTGGAGCGGCTGGGCCTGTGGGCCATGGCCACTGAGGCTGCGCGTCCGGAGCCTGTTGCTCCACAGCGGGAGAGGCCACAGCAGTGAGAGGCCCGCATACCGCAAAAAGAAAAAAAAAAAACCACAATGTACAAAGTTAAGCAAATGATAACCTGGGAGAAAATATTTTCAATGACTAAAATGGAGTACGGATGTAAAAGATACATAAGGAATTCTTGCAAATCAACAAGTTAAGACACACAACCCAATGCCAATCGATAAATTGTCAAAGGTGATAAAAAAGCAACTTGCAGGGCTTCCCTGGTGGCGCAGTGGTTGAGAGTCCGCCTGCCAATGCAGGCGACACGGGTTTGTGCCCCGGTCTGGGAAGATCCCACATGCCGCGGAGTGGCTGGGCCCGTGAGCCATGGCTGCTGAGCCTGCATGTCCGGAGCCTGTGCTCCGCAACGGGAGAGGCCATAACAGTGAGAGGCCCGTGTACCACACACACACACACAAAAGCAACATGCAGAAGGAAAATGCCAAATGGCTAAGAAGTATATGAAGGGAAACACAATCTCATGGCCCTTAGAGAAATGCAAATTCAGACAACTACGACATGCCCCCGATACCCATAATCCTAACAAAAATTAGAAAGCTGTATAATATCACCCATAATCCTGACAAAAATTAGAAGGTTGGAGAAGTGGGGGAGCAGAACTTACTCAGGTGGGAGCATCTGTTCTGAAGAGTGACCTGGTCATACTTAGTGAATGAATTTTCTTTAGTACAAGCCCACCACAGGTATTCCATCCGGAGAGACTCTCCCACAGGCCTACGGAGAAGACAGGGAAGGATAATCACCCCAGAAATGCTGGCGGCAGCAGAGTATCAGCAGAAATCCTAGCATTCTAAGTCCACTGTTGTTGATACGCACTGTGGAACCTGTGCCACAGGTGGAGCAACACTGCATGTACATACAGCAATTAGGGGTAGGTCTTAAAAAACGTAGCACTGACAGAAAAAATGCAAGGAAGTAGACAGCTAAATCACATTAACATTTATGTAAATTAAAAGCAAATACACATAAAGAGCACTACATATTTCCCCAAGATACACACATATCTAAAGACATATATTACATACTTTGGAGTGGGGTCCAATGTGAGGAAGGGAACTAGACCAGTTGGGGGAAGAAAGCAAAAAGTAAAATAAAACAAGACAGGGGTTTTATTAGTTTCTATTACTGGTAGACATTTCTACAAACCCAGTGGCTTACCACAACACAAATGTATTATCTTACAGTGCTGGAGGTCAGAAGTCCAAGATCAGTCTCACTGAGCTAAAGTCAAGGTGTCAGGAGGGCTGGTTCCTTCTGGAGGCTCCAGGCTGGCACCGTGTCCTTTCCTTTGCCTTTCCTTCTAGAGGGTGCCTGCACTCCTTGGCTCACGGCCCCTTCCTCTATCTTTGGAGCCAGCAGTGTAGCATCTTTCCATCTCCTTCACTCACTCTGCTTCCATCATCACATTGTTTTTTTCTGATGCTAACCCTCCCGCTTCCCTTTTATGTGGACCCTTGTGATAACATGGAGCCCACCCAGATAATCCAGGACAGTCCCTCCATCTCAAGATCCTTTTCTTAATCACATCTGCAAAGTCTGTTTTGCCATGTAAGATAACATATTCAAAGGTTCCCGAGACTAGTACTCGGGCATCTTTGAGGGACCACTAATTTGCCTACCACAGTGACTTTGCATGGACAGATGATGTTGGAATTCCATGAATCAGAGTAATACTCTCAAGTCTCTATAACTTAGGCTTTATAGAAAAGCACTCTGAAGGAGAAGTGTGGAGTGCTGAGAGAGTGTATGTCACTGGTACTATGTCCCTCTTAGAAGGCTTGGGATGGTTTGATGCCTATGTTTTCTTATGGCTGTGGTAACAAAGTACCACAAGCTGGGTGGCTTTAAAGAACAGAAATTTATTCTTTCACAGCTCTGCAGGCTTGAAGTTCAAGATCAAGGTGTCACCAGAGCCATGCTCTCTCTGAAAGCTCTAGAGGAGAATCTGTTCCATGTCTTTCTCTTAACTTCTGATGATGCTGTCAGTTCTTGGTTTGTAGAAGCATCACTCCACTCTGCCTCATCACATGGCCTTCTCCCTGTGTCTGTGTCTCTTCTCTTCTTATAAGGACACCAGTCAAAATGGATGAAGGCCCATCCTAATGACTTCATCTTTACTTGATTATACCTACAAAGACTCTATTCCTAACTAAGGTCACATTCACAGGTACTGGGGGTTAGGATTTCAGCATATCTTTTGGTGGGGGACACAATTCAACCCATAGCAGTGCCATGTCACAGGCTCCCGTTGCACAAGCAGCACTTGTCCACTGTATTATGATTGCTGGTCCACCTCCCTACTCCCCTACCAGACCGCAAGTGCTGTGAGAACAAGACCATGGCAGTCATACTCACCACTCCGTCCCCAGGGCCTGGCACACAGTACACAAAATATTTTTTGAATGAGCAAATGCCCCCGGAATGAGTAAGGAGATCCCTGCTCCGACTGTACCTGTTGCTCCCTCTTGCCTTAGTGGCCTGCCTGGATGTGATTGTATCTGGCAATTACTCCCATTTAGCACCACAGGGGAGCCTTAGTTTGAAAGAAATGGACAGCAGTGGTCAGAGTCACTCCTGTGGCTTCACACCAGTTCTGCCTGGCAATAATCCAGGTGCAGATGTGAAGGTGAGTGCTGTACGCTCATCCCCAAATTGGCCCACCTGCAAACTCACTTGGAGGCTGCAGTCAATGCTGCAGGCCCAGTTCCAATTATCCCAGCTGCATAGACTCACTGTTCAGAGGGGAGGGGAAATGCCACACGCCCAGCACCCTGAAAGTTATCTGACTCCTCATCTGAGAGCTTCCTCACCAGTGTCAGAGGTGGGGTGGTCGGGACGAGGTGGGAGGGAAAAGCGGTGAAAAGCAAACGCTTTGCCCTGGCTGTTATTTAGAAACCATGAGTTGCCCTTGTTGACGTCACCTGTGGGAGTTCAAAACAAGGGAGAAGCTGACCTGGCCCCATGGTCACTTGCTACATGGGTTTGTGTAAAGGGATTTGGAACTCTTCCAGGGCATGCAAATGTCAATATGGGAACAGTAACCACAGACAGGAACTGATTATTCCTCTAGATCTAAAAGCACCACCGATTTAATTACTTGGTGTGAGGCGCTGAGGGGGTGGCCTGAAATGAATTCTGTACAAAGGAAAAAAACAAATTATGGGAACCTTGAACCAAAGAAGCACAAACTCCTACAAACAGTTGGGACAGCGTCTGACCATTACACTTATAAAGTCTCATGGACTCATTTGCTCAGCCGCCTTATGAGGTAGGAGGGCAGGAATTGTACCCAGGGAGCCCCAAGCACAGAAGGCAGAGGAGGATGCTGACCATTCCGGAGACTCAGGCCTGAGCCTGGGACCCCTTGGCACCTCCTGGCTAAAGGCATAGTTTATAATAACTGGATTTTGTCCCATCCAGTAAGACCCCAGGCCGTGGTGGTTTCTCGGAGGATGGAGAAGGCATCAGGGAGTCTGGCTGGGGGACTCTGAGACCCCAAAGCAACGGGTGTCGGGAGGCCGAGAACTGCCGTGCACAGGAGCTGAAACACCGGCCGTGGGGCGTGCAATTATCATTACCCCAATGAGACGTGTCTGGCTGTCCAGAACTTTCTAGTCGTTGATGAAAACCAACCTGTTAACGCTTTAGGAATTTGCTGGCTGGCTCCCTCTGCTTCCTCGCGGATGGCATTTGCAGCAGAAGCAGGCCAGGTGTGGGGTCAATGAAGATGAACAGGAGCAGGTGGTGAGACGGCGTTCAAGGAGAGTGAGCTAGGTGCGGGTTCGGGCGGAACCGCTGACGTCTGGACCGGCTCCAGGGGCTCGGAGCAGACATTAACATCTACCCGGAAAGGGAAATAAAATCCCCTGCTGGCAATCCACAGAAACCTAAAATTCGGTGGGGGTGAAATGGGGAAAATTGCACTAAAGGGGTAAGACGAGAAGGCGGGCTGTTCTGCCGCGAGGACGGCGGAGGGCTTCCGGAAACCGCCCCGCTGTTTCCGGTTCTGCAATCCTTTCTTTCCGCGGTTCCTTTCTTTCCGCGGTTCCTTTCTTTCCGCGGTTCCTTTCTTTCCGCGGTTCCTTCCTTCCGCGGTTCCTTCCGCGCTGACGTCCTGTCTCTGACAGAATCCTTCCCTTCCCTCAAGGCAGAGCTCAAAAGCTTCTCCTCGGCGAGGAGACTTGTCTTGTCCTCAGACACTGCCTGGAGCCACTGAGTCGCCGCGTGAGCAAGTAGCCTCCAGCTTCGTGTGCTGCTGCCCAGTGATGGCCGACCCCGCCCCACCGAGGAGTCTCAGGTACGAGCTCTCTTTGTTCTCAAAGCTAAAGATGTTATTTGTGCGAGTCCCCAAACACCGCCACCCTCCAGTGGCTCCAAGCAGAATCACGCTCTTCATCCTGTTCCTGCCAAAATGTTAGCCCAGTGCTAGGGGCTCTGTGACCCAGTCAGGTTATTAAAATCAAAGTCTGTTGGGTGATTGTCTAGATCATTTAAGTAATATTGTCACCATGCACCGTTCTAACTTCTCTTTAACTCTGAATCGCACTCCTCCCCTGCCCCCCTTTTCTGAGTTCAAATCCTCTTGGAGGGAGTGCTGTGGTGGCTCCCCTCCAGCATGGCCCCGAGGACCCACCTCCTGCTGTTCACACCTTGTGTGGCCTCCTCCCACTTGGTGCCAAGGTTGTGTGAACAATGGTGTGTGAACAGTGTAATATGACAGAAGTGAGTGGGCCACGTACAAGATTCGGTTCTAAAAGACACTGCAGCTTGGGGTGTCTCTCCCTCTCATCACTTACTCAGGGGATAGCCAACTGCCATGTTATGAGCAGCTCTGTGGAGCTGAGGCCTCTTGCCAACGGCAACATGAGTGAGATAAGAAGCTGGTCCTCCAGCCCCAGACAAGACTTCCAATGTCTGCAGCCCAGGCTGACAGCTTGACTACAACTTCATAAGAGGCCCGGAGCAGAGTCACCCAGCTAAGCTGCTCCCAGATTCCTGCCTGTCAGAAACTGTGGGAGACAATCAGTGTTTGTTGTTTTAAGTTGCTAAGCTTTGGGGTAATTTGTCATGCAGCAATAGCTAGCTAATAACCAGGGCTCTTGGGTAGGCGGGGGACCTCAGGCTCAGCCCCTGCCAGCAGCCAGCCAGGGCAGCAGGGAGGGGAGATTTACTCACAGGACTGGGGGCACAGCCAGGAGAAAAGAGCCCCAGGTCTGGGCTTGTTTCTGTGCGATGGCAGCAGCCTCTGCAGATGGAGGGTGCTGGCTGAGTGGGTGGAGCATGTCCCTGGCCAGAGCACAACTTTGCATCGCCTTTCTGTGGTCAAGGAAGTCCCACATTCAATAAATAGTGGCTATTGCTGTAACTGACTGTGCCATGGTCTTAGTTTGGACCCTACTGGGGATTTCCTTTGGTAGGAGGGTGTTAGGTTTTTGCAAGTTCCAGAAGGTCCAACTGTTTGGAGCAAGCCTAGTGCGCGTGGACAGAGTTCATTGCTGGGGGCAGGGCTGCCATGGGCTGAGCAGGGCTGCCATGGGCTGAGCAGGGCAGGTGTTGGTTGCACAGGGCACTGCAGGGCCAGCCAGGGCAGTGAGTCAGTGGCGCATCTTCCCAGTGAGACCAATGGGTCAGTGAAGAAAGAAGCTGTGACCCGGTCAGTAGACACATCTGTGTCCAGGCTCATCAGGGCCCTGAACACCCAGGGCAGCTAGTGCCAGCCCTTGCCCAGTGGGGGTGAGGATTCTAGAGGACATGCTGCTTGATCAGAACTGGCTCACATTATGGGTGAAGGGGCCAAGGGGCTGTGGCTGAGCAGAGGTGGATTGAGAGCTGTAGTATGTGGCCCTGTGGACAGTTCTGTCGTGGCAGGGCCACTTGTCAGCTTTCCTCCATGCCAGCCTTAGAAAACATCCCCAACCCTGGCTTGATGAAGCAGTGAGGACTCTTTCAGCTGCAAGTGGCAGAAACCTAGCTCGATATTGATAACAACCAATACTTAACTTAGTGCTTGCATTTCCTTTCTGTATATTAACTCAGGGAATCCTCACAACAACCTAAAGGTGGATATTCTTATCCCCATTTTGTAGATAAGGAATATGAGTTAGACTGACCCAGGTCCCGCTGCCGGGAAGTGATAGAGCCAGGATTTGGCCGAGGCAGGCTGGCTCCAGAGGCAGGCTGGCTCCAGAGCCCATGTCGTTAACACCATGGAGAGGAAAACTCTCTTCAGGTTCACCAGAGGCTCAAGTGATTTCACCAGTACCCGCCTCCTCACCAGTTCTCAGGCAGTTCCTGGTGTTGATCTAGTCTCTTTCCTCTCCATGTGGCCATCAGCAGCCTAAGGCTTACACCACACCCAACTGTTTAAACAACAGCACCAGAAATTAGTCTCAGTGAGCTCCCTGGGGTCATATGCTCACCTCTGAGCCACTTTCTGTGGCCCAAGGCATTTGATGCTCTAAAAGGCCAGGGCTGGGTCACAGGCCCTGAGAGCCCAGGCCTGGAATCAGAACCCCAGAACCCCATGGCCTAAGAATGGGGAGAGGGGTCTTATTTGCCCAGAAAACAGGGGAGCAGGTACTGCACAAACACAGCAAATGTGTCTGAAACAACATTACTGTCTTCCAATATTTTTTAATGGGGGATGAGGGGATATAACAACACCATTAAAGAATGTTCTGGAAACACACACACACACACACACCCTCTATGCCACACCAAACACAACTCTTTTTACTCTTGCTTATTACCTCCAGGCCTTGTCCCCACACATACATCTTTTAGGCAGTGATAGCCCACAGTACAATTCTCCTGTCTGCCTGGAAGATCTTTAGAGACTATGGCTAGCCTGAGGATGGTGTGGCTAATTTCCTTTCATACGAGACATCAAGGAATCTTGTCACTGTGGGCCTCTGACCATAAGCTTATAGTTTCCAGGGTGTTTTTTTTGGTTGGTTTGTTTTCTCATGTTGGAATTTTGCCCTTGTGGCTCCACGAGATCAACAGTGGCTTGTTTCTGGGGTGCTGGAACGGGTAAGACGGGCAGGCACCAGGTGACAGTGCTGGCCTGACCTCCCCCTCCACAAGCCACACAGACAGCCCTTGCCAGGGTCCTGGGCAGGGGTGGCCCTTACACTTGGGCTCATCCACAAGAGTCCTTCGCCAGGCACTTCTGTGGGCCTGGCTTCCAGTGCCTGGGCCTGTAAGCTGATGGCCAGGATCATTCTGTAATGCAAGTGGTCACAGAAGGAATAATAAGTATAGTGCACTTTTTGGAGCACATTCTCTATATGCCAAGTGCTATGGAAAGCTTTTTTCCACACATTCTTTCACTGAACCCTCATAACAACACTGCGATATAAGTACAATTGTTGCCCCTGATTCACGTGTGAGGTTTCATAAGCGACCTCATCAAGGTCACACAGGTAGGGAAGGTGGAGCCCTGATTCAGACCCACCAGTCAGAAGCCATGTTCACAACCACTTTCAGAGGGGGAGCAGGAGGTTAAAGGGCACAGACTCTGGACTCTCATTGTCCAGAGATAAATCCAGGCTTTGCCACTTACTGGCTGAGTGGCTCTGAGCAGGCTACTCCATGTCTCTGTGCCTTAGCTTCTCATCTGTAAAATGGGGCAGTGGGGGGGGGACTTTTAATACCTACTTCAGAGGGTACAAGCATTAATGCCCATACTTATGAGGGTACAAGCATTAATGCCCATAAAATACTTCAACTTTGGCCAGGAACAAAGGAAGTGCTCAGTAAATGCTAGCTATTACTATTATGCTGATGCAAAATCTTGAAAGAGAGTGAGTCTTCACGAAGGGGGCTGAGGACCAGTTCAAATGGGACATGGTGCTTGGCACTGGGTGGGAGTGCAGGAAGGAGGGATAGACCCAGAGATACATGGATGGAATAACAGATGTGTGAAGTGAGCTCTAAAGTACAGCAGACTGTGACTTGTTCTAACATACCTTTCAAAGACAGAGAGGAAATTGTTTAATTCTGGGTGGAAATCTGGAAGAATTTCAAGGAAGAGGCAGCTTTTGACTTGGACCTTGATAGAAGCCCAAGACCATGTAGATAGATGAGGAGGAGACACTTTTAAAAGAGGCAAGGAAGTAAGGAGGGTGTGGAGTCCTGGCATGGGAGTGGAGGGTCAGTTCTGGAAGACAAGGAAAGAGGGAAGTATAGAGGGAGGGCTGGAAATGAGGGAGGAACCCAGAGTGCCCAGCAGGGTCCCGCAGCAACTTGGAGGTGTGGCTCGGGGAGGAGGTCTGCCTGGTAGCAGAACAGGGGTGTTTATGATAACGTCCTGCAGCCTGGGCCACGCTCCCCACCACCTCGTCTCTGTGTTTAGGACCCATGGGGGTCACAGCCCCATCTGCCGCCACCTGGGTGGGCCGTGCTGCTTCGCCCAGGATCAGTGGCAACCCCCGCCCACACAGACCCCAGGAGGGAAAGCAGTCACTCTGCTCAGACTTGATTCCTCTTCCAGGCCCCGTCCCTGAACAAAGCCAGCATTTATAGCTCGGGCACTGTAGGGTAGGGTTACCCTGGCTGTTTATGACTTGGGATAGAGGATTTTCCTGGAGAGGAGAAGCCCCTTTCTCTCCCATTTGAAAGCCATTTGGGCTTTTGGGAAGGGGCTGGGTGATGGCATTTTGCCCTTAAAAATACAGTGAAGACCAGAAACGAAAGAATTCTGATGAAGTCATTCTTCCTTCCAGAGAGCTACTTAGGGCTTGGTGGGACTCCCAGATTTCAGAAATGTGGGAAGCCCACAGAGAATGGCGGTTTTGGTCAGGAAGAGCCGTCCTCCAGGACAGGGGAGACCCCTGGTGCCCTAGCACCAGGCCAGCCTGCTGGAGGCGGGGAGCAGACCCCCAGGCCCTTGCCCAAGTGTGCTGGGGCCCGTCCCTCTCCGGTCTCCTGTCCAGGTGCTCCACCTGCAGAAGGAGATGGGGCTGAGGGACTAGCCGGGCTCCCCTTGTGTTGATGCTGTGCCCTCTTCTGAAGCCCCTTCAGGCCAGCAAGCTGGGAGTAGGGGTGGGGCATTGAGAAGATTTTCAAGCCACTGCCACTCTCCTTACTGGGAGCCATGGCTGTCCCTTTGACCCTGAGGCCCAGACTGAAGGCCTTAGCTCATCTCACATTCCATGGGCCACCCAAGGATCCCAGGCCATGCAGAGAGATGGGTGATCTCTAGCACCCCTCTCCTCGCCAGGCATGCCCCAAGCTGTCCCCACTTCCTACTGCACTGTGTGATTGAGGGGCTCCAGGAAACCTCTTTCCTTTCCCAAATTGTGCCTTCAACCCCTGCCATGGTCAGGCATTTCCCTCGTCAGAATCATCACTTGGGCTCCAGGGTCTGTGTCTCCAGAAGGCTCCCCTGCCAAGTAGGCATCACAAGCCAGGGAGGGGGGGAGTGAATTAGGGGCAGGGAACCAGGCAAAGGAGACAGGACTTGCGAGGATTTGGCAAACTCAGGAAAGAAAAGGGGTTTGGAGAAAGTTTTTGACCAGAATTTAAAATCTGGCAGGATGATGAAAAGTAAAGAAGAGAGGAACGGAAGTAAAAAGGGAGCAGGAAGGAAGGGATGGAGAAGTAGGAGAGAGAAGGAAAGGAAAAACAGAGGAGTGAGAACAAGGAGACAGGGGTCAGAAAGGAGAAAGGGGGGAGAGGGAGGGGAGGGAAAGAGGGGTGAGAGTGATAGAAGGGAACCTGGAAGGGGGGAGAGAGAGGAGGAGGCAGAAGGAACATGGGGCGGGCAGGTCTTCAGGACCTGGCCTGCCCTCTGTCCTGGGTGTCCTGGTGGTAGGCCCTCGGGGGCAGCCAGTACCTCTCAGTGGGGACTCCTCTTCCAAGGTTCTGGGCTGGGGGCTTTTTATCTCTCCCTCTACCCACCAGTTTATTACCTGCCAAAAAAAAAAGCTTCTCTTTCCATTTTGGGGGAAAGAAAATATAAGTATTCCCAGAAAAGTAGAGGTCATTAACTGTGGGAAGCAGTTGGTTACCTATCCAGTAGATAGACAGACATGCACACATGCACATGCATGCACACATGTACACTTACATAGCCCTCTAGACCTGCCAAGCCGAATATGGTAGGCATGCTGCTCTGTGTTGTACAGAACAGATATAGAATACTTCCATCATTGCAGAAAGCTCTACTAGACTGCACTGCTCTTGCCAAAGCCCTGCCTGTGCTTAGGTGCTCACTTTCCCACTTATTCTGGAAGGTGATGCAGAGCCCCAGGCACACTCGGGAGCGGGGTGGGAGGGGGGTGTTCATTAGCTTAAGCCAATCTTGGTAATTCCCTGCTCAGTGATGGGTTTAGTCTGGGCCTGCGACGCAGCCCTGGCCAATGAGACATAGGGTTATTCTGCTAGGGGAGAGGGGGTAGCTTCTAGAATATCTTCCTCACTAGAGATACTGGCAGGAAATGCCTGCTCCTTCCCTGAGCTCCATCCTGCCTGTGTTAATCCCCCAGAACTGCCACATCTACCCAGCCACTCACTGGCAGTGGCAATGGGCCCCGAATCCACCAGTTCTGGGGTCCCTGGACTGCTGGTTGTGTGATGTTGTACATTTTCCTCATGTTTTAGTTATGAACTTTTACTTACAGCCAAAAGCATCCTAAAACATACAACAGTTTTTAATGAAAGAATTCACTAGCTACTCTCAGAAAGCTGAGAGATGTGACTGTCTCAGCCACAAGATGGATATTTACATGGGGAGGTAACTATTGGGCTTCTGGCAAGTGGAAGAACATTGAGCTTGGAGTGAGCAGAGCTAAGATCTAGACCTGAACCTGCTACCAACTCACTGTGTGACTTGGACAAGTCAAATACTGACTCTGAGTGTTAGTATTCCCATCTGTGAAATGGGGAGAATGAAATACCCTTCGGAGAAAAGGGTCTCAGGCAGTTATTATTGCTGAAATTGATAATTCCTTTCCTTTGTAGAGTTGATAAATCACTTTTATTGTCTGATCTATAAAACCCTTTTGAGATAGGAATTACTGCCTTCATTTCAGAGAAGAAAATACCAAGGTCCAGAGTGTCTTAAGCTTTGTCCAAGGCCCCCATTGGCAAGTCATAGAGCTGGGATGTGTACTTAACATCAAATCCTGGGCTCTGTCCACTCTCACCTGGGCGGGGCTGAGTAGCATTCATTCACCCTTTAGAGTGAGTTAGCTTCAGACTGTCCAACTGATGGTCATAGTTGAAACCTAGGCTCTAGGAAACAGGCCAGGGTTAGGGAGTAGGAGGACAGGAGCTTGACAGGCCTGGAGACCTGGCTCCATGTGAGGGTGAGGGTGCAGGGGCTACTGCATGGAGGCTGAGAGCTGGCACCTTCAGAAGTGACTGATGCTGGGCAGAGTTCTGACTGAGGCCTCAGGAGACTTGGGTTCAATTCCCAGCTCTGCTCTTTCTAGCTGTGTGATCATAGGCGAGTCCCTTAACCTTTCTGAGCCTGTTAACCCACCTGTAAAATGGAAACGGTAATCCTTGCCCATTCATGTTGATATTACATAGATCAACTGAGGTGCTCTATGAACTGTAAAGCATTAGAGACATCAAAACGATTGCTTGGGCTTCCCTGGTGGCGCAGTGGTTGAGAATCCACCTGCCAATGCAGGGGACATGGGTTCGTGCCCTGGTCCGGGAGGAGCCCACATGCTGCGGAGCGGCTGGGCCCGTGAGCCTTGGCCGCTGAGCCTGCGCGTCTGGAGCCTGTGCTCTGCAATGGGAGAGGCCACAACAGTGAGAGGCCAGCGTACCGCAAACAAAAAAACAATTGCTTTAAGTGGTGGGGAGGAAGAACACTGAGAAAGAAGTCCTATATACAGTCGGCCCTCCATAGCCCCATCAGCCAATGCCAAATTTTATATAAGGGACTTGCAGATTTTGGTACCCACAGGGGTCCTGGAATCAATCCCCCAATGCCCTTGGATACTGAGGGGCCACTGTATGTGAGCAAAGCACAAGACCCCTTGTATGCTGGGGTCTGGGCCCTGGGGACTGGTCCCAGCAACAGGAGAAAACAGCAATTTGCCTGGAAAACATTGACAAGAAGCCAGAGCACATTGAAGGGCAGCTTGTTAAAAACCACATATATACAATGGAATATTACTCAGCCATAAAAAGAAACGAAATTGAGTTATTTGTAGTGAGGTGGATGGACCTAGAGTCTGTCATACAGAGTGAAGTAAGTCAGAAAGAGAAAAACAAATACCGTATGCTAACACATATATATGGAATCTAAAAAAAAAAGGTCATGAAGAACCTAAGGGCAAAATGGGAATAAAGACACAGACCTACTAGAGAATGAACTTGAGGTTATGGGGAGGGGGGAAGGGTAAGCTGGGACAAAGTGAGAGAGTGGCATGGACATGTATACACTACCAAATGTAAAATAGATAGCTAGTGGGAAGCAGCCGCATAGCACAGGGAGATCAGCTTGGTGCTTTGTGACCACCTAGAGGGGTGGGATAAGGAGGGTGGGAGGGAGGGAGACCCAAGAGGGAAGAGATATGGGGACATATGTATATGTATAACTGATTCACTTTGTTATAAAGCAGAAACTAACACACCATTGTAAAGCAATTATACTCCAATAAAGATGTTAAAAACAAAACAAAACAAAACAAGACAAAAAAACACAACCTGGTGAGGCTCAGGGATGGGGTTGTTAATGAGGTGTGATCCCAAAAGTGCAAGACCTGAGTGGATTCTGCAAAAAGCCTGCTGGCTTTGATCCCTCTTCTCTTATAAAATGTTATTTGTGCTCTCAGCCCTTCAAATTCCTAGACCGACGAATCAGTCTGGGCTGCCCATGGAATTTGAAAAGAATAAGTTTTCAAAAAACCACATTTGGAAACAATAGTTACCAGAAGTGTCTGGGTCTCGGAGGAAAAACAAATACCCTAATCCTGGGTTGCCCCTGTTCTCCAAGCATCCTTCCAACTAATGCCTTCCACCGTGCGCCCTCCTAACAGGAGACATACCATTTAATGAGGAGCTACTTCACCCTGTGCTCCTGAGCCATGAAAATGAAATACGACCAGATGCAGCAGCTGTGCCCTAGCAGATTCCTCGACACCCTTCCCTAGGGAGCGAACGGTCCCAGAGGGCTAAGGGCTGCTCTGTCCAGTCCCACTCCACCACTGTCTCCTCAGGAGGAGCTTGCTGTGTGGCAATAACAGGAGTCAGCTGGTCTCTTACCTATCTTGAACATTTTAAAATTCTAACCAAAGCTATATACGTTCTTAGTTTTAAAAAATCAAATAGTACCATAAAATTTGTAGCAAAAACAGCAGTGTCCTGATTTTGAAAATGAGGCAACCACTTTCAGTACTTTTTGGAGTGCATGTACCCGCATACTTCTATATAATAAGCTTGTAATTCTGATTCTTGATTTTTCAGCTTTAGATTTAGCCATTAACTGTCAAATGACAACTTAGCTCTCTAACACTCTGTCCCAATCCTAACACACACACACCACACACACACATGCATACACATGCTTCCCAAACTCCCATCCTTTCAATATAGTTGTATCACAATTTTTACTTAATCTCTATTCAGTATTGACATGATTGTAAGTGTGTAAATAATACATATAGCACACAGTCTACTATGTTTACATTTTTCTCTCTTTTGAAGAGCTTTTGGGGATTTTTTTTAGGAGTCAGTAATTGCTTTTCTTTTTTCAATTGTTTACTTTCCATGAATCTACGATTAATTCAGCCCCTAACTTTCAGTCAGAACCATAGACATTTCTCCATCAAATTCAATACACCCTGTAAGCTCAGTTCTCCTTTGCTGGGGCCAGTCCTGTCTGGGCCCCTGTCCTCTTGCTTCAGTCTGGTTATGGCTGAGCCTGTGTGGATCTGCCATCTGGGCAATAAGAAGAACAAGCCAGGTAAACAGGTTTGAGAACAACTCCTTGGTGAGCACACGCTGCATAGTAGGGGCAGAGCGTGAGGGCCGACAGAGAGTAGCCCAAGCAGCGTGCTCTGCAGAAGAAACGGAAGGGGTTGGCTGAGAGTGGGGAGGTTATAATGAGTATGTGTGTCAGGCCGTTGGGAACAGAGAGCAGCAAGCATTCATTCTGACCATGGTAATCAGAGAAGGCTTCCCAGTGGAGGTGGCCAGTGAGCTGGACCTTGGGCAGTTAATAACATTTCAATATGCTGAGGAATGGGAAATCCCAAAATCGTTTGCAGCAGAGGAAAGAGTATAAGGAAGGGAGAGCAGAGACCTGAAAGTGAATTGTAAGGAGTGGTTGTGTGTTGCCAGAGCATGAAACGGATGCACTGGGAATGAGGCTGGAGGGGTGAGAGCTGGCCTAGATGCAGAGGGTGAGGGCACCTGTGCACACATGGGTGCCAAGGAGGGTATGCCAGCAGTAGTCACACGTGGTCTTGTTTATTTCATTCTAATGGCCTGTAGCTTGATAAGGAACATGCACTTTATCCTTTGCTAAAATGGAGGCACTGAATATCAAGGTTTTGAGTAAGAGAGTGCCCCTCTGCTGTGGGACAGGACGAGTAAGCAGAGGCCAGAGGGGAGAATTCAGGGACAAGACAATAACCACAGCCAGGAGCTGGAGGAGAGATGCGTGCAAGAAATGTGTTGTTATTTTCTTAAAGTCTGTCTTATTTACCACGGTATCCTTAGAACCTAGATGTGTGTGTGCACAGTGGGTGCTGGTGAATATTTGATCAATAAATGCATGAATCTCCCTAGGCCCATAGTTCAGCCATTGGCCCAGGGAGTGGACCTCAGGTCCCCACTACCCACAGACCCATCGACTTCCAGCTCCTTTCCCGAGAGCTGGGGATCTCCACCATCTGTTGCCCCCTTACCCATCCCGCAGGGACTGCTTGTCTTCTTTTCTGGCACCATCTCCTCTGAAAGCTTAGGCTTTCTCAGACCCTGAAAAGGAGATTGTTTCAAATCCACTCCTCTTTCGTCCCTGCAAATACCTCTGAAGAAGGGGATCCCCAAAGCCCAGCTTCAGTCTCAGATTGGGAAAGAACTCTATGTGAAAAATAGAAACCCAAGGAGATAGCATCGTCCGGATTCTTCCATGGAGCACAAATAAACACAAATGAGTATCTTCGCACTTTGCCCTGTGCCTAACATGTGACGGGCCCTCGGACCATGCTGTTGTTATCAGTAATCAGCGCTAAGTGCTACCTGGAGTCACCCAAGGGGCTGTCCTTGGGCGGGATGCTGTGGGACCCTCCCTCCCCTCCCAGCCTGTGGGCAGCAGAGCCCCGGAAACGATGCCGGGTCAAGGTCAGTGCTCCCGGCCACACTGGTGACGTCTCCACTCTGAGTACTCTGCACGCTCCAGCCACCCCTCCAGGCCCTGGGAAGAAGGGCTGTGAGGTCACTTCTGGCAAAGGCATTCCCCTCCACAGCCTCCTTTTCTTGAGTCAAAGCAACCCGTGATTCAACCTCCAGGGAAAAGGAGTAAAGAGGAGCATTGAAAACAGCCGGAAGGGCCTGAGGAAAAGAGGTCTGCCTGAGTAACTGATGGGGTTGTATGATGGAAGCAGGGACATTGTTGCTTTTAGAGACAGATTAAATCTCTGCTCTCTGCAATTTACTAGTTTTGTGTGACCTTGGGTAGGTTACAGACCTCTCTGAGTCTCAGTTTTCTCATCTGTGCATTGGGAATCATAGACTCTAACTCTTGGGTAGTTGTGAGGTTGGAAGTGGCCAGTGCTGGTCCATCAGCTGTGCTTTTACTGGCTGCAGCAAGGTAAAAACAGCAACGGGGGAGTAAGTGTTCAGAAATGTTTGTAGAGTTTGAAATTGCCTGACATCCAAGCATGTGATCAGGGGACTTGCCTCACTGAACAGGGTGTGGACCAAAATATTGACCTTCATTGGACTGGAAATACATTCTAAAAACTAAAAACAAAAATCTGGTCCTTCACCACCGATAGTTTGGTAAGCACTGTTGTAAAGAGTATGGCCTCCCAGTACATGAACTGGGGAATGCTCCAGCAGCACTGGGTTGGTGTACTTCCCCTGGCCCCAGCTGTCCAGGTTGGTCTGTGGCAGCCTCCCCCTTCCTTTCCTGGGGTGTCCTCCATGCCTGGCACTGGTCTTCAGACTGGATCATCACCTTGACTCTTGCCTCCAGCTCAGCCCTCACATCCAACCAGTTGTCAAGTCCTGTCTCACCTCCTACCTATGTGTCCCTCATTTATGTCCCCTTCCCTTCAGCCACACTGCAACTAGCAGAGCACAGGTCTTCACTGCCACAAGGATGCTGTGGTCCTCCCCACTCAACTCCATCCTCCATGATGCCTGCAGAGGGAATTTTTAATTTATTTAAATAAATATTTGAAATTTGAGAATAGTTTTAGATTTACAGGAAAGTTGCAAGGGTAGTAGAGGAGTTCCATATACCTTTCACCCCTGTACAGAGGCTGGAACCTAAAAGGCAAACAAGAATTGAATTTTATTTAAAAGCTCCATCATTCTGCCAAGGGGGTTAGCATTTATAAAGAGGACCCACACGTACACACACAAAACATATAAAAAACGATGCTGAACTCAACGGACTAAATCACAAATGATGGAAATTCAGGCACCAGCAGGAGAGGTATTTGGGAAAAGATATTTCCTGTCTGTGCTTCGAGGGTCACACCCGTCTGACTATGATCCCTGGCCACTGAGTCCTTGAATCCAGCTCCCCTGGCCCTGGAGAATTCGTCAACCACTCCACAACACGCTGCTGGATTTGATTCCCATACTGCCATTGTCTCTGGGGCAAAATCACCCATCCAGTCCAGAAGTCAGCTTTAGGGACTGACACACAGGCCCCATTTGGGCAGATCCAGCAAGCAGGGTTTCCAACCACACAGGCATGCTGCCATCACGTTAGTCATCAGATGTGGGCCGTGACGAGGCCCTTAGACAATATCTCAGTGGACAGATGGGGAAACTGAGGCCCAGAGAATGGAAGGGGCTTGCCCACTGTCAGTCATCCTTCATTTGTTCACTTGTTAATTCACTCATTCAATAAACATTTGGGGAACATCTTCTACAAACCAGATCCCATGCTGTTGGAGAGAAAATGAATGTGATTCCACAGTTTAAAAAAAAAAAACAAACAGTCCAGGCTCAGTGGTGCAGGGACATCCCCAGAATTCCTTCCAGGACACTGCATCCCCCATGCTGGAGGCAGAGTACTTGGTTCACTGTGAAGACTTGTGAATAGCTCTGGCCAATCTGGATGGAGACTGAATCCCCACAGGCACCATTCCTTCCAGTTAAAGCTTTTTTTCCTCATCAGTCACTGGTCTAGTTCTCTCTTTGCTACTTCCAATCCATTCTCTCCCCTTGCGTGTACCCTGTGTCGATTTTATTTGCCCCTGGAACCCTGGCACCTAGAACAGTGCCCAGCACATGGGAGGGGCTCAATGAATATTTACCAAACAAATGGAAATGCTACAGAAACTTGAAAGCACCAGGACTAGCAGCATTGTGGTTGGGAGGGTTGCACGTGGTAGGGTTCAGTCACTGAAGCTACTGGGGAGGTCTTGGGTTCAAATCTCAGCCCCGCTTCTGGCTAGACAACTAGCTGGGTGGCTTAGAACAAGTCACTTCCCCTCTGTGAACCTGTTTCTTCCTCTACCTCACAAGATCCAATAAGACAGCACTTCATAAAACACCTGGTTCTTCGTGTGCCTGACACATAAAGGATCATCTAGTAAAACAACTTGATTATGTTTGCCTTTTGTTTTTTAGTTTGTTCTTACAAAGATGGGCAGCTGGATGTTAGGGAAGGAGAGCAGGGACAGGGAATAGACTCCAACCAGGGGCTCTCTTAAAATTTACTGTTGTCATCAACCACTGAGATCTGGGCATCCTTTGTTACCACAACATTACCTAGTCTATCCTGACTAATACAGGACCTCTTTGGGAATCTGATGAAAGCTTGGACCACAAGAAAACTGCATATTCATGCAAAATTTAGAACCTTTCAACTTCAATATCATAAGATTTCATCTGTTTCTAAGATCCTTGATGCCACATGGCTTCCTCCTCTCAGCCTTGGAATCTGGGGCACCTGGGTGTGAGTGATGCTGGGTCAGGGGTCATGAAGGCTTGAGAGGTTAAGATATGGCAGAGGGGGACTGACCCTGTCACCACGGAGCAAGGCTCGAGTTGTACAAATGAGTCAGGAGCTGGGGAGAGAGCTTGAGTCCAAACTTGGTCTTTTTGGATGCTTTCTTGAGTCTGAGCTTGTTTTACAGATGCTTTCATTAGCCTAAGCTTCTTTTTTGAATGCCTTCTGCTGCCAGCTACATTATAGCCCCTCCTAGTGTGACGACATGTTGCTATCAAAGGGCTGCAGAAGAAGTGGTGCTTGTTGCTATTGTGAGCAAACACTGCATAAACAATCAGCTCACATGCATGTGCTTCCCAGAGCATGTGACCAATGGCTTGGAGGTGGCTCAGGCTATGAGGTGGAGGGAGGGGCATTTTGAGGTCAACAGAAACCTCACTTGAGGGGCATCTCCATAGGTGGGAACAGAAGAGAGAGTCATTGCCAAGGCCACATGCGCAGGATCGCGGGTCACAAGTACCGGATAGAGCTGAGAACAGGAGGGGCTTCACATTCCAAATGTGACTCTCAGCTTGAGTCACACGTGGAGCCTCTCCTGGGTGATACATTCCCCTCTGGCTGAAAGGGCGAGCTGCTCCAAGGCCGATTGGTGAGTTCAGACAGCTGCCCAGGGATGTCTCTGGCCACTCAAGGGTGTACACTTCAAAGTGGACAGTCAGGGGTGAAGGAAGGACCTCAGCCTGGGGTCAGGACTCTTGGTTCAAGTCCTGGCCTCACTGTCAGCCACCTAGGTGACCCAAGGCTAGGTCACCCCTCTCTGGGCACCTTGTGTACTGGGCACTGAAGGTACTCTCCCAGCTTTGAAGGGCCTCACACAGAGGTCTCCGCCAGCTCAGGGTCAGGGCTGGCTTCTGGGGCACTGGCAAGTGACTGACAGGTGGAGCGCGACCACCCCCTTCTGTCAGATGTTCACAGCTCAGTCTGTGGTCAGGGGCCACAGGAAGCCTCCCTGCTCCCCAGTATCCCCCACAGGTCATTAGTATTCGGTGTAGGAAGAGAAGACCACTCAACTGCAGTTGCAGCAGCAACTAAAGACCTACAGCTCCACCATTAGAGCTTCACACCTTTGGATGAAGCAGTGTTTCCTATTAAAATGCAAATGCCCCCAGGCATTCACAAGGTAACTTGTGAAGCTGTTATCAGTTAGGTACACTCTCTATGAATTGATAAATAGGCCCTTCCCAAGAGCCAGCTGGCAGGGAACAGATTTGGATAAAAGGGAGGAAGGAAACTTAAGTACCTAGAGGATGGGAACAAATTTGTGTGGGAGCATGATAATAAGATGGGTAATAGTAAATACTTATACATCATGCATTATGTGCCAGGCACTGTTCTAAGCAATAGATATAGATATGGATGGGGATTTACTCATTTAATTGTGACAGTAGCCCTAAGGAGTAGGTGTTATCATCACAATGTTACAAATTAGGAAACAGAGGCACAGAAAGGTCATGTGTGCTGGCCTTTGTCCCTCCAGATCCACCCTTCACCTTTCTCCCGGATGGTCTGTGCCCTGAGGGGCTGATTTACAGTCAACTTTACCTGCTCCCTTGTCCTCTGGCGGGAAGATAGGGAGATCAGAGTATTTGCCCAGCTCCCTCCCCACCAGCCCTTTCAGTCCTAGAGGCAGAACAACCTCCTCTGTAGGAGTTGCCCCATCCTTTATGAGTTCCCTTTCCCCTGTGCACACCGCTGTAAATAACCCCTTCTGCAAACTCTGTGAGGGGCTGTCTGTTTCCTGTGGGACCCTGCTCAAGATCACTCATCTCGTAAGAGGCAGCACCAGGTTCAAACCCTGGCAACCCAGCTGCAGGCTACCAGGAGCCGCTCATCAAAAAGGCCAATGGCCCATGGCCCTGCTGCACACCAGGGTCTATAGAATGGAATCTCGCAGGGCTTGGTCTGGTCAGTGTCTCACCAGGTGAGGTTTGCAGTCTTGAGACTGACCAAGGGTCCAGAACATTCCTGCCATTCATCTTGAGTGAAATGACAGCCACAGTCTCCCTGCATACTTAAATTCTCTCCCACCATCAATCGTCCAAGCATGCATACTCTAATCCTTGGTAGTTACGAAGCCCTTGCTCTATGGAGAAAGGGAGTGTGCAGATGTAGCAAGGTGGTGCAGACCCAGAAGCGAGGGAAAGTTACTACTAAGCTTGGATAGGTCAGGGAGTTCTGTAGAACTCCATCCCCATCTGGCCCATCCCCGTGCATCTAGGTACCCTTTCCTGAACCAGCCTGAGCAGCTGGGCATCCATCTGATTCTCCAAGCTAGAAACCACCTCAGGAAGCCTCCCTTGTGTGCCCAGCCAAGCCCACAGACAGCCTTCTCTCCCTCCTCCAGACTCATAGATGAATAGATTTTTGCCAAAAGTTCCACCCAGTCTTCTGAATGGGAGCCACTGCGAGGGTTCAGCATTCTCTCTATAGTCTGTTGACAGAGGAATACACCCCTGAAACATAACTAAATAATCTAAGCAACAGGGTCATGGCCATAGCCACCTCTGTTGCTCCCCCACACCAAAGCACAGCAGACCATGTAGAAAACAGCCAGTGGGGCCTTGAAGTCTTTCAGTCCAGCTCCTCACTTTGCGAAGGGAGAAGCTGAGACCCAGAGAAGGACGTGACACACCAGTTCTCCTGGCTCCCAGTGCACTGGTCTTCCCCTGGCACCCAGCTGCCAGCAGGGCCATTGGCTGTGGGCAGGTGATGACTCCTACTGGCCAGAGGCTACTGTGAGGTTGGCAGGAGGAGTCAGGGCCCTGCAGCCTCCCCACCATGACATTCCAAGGCTCCTCCAGCAGATGCTTGCTTTGGAGCCTAAAAGCTGCTAATTGGGAGGAATTGGTGTGACTCATGTACCAAACACTGTTTTTGTTTTTCCTCTTTCTTAACAATCTCAACTATTCGCTATTTTTATTTCGGGGCCAGATGCAATTTCATCATTTTCTTTCTCCTTGTCCCATTGCCATGGGAACCCCGGGCCCCCTCCCTAGCTGTCATGAAGGTGCCTGCGTGTCGGTCAGGGAGCTGATGGAGGGGCTCACGGCCACCGCAGCAGCTGCAGCCAAGGCAGGACTGAGCTCGCACACCCCAGCCTCACTCTGAGGCCAGCCCAGGATGCTTGCCTTGCCTGCCCCATGGCATTCCTGCCCTCAGCTGACCCCTCAGTCCCCCACCACTTGATTCTTCCAGGGTCCCAGGCCTGCAGCTCCTCACTCAGGCCTTGCCTTTCCCAGAAAGCTTCCTCCACAGGCCCTGTCCTGTGACCCTCCCCCAGCCTCCCTGCCTCCAATCTTCCACCTGGGTCCATCCTCCACAGAGCTACCAGAGTCATCTTTTATGTTTTAATTTTTATTTAACCAAAGTACCACATACACGTTTTTTAAAATTGTGCTAAAAATCGATGAAAGACTGTAGTCCTCTGCCCCCTACCCTCTCTCTAGCGACACCAGCTTTCAATTCTTTCAGCTCTTTCTCTGGTTGGGACTTTAGATTTTTGAAAAGAAATTGTGTGTGTGTGTGTGTGTGCGTGTGTGTGTGTGTGTGTGTGTGTGTGTGTGTGTGTGTGTGTGTGTGTGTGTATACACCGCTATTTCTTGAATAGTTTGTTTTTAGCAAAATCTCTTGGCTTCCTGTCATGGTACTTTGGGATTTAACACTTTTACCCATGACTCTCCCACTTGCTTTACTCCCATATTTTCAAAAGCACAAATTCTAGTGGAAGTAGTAAGCAGTGTTCCCATTATTAGACCTGTGTAGAAATTGTTCATGACGGGTCAAGTAGTGACAGTGTTTACTGGCTTTGGCCTATAACTCTGTTTCCGCCTGGAGTTCATCCCTCAGACCTGGGCCTCTGGGGTTCCTGTCCTGGGCCCCATGCTGGCCCTCCTGTGGCTACATCTCTGTGGAAGGACCGAGGCATTCACAGGGCCAAAGTGATGTCCCTTCCTGGGGCCCACACCCCTCCCCTCTAGACCATGCTTTGGGTTTCTGGGACCCCAAATTCCCGAGTCAAATGGCCCCAAGCCCACTTCCGGGGAATCTTCTCCAGAACCGTCTCTCCCAAGAACGGTCCACACTGGTGGGTGCACCCCCCTCAGCCCTGGGGGTGGCCAAGAGGCAGATGCTTTCTGGTGGGGTGTGGATGGAACGCAGATATGAAGGCTGTGTGTCCACACACACGTGCACAGGGCCCCACGTGTGGCAGGCTGTGGGGGAGAGCCTGAGCCAGGGGGCAGGACTAGACTTAGTAATGGCTTTCTTCCTGTCTCCCACCCACCTCCATTTCCTTGGTTTTCTATATTCCCATTATTCCCCTTAGTGTTCCAAAAATACCTGTCACATGTTCATCAGGAATTTTACCAAATGCTCCAATTCCCTCAAACCACCTAATCCATCTATTCTGTTTTCCCCCTTCTTATGTAAAGAAACTAAAGAAGAAACACTCAACACCCACTGAGTGCAAGGCAATGTGCTAGGTGCCGGGGGACTATGCAATGAGCAAGGCATAGCTCCTGTCCTCCAGGGCTTGCAATCTGGTGAGAAGGAAACTGGGCTTCGAGGCAGCTTTCTGAACTCTACATGGATCCAGGCACCCATGATGGCTGGGTTGGGGGGCAACCCAGATACACAGAGAAAGACAGGCAGGTGGGATGCAGGGTGTGATGTTTCCATCTTATGGATCCATAAACTTTTTAAAAAAAATAAATTTATTTATTTTTGGCTACGTTGGGTCTTCGTTGCTGCATAGGGGCTTTCTCTACTTGTGGCAAAGGGGGGGGGCTACTCTTTGTTGCAGTGCGCGGGCTCCTCATTGCAGTGGTTTCTCTTGTTGCAGAGCACGGGCTCTAGGCATGCGGGCTTCAGTAGTTGTGGCACGGAGGCTCAGTAGTTGTGGTGCACGGGCTTAGTTGCTCTGCAGCATTTGGGATCTTCCTGGATCAGGGCTCAAACCCATGTCCCCTGCATTGGCAGGCAGATTCTTAACCACTGCGCCACCAGGGAAGTCCTGGATCCATAAACTTCTTAATTTGAAATTTGTTCAAACAAATTGAATGGGAGAAACATAAAATCAATAAGAGAAATAGAAGCAAGTTGTTTATAGAACCCTGGGGGTGGCTCAGAGCATAGTTTGAAAACCACTTCTCCAAGATACTATAGCAAAGGTGTTTATAGCCATGTTGCCTGTTTGCAACTATAAGTGCCAAATAGGGACATCACTTGTTGCTACTTGCTCCACAGGAGTTGAAATTAAGCCAAGGGCTTCCTTTAGCCAGGGAGATGGGAGTTTCCTACCTCTACCTTAACTCAAAGGAGTAAGTGGCTAATAGTAGATGTGAGGGGCGGCACCACGCTGGGGTGGGTTGTTCAGTTCAGGGTGAGTGGATCCTGTGCTCCTCGAACCATGTCATGGAGACACCCACATACTCCAGAAAGCACCAGGCGCCGCTGTCTGTCTGGTACCCATCTCTCCACCCATTCCTCCATTGGCTCACTCATCACATGCTTGGGGAGCGCCAAAGTGTGCAGGTTCTTTGTCAGGTGTTTGGAGCTACAGTGGTGAACCAAATACCTGAATCTTGGGGGCCAGTAAAGGAGACAAGGCACGTGCCACAGAATGGGTACTGGTCAAGTGTTATGGGAACTCAGAGGTGGGAGAAATCTCCTCCAGCTGAAAGGTTCAGGAAGGGCTCCCTGTAGGAGATGACACTAAAGCTGATCATTGAAGGCTGGTGGAACCTGGGAAATCAGAAGGAGCCCATTTGGGGCCAAGGCTCTGGTTGGAAAGGCACGAGGAACAGTTCCTTTCAGCTAGAACATGGTGGTGTGGAGGTGGGTAGAGCAGTGGTGAAATACACACACACCCAAAGCTGCCCTGGACCCAGACCCATCTGGACCACACCAGCTCATACATGCATCTGTGTCACCTAGGACCCTTTTCCAGCATTTTCCATGTGTGCATCTTGTCCTATTAACTCTAGCTTGAGCACCCCAAGGGACAGCACTATTTCATCTTTCATAGGACAGGTAGCTGCATAAAGGGGATGTGCAGTAAAGACTTGCTTGGGACTTCCCTTGTGGCGCAGTGGTTAAGAATCCACCTGCCAATTCAGGGGACATGGGTTCGAACCCTGGTCTGGGAAGATCCCACATGCCACAGAGCAACTAAGCTCATGCGCCACAACTACTGAGCCCATGTGCCACAGATACTGAAGCCCGCGACCCTAGAGTCCATGCTCCACAGCAAGAGAAGCCACCACAATGAGAAGTCCGCACACCGCAATGAAGAGTAGCCCCTGCTCGCTGCAACTAGAGAAAGCCCGCGTGCAGCAACGAAGACCCAACGCAGCCAAAAAAAAAAAAAAAAGCTTTAAAGCTTTAAAAAATAAATAAAGGCTTGCTTATTGAGCTCCTCCTGGCTCTGGGATACAGAAATAAAGAGATGGTGTCCTTCCATCGTGGCACTGACACTTGAGAGAAAAGCAGCAGGCACAGGCTCTCGCATGGCTGGCTAAATTCATTCCCCCGCTTACCCTGAAGATTGGGCAGAACAAACAAGGACTGGACCTGGGTTTTAATCTCAGCTCCCTGCTTAGCTGTGAGACTTAGGGAAAGCTATTCACCTCTCTGAGCTTGCACCCTAATTTATAAAAGTGGTGCTTGTAACCCTTTCTCACAGTGCTATTGTGGGGCTAAGATGAAACAGTCTGGAAAAGCGTCCCCCACAGTGCCTGGTACCAGTAGTGGCCGTTTCACAAGTATTGGTCCCTTTCCCTTCCTCAGTTTGAGGTCTCAGTTTTCTCATCTTTATAAATGGCCAGTTCAGGCCAGGTGATCTGCTTGTAAAAGTCCTTCTCACAGCTGTAACAGTTTCTGATTTTAAAAAAATCCAAAAAGATAGGGGCAGTTGGAGGGCTTGTGTATTGTTCTCTGTGGTAAATCAGCCCCTGTATGAAGTCACTTCACCTCCCCAGCGTTTGTCAGGTTTTCCCTTTGTGTGCGGAGAGTGTTGGGACCTGCCAACCTGCACCACCCCGAGCCACACTGGCTACTTCTCCATGTGTAAATGGCTTTACCATCATGTGCAGCTTAAACCATCCCTCTGCAGTCCCGCAGAGAGGAAAACAGCCTTTCTTATGCAACCCTGTCTGGAGAGACAGACAGCAAATGAGCACGGCTAAAAATATTTCATTTTCGTGTGTGTGGTGTGGGGCAGAGAAGGAGGGGCTGTGGGAAGGTGGGTCATATTGCCAAATGCTCTGGATTTTTATCTGCGCTCAGCCGGGAATACAAGAAATAACAGGAGAGTGGGAGCTCTGGCCACGTGGAATCTATCCCATGGTGCTTTCAGTCCAGGATTCTGATTCCTCCTCCTCCTTGCTAGCTCATGCACCCAGCCTCCAGGTGCTACCCCAGGCCTCAGTCATGGACACCATCAGTACCCTGCCCAGATTCTCAAAGCTCCCATCCTCTAGCTTCTTGGAGCTTTGCTGCTAATGGCTAGCACCTGTGACCTTCGGCATGTTGCTCTTGGACACTGGAACACAAGCGTCCAGGGGAAGCTGCACGTGGTAGGAGTTGATCCCTATCCATCCACCCCATAGCCAGTGACTGACCGGAGAGGGAGTACTGAGGTGTCATTCACACCTCAGAGCTCCCCTGGGATCGGGCTGAGCGTGGAACTCCACCTGCAACTCCACCCTGCCTGGCTTCTTCCCCTGACGCAACCTGCTCCACCCCTCCCTTACCAGTTTTCCCTGGGAGCACACCTTTAGCCAGTCCTTCGCTCCTGACACCTCAGCTCTGAGTCTGCTTCAGGGACAACCCCACTTATGAAGCCTTCCTCCGGGAGCCCATCCTGACTCCAGACCAGCTGCCTTTTCTGCACCTTCCTAATGAACTCTCCTCTGATTGTTGGCAGCAAGCATTTAAGTGCTGTGTTCCTTTGACTCCAGGATGACCTGGGTGTTTGTAAGAAGGAGGAGATCTGCATTTTGATCAGCCTGCCCTGTTCCTCACGTTATTCTTATGCGCGCTATATTTTAAGAACCTCTGTATAGAGGATTCTTGGAGTATTCCTTATCTCTTTTGCCAGACCACAAACTCCTTGTAAGATAATAACTATTTTCTTAATGTTTTGTGCAAAATGCTCTGATATGCATCAAGCCATTTGATCCTCCCAACCGCACCATGTGGTAAAAAAATTTAAAAAGTGATTATTATCCTCACTGTGAACAAGCAAGACTCAAGAATATTAAATGGGAGGGGTAGAAAAGATTCAAGGGTAGAATGGGTGGTCTAGATGACCTTTAAGACCCCTCCAACTATGACCTTTTAGTCTATTCTGTTTTAATTTCTCTGTGTCTCTATTCAAGTTAATCAGCTGGTTAGGAGTGGAGGAAAGGAACAAAGATGTGTGTGTATGATCTATTAAGTATGACAATCCAATGAGATTGTTATTGTTATTACATCTATTCGTATAATAGATAAATAAATATACTTATATATAAGTATATAATAAAACAGGCTCAGAGCAGTTAAATGAAATAATAATCGTTGTACTTTTTTAAGGGCCAGTGACAGAAATCTCGCTCAAATTAACATAAATAGAAAAGAATATTTATTGCAGTATCTGGCTTCAGGCCTGGCTGGATCTAGGAACTCTAACAATATCAAGTTATTGCTTCTTCCATGTGTCTGGGAAAGAAGATTCCAAGCAGTTCCCATGTCATTCTTAGAGTCCTAGTCCCAGAGGAAAAGAGAGTGCCCTTTCTGATAGCTCTTGGGGAAGAAAAGAAGAAGGCTTAAGGAAGACTCTAATTGGCCCTGCCTTGATCATGGCCTGATACCAGAACAAATCATTTTGGCTAGGTTGATGAGTCCTTGAATGCCCAGACCTCAGCCTTGTGCCCATACCTGGCCAGGAAGGATAGGTCAGCCCCATCTGAATCACAGGGGAATGGGAGAGAGAATCAGGGCAAACCAAGGGACTGAACCACAAATGACTTGCCAAAGGTCAAGGGCTTAGTAAGTGGTAAAGTTAAGATTTGAACCCAGGTCTTTTGTCTTGATGTAGAGAGTTGGTTCCTTTACTCCACAGCTGTGATCCACAGTACCTAGCCAGTACCAGAGGCACCATCACAGTCAACATTAGCAGCCATGGCAGCTGTTAAGTTTTTCACATAAAGGGCACCTTTAACTTTTCAAATTACTTTGACCAACACTCTCTTTTTCCTCATCCTCAGAAAACTGAGACATGTGGACTAATTGTAAATTCACATGCAGTTGTGGGAACCAATATAGAGAGATCCATGTATCTTTCACCCAGTTTCCCCCATGGTAACATCTGGTGAAATTATAGCACAGTATCACAGTAAGGATGTTGACATTGATACAGTTGAGAAGACACAGATCATTTCCAACCACAGGATCCTACATGATGCCCTTTTATAGCCTTATACACTTCTTTCCTGTCCCCATCTCCTCCTTAATCCCTGGCAACCACTGGAGAGCCACATGTTCTCTATTTATATAATTTTGTCATTTAAAGAATGTTGTGTAAACGGAATCATACAGTGTGTAACCTTTTGGGGTTGGCTTTTTTCACACAGCATAGTTCTCTGTAGATTCAGCACAGCTGTTGCATATATCAATAGCTTATCCCTTTTTATTGCTGAACAGCATTCCGTGATGTGGATATACCACCAGCTTGTTTTTAACCATTCACCTGTTAAGGGACATCTGAGTTGGTTCCAGTTTGGGACTGTTACAAATAAAACCGTTATTAACATTCATGTACATGTTGTTGGTTTTTTTTTAAGATTTACTTTTTTATATAAATTTATTTATTTGGTTTTTTTAAATTTTTGGCTGTGTTGGGTCTTTGTTGCTGTGCGCGGGCTTTCTCTAGTTCCAGCGAGTGGGGGCTACTTTTCGTTTCGGTGCGCGGGCCTCTCATTGTCGTAGCTTCTCTCGTTGCGGAGCACGGGCTCTAGGCACGCGGGCTTCAGTAGTTGTGGCTCGTGGGCTCTAGAGAGCAGGCTCAGTAGTTGTGGTGCGTGGACTTAGTTGCTCCGCGGCATGTGGGATCTTCCCAGACCAGAGATCGAACCCGTGTCCCCTGCATTGGCAGGAGGATTCTTAACAACTGCGCCACCAGGGAAGCCCCACGTACATGTTTTTATGTGAACACAAGTCTTCGTTTCTTTGGAATAAGTGCTTAGGGGTGCACTTGCTGGGTCATATGGTAGTTACATGTTTAGCTTTTGAAGAAACTGCCAAATTGTTTTGCAGAGTAGCTGTGCCATCTTACATTCTCACCAGCAATGTGTGAGTGATCCAGTCTCTCCATACTGTCACTGTTTTTATTTTAGCCATCCTGAGAGTAGTGCTATCTCACTGTAGTATTAATCTGCATGACCTTAGTGACTAATGATGATGAACATCTCTTTGTGTGCTTATTTGCCATCTGAATATCCTCTCTGGTGAAATGTCTGTGCCTATCTTTGCCCTTTTCCTAACTGGATTGTTTGAGTTTTTTTACTGTTGAGTTTTGAGAATGCTTTAGATATTCTTTAGATATTCTAAATACTAGTTCTTGTCAGTTACATGGTTTGCAAGTATTTTTCCTCAGGCTATAGCTTGTTTTTCACCCACAGGGTGAAATAAAATATTTTTTAGAATAAAAGTTTTAATTTTGATGAGGTCCAACTTATGATTTTTTCCTTTTATGGATCATGATTTTGGTGTCAAGTCTAAGGACTCTTTGTTTAGCCCTAGATCACAAAGATTTTCCCCCTATTTTATTTTTCCCAAATGTTTTATAGTTTTATGCTTTATATTAAAGTCTGCAATTCATTTTGGATTAATTTTTGTAGAAGGTGTGAGGTTTGGATCAAGGTTTATTTTTCTGCTTTTGGATGTTCAATCACTCCAGCACAATTTGTGGAAAAGGCTATCCTTTCTCTGTTGAATTGCTTTCGCAGCTTTGTCAAAAATCAGTTGGGTATATTTGTGTGGGTCGATTTCAGAGCTCTCTATTCTGTTCTGTTGATCTGTGTGTCTGTCCTGCCACCAATACCACACAATCTTGATTGCTATAGCTATTCAGTAAGTCTCAAAATTGAGTAGACTGATTTCTCCCAATTTATTTTTCTTTCTCAAAATTATTCTCGCTATTCTGGTTCTTTTGTCTTTCCATATAAATTTTAGAATAAGCTTATCTATATTGACACAGTATCTTGTAGAAACTGCATTAAACCTATATATTAATTTGGGGAGTATGGACATCTTTACTATTTTGAGTCTTCAGTCCACGAACACAAACATAAATACACAAACAGCACAATACCACTTTTTTTTTGGTCTCTTTCCATTTTTATTTATTAGCATCTCAGCAGCTATAACACATATGGATCAAGTAAGTAATAAGGTGTTCACTCAACAATAACAGCAATGTACATATGTCTACGTATATTTCACATGCATTTAGAATTGGGTATACCTAGTCTCTGCTTCTAAGATAAACAGAGAAGACATTCATGTTAACTAAAACGTCCAGTACTATGTGATACGTGATTTAGTAGGTAAACACAGAAGAAACACAGTGGAGAAGATGCCTACATGTTCTCTCAGATCCGATTTGAGTTAGTGATTCTGACTCACAATACCACTTTTATAAAGATTTAAAACAATAACACACTAAAACTAAACACACATATTTGGTGAACACATTTTTAAAGTAAGAAAATGATGAATACAAGATTCGGGACAGTGGTTGACTCGGGAGGGGGAGGCAGGAAGATGGGATGGGAGAAATACATATGTTACCGGTGTTTCATTTCTTGGTATTAGATCGTAGGTTCAAGGATGTTTATTAAAACGCCTACATAAAAAAATAAGCAATGACTACAGCAGTGATGAACCATACTGACATATCCATGTTGTGCAGATCCTGCAGCTTATCTAATTTGGGGAAGGAGAGACAGTGCAAGAAAAAAATATACAAAATATAAAATCAGGTATAAAAGTATTTAGAACTAGAAATCACAAATTGTAAATTTTAAAAATGTGACAATGCAAACATTACAAAATCCAAAACAATACTATAATATTTTCATTACTAATAATTGCACCCTAACACATCTCAAGGATACTGATACTTTCTTTCCCCTATATATATATTTTTAACATCTTTATTGGGGTATAATTGCTTTACAATGGTGTGTTAGTTTCTGCTTTATAACAAAGTGAATCAGTTATACATATACATATGTTCCCATATCTCTTCCCTCTTGCGTCTCCCTCCCTCCCACCCTCCCTATCCCACCCTCCCTATACCACCCCTCCAGGCGGTCACAAAGCACCGAGCTGATATCCCTGTGCTATGCGGCTGCTTCCCACTAGCTATCTACCTTACGTTTGGTAGTGTATATATGTCCATGCCTCTCTCGCTTTGTCACAGCTCACCCTTCCCCCTCCCCATATCCTCAAGTCCGTTCTCCAGTAGGTCTGTGTCTTTATTCCTGTCTTACCCCTAGGTTCTTCATGACATTTTTTTCTTAAATTCCATATATATGTGTTAGCATACGGTATTTGTCTTTCTCTTTCTGACTTACTTCACTCTGTATGACAGACTCTAGATCTATCCACCTCATTACAAATAGCTCAATTTCGTTTCTTTTTATGGCTGAGTAATATTCCATTGTATATATGTGCCACATCTTCTTTATCCATTCATCTGATGATGGGCACTTAGGTTGTCTCCATCTCCCGGCTATCGTAAATAGAGCTGCAATGAACATTTTGGTACATGACTCTTTTTGAATTATGGTATTCTCAGGGTATATGCCCAGTAGTGGGATTGCTGGGTCATATGGTAGTTCTATTTGTAGTTTTTTAAGGAACCTCCATACTGTTCTCCATAGTGGCTGTACCAATTCACATTCCCACCAGCAGTGCAGGAGTGTTCCCTTTTCTCCACACCCTCTCCAGCATTTATTGTTTCTAGACTTTTTGATGATGGCCATTCTGACTGGTGTGAAATGATATCTCATTGTAGTTTTGATTTGCATTTCTCTAATGATTAATGATGTTGAGCATTCTTTCATGTGTTTGTTGGCAGTCTGTATATCTTCTTTGGAGAAATGTCTATTTAGGTCTTCTGCACATTTTTGGATTGGGTTGTTTGTTTTTTTGTTATTGAGCTGCATGAGCTGCTTGTAAATTTTGGAAATTAATCCTTTGTCAGTTGCTTCATTTGCAAATATTTTCTGCCATTCTGAGGGTTGTCTTTTGGTCTTGTTTATAGTTTCCTTTGCTGTGCAAAAGCTTTGAAGTTTCATTAGGTCCCATTTGTTTGTTTTTATTTCCATTTCTCTAGGAGGTGGGTCAAAAAGGATCTTGCTGTGATTTATGTCATAGAGTGTTCTGCCTATGTTTTCCTCTAAGAATTTGATAGTTTCTGGCCTTACATTTAGATCTTTAATCCATTTTGAGCTCATTTTAGTGTATGGTGTTAGCGAGTGATCTAATCTCATACTTTTACATGTACCTGTCCAGTTTTCCCAGCACCACTTATTTAAGAGGCTGTCCTTTCTCCACTGTATATTCCTGCCTCTTTTATCAAAGATAAGGTGACCATATGTGTGTGGGTTTATCTCTGGGGTTTCTATCCTGTTCCATTGATCTATATTTCTGTTTTTGTGCCAGTACCATACTGTCTTGATTACTGCAGCTTTGTAGTATAGTCTGAAGTCAGGGAGCCTGATTCCTCCAGCTCCGTTTTTCATTCTCAAAATTGCTTTGGCTATTCGGGGTCTTTTGTGTTTCCATACAAATTGTGAAATTTTTTGTTCTAGTTCTGTGAAAAATGCCAGTTGTAGTTTGTTAGGGATTGCATTGAATCTGTAGACGGCTTTGGGTAGTAGAGTCATTTTCACAATGTTGATTCTTCCAATCCAAGAACATGGTATATCTCTCCATCTATTTGTATCATCTTTAATATCTTTCATCAGTGTCTTATAATTTTCTGCATACAGGTCTTTTGTCTCTTTAGGTAGGTTTATTCCTAGATATTTTATTCTTTCTGTTGCAATGGTAAATGGGAGTGTTTTCTTGATTTCACTTTCAGATTTTTCATCATTACTGTATAGGAATGCAAGAGATTTCTGTGCATTAATTTTGTATCCTGCAACTTTACCAAATTCATTGATTAACTCTAGTAGTTTTCTGGTGGCATCTTTAGGATTCTCTATATATAGTATCATGTCATCTGCAAACAGTGACAGCTTTACTTCTTCTTTTACAATTTGTATTCCTTTTATTTCCTTTTCTTCTCTGATTGCTGTGGCTAAAACTTCCAAAACTATATTGAATAAAAGTGGTGAGAGTGGGCAACCTTGTCTTGTTCCTGATCTTAGTGGAAATGCTTTCAGTTTTTCACCATTGATAACGATGTTGGCTGTGGGTTTGTCATATATGGCCTTTATTATGTTGAGGAAAGTTCCCTCTATGCCTACTTTCTGGAGGGTTTTTATCATAAATGGGTGTTGAATTTTGTGAAAAGCTTTCTCTGCATCTATTTAGATGATCATATGGTGTTTCTCCTTCAATTTGTTAGTATGGTTTCTCACATTGATTGATTTGCATATATTGAAGAATCCTTGCATTCCTGGAATAAACCCCACTTGATCATGGTGTATGATCCTTTTAATGTGCTGTTGGAGTCTGTTTGCTAGTATTTTGTTGAGGATTTTTGCATCTATGTTCATCAGTGATATTGGCCTGTAGTTTTCTTTCTTTGTGACATCCTTGTCTGGTTTTGGTATCAAGGTGATGGTGGCCTCGTAGAATGAATTTGGGAATGTTCCTCCCTCTGCTGTATTTTGGAAGAGTTTGTGAAGGATAGGTGTTAACTCTTCTTTAAATGTTTGATAGAATTCGCCTGTGAAGCCATCTGGTCCTGGGCTTTTGTTTGTTGGAAGATTTTTAATCACAGTTTCAATTTCAGTGCTTGTGATTGGTCCATTCATATTTTCTATTTCTTCCTGATTCAGTCTTGGCAGGTTGTGCATTTCTAAGAATTTGTCCATTTCTTCCAGGTTGTCCATTTTATTGGCATAGAGTTGCTTGTAGTAATCTCTCATGATCTTTTGTATTTCTGCAGTGTCAGTTGTTACTTCTCCTTTTTCATTTCTAATTCTATTGATTTGAATCTTCTCCCTTTTTTTCTTGATGAGTCTGGCTAATGGTTTATCAATTTTGTTTATCTTCTCAAAGAACCAGCTTTTAGTTTTATTGATCTTTGCTATTGTTTCCTTCATTTCTTTTTCATTTATTTCTGATATGATTTTTATGATTTCTTTCCTTCTGCTAACTTTGGGGTTTTTTTGTTCTTCTTTCTCTAATTGCTTTAGGTGCAAGGTTAGGTTTTTTATTCGAGGTGTTTCCTGTTTCTTAAGGTGGGCTTGTATTGCTATAAACTTCCCTCTTAGAACTGCTTTTGCTGCATCCCATAGGTTTTGGGTCGTCGTGTCTCCATTGCCATTTGTTTCTAGGTATTTTTTAATTTCCTCTTTGATTTCTTCAGTGATCACTTAATTATTAACTAGTGTATTGTTTAGCCTCCATGTGTTAGTATTTTTTACAGATCTTTTCCTGTAATTGATATCTAGTCTCATGGCATTGTGGTCGGAAAAGATACTTGATACAATTTCAATTTTCTTAAATTTACCAAGGCTTGATTTGTGACCCAAGATATGATCTATCCTGGAGAATGTTCCATGAACAGTTGAGAAAAATGTGTATTCTGTTGTTTGTGGATGGAGTGTCCTATAAATATCAATTAAGTACATCTTGTTTAATGTATCATTTAAAGCTTGTGTTTCCTTATTTATTTTCATTTTGGATGATCTGTCCATTGGTGAAAGTGGGGTGTTAAAGTCCCCTACTATGAATGTGTTACTGTCCATTTCCCCTTTTATGGCTGTTAGTATTTGCCTTATGTATTGAGGTGCTCCTATGTTGGGTGCATAAATATTTACAATTGTTATATCTTCTTTTTGGATCGATCCCTTGATCATTATGTAGTGTCCTTCTTTGTCTCTTCTAATAGTCTTTATTTTTTATTTTTATTTTTTGCGGTATGCGGGCCTCTCACTGTTGTGGCCTCTCCTGTTGCGGAGCACAGGCTCCAGATGCGCAGACTCAATGGCCATGGCTCACGGGCCCAGCCGCTCCATGGCATGTGGGATCTTCCTGGACCGGGGCACGAACCCGTGTCCCCTGGATCGGCAGGCGGACTCTCAAACACTGCGCCACCAGGGAAGCCCTAATAGTCTTTATTTTGAAGTCTATTTTGTCTGATATGAGAATTGCTACTCCAGCTTTCTTTTGGTTTCCATTTGCATGGAATATCTTTTTCCATCCCCTTACTTTCAGTCTGTATGTGTCTCTAGGTCTAAGTGGGTCTCTTGTAGATGACAGCATGTATATGGGTCTTGTTTTTGTATCCATTCAGCCAATCTGTGTCTTTTGGTGGGAGCATTTAGGCCATTTACATTTAAGGTAATTATCGATATGTATGTTCCTATTCCCATTTTCTAAATTGTTTTGGGTTCGTTATTGTAGGTCTTTTCCTTCTCTTGTGTTTCTTGCCTAGAGAAGTTCCTTTAGCATTTGTTGTAAAGCTGGTTTGGTGGTGCTGAACTCTCTCAGCTTTTGCTTGTCTGTAAAGGTTTTAATTTCTCCATCAAATCTGAAGGAGATCCTTGCTGGGTAGAGTAATCTTGGCTGCACATATTTCTCCTTCATCACTTTAAATATGTCCTGCCACTCCCTTCTGGCTTGCAGAGTTTCTGCTGAAAGATCAGCTGTTAACCTTATGGGGATTCCCTTGTGTGTTATTTGTTGTTTTTCCCTTGCTGCTTTTAATATGCTTTCTTTGTATTTAATTTTTGACAGTTTGATAAATATGTGTCTTGGCATATTTCTCCTTGGATTTATCCTGTATGGGACTCTCTGTGCTTCCTGGACTTGATTAACTATTTCCTTTCCCATATTAGGGACGTTTTCAACTATAATCTCTTCAGATATTTTCTCAGTCCCTTTCTTTTTCTCTTCTTCTTCTGGAACCCCTATAATTCGAATGTTGGTGCTTTTAATGTTTTCCCAGAGGTCTCTGAGACTGTCCTCAGTTCTTTTCATTCTTTTTTCTTTATTCTGCTCTGCAGTAGTTATTTCCACTATTTTATCTTCCAGGTCACTTATCCGTTCTTCTGCCTCAGTTATTCTGCTATTGATCCCATCTAGAGTATTTTTCATTTTATTTATTGTGTTGTTCATCATTGTTTGTTTCATCTTTAGTTCTTGTAGGTCCTTTTTAAATGTTTCTTGCATTTTATCTATTCTATTTCCAAGATTTTGGATCATCTTTACTATCATTATTCTGAATTCTTTTTCAGGTAGACTGCCTATTTCCTCTTCATTTGTTAGATCTGATGGGTTTTTATCTTACTCCTTCATTTGCTGTGTGTTTTTCTGTCTTCTCATTTTGCTTATCTTACTGTGTTTGGGGTCCCCTTTTTGCGGGCTGCAGGTTTGTATTTCCCGTTGTTTTTGATGTCTGTCCCCAGTGGCTAAGGTTGGTTTGGTGGGTTGTGTAGGTTTCCTGGTGGAGGGGACTAGTGCCTGTGTTCTGGTGGATGATGCTGGATCTTGTCTCTCTGGTGCGCAGGTCCACGTCTGGTGGTATCCCCTATATTTTAACATTTCTGACTGCACCCTGTTTGACCTTATATTTATATAGTATGGATTTTCTAAAGAGAGGAAAGATAATTCCATTTTCACTCTGGCACGTGTTATCAAAATATGTTTTGTGTTGTTGGTAATTTGAAAAAATTGGCTTCACAGCTTGTTACTAGTAATATCGCACATATATCTTCCCGTGAAGTTTCCTGCTCAGCTGATGCTTTATGCCCAGAGGTTATTCCCCGGGCATCTGGCCCAGCTCAGTCCAGTTATCACCAGCACTCCCACCTGCCAGACAGGTACCCAAGGAGCAGGGTGACAGTAAAGGCTGGATCTTAGTGGTGTCTCCTTCAGAGTCTTCTCCATGGGCTTTAAAATCAGGGTTCACATGTTTGGTGATGTCCCCCAGGGATAGGTGTTGGGGAGCTCTATGTACAATACGTGGAGTCATGCTGACACCACCAGGGCACAGGTAATCAGGCATCCTGCACCCCCAGCAGGGAATGCCCAGCCTTGGAAGGGCCCAGTCAAGAGAGGAGTCCAGAAGCCTCAGCTTCATTAGCTCCACTGCCCATCACATCTGGAACCAAGTCTCCTCAGAGGTCACTAATAGTGAGATCCTCCATGCCGAGCCAGTGGTGGTTGCTGCACCTCTTTGGAACTCCCTCTGGAGGGGAAACTTTCTTGGTCACACAACCCAGGGCATGAGAGAGCTGCAAGCCCTATGGCTTACCCACATTTACTGCCTGGCTGTATTTAGTCATTTACTCAACAAAGATACAACAAGCATCTACTATGTGTCAGGCTCTTGTGCTAGGCACTGGGGTGCCACAGTGGACCTGCCCTGTGGGAGCATCCTTAAAGAGAAGATGGCATCAGTTTAAGTCTGGGCACATCTCCCTCTCAGAGTTAAGTGTTCCTGACGTTAGGCCTCCACAGGCACCCGCTCTTACTCCGTCAAACCATCACATGTCCATCCCAGGCACACTGGGCACGTGCTTCATGTTTCTGTGTCCCCAGTGCCCAGCACACTTGCTCAGCATGCAGCGAGAGTCAACGTTGAATGGCGCGGGGCAGCCAGAAAAGCCCAGGGCAGGTGGACTGGAGGCCATGTTTTGAAGGAGCCCCAGGGAAGGCAGTAGAGCTGGGCTTTAGCACTGACCTTAGACGCATTCCCAGGCCGGTGTGACTTTGGCTTCTGACGCTCCACAGGAACCTGGCCACAACCAAAGTGGATTCTACTCCACTCCATCCCCGGGATGATGGGGAGTCAAAGCAGGGAAGCAGAACTTTCCTGAGGAGGGGAGAGGGGTGAAGCAAGCGGCGGCATCTGGTCTTTGGGAGTAGATAGCGCTGTACTGAGGCTTCCCCCCTCACTACTCAGCAGCCCCAGGGCCTCCTTGTACCCTGCACACTTATGACCTTCTTCTCTGTGAACAGTGATGGGTGCCAGCCCAGCCATGTCTCCTGGGAGGATGGAGGGAAGGCTACACATCCAGAAAGGCCAGAGTGACCTTGGTATGAACTCCCAGCCCTCTGGTCCCCACCAAGCCTCTCTGCTCCACAGGCCTGATCTTAACACAAGAGCAAAAGCTCCAGAAAGGTTGGGGCTAGTCCTTCTCCCCACTGGGCATCTAGGACAGTACCTGGAACATAATGGGGCAAGATAAATATTTATCAAAGGATGGAGGGACAGGTTATTACAGTACTGCAAAATATAATGAACATAAAACTGTATTGTCAAAATAACACATCATCAGGCTAGTTGCTTTTGGTTTTTTTTATAGTTGGTTCCCAACTATAAAAAATCTGACCTCAAAAATGTGTTTTCCACTTTTCAGGAGTACAAATGCCAGTTTGGTGCTATTTGAAGAGCTCTCTCCTTTGTTGATGCTTTTTTTTTTTTTTTTTTGTTGATGCTTTTTTTGTTGTTGTTGTTGTTGTTGTTGTTGTTGATGCTTTTATTACTAACTCACTGTGAAAAGTTCGATTGCAGCCTAGGAGAAGCAGAAAGCTGCCCGGAATGAGATTGTTATAGATCTTCAGTGCAGATGTCATAAAGCAGCAGATACTCTTTCCTCCTGTAACCTCCATACTTCAGGTGTCCCAGGCAACCCCACCAGCAGCTCTGTAGTCCTAATCCCTACTCCATACCTAACAATCCCAGTGTAACAAAGGAAGGAGGGTGACTGTGTGTGCTTGTGTGTGTGACATCTCTTTTCCTATCACATGTTCAGAATGCATGTTTCACTTGTGCCTCTGCTGAGCCCTGGAGCCCGGCCCTCCGCTCTGTCATGTGCCGTTTGTCAGGAGAGGGACCAATGCACCATGTTCAATAGACATGAAACCACATAAGGATGAGCCAAACCTACAAATTATCTGCTCGCTGGTTCCCCAGCCTGGATCCACATTGAAACCTCATCTTCCTGTATACACAGGTTTATAGCTCATGTTCCTAAATATCATGCTTATACCTCCTCACCCTGACATTCACTTCTTTCTCTGTCTTCCTATACCCCCCAGCTACAGTTACTACCTGTCTATAGGCTGCCAGCCTACTGCATAGGTCTTGGCCCCCTGTAGTGTGATATAAGACCCAGATTCTCCTTGGCACAGTCCTTATCACCTTCAGACTCCCCCACTTCTGCCATCCCTCCTGTACCCTTGGAAATCTCCTTTATGACCTCCTCATAGGTCACCTCTATCTATTATGTATCAACCCCACCTCCCATTGCATTTTCTCCCCGCAAAGGAAAGCTAACATCAGTTACCTGCTACTGTTGTCTCCTTTCTTCTTTGTCCTTTGGTATTATTCATTTTCCACTAGAAATTAAGCTCTTTGAGGGCAGGATGTGTCTGCTTTGTTCACCAAAGTATCCCCAGTGCCAGGCACAAGGTAGGCAGTCAATAAATATTACTGAACACAAAAATGCATAGCATTGTTGAGCAACTGGCCAGTGGGTTTGGAACTAGCTCAATTCATCAGCTTCTGGGGCATTTTTAGAAACCCTAGTAGCTCCAGAAATGATGTTACTAAAGCCCCAGGAAAGGAACATTCTATTACATGATAAACAGCCTCCGCTCATAAAAGAAAAAAAAGAAAAGAAAAAAACCCACTTCTCTCCTCCCACCACCAACCCCATCAAGAATTCCATCCTTTTTTAGACAAATCTACTTGGGGAGTAAGCACAACAGAATGTGCGAGGGGTCCCAATTTTACTAGGTGCATCTCTGGTTGCCTTAGAACTGTGGTTTGCTATTTTAACTGTGCATCATAAGTCCTGGGGAATTTGTTTAAAACACTATTCCTGGGCCCTATCCCCAGAGGCTTGGTTTTAGTAGGTCTGGAATAAAGCCCAGAATCTGTGTTTTTAATAATCTCTCTAGACGACTTAGAGGCAAGTGGCTCTCACATCTCACGTTGAGAGACTGTATCTTAGAGTTATGAAAATTCAACCAGTGTTGTCAGATGTGACCTGACACAGAGGAGGTTAAGGGGAGCTAGTTGATGCCAATATGGTGGCATCAGACACTCTATGAACCACAACTGGAAAGGGATGTATATGAAAACTGAAAGGACAGACAGACACACAGCCAAGGACAAGTGCAAAAGCGTGATGTAGAATTCTTGACAAGGCTGAAGGCCAGAGTAGACTAAGAGGTGTTTCCTAAAGGAAATTGATGTATTTGAAGACTTGCCCTGTGAAGGAGAGTATGAACTTCAGGGGAGCTGCTCCAGGGGGTAGGTAGTTACAAGGAGACAGATTTCAGCTCAACATACGAAAGAACTTTATCACAGACTCACCCTGCAGTGGAGTGGGCGTCATGATTTGCTTAAAAATTAGAGATATTTTATTTACCACAATTTCCTCTTAGAGAAAGCATTCCACAAGGCTAGAAAGAGGAGTAATGACCAGCAGCTGGACTTAAGAGTTGGATAAACCTCAAGGGGACAACCTCCATAACCGAATGTGATCACTGGTGTTAAATCACTGCTGGGGAATGGAGGTCTGGGAAACTGTGAGCTTTTACCTCCCTGCATGGTGAATGCAAGTTTGGGCTGGAGCTGAACTGCTGGGCAGAGTAATTAGGAGCTGTATGGAGAAAGGGTAGAGGAAAAATAACACTGTAGCATGGTGGGTGGAGGCAAATCTGATGAGAAGGATGTCTGGAAGCTTTTATTGTTCTCAGGTAGAGTATAACATATAATAGAGCCCTCCTCAAAATCTTCACTGAGCTTCATGGTTTTCACTTATGCTTTGGACAGTGAATTTGCTTTTGAGGGACGTGGTAAACTCTTGGTTCCTGATTAAGACTGACCTGGGACAAAATTAAAGTTTACTCAGAGAAGAAGAGTCAAACAAGAGTCTTGTATGCCCAGCATGTGTTAACTACGTCAAATGCAATATTACATTTAATTTTCACCATAATCCTATTAGGTAGAAATTATCATCTCTGTTTTTCAAGGAAGGAAACCGCGGGTCCAAAATGTCAAATGACTTATTCAGTGATGGAACCTGGGATTCCAACCCAGGCCTGTCTGACCTGAAGGTCTGTATTTTTAAATACTGCTCCCACCTGTCACTGGAATGTTCAGTCTGAGACTGGTGACCCTCTGTCAGGTATGTGGTAAAGGGACTTCTGCACTGATAGGAGTTTGGGCCATGAGATTATGACTACACATAACTACACTGGATGTGAACACACACAGGTACACACTCTAAGGATGCACATATATGTCTTTCCACGCTTACAAAGGGACTGAATCATCCACAGCCCTCAACTTTGCCATGTCTTTTTCTCTGAGCCCTGTGTGGCCTCCATCAGAAGCTCCTGAGCCATGGGAGTTTGGCACCAGGAAGATACAGCATTTGCTTCACCCACTCTACAAATAACGACTGGACACTTGCCCTGTGCCCAGCAGGGTACTAGGCACTGGGGACACAGGACTGAAAAAAAGCAGATAAGCTCCCTGCTCTCGTGGAAGAGACAGACATTAACCAAATAACCACAAAGACAAACATACAATTGCATCATGATTCTGCTGTCATGGAGAGGTCTGTGGTGCTGTGGAGGGGGTCCCCTGAAGGAGCTGGGCTTGAGGACACATGGACTGAGGTCTGAGGATAAACAGGTGTTGTCAGGTAACGGATAGAGAAGAGCACTCTAGGCAGAAGGAACAGCATGTGCAAGGGTCCTGTGGTGAGAGGGAGTGTAGCCTTGGGGAACTGCAGGCAGGCTGATATAAGCTGGGCAGTGATGGAGGTGGAACAAGGCCTGAGAGAGGGCTGACCAGGCAGGGCTTTGGAGATGTGACAGTGACAATTCCCTAAAAACAGTAAGGAGCCATTGATGGGCTTTAAAGAAGGGGCACAGAGGAGTGTAACATATTTACATTTCAGAAAGGGGCCCTGGCTTCCTTGTGGGAAAGAGATGGAGAGGACCTAGCAGGGATGCAATTAGCCCTGGTGGGAGGTGACTGTACAGTCCAGAGCCATCACCACCAGAGATGAAGGTGACAGATGCCAAGGTCTTTAAGGAGTAAATACCAGGACTTCACTGGCCCAAGTCCTCAGCCACTTCTGCAGGGCACTGGGGTCTAGGACGGGATGCTCAGCCTTTAGGCCCACCTGAGAACAAAATAGACACTTGGAGGTAGCAAGAAGTCCCTGCTTTGTCCTCCTAAGAACCATTTCCTCTTTGGCCGAGCTCAGGCATTTTGCTAAGTGGTAGGGGAGTGGTGGAGGGTGAAAAAGGGAGGCAAGTTCTCTAATTTCTGGGCCATTTTCCCATTTTTTTGTGGGAAAGTGCCCTACAGTTATCTGCACAGATTGTCAGATTGTCTGGCAGGAACACCAGCTGGGGCCCTCTGGGGAGAAGAAATGCATGATTCAGCCGGTGAGATGGAGCCAGGAAGGTTTGCAATTGATGGAGGAGGCTGGAGGGATGCTGGGGGTGAGGGGCAAGGAGTGAGGGGCATGGATTCCTCCAGGCAAGAGAGCTCTGGAGAACAGGGCAGAGACAGTGAGGAGGCCAGAATGAAGCTGGCCAGTGCCCCAGGCATGCCAAGCAGAAGGCAGGCTCCTGTGTGCCTCTTCCTGGAGGCGAAGCTGCTTGGCCAGGGAGCCAAGAAATAATAAGATAGGACTGATCGAGTGACTGATTCAGCAATGGGGTTGTTCTTGGTCCAGGCCCAGTTTGGAAATTACAGGCCTGGCTTGCAGCTTCCGGGACAGCTACTGGAATCAGGGGCCTGCTGGTAGTTGTGGTTGACAGCCACATGGCCCTGCCTTGCCTTACTGGGCCATGGTTATCGATTGGAGGAGGGGGGTCTCACTCCCGGTCCAGGCTGGAGAGCTGCTCCCATGAAGGCCCTGGCAGGGTTGCCCCAGCAGCACAGATGTCAGAGAACACTGCATCTGCAACCCACTGCAAGATTATCCTGGCCTCACCTGGGTCCACCAGACAAGGGTGGTGAATTCTAAGTCTCCTTCACGGTAGTCATGAAAAATGCAGGTCTGTGTAGGTGCCACCATGGTACAAAGGAGATGGGAAGTGGCTCTCCAGTCCTAGCTCTGCCCTTGCTGTGTGGCTTTGGAACATTCACTCCCCCTTTCTGAGCCTCAGTTTCCCAACCAGAAAACGGAGACAATAGCATCTGTTTTGGTTCACAAGACTGTTGTGATGGCCAAAGCTCAACACATGGAAGAAAAGCAAGATAAGAGTATAATGACCGTGATAACATCCCAACTGCCCTTGACCTCATGAGAAAAAGACCCTTAACCCTATTTTAGAGAAAGCAGAGACTCGTTGAGGTTAAGTATCTAAGATAAAGTGGATGGTGAGCGGCTGAGCCAGCGTTCCAGCCACATCCACCGACCCCAAGACAAAGGTTTCCTCCATCCCCCACCCGCACAGGTGTCTGTGGGTTAGTCTGGATCCAATTTGCATTTAAAGAGGTTTTTAAAAAAATATTAGTCCTGAAATTCAGAACCAGAGGCAACAGTTGCCTTGTTAATTTTCAGACTTGAAAGTAAGCGAGACTATTAGGGTCAGCTCATAGCAACCTCTCCATGAACTCCCAACTAAATAAAATATCTGGAGGTTTGTCCCCCCAGATCTGTGAAACAAGAGTAGCATGGTTAGAGTTGGAATTTTTTTTTTTTTTTTTGATAGAGATCACCAAGTAGCAGGAACTTTAGAGATCAGGTATTTCCCCCACCCCCATTTTACACATAAGGAAACTGAGGTCCCAAGAAGGGAGGACCAGCACAGCGTCATCCTTGGCCAGCTAGAGGCAGAGCTGGGAGTCTTCCCTATTCTCCGGTGATGATCTTTCCAAAATAGCAGCTGCCCCACGAATTCACCGCATGTGACTGGGTGGTGATCTCAGGAAGGGAGGGGTGACATTTTCAAGGAGTCCTTCAGCAGGTCGCAGGGGTCCTTGCCTCTGCTAAGGTGCTAAGGGCTCTGTAGATGGAAGTTCAAGGCCCATGCTTAGCCCCACCAGGTCCCATCAACTATCTTTCTTCAACCCTCAAGACTCCCCAGCTCCATCTTTGTGCTCTCTCCTGTCCGCCAGCTACCACCTCCACCCACTCCTCCCTATTGCCTGCCTCAGTTTCTCCCACTGATGCCATCCTTTCTATGTATCCAATTTTTACTCCTCCTTTAAGGGAGACATTCTGCCTGCTCTGTGAAGCTTATCTCAGGTTCTCTAGCCCTCTCTCTCTTCTCTGAACCAGGATAGTAATAACAATGGTAATTATTATTATTATAGTAACAATAACAATGATAATATATAATAATAATTATTATTACAGTAACTAACACTTATTGAGGTTTCAAACATGCCAAGTGCTACGCTAAGAGATCACCTCACATAAATCCGAGGTGCGTTCTCACTCCCCACTGGGTACTATTTTTATCCCCATTTTGAAGGGGAGGAGGATACAGGGGATCTGGAGAGTTTAAGTAAGTTGCCCAAGGTCACACAGTTTGTCAGTGACAGAGCTGGGACGCAAGCCCAGGGCTGGCTGTGTGAGTCAGGGGCTTTGCTCTAACCATCTTGCTTCACTGCCTCTGGGGACAGGGCCTGCAGCTCCTTCAGTCTCTACCACCCATCCTGGCAGCTTCTTACACCCTATCCCATTGGTGTCCATTTCCCTGAATGACCCTCTAGACTGTGACCTCTCCAGGGAAGAATAGGCAAGTATGTGCTCTTTTCAGTCTCCCTGGTTCCTAGAGAATTAGGCAGAATTGGCTCTCAAAAAAAGACCATCCTTACCTTGCCTTCCAGAGAAGGACTCTGCTTCTGGGAAACAGGCAGACTTAAGTCAGCTTGGCCCATCCGCTAGTCAGTTTCCACATTCCCAGAAGACCAGGGTCTCTTTTTTGCAGTAGCAGAGCAAGTGGTCTCCTCCCATTCCATGCTGTAAATCTCTCGGGTCAGCTGCCTGTAGAATTCCCTACTTTTTTCTCCTCCTTCCTTGACTCTCAGCAGCGCCCTTCTACTCTCTCATCACCATTGAGCACTTCCAAGGACCTTGCTCCGTCTGTCTTGTCTGTAGACTGACAGCTCCTCACTGCCCCCAAGGCCCCAATCATTGCTCTGCCTGGCAAGTCTAGACAGCACCGGGAACAAGCTCATGCCTGCTACGTAGAGGAAGTGGCATCTCCCAGTTCCCTGGGCATTTCCCCCGGATGGGAGGTAATCAGCATCTCATCCTCACGCTACTCTAATGACCACCCCTGGCTGCTCCGTGATAGCCATGTAAGTGCTGTCAGTGCTGGCAACCTCAGGGACCTGCTTGCCACTAACTTAGATCAGGGCAGTAGTAAGCAAAGTTACCTTCAGAGACAGACTGGTCCCATGCCAGCAAGACTGAGCTGCATCCTGATGGAAAGGTCTAAAGAGAGAATGTGTAGGTCACGTGGGGAGGGGTTGGCCAATCACAGGAGAGAGACTGGTGGTGTGCTCAGGCCACCACTGGGTAGTGCCTGGAAATACAGGCAGAGGAAGCCCTGGGCCATGGACTGGAAGTATTTTTATTCACATAAATTCATTTCGTTCAATCTCTAGTCATCCATTTATTCATCAAACATACCTGTGCCATACGCTCCTCTAGTGTCAGGCATTCACTGGTGAGCAGAATTGGTGAGTTTCCATTGCATTTATCTCAATTTGTAATTTTATTTTTAGCTGTGTGGTTATTAGTACATATGTCCTGCCTCCTTGTTAGGCTGTAAGCTCTCTTCTGCTCAGTGCTGTAGCCCCTGTACCTACCATGGGATCTGGGTCAGAGTAGCACTTGATGAATATTCATTGACTGAGTATAGGACAGGTCACCCCTGTTGAGATGAGAGTTGCAGGAAATTGTATCAATAGACTGTGACGATTCTAGCCTCACTGGCAAGGCCATCCAGGTGTGATGGTCCCCCTGTCCTCATCGTGAGTGCCCTGAGCCACTTCCTACTGGAGATAAGGGCCCCCACTTAGCCCCCCTTCAGGAAGAAAATGTGGGCACACTGACAGGAGTACTGAGTTCTACTCTCAAATTAACAATGTAGTATTTAGGTTTATCCACGAGATTCATGTGCTTTGTTCAAGAGGACTTGCCCCTCCCCCACCCCCTTGGATGGAGGATGGGGCTGACAGCTGCAGATGTCTGGTGTTTCCTGGCTGCGGGTCAGTGTAATGAGTGTCCCCTTGAGGCCTTCTGGGAGATGGCTAACCTGAGATCCCCAGAGACCACGCTCAGGGTCAGCCTGGGAAACCTCTCCACTTAAGTGTCCACACCAGGACAGGCTCATGACCGCTCCCCAGTTCTGGAGCACTATCACCTCTATGTTTAAGAACTGCCTCTACTCCTCTATCACTTCCCCAGAGCTGGAGGCCATCTGGGCAAAGAGGACCCTCAGAGATCATCTAATCCAACTCCCTCACTTTATTATTTTTATTTATTGTGACATATATCACATATACAGAAGTGCACAAGAGATGTGTGTATAGTTTATAGAATCATAAAAAGGAACATCATGTACACATCATCCACATTAAGAAATGAAACATCACCAGTACATTAGAACTGCCCACCCCCATTCCATGTAGTAATAACCCCCTCCCCCTAATACACACACTAGAGGTAATCATGTCTTGATTTGGGGTTAATAAATCTTTAATTTTGAAAACAGTTTACCCACCTAATATATATTTATTATTATTGAGATATAATTCACATACCATAAATTTTGCCCTTTCAGAGTTAACAATTCAGTAGTTTTTAGTGTACTTACACTGTTGTGCAACCACGATCTAACTGAAGAACATTTTTATCACCTCCAAAAGAAATTCCGTACCCCTTAGCAGTCACTCCCATTCTTCTCTCCCCATAATCCCTAGAACCGTTAATCTACTTTCCATCTCTGTAGATTTGCCTCTTCTGGACATTTTACATAAATGGATCATACAATATGTAATATTTTGTGACTGGCTTCTTTCACTAAGCATAATGTGTTCAAGGCTCAGCCACGTTGTAGCACGTATCAGTTCTTCATTCCTTTTCAAGGCCCAATAATATTCCGTTGTGTAGATGTACCACATTTTGTTTTTCTGTCCATCAGGAAGTGACAGATATCTGTGTTGTTTTCACTCTATAGCTGTTATAATAATGCTGCTGTGAACATTCATGTACAAATTTTTTTATTTATTTTTTTGAGGTAACATTGGTTTGTAACATTGTATAAGTTTCATGTGGCCAAAATTATATTTCTACTTCTGCATACATTACAGCCTGCTCACAAAAATTTAGTTTCCATCCGTTACCCTACAGTTTATCATGTGCAAATTTTTGTGTGAACATATTTTCAGTTCTGTTGGGTATGTACCTAGGAGTGGAATTTGGGGGTCATAGGGTAACTCTTATGTTTATTCATTTGAGGAACTGCCAAACTGTTTTTCAAAGTGTCTGCACCATTTTACCACCAACAACGTATCAATATACATTCTGATTTCTCTACATCCTCTCTACTGCTTGTTATAGTCTGTCTTTTTGATCATAGCCATCCTAGTGGGTGTGAAGTGGTATCTCACTGTGGTTTTGATTTGCATTTCCCTAATGACTAATGATGTTGAGCATCTTTTCAAGTACTTATTGGCCATTCGTGTATTTTCTTTGGAGAAATGCCTATTCAAATCCTGTGCTTATTTTTTAAATTGGGCAATATGTATTTTTAAATAATAAATTTTCACATGCAAAAGAATGAAGTTTGTCTCCTGTATTACACCATATGCAAAAATTAACTCAAAATGGATCAAAGACCTAAACATAAGAGCTAAAACTATAAAACTCTCAGAAGATGTGTATATGTCTTCATAACCTTGGATTAAAAATGATTTCTTAGATATGACACCAAAAGTACAGATGACAAAAGAAAAAATAGGTAAACTGAACATAATCAAAATTCAAACTTTCTGTGCTTCATAGAACACCATCAAGAAAGCAAGCGTGGGAGAAAATTTGCGCAAATCATGTATTTGACAAAGAACTTGTATCTAGAATATATAAAGAACTATCACGATTCAATAATAAAAAAAAACAAATAACCTAATTTTAAATAGGCAAAGGAACTAAAACTTCTTAATTTTAATGCAGTTAAATTTATCAGTCTTTGCCTTTATGGTTTGCACTTATTTTATCTTATTCAGGAAATCTTTCCCTACCCTGAGGTCATAAAGATATTCTCCTATATTATCTTCTAATCTTTTTATAGTTTTTGCTTTTATATTTAAGCCTTTATTCCATCTGGAATTGATTTCTTTTTGTACTGTGTAAGGTAGGAAACTAATTTCATTTTTTTCCATATGGATAACCAATTGTCCTAGTACTGCAGCTCTGCAACGTCTGGTCTGTCATAAATCAAGCATGTACATATGTGAGACTTGATTTCTGAGCTCTCTATTCTATTTCATCGCTATGCTAATATCACACTGTGTTTATCATATTGCTATGATAAACCCTGATATCTGGCATGATGAGTCCACCATCTGGTTTGTTGAGGTTTTTAAAATCAGAGTGTCTTAGCTATTCTTGACTTTTTTGCTCTTTCATATAAATTTGAGAATCAGCTTGTTAAAATTTTTTTAAAAGTCTTTTTAAAAGTACTGTTGGGATTTTCATTGGAATTATATTGAATTTACATGCCTACTTTGGGAGAACTGACATCACGATGATACTGGTCTTCCTATCCAAGAACGTGGTCTATCTTTCCATTTGTTTAGGTCTTTGTTAATGTCTTTCAGTTAAGTTTTATGATCTATCCATAAAAGGCTAACCCATCTCTGTTAAATTTATTCCTAAACTCTTTACATTTTTTGCTGTTTTTGTATTTGGTATTTTTTATAACTTTTTTATTGCTGTATAATATACATTAGAAAAGTATATATATCTTAAGTTAATAATCCACTGGATTGTCACATACTGAACACACCCATCTAATCAAGATCAAGAAGTAGAACGTTAATAGCATCCTCAAAATCCCCTTGTGCCCCCTGTCAGTCACTACCCTCTAGGGTTAAGCACTGACCCAACTCTTTCTAACCCATCTAGATACCAGTCTATGCCACCTGTTTCTGAAATTCATTTAAATGAAATCATATAGGGTTTACTCTTTGAGGTCTGGCTTCTTCACTCAGCATTATACTTGTGAGATGTATTCACATTGTTATGTGTAATTGTAGCTCACTTATTCTCATTGCAGCATTGTGTGAATATACCACAATTCATTTATCCATTCTCCTGTTCATGAGCATCCCGTAGTTTCTAGTTTGGGCCTACTATGAATGGTGTGGTTAAAAACATTCTGATACATGTCTTTTGGAAATGTATTCTGGAGTAGAATTGCCAAATCATAGAGTAGCTGTATGTTCAACTTTAGGAGATTCTGCCTAACAATTTTCCAAAGTGATTTTACCAACCTACATTCCCACTAGCAATGTAAGAGGGTTCCGGGTGGTCCCGCCCTTGCTACTAATTGATATTTTGTCTTTTCTCATTTTAAAATTCTGGTAGGAGTGAAGTTGTATCTCATTGTATGTTAGTTTTGAATGACTTCATTGAGATACAATTTACATACAATAAAGTTCATCTAGCAGCCGCTCTCGCCTCTGAGACAGACGGCATTTTGCATTCTGCCTATGGAATGTGTGTCTCTCTAAATAAACTTGCTTTCACTTAAAAAAATAAATAAAGTCATCTATTTCAAGTGTACAATTCAATGGTTTTTAGTCTGTTTCTTAGAGTTTTGCACCTATCACCATATAATCTAATTTCAGAACATTTTCATCATCCCCAAAAGAAATTTTGTGCCCTTTACCAGTTACTCTCTAATCTCCCTCCACTTCCTGTCCCTCCTACCTCAGTCCTAGGCAGTACTGATCTACTTTTTTCCCTAAAAATTTGCTTATTCTGGACATTCCATATAAGTGGAATCCGAAAATATGTAGTCAGTTATGACTAGCTTCTTTCACTTAGCATAATGTTTGCAGTGTTCATCCATGCTGTAGTGTATGTCAGTACTCTACTCCTTTTTATTGCCAAGTAATAGTCCATTGTATGGACATACTAAGTTTAATTTATCCATTTATCAGTTGATGAACATGTGGGATTTTCCCCCCACTTTTTGGCTGTTATTAATAATGCTGCTATGAACATCCATGTACAAGTTTTGTGTGGATATATGTTTTCATTTCTCTTGGATAGATATCTAGGAGTAAAATTGCTGAATCATATGGTAACTACTTGGGAACTGCCAGACATTTTTTTGCATGATTGCTCTTTCATTTTCATTTTACATTCCCACCAGCAGTGTTGGAGAGTCCCAGTACTTTTTATTGTCTATTTTTATTTTTTTAATTTTTAAAATTATTATTCTGGTGTGTGTGAAGTTGTATCTCATTGTGATTTCAATTTGCATTTCCCAAATGACTAATGATGTTGAACATCTTTTCCTGTGCTTATTGGCCATTTATATATCTTCTTTGGAGAAATGTCTGTTTAAATCCTTTGCTCACTTTTAATTGGGCTATTTGTCTTTATTATTATTAATGAGTTGTGAGTTCTTTATATATTCTGGATATAAGTCCTTTATTAGATTTATGATTTGCAAAAATTTACTCCCATTCTGAGAATTATCTTTTACCTTCTTGATGGTGTCCTTTGAAACACAAAGTTTTTAATCTTGGTAAAGCACAATTTAGCCTTCTCTTTTATCACCTCTAAGAAATCATTTTTTGACTCAGGTCATGAAGATTTATGCCCATGTTTTCTTCTAAGAGTTTTATAGTTTTAACTTACACTTAGATCTGTGATTTATTTTGAGTTTATTTTTGTGTATGGGTGAAGTAGCAGTCCAAATTTATTCTCATTATGGTTTTAATTTGCATTTCTCTGATGACTAATGAAGTTGAGCAGCTTTTCATGTATTTATTGGTGATTTGGATTCCTCTTTCTAAAGTTTCTGTTCACCAAGTATTTTGTCCATTTATTAAGATTTTTGTCTTTATCTTAATGATTTATAGGAGTTTTGTGTATATTCTGAGTATGAGTACTTTGTGGGCTAACTCACTTTGTGGATTTCATTTTCACTTTCCTGATGGTACCTTTGGATGAACAAAATTTCTAATGTTAACATGGTTTGATTTATCATTTTTCCTTTATAGTTAGTGCTGTTTGTGTACTATTTAAGAGACAGTTGCCTACTCCAAGGTCATGAAAGTGTTCTCGAATGTTTTCTTCTTCTTCTTCTTTACTTTTTTGCTTTTCACATTTAGATTTGTAATCCTTCTGGATTTGATTTGTGTGTGTGAGCTAGTGGAGGAAATACAATTTTTTCCCCGGGGATAACCAATCAACCTAACAACATTTATTGAAAAAAAGGGCTGTTCGTATACTATGTTATAGTGTTGCCTTTATCATAAATCAGGTGACAGAATATTTGTGGATCAGTAAATAGACTCTCTAATCTGTCCCATTAATCTGCTTGTGTATCTACCATGCTGTTTTAACCACTATGGCTTTTTGATTGGTCTTGTTACCTGGTAGTGAAAGTCTTCCAGCTTAGTTTTTCTTGGTATTATTTTAAATATTTTAGATTTTTTGCATTTCTGTATGAATTTTAGAATCAACTTCCCTATGTTCACCAAATATACAAATGCACACACACATACACGCATACAGATTTTGACACATTATGATGAATTTATAGATTAATTTGGGGAAATTGACATTTTTGTAATATTAAATCTTTCAATCCATGAACATGGTATATTCCTCCCTCTTTTTTGGACTTTAACATTTTTCTCAGTATTATTTTATACTTTTCACCATAGAAACCTTGCACATATATTGTGAGATTTATTCGTAGGTACTGATATTTCTTACAGTTTACTATTGTAAATTGTCTTTTAAAATTCCATTTTCTAAAAAAAAAGAATTCCATTTCCTACTTTTTTCTGGTACATAAAAATAAAATAGATTTTTACTATTAACTTTGTATACAATGACATAACTAAATTCACTTATTAATTCTAGCAGGTTGTCTATAGGTTATTTTTGGATTATCTAGGCACACATTCATCTCATTTGTGAATAAAGAAAGTTTCATTTCTTCCATTCCAGTTCTTATGCCTTTCATTTCTTTTTCTTGCCTCATTGCACTTGGTAGAACCTCCAGTACAATGTTGAAGAGACGTGATAGCAGACATCCTTGTCTTGTTCGTAATCTCAGGCAGAAAGTTTTCAAAATGTTATATTGATAATATAATATCAGTAATAACAGCTTAGTAAACAATTCTATAATAGCAACATTTAAGCATGATGTTTGCTGGAGATTTTTTTTTGTAGATATTCCTTAACAGTTTAATTATGTTCCCTTCTGTTTATAGTTTCATATGAGATTTTTATCATAAATGAATGTTGAATTTTGTCAAATGCATTTTCTGAATCTATCAAGATGATCATATGATTTTTCCCTCTTTTTTATTTTATTTTATTTTATTTTACATCTTTATTGGAGTATAATTGGACCTTGCTGTTTATGCATCCTATATATACTGATTGCATCTGCTAATCCCAAACTCCCAATCTTTCCCTCCCCTCCCCCACCCCTTGGCAACCACAAGTCTGTTCTCTATGTCTGTGAGTCTGTTTCTCTTTCATAGCTATGTTCATTTGTGTCATATTTTAGATTCCACATATAAATGATATCATATGGTATTTGTCTTTCTCTTTCTGAGTTACTTCGCTTAGTATGATAATCTCTAGGTCCATCCATGTTGCTGAACGTTCTAATTGATTTGAATAAAGTTGTCCATAATATCTTCTTATATTTTAAGATCTATAGTGGTGTCTAGATTTTCATTTCTGATGTTGGAATTTATGTTTTCTCTCTTTCTTTCTTGATCAGTCTTGCTAGGGAGTTATCAGTTTACTAATCTTTTCAAAGAACAAGTTTTGGGGGTTTTTTTCCACATTGTAATTTATTTTCTATTACATTAATTTCTGCCTTTACCTTTATTCTTTCTATCTGCTCTCTTTGGCATTTTTCTGCTGATCTCTTTAATAATTGTGTTAGAAGAGTATATTAAATTTTAGTCTTTTCTCTTTTCTAAGGAACTAATTTAGAGCTAGAAATTATAAACCAACTTTTTAGAAAAAAGTCCCTACAAGTTTTTATACATAATAGTTTCACTATTGTTCAGTTATAAGTATTTTATTTCCATTCTGATTTCTTTGTTGACCCATGAATTGTTTAGTAACATGGTATATTTAATTTTTTTAATACATGGGTTTTCTTCTAATAATCTTTTGGGTTTTTTTCTAACTCCATTGCATTGTGTTTAGAGAATATGACCTGTATGATACCAGTTCTTTGAAACTTTTGGAGATGAGTTTTGTAACCTGATATATGGTCAGTTTTCATAAATGCTTCCCATATATGCTTGAAAGTTTCTGTGTTCTTTAATCATTGGTTACAATGTTGTATATATGCCCATTAGATCAAAATTTGTATACTGTGCTTACTGATTTTTAAAAAAATTTATTAGAGGAAGTGTTGACTAGAAGTGTTTTTAAAATCTTTCACTACAGGGTGTATTTGTCTATTTTTCACTGTAGCTCTATGAATTTCTGCTTTATATGTTTTGAGGATATGTTATATGCATACAGATGTAGAATTTCATATTTACTTGGTAGTTTTCTTCTATCATTATATACTGTACCTCTTTAACTCTACAATTACTTTTGATCTTAAAGTTCTTTTTTGTCTTTTATTAACACAAACATTCCAGGTTTAGTTTGTTAGTATTTGTCTAGCATATCTTTTTCCATGCTGAGACTTTTGATCTTTCTTTATTCTTTGTTATAAATACACCTATGGTAAACAGCATGTGATTGCCATATTCCTTTTTAATCTAGTCTGACAGGTTTTTTCTTTTGAGTTTTGTCTATTTACATTTATTGTGTTTACTGAAATATTTAGATTTACTCCTAATATCTTATTGTGTACTATTTCTTTTTCCTGCTTTTTTGTCTCTTTTCCCCACTGCTTTCTTGCTTTCTTTCACATTGAGAGTTTTTTCCTTTTCCCCTTTACTTTACTAGAAGCTGTATGTTCTTTGTCTATTTGTTGAGTGATTGTGGAAGTTATCTGTATATGCATATTGAACTTAGCACTCGCTAAAGATGTTTCCTGCCTTCCTACCAGATAATATAAATATCTTAGAATTCTTTAACTCCAGTTACCTCTTTCCAATTCATTTGCTATTTTTGTTCAGTATTCTATTTTTATCTTGTTTCTTCTCCATATTATTGACATTTTATGCAGTCCATATTATTCATATTTTAAACAGACAGTTATTTTCTATTTGCCTACATATTTACAAATATCTTTACCCATCATTCCTTCTTGAATCTTAAACCTTCCATCTAGAACTATTTTTTTCCATCTGGAGTACATACCTTATAATTTCCTTTAGTGAAGATTTTTGATAATAAACTTAGTTTTTGTTTGTAAAGAAATGTCTAACTTTACCCTAATTCTTGAAGGGTAGTTTCACTATGTATAGAATTCTACATTGGTAGTTATTTTCTCTCAACCTTTTTTTTTTTTTTCTGTTAAACATCAGCTGCCAAACTGTCTTTTCCTCTCTGGCTGCTTTTGCGATAGTTACTGTCTGTCTCGGTGGGGTGTGCGTGTGTGTGTGTGTGTTTATTTTTTGGAATTCATTAGGTTTTCTGGATATAAAGAATAGAAGCTTTCAACAATTCTGTAAAATTATTAGTATTTATCTCTTCAAACTTTATCTCTTCCCCATTTTCTCTATTACCTCTTTCTGTAAATAAATTCAAAATATATTAAAATGTGTCACTCTGAAGTTAAGTCAGAAAGAGAAAAACAAATATAGTATATTAACACATATATGTGGAATCTAGAAAAATGGTACAGATGAACTGGTTTGCAAGGCAGAAATAGAGACACAGATACAGAGAACAAACGTGTGGACACCAAGGGGAGAAAGCCAGGGTGGTGGTGGTGGTGTGATGAATTGGGAGATGGGATTGACATATATACACTAATATGTATAAAACAGATAACTAATAAGAACCTGCTATATAAAAATAAAATTAAAAAAAAAACTTCTCACTCTGTCTTCCACGTCTCTTGACACCTCCCTCTCTTTCATATTTTTTAGCTCTTTGTGTTAGTAGACTACACTTGGCTATTCTTTGAAACTATTTTCCAATTTACAAATTCTCTCTTCAGCGTCTAATCTGCTCATTAACCAATTCACTTGGGTTTGTAGTTTCAGTTTTTACATTTTTCAGTTCTCAATCTGCTTGATTCTGTTTCAGACCTGTTTGTTTCTTGCTCATATTTATAATACTTTAAAATTTCTTCAAATGTATTAAACCTAGTTTTTCTGTCTGCTAATTCCAGAATATGAAGTCTTTATAGATCTGTCCCTGCTGTGTGATTTTTCTGCTGACCCTACATTTTGGTACCTTATTTCCTTGTGTGTTTGTTTTATCTTGTCTTTACTGAGGCAAAAGTTGCTCATTTTCCTTGGAAGAGAGTTGCTTATTTTCCTTGGAAGTTTATTTGTGGGAATTCTTTGAGGGCTGAGTTTAAAGAGTTCCTCCAGAGAGTGTTTATATTTGCTCCTTCCAGTGTAAGACCACTTAAAATTAAATTCTCCATTTGAGGTTTTTGAACCATGCTGAGTATGAATTTGGGTGGCAAAGTCATTTAAAGTTCACTTTATAATTTTGAATTTTTAGAGTTTTTTCCTCTTTATCCACAATCAAGGTTTTTCTTTAAAGGCTACTTTCCATGCTCAAGCCTCTTTGCAGAGTTCACTTCTTATTCATCTACACTGCAGGTAAAGGTTTTTAGGGATGTCCTAGCTTTATGCAAAGAGATCTCCCATTATATCGGGTGACCCCTAGGCTTTCTGTTCTATTCCCTTCTTCTGTAAAACCATGAAACAGAAGCTGAAGATCCCCGAATTTTGACAGACGTCCACAATTCAAAAGAGAGCTTTGGCACCAATTTACATCCAATGAGTTCTGGTTTCATCTCATTTGTGATTCCTTACTTTTATGCCAGCTTAGTGGTGCAATTAAAAATATTTTTTCTAACCAGAGGGCAGACAGGAGAAGCAAGAAGAACTACAATTCTGCAGCCTGTGGAACAAAAACCACATTCACAGAAAGATAGACAAGATGAAAAGGCAGAGGGCTATGTACCAGATGAAGGAACAAGGTAAAACTCCAGAAAAAAAACTAAATGAAATGGAGATAGGCAATCCTCCAGAAAAATAATTCAGAATAATGATAGTGAAGATGATCCAGGACCTCGGAAAAAGAACGGAGGCAAAGATCGAGAAGATGCAAGAAATGTTTAACAAAGATCTAGAAGAATTAAAGAACAAACAAACAGAGATGAACAATACAATAACTGAAATGAAAAATACACTAGAAGGAATCAATAGCAGAATAACTGAGGCAGAAAAACGGATAAGTGACCTGGAAGACAGAATGGTGGAATTCACTGCTGTGGAACAGAATAAAGAAAAAAGAATGAAAAGAAATGAAGACAGCCTAAGAGACCTCTGGGACAACATTAAACACAACAACATTCGCAGTATAGGGGTCCCAGAAGGAGAAGAGAGAGAGAAAGGACCTGAGAAAATATTTGAAGAGATTATAGTCGAAAATTTGCCTAACGTGGGAAAGGAAGTAGTCACCCAAGTCCAGGAAGTACAGAGAGTCCCATACAGGATAAACCCAAGGAGAAACATGTCGAGATACATAGCAATCAAATTGGCACAGATTAAAGACAAAGAAAAATTATTGAAAGCAGCAAGGGAAAAATGACAAATAACATACAAGGGAACTCCCATAAGGTTAACAGCTGATTTCTCAGCAGAAACTCTACAAGCCAGAAGGGAGTGACATGATACACTTAAAGTGATGAAAGGGAAGAACCTACAACCAAGATTACTCTACATGGCAAGGATCTCATTCAGATTCGATGGAGAAATCAAAAGCTTTACAGACAAGCAAAAGCTACTAGAATTCAGCACCACCAAACCAGCTCTACAACAAATGCTAAAGGAACTTCTCTAAGTGGGAAACACAAGAGAAGAAAAGGACCTACAAAAACAAGCCCCCCAAAATTAAGAAGATGGCAATAGGAACATACATATCGATAATTACCTTAAACGTGAATGGATTAAATGCTCCAACCAAAAGACACAGGCTTGCTGAATGGATACAAAAACAAGACCCATATATATGCTGTCTACAAGAGACCCACTTCAGACCTAGGGACACATACAGACTAAAAGTGAGGGGATAGAAAAAGCTATTCCATGCAAATGGAAACCAAAAGAAAGCTGGAGTAGCACTACTCATATCAGATAAAATAGACTTTAAAATAAAGAATGTTACAAGAGACAAGGAAGGACACTACATAATGATCAAGGGATCAATCTAAGAAGAAGATATAACAATTATAAACATATATGCACCCAACATAGGAGCGCCTCAATACATAAGGCAACTGCTAACAGCTATAAAAGAGGAAATCGACAGTAACAAAATAATAGTGGGGGACTTTTTTGTTTTTCTAGTTGGTTTTTGTTGTTATTGTTCTGTTTTTTAATTTATTATTTATTTTTGGCTGTGTTGGGTCTTTATTTCTGTGCGAGGGCTTTCTCTAGTTGTGGCAAGCAGGGGCCACTCTTCATTGTGATGCGCGGGCTTCTCACTATCGCGGCCTCTCTTGTTGCAGAGCCCAGGCTCCAGATGCACAGGCTCAGTAGTTGTGGCTCATGGGCCTAGTAGCTCCGCAGCATGTGGGATCTTCCCAGACCAGGGCTCGAACCCGTGTCCCCTGCATTGGCAGGCAGATTCTCAACCACTGCGCCACCAGGGAAGCCCAGTGGGGGACTTTAACAACTCACTTACACCAATGGACAGATCATCCAAACAGCAAATTAATAAGGAAACACAAGCTTTATATGGCACAGTAGACCAGATAGATTTAATTGATATTTATGTCCAAAAACAGAAGATTACACTTTCTTCTCAAGTGCACACGGAACATTCTCCAGGATAGATCACATCCTGGGTCACAAATCGAGCCTCAGTAAATTTAAGAAAATTGAACTCATATCAAGCATCTTTTCTGACCATAACGCTATGAGACTAGATATCAATTACAGGGGAAAAAAAACGTAAAAAAAAAAAAAATGGAGGCTAAACAATACATTACTAAGTAACCAAGAGATCACCGAAGAAATCAAAGAGGAAATGAAAAAATACCTAGAGACAAATGACAATGAAAACACGATGATCCAAAACCTATGGGATGTGGCAAAAACAGTTCTAAGAGGAAAGTTTATAGCTATACAAGCCTACCTCAAGAAACAAGAAAAATCTCAAATAAACAATCTAACCTTACACCTAAAGGAACTAGAGAAAGAAGAACAAACAAAACCCAAAATTAGCAGAATGGAAGAAATAAAGATCAGAGCAGAAATAAATGAAATAGAAACAAAGAAAACAACAGCAAGGATCAATAAAACTAAAAGCTGGTTCTTTGAGAAGATAAATAAAATTGATAAACCATTAGCCAGACTTATCAAGAAAAAGAGGGAGAGAACTCAAACCAATAAAATTAGAAATGAAAAAGGAGAAGTTACAACAGACACCGCAGAAATACAAAGCTTCCTCAGATACTACTACAAGCAACTCTATGCCAATAAAATGGACGACCTGGAAGAAATGGACAAATTCTTAGAAAGGTATAACCTTCCAAGACTGAACGAGGAAGAAACACAAAATATGAACAGACCAATCACAAGTAATGAAATTGAAACTGTGATTAAAAATCTTCCAACAAACAAAAGTCCAGGACCAGATGGCTTCACAGATGAATTCTATCAAACATGTAGAGAAGAGCTAACACCTATCCTTCTCAAACTCTTCCAAAAACTGCAGAGGAAGGAACACTCCTAAACTCATTCTATGAGGCCACCATCACCCTGATACCAAAACCAGACAAAGATACTACAAAAAAAGAAAATTACAGACCAATATCACTGATGAATATAGATGCAAAAATCCTCAACAAAATACTAGCAAACGGAATCCAACAACACATTAAAAGGATTATACACCATGATCAAGTGGGATTTATCCCAGGGATGCAAGGATTCTTCAATATACGCAAATCAATGTGATACACCATATTAACAAACTGAAGAATAAAAACCATATGATCGGGGCTTCCCTGGTAGCGCAGTGGCTGGGAGTCCGCCTGCCGATGCAGGGGGCGCGGGTTCGTGCTCCAGTCCGGGAGGATCCCACAGGCGTGGAGCGGCTGGGCCCGTGAACCATGGCCACTGAGCCTGTGCGTCCGGAGCCTGTGCTCCGCAACGGGAGGGGCCACAACAGTGAGAGGCCTGCGTACCGCCAAAAAAAAAGAAAAAGATAAAAACCATATGATCATCTCAATAGATGCAGAAAAAGCTTTTGACAAAATTCAATACCCATTTATGATAAAAACTCTCCAGAAAGTGGGCATAGAGGGAACCTACCTCAACATAATAAAGGCCATATATGACAAACCCACAGCAGATGTCATTCTCAGTGGTGAAAAACTGAAAGCACTTTCTCTAAGATCAGGAAGAAGACAAGGATGTCCACTCTCACCACTATATTTCAACATAGTTTTGGAAGTCCTAGCCATGGCAATCAGAGAAGAAAAAGAAATAAAAGGACTACAAGTTGGAAAAGAAGAAGTAAAACTGTCACTGTTTGCAGATGACATGATACTATACATAGAGAATCCTAAAGATGCCACCAGAAAACTACTAGAGCTAATCAGTGATTTTGGTAAAGTTGCAGGGTACAAAATTAATGCACAGAAATCTCTTGCATTCCTATACACTAATGATGAAAAATCTGAAAGAGAAATTAAGGAAACACTCCCACTTACCATTGCAACAAAAAGAATAAAATACCTAGGAATAAACCTACCGAGGGAGATGAAATACCTGTATGCGGAAAACTATAAGACACTGATGGAAGAAATTAAAGATGATACCAACAGATGGAGAGATATACCATGTTCTTGGATTAGAAGAATCAATATTGTGAAAATGACTATACTCTCCAAAGCAATCTACAGATTCAATGCAATCCTTAGCAAATTACCAGTGGCATTTTTTACAGAACTAGAACAAAAAATCTTAAAATTTGTATGGAGACACAAAAGACCATGAATAGCCAAAGCAGTCTTGAGGGAAAAAAACGGAACTGGAGGAATCAGACTCCCTGACTTCAGACTATACTACAAAGCTACAGTCATCAAGACAATATGGTACTGGCACAAAAACAGAAATATAGATCAATGGAACAAGATAAAAAGCCCAGAGATAAACCCACGCACCTATGGTCAACCAACCTATGACAAAGGAGGCAAGAATATACAATGGAGCAAAGACAGGCTCTTCAATAAGTGGTGCTGGGAAAACTGGACAGCTACATGTAAAAGAATGAAATTAGAACACTCTCTAACACCATACACAAAAATAAACTCAAAATGGATTAGAGACCTAAATGTAAGACCGGACACTATAAAACTCTAGAGGAAAACATAGGAAGAACGCTCTTTGACATAAATCACAGCAAGGTCTTTTTTGATCCACCTCCTAGAGTAATGGAAATAAAAACAAAAATAAACAAATGGGACCTAATGAAACTTCAAAGCTTTTGCACAGCAAAGGAAACCATAAACAAGATGAAAAGACAATCCTCAAAATGGGAGCAAATATTTGCAAACAAATCAACAAAGGATTAATCTCCAAAATATATAAACAGCTCATGCAGCTCAATATTAAAAAAACAAACAACCCAAACCAAAAATGGACAGAAGACCTAACTAGACATTTCTCCAAAGAAGACATACAGATGGCCAAGAGGCACATGATAAGCTGCTCAACATCACTAATTATTAGAGAAATGCAAATCAAAACTACAATGAGGTATCACCTCACACCAGTTAGAATGGGCATCATCAGAAAACAACAAATGCTGGAGAGGGTGTGGAGAAAAGGGAACCCTCTTGCAGTGTTGGTGGGAATGTAAATTGAAACAGCCACTATGGAGAACAGTATGGAGGTTCCTTAAAAAACTAAAAATAGAGCTACCATATGACCCAGCAATCCCACTACTGGGCATATACCCAGAGAAAACCATAATTCAGAGAGACACATGCACCCCTGTGTTCATTGCAGCACTGTTTACAATAGCCAGGTCATGGAAGCAACCTAAGTGTCCATCGGCAGATGAATGGATAAAGAAGATGTGGCACATATATACAATGGAATATTACTCAGCCATAAAAAGGAACAAAATTGAGTCATTTGTAGAGACGTGGGTGGATCTAGAGACTGTCACAGAGAGTGAAGTAAGTCAGAAAGAGAAGAACAGATATCGTATATTAACACATATATGTGGAACTAGAAAAATGGTACAGATAATATGGTTTGCAGGGCAGAAATTGAGACACAGATGTAGAGAACAAAAATGTGGACACCAAGGGGGGAAAGCGGTGGGGGCCGGGGGTGGTGGTGTGATGAATTAGGAGATTAGGATTGACATGTATACACTGATGTGTATAAAATGGATGACTAATAAGAACCTGCTGTATAAAATAAATAAAATTCAAAAAAATTTTTTTCTTTATACAGCATTGTCCATTATTTCACTTGGTAGAGTCATTCACGTTCTCTCATCTGCCATCATGCAGGAAAAAGAAGTCTTATCATTTCGCAAAAGAGGATTCTAAGGATGAGGGAGAAGAAGCCAGCTCCCAGGCACACAGATGCTGACACTGTCACAGCAGTTAAATGAGTCCACCGAGAGCACTGCTCATAGAAGCATCCCCAGGGCCAGGCCTCACCTAGCAGGTTGTTTACCATGGCCACCGTTGGCAGGGTGGCCAGGAGAAGTCTCTGATTTATGGTCAAGGAGGGTGAAGTATCCCCAACACCCTTCTATCCTTCCAACTCTGCTCTTTCCCTACCAAACTTATGTCCCACTGTGCGTACCATCACTTTCCAGTTCTCAAGAGGATGGCTTGGGACTCAGCAGGAGGACAAGGCCAGTCTAACTGGAGGCAGAACCATGAGCTTCTTTACAATATGCTCCACTCCAGAAAATGGCCTTTGCCCCTTCTCCTCGCATCCATCGGCACTTGCTGAGTTTCAGCTGGCCTCTCCTGGTTCCTGGCCTCCCACTTGGCAGCAGCCACCTAAGGTCTAGCCTCTGGCCCTCCGGTGGCCAGCCTGATACTGGCCTGGGTGCCTGGGGAGGAAATCCCAGCCTGGGGAAGTGAAGAGCCACCTTTGGCTCCTGATCACTTCACTGTACTTGCTTTCAGGTCTCTGCCCAAGGAAGAGCGATAGATGAAGTTGAGCTGAGCCCTCAGACTCACTGCCTTCATCGTCTCGAGAGCTCATAACTTATTTACTGAATGCTGACTTTACAGTAGGCCCTGTGCCACACTCTTAACATGCAGTAATTCATCTAATTCTCAAGCCAACTCTGGAGTTAAGCGAGGTTAACTCACTTACCCAAGGTCCTCTATTGGTAAGTGGTGCTGGGATTCACACTGGATCCGTCTGATTCTAGAGACCATGATCCTAACCCCCTTATAGTACTTTATAACCTGAAGTGACCATTTGAATAATCTAATTTAATACTCTCCTTTTGCAAAGAAGGAAACTGAGACTCAGAGAGGTAAAGCAGTTGGCCCAGGGTCACACGGCTTATCGGTGGCAGTGCCAAGCTTGCATGATTTTCCCCTTGATGCCCCAGGAGCAATAGGCAGGTGTGGAAGCCCTCCCTGTATCTTCCAAGGGTCTGGCTCTTGATGAACCACATTCTTTTGTCTGGACAGTTTGAAATCTTTTTCAACCACCCGCCTTCTAGGAACCTGAGTGCTTTCGTTGATGAAAAGAACCCATTTCTCCTCCAGAGAGAAGGAGAGCACAGGCTGGGGGAGAGTCCCCCAACATTGCCCCTATGAAGCCCTGACGCCAGCCAGATTCTAGACACACAGGATCAAGAGAGCCCAGACCCAGGCCCTCTCCTTCACGTCCCCTACACACCCAGTGGGAAGAGGAAGCAAATTCCCTGCCTCCTTCTCTGGATCCTCCCCCAGCTGCCTGCCTGCCGCCTACCCACAGGGCTGTGGTCAGGCCAGCCTGGGAAGTATCAGATGCTGCTGGATTTCCATCTTCCTGTCCAGCATTGGAAGGCCCCCTCCCAGATCTTTGGGCAACAAACGAATTTGGAGAAAATTGCAAAATTTGGCTCTCCTTTCTGAAATCCTGTGGAGTACCAAGCGTGGAGTAAAAAATAGAGCTGAGCTGCCAGGCCGTGGCACAGTCTGATTTAAAGATGAGAGCTCCATTTGGGGAAAAGTCAAGCTGTCCAAAATGAATGAAGCATGCCAACCTCCAAAGACAGACAAAGGGGCAAGCAACGGCCTTTTCGTTCTGCTGGGTTTTGTTGTTTGTGTTGCTGTTGTTTCATTATTACTTTCCTCCTGGATGCAGTTGTTTGAAGAAGTTGGTCCCTGCCCAGAGGAGTGTGTAGTATAGACCAGAGGAGTATGTAGTATAGACTAGAAGGATGTGGGTAGTGTTTATATGGGGTGGGGGAGGGCAAATAGGGGCCAGTTCAGGGAACAGCAGTGGTTCCATAGAGGAGGGATCTCATGAGACAAGGTGTTTAAAAACATAACTTCAGGGCGAGCTGGAGGGACCCTACCAGACCACCTAGCCCAGTGTCCTTATTCTACAAGTAAAGAAACTTGTAGAGACCAGCGAGGAGAGGGACCTGCCTGAGATCACATCACCAGTGAGTGGCAGCTACAGTGTAGGAGCCAGAAAGAGTCTCCTGCTCAGGGAAAGTCTTGGTTTATTCAAAGTCTGACAATTGTCAGCCAGGAACCCCAGTGGGCAATTCCTCTCCAGTGTGAACACAGGGGTCATCAGCCCCAACTGTCGACAGGGAGGGAACTGGAGATATTTCAGTGGGCTGATTTGGGCATATTCCCAGGGTCTTAACGGCCCACATCCCCCCTCTAGGGGTTCTTCCCTTGGTTTGTCCTGGGCTCTGACCTCTTGTGGTACAGCATCCATCACACTGTACTGCACTCCTGTCATGTCTGTCTCCCCCATCAGACTGCGAGCTTCTAAAGGCCATCTTCATGGTGCCGGCACCATGTGACGTGGTGACACTCAGTAAATGTTTGTTGAATGAATGAACAGATAAGTGGATAGATGCATGTGTGTTAAGATGGATGAATGGATAAGCAAACCAGTACTTTCCCAGTAAACAAAATCTCAGGTCAATTGTAGAAAGTTCCCAGCATCTGGAAACAAAAGGTGGATGTTTGAATCTGAGCTCACTATTTACCAGCCATAGGACCGTATGCAGGTCTCTCAGCCCATGCCTGGCACTTGGCGATGGCTGCACTCATGTGCCAGTCCCTTTATCAAATGCCTCACCCACATTGCCTCATTCGAAACTCACAAATAACTAATAAATTAAGCGCTATTGTCCCTATTCTACAGATAAAAAAACAAAGGTGCAACAAGGTTAAGAAACAGTGAAGTACTCCCTGAAATTAAGGTTCAATATTATGTACTGTCTCAGTGTCTGGTGAAATTAAGAGGGCCCCAGGTGTCCAAACAGCAAGCTTCCCTCTCCACTCTGCTCTTGGGGATAAGGTTCTCTAGTCTATGGGAAGGTCTATCAGATGTGCAATTCTGGCTTATCCCCAGATAGCAGGTTCCAGTTCCCTGCCAGCTCGCAGAATTATTCACACAAGCCCGTCACATTGTCCCGTAGGAACCTGGAGAACCACACCCTGCTGACACGCAAAGCCTGCCTCCCACAGCCCCCAGTTGTTCACCCTGCTCCCGAGTGGAACCCCCATGTGGCCCGGATGGTGTAGGGTGTCCTCCCCAGGCTGTCAGTAAAGGTGACTTTAAAATGACTGTTGATCTCATGCACCTTGTGTTGGGTATTATGTGTTCCTTCTATCCCCATAACCCTAGGATGGTAATCTCTCCCTCACCGATGGGGTGAAGAGGAGGCGATTAAAACGGAAACTTGCCCATGGTCACACAGCTAGTGAGCCACAATGCTGGGACTTGAACCCTAGCATCTGGTGCCAGAGCCTACAGCCTTTACTTTTGTGCCACACTGCTCACCGTGAGCATTTGATCATTACGATCCCACTAGTCTGTAAGCGTCATAGGGTCAAGGGCAGTGTCTTGTTCAGAACAGCATCCTTAGAGTCTAGCGTAGTGCCAGGAGTATTAAGGGACTCGATAAAGTTTTGTTAAGTAAGTGGATAAACGAACCTAACATTTCTGAACTTCCACTTCCTCACCTGAAATATCAGAATAATCATCTCCATTTACCTTGCTAAAGGCAGTTTTTATCAAAGAGAATAAAATCATTAGTTTGGGAACCAGACGTCCTGGGTTTAAATCCAGGTTCCACCAACCACATAACCTTGGGTAAGGTCCTCAACACTCTGTGACTCAGTTCTGCCATTATAAAATAGGATCTACTTCGTGGGGCTTCCATAAGGTCGAAATGAATTCACATATATGAACACTGAATAATATTAGTCATTGCTGTTAGTTTATGGATTAGAATGCATATGGAAAAGACTCCAGAGGAACTGTGGAATGGATGGTTTGTCTTTGGTGACCTCCTCCCTCTACTACCAACTCCCTGTGGTGAGCACTGCTGGCCGTCTGTCCAGCATCCATTCTGTTCCTTCTTTCTTTCTTCCTTCCTAACAGAACACCACTTTTGTCGAGGAATTTACCTCTCCCCTGCATGACCCAAGGGAAGATGGCCCCATTCCCAGCCAGGAACAGATTGTGACTAGTATTGTCCATTGTGGTAATTTTATTTCCTTTGCCAGTGATTGGTATAGGAGAGGGCATCTGACCCAGTTCTGCCCAGTGAAAAATGAGGAGAGGTGCTCAGGGGGTTCCTGTTTTTACTCTGGATGTTTCCATGGCTGGATGAGACAAGTGGAGCTTCAGCTGCCACCTTGTACCAGCCTGAGGACAACGAGGGAAGAGGCAGGGGAGCAGCTGAGTCCTCAAGACCTCTGTCTGATGTTCCTCCACCTCTAGGCTTAGTATTTTGTGATGGATAGTTCATTCCGTCATTATTTAAGTCCATTTGGGTCCAGTTTCCTGGTGCTTGCAGACGAGGTGTGTCACCATTGATGTAATTCTTCTTATACTTGGCACCCTCCTGCTCTTCCTATTTCAATCAATTGTTCTCAATTTTCTTCTCAATCTCGCATCACTTTTTAGTGCAGCTATTTTTTAATTTCCCTTTTTCTCTCTCTCTCCTCTCTCTCTCTCTCTCTCTCTCTGTTTCTCCCACTCTCTTTTTCTACACCTTAAACTTTGGGAGAGAAGGGAAGGTGTCTGCTCTACTTGCCATTATATCTCCAGGGCCTAGATCAGTGTCCTGGACAGAGCAAACACTCAATAGATATTTGTTGAATAAATGAATGAACTAATCTCTTAGTCTTCTCGTTGTTATTAGATAAGACTGGATAAAATCACCATTCCAGGGGAACTTGCTTTTGAATAGGAAATTCTAGGAGGTTCACCAGAAAATTCTTGTTAAGTTTTATGAGATGTTATTAAAGGTCATCTTGAGGAAATGACATTGTCATATTTTGGATTATACTTCCAATTTTGGCAGGTTGAGTAATGTAGAAAAATTTTCCCTCTGAGGAGAATTCAAAAAACTGGACAAAATATTTTCCAAAAATCAGCTTGAAAATATGGGAAAGCTATTAAAGTAGTAAAAAAATGACCAGACTGAGGTGTGAAAGGGGAAGGAGTTCCAGAAAAGAGAGCTTGGCATTTGGGGCATTTGCAAATGATGCAGCTGAGAAACTGGGAAACATTTTTGACAATGTTTGTGGGTGGGGGAAAAAGTTGTAGTTCAGGGTCTGCAGAAGTAGGGATCATGGTGAACCTCTAACACATTTAAACCCTAAAGGGCTGTACCCTAAGAGTAAGGGGGAATTATCAGTAAACCAGCCTTCCCATAGACTACAGCCCAGCTCCTAGACATCGGGGTACCCAAGAAAGTCTCAATCCCAAAACATTGCTTACAGTATTAACAGTGTTCATGTGACTGAATGGCCTTGGGAGCCTAGCAGAAGCAAATCATGCTTTTTGGAAGATAAAATTTAAGTTCTCAATCTATTTTTACAAACAGTTTTCAAGTACGATGACCTATGTACAATCAAAGATAACCAGTCCCATGAGCAGACAAGACATTATGTGTGAGGATCAGGAGAAACAATGCACAGTAGAAACAGACTATAATGACTCTGGTTGAGCAAACCCAGACTTTAAAATAATGATTCTTCTGGTGTTTGAGGAGATAAAAGACAAGATTTAAAATTTTAACAGAGAACTCTAAAGAACCAAATAGGAATTCTCAAAATAAATAACTGAAAGTAAGAACTTAAAGGATAGGTTTTGAGTCAGCTAGGGAAAGACTTATAACCTGGAATATAAGGCAGAAAAAAATCCAGAATGAACCAAAAGGAGAAAAAATGATTGAAAAATGCAAAGAGAAGATAAGAGATATGAAGAAAACTATCTTAGTCCCTCAGGCTGCTATAACAAAAATACCATAGACTGAGTAGCTTAAACAACAAACATTTATTTCTCACAGTTCTGGAAGCTGGGAAGTCTGAGATCAAGGCACCAGGAGATTTGGTGTCTGGTGAGGACCTGCTTCCTGTTTCATAGATGGTACCTTCTTACTCTGTACTCACATGGCAGAAGGAGCAAGAGAACTCTCTGAGGTCTCTTTCATAAAGGCACTAATCCCATTCATGAGGGCTCCACAGTTGACCTAATCACCTCCCAAAGGCCCCACCTCCTAATACCATCACATTGTGGGTTAGGATCTCAACAAATGAATTTTGAGAGGGCACAACATTCAGTCTATAAGAGATACAGTGATAAATTCTAATACATGTTTATTGGAGTCCCCGTGGTAAAGGAGAGATAAAATGGGATGTACACAATGTTTGAAGAAGTAATGGCTTATGTTTCCTCACACTGATGAATGGCTTAAATTCATAGGTAAAAGAAGCCAAATTAATCTCAGGAGGACAAATAAAAATAAATCTACACTGTAGCAAAACTTCTTAAAGCCAAAATGAAAAGGAAACGTGTTAAAGGCAGCTATAGGAAAATTAGACATTTTAGCCTTCAAAGAAGAAATGATTAAACTGAAACTGACTTCTCATCAGAAACAGCAAGAATCAGAAGACAATGGCATCATAATTTCAATGTGATGGAAGAAAAAAATAATGCCCAGAGAAAACATCCTTTAGGAATAAAAATGAAATAATGTTACTTTCATACAAACAAGAACGGACAGAATTTGACACCAGAAAATCCACTCCTAAAGGAAATACTAAATGGTATTCTTCTGGCAGAAGGAAAACGATTCCATGTGGAAAGAAAAAGCAACAAAGATGGTAAATATGTGGATAAATCTAAATAATGACTGGCTGTAAGAAAATAAAGTCTCATGGTGTTTAAAATATAAAAAGAATTAAAATAAAATCAACTGTATATAAATCAGGAGTAGAGCAGCTGCAGTGCAAATGTTCTGAGGCCCTTGCGTTGTCTGAGAGGGGATAAAAGCACTTCTTAATGTTAGACTTTCATAAATCAAAGATGCATGCTGGAATCTCTAGGGAATTATTAACAAATAGCAAATGACGTTACTTCCCACCTAACAGAGGGGGGAATAGAATCATTACAAATAACGTATCCAAAAGAAATCAAGCAATAAAAAAGAAAAAGGAATGTAAATCAGACAGGACAAATAGAAGGAAAATACTAAGATAGCAGATTTAAACTCAAGTATAGTGACAATTAAATGTAAATGGACCAAGTGCTCTAATTAAAAAACAGTTTAACGGATTAAACTTAAAAACAACTTAATGCTGCTGACATGAGATAGGTCTAAAACATCAAGATACAGAAAGGTTGAAAGCGAAAGAATGGAAAATGATATTCCATGCAAACACCAAAAGAAAACCTGTGTAGCTATGTTAATATCAGACAAAGTAGATATTAAGGGAAAAAGCACTCCTAAAGATAAAAACACATGAAAGGTTCAAGTCATTAAGAAAATATGACAGTTCTAAACTTGTATGGACCTGATGATTTAGCCTCAAAATCTATAAATCAAAAACTGACAATTACAAGGAGGGGTACATGATTGTACAATCATTGTGGGAGATTATTTTTGTTTTTATTTTTATAAAAGCAAATAGCACTTACTATATACCAGGGACTTTTCCAAACACTTTACATGTCACTGAATTACTAAATGTCAGGGCTGAGATTTGAAACCAAGCATTCCAGCTCTGGAGTCTTACTGAAATGTAGTGGGAGGCATTAACACTGCTCTTTCAGTAACTGACAAAGCATGCAGGCAAAACTCAACAAGAGTAGAAGATTTGAGTAGAGTCACATGATTCTCTGTTACTGTAGCTCTTCTCAGCCCAAGTTTTATAGCACAATTATGAAGCTGTTGCTATCTGGTAGTGGCTTGTTGGGAGGTTGAAATGAGATTGCACATGTTTATAAACTGGAAAACGCTGTACAAATATTAGTTCTATTGTTTGACTCTTGGTCTTCTATGTCTATTTTTTATTTTTTGGCAATTTTATGGGTTTTTCATATCTACTTTTTATTGTAATCTCTTCAGATCCCTATTATAAAAAGGTAGAGTATAAACAATTAAATTATTGTTGTATCACTGTTTATACAGTTGGGTATAAAAATGTTTGACTATATAGAATCTGAATTAAACTTAATAAAAGGCCATTTGCTGATGGTTCTTTGGCATTTTGGGCATTTTTTTTTTGCAGCCCGCACGTATGTGATTCAGGCTCTGGTATATCACTTCAGGCTTGCTGAAGGATGGTATGACAAGAGAGCTAGTGTGGGACCTCATGCAAGTCACTGACCTTTGGGCCTCCGTGTCCTCGTTCATCCAATAATCGTTGCCACTCTAAATGGCCCCCTGCCCTCACAGGGCATCAGGAAGGGTTAGAGGGGACATAATTGGGAAAGCTCTTTGAATTATACACAGGGCTAAACAAATGTCAGGCATTGTGAAGAATCTCAAATGGTGCGGATAGCTCAACTAGTCTGTTTTAATGCCATTTCATATGTTGTTAATAATAAAAGCTAACATTTATTGAGAGCTTGCCATGTGGCAGGCACTGCGCCAAGCTGTTTATAGGCTGCATTCCATCCAGTCCTCACAGCAACCCAAGAGGCAGAGTGGTCCAGGGCGCTGCAGCCAGACTGCCTGAGGCCATCTCCAGGCTCCACCACTTATCAGCTGAGTGTCCTTGAGCAAGTTTATGACCCTCCTTTGTGCCTCAGTTTCCTCATCTGTAAAATGAGGAATAATGAGAGCAACAACTTCATAGAGCTGTCGTGATGATTCAGTGAGTTAATAAATGTCAAGTGCTTAGAAGTGTGTCTGGCACTTGGTAAGTGGTCTCCAGGAGCTTTTTTTATCATTTGCATTTTTTAAAATTAATTTATTTTTTAAATTTATTTTTTTAACATCTTTATTGGAGTATAATTGCTTTACAATGGTGTGTTAGTTTCTGTTTTATAACAAAGTGAATCAGTTATACATATACATATGTCCCCATATCTCTTCCCTCTTGGGTCTCCCTCCCTCCCACCCTCCCTATCCCACCCCTCTAGGTGGTCACAAAGCACGGAGCTGATCTCCCTGTGCTATGCGGCTGCTTCCCACTAGCTATCTATTTTACATTTGGTAGTGTATATATGTCCATGCCACTCCCTCACTTCGTCCCAGCTTACCCTTCCCCCTCCCGGTGTCCTCAAGTCCATTCTCTATGTCTGCATCTTTATTCCTGTCCTGCCCCTAGGTTCTTCAGAACCATCTTTTTTTTTTTTTTTTTTTTAGATTCCATATATATGTGTTAGCATACGGTATTTGTTTTTCTCTTTCTGACTTACTTCACTCTGTATGACAGACTCTATGTCCATCCAGCTCACTACAAATAACTCAATTTTGTTTCTTTTTATGGCTGAGTAATATTCCATTGTATATATGTGCCACATCTTCTTTATTCCTTTCATTTGCATTTTATAGGCGGTGAAATGGTTGTAAGAAGCAAGTAACCCAGCTGATGAAGGGCCAGATAGGGATTCTAAGCCAGGTTTCTCTGAGCCCAGAACCCACGTGTCTAACCACTACATTTCCTACCCCCACAGTCCCATGAGCAACTGCAGGGGTCACCAGCCATTTGCAAAGCCTGGTTTGAAGCTCTGCAAAGACCAAGGATGCTGCTTTCTCCATTTTCCTTGCAACAATCCTCTGCATAATGCTTAATCGTTGGCCTTCACTGAGGGGGAAGTTCTTAAGAGGGCTTAAGCCCAGCACTTGCATCCATATTTTTCTCACTAATGCTCAGCGGTGAAAAAAAAAAAAAGTGCTCACGGAGGCATTTGTTACCCAAACATCAACGAAAACGTCCACACTCGCCATACCTATCTCCCCATCCCCAAACACCACCACCTGGCCTGCGCCTGTGGCTGCAGATTGCCTGGGAAATGTTTATTTCTGGTACATGCCTGACGATGAGCAGCAGCTGGAACAGTCTGGGGAAAACTTCCCCTGGCAAAGCGGGAGGTTGATCCTCTTTGTAGAAATAAGCATAGACAAGCAGAGTCTCCAGGCAAGCACCCACTGGTGGATGCCCCAGCCTGGCTGGCATTGGATCACGGGGACAAGGGCAACCGCTCAAGCCTGTGGCAGAAGAGGAGGGAGAGGGAGGGAGCATCCTTTTAACATTCTAGTCACTGGGTTGAGCGAGACTGGCTGGAGATAGAGATTAGATAGTGGGTTTTGTCAGTGGTCACGTTGTCATGAATGTGTTTTGTGGTTTGTCTTGGGCTGTGCTCCCCTGTCTCTCCTCTTTTAACTTTCAAGAGCAGTTATGCAACTTGTTAGGTTCAAGGCTGAGGACGTCAGCCCAGAGGGCTAGAACTGGCTCTCTGCTAAATGGGGAAACAGGATGCACTCATTTTTATCACCCTCTCAGCTGCCTTTCTGAGGGTCTGCCTTCTCCTCCTGGGCCCTCCAGCAGTATGAAAGCTAGCGCTCCTTACCTACATTCCCTACAAAATCATACTCCTTTCTCTTTCCTATTGAAGCTCCTATCCTGTTCAGCGACCTTGGGGAGGAAAATGATATGGTAAGTTCATACTATGGGTGAATGGCTGAATTAGCTAATAGGTTTATTTACTTCCCAAGGGGAACTTTCTCGTTCAATGAGTATACCTGGAGCCAGAAATTCAAGTGGCAGCATTTTCGGCATTCCCACGCATTCCAGATGCTTGGACAGGTGTGAGACAGTCTGGAGGCAGTATAATTAGAGTGGTTTGGAGGCACTATCTGTGTTCCACCCGTGTCCCCAGGTTCAAATCCTAATGCTGCCACTTTCTAGGTATGAAACTTGGGGCAAGTTGCTTCACCTGTCTAAACCATCTGCTTTATGTTGGGATCTGCGGAAGTAGACCCTGATGCAAGGATTTAAGTGCAAATGTTCGGGGGGTGGAAAAGGTAGGTGATCCCAGGAAGCACTGTCAAGGGAATGAGGAAGTAAGACAGGGATGGGAAGGATGTCTATACCGGGTACAGTAGTGTGCACGTGGCTACTGTGGGTGACAAGGGCTCAATTCCACTGGGCTCCCCTGGGAGGCTGTAGAACATCTCAGAGTTGCCCCTCAGGATGGATGCCTTATTCCATTTGGGTTGCTCTAACAAAAATGCCACAGATTGGGTGGCTTTTTTTTTTTTTTCAAAAAAGAATTTAAAATTCATTTGATCGAAGTATAGTTGATTTACAATGTTGTGTTAATCTCCACTGTACAGCAAAGTGATTCAGTTATACATATATACACATTCTTTTTCATCTTCTTTTCCATGATGGTTTATCACAGGATATTGCATATAGTTCCCTGGACTGGGTGGCTTTTAAACAACAGAAATGTATTTCTCACAGTTCTGGAGGCTGGGAAGTCCAAGAACAAGGTGCTGGCAGATTCAGGGTCTGGTGAGGGCCTGCTTTCTGGTCCATAGATGGTGGCTTCTAGCTGTAGCCTTACATGGTGAGAAAAGGTAAGGGAGCTCTCTGGGCTCACTTCCATAAGGACACCAATCCCATTCATGAGGACTCTGTCCTCTTGACCTAATCACTTCCAAAAGGCTCCATCTCCTAAAACTATCAGCTTGGGGGTTAGGATTCAACATGAATTTGGTGTGGGGGACACAAATTTCAGCCCACAGCAGGGGGTGTGGGAGCTCTGGTATTCATCCACCAGCTCCTATCAGTCATTGGTTGAGGACTGCTCCCACTAATTCTGAAGCACGCCCAGCCTGCTGTAAGAGCTCCAGGGGCCAGAGGACACCTCTGGGCTTGCAGGTGGAAGCAATCACAGGAATGGTACGTGCTAAGCCCACACATTAGCGTATCGACAGTGACTGTAACAGCATCCATTCAGTGGGAATAGAGGGACCCCCGAATGCTGAGGGATTGGCTGAGATCGTGTCAGCACTCAGCACAGTGCCTAGTCCACGGTTAGTGATGGCCACTGATGGCTTTTGGTCCTGTTCGCGTGCTGGGCATGCTGAGTACTAGCCACCAGATGGGAGAAACTGGTTTGTTTGGGAGAGAGGTAGGAGACAAAGTAAGGAAAGCAGGAGTAAGGCTTTGAAGGGCAGGCAGGGCATGGATTTGACACAGTGGGCAACAGGGCCAGGGGGTGTGGGACTCCTTGGTGAGCAGAATGCCTGCCAAGGCCAAGGTGGGAAAAAGTATCTTTATGGAAGCTCAAGGAATGCACATAGAAGCACATAACATCTTGGGGGGCCATGAGGAGGTGTCTGAAAGATGATCTGTGAGGCAGTGGCACCTCCTTCACAGAACCTTCCTGAACTGGTCAAAGGGCCACAGGCGTCTGTCCTCCTGCCTAGTTTGGATACGGACTTCCCTTCCCCTCCCCTATCTTACTCAAAAACCTCTGAAGGCTTCTCATGACCTATCAAATGAAGACCAATTAAAAGTCTCCCACATGGGCTTCCCTGGTGGCGCAATGGTTGAGAGTCCGCCTGCCGATGCAGGGGACACGGGTTCATGCCCCGGTCCGGGAAGATCCCACATGCCGCGGAGCTGCTGGGCCCGTGAGCCATGGACGCTGAGCCTGCGCGTCCAGAGCTTGTGCTCCGCAATGGGAGAGGCCACAACAGTGAGAGGCCCGCGTACCACAAAAAAAATCCCCCACAATGTGCCCCCAGCCTATTTTTCCACCCTTGTCTCTTAACTACCCCTTCCCCCCGAAAAAAACTAGGATTTACCCCTTTGGAATTTGACCAAAGGAAAGAAAGGATGAAAAGGATGAAAATGTAGAAGCTTTATCTGGGTCTTTTTCTAACCAAAGAGTGTCCTTCAGGGGCTCTGTACCTGGCGTTTAAGACATGGATGCAATGACTTATAACACTTAAGCTTCATTTGAAAGTGGGAGAAAGAACCATGAGAACCAACACTGCTCTGAGAAATAATGGAAAGTGTTGTCTCCAGAATCCACTGGGTAATCTGAACATCTGAGATTTACTTAGAGAGAGACGGTTCTCTTCCTTAATGTGGATTTGGATCGTGCTAAGTAACGGGAAGAGTGTTATGCTAAGTAACGGGAAGAGTGTTATTCATTGTTGGTGTCTGTGTGCATGGCCCAGTCACACCCACTGGAAGCCCACAGAGAGGGTGCATATCTTCACATCGCCGACCCAGCTGAAGGACACATTTGAAGTTAACCAGACTCAGACCAAAGAAGTGGTTCCCCCAGGCTAACTCAGGAGCAGACGTGAGGCAAACTCCCTCTCCCCAAATACACCAGAGAGAGCTGACCCTTGAAGGGATAGAAACTCAAAACTGGGGTTTCCTCTGTTCTTACACTTTCAGCTGCTCACCAGTCCCTGGGCACAGCTTGGATTCCCACTCTCTTGCACAGACCAGGTATGTTTGCTGCTTCCCCTACTCAGAATGCCATTCCTCACTTCCCTTCTGAAAAACTCCTACTTCCAAGGCCAGCTCAGACGTTACCTCCTTCCCTGACCCTCCTCTGACATTTGGTCACACTTCTATTATAACACTTGTCACAGTGCCATCTACCATCCAGTGCCGAAAACCAATGAAACCAAGGGATTAGGAGCTCAGAATCTAGGATCAGTCAAGACCAGGTTCAGATCCTAGGTCTGCCTTTTACAAATTCTGGGACTTCCCCTCTCTGAGCCTCAAGTTCTTTCTCTGGAAAAGGCAGATTGTAATTATACCACTTCGTAGGATTGTCATGAAGATTAAAGGAAATGATGTGTCCAGTGCAATAAGTGGTCGCTGATTATTACTGTACATGTTTGCCTCTGCTCCTAGATTAGGAGCTTCATGGAGAGGCAAGAACCACATCTGGTTTGTCATTCCATCCCCAGCGTGGTGCTCAGTAAAATACTTCTTCAAGGGCTCAGCGTCTGATCTCTTGCCCCTGGTCCATGTGCTGTGGGAATTCCTTTCTCCGCTGCCTGTCTTGGTTTAATGTCATGACTCTGCTTCCCAGGACCCGTCTGTAAGCCCATCTTAACCCTTATGCATTCCGTCCAGACCCCTAACTCTCATAGCTTCTCCCTGCCATCTCAGCCCAGCCAGGGCCAGGATGAAAGTTCTGGACAACCACCTGGACCGGGCTGGTAACTAAAGGCAATGATGGAGAAGTGGCATTTAGCCCATATTAAGTGCTCAGTGGAAGGCAGTTATTCTTCATACGGTTGTCGCTGGGATGGTTGTTTCTGATGTGGCTCTACAGTCTGGTCCAATGTCAAGGGTTTGCTCATCTAGCTTCATCAGAAATGGCCTCTCAGCTAGCATATTGTCTGCTACCTCTAGACTTTGAAGAAGATTTGTATTCTCCCATGCACTTTCACATACTTTTTCTTCAAAAGGATGTTTCCTTATCCATTCTGCGTGTCTGTTTGTGCTGTGGCCATATTCCTTCCCTTTGATATCTTTACTGCAAATGCTGTTCATACTTGTGGCTTGAGAAATGGAGATCAGAAAATAACTTCCTGGATTTGGTATAGGTCAGATACAGGGCTTGATCTAGTAGAAATCCCAGTCACTGACTCTCTCAACGGGACTGAGATTGGGGCTCAGGCACAGCGTTTGGAAGAAGGCGGCATCTACCCACTCCAATGTCTTGGATCGGACTTTGCACTTCAAGTGGAAAGTGCCTGAGGCAAACGTAAGCTACTGTTGTAAACACATTTGTTCAAAGCTAACATCCTCTACTCTGTTGGCAGAGATGAGACCTGGCATGACAAACAGAAACCAAGGGATGCCCTGTAAGCCTCTATGTACGTGACAAATGCAGTCACCTCCCCATCATCCACGTTATTGGCCCAGAACATTGACACGTGTCATTCAAACAGCAGATAACGAAAGCAATCCTGTAGCTTTCTTTTCTACATCTTTTTGTCCTTTCTTTTTGGCTTTGAAATTTATTATATCATTTTTTTGGCAGAAGATGTGCCTTCCCAGTAACTTTAAGTTTACTTAAGTTTATCTTAAAAAAAAAAAAAAGAGTTTGCATTTTCTAAGCGCAAACCGACAGACAAGGCATAGAGAAGAGGCCGTTTCTGTGCGGGAGGTTTGCGGGACCAGGGAGGAGCCGGGGAGCCAGGGTGTGCCTCAAGGTGGACCCCACACATGTTCACATGGATAGTGGCTGCATTGGAGGCACGTGGGGGCAGAGAAGGCAGAAAGAAATAACCAGAGAATGGGAGAGACAGATACCTAAGGGGGAGGGGGTGGAAAGGGAAGTGTTGGAGGAAAAAATGGAGGAAAATGAGGCAGAGGCCCAAGACAGACAGAAATAGGGGGACCAATCTGTCCCAGGTGGCCAGGGATTGTCCTAGTTTTGACTCTGAAAGTCCAGCAACCCCAGAAACCCCTCAGTCCTAGGCAAACCAGGACAGTTGATTACCCTCGAGGTGAAAACAGAGAACGGGCA